>NC_138968.1:126130500-127380500 GCF_055761805.1 Camellia sinensis | reverse complement strand
AAAAATTGACCAAATAAAGAAAAACGAACAATGCTTATAACAAAGACTCTGAGAGAGAGCACATAGACTAACCCTGCATCAGAAAAAGTAGTTGTTGGTCTTGAACTTTTCATAGTGAAAGCCTATCGGATTTACTGGCTGACCAGTGAACGTGATGTCTTAAACTGTTCTGTCATTTGTGTAAACCGAGACAATAGACCTCACACATGAGTTAGTCCAAACCATTGTTCTTGTTCTCACTTGCGTGTCCGATATGGCCCTAGAACACTAGCCTGGTTCAGTGAGTGGCTTTAAAGAATTCGGCCTTACTGATTCTTAAAGAAGTGGCCCCACTTCACACTCACATAGATGACCTATATAAGGTATCTCAATATACGACGGTTAACTATTCACATCACTTAGGTTATTAAAAGCATTAGCTTAACCTTCCATACTCACCAGGTATCACTGTACAAAGGAATGGGCAAGAGGATTTACCTTTTCAGTGACTCACCCGTTACACGAAATTAGGTTGTCTTCTTGAACCTAGATCTTGGGATCTCCAGTCAACTAGGTAGGATTTTTCGTTTCGGTAGCATTACTAAATGCCTTAACCCCATTCCTCTTGACGACGTTTCTACTAACTCTCGAGTTAACCCTTTGGTTAGTGGATCTGCAATGTTGTCCTTAGACTTTACATAGTCTAGATAGACACCTCCATTAAAGAGTAGTTGTCGTATGGAATTATGTCTACGACGGATATGTTTAGACTTTCCATATACATATGACTCTGTGCTCGTCCAATCACCGATTGGCTATCACAATGAATACAGATAGCAGGCATAGATTTCGGCCAACGTGGAATATCCTCAACGAACTGGCGAAGCCATTCAGCTTCTTCAATTGCTTTATCCAAAGCAATAAACTCAGATTCCATCGTTGATCTCGATATACACGTTTTCTTGGAAGACTTCCAAGACGCGGCTGCCCCTCTGAGGGTAAACACATAACCACTAGTGGATTTAGAGTCTTTTATATCAGATATTCAATTAGCGTCACTATACCCTTCTAGTACAGTTGCGTATCTGCTATAATGCTGCCTATAATCTCGGGTGTAGTGTAGATAACCTAACACCTGCATAAATCCTCTCCAATAAGTGGCATTCGGATTACTCGTGTATCTACTAAGCTTACTAACAGAGTAGGCTATATCCAGCCTTGTACAACTCATCAAATATATCAAACTTCCAATGACTCGAGAATATTCTAGCAGAGAGACACTCTCACCATTATTCTTGGTAAAATGTAGACTCACGTCTGCCGGTGTCCTAGACACACTTGTATCTGATTTACCAAATTTTTCAAGTATCTTCTCAACATAGTAAGATTGAGAAAGTACAATACCACTAGATGTTCTGGTAATCTTAATACCTAGAATGACATCTACAAGGCCCATATCTTTTATGTCAAACTTAGAGTTTAACAATCTCTTGGTAGTTCGAATCATTTCATCATTGCTACCAACAATGAGTATGTCATCTACGTATAGACAGAATAACCTCTGTCAATGTCTTTAACGTATATGTACTTGTCACACTCATTGATTCTAAACCCATTTGACAACACAGCGTTGTCAAACTTCTCATGCTATTGCTTAGGCGCTTGTTTCAAACCATATAATGACTTGACAAGCTTACAGACTTTGTTATTTTTCACTGGAGCTGAAAACCCCTTGGGTTATTTCATGTAAATTTCTTTATCTAAATCTCCATTTAAGAAAGCTATCTTTATATCTATCTAATATATCTCTAAACCACGTAAAGTGGCTATCGCAATCACCATGTGAATGGATGTAATCCTTGTCACGAGTAAATACGTATCAAAGTAATCCAGGCCTTCTCGCTGCCTGTATCCTTTGATAACTAGCCTAGCTTTATACTTATCAATTGATCCATCCGCTTTCATCTGTCTTCTAAAGATCCACTTACTCCCCAAGGCCTTACTGTCTGGGGGTAGATCAACCAACTCCCAAGTATGGTTCTGTAAGATGGAGTCAATTTCAATTTTAATTGCTTCTTTTCATAAGGTACTTTTACGTGAAGTCACAGCTTTTTGGAAAGTTCGAGGTTCTCCCTCTAACATATAAGTCAAGAAGTCCGGACCAAAGGACTTGGCAGTCCTAGCCCTCTTGCTTCTTCTTGGTTCATTTGCTTTTTCATCTTGATCATCTATTCGATCATCATCTTGATCATCTTCAAGTTCATTCTCAGAACTTTGATCCACTCCTCTGGTTCGGCAAGGAAATATGTCTTCAAAGAAAGACGTATTCCTTGACTCCATTATGGTATTCTTGTGGATATCTGAAATATCAGACTTGTGCACAAGAAACCTATATGCACTATTATTCTGTGCATAACCAATGAATATACAATCCACGATTTTCGAACCTATTTTAACCCGCTTGGGTGTAAGTACCACCACTTTTACAAGACACCCCCACATTCGTAGAAAATTATAAGAAGGCTTGCGGCCTTTCCATAATTCATATGGAGTCTTGTCTATTTTCTTCCGAGGGATTCTATTTAGAATGTAATTCGTAGAGAGAATTGCTTCCCCCTACAAGTTAGATGGCAATCCAGAATTTATCAGCATTGCATTTATCATCTCCTTTAGCATCCTATTCTTTCGCTCAGCAATCCTATTTGACTGAGGAGAATAAGGTGTCGTGGTTTGTGGATAATCCTAGATTGAGCACAAATCTCAATAAATGGTGATTCATACTCACCACCATGATCACTTCTTAAAGCCTTAATCTTGTAGCCTAATTGATTTTCAACTTCATTTTTATAAAGAACAAACTTGTCAATAGCCTCATCTTTACTTTTGAGCAAATACATATAACAATACTTAGTGCAATCATCAACAAAAGTGATGAAGTATTTATTGCCACCACGTGATTGTGTAAACTTTAAGTCACACACATCACTATGCACTAAGTCCAACGACTCTGAACTTCTTTCAATAGAATGAAACGAAGATCTTATCGACTTTGCTTCAACACAAGTTTCATACTTGTGTTTCGGATTAATCTTAAAAGATGGTATGTGATCTAACTTGATTAATCTACGTAAAGATTCAAAGTTCACATGTCCTAGTCTACCATGCCACAAATTGGAAGACTCAAGCATGTAAGCAGAAGAAGATGCATCTTTATTCATCTTTGGGATAAGAGTCATTACATTGAGTTTGAACATACCCCCCAACATATATCTCTTACCCGCATACACTCCGCTCTTGGTCAGAACGACCTTGTCGGACTCAAAGACCATGCGAAAACCATGTTTGTTGAGAAGAGACCTCAAGACAAGATTTTTACGAATATCCGGAACATACAGGACTTCGTTCAAGGTCAGCTCCTTTCCTGAGGTCAACTTCAGGACCACCTTTCCTTTTCCCTCAACAATTGAGGTAGCAAAATCCCCCATAAACAACTTCTCACCGTTTGTAATCGGCTCGAAAGTTGTAAACAGCTTCTTCTCAGAGCAGATGTGGTGTGTAGCCCCAATATCAATCCACTATTCTCTTGGGTTTGAACCCACAAAATTCACCTTAGAGATCACGATAGACAAGTGCATATCATTCTTATCATGGCAGTGCTCTTGCATATTTGCCATGTGAGCACAAGGTTTGGTCTTGTATGGCTTCTTCTGCTTGCGGCAGCCACTAGCCCGATGCCCCTCGCTACCACAGTTGTAGCATTTCCCTAAGATCGATAACTAGGTTTCTGCGGCTTGTATGCCAGCTTCTTTGCAACACCACCCCTTGGCCCCAGCTTTGAGCCCTTGTTCATAGGGGCCTTCTTCCTCACCTAGAAGATTTGTCATGCTCAATGATGTTGGCCTTCACAAAGGAGGTACTCCCTCCATTCTTTCTATTATCCTCCTCAACCCGGAGTCGGACAACCAACTCTTCAATTGACATTTCCTTGCGCTTGTGCTTCAACTAGTTCTTAAAGTCCTTCCAACCATTGGGAAGTTTCTCAATGATCATAGCAACTTGGAATGACTCATTCAAAGGCATCCCCTCAGCATGAATTTCATGTAAGATCACTTGGAACTCCTGGACTTGGCTTATCACAGTTTTTGAATCTACCATTTTGAAGTCCAGGAACCGGCCAACGACAAATTTCTTTGCCTTGGCATCCTCAGCCCTGTATTTCTTGTCCAGAGATTCCTATAACTCCTTTACTGAGCTCTTCGGGCAAAACACACTGTAGAGTGAGTCTGCTAAGCTGTGGAACACATAGTTCCGACAAAGATAGTCTATCTGCTTCTATGTGTCAAGTGCCATGACTTTCTGCTTGTCTGACTCATTCTCTTCCACAGCTACAGGATCCTTGCTCAAAACCTTTGCAAGGTTCAGCATGGTCAAGTAGAACAACACCTTTTATTGCCATCTCTTGAAGTTCACTCCAGCAAATTTCTCTGGGCGCTTATGGTGACTGAGCAGTCCTCCAGCAACAGCCCAAGTAACACCAGGGTTGACCACAGAGGTCACAGTTCGGGTTGGCAAGTCAGTTGCCCTGGGGTTCAAATCCCCACCAACATTAACAGTAGCAGCATCATTGATGACGGTTGCCATTTCTGAAAAATACAACAAAATATCACTTTCTATATTTCCAGAAATTAAAATTAACCCTTAGCAAATCCCACAACTGGAAATTTAATTCAAAACTAGTCTCATCACTAAACCTAGAATCGAACATGGTCAAGAATGTTCCCAAAAAGACTGGAGGGAAAGCTTTATATATAGATATATATATATATATATATATGTATGTATATTCTACATTAGTTCCATTCTTTTGAGCCTTACAAAAAGGGAAGTCAATGTAATTATACCAAAACTGTTGAGCTTGTATTTTTCTCCAAGCCTCAGTTAAGGTCAATGTAATTTATCCAATTAAATATTTAGAAAAATCATGTTGTTGCTGTGTACATTTTTTGAAGGGAGAATTTATAGTGGGATAGACAAATAAAATAAAATAAAATAAAATTTACAAAAACATATAGGGTGTAAGTGATTTTGTGATGGGGTGCAAGTGAAAGGTTGTGAGGGTACAAGTGTGACTTAAACCCCTCCATGTTTGTATAAAAAATAAATAAAAATTTCTCCCACTGAAATATAGTTACCCTTTTTTGAAATTGAAAACAAAACTTCACCAATTGATAATAGAATAGATATTACTAATTAGTTTTAAAACTAACTTACATTATTCAGCAATCTGTTCTAAAATAAAGATATAAAATTAAGAGCACCCACCACTTATATATAATGTAAACGTTGAAATTGGTGTGAATGTCAATTTCAAGTTATTTCACTCATTTTCTTATGCTCAACTTACGTCTATGTGTTTGCCTTTGTTTTTAGTTTTTAATTTTGATTTCTTCAAAACAAAAAAAAAATTCCATTCATCTACATTCAAAATTTTGTTGCCGAACAATTAAAAGTTTGGTATATTAAATTTTTGTACCACACTTAATTTTCATATGACACCTACCTATATGATATGCATACCTTATATATATACACACACACATACATATGAGAAAGGGAAGAAACAAAACAATGTATGTGCTAACATCTAGTGTGTGTGGAAACAAAACAATGTATGTGCTAACATCTAGTGTGTGTATATATATGTGCATAATTACAATGATTCGACAAACTTACAACATGAGGCCGAGGCCAAGATCATCTGTCTCTAATTTTTTTTGTTCCTCTGTCTCGATCACAAAAACTCACAAAGTTAGTAATTTCATAAAAAAATCTTTGTGGCGCATGCAAAGGATGTTAGTACGGGGAAATGTCTTGAAGATCCAAGGTTGAATGGAAATGTGAACGGTGTAGACTTTGAATCCATGTTACTAATTGGAGTGTTATGTGTTGCCAAATTAAGCAAAGGTCGTCCAACCATAGAAATGGTGCTCGATGTGTTGGACAAAGCTTGCCCAAAATACAGTTGCTCCTCACATGCTTAGGTTGGTTTTCTCACATTTTTTAGCCATCAAATCATATTTATGCATGACAGTTTTAAATAATGGAATTAGGATATATATCAGTACAAACGATATAGTTGTGTATTGATCAATATCAAACAATATTAATTAATATATCAATAAATATCGATATTAAAAATTCAAAATCTAAATATTTGTTGTATTTGACCGATATTTATACCCTTACATGCATGCATTTGTTGCGTTTGACTCAGTGGATTGACTATATGTACTTTTGTATCAATTGCAGCCAACAGTGAGGGAGATGAGCCCATCTGCAACACTCCAATCCCAAGATGAGGTAATTAATCAGTAATCCTAAAGTATAAACACGTAGTATCCTATAGTATTACGATTGGTGAAAGGTGGGTAGGTGAGATATTATGTTGGATGATTGGAGAACATGAGGAACATATTTAATGATGATTAATTAAGGAGTACAGACACGTGATATTTCAAAAATGTTGAGTAATTTCCCCCCAACATTAGTCTGACAATTGCATGATCTAAGATGTTATTAATTATATCCACACACAAAAATTACAATTATCTTTCTTAAGGTTTTAAGAAAGGTTTTTTTATAGTGGAAAATGTGGAGTTGTCCATAATATCGGTATATATATATATATAAAACAAAAAAATATATATGTTAAAATATGTGAAATATATATATGAGAGTTCAAATTTTTTTAATATTTATTTTTTATTCCTAATGAATATTAAGGTCTCGTTTGGCATGCAACACTTTTAGCTTAAAAATCTAAAATTATTAAAAAAATTAAAAAGTCTATAACTTATATCAAAAAGTCAAATATTTCTTTTTCTTTTTACTTTTTACACATATTTTCATAAAAAACTAAAAAGTCATTCTAAATATACTAATTTTTTTAACACATATATGGTTGTATGATTCTTTTGTTGCGTCCAACTAACGGAAAAAATAAAGGACATACTTGTGTTCAATTGTTGCGGGAAAAATATAGATCTCACCATAACTATTTTCTTCAAATACTTTCCCGTAAAAAGTACAGGATTATGCATTACGAGAAAGTTTAGATTGTTTGTATATAATTTATTTTTTCAAATATTTTTTTATTTGTAAATTGAACAGTTGACAAGAAAGCAAATCATTTTTGTTGCCTTTTCCTTTCATTTCTTTTAATTCATTTTTCTCAAAAAAATATTTTCTTGTACAATATTCTTCACAGCTGAATGGCGTGGCATCCATGGTTCTTGTCGTTAGGAAATACCACGAGCTCTGAGTTCTAACCGCACCCTTAATGGCAATTTATATCTATTTTATTATATAACATACACAATTCACTTGGCAAAACTGTCGCATAATTTTAATTTTCAATAAAATTTACTACAGCAATATAATTTCTCAAAATATTTAACTTTATCTAGCAATTACACTAGTATGAAAAAAATAAAATTATGGGCAAATTACTCTCATAGTCTTTATGCAATTTTGGTCTTTATAATTTCAATTGACTCGATTTTGACCATAAATTTATGATTTTGTTTCAATTTAATTCAATGGCTTACAATTGTTAGCATTTTTTTAATGAAAAATATGCATATAAGTGATATATGTCATATTTTTCAAGGCAAAATTATAAATTTATTCAACTCGATAAGTTAAATTCAACCAATTTAGTGATAATTTTTCATAAAAAATATTAACAGCGTTATCAATTGAACTAAATTGACACAAAATCTAAAATTAAATGTCAAATTGAACTAATTGAAAGTGTAAGAATCAAAATGACATAAAAGGTAAAATGTAAAAATTATCGGTATAATTTATCCTAAAATTAAAAAATCAAATACTGTGTATCGCGTAGACCCAAATGCTAAAATGCACCGTATGCATACATTTGTATAATGTTTATTTCGTAATGGAATGGGGATAACTTATTAGAGGGAAAGAGGTGAAATGAGTATTAGGGGTGTTTGCGGTTCGATTGCAGGCAGAAAATCTCTAATTTGTCATTTGTCCATTGGATGGGCGGATTGAAAAAAATTAATCTGTATCTATCCGCCAAATTGACGGATACGGATTGAGCGAATTAGCGGATTGGCAGATTGATATGAATTGGTTTGGCGATTTAAATTTTTACAAATTTTGAACATAATACAATAACTTCTCAACATTTTTTTTTGGATAATAAACCAACTCAACATAACCAAAAGATTATCAAATAAATTTTCAAATAACAATAATAAATACATATAAGAAAATCATGCATTATCAAAACTATTTCATTTCTTTTTTTTTATTAAAAAACTATTTAATTTTATTTATTTTAAAAAAATGTCAACATTAAATCTTATATTTTCCACAAAAAAATGTCAAATATCAACCTTTGTCATTTGATAAATGGATTTCCAAATTGAAAACAAATTGAAAACACAACATAATATCTAAATTCTTTTTCAATTGAAAGTACAAACAGAATATCTAAATAAATTAGAAACACAAAATCTTACAAATTACTAGGGTGCTTGCGGTTTGGCAGTTCGGTTGCGGCCAAAGAAACCTCACTCCGTCATCCGTCCGAAATTAGGTGGATTGAAAAAAATCAATCCGCAATGGTCCGCTCGTCATCGAGTATCCGTCTAAAATGCGACAAATCGGATTGGGTCGGTTGGTTTGAGCGAATCGGAATATCCGCTGTTTACCCCTAATGGCTAGGTATAGTAGACACTACTGTTTGGTTGTGAGAGTAATGATGAGGTGGTGTGTTTGGTTATGGAAATAGAAAAGAGTACTTCAAGTTTTTGTATCGGTGAATACGAATCATTTTGATATTCCGAGGTTAAATTTGATGAGTAACAGTCCTTGATCATTGTTAGTCCACATAAAGAACAAGAAATAGGGATAAGAAAGATATTGTCAATGCGTAGATGAGGAAGCTCTTGACGACGCCAATCTCTTTGTCAAAATTCACTCTTGGGATCATTATCTAAGATATTAAATTTCGTATAATGTTAAAAATAAATAAATAAATAAAAATAACACTGATAAAAGAAGGGATAAATTGTAACATTGTTGATACTATATTTTATTTTTCTGTCAATTGTAACTTATTAATTGTGATCAAATCTAATCTTATAATTATCAATCGACTCACACCATATATTATGATTATTATTATGGGCATACTATTATCTTTATCATTTATTATTATTATTGTTGTTGTTGTTGTTGTTGTTGTTTTATTTGTTCATGTTTTTCAGGTATTGGCCAAGGTATAGGAGCATGGGATGATTTTTATTGAGTGTTATTATTAGTATCCCATCAATTATTTTATACCTCTTAATTTTTTGGACCCTACTTATATATTTTAAAACTTTTAAAATTTCTTTTCTCTACTAGATAATACTAAAATTATCTTTGTAAAAACATTACACCCATTAAAATGCACATCCCCTCACACCCCAAAAAGCCTCTCCCAAAACCTTAACAAAACCCACGACGGTAGAACCTCCCAAAACCAGTAAAAAAAAAATTGTGGTAATTAAGAAGTTTTTTTCTCTGTTTCATTATGAGATTTGTTAATCTGTTTGATTTTTTTTATTATTATTACCTCTTTTCACACACACAAGACAATCCAGTTTTATATTTCTTTGGTTGATTTTCTGTTATTCATCCATGGCCTCACTGTACTTGTATGCTCTCTATGTGAGCAAAACTGGGTAGGATTTCACCTCCCGGTCAACCGGTCAGTTCGGTCGACCACTCAAGGGTGGTCTGATCCCCTTTGTTTGTCTACTTCTGCTGCTGCTTCGGTTATCTATTCTTGAACAAATAAGAAATGTTCGATTACCTATTCCTAAACAAATAAACAATGGTCAGATCTGTGTTCCTGGTCAAATGTTTGGGAGTTCAGGCCTAAAAAAATGACGCACAATTTTTGTTATTTTTTTTCAAGGAACTTACCCTTACAAGGCTAATCTTCTCTGAGCTAAAAACACCATCAAAGTTATGAACCTTTTCTAAGCTTTTACTGTTGTAGTCCTCTCATCTCATGGAGTTATGATTGTCAAAAAAACTTCCACTCATTGTTATTGCAGGAGAAATGCAAGTGTGGGGCCGAATAAAAGTGACCGCTCAGGTGAGCTGCTCAAACAGGACGCCGAGAAGACTGGTGAGGATAATTCGGCATGACTAGACCCATCTGAACAAGACCAAGGCCGAGTAAAATCTTTCCCACGGGCCAAATATGCCGAAAAGCTTTTGGCACATCTGGGGGTCCCAGATGTGATAGTGAAAGGTGATGATGAGAAAGTGGGTCCCTAGAGAACAATATAAAAAAGAGGAACATCAGCCAAAGTGGGGTATGTAAAAAAAAAAAAAAAGATAACTTGCGAGATAAGAAAACTTGAGAGAATACTGATTTGTCTGTCGGAGTGCTAATTCCGGCACCCCCCGACCAGAGTGTTCATTTCCATTTCAGGTAGCAACTAGAGGATTAAGGTCGTCTGTTTAGATCAAAGAGTATTTCCAAACCAGATTACCACAATTGGCGCTGTCTATGGGAATACTCAAGTGCATTCATGGCAGGTGTGACAGATCATCCATCGCTCGTTGCTGACGAAGTTACACCAAGAGACAACGTTACTCCAAGAAACATACTTGGACCGAAGAATATCACCGCGCGAATGGCTAGTGGTTCGACCTAGTGGCTCAAACCTCACCCTCAACCTTTATGTAGGAGACTATGCAAAAGATCATAGATCGAGCAAAACGAAACGAACGTTGTCTGAAAGATATGGCGGCTAATAACGAGCGCTTGCGTAAGGAATTGGCCCTAGAGTTAGCCAAATCTCAATAGGCTGCACATCATGACCGAAGTCGATCACCAGAGAAAAAGAAGGATGATCGACGACGTCGACATCAGAAACATAATAGTGGCAGTGATTTCGACTCACCATCTCAGGAACCCAGAAAGAAGGAGTGAGTTGATGTATCCAACTCATCCGAGGGAAGTTTGTATATACGGCACAGGCAAAGAGAAAGAAGTGATGGTTCGGATGAAGTGAACTGGCACGACCCTTCATACGACACATTGCAAGGGCTGTGCTGCCTAAAAAGTTCAAAGCACCGACATTCACCTTGTAGACAGAAAGTCAGGCCCCACGCACCACATTCGTCATTACAAGCAAGCGATGATGTTGCATACTGATGATGAAGCCCTCATATGTCGAATGTTTCCAAGTAGCCTGGGACCATTGGCCGTCGGATAGTACTATAAACTGGAGCCGGTGTCAATAAAAAGCTTTTATCAACTCCAAAAATCCTTCGGGGTAAGATTCATCACCAACGAGGTTCAGCCAAAGTAAGTCGACTCTCTCTGGGCGATGCAAATTAAGCCAGAAGAAACCCTCCGTGAGTATTCGGTGCGCTATTGGAAGTGTTTCAACTTGGTGGATGATGCCTGCAATGATTTCATGGTCATTACTGCCTTTAAGATGAGGTTACACCCTGATAGCTCTCTCTGAAGTTCGTTGACCAGATGGCCTCCCAAAACAGTATGGGCACTAATGAAGAAAATTGAGGAGTACTGCAAGGTGGAAGACGATGCCCTTCGCGTCAAGGCCGTACAGAAAGTCATGAAATCGACACCAACTAGTCTGGTTCAGCCGATAAGCGTCGTGCCACTAAGGAGCCTTAAGCCTCGGATTCGGGCTAAACGAGACAACCGACGTGATTCGCGCCGATCAAGTGGGCAGTGTTCGCACCGCTCAAACGAACAATATCAAGTGGATAACAGGTGCACCAGACGTTCAGACAAGAAGTATATAGAATTGGCAGAGCCGATTAGTAAAATCCTATCTAAAGTCCAGCATCTTTCGTTTTTTAAGTGGCCATCCAAGATAATGGGGTCCCCTGATACTAGAAGGAGGGATAGGCAATGTGAATATCACAAGGACCATGGCCACGACACTGACAGTTATTATGCACTGAAGGATCACCTAGAGAAGTTAGTTGTCATGACCTGAACCCGCCCCCGTGGGTTGAGGACATAATCGGCCAATAATCATGAGATTACCTACGGCCTCAAACCAAACCAAATGAATGTTAACAGAGTTAATGGAGGCCAAACGGAAGCAGTTTAAAACTTTGTCCATAGAGCTGTGCTTACATGGTACATCATAACAAACCATACATATGCATATTAATAACTCACAACACAATATGTACTACACAAGGTTCTGTACATACAGGATCATATAAGTCTAAGTCAACCCAAGAAAACTATATACAACATATTCAAAGACTTCGCCCACATGACAAAATAAAACAGAATGACAAAAAGGCGAAGACGGGTCTCGTGCGTGAGATGCGAGGGCTGACTCTTCAAAACCTTTGTTGTTCCTCATACACTTCACTGGGGCTCTTCTCTTGGCTTACCTACAAACACATAAATGAGTGTGAGCGAAAGCCCAATGAATAATATCAAATAAAGGAGTTATACAAACGGTATGTAGAACAACATGCTTCAAACGACCTTGAGCCCAATTCATATTTTCATTTATGTCAAACTGGCCTTTGGCCGATTCATTTATTCGTATCAAACTGGCCTTTGGCCCATTCATTTATTCATGTCGAAACAGCCTCTAGCCTATTTATTCATTCATGTCAAAACAGCATTTGGCCCATTCATTCATGTCAAAACGGCCTCTGGCCCATTCATTCATGTCAAAATGGCCTCTGGCCGATTCATTCATTCTTGTCAAAACGGCCTCTGACCCATTCACTCTATCATTCAGATCAAACTGGCCTTTGGCTCATTCATTTGGCATAGCAACATTGTCCACCAATCGAATCAACGAACTTATAAAACTTAGATAGAAGTAAGTAATTTGGACAACAACATATTTCAGATATCTTTGTTAAGATATTACTCACAGTAATCGGTTGGTTGATTTGCCCTGGAGCTCAACCCTACACATTCTATGAACACAAAAGGGTCACAAATAATTCAATCTATTCTAAATTCACATTTTCCTCTGTAGGCTTCATTCTTATCTCTTTAACTCAATTACAATGCTTAATGCATGCCTAAGAGTACTTAGAAGTGAAAGAGGACGAAAAACGAAACTCAGAATGCCTTTTTAAAATTTCAGAAAACAGGGTCCCCGCTCGAGCGGACCCATAAGGTCTGCAAAAGTGCTGGATACATCAAAATTACGCTCGAGCGTGAAGTCTGGTGCTCGAGCTGAAGGTCTGTCTACATAGCTCCCCGCTCGAGCGTGAACTTCCCCACTCGAGCGGACATCCAAGTCTGCAAAAATAATGGGAGCACGAAATTCACGCTCGAGCGGCGGTTTCCCCGCTCGAGCGGACATCAAATTTTCTGGGCTTTCCAGAACATGTTCTTGAGCTCCAATTCGACATTCAATGGTTCTAGATGCATGCTTTTGGCTCAAACTTCACATAATCATATACTAACATGGTACCAACACCAAATTACAACACAATGGAGCTCAATTTCACAAATTAATCACATGCATGTCCCAATCTGCACCAAATTCACTTTCAACATAACAATTTCATGCATTCAAGCTCATACTTCTTATGAATGGTACATGCATGTGAGATATAACTTCCATTTCAACTCAAATTGTACAAATGGTGGTCACAAGCATGGATTCTAGCCACAATTCTACATGGATCATATTTTTCATGCTCAACTATAGAAATCCATGGCTATTATGCACATGCATGCATTCCATGACTTCAAATACAACAAAATCAACTCAATTTCCTTATAATGAATTTAATCCATGTTCTTGACCATTATTCAAACTTGAATTCAAGATCAATTACCTACCTAGAGGCTCAATTTCTCCAATCAATAGCAAATTCTTGAGTATAGCTTCAAAGTTATCAAACTTCAAGGCCAAAATTGCACAATTCTCCCCCCTCTCTCTTTCTCTCTATAGCCGGCCTTCTCACCCTCTCAAATGTATATCTCAGATTTTGAGCTCAAAAAGAAACTATGAGAGTTTATATGGCCCTTTATATAAAGCCCCACTAATTCTAATTTAATAATAAGAAGAAATTGGATACTAATTCATCAATTTAATCAATTTAATCTGGTCTGAATCAATTTTTTAATTAAACTTCACCGTAGGCTCTAAAAATTATGCCAATCACAATGGCGCGACCAATTTCGGTTTCGGTGGCCGATAGGGCCTTCAATTTAATTTCCAAAGCAGACAATCAAACAAATATTCCTACAGTGAACAGATAGAAATTCAAAACCACATATTTTCACATAATCGCACACAAAATCATATCAAACACATAATCATATTCATGTTAAGGACCAATTAGCATACTATAGAACAAAGATATTACATTAGTGCAAGACGGTCGGCTGGCGCAACATATCCAAAAGAACAATCCACCAAACACGATGGCCCTACGGCCAGATTCACGTCCACTTGGTGTAATTCACATGATATAAAATCTACCATCACCAGCCCAAGTACATACAATTCAGTTGCACCTTAGCCTGTCCAAGCCGATCACACCAGCCAAATTGCCCCACGAAACTGGCAAGATTAGCTTCAATGATACCGATCTAGATAGAATAACTCTCCCCCACGTTGATCCCCTTGTCATCGAGCTACGCGTGAACAGATTCACGGTCGAGTGTGTCCTCATCGATCAAGGAAGCACCTCAGAAATAATGTACCAAAAGACATTCATTAAACTCGGCTTCACTGATTTGGATCTGTTACTAGCTGATTATTCACTGTTTGGCTTCAACGCCAACCCCGAGTACCCTTTGGGAAAAATCACACTACTAGTACGGGCGGGTACCAAATCAATCGACGTGGAATTTCTGGTCATCAAACTACCGTCACCATATAATCTTATCATGAGAAGAACCTGGCTGCATGCTATACAGGCTGTGCCAAGCACCTACTATCAACTACTCTGCTTTCCAACTGAATATGGCATTGAGCAAATTCGAGGCTCTCAGAAATCGACACAGGCATGCTATCTCAATGGGGACCCTGACAAATTCTTCATGATCGACACTTCCTTGAACGAATTTAAAAGACGCGAGCTGGTTTCTTTCTTACCTGGCAACATCGATGTATTTGCTTGGACACCATATGAAATGCCGAGGGTAGATACAATCGTGGCCCAACACCGTTTAAACATCGACCCAAAAGTCAAACCAATCATTCAGAAAATTCGATGGTCAGCCGCGGAGCATGCATCGGCCTTTATTGATGAAGTTGACAGGTTGCTTGATGCCAGGGCAATTCTTGAAGTAACTTATCCCACGTGGATGTCCAATATCTTGGCACGCTTGTGTAGATCTCATGGACTTGAACACGGCTTGTCCTAAAGATTGCTTTCCTCTTTCTAGAATCGACCAACCTGTGGACGCAACGGCGCATCATCAGCACATGAGTTTCTTGGATGCCTATAGAGGTTATCACTAAATTGCCATGCATCCGAAGGATCAGGAAAAGACCGCATTCCTCACCCCAAGAGTAACCTATTGCTACAAGGTCATGCCCTTCAGAGTGAAGAATGTGGGGGCAACATACCAGAGGTTGGTTACCACCATATTTAAGGAACAACTCGGTCGCACCATGAAAGTATACATCGATGACATGGTGAAATCCAAGGAAAAGCACGCCCATCTAGCCGATTTAACAGAGACCTTTAGCATTCTTTGAAAGTACAAGATGAAGCTGAATGCATCGAAATGTGCATTCGTCATCGAATCCGACAAGTTTCTCAGCTATATTGTGAACCATCGCAAAATAGAGGCCAACCCAAGGCAGATCACAGCAATTCTAGAACTTGGCTCCCCTCAGTCGGCCAAAGAAGTTCAAAAGTTAATAGGAATGGCCGCCGTCCTCAATAGGTTTATCAACCATTCCTCAGATCGCTGCCGACAATTTTTTCACACACTTTGGCATGGCAAAGCATTTGAATGGACCCCCGAGTACCAGGCCGCGCTGGATGGCTTAAAAACTTATCTTTGTTTAGTGCCACTCTTCGCAACCCCATCGCCAGGCGATCCGCTCATCTTGTATCTGGCAATATCCGACCGGGCAGTTAGTGTAGTGTTACTAAAGGAAGAACTATGGAGCAGCGACCAATTTACTATGTAAGCAAGGCAATGGTTGACATAGAAATATGATACCTACCATTGGAAAAGCTCATCCTAGCTCTCATGGTGGCTGCGTATTTTCAAGCTCATACCATAAGGGTATTAACGGACTATCCTCTCCGAGCAGCGCTTCGTAGCGCGGAAGCATTGGGGGCAAGTCTCCAAATGGGCTTTGGAACTCGGCCAATATGATATCTAGTTTTTGCCTAGAACAGCCGTTAAGGGGCAGGTGCTGGCTGACTTTGTAACTGAGTTCACAGGATGCCATGCCAATTTCAAATCCGATCAAGTCCACCTTTAACCTCAACGCGATTAGAGAATGTATGTTGGAGACATTTGGCAAATGTATTGTGATGGATCATCCAACCAACGTTGCAGGGGGGCAAGTGTAGTAATCATGACCCTCAAATAGGTAATAATCAAACAGGCAGTCAAACTGGGTTTCGATGCATCAAATAAAGAGGCCAAATACGAAGCATTGTTAACCGGCCTTCGCAACGCACTTCATCTTGGTGCACGATGGTTACATGTTTTTTGTGACTCAAAGTTAGTCATTAACTAGTTGAAAAGGGAATATGCTACTAAAATGACCGAATGACAGCCTACATGAAATCGGCGAATTCCTTGCTCACAAAATTCAACCACCACGAGCTAAATTAGACAACTCGGGATCAGAACACGTATGCGGATGTCCTTGCTTACCTAGCTTCCGCCATTAACTCAAAAGTCAAACGAATCATTGAAGTAGGGTTCATCCCCGAGCCGAGTATCACTTCTTCTGAACCAATTCAGATTAACATCATTGAGTCAGGACCGAATTGGATGGACCCTATTGCTGCATTTCTTTCCTCAAAGAAACTCCCAACAAATAAAAAAAAGCCCACAAATTGTAGAATAAAGCTCTGCGATATTATCTGGATCCGCAGAGAAAGCTTTACAAAAAATCTCTCTCTAGACCGTATTTGGAATGTGTTCACCCAGACAAAGTTGAGAAATTCTTGGCCGAAATACACGAAGGTAGTTGCGATGCCCACTCTAGAGGATGCTCATTGGCCCACCAAACCGTAACACAGGGATATTATTGGCCAACCATGCATATTGATGCCGGGAACTACGTAAAGAAATGCGAACAATGCCAAAAGTTCTTTTTATTAACTCATATGCCTGCCGAAGAATTAAATTCCATTACTAGTCCTTGGTCGTTCACTCAATCGGGACTTGACATCGTCGGATCATTACGGCGTGCTCCGGGAAACAAACGATTCCTGATCGTTGCAACAGACTATTTCACAAAGTGGGTCGAAGCAGAGGCATTGACACACATCCAAGACATCGATATTAAATGCTTTGTATGGAAAAACAATATAACTCGATTCAGCATACTGAGAGCACTGGTTCCAACAACGACACCCAATTCGATTGTGGCATCTATTAGGAGTTATGCAATACATACAGTATTCGGCCCTATTTTTCCTCACCGGCGTACTCGCAAAGCAACAGCCAAGCTGAGGTCTCTAATAAAGTTATCCTGGACGGAATCAAGAAACGATTGGAGAATGCTAAAGGCAAGTGGGTAGAAAAGTTCCCAGTGTATTGTGGGCTCATTGTAACACTCCGAGATGCTCCACTGGAGAAAATCCATTCACCTTGTGCTTTGGGACACAAGCTATCACCCCTCTTGAAATCGGCCTACCCACTCTGAAATCAAAGGTTTTTGACATGGGACGTAATGACATGATGTTGGCGTTAGATTTGACTTTGATTGAAGAATACCGAGATTGTGCTTTTGCATGCATGGCGCGGTATCAGCAATAGCTCGCCAAGTCATATAACCAGCGCGTGCAGTTTTGCCGTTATGCACCTGGAGAATTGGTTCTCAAGAAAGTGCTTCTTGCTACTAAAAACCCAGCAGATGGTAAATTAGGCCCCAACTGGGACGGTCATTACCAGATTGATTCAATTGCCGAAACAGTGGCGTATTAGCTTTCAAACATAGCTGGCAGAAGTTTACCACACCCCTGGAATTCGACCCACTTGCGTAAATTTTATCATTAAGCCAACTTGTACGATATCCTAGTTTATTTTTTATTTTCGCTGCTATACAAATATGTATGCATCTATGTAGTACGTAATACAATATGCCTTTTTTATTGCTGTCTCATTGAAAATAGTTGAATGATGAATAAGCCTCCAGATTCAGAGCGCCTTTCACGTATAACATGATTGGCCAAAACAAAGACTTCGAATTCAGAGTGCCCTTCGTGCATGATCACATTTGGGCTGAATAAGCCTCCAGATTCAGAGTGCCATTCGTGGATATCACGATTGGCCAAAACAAAGACTCTGAATTCAGAGCGCCTTTCATGCATGATCACGTTTGGGCTGAATAAGCCTCCAAATTTGAAGTGCCCTTCGTGGATATCACGATTGGCCAAAAGAAAGACTCCGAATTTGGAGCGCCCTTCGTGCATGATCACGTTTGGGCCGAATAAGCCTCCGGATTCGGAGCACCCTTTGTAGATATCACGATTGGCCAAAACAAAGACTCCGAATTAGGAGCGCCCTTCGTGCATGATCACGTTTGGGCTGAATAAGCCTTCGGATTCAGAGCGCCCTTCGTGGATATCACGATTGACCAACACAAAGACTCTGAATTCAGAGTGCTCTGTATGCATGGTCATGTTTGGGCCGAATAAGCCTTCAGATTCGGAGCGCCTTTCATGTATACCATAATTGGCCAAACCAAAGAGTCTGAATTTGGGGCACTCATTGAAAGGATTATTAGATCAACGTTGCCTAAGTCGGTGAAAGTTAGTAATTAAACTGCAACGGTCAATAGAAAAACAATTCTAAAGATGCATGGGACCACAAACACATATTTCTGACAGGGACAACCAAAATATCAAACAAACAAGCACAAAGGATTTTTTTTTACAATTTATACAAATACATGGGTACCGACAGACTAAGAAATACAATGTTTTTCTAATTATCTAGGCCTTCTCCTAGTCGGCACCTTCTTCTTCGTCATTGGTCTTTTCAGCTTCATAAGCCTCGAAGGGGACCTTGTAAATTTGGTATAATGACAACGCCGAATCGACACCTGTGGCTTACAAAACCTTAGTCCATCCGTGCATAAAGCCACGGTTCTCGTATAGGCAAATGTCGTCTGCCAACTTCTCCCTAGTCTTCTCAATGCCGATCTTTCGATTTAAAAAAAGCCTTGTTCATAGGCCCGCATTCTTATCGCCTCTTTTGAGAACATGCTTGTCGTATCCCAATCGGCTATGGCATGATCAAGCAGGCACTGGTTTACTCTGTCCATCACAATCGAGTTCGTTTGACCCGCCGATTGCATCTCAGTAGCTTTGGCCTTCCTCAGCTCACTCTCGACTTTCTCTGCGCGGTGCTTCAAGTTTCGAATGTGGCCATCTTTCTATTCGATCTCTCTTCGCGCGGTGCGAAGGCACATGCCGATCTCATAGGAGCTATATAGTCCTTTGACTGCTTCATGGACGCCCTCTCTAAAAATTTCGTAATCAGGTCGGCTAACCATTGATTGTTGGACTTCGGATGGAAAAATTTGTCGAGCTAACTTTACTGCCACATTCGGATCCCGGATAATTGAGTCTGCTTCGGTCATTAGTTTATTCCTAACAAAAACTGAAAAACTTAATGGGCGTGGTGGCTTGCTGGTTTCATTTCGCGGTGAGGCATGCGCACTTCCAGTCCTGGAGCTCTTGTTATTGCATTCCCGTCCTTGGTGATTTTTGTATCCCGCTCCCTCTTGGAGACTTGCTTTGATAACGGGGGGGAACGACGCCTCTAACGCTCCTCCGACGTCTTATTACCCATTCGTACAGGTTCACCACCAGCCCTCAGTTCATTTCTAAGTCTAGTTCAGCTAGCGTCTTGCCCTCTCCTCTGCTGTTAAAGAATATTTTTCTTGACATACGAATCTCCTCAGGTCGACGTAGTACTCTGTTTCCTCTCGCACTCTACTGGATCTGAGCAGTGTATATTTAACAACAACACAGGCCCATGCACGCCTGCCCCCTTCCCCCCCGGAGCTTCTTAATTACGGATACAGCGTTTACGAAGCGCTCGTTTGCTTATATATTCGACGGTTATGCTCAGTGATCAGCTGGGGCAAGGGCAAATTTATTAATCTATTTGGCTTATCATCAAGCATTTTGCCAAATTAGGACAATACCCCACCTAATCCCATAAACATGTTTTGTTTATATATTCGACAGTTATGCTCAGTGATCAGCTGGGATAATGGCAGATTTATTAATCTATTCGGCTTATCGTCAAGTATTTTGCCAAATTAAGACAATGCCCCCTCTGATCCCATGAACATGTTTCGTTCATATGCTTCGCGGTTATGCTCAGTGATCTGCTGGGGCAAGGGCAGATCTATTAATCTATTCGGCATATCTTCAAGAATTTTGCCGAATTAAGACAATGCCCCACTTGATCCCATGAACATGTTTCGCCCATGTATTCGGCGGCTATGCTCATCAACTGGGTCAAAGTAAGATTTAGAAGTCATGATCTTTAATGATATGGCATATTTTAGTTTTTCAATACTTATTATTAACATTCATTAGCAAAACAAACATTTTCATTAATAAACTGCATGAGTACATCCACTTTATACATTGAAATGGCCTACATCCAAAATAAAGTGCTAAAAAAAACTAATAAAAGCTTACAAAACAAGGCTAACAAAAAATGATAAAAGCTAAATATCCATTACAAAAAGCGCCGATCAAAAGTCCAAATCCCCAGGAGCTGATTCCAGCGGTTCAACTTCTAATTGTTCATAAGGAATCGGCTGATTGAGAATCACCTTAGCGGCCGCCAAAGCTTTGAGCCATCCGTGCTTGAAGCCTCAATTCTCGAACTTCAAGGCTTCATTAGCATACAACTCCTTGGCCTTCAGCTGGCCGACATCAAAGGCTTTGGCTGCGTCTACCTTAGCGAGCTACCTCGCCTTCTTCTCCACTTCAAGATTGGCCTTCAACTGGGAGATTTCTTCTTGAGCCAACTTTAGAGAGCATTCTATCAAGTCAGCTCTCTTTTCGATGGCCCTGCGGAGAAGATCGGCGTGTTAAGCTTTCTCTTGAGCAACAACTGCCCTTGCCTGCTCTTTTTCAGCTTTTGCCGTCACTATAGACAAATCGGCGATTGCCACAAAGGCCTTGCCCTTCTCTCCTTCTAACTGGCGTTGAAGGACGTCAAATCACTCTACAACGTCATAGTGACAACGGCTGATCTCTGCGATCCTTCCCGCTATCTGGAAAAGCGATGAAGACATTAGTTTAAGTAGGAACAAGTATTTAAGCTATTGGGAAATTTTAGGTGTTTTAATAACTTTCCAAAATGGCCGACTGTGCTGCCAAGGCAATTGAAATGACATCCGATTTGGCACAGAAAGTTGCTCGGTCTGTCGGCAAAGAGAGCACCGAAGCCACACTCAAGGCCACGGTGGGATCTGTGACAACCCTCACTACTGTTTACTAATAACACCACGGATTACTGCTAAACTGAGACTGATCATGATAAATAATTGAATTGATTGAAATTCTGAGTGAATTGATTGAGTGTGTTAGTTAAATGCATGTCTATCTGTTTGACTGTTAAATGATCTGTTCATGTTTTATGTTTTAAACTGCAAATTGAAGGCCTTATCGGCGGCCGAACCAGAAATTGATTAGTGTTTTATGCTAATTAGAATTTATGTGATTTTATGGTATATTTAATTGAAATGTGATTTGGTATGTGTAAATCAGATTAATTATTGATAAATTACATTAGTTGGCTTATTTACCCTTTTGTCATTAAGTGGCCATTTCCTACAACTTTGACTTGGACCTAATTGTTGCATTACAAACTCCATCTCACCCTTTTCCAACTAGAGCTAGCCGACTAGAGAGAGAGAGATAGGAGATAAAGTGATTTCATCTTGTTTTGGCTCGGAGATTAAGAGATTTGAAGGCAAATTGCATAGTTGAGCTTCTACACTTGAAATACAAGGTTTGAGGTAGAGAATTCAACCTCTTATTGATGTATTTATGTATTGTCTTGCATGGTTCATGGGAGTTTAGTGATCTAAGTCAAGTTTTGGTCTAAAATGTTGAATTAAAGCTTAATCCATGCATGCATGTACATGCTCTAGCATTTTGAGGTTGTTTTCAAGAGAGATTGTTACATGCATGTTCATATCTTGAGTATAGTTCATGAATTCATCATGTTCTTGAGGAAATTGACTCTTTTGAACAAGTATTTAAAGCTTTAAAGTTGTTTAAATTCTTACATGTTGCATACACTTCATGTTCTTGAAGTTTTGTTTGAAAATGGGTTTAATTGACTCACCTTTGGGCTTTGATTTTACAAATTGATCTTCAAAACATGTTATATTATGGGTTTAAAGTGTTTTTCCAGAAAATGGGCCCAAGATGTTGAGTTTTGATGCATTTACGTTGAGTTTTGAGCTTGAGGTTCAAATCTAGAGATTCCAAATTTTGGACCCACGCTTGAGTGTAGGACTTCACGCTTAAGCGAGCACTCTGAGTTCATGAAGTCTGCTCAAGCGAGGAAAGTGGCGCTCGAGCGTGAAATGCATGTATCCAGTACTTTGCATGTGTTTACAGTCCGCTTGAGCGAGAGAGTTCACGCTCGAGCCAGGACTTGTGTCTTACGCTCGAGCGTGGATCGAGCGCCCATCGAGTGTGATTTTTGTGCATCCAGTATTTTTACTGTAGCTTACAATCCGCTCGAGCGACGGAAGTCACGCTCGAGCGGAGCTCCTTTGTCTGCATGTCCGCTCGAGCGGAGAAAGCCACGCTCGAGCGAGATCTCTATTTTCTGAAAAACTCTGAAAAGTGTTTTCAAATGCATCTTTGCATCCTTATTCCATCCTAGGCACTCCTAGGCCTAGTTTAAAGCATCTCAATGATTATATTGATGTAGAACTACACCGAGACAAATTAGGGATTGAGTTATTATTTCCCAACTGTGTAGCTTAGTGTGTGTTCATTCTGTAACTGTAGGGTTGGCATCCGAGGACGCTCTAGCTGCTTATAGCCCAGTGCTCTGTGAATAACAATGTTGTAAAGATATGTTCAATTGAGATTATTTTCTGAACAAATGACTGTACTGCTTTATGAAATGACACTGTTTACTAAATGAATGTTTGTCCTATTGGTGAACTGTATTCGTCGCATCCATAGCAATTTCCTGTTACTGAACGGTTACTGCTACTGTTACAGAGATCTCTGTCTGTTTACTGATATGATGGCCATCATTGACCGCTCGGTCTGTTAAGACCTACTGTACTGTTTTGCTATTGGATGTACCACATATGACTACTATAGTTTCTTAATGACTGTTATGATATGAATTATGAGCCACAAACTGAATGACTGATATACTGATAAATGACTGTTTCCAATACTAAAATGACATTTATTCTTAACCTCTTTACGCATATGTTATTCACTGGGCTTTAGCTTACTGTTTATATATATATATATATATATATGTAGGTGTTCAGGCACCGGACCGGAGTTAGGAGCGTCAGATTAGCTCTTGTTTTGTCAAGCCAACCATCGTGCCTCACCTTGAGGCTCCAAGTGCTGCCAAGCTAAGGCTGCTTCGGGGTGTTTTAGATTTCCCCCTTTCTGTATCTGTTTTGTATAGACTATATAGACATGTACGGTACTGTTATGGTAGGGACTTGGTCCCTAACTCGAATGTTTGTATATGTATGTATAGTACTATTTTTTTCTGAATGTGAATATGTTTTAAAAAGTCTTTTTGCATACAGACTGTCACAGCTCATTGGACATCTTTTAATTACTATTTTGGCTTCCGCCAGCCCCTGTACTCTGTATTACTGTTTTACTGTTAAGCAGGCCTTCAGTAATCTCGAATTACTGGCCGGTTACGGTGCTAAACCCATAGAGGTGGCTTTAGGTCGTGATAGAGTGGTATCAGAGCGATATTAAACCGCGAGTTATACCGCACACACATGTCCAACTGAGCTATAGGATGTCCTAGAAAAGTAAATAAGGCATTGCATGAGCATTGATAAGTGTGTGTGGCTATGACATGAATATACATGCTAATGTGTTAATATGTTAAGTATGCAATTGTCTATGTTCATAATTGC
This sequence comes from Camellia sinensis, assembly GCF_055761805.1. Taxonomy (NCBI): domain Eukaryota; kingdom Viridiplantae; phylum Streptophyta; class Magnoliopsida; order Ericales; family Theaceae; genus Camellia; species Camellia sinensis. The sequence continues at coordinate 127,356,126 of NC_138968.1, read as the reverse complement.
CTATAGTGAAATGGAGAATGCAAGAACTACTGATGAAACTGAATCATCCGAGGCCAGAATGGCAAGGCTCGAAAGAACAGTGGAAATGTTAACCGAGGCCTTAAGGCTGCAACAACAGAACCAACAGCCCTCACCTCCTCCGATACAGCCGGAACAGAATGTTAATGATGACATCATTGCTCTAACACAAAAGTTCAGTAAGATAAAGCCGCCATCATTTCAGGGAGGCCTTGAACCATTGAAGGCCGAAGCGTGGGTGCTAGAAACAGAAAAATTATTCGAAGTATTTCCATGTTCTGAAGCACACAAAGTGCTATTGGCTACCTTTACTCTACAAGAGGAAGCTAGACGGTGGTGGATGCTGGTCCGCGACACCAATACTGCCATGAATTGGGCTTAGTTTAAGGGAGCCTTCTTTGAGAAATACTTCCCACAGTGTGTTAGAGACCGCAAGGTAATCGAATTTGAACAGTTGAGACAAGGTACCATGTCCGTGGTTGAGTATGAGTCGAAGTTTACTGAACTGGCCAGATATGCACCACACATGGTTGATACTGATTACAAAAAGGCCAGGAAGTTTGAAGGCGGCCTTAATGTTGAAATACTTGACAGGATCAATGTTTTGAAATTACTGAAGTATGTGGATGTTCTTGACCAAGCAATCATGGCTGAGTCGAACATCGAGGCACTGAAACAGACTGAAACACCGGGAACTGAATTGCGTGGTAAGAGACGAGGCTTCAAGTTCAAGAAGGGCCGGAACAGTCCATTGAATAAAAAGCAAAATACAGGGTCAACAACCAGTTCCAGTCAGGGAAGTGGTTCCATACCGCCCTGTTCTGAATGTGGTAAGAAACATAAGGGGGTTTGTTATAAAATATCTGGTGCTTATTACAGGTGTGGCAAGGTGGGCCACATGGTCAAAGATTGCCCTTCCACTCCTCAGGGCAATAGTAAAGTTGCACCAAGCACCGCAGCATCAACTGCTCCACCGAAACCCAACCCCAAAGCTACTGGAAAAAAGCCTATGAGGCAAGGCCAAGTGTTCGCACTCGTACCAGGAGATGTACAGAATACCGAGACCATTGTGTCAGGTATACTCTCAATTTCTGCTCAAAACGCATATGTTTTGATTGATTCAGGGTCTACACATTCATATGTATCGCATGCTTTTTTGCGAAAATTGAATAGACCATTGGAACCCATGAACTATCTGTTAGCTGTATCTTCACCTGTTGGAGGATCCATGACTTGCGCTTATATGTACCCTGCATGTGAAATTATTGTTGGGGATGTTCATCTGTATATTGATGTATTGCCTCTGAATATTGATCACTTTGATGTGATATTAGGAATGGACTGGTTAACAAAATATCATGCTACCATAGACTGTGTAACAAAACAAGTTGTTTTTCGTTCACCCGGACTGCCTGAATTTGTGTTTAACGGAGTTAGAGTAGTACCTCCCCCGTATCTGATTTCATCCATGAAAGCTTTTAAATTGATTAGAAAAGGGTATAAAGGGTATCTATGTTCTGTATTAACTGTACCTACTAATGATAAAACTAATGTGGACAATTTTCCTATAGTCAGAGAATTCCCAGATGTTTTTCCATATGATTTGCCAAGGGATTTGATTGATAGGGAGATTGAATTCACCATTGATGTGATTCCGGGTACACAGCCTGTATTTAAAGCTCCTTACAGAATGGCACCGACTGAATTGAAAGAGTTGAAAGTTTAGCTGCAAGAACTGTTAGATAAGAAGTTCATCAGGCCCAGTACTTCACCGTGGGGAGCGCCAGTCTTATTTGTGAAAAAGAAAGACGGCTCATCGAGACTCTGCATTGACTACCGTGAATTGAACAAGGTAATAGTGAAAAATAAATATCCATTGCCTTGTATTGATGATTTATTTGACCAGTTACAGGGTGCCCAAGTGTTCTCCAAAATTGACCTTAAATCTGGATACCACCAGTTGAAAGTCAAGACAGAGGACATTGAAAAGACTGCATTTTGAACGAGGTATGGACATTATGAATTCTTAGTTATGCCTTTCGGAGTTACCAATGCACCTGCTGCATTTATGGACCTTATGAACCAAATTTTTAAACCATTCCTCGATGACTTTATTGTTGTATTCATAGATGACATTTTAATTTATTCCAAAAGCACGGAGGAACATGAACATCATTTGAGAATTGCCCTGCAGACCCTAAGAGAACAGAAACTTTATGCAAAACTAACTAAATGTGAATTTTGGCTAAACAGTGTGATGTTTTTGGGACATGTGATTAGTAAGGATGGTATTACAGTTGACCCACAGAAAATTGAAACAGTAGTGAGTTGGCATAGACCGACAAATGTCACTGAAGTCCGAAGTTTTCTAGGCTTAGCCGAGTATTACAGAAGGTTTGTCAAAGATTTCTCCAAAATTGCCCTACCACTAACACAACTGACTCAGAAGGGGATATCATTTGACTGGACCGATCAGAGGGAATCAGCTTTTCAAGAGTTGAAAACTCGACTAGTGACTGCACCAATTCTCACCTTACCCTCAGCTACGAATGGTTATACTATATTTAGTGATGCTTCTCATAAGGGTTTGGGATGTGTTTTAATGCAGAATGGGAAAGTAATTGCGTATGCTTCTCGACAATTGAGACCACATGAAAAGAACTACCCGACCCATAACTTAGAACTTGTCGCAGTGGTGTTTGCATTGAAAATCTGGCGTCACTATCTTTATGGGGCGACATGTGAAGTATACACAGACCACAAGAGTTTAAAGTATTTCTTCACACAGAAAGAACTGAACATGAGGCAGCGGAGATGGTTAGAACTGATTAAAGACTATGATTTGCAAATTCTGTACCATCCGGGGAAAGCTAACACCGTTGCTGATGCACTGAGTCAGAAATCGATTGAAAATTTGGCATGTTTACTCACCAGGAAGAAAGAATTGTTATGTGACCTTGAAAGACTTGAAATTGCGATTGTTTTGCGTGAACAAGGTGGAACAATAGCCGCTATTTCTGCTCAACCGGCACTGATTGAAGAGATTAAAGAGAAAAGTAACGTGATGACTTTTTGAAGAAGGTCATCGAAGAACCAGAATCCAAACCGAGGCCGTATTTCAAATTTGAAAATAATGTGTTGAAATTTCAGGGAATATTGTGTGTACCGAGTGATTCTGAACTGAAAAGAAGAATTCTTCAAGAAGACCACAATTCAAAACTGTCTATCCATCCAGGAAATACAAAAATGTACCAAGACTTGAAACTGAATTTCTGGTGGCCGGGAATGAAGAAAGAGATTGCTGATCTTGTGTCGAAATGTCTTCATTGCCAACAAGTCAAAGCTGAACATCAACGACCCGCAGGTTTACTGCAACCCTTACCGATACCGGAGTGGAAATGGGAACATATCACTATGGATTTCATTGTTGGTTTACCTCGCCCCAGTAAAGATATGGATTCGATTTGGGTTATTGTTGATAGACTGACTAAATCTGCTCATTTCTTACCTGTCAAAACAATTTATAATGCGGACAAATTGGTTATACTCTATATTGATGAGATTGTTAGATTGCATGGAGTGCCTATGTCCATTGTTTCTGATAGGGACTCGAAGTTTACCTCAAGATTTTGGCAAAGTCTGCAAACAACATTGGGTACTGAACTGAGACTGAGTAGTGCATACCATCTTCAGATAGATGGTTAGTCAGAAAGAACCATCCAGACTCTGGAGGATTTACTGAGAATATGTGTTCTTGATTTCCAAGGAAATTGGGAAAGCCATTTACCGTTGGCTGAATTCGCCTACAACAATAGTTTTCATTCAAGCATTGGTATGGCGCCTTTCGAGGCTTTGTATGGCAAAAAATGCCGATCTCTGATTTGTTGGGCAGAAGATGGAGATAGGCCTATGCTTGGGCCTGAGATTGTACAGGAAACTACTGAAAATGTGAAACTGATTCAACAGAGATTGAAAACCGCACAAAGCCGACAGAAAAGTTATGCGGATGTCCGAAGGCGAGACAGAGAGTACGAAGTAGGTGATCCTGTTTTCGTTAAAGTGACACCGATGAAAGGCCAGACTCGTTTTAGAGTCAAAGGCAAGTTAGCGCTGAGATATGTCGAGCTGTATGAGATTATTGAGAAAATCAATCCGGTGGCATATCAAGTAGCGCTTCCTCCTGAAATGGAGCATATGCATAACGTGTTCCACATTTCAATGTTCAGGGAATACCTTCGGAATCCCTTCCATGTGATTGAACCTACTCGTGTAGTGCTAAGTGATGACTACACCTATGAAGAACGGCCTATTTAGATTGTAAACCGACAGATCAAGAAGTTAAGGAACAAAGAAATTCCGTTAGTGAAAGTTGACTGGCAAAACCATGGTGACGTGTATGCCACTTGGGAGAGGGAAGATGATATGATGAAGAGATATCCTGAATTGTTCCCACTGAATCCTGTTTTCTTTCAAAATGAAGGTGATTCGAGTTTGGAGGACCAAACTCTTTATAAGGAGAGGAGACTGTGACAACCCTCACTACTGTTTACTAATAACACAACTGATTACTGCTAAACTGAGACTGATCATGATAAGTAACTGAATTGATTAAAATTCTGAACGAATTAATTGAGTGTGTTAGTTAAATGCACGTCTATCTGTTTGACTGTTAAATGATCTGTTCATGTTTTATGTTTTAAACTGCAAATTGAAGGCCTTATCGGCGGCTGAACCATAAATTGATTAGTGTTTTGTGCTAATTAGAATTTATGTGATTTTATGGTATGTTTAATTGAAATCTGATTTGGTATGTGTAAATTAGATTAATTATTGATAAATTACATTAGTTGGCTTATTTACCCTTTTGCCATTAAGTGGCCATTTCCTACAACTTTGACTTGGACCCAATTGTTGCATTACAAACTCCATCTCACCCTTTTCCATCTAGAGCTAGCCGACTAGAGAGAGAGAGATAGGAGATAGAGTGATTTCATCTTGTTTTGGCTTGGAGATTAAGAGATTTGAAGGCAAATTGCATAGTTGAGCTTCTACACTTGAAATACAAGGTTTAAGGTAGAGAATTCAACTTCTCCTTGATGTATTTATGTATGGTCGTGCATGGTTCATGGGAGTTTAGTGATCTAAGTCAAGTTTTGGTCTAAAATGTTGAATTGAAGCTTAATCCATGCATGCATGTACATGTTCTAGCATTTTGAGGTTGTTTTCAAGAGAGATTGTTACATGCATGTTCATATCTTGAGTATAGTTCATGAATTCATCATGTTCTTGAGGAAATTGATCTTTTGAACAAGTATTTAAAGCTTTAAAGTTGTTTAAATTCTTACATGTTGCATACTGTAGACACCCCATTTTTGACCGTCCTCAAGACTTGGACGTCACCGTTTGAACACTCGGTGATTATCCATGTTTGTGTTCGTTTGGAGTTCCCGGAGGCCTCGGCTCGCGCGCCTTGCCTCAGGATCTCCGAACTCGACCGTTTAGTGTCTGGTTTCACACCGAACACTTGTGTTTTGCCTTGGAGAGGCAGGGTAGGGCTTGTAGACCATCCCCACCCATCACCGGCAGTGGCTAGAGGCCACCGGCTGGTTTTTGCTGCCACCGGCAATGTATATTGCCGGCCAGCACTATTTGTTGCCGGTCAGCACTATTTAGTGCCGGTCGGCACTCTTTTTTGCCAAGATGGCATTTTTGGCCGGCCGACTACTGTGCATCTGCTTTTGCAAATATTTTAAGACAGCTGTCTTGCTTTTGGCTCCCCTCCATACATGTGTATGGAGGGATCTCCCTCTTATGAAGCTTGTCTTGTAAGCTTTACAAGACAAGAAGTGCCATAAAGGGAGGGGTGGGTCTCTTGGCTTAAGAGGTTAGAGACTTAAGATATTTTGAGAGCTTAGACAGCCATTGTTAGGGTTTGAGTTCTAGGGTTAGGGTTAGATACACATCCTATCTCTCTTTCCCTCTCTTTTGTGCTCTTGTGTGTGTTTTAGTCCATACTATTGCACACAAGCACCTAGTGTTTCACCTTCCTCTTGGAACTGAGGTTCTAAAGGACTGATTTTGAGGTTTTGGTGTTGGATTCAAGCCAAGGAGGGTCATTGGAGCACCATTTGTAAAGGGGTCATCAAGGGTAAGAAACTAACATCTTTATTCCCCATTTTTGCACCTTATTTCTACCTGTCTTAAATTCGTTTTTGAGCTTAGTGTATAATACAAAAAAGTTCTGTTTTTAGACCCTCTTGATTGTTTATTAAGGGTGTTTTGTGATTTGAGGGTGTTTGACCCCTCTTAGGCCTTGAAAGGCCTTATTTTGTGCTATTTTGTACTAGTTTCGGGACTTTGGTGTTTGGGCCTCTTCACCACTGAAATCTTGAGGGATTTCAGTGGTGGAGATGGTGCCTTGAAGTCTCTAGAAGGAGAGGGTCACCCTCTCTCCTTGTTGTCCTTGAAAAGGGCATGTTTTGGCCTCTTGAGAGAGCATTATGTTTGAGTGTGTGTTAAGCATGTATAGGCTATTTTTCATGCTTATTTTTCCATAATATAACATGATTTTAGATTGGTTTTGGTACTCCATGCATGCTTAGCATAGTTGCCATGTAATGCCATGTTTATGCCTTAATGTGCCTTAGGTTGTTAGCCTTTGTTCAAGCATGTTTTAGGCTTAGTCTTGTGAAGCATTTGTGCCTATTTTGACATGTTTTAGGTCTGTCCATAGTCGTTTGGTTTGATCTTGGCATGCATCATATAGCCTCTTTGCATTTTGGCTTGTTGGCCTTAAGTATGTGTATGTATAGTATGACATCTTTGCATTGATTTGGTGATTTGGGGTCACGCTACATGTTATTTCAGTCCCATTTTCATGCCTATGTGTTTGCCTTGAATGCATCTTTAATGCCTCATAAGCTTGTGTAGCAATGCTCCTTGTTTTGGCACTTGTGCATGCCTCTAAATTTGAGCCACTTAGATGCCATCTAAGCAGTCCTTTGGCCTTGTTTTAACATGCTAAAAGCCTGTTTTTAGTGGTTTAATGCATGCCATGATTGTTGTGATAAATGTGCTTCCAAGCTTCATAACTTGCCTCAAGTACTTGGACCATGCTTGCATGCATTTGCTTGTCTTGTTTAACATGATTTGGCATCATTTTATGACATGATTTTCAATGCTTACTATGCATGTTAATTGTCCATGATTCCCCCTTGCAAGTGTGCTTGAGAGTTGTTTAATTTGTGCCTAAGTGTTGGCCTTTCAACATATGTATGTGTGCATGTGTATTTGGTCCCTCATTGTAGCACTTTGGCCCTTGTTTTAGGCCTTATTAGAGCTGCCTAAACCATGCTTAAGACCACCCTTTCATTGGTTAGCATTACCTCATGTTTGCTTGTATGCTTGCATAAGTGTATCGACATGCCATGTTGCATCCTTAGCTTGCATGCCTAGGTTGCATTGCATTTTGCATGCATGCCTTGTTCCTTGACTTAATGATAGGAATTGGGCCTTGTTTGGTTGATTGGTTTGCATGCATTTGACATGAAAATTGCATACTTGATTCCTTGGGCCATCATGCATGGAAATGCGTGATTGGTGGTCCGAGAATTGAGGCACATGTCCGTTTGAGTCACAAACATGATAAAGGGCATGAGTGGTGCATACATGCTTTGAATTGTGCTGCCATGCTTTGCCTTGCCCTCTGTTGCTGTGAGTTGCAGGTTCTGCAGGCTTTATTTGCCGACCGGCATTGTAAAGTGCCGACCGACAATACTTTATCTGCCAATAGCTTCATTTTGTGCCGGTGGCCACCACCACACTGCCGGTGGAAATTCCATTCAGCCGGTGATGTCTCCCAGAACCCAAGGAAGTAGTCCTGAAGTTTTGGCAGCCTCCAGAGGAGTAAAAGAAGGAAAACAGAGGCAGCCTATGCATGGCGACGCATTTCCGAGCGGGACCGGGCATGCATTGCATTGAGCCCTCCTCCCGAGGCGATTTACTGTTTTTTCTAGCCTTAGTTAGTTGCTTAGTCGATTAGGCAATTTGTAATATTAATTAGCTTGCGTAGTTAATTAATTTGTAATATTTATTTGGTCCCTCTGAGTGAGGGCAAATCTGTAATAAGTGTGTGTGGGTGGTGTGTATGTCTTCCAATCCCCACTTCTTTCTTCCCTTTTATTTACCTGCTTATGATGGTAGATTAGGGCATCTTTAGTTTAGCATACCTTATGCTATGCATGCATGCATTCATGCATTTGTACTGCATGCATTAGGCTCGGTACATCACGCTAACTGCATCTGTACTTCAATTCACAAATTGAATATGTGGTGATTGATCGCATTTCATATGCCATGTTTAGGGTTAGCCGAGCCTGCCTAGATTGCATTTTTGCATGTGATGCATTAGCCATTTTCAACATGAACTAGGACATGCATGTTTGCTAACTAGTTTACTATTTTGGCACGGAGTACGATGTAAGTATTTATGCTTTAGCATCCCGCATGCGTGTGAGTGTTTCCATGACAGTATGCCTGCCATGCGGCTAAGTGCTTATGTGTTAAAATTGTTTGAATGCCTGTGGGTGGAGGTTGGATTGTTTGAGTTGGAAAAACTCGTTGAAATCCGTATTTTAGCCTACTTGCGAGTAACAAATTCCAAAGCACTTTTCAAAACAAACGGATATGCAATGCTTATTTCCAAATTAGACAATCTAGTCTATACTTGTTTGCTGCACGCGTAACATAGTAATTCTAGGCTAATAAATGGATTAAGAACACGTAATGTTTTCAAAATCGGATATCATGATTAGTAGAGGCCGGTCTTCGGACCGGGCGAAAGGGGGTGCTCATAGCTGACCTTCCCCGATCGTACCCAAGCTCCCGAGCCGAGACAACTCTGGTGATGACGGACATGTGGCCTTCGGCACCGAGTCAGGGTTTCCTAAATTTCTCCATTTTAAAAATATTTAGGTGGCGACTCTGTATCTGGCAAAGCAGTCCATGTTTGGCACTACTTTTTCAAAAATCTGTTTCTCAAAACGATTTGCCAGATTTGGACTCTTTGGTTCAGATTAAGAACCGCGACAACAAAAATCGCGAGTCCGAACTGTAGTAGCATAAGGCCCCCCCCTCCGCGGGCGCGTCTACACATACACTTCATGTTCTTGAAGTTTTGTTTGAAAATGGGTTTAATTGACTCACCTTTGGGCTTTGATTTTACAGATTGATCTTCAAAACATGTTATATTATGGGTTTAAAGTGTTTTTCCAGAAAATGAGCCCAAGAGGTTGAGTTTTGACGCATTTAAGTTGAGTTTTGAGCTTGATGTTCAAATCTAGAGATTCCAGATTTTGGACCCACGCTCGAGCGTAGGAATTCACGCTTGTGCGAGCACTCTGAGTTCATGAAGTCCGCTCAAGCGAGAAAAGTGGCACTCGAGTGTGAAATGCATGTATCCAGTACTTTGCATGTGCTTATAGTCCGCTCGAGCGAGAGAGTTCACGCTCGATCGAGGACTTGTGTCTCACGCTTGAGCGTGGATCGAGCGCCCATCGAGCGTGATTTTTGTGCATCCAGTATTTTTACTGTAGCTTACAATCCGCTCGAGCGACGGAAGTCACGCTCGAGCGGAGCTCCTTTGTCTGCATGTCCGCTTGAGCGTAGAAAGCCACGCTCGAGCGAGATCTCTGTTTTCTGAAAAACTCTGAAAAGTGTTTTCAAGTGCATCTTTGCATCCTCATTCCATCCTAGGCACTCCTAGGCCTAGTTTAAAGCATCTCAATGAGGATATTGATGTAGAACCACACCGAGACAAATTAGGGATTAAGTTATTATTTCCCAACTGTGTAGCTTAGTGTGTGTTCATTCTGTAACTGTAGGGTTGGCATCCGAGGACGCTCTAGCTGCTTATAGCCCAGTGCTCTGTGAATAACAATGTTGTAAAGATATGTTCAATTGAGATTATTTTCTGAACAAATGACTATACTGCTTTATGAAATGACACTGTTTACTGAATGAATGTTTATCCTATTTGTGAACTGTATTCGTGGCATCCATATCAATTTACTGTTACTGAACTGTTACTGCTACTGTTACAGAGATCTCTGTCGCTTCCCATGTTTGGGACCACTACTGTTTACTGATATGATGGCCATCATTGACTACTCGGTCTGTTAAGACCTACTGTACTATTTTGCTATTGGATGTACCACATATGACTACTATAGTTTCTTAATGACTGTTATGGCATGAAGTATGAGCCACAAACTGAATGACTGATATACTGATAAATGACTGTTTTCAATACTGAAATGGCATTCATTCTTAACCTCTTTACGCATATGTTATTCACTGGGCTTTAGCTTACTGTTTATATATATGTAAGTGTTCAGGCACCGGACCGGAGTTAGGAGCGTCAGATTAGCTCTTGTTTTGTCAAGCCAACCATCGTGCCTCACCTTGAGGTTCCAAGTGCTGCCAAGCTAAGGCTGCTTCGGGGTGTTTTAGATTTTTCCCTTTCTGTATCTATTTTGTATAGACTATATAGACCTGTACGGTACTGTTATGGTAGGGACTTGGTCCCTAACCCAAATGTTTGTATATGTATGTATAGTACTATTTTGTTTTGAATGTGAATATGTTTTAAAAAGTCTTTTTGCATACAGACTGTCACAGCTCATTGGATATCTTTTAATTACTGTTTTGGCTTCCGCCAGCCCCTGTACTTTGTATTACTGTTTTACTGTTAAGTAGGCCTTCGGTAATCTCGGATTACTGGCCGGTTATGGTGCTAAACCCATAGGGGCGTGTTTGGGTCGTGACAGGATCTCTAATGGCCAACCCGCTAATAAGCACCGGTGCATTCTTCATCCGTGGTTGGATAACGAATGCCTCGGCTAAATCATCTTTGATGGGCGGCGTATCCACCCTTGGCCGTTTCTCAATCGACACCTCTAGTAAATCAATCACAGTCTCGGCAGGTCGCTTCTGCCCTGTCAGATCGGCTCCTAGGACTTTTGCCTAATTTTGTTCAGGAACCAACTCGGCCACAGTTGTTTCGCAAGTCGTTTTTTCTTGATGCACGTCACAAGTTAGTGTTATTTGGCTCCCCTTCAGACCCGCCGGCTTGCATCCTGGCCGCCATCTTCTCTGTATTTCGTCGCTTGGAAAATTAAGAAAGTGATTCTCTGCTCATCTCTTCAGCTTCGGATTCAGCCCCAGGAAGATTTTCTAAGCCGGTAAAGATATCGTCCTCCGGAGCAGATGAGTCTACTTAGCCAGAAGTAGAAGGGAGATCGGTGCAATGGTTTGGGTCGATATGCTCAAATGCCAAGTCAATTTCTCTATTCAACTCCTTGTCCTCTGTACGGCCCTCCGATTATGCATTTTCACCGACTTCCTCGCCAATCTCTTCGCCGACGTCGGAACCCTCGACACCAATATCCCTTAGACTTTTGTAGCTAGGAAAGATAAGTGCAGTAAGCTGCCGTTCGTGTGTCAGCACGGGGATATTATCTATGGCCGAGAAAGTGGAGTAAGTTGGATCGTATCTCAACAAAACATGGGGTGCACGTCCTTTTCCTTGAAGGTTTGCACTGGCCTTTGTAATTGAGAACCGCCTTAACCTGCTCCAAAACGGCTTCATCTGCAGATGTCAATGCTCTTTTCAAGTCATTTCCTGCAAGAAACATAAGTGATCAGCACAGTATTTAAGCTGAATAATTCGTTCATTTTAAGATATGCTAGCAATTCTAGCCGGCCACCTGGTTCCCTCTTTTTCCTTGGCACTGGGTCTTGGCGATCTTCTCCCTCACTGAATTCCCAATTGCCTTGGATGGTGACCATGGCATCATCAACCCTTTTGCCAGAGCTGGCGAGCATGGTTACGAAATGATGGTCAACGTCCTTGGCTCTTAAAAAGTAATGGCCCTGCTGACTAGTTGATTTCGCCATGACGTAACAGTGCCGAATAGTTGGGATTCCTAGGTTAAGACCTAGTCAGCAATTCAATTCCACTATACCCATGATTATTTGGTAAACGTTCACATTTAGCTGGGAGGGAATCAATCCCTAATAGCGCAGGACTGTCCTAAGAAGAGGATGGAGGGGGAATCGAACTCCACCCTCTGCAATTGCCAAAAGAGGAAAGTTAATGGTACTTGTGTCAGCCCTCTCCATGTCCACCACATTGTTTGAAACAAGGGATAGGTGAACGTCGTCTGGGATAGAAAAGTGACGACAGAAGGCTACAACTTGATCCTCAGAAAGGAGAGCTTTCAAATGCCTCGCCATTCAAGATGGAATGAAAACAGCGTGTACAAAAAACAAAAGCAAAACACACAAGGAACTAGAATAAAGAATAGAATGAGAACAGAAAGGGGACTTACAGGCTGAGAAAGAAGACGAACAGTAAGAAGTGGGGTTGCAGAGGTCTTGGAGGAGGTTGATATGAAGGATGCTCAAAGGATGTCAATAACCTTTCAATTCAAGAGTATACGGGCTTAAAGGATGTCAATAGCCTTTCGATTCAAGAGTATACAGAGGTTCAGATTTCAAATCGCATTAATTGAATGTCAAATACGAAGGGGCAGGAAGTTGTAATGATTCAAGTAGCGCGTCTGCTCTGACGAATCAATACGAAAAGGAGTGCAACCGCCGTATTTCTGATTTTCGAGGGTTTTTGTTTCGTTAGCCGAGAAACCAAACACGCCGAGTAAATATGTTATTCGGATGTTTGGGGGGCAATTGTGGGGGCCAAATAAAAGTGACCGCTCAGGTGAGCTGCTCAAAGAGGACACCAAGAAGACTGGTGAAGATAATTCGGCATGACCAGACCCATCTAAATAAGACTAAGGCCAAGTAGAATCTTTCCCACGGGCTGATTATGCCGAAAAGCTTCTGGCACACCTGGGGGTCCCAGATGTGATTATGAAAGGTGATGATGGGAAAGTGGGCCCCTGGAGAATAATATAAAAAGGAGGAGCGTCAGCCAAAATGAGGTATGTAAAAAAAAAAAGAAAATAACTTGCGAGATAAGAAAACTTGAGAGAATTTGATTTGTCCGTCAAAGTGCTAATTCCAGCACCCTCGACTGGAGTGTTCATTTCCATTTCAGGTAGCAATTAGAGGATCAAGGTCGTTTGTCTGGATCAAAGAGTATTTCCAAACCACATTACCATAGTAAGTAATCAAATGGTTGCCACCGTTGCAACCGAAATATTACCGCCAAAAAGTTTTTAATGTTGTGAGGGTGGATAAGTTTTGAAGGTAAAATTTAAAGATGGATGGGTGGTGATGGAGGTAGGTGATCTCATAAATCTTAACTTATGATGTAGTAAGTGTGTAGGCTAATTGTGAAATAAGATGTCCCAAAATTTTTGATGTCTTTTTTAGTAATTTCATTTGAAATTATTATTATAATAAAAAAACAAAGGCTAAAAAATAAAAGTCTAAAATAATTGATAAGATACTAATAGTAACTCTTTTTTTATTGAAGTGGCCAAGCAGATGAACCTGCTTCCAGCAGTTATATTCAAAGAAGAGACCGTCGGTTAAGTCTATAAATAGGCAAGGGTAATGCAAACAAAAGACATCAACAACCAAACACATCAACTATTCTAGACTTGGTTCAATTAAGAGTAGATTTCTTCTATCATATGAGTAATTTATTCTCTAGGAGTAGTTTTAATTCAGTGATTCTGTAATCACTTTTTGATTCTTGTAATCAATTGACCAATATTTTATGATTCTTGTAATTTTGGTCTGACTGACCAATAGACTACCAAAGACCTAGTTGAAAAAACCCGTAGTACTTCTGTTTAGCGTATGACCTCTTTGAAAAGCAGAAGAATATATTCATTCAACTTGTTCCACTCACATACTACCATTCAGAACAAGTGCACAAATTGATGAAAAAAACTTCAATACGTTTTAGTACATAACCAACCCAAGCTCGTCTTACAAAAAGGAGTACAAACTCCAAACTTCAAAATTACAACTTGAACACTCAAACCAAATATATAGATTGGTATCAAACATCAAAGCTCTTTCTTGGCAAGGACTAGAGCATACATAGCTTCATGCACATAGCCGTCAAGCACCTTCATCACCTACATACATATAGTGCAGATGGTTGAGAGAATGCCCAGTTAATAGTGATATATCATAGCCATTGAAAGTTATCACATTTCATATAATCATAGCTAAACAAAAAGCTTAGAAGCTTAATTTGCATTTGGACCATATTATATCATGTACATATCAATTTGCAAGTCTAATGATAATGTCCAACCAAAAAATACTAAACATATCTGGGTCGACTCTAGCTATGTCCGAATCACAATTAAGTGATCAAAGAGATCTCAAGCCATGTATTACCAGAATGCTTAACATCCCCTAGTAGTTGGGATGAAAATCATGGATGACATCTTTATAATTTGAAGCACATATTGATAAAACATTATCAATTGAAGAATATAACATATATACAGTTCTAAAGGAGTTCAATTGAAAATAGAACCAGGATATACATGTATAACATGTCATACACAAAAAGTATCTTCCTGTTTCATGCTTTCAAATCTTAGATCATTTCATAACATAATATAAGGGATATCGACCAAATTTCCTCTCTGTTCTAGAGATATCGACCAAGTGTTGAATTGCAAATATGCTGCTATAGTTCAAATATTTACATGAGGGTATTATTGTCTTTTTAACACTTGCATTAACAGATTCAGTGTTTGCATTTTACTCCAAAATTATGAGAGGGCTTTTTGCATATATTTGAATTTCAAGTGAGGTAAAATGCTATAGGCCAAAACCGCTGACAGGTAAAGTGAATTTTGCCCACTTTGGAGTTTGATAATAACAATTTCTTCCCCTGGGTAATGCACACTAATTTAGGATTTGGGTTCCTAAGAGTCAATGTGGTTAAGGTGTACACAAAAATATTGTCCACTGAAGTTAAGGTGTTTTGCATTGTGGAGCAGTGAATCATTGCCATCAACCTCTGTTTCAAAATCATTGCTTATTATTACTATAGATTTACTAAAGCATGACACTACAGCACATATATGCATGATTAAATGTAAAGGAAGAACTGCAAGTGCAACTGCTCAAGACCCACACTCACAAAAGCACAAGAAGCAGTCCCAAATCAATTTTATGTTGTCTTTGAACATTTCAGTGACCATGTCAATTTGACTGCTCTGCTCCTGCAAATTGGAAGAACTAGATTTAATAAACACATGAACATTTTTACCAATTAAGAAACCACAATTACAAGACAAAGGGTTGATTTCACTTTAATCCCCTAAATAAGAACTTGATGGTTATTTTGTCTTAGGGTTAATTTTCACTTTTATCCCTTAAATTATTTTCCATTTTTCTATTTCATCCCTAAACTATCAATTTCATCTATTTAGTCCCTAGAGTTTCTAATTTCAATTTATATGGTCCAATTGGAAACACCCCGTCCAAATCAGTAATGGTGGAAATCTAATTTAATGGGCAAAAAAGTAATTTTACAATTTGAACAACCTATATCATACAAGTAAACACGAATCTTCTTCCTTACACTATATTAGACAACCTATGACCAATTTCTTCTCCACTCCTCATTTCAAAATAATGAGTAAAAAAAATGAGTGTATGGTTGTATGGTTTAAGTGGTTCAAATTTTAAAATGATTTTTTTGTCTATCAAATTAGGGCTTAACAATTATTAATTTGGACAGCTGTCACCAATTGGACCATATAAATTGAAATAAGAAACTCTAGGGACTAAATAGATGAAATTTATAGTTTAGGGATGAAATGGAAAAATGGAAATAATTTAAGGGATAAAAGTGAAAATTAACCCTAAGACAAAATAACCGTCAAGTTCTTATTTTACAAAATTCACCAATTACCATGTGCAAAGGTGTCAAGTCGGTCATAATTTATCACGAAAATGCAATAGATCAGAGGGAATATATGATACCCTTCAAAAAAAACATACCCGTAATTGTGATGTAATTCCAGTCATCTTCAGACTGACCTCTCCTGTAACTTCTCCAGCTGAGGTCCTGAAATCATATCGATCTGCATGCCGAACCTTAAGTCTCATTGATGAACTTGTAAATGTTTTAGCATTTGTGTGCCAAATCCCAACAACAGTGTACCGATCTCCAGAAGATTCCTTTCCCAGAGGCCACCTTAACCCACCCTTCACATCTTGATCTAGAACTGCAGAATTGATCAGGCTCCTGATGTTGCGTTTCTCATCATCCTGGAACAGTAAAAATGATAGCAAGATCACAAAATTTCATTGTCAGTAAGGACAGCTCTCAAAAAACAGAAACTTCAGGAAATGCTTAACTAATTTTAAGTCTATATGATGGAAGCTACAACAATATTTGTTTTTCCACATAAAATATATAACGATTCCTGCACTGTTACTGTTACTGTCAACATGAAAGAATCTTCACGTCTGAGGTTTGGAAAAAATACAATAAGCCCTACAGTATTGACATAATTACACACCACCCTCCCTTTTAATAAGGCTAAAGAGACCAAAACTAATGCAGATGGTGTGAAATACAAGGATAAACAAAGGAAAATTTACATTTAAGTGTAAAAGATATGACAACATCATTTTTTATTCATATGACTAACAAATTATTGTTGAAAAGGGGGCTAAGTATTATGTGAATAAAAACCTTAAAGGAACCCAGTTATGTCAAAATTGTGGAACTTGATGTATTTTCTTCAAGCCTTGGGGGAGGTCAGAGTAATTTACCCTCTCTTTTTTTTCTTTCTTTTTTTCTCTTCTAAAACTTCAGGAGGGAAAATTTTATGCACATTTTGAGGGCATAAAGAAAAGTACATGTAAAACCTGTTGTTCTACAATGTAATTCAACCCCTAAGATATTTCACGATGCAGTAAATGAAACAAATGTTTTCAATGCCATGTTTTCTTTGTGCTGGAGTTGTTTCTCCAGCTTGGAATGGAGAACTTCCTCACTAAATAGTCAAGCATTTGAAAAGTGGGGGAGGAGAAAACAGGGTCTTTTGGGGGGTAAGGTGATATTCGCTAATAGTTAAAATACAACAGATTTGATATCTGACTTTCATCCGCAACAGCACCAGAAAAGAGAAAGGGTAAGCAACCAGAATGCAAGTTGCAACATTAATGCTGATTCGCACTAATCAAATGCTCCAGTTGGCTAGAAATGAATGAAGTAATTTATAATTATAGTCAAAGCTCAGCAAAGATGCTCACTGTTAAAGCAGTTACAGTTCTCTTGGTGAATAGCATCAGCCTCAGGTCTAGATCCCTATCAAGACAGGATATGTCTAAAACCAGGTGGCGCACATTGTTTAATTCAATCTACAAGAAAAAAGTGAATACATCAATGCAAGTCTCCATAGGTTAAAAACTGTATAAAAGATCAAGCACAGCAAGTGAAACAAGAGGAAATAATAAATGTAAATACTAACAACTCCCCAACGATGAACCATTATTAGATTTCCTTCTTTTTTTATTATCTTTACAAATTTGATGTACTCCAGTACCAGTTATTAGATTTCAATTAAAACAACATGGGTACAGAAAGAGACAAAAATGCACAGAATTTCAGTCACTGAATGGAAGAAACTTGCCTTGTAAAGTTCGAGCTTTTTACAATCTTCCAATATTCTACATTTGCAAGAGATAGTTGAATCTGGCCACATGCTATCAGACAGCTATACAACATAGTTCAGAAAATAAATAGTGATTATTGTTATTATTATTATTATACAAAAAATGTGTGAGAAGCATGAACCTAATCACAAAGAGGTTTAGCAAAAGGAATACCTTTACTTGGTATAACTCCTTTTCCTCTTCAAAATCGAGTCCAATCTTTGGCACGACTTCATTTGTAGTGTACTGCATATATGTAGGAGGAACATTTGTATAGAATGATCTCTTCAATTGACTCAAAGTGGTTTCAGTAACTGAAGTCCCTTTTACATTTTCTAGACTAACTGAAGGGCTCCTGCATCTCAAACAAGGGCGGATGATAATTAGGACAAGATAGATTTGCAAAAATAAATATTGTATATGGTTCTATGTAAGATCCCAAAGATCTATGAAATATGCCATGTTACTTCTTTTAAGGCACAACAGGTAAGTCGAACATGCTCAATGTATGTTGGAAGTTGTGGAACAAAAATTTACTATATTGACATATTGACTAAGATTAATTTCTTCAATCAGTCAACCTAGACATTTAGGATACATGGAACAGTGAAGTTAGAGATTGGTTCAAGCACAACATACTGGAAATGGGCCTAAACAAAACCCAAAGTATATAGAAGTTTAATATTAGACTATTTATCTTCTTTCCAATAGATATTCCAACAAATGTTAAGCATATTTTAATAGTATATGCTTTCCATGATAACAGTAATTATGAATAGTTGCTAACTTGCTACGTGGCAACATAGAAGCAAAAACTAGGTCACCTGCCAAAAGTGAATGTAAGATCTTAAGAAGCTCTAAGAAAAAAGCCTGTTATGTGCCTCCAGAAAAGCTGCTACTCAACATTCATTGTTTTATACCTCAATCCAGACATATAAATAGACGTTAAAATGTACAAATTTTTATTGACTGCATCAATTACTTTGAACTTTATTGTGATACTGAAATCAAAAATTGGAAATCTATGTAAATGTAACTAATGGAAGCCCTTACATTTTTGCAAATAAGTGTAAAATGGATGCTAAAAAGGAACCATCTCATAATTATGTTTGCAACGGAATGATTTTAACATTCTGAAATTAAAAAGATTGGGAAAGTACTAAGTCAGAATATTTTACTTTTAGCACAGAAAACAAAACAATAGAATGGGGAAGACAGTCTTCCTAACTTTTTTTTAATTTTTAATTATCTTCCCTAACTTTAAGGTGAGAAATGCAAATATAGGACTAATTTAAAATGAGGGGAAGAAAAAAGCAGCAGCAGCACGGATAATGAGTAATTCTCATGCAAATATAAAAAGTAGATATCTGAGTAGCATATGTTGATTCTATATCCCCAGTTCACATCATATAAAACAGCTCACGTAAAGCTAATAGTTGTAATCATAAATTTCGTAGTTTATAAAGGACCAAGACGAGAATAAGGACACTGAGATGAAATTATTCACAATGAAAACCAAATGAAACAACAGCTGATCAATCCATGAAAGTAGAATTACTAACCCATGAAAAAGAACTTTGCCAAACCTAGCAACCAGAGTTGGCTTTAAATTTACTTCTTGGCACTCCATTACTTTCCTCAGATTTTGGAAAGAGGAGAGGAGGTCTTCCTCTACATCTTCAGCTATAGATTCCCATGGACTTTTGAGAACATCTCCTTTGTTCTCTAAAAAAAAAAAAATGGATAAAGTATACTGTAATCATTGTGCTTTGTCTCTTGCGTCAATTTAGTCTATGTAGTAATAATTGTATTAATTTTTCTTTTTAATTTAGTTTTCACATGGTGTCAATTTAGTCTAGTTTCATAACATGCATAAAAATATTTGAGAGAATTCAAGAATAAAATGGTCTATTCAAAAGGAAATGAACTATTTCAAAGTGAGTGTTGCTAATTATTTCTTCTTTGGAACCCAACCCACCCCACCCCACCCCTTCCCTTTGCTTTTTCTTTTTTTCTTTTTTTTTTTTTTTAATGACAATTTTACCCTAACATAACATTTCCATTTTATCCCCCATTCCTAACCTCCCAAACCCAAAACATACCTCCACTCCACCAGCTCTTGCGACCCTTCCCCACCTTGCCCCCTTCCACAACCCATCTCCGCCACCACCATCCCTCCCCCATCCTCTCTTAGCCTTGCAACCCCTCTTTGCCACCCTCACCCGCTCGCTCGCGTGCGCACACTACAGAGAGAGAGAGAGGGCAATGGGGATGGGAAAATGGGGGTTACAGTGGGAAGGGGATTGTTAATCCGTTCTATCACATTTTGAAGAGAGTGAATGAGCTATTTTAATTTCAGAGACTATTTATTTCACCATTAATTTCAGTCCAACGTTTAAAAGAATTTTATGAATTGAATTAAATTGATACGGTGGGTAAAATTAAAATAAAATTAATGCAAATAGAGCTCCGAACGATCAAATTAAAACTACAAGATTAGGGGATAATTTGTCCTAAACTTTCAATTCAAACAAATTAAAGTAAATTTTTAATCTATAGAGAATTGATCCAAACAAACACACACACCTTTGGTTAGATGAGTGTCCAGCACCAAAGAGAGAGGCAATTTCTGCTCAAAGGATTTCAATGAAATGGGCAAGTCTGAGGGGAAGCCAACAGGAAACCATCTAGATATTGCATCATCTGCATATTTAACTTTGTCAGCCTTGAAAGAATGTTTGGCCTTCCTATCTTTCGGAGAAGATCCAGATGACCTAACATTGAGATTATTGTGAAATTGAGGAGTGAGAGACTCTGGTGTTGGGGGTGGCTTGTCTTCATCCTTCGAGTGGCGCTTGTGTGGAGGTATGTAAGACATGGTGGTGGTGGTGGTGGTGGTGGTTATTACAGCTGAACTCACCCAATAGCCAGTGAGGCCCTGTTTGTTTTCCGAGTTGGGGCTTTGGTTTAGGATTAGTAGTGAGGTTCGATAATCGCCCGTTTGACGGAGGTGCGTGAAAGTGATTATAATTTATAGTCTAATAGTTTATAGTTTATAATTATGAACATAAGTTGATTTTTTACTTATAAATTAAACTTCTTCTCTCTCATTCAAAGAATAAGTTGATTTTTGACTTATAAAAAACTATAAACTGAATTGTTAAACTGAACTAAACACATCAAAATAGTTTAAATTAAACTAAAAATTAAAACAAACTAGAAATAAGTCCTACTAAAAAGGTCCAATATCACGTTTGTTTGTCAAGATAAAAATAGAGCTGAACTGGGTTGATGGATGAAGGCAAAGCTGGGTTGATGATAAATACTGATGGCAAAGCTGGGTTGATGATAAATACTGATGGCAAAGCTGGGTTGATCATTATTAATTAATTAGATAGAACCTTTCGAACCTGGCTTCTCTCAAAAATTGAAATATTATATTTTTATAAAAATATATGTTGATCGGATATCGATAATTATTTAATTAGATTAAATTTACGTCAATCGTTTATTTTTTATATAAAATTGATTTAATTAGTTATTTCCGTTATTTGATAGACTAGATTTTTTTATAGAAATAATGTAATTGATGAATTTTAAAATATAAATAATTCAAATTATTGAATTGATGTCTAAAAATAAATTTACGAACTGAACTGAACAGTCCAATCTTAATTTCCAACCAAAGACAAGCGGATCCGAATGCTTTGGTGTCAAAACCATGGGCTGGCTTTCGAAGACGCCCCAGTACCATAATCGCGATGATCAAGCCAAAATCAAAGATTATAGATGTTTTTGGAAAAAATTTATAAAAATTCCTTCATCTTTGATTCTTCTTTTAATAATAGAATTTTTTTTTTTTTACTATAACTGATAATAAATTGACCAAAAATAATTGATAACAATAATCTTCAATGATTCAATTCTTCTTTTAAATCAGAAATATATTATAAATTATCATTAATCTCGGTACAAATTTTAAAAATTAAAAACATAATAAATAAGTATCACACTTATATTCATAAAAAGAAAATCACAACAAAAGTACTTACACCACTCAGCAATGTTTTAAATAGATTGGGCAAACCATGTACACTAGCCTTCAAACTTCACGCTGGTGGCTTTCGAAAAATCATGTGCTGATTTGTTTTTTGCTTCTTTTTGGGGGGTCCCTCTCATTATTTCATGTTTATTTTGTATAAAAATAATTTAATATAATAATATATTTATAAAATATAATTTTTAATATTAAAATATATCAAAAATACCAAATGATATTTATGATATATAGTTAATCCTCTTGTTAAAATGTAGGGATATTTTTTCATAAATCTGTTTTCACCTACTTATATTCTATTTAATCCACATTATTTTCTTATAGTCTAATAAGTCCTATGGGTGATATAATTATTAAAATATCCCTATTAATAATATTCACATTTACAGTGTGAATGTTCCGTAATGTGAATATTTACATTGTAAAATATGAATATTCACATCACCAAATTGCTAACCATTCAAAAAATATTTGTAAAGGTAGAAACGTCCATAAAATACCTTAACTATAAGAATTAGAATTTGATGGATCAAATATCCAAATAATAGGACTTATTAGAATACAAGAATATCTATGGACTAATTAGGATACAAACACTAAAAAAAGAATTTTCTAATAAATCTTCCTAAAATATGTTAATTCTTTCACTAACAATCACATTTATCCCATCTCTAAAAACAAATGGACCAGAAAAACAATAATAATGTTTGGGAATTTAAGATTACTCAAGGTGTGTTTGGTAATTATCGCATTGATTTGGTTTAGGTGAAGTCTTTGATTTTAAAGAATGAGGTGTATCATTGTCGTATTAATTATTTATATTTAAATTTATGTCTTTCCCTTACTTAAAAAATTTGGGAAAAATACCAAGAAGTCTCCTTTGAAAAACGTGTAATCTATTTAGTCCCAAAACTTGTTGTTTGTACCCAAAAGTCCAATAACGTTATTCTTCTTCTCTGTCTTTCTTCTTCTCTACCTTTCTTCTTCTCTTTGTGATTTCCAGCGATCGTTGGCGGGTTACCATATATTGCTTCTTCTCTTTCTCTTTCTCTTTTTGATATATAGTCACCAGCGACTAACGACTACCATCGATTGGGATTCACCGGCAACCACCGACCGCCGACTCTTTACCTCACCGACGGTAAAGAAGATATGTTTCCGACGAAGAAGATAAAGAAGATAAGTAGATCTACTTAGATCTGATGTAGTACATCAGATCTTAGTAGATCTACATTAAATCCAACTAGATCTAAACAAAAAATAGTTGCCGGAGTACAATCATCTCTCTATATTCGCCTCTCTTCTTCGATCTCTTATTTTTTTTTACATTTTCTCTGCTATACACTTCTCTTTTTCTGTTCTAATGGAGAAAATTTTCAAATTCTGAACAAGTAGTTTTCGAGTTTTAGTTACAGGCGGTGAAAACTGTAAAATTTTGCAGTTTCAAATTTTTTTTGGTGCTGGAATGAATCATGGTTTAAAACTGTAAAATTTTGTAGTTTTAAATTTTTTGGTGCTGGAATGAATCATGGTATAAAACTGTAAAATTTTGCAGTTTCATAACATTTTTTAGAACTGTAAAATTTTACAGTTTCATAACATGTTTTTCAGTTTGATTAATAAGGATAAATGCTTAATAAATTTTTGCTTTGAAACTGTAACATTTTATAGTTTCAAAACTTATTTTTTAGTTTGATTAATATTAGAGATTATTTGCTTAAACTTTACAAAAATTGAAAAATAGCATATGTTTTTCCCATTGTTGCTGTTTTTTATTGTTTTATTTTTTTTCCTTTTAGTTTATCAATATTTAGCACATTTTACTATATTTTTTCGCTCTAATTTCTCCATTTATTCTTTCTTTCTTTTTTCCGGCAATATTCTAGACATTCCGGTGAGTCTCCAATGATATTCTTAACGTCCAGTGAACGTTCTGAACATTCCGACGACTTCCATTAACGTTCTTAACACTCCGGTGAACTCCGGCGAAACTCCGGCAACTTTCCGGTGATGTTGAACATTCCGACGAGTCTTCGGCGACCGTTTGACGGAAGTCCAACGGTAGTAAGATGTAACAGTGTCTGTAAATTAAAAAAAAAAAGGATTTTTTAGTAATAACTAAAAATGTATAGGACTAATTGGTGCAAGTGTTTTGTTTGAGGATTAGCTGGGTCTTGAACTTTGTACATGGGACTTATCAGTAAGTTCCCCAAAAAATTTAGAGGTTGATTAGTCAAAACTTCCTCTTTGACTTTAAAGCTAAAAACAACTAGCTTTCAATCAAAAGCTACTTGAGGCATAGGCGGGATAGAAGAGGACCTTGTTTTAGCGTCAAAGCATGTCTTACTCAATTAGATGTTTTACTCAATTAGAATACACAATTATTTTGTGCAGGACTTAGGTAATGCGAGAGTAGCAGAGGTTTGGACACCATTTGAGATTTTTGAGGGCTTACTTGATGTAGTAGAGTGTGGGGCTGTTGTGTTGGACTGGTTGTCTTGTTTGTAGTTTGTCTGGCTTTTTTGTGTTGTTCTTCTTGTTTGGTTAGCCTTTCATCAATCTGAGATGGAGCTAGCATATGATTGGATTTTTTATTTGGTACCCACTTAGTTGGAATCGTTTACTTTAGCTATGATATTTTTTGCTTTATTCTGCTTTATTGATGTATGTTATTTATTTTGTAGTATACTTATCATCAATAAAGCTTTCTCTTTTTGTTGATAAAATAAAATAAATAAAATAAAAAGTCTACTAATAGAAACCACTAGCTAAAATTGATGTGAATAAAATGAAATTCTTAGAATACTTGCGCTTTGTTTTGATTAAGGAGAGGAAAATGGAAAGAAAGAAGTAGTTATGAGAGAAAGGGATAGAAAGGAAGGGTAGGTATCCCACATGGTGTTTGGTTAACCAAGAGGAAAGGGAGAGTAATGTTCACCTCTTGATTGGTTTAATACAAATTAAGAAAGGAAGAGTGATTCTACTTACATCATTAGTTTATCTCTTTACATCCTCCATCTCATTATACCACTAAAAAAAAAATGTAATTCTCATTAAACCCATTATACTACCAAAACTAATCCTAAACTAAAAACTCTTCAAAACCCTTTCAGTTTTGTCTCTTTACACTGATAGTTTTTGGTAATACAATATTAAAGAACCAGTGTCATGTTACCAGACAAACTAATTTTTTTCAACCATTTGTTGTCGCTCGATTGGATGACTTTTTTACTTTACTTTAATAAGAAATTAGTTGGATTCCAATTGTGAAGTGCCTATTCGGTGATACATTACTATACAAATTAGATTATTCTAGTGCTATATTGTCAAACTAAAATAAATTTGTCTGGCCACCTGTCGCTTTACGTGTGTTATAAATTGTCTTCATTATTGTCGCATTAAAGGCATCCTTATGTTTCAATGTAATCAGTATCTCTTTTGATCGCACCATTCTCTTTGACATGTCAACTAACAAGAATATTTCTTTCTCAAATAATCTACTAGCAAATTATAGTGCCCTTCAAGATGTTCAGCAGTCAGATGATTATACTTGTATTACAGCAATGAATAGAAGCATAATCCTTCTAAGAAAAAAATATATATAAAAAAAATAAAAGAAAACTGGAAATGCACAGTAATAAATAACCAAATAAATTAAAAACGTTCGACCTTGAGTTATCAGAAATGTATCTTTTTATTCGGCAATGGGTTACCGAACAAAAGTCGAAAAAGTCTCTCAAAAACAAAACGAAAACCTATCAAACAAATAAAAAAAAAAATCATCATTTTAGTTTTTTAATGGTTCTTCACCACCGTTTCTTCATCCATTACTTTCTGCTATGATCAAAATTATGATTCTCACTTTTTGAAAAGAGATATGTAACAGAGAAGAAAAATTGATAATGGAAGAAGAGCAGTAGGGATTGAAGAACAATGGGTGTAAAGAGATAATAAAATGTTGGAAATAATGGTGTTTAATGGCTTATTTTGGGCCAACTTTGAGCCCAAATTTGAGTGGGTCCCAAATTGCTTTTGGGGTGGGTCCAAGAGGTGATGTGTTCCTTGCCACATGACAAGTCACACGGTGCAAACGGTTTGTCAAAACCATTTATGAGTGAATGAGAAATTGACGTCGTTTTCAGGTTCATGGAATGGACAATAAAAGAATAAAATGTGGGTTTCCTTGTAAGGCTTGTCCCACATTGAAAACTTAAGAGAACTTATGTGTATATAAGTTCCAGGTAGCAACACTTGGGTTGGGCCCCAAGGGGCACCCCAAGTTTGTAGAAGGGAGGAGTTATGGACACTGTGAACTAGGGGTGAGCAGTGGATATACCGATCCGCCCAAACCGACCAAACCGAACCGATCCGCCGCATTTTGGACGGATGCGTAATGACGAGCGGACGATTGCGGATTGATTTTTTCTAATCCGCCTAGTTTTCGACGGATGGTGGATTTGAGGTTCCTTTGGCCGCAACCGAACTGCCAAACCGCGAGCATCCCTAGTAATTTATAAGACTTTGTGTTTTCAATTTGTTTAGATATTCAATTTGTCTTTTCAATTGAAAAAGAGTTTAAATATTATGTTGAATATATTCTGTTGAAAAAGAACTTTCAGCTTAAATATATTTTTTGAATTGAAAAAAAATATATATTATTTATCTATATTTTTTTTTGTTTTTAAATCTAACTTTAAAAATAATGGTTTTTGTTTTGAAAAATAGATATAGATGTAACAATACAGAAGCATACAATCTTTACTACTGCTCTGTTCATGGTTTTGGTGGTTTGAATTATTTTTATATTTTAAGAACCACAAATTATAATACTTTTTGTGGATGAGCCATACTGTGATTGTAATATTCTAAAATTTCAAACTTTCTTTCTTTGGATGAGGCATCTAATAATTATAATGCTTTTTTAAGTTATTAATTGTAATATTTTTTTTTAGGAAGTACACAAGTTGTCACGACCCAAACCCGCCCCTATGGGTTTAAGCATCGCAACCGGCCAGTAATTCGTGATTACCAAAGGCCTGCTTAACAGTAATGATAGAAATACATAGTAAGGGGCTGGCGGAAGCCAAAACAGTAAATAAAAGATGTCCAATGAGTTGTGACAGTCTGAATGCAAAAAGGCTTTCCTGAACATATTCACATTCAAAACCAAAATAGTATATACATACATCATATACGGACATTCAGGTTAGGGACTATATCCCCACCATAACAGTACATTGCAAGTCTTAACATTAATTACAGAACAGAGGCAAAAAGGGAAATCTAAAACACCCCATAACAGCCTTGGCTTGAAACGACTTGGAACCTCACAGTGAGGCACAATGGTTGGCTTGACAAAACTAGAGCTTAACCTGACGCTCCTCGCATAGGTATTGTGCCTGTACACCTACATATAAATATAAACAGTGAGCTAAAGCCCAGTGAATAACAGTTGTGTAAAGAGGTTAAGAATGAATGTTCGTTCAGTAATTAATCAGTCATATCAGTCATTTAAAAACCATAACAGTCATAAGTGGTACATCCAATAGCAAACAGTACAGTAGGTCTTAACAGACCGAACAGTCAGTTGATGCCCATCATAACAGTATACAGTATTGGTTCCAAGTATTGGAACCGACAGAGATCTCTGTGACAGTAGCAGTACAGTAACAGTAAGTTGCTATGGATGCCACGAGTACAGTTCATAATTAGGACATCATTCATTCAGTAAACAGTAAACAGTATTACTTCAAAAAACAGTACAGTTGATTGTTCAGAAAATAATCATCATTGAACATATCTTTACAGCATTGTTACTCACAGAGTTCTGGGCTATAGGCAAGCTAAAGAGCGTCCACAGGTGCCAACCCTACACAGTTACAGAATGAACACACACTAAGTTACACACTTGGGATAGACAAACTAGCCCCTTAACTTGACTTGGTGTGGTTCTATAACATTATCCTCGTTAAGATGTCTTAAACTAGGCCTAGGAATGCCTAGGATGAAAAGAGGATGCAAAGATACACTTTAAAACACTTTTCAAAATTTTGCTGAAACAGGGGTCCCGCTCGAGCGTGGCTTTCTACACTTGAGCGGACATGTAGACAAAGGAGCTCTGCTCGAGCATGACTTCCTCCACTCGAGTGGACCGTAAACTCGTGCAAAAGTACTGGATGCACAAAAATCACGCTCGATGGGCGCTCGATCCACGCTCGAGCGTAAGACTCAGGTCCACTCTCGAGCGTGAAGTCCCTCGCTCGAGCGAACTGCAAAACAAATGAACTTCTGGGTATACGCATTTCACGCTCGAGCGTGGCTTCCTAAGCTCGAGCGGAAGTGCAAGAATCAGAGTGTACGCTCGAGCGTGAAGTCCTACGCTCGAGCGTGGGTCCAAAATCTGGGATTTCCAGATTGAACCTCCAAGCACAAACTCAACTTTTAAAGCATCAAATCCGATCCTTTTGGGCTAATTTTCTGGAAAAACACTTTAAAACCCATAATACAACATGTTTTAAAGATCAATTTGTGAAATCAAAGCCCAAAGGTAAGTCAATTGAACACAATTTCAAACAAAACTTCAAGAGCAAGGTGTACATATAACATGTATGTGTTCCTTTGAATTCCAATGCTCTAAACTACAATCAAATCCAAGTTTAAGCTCAAAATCATGGTGAGTTCATGGACTACAATCAAAACATGAACTTGCATGTAAGATTTCATGAAAAACAACTTCGAAATGTCATAATATGAACATGCATGCATGGAATCACTCTTAATTCAACACTTTAATTTAATTCTTGACCCTAAACTCCTATTCCTCCATGACTCATGCAAGAAATGACTTAAATTCATAAACAAGAAGGTAAATATCCTACCTTAGGTCTTCAATTTTAGGTATAGAAGCTCAATTATGCAATCAACCTTCACATCTCCTGAGTCTCCAAGCCAATTCTCAATTGAAGCTAAGTTTTCTCCTCTCTCACTCTTTCTCTCAGTTTTGTCTCTAGAGATGAACAAGAATGATGCATCAAAAGGCTCCAAAACAATGTTGTAGGTAGTGGCCCACTAATGGCAAAAGGGTAATTAATGTGATTGAACATTATTTAATCTAATTTAATCATTCCAAATCAATTTCAAATTAAATCTACCATAAAATCACATAAATTCTAAGTAGCATATAACACAAACAAGTCCAAATTCGGCCGCCGATAAGGCCTTCAATTTATAGTTTGAAATAAAAACACGAACAGATCATTTAGCAGTCGAACAGATCATTTAGCAGTCAAACAGATATAAATGCATTTAAACTAATACACTCAATCAATCAGTTCAGAATTTCAGTCAAATTAGTTACTTATCATGCTTAACCACAGTTTAGCATTAATCAGAGGTGAGGGTTGTCACACAAGTTGAATTATGTTGAAAATTTATAAAATTTTAAACCACCAAACCGATTCGCATCCATCCACTAATCTGCCAATCCGCTCAATCCACATCCGCCGGATTGGTGGACGGATGCGGATTGATTTTCTCCAATCTGCCAATCTGGCAGATGGATGACAGATTAGAGGTTTCGTGGCTGCAACCGATCCGCGCCCACCTCTAATGTGAACCTTAGCTCAAACCACCACACACGCGCGCTGCCGCCGCCGCAGACCAAGCACAAGTGTAGGTTATGGGTCAAGTTGGTTCTAACATTAATTTTTTGGACAAAATTTACTTGAATTATTTTCAAATTCTTGCGGGAAAATTATTTGAATTTCTTAACGAAATTAATTTAAATTTTGCGCCAATTTTTTTTTGTCCAAACAGAGCCTTTCTTCGGTCTAATTTCTAGCAGGTTCAACCTGTCCAAACAGTTTTCAACCTGTTTTGACAGATTCAGTTTTTCCCAAATAGATTTAAATCTACCCAGGCAGATTTGAATAGATTCAAACTAGGTTCAAACAGATCTTACACCTGTTCTAGTTTGAAATCATACCTGTTCAGGTTTGAATTTCATACTTATTCAGCCCTATAAATGCCAGGACATTTCTAGCAGATTAGTCATTCGGAAATTCATTTTTTCTTGCTTTCCTTTGTACTCTCTTTGCATTATTCTACATACTAATTTTAGAGAAAAATTCTGAGAGTATAGAACACAGGTTTTGTTCATCGTACAAATTGTTTTGAGTGCTACTACAATTTGTGAAGATCATTATATCCTGAGAGATAGACGCCATTTATCTGTAAGCACCGTAGCGGGGCAAATCTGTCTTAAGGACAGAGTGTCACATACTCAACTTGATCATTTTTATTACTTATTCATTTTGGTAAAATAAATTCTGTAAGTAATTTATTTTTATTTGTTTGATTTGTTTCGAGTTATTTATTTTACACAGAAGATTGGTCCAACAATCTTAAGAAATATTCGAATTATTCTGTTTACAGAATTTTTCGTTTGTTTTATTTTCTTCTTTTTTTCTTCTTACAGAAATTATTTTATGTGATTTTACTAAATAATATTCTGGTTGGAAAAAGAAATAGTAGTTGAGAGGGAGAATTATGAGCCGGATATGGGCCGAGTTAGAGGCCGAGCAAATTGGAGGCCCAATGGTGCGTTGGGCCGCGATAACTTTGGATTTGCCCGGCGTTGGGGTTGCTCAGAGATGGACCGAGCTACTTGGATTTGCGCAGGTGATAACCGTGCAACTTGCGTTGCTCGGTCAAAGGCACGCAGCGTTAGCCCGGCCGAGAAGCTTGTGCCAGAATTCCGGCTGGAAGGCCTTGGGTTGACCGGTACGACCAATCTCAAGGTCGGCTTCGCCGGAATGCTGCCGAGCATGGCTGGAAAGGATCTCAGTTCTTAGAGCAATTGGGCATGAAACGCAGCATGGCCTTTAACAGCCGAGAAGATTCAGCCCGGCTGCCGAGCTCCCAGTAGAGTGGGCTGGCAGTTGGGTTAGGTGATGTTCAGCAAGATCTGTGCTGACAGATGGGATAGCAGAACCACGTGTCGAGAGATAACTGGGAGTAGATTTAGGGCACAGAAGGTATATAAGCAAGTCTGCGCCCCCTATGCTGGACACACGAACATTTGGTAAGAAAAATACTTACACTCAACTCAGTCCTCTCTCTCTCTCTGGATCCCTGTGTGTGTGTCTGACTTGATCGTCGGAGGGGTTTTCCGGCCACACACCGCCGGGTAGCTCACTGCTGTTGTGCATGCAGGTGATCGGACAGAAATGGAGCTTGGAAGAAAGGAGTGTGAGCTTGTCTGAATATTTGCTCCCCGCACAATTGGCGCCGTCTGTTGGAAGCTTGCAGACAAAACCTTGTCTTCCAGGCTCGTTTGATCACCATCCATGGCGAACAACGAAGAGATTCCGCTATCCACCGTCGACGGAGTTACCCCGGAGTCGGGCAGACAGAGAGAAGGGCATCCCACCATCGTTCCTCCGATGGCGGACCTGGAGACTTCTCCAGGAGGACATTCAAGAGATGCGCGGGATAAGCGCGGAAGAAGTTATGGTCATTCATGGAGCCCAGACGATCATCGGCAGCGGAGAGAATCACA
Source organism: Camellia sinensis (assembly GCF_055761805.1). Lineage (NCBI taxonomy): Eukaryota > Viridiplantae > Streptophyta > Magnoliopsida > Ericales > Theaceae > Camellia > Camellia sinensis. Next base: position 127,324,825 of record NC_138968.1, on the reverse strand, counting down.
TGCCAGACGTCTGGAACACAAGTTAAGGGACCAAGACGCCGTCATCCGGCGAATGGCGGCGGAGATGGAGGAGCTGAAGCGTCATGTTAAAGGAAAGGGTGTAGCTGGAGTGGGTGACCACAATGAGCGCACCCAACCACGCCATTCGAGCAGTCAGAGCCAGCGTCATACACTGTCCATCTCAATCACCAGAAGTTATAAGGTTGGAGATTCCGACGCTCACGAAGAGAAATCCAGCGCGCAAGATAGTACCTACCGACCCTCACGTCCGGTGACGACGTCGAGGTATTCTTATTCAGCTCATTTAGAGGATTTGCGGGCAGTTTTGAAGGAACGGGCTCGCCGCGGGGAGGCTCAAAGGGTGCCGGCGTTCCAGCGGCTATCATATGGGGTTCACGCCAGAGAGGAGGTCGGAATGCCTCTACCCCGCCCAGTCGCGCCTCTCCTTGTAGATACAAACTTGGCAAGGCTGAGTGCCACTCCATTCTCCGTGGATATAGAGACCGCACCGCTTCCGGCGGGCTTCCACCAGCCAAAGTTCACGCTCTATGACAGAAAAACCGACCCGTATATGCATGTAAGTCATTTTCGACAGGTCATGGCCGGACATAGGCGGAATGACGCTCTTATGTGCTTGATCTTCCCGTCGAGTTTGGGCGAGCTGGGTTTGAAATGGTTCGAAAGGTTGCCGGAGGGGAGCATTGAAAGGTGGCAGCAGTTGGCCGAGGCCTTTGTGACGCGCTTCAAAACCAACACCAAAACACCAAAGGAAGTTGATCACCTCCTGAGTGTCAAGATGGAACCGAGTGACACATTGAAGGCATACAACTCCAGATATTGGGAGACCTTCAACGAGATTTTGGATTGCCCGACCAACCTTGCAATCACACAATACAAGTGAGGCCTCCCGGTCGGACATAGACTGCGGAACTCGCTTACCATGCACTAGCCGACATCCATGGGCCAGCTAATGCAGCGCATCAATGAGCACATCCGAGTGGAGGATGATGCGTCAGCATCTACCGTGAAGGCAACTCCAGTTGCAACTGACAAGCGATCAGCTGGCAAAGTACACGCGGTCGGGCAAGAGTCCGGCCGATCCAGCGACCGCGTTGAGGAATCGGACCGTGGCACTAATCGCAAGAACCGCGGTAGGGGACGTCGGAATGATCGGGATGACTACCCCCGGGATGACGTAGCCGATGCTAGCAGAAGGTTGAAAGCAAGGACAGGCATCACCACGGTCTTTAAGATTCCGATCTATTGCATACTTAGTGAAATCCGTGACGAGGAGTATGTCCGGTTTCCTGCTAAGTTAGGCGACGGACAGAAGGGCTTCAATCCGCGGTACCGTTGCACGTTTCACTGGGAGCAAGGCCATCGGGCAGAGGATTGTTTGCCATTGAGGCAACACTTGGAAGAGCTAGTCGCAGCCGGACACTTGGACCTTTACATTGATGACGGTGTGAAGGCCAATCAAGCTCTGGTTGATCCGCGGGGACCGGATGACCGAGATGCGCCTCCCCAAGGGGTTATTAATGTCATCCACGGCATAGTGGAACCGGCGCGTGTATGCGAGCTCCGAGGAATGATCAAGAAGGCAAAGCACATGAGGGAAGTTTTGTTGGTTCAGCCTGCAATCAAATGGGGGAAGACCGAAGTGAAAGACGTGATCAGTTTCTCCTCAAGAGACCTAGAGCGCATTCAGACGCCGCACAATGATACCCTAGTGGTAACACTCCGCGTCAAAGAATTTGATGTCAAACGGATCTTGATCGATCAGGGAAGCTCGGTCGAGATCATGTACTATGACGCTTTCAAACAGCTCAAGCTCCGGGATACAGATTTGGCCTCGGCGACTTCGCCACTGGTTGGTTTCAACTCACAACCGGAGTGGCCTTTGGGAAAGATTATCCTGTCGGTCAAAGCGGGATCCGTTGTCAAACAAGTGGAGTTCTGGGTGTTGCAAGTGCCATCCACTTATAATTTGATCCTTGGAAGGGGATGGCTTCATGCTATGCAAGCCGTAGCGTCGACCTATCATCAGGTGATGAGATTCCCCTCGGATATGGGGGTAATCGAGCAGATTTGGGGCGATCAAGTCATGTCGAAGCAATGCTTCATGGCGGTCAACGGGAGCCAAGCTGCCAAAGGCTTCGTTCAAATGATTGAGGGACCGGAAGACCGGGGAGTCCTTGACGACGTGGGCACCAAGGCCGAGGACAAAGCTGTCGAGGAGTTGGTGGAAGTGCGCATTGATACAGAGCATCCGGACAAGTTCTTCTTGCTTGGCTCAAGCCTTACAGCCCAAGAACGGACCGACATGGTTGAGTTTTTGATGGCCAACATCGAAGTTTTTGCATGGTCACCTTACGACATGCTTGGTCTCGATCCAAGTTTTATATGCCATCATCTCAATGTCTTCCCCGGCGCCAAGCCGGTCATTCAGCGAACAAGGAGATCGGCGCTGCATCACGTCGAGGTGGTTGTGGAGGAAGTGAAGAACCTGCTTGAGGCGCGTGCAATTCAGGAAGTGCATTACCCTCGGTGGATTTCAAACACAGTCGTGGTGCCCAAGAAGAATGGGAAGTGGCGAGTTTGCGTTGACTGCAAGACCGTCAACCGAGCTTGTCCGAAAGACAGCTTCCCTCTGCCTAGAATAGACCAGCTTGTGGACTTAACGGCTGGACATAACAGGCTCAGTTTCTTGGACGCCTACCGCGGCTACCATCAGATTGCCATGCATGGGCCTGACCGAGAGATCACCTCGTTTACTACACCAAGGGGACTATTCTGCTACCGAGTCATGCCTTTTGGTTTGAAGAACGCCGGGGCAACTTTTCAAAAGATGGTGACCAAGATGTTCGCTCCTCTGCTAGGCCGGACAATGGAGGCCTATATTGACGATATGGTGGTTAAGAGCCGGCATCAAGCAAACCATTTGTCTGATTTGGCCGAAATGTTCGCCATTCTCAAAAAGCACAAGCTACGCCTAAATACGTCTAAGTGTGCCTTCGGCGTGGGATTCGGAAAATTTTTGGGTTTCCTAGTCACGAACTGAGGTATCGAAGCAGACCCTACACAAATCCGAGCCGTGCAAGAGTTAAAACAGCCTAGCTCGGCTAAGGATGTGCAGCATCTGGCCGGAATGGCTGCCGCGCTTAACCGATTTATAAGCCGGTCATCAGATCGCTGCCGCCTTTTTTTTCAAGCCTTGAAATCAAAGTTCTCCTGGGATGAAGAGTGTGACTGGGCTTTGGCCGAGCTCAAGGAGTATTTGTCTTCAGCGCCGTTGTTGGTCACACTGGAGCCCGGAGAAGAACTTTACCTTTATTTGGCCGTATCACAGCATGCAGTCAGTGCAGTGCTTATCCGGTCAGAAGGAATCAAACATCTACCCATCTTCTACGTCAGCAAAACCTTGCTACCGGTAGAGTCGAGGTACTTGCCGCTGGAAAAACTTGCGTTAGCTTTGATGATGGCTTCAAGGAAGTTGGCACACTATTTCCATGCCCATACCATCATCGTCTTGACCGAGTTCCCTCTCAAAGCTTTGTTCGAACGGGCAGACTTCTCCGGTCGGATTCTTAAGTGGGCGGTCGAATTGGGAGAGTTTGATGTGAAGTTCCAGCCACGCACAGCCATAAAAGCCCAGACTCTGGCCGACTTCGTTGCTGAATTCTCACCCGGAACTCATCCGGTGTGCCCGGTCGATATTGCCGTGGAAGATGAAGAGGTGAATGCAAGCTCAATCGAAATACCACAGCTTGGCGGCATTGGCAACGCGGAGCTTGCGCGCCCCGCCGAAGCCTCTTCAGTTAATACGGTACTACCACCCGGTGATGCGATGGCAGAGTTGGCTATCACTAACCAACCCGCTTTGTCCGACACCACATCACCGAGAAGGGAAGAAATGGAACCGCTCAGCCCAGAGCCTGCGGCCGGCATAATACCGCAACCTGGCGATTCGCCTACGGACTTAAGCATTGTGGGTCATCTTGCTGAGTTCGACGCCGAATCACCAAGGGGGGCTAAAGTGGAACCGCTCAGCCTGGGACCGGAAGCCGAACAATCAAGCAACCGTGATCCCATCAACCTTTAAGCTTCTCAGGACCCCTCAGAGTGTTGGAAGCTCTTTGTCGGCGAAATGTGGAAACTTTTTGTTGATAGAGCCTCGAACCGTCACGGTGCCGGGCTGGGTATAGTCCTGATTTCGCCAGACGGACTGACTATTGAACATTCTATCACCCTTGGCTTCCCAGCATCCAACAATGAGGCCGAGTACGAGGAGCTATTGGCCAGTCTCAAGAGCGCGCTTCAGATGCAAGCATCCGAACTAATGGTTTACAGTGATTCCCAGCTTGTGGTTAACTAAGTTTCTGGGGTTTATGAGGCAAAGGATGACAGAATAATGAAGTACCAAGCTCTGGTCAGAGACCACATCAAGCGATTTCAGGCAGTCAAGGTCCAACAGATTGGCCGAGAAAAAAACGGCCGAGCAGATGAGTTGGCCGGCCTTACTTCTATGGTCGACAGCACATCTCCCAACCCTCTTTTGATTGAATTCCTTCCGAGGCCCAGCATTGAGGAAGCCAGGCAAACAGAAGTACTCTGTGCCAAGCTAGGTCCTTCTTGGATGGACCCCATAATCCTCTTTCTCAGAGAACGGACCCTTCCAGCCGACAAGAAAGAAGCGCATAAAGTGCGGGTGAAGTCTGAGCGATTTTGGCTCTCTCCATCAGGCGCTTTATACAAGAAGTCTTTCACCGGCCCCTACCTAAAGTGTGTGCACCCTAGCAGCGTGGAAGCCTTCCTTTGTGAGATACACGAAGCCATCTGTGGCAATCATATAGGGGGCAGGTCCTTGGCCTACCGAGCTATTTCGCAAGGCTACTGGTGGCCGTGCATGCAAGCCGATGCCCAGAAATATGTTCGCAAGTGTGAGAAATGCCAGAAATTTGCCCACCAGATCCACTAGCCGGCCAGGGCACTCCTTTCCCTCACTAGCCCTTGGCTCTTCGCGATGTGGGGGCTAGATATAGTGGGGCCGCTCCTAACAGCACCAGGCAACCGGAAGTTCTTCATCGCGGCCACAGACTACTTCACCAAATGGGTTGAAGCGGAGCCTTTGGCAACAATCAAGGAGAAAGACGTGAAGCGGTTTGTCTGGCAGAACGTGGTCACGCGGTTTGGCATCCCCAAAATTCTGATCCCTGATAATGGCACCCAGTTTGACGGTCGCCTATTCAGAGGGTTTTGTGAAGATTTAAAGATTGAATTCTATAACTCTACTCCGGCTTACCCACAGTCCAACGGACAAGCCGACGCTTCGAACAAGACCATTCTTAATGGACTGAAGAAGAGGCTTGAAAAAGCCAAAGGAAAGTTGGTCGAGGAACTCCCCAGTGTCCTTTGGGCATACCGAACAACCCCGCGGCGATCTACTGGGGAAACTCCTTTTGCTTTGGCATATGGCATGGAGGCGGTCATCCATTTGGAAGTTGGTATGCCCACCCTCAGAAGTGAAAGTTTTGAGCCCGAGCTGAACGCCGAAGCCATTGCCTTGGAATTGGACCTAGCGGAAGAACGTCAGGAAAAGGCTCTTATCCGTGTGGCCGCCTACCAACAGGAGTTTTCAAGGAAATACAACAAAACCGTGCACCCCAGACCACTCAAAGTGGGTAATTAGGTCTTGCGGAAGGTCATGGGCAATACCCTGGTGCCAGACGAAGGCAAACTTGGGGCAAATTGGGAAGAACCCTACAAGATAACTGGTTTGGCGGCTAAGGGGGCATATCACTTGGAGGACTTGGATGGTAGAGGAATACCCCGGCCATGGAATGCAGCCAACCTCAAGTTGTATTATTTCTAGCTTTTGCTCTCTTTTTTGTGCAAAGGAATTTTTTGCCTTACACTTCATGTAATATTCATTTTTGTCAATATATAGAAGTGACTCATCTTTGCCTTAGCATTTTTTGTTTCTTTAAGTTTTGCGTATTCTCAACCGAGATGTTCACTCCGGTTGAAGGAGTTGATGTTTTGTTCAACTTAGGTATTCTCAACCGAGATGTTCACTCCGGTTGAAGGAGTTGATGTTTTGTTCAACTTAGGTACTATCGACTGAGATGTTCACTCCGGTTGAAGGAGTTGATGTTTTGTTCAACTAAGGTATTCTCGACCGAGATGTTTACTCCGGTTGAAGGAGTTGATGTTTTGTTCAACTAAGCTATTCGCTATCGAGATGTTTATTCCGGTTGAAAGAGTTGATGTTTTGTTCAACTTAGGTACTCTCAACCGAGATGTTTACTCCGGTTGAAAGAGGTGATGTTTTGCTCAACTCTGGGTGTACTACCAAGATGATTTACTCTAGTTATATGAGTTAATTAATGAAATTTGTCTCGCCAACATATTTTGTCTGGTTGAAATTACTCTGCTCTAGGACCATGCAAACACTTGGCGAAACTAGATCTTTTTCATTAATAAAAAACAAGAAGTACAAAAAGAGGGGCAGAGAGCCCGGTTACATATGCAAAGCAAAAAATGAAAGAAAACTGAAAACTACACAAGGGAGGAAAGATTAGTGAATTCGTCATCAGCTGCCTCCAGGTTGACCATTGTTTGCTCTTGGACACCGATCTCAGTTTCTCCGGGCTGCTCTTGGCTGCTTCCCTCCTCGGCATTGGCCTCGGTTTCTTTGGCGAGCTCTTCCTCGACCTCAGCTTGCAACGCGCTGAAGACGTCGTTGGCATAGGGCACGAGGTACACCGGCAAGAAGGCAGCCGGCGGAGAGGTAAATACGTCGGTCTCGGGACCTTGACCGAGCTGAGCACATGCAGATTTCCAACCAGCTTTGAAATAAATGTCTTGAGTTGCGAAGACCTGCTTCTTGTAGCTGTCCTCGGCTTCCTTGAAGCCGGCGTTGTTGGCACCTTCGCACTCCTTCTCCCTTGACTTCTTCAATGCATCCAGTTCGGCCTGGAGCTCATCCCTCTTCTTCTCGGCTTCATCAGGCTGGCCAAGCAACTTGTTGTTGTCAGCATTGGCAATTTACAGTGAAGATTTTGCTCGGCCGAGCTCGGTTTGAAGACTCTGAACTTGGCCGGCAGTGTCATTCGCCTTCTGCCGCAGTCGATGGATTCGCTCCATGACCAAATGTTGCTTCTGGATGGCCTGCAAGAATAAAGTTTGATCAGAGAAGAAATCGTACAAATACTACGTAAAAATTTCAGTGAAAGATTGAAACTTACCCTGGCCATGGACTTAACTGACGATTTCATCAACCGCGTGTCAGGAACGTGGTCACTGCCGACCACGTTGCTCGGTAGGAGAAGGGCTTTGGAAAGGTCAAAGGCGAGCAGGTGCTCTTTGTCGCCCTTGATGGAAGTGGTAGCCGGTATGTCCTTTCCCCGGTGCTTTAGCTGCGGTCGCCATGGCAATGTTGGGTCGACAGTGACGGTGGGTTGTTCGGTGGTTAGCTCGGCAACCAGCTCGGCGGATGGGTCTGCGCGAGGCCTTTTGCCAGCCCGGCGAGCTTCTTGTCTGGGTTGCTCGGCGCCTGGAGATGCCAAGGCGACCACGGGGCTGCTGGATTGTTCGGCAGCTTGAGAATGGGTAGTGATGCTCGGTATCTCGGCTGAGGTTACTGTGAGGAGGTTCTTGATGCGGCTTCGTTTTGCCATCTCTTGTTCTTCGGTCAGCCGGATTAGCGGCACGTCCGGTAGAGTTGGGTCTGGAGGAGGTGTCGGAGCACGGAGAAAGTCTGTAACTTTGCTCCGGCGTGGAGCTGAGTATCTGTAGGTTGGAGTGTAGCCGAGCAACTCGTTACAATCCCGGTGGTTGTAACGGAGCACGGTCCGGATAGCTTTTACGTTGGGATATTGGTAGTTGGATTGCAAGGCTTGAATTGCTGCAAAAGAAATAGGAAAAATGGTTAAGTACATAATGTTGAAGGCAGGAATTTAACCGAGCAAATTAGCGCGGCTTACATGTGGAACCGAAGTTCTTGCTGATGAACCAGCCCGGTACGTCGGCTGTTTCATTATTGCCGGACATCTAGAAGAAGTCGTCATCATGTAAGTCCTTATCCGGGGTGCTGGTAACTATTTTCTCTTTGCCCGGTCTTATTTTTAAATAATAGGCCAGGCCGTCGCCGGTGTGCCCAAGGGTGTATTGTCGTAGTATCTCGGCTAAACCTAAGTTTGTTCCTAGCCGGTTGTTTAGCTCGTGCACGCCATTGATTATCCGGTAAGTATTGGTCGAAACTTGGGTGGGTGCTAGCCCGGTGCGGCGCAGAAATTCGGTTATCAAAGGTTTGACCGGGAAGCGGAGGCCTCCTTCAATTACTGACAGCACGGTGAAGGGGCATTGGTCAAGCATGCCCCAAGGGGTTGTTTCTATCTCGGTGAGTTCCAAATGGACATCTGCCGGGATACCGTATTCTTCCCTAAAGGCAGCCAAGGCAGCAGGTGTGTCCACAAGGAAGCGGAATTTCCCCATGTGTGGCCGACTAATTTAGCTCAGCTGAAGAGGTTTGGCACAGGCTGGGAATTAATGGCTGCTCGGTCCTTGAGAGCCTCAGAATTGGTCTTTGGTCCCCTTGGACTCTGCAGGAAAACGGAGGGTAATTGTAAGTGGGAGCGCGATCGCGCAAAACAAGCTAGACTTGAGCTCGGTCATAAATTGTGCCAAACCACCTCGGTCGTAAAGGCTAGCCAAGGAGCTCGGTCGCTCGAGTGAACCAGAGGTTAGCCCGGTCGAGCGGCCAAGTCCTTTTTGCTACCCCGGTTTCTACTAAGGTTGGGACAAACAAAAGATTTGCTCGGTCTGAATGATTTTTGGGATCGGATGAAGATCTGGAGCCCGGTCCGCCCCCGATCTTCATTGTTCATCAGGGAAATTGAAGAACAGCGAAGAAACTAAGGGGCATTGAAGGTTTTGGGTGGGGAAGGCCCTAAAACCTACGGATTTAGTGCCCTGATATGTGAAAATACCTACTGAAATAACAAAAACGAGGCTTGAAGAACTTACCAGGAGAGGGCAAAGTCTTCTTCTTCGAAGATGAACTCAGCAATGGCAAGCAAGCGAAGGCAGAAGCTCTGGATCAACAAGGAGGAGAGAGAGTTAGTAAGGTTGGAATGAAAGAAGGTTCAACATGTTTATAGAGATGAAGAAGACCACCAAAAATTTGAATCTGAATGGGCGTGATGTTTGGCTACTCGAGGCCAATCAACCCACGACACGCGTCCCTATTGATGGCGGTGTCAGTACTGAAAATACAGGATGGTGAATCGAAGCATCGACCGGGCAAGTTTTGAAGATAGGCATGTCAAGTAGCCTGGTCACCGTGTTGCAAACCGAGGACCGAGGAAGTGTTACCCTGGTCAGAATTGGTAATCCCAGTCACGCTTGCGCGGACGGAATTAAGGGGCAATTGAGAGGGAGAATTATGAGCCGGATATGGGCCGAGTTAGAGGCCGAGCAAATTGGAGGCCCAATGGTGCGTTGGGCCGCGATAACTTTGGATTTGCCCAGAGTTGGGGCTGCTCAGAGATGGACCGAGCTACTTGGATCTGCGCAGGTGATAACTGTGCAACTTGCGTTGCTCGGTCAAAGGCACGCACCGTTAGCCAGGCCGAGAAGCTTGTGCCAGAATCCCAGCTGGAAGGCCTTGGGTTGACCGGTACGACCAATCTCAAGGTCGGCTTCGCCGGAATGCTGCCGAGCATGGCTGGAAAGGATCTCAGTTCTTGGAGCAATTGGGCATGAAACGCAGCATGGCCTTTAACAGCCGAGAAGATTCAGCCCGGCTGCCGAGCTCCCAGTAGAGTGGGCTGGCAGTCAGGTTAGGTGATGTTCAGCAAGATCTGTGCTGACAAATAGGATAGCAGAACCACGTGTCGAGAGATCACTGGGAGTAGATTTGGGGCATAGAAGGTATATAAGCAAGTCTGCGCCCCCCATGCCGGACACACGAACATTTGGTAAGAAAAATACTTACACTCAACTCAGTCCTCTCTCTCTCTCTGGATCCCTGTGTGTGTGTCTGACTTGATCGTCGGAGGGGTTTTCCGGCCACACACCGCCGGGTAGCTCACTGCTGTTGTGCACGCAGGTGATCGGACAGAAACGGAGCTTGGAAGAAAGGAGTGCGGGCTTGCCTGAATATTTGCTCCCCGCACAGTAGTAATATACTGTTAGACAAATAGTAGTATTATACTATTTATTTTCTTTGACAACTAGTAGTAATATACTGGTAGTCATTAACAATTCAGAATATTTATTTGTGAAGTTGGTCCAAAATTAATTTTGATTTTCAGAAATAATTTTTGAAGTATTATATAAATTTAATTTTTTTGTGTGGAATTAATTTGTTTGAATAAAATTTTATTTTATTTTCAAATTAATTGGAAATAAATGTTACAATTCTTGTTTTTTTTATTTTTACAGAATTTAATTCTGTGATTTTGGTTTAAATTTTCTGTGTAATATAAAATTCTATTTATAATTTAGAATTCATGGATACTGAAACTGGTCCAACTAATACTCAAACAAGTACTAGTGTGGTGGCTGCAATTGCTCTAACCCCTCCTCTTGTTGTGACTATGCCAGTCAATCACTATGAGAAGCCAGAGAAGTTCTCAGGAACTGATTTTAAAAGATGGCAGCAGAAAATGCTGTTTTATCTTACCACTCTCAACCTGGCGCGTTTCCTCCGTGAGGATGCTCCTACTCTGAAAGAGGATGAAACCGACCAGCAAGTGGTTGTTACGGTCGATGCCTAGAAACATGCTGATTTCCTTTGCTGGAACTACATCTTGAATGGACTTGACAACACATTATACAACGTCTATAGTCCTATCAAAACGACAAAGGAACTTTGGGAGTCGTTGGAGAAAAAGTACAAAACAGAAGATGCTAGCTCAAAGAAATTTGTGGTTGGCAAATTTCTGGATTTTGTGATGGTTGATTCTAAGACTGTGATTAGCCAAATTCAAGATCTCCAACTCATTCTGCATGACATTCATACAGAAGACATGTCTCTTAGTGAATCCTTCCAAGTTGCTACCTTAATTGAAAAATTCCCACAAGGCTGGAAGGAATTCAAGAACTACCTCAAACACAAGTGCAAAGAAATGACTTTGGAGGAATTAATTGTGCGTTTGAGGATTAAGGAGGACAAACGCAATTCAGAGAAATGAGCTGGTAAGCATCCAATGGAGTCAAAGGCAAATGTGGTGGAACATGCTCCAAAAGCCAAGAAATGGAAGTTTTCTGGTGCAAGTTCCTCATAAGGCTCTAAAGGAGGAGAAACTAAAAAGTACAAGTTTAATGACAAATGTTACATCTGTGACAAAGAGGGACATCGGGCCAAAGATTGTTGTAACAAGCGCAAAGACAAAGGAAGATCAAGTAAGAAGCCTGCTCAAGCCTATATGACCGAAATGGACAAAATTTCCAATGGTGTTGAGGACATAAATCTTTCTGCAGTTGTTTCTGAGGCAAGCCTTGTCGGAAATCCCAAAGAATAGTGGGTGGACACTGGTGCTACTCGCCACATCTGTGTTGACAAAAAGATGTTCACATCTTATTCTGTAGTTTACAACGGTGAACAACTTTTCATGGGCAACTCCTCGACTTTTAAAGTTGAAGGAAAATGAAAGATTATTCGAAAAATGATATCTGGAAATGAACTCACTCTCAACAATGTGTTGCATGTACCAGACATTCGCAAAAATCTAGTCTCCGGATCTCTGTTGAGTAAAAATGAGTTTAAGCTAGTGTTTGAGAGCAATAAATTTGTACTTACTAAGAATGTGATATATGTAGGAAAATGTTACATGTCTGATGGCCTTTTCAAGATGAATGTATTGACTGTTGTACCCTCATTTATTAATAAAAATACATCTTTTTCTTACTTGCTTGAGTCTTAAAATTTATGGCATAGTAGACTTGGGCATGTTAATTATGGATCTTTGCGTAGATTAATTAATATGAAATGTTTACCTAAATTTGACATTTGTTTAAATCATAAATATGAAATTTGTGATGAGGTAAAATTATCCAAAACTCATTTTCATACAATTGAAAAAAGTACGGAACCACTTGAATTAATTCATAGTGATATTTGTGATTTTAAATCAATTCAAAGTAGAGGTGAGAAAAAATATTTTATCACTTTTATAGATGACTATACCAGATATAGTTATGTTTATTTAATTCGAACCAATGATGAAGCTTTGGAAACTTTCATTCAATATAACAATGAAGTTGAAAATCAACTTGGTAAGAAAATTAAGAAACTTAGAAGTGATAGAGGTGATGAACATGAATCATCTTTTGGTGAATTTTGTAAAGAACATGGAATAATTCATCAAACCACCGCTCCTTACTCACCTCAGCAAAACGGAATTGCTAAAAGAAAAAATAAGACTTTAAAAGAAATTATGAATGCCATGTTAATAAGTTCTGGATTACCTCAGAACTTGTGGGAGGAAGCAATACTTTCGGCTCGAAAAAAAGTGAATCAAACACCTTATTAATTGTGACATGGGAGACTACCATCCTATAAATACTTAAAAGTGTGGGGATGTTTGGCTAAAGTGGCTATTCCTAGTTCTAAAAAGACTAAGATAGGTCCTAAAACAGTTGATTGCATTTTCATTGGTTATGCCAAGAATAGTAGTGTATATCAGTTTTTGATTCATAAGTCAGAACATTTCGAAATGCGTGTAAATACTATTATTGAATCTTGGAATGCATCGTTCCTTGAACATGTATTTCTGAATAAAACTGGACAAGACACTAGCACTAATAAAAGATTTTTTAATGCTATTACTAGTTATGATCAAGAACAAGAGTAAGAGATAGATCAAAATGAAGAAGAAGAACCTAGGCATAGTAAATGTGCTAGAACCTCTAAATCTTTTGGTCCAAATTTTCTAACTTTTTTGTTAGAAAATAAGCCTTTAACTTTCAAAGAAGCTATGTCCAGTCCTGAACTTTCTTTATGGAAAGAGGCTGTAAATAGCGAAGTTGAATTCATCCTGGAAAATCACACTTGGGAATTGATGGGTTTACCACCAGGGTACAAACCTCTTGGATATAAGTGGATCTTCATAAGAAAAATGAAAGCGGATGGATCAATTGACAAATACAAGGCAAGACTTGTGGTCAAAGGTTTTAGACAAAAAGAAGGTCTTGACTACTTTGACGCATACTCACCAGTTACTAGAATAACATCCATTACAATGCTAATTGCCATTCCATCTTTGTACAATCTAGAAATTCATCAAATGGATGTGAAACCGCTTTCTTAAATGGTGAGTTAGATGAAGAAATTTACATGGAACAACCAGAAGGATTTTTTGTTCTAGGAAAAGAAAAGAAAGTGTGTAAATTAGTTAAATCATTATATGGTTTAAAACAAGCACCAAAGCAATGGCATGAAAATTTGACAAAGCAATGATGTCAAATGGATTCAAAATTAATGAATGTGACAAATGTGTTTATATTAAAAACACAAACAACGGTTATGTGATAGTATGTCTCTATGTGGATGATATGCTCATCATAGGTAGTAATAATGACATGATTAAAACTACCAAGAAAATGTTGAATAAACATTTTGACATTAAGGACATGGGAATTGTTGATGTAATACTTGGTATGAAAATTACCAAAACATCAGAAGATCATGCTTTGTCACAATCTCATTACATTAAGAAAATACTTAACAAATTTAGCAAAGATGATGATCATCTTGATAGAACGCCTGTGGATATTAATTTGTTTTTTTTTTTTCTAAGAATGTACAGGAAAGTATTTCTCAATTAGAGTATGCCCAAATTATTGGAAGTTTAATGTGCTTGATGAACTGCACTCGTCCAGATATAGCCTATGCAGTAAGTAAATTAAGTAGATATACGAGTAATTCAGGAATAGAACACTGGAAAACAATTATAAGGGTTCTAAGATATCTTAGATTTACTCGTAACATTAGGCTACATTATACTAGATATCCAGCAGGATACTAAGATGCAAACTAGATATCGGATACTAGAGACTCAAAATCCACCAGTGGGTATATCTTTACTCTTGGTGGTGCGGCTGTATCTTTGAATTCTTCCAAATAGACTTGTATTTCTAGGTCTACTATGGAATCAGAGTTTATAGCTTTAGATAAAGCTGGGAAAGAAGCTGAATGGCTTCACCACTTCCTTGAAGATATTCCAATGTGGCCAAAACCGGTGCCTGCTATATGCATACATTGCGATAGTCAATCAGTAATAGGTAGAGCACAGAGTCATATGTATAACCGTAAGTCATGACACATTCGTCGTCAATATAACACCGTGAGATAACTACTCTCTAATGGAGTAATTTCCATTAAATATGTGAAGTCTAAAGACAACATAGCGGATCCACTAACCAAAGGGCTAGCAAGAGAGTTAGTTGAGAATTCATCGAGGAGGAATGAGACTTAAGCCTATTAAATAAGAGTTACCACAATGGCAACCCAACCTAGCTGATTGGAGATCCCAAGATCAAGGTTCAAAGGGACAACCAAGTTGTATATGACTCATAAGGATCACTGGGGAGTCAAAACTCCTACCCATTTCTATGATGAAATAGGGATGTCTGCAGCGTTTTAAGTTAAGTAAAACTTTTAATGATTCTTATATCTAGGAATACCTAGTGGAGTATGGTAGGACACTTTTCATAAGTATCACCTATATGAGTGTGAACTAGACCGGCTCTATGAGATTTGTGAAGGGCTACAAGTCTTTAGAGGACTCATGAAAGACCAGGTTATTTAGGGCCAAAATGAACACAATAGTGAGAGTTAAACTGTGTCTGGTAATATACTGTATGAGTTCTATTGTCTTGGTTTACACAAACAGCTAAACAGTTCAAGACATCATGTTCACTGGTTAGCTAGTAAATCGATAGTGTCTCACAAGAGAAGGTTCAAAACCAAAAGCTACCTATCATTTGCAGAATATTTCTAATTTATGTACTCTCTGTAATTAGATCATATTGTTGCACTTTCTCTCCGTCAAATTCCATTCACGTGGGGGATTATTGGAAATAGTGGTGTTTATTGGCTTATTTTGGGCCAACTTTGAGCCCAAATTTGAGTGGGTCCCAAACGGCTTTTAGGGTGGGTTCAAAGAGGTGACGCGTTCCTTGCCGTATAGCAAGTCACATAGTACAAACAGTTCGTCAAAACCATTTATAAGTGAATGAGAAGTTGACATCGTTTTCGGGTTCGTGGAATGGACAATAAAAGAATAAAATGTGGGTTTCCTTGTAAGGCTTGTCCCATATTGGAAACTTAAGAGAACTTATGTGTATATAAGTTCTAGGTAGCAACACTTGGGTTGGGGCCTCAAGGGGCGCCCCAAGTTTGTAGAAGGGAGGAATTATGGACAATGTGAACCATGGTTCAAACCACCACACACGCGCGCGCATCGCCGCAGCCGGCCGTCCGACCGACTGGCCAAGCCGAGCCGTGCCGGGTACGAGTGTGGGTTATGGGTCGGGTTGGTTCTAACATTAATTTTTTGGACAAAATTTACTTGAATTATTTTCAAATTCTTATGGGAAAATTATTTGAATTTCTTAACGAAATTAATTTAAATTTTACGCCAATTTTTTGTGTCCAAACAGAGCCCTTCTTCGGTCCAATTTCCAGCAGGTTCAACTAGTCCAAACAGTTTTTCAACCTGTTTTCACAGATTCAGTTATTTCCAAATAGATTTAAATCTGCCCAGGCAGATTTGAACAAATTCAAACTTGGTTCAAACAGATCTTGCACCTATTCTAGTTTGAAATCATACTTGTTCGGGTTGAATTTCATACCTATTCAGCCCTATAAATACCAGGACATTTCCAGCAGATTGGTTATTTCGAAATTCATTTTTTCTTGTTTTTCTTTGTGCTCTCTTTGCATTATTCTACATACTAATTTTAGGGAAAAATTCTAAGAGTATAGAACACAAGTTTTATTCGCCGTACAAATTGTTTGGAGTGCTACTACAATTTGTAAAGATCATTGTATCTTAGGATATAGACACCATTTATCCGTAAGCACCGTAGCGGGACGAATCTGTCTTAAGGACATAGTGTCACACACTTGACTTGATCATTTTTATTACTTATTCATTTCGATAAAATAAATTTGGTAAGTAATTTATTTTTATTTGTTTGATTTGTTTCGAGTTATTTATTTTACACAAAAGATTGGTCCAACATAAAATATATTTAATTTTAGTCTTTTGTTTTTAAAAGTAATTTCACACATAGGTAAAAAAACAAATTTTAAAATCTCATATAGAAAGAGTGGTGCTATTAGTAGCCCATGAATTATTTTGGACCCCCCATTTCTTTGAACCCTCACTTATAAATTTTGAAACCCTTAAAATTTCTTTCCCCTCTCTCAAATAATATCAAAATTATCCTTAAACATTCCACCCATTAAATGCACACTCCCTACACCCCCAAACAAACCTCCCTTCTAAAAAATCCTAACAAAACCCACTAAGAAGAAAAAGAGTCTCATCTTTTTCAAAACCTACGAAGAAGAAGAATATTGTCTCTTTTGGTTTAACCATTGTCACAGTTGGTATGCTCTCTCTCTCTCTCTCTCTCATTGCTTCTTCAAAACAGAAACTACTGTAGACAGAGATTGCCAAAGACATTATTGACTGTGTTTTTCATCTATATATGTGTAAAGTTCTTGATTTTCAGTGTTTTTCACTGCCATACATATTTCTGAGTATATATATATATATATATATGTATGTGTTATCATCATACCAATTTCATTAAATTAGTTGTTATGATTTCTTGGGCACCTTTTGTTTTATTGAATTCAATCATTGAATAATTTTCTTAAATATATGTACACATAATTTTTTGATTTCTTGTTTGCAAATGCTCTTAATTTTCCATTCTTAAATTCTTTGTAGCTGGTAAAGAATCATTGATTGGTTGAAGTTGGCATCTTGAACATATTCAATTCAGCTAAAATCAAAATGTTTTGTCATATGTAGGCATAGAAGAGTCAGGCAATACTATTTTAAGATGTTTCAAGAAAAGGACTGCAAAATTAATTTATGATTTAATTAGGTTCATGGAAATTATGATTTTATACATGGAAGGAAAAACAAACAAGAATGAAAATAAGTTCACTGCTGAAAGGATGAAACTAATGAATGGCAATCAAATAACTCAAAGTTATACATCCAAAAATAGAATGTTAAATACACTACGCGTCCAGGAAATTGCTTGGCATAATGCCTTGACAGTAGAATTCTGTACCTAGGTGCCATCAATTGATGAAATTTGAGGGGAAATTCTATTGGATGCTCTATCATTACCAGCACCACAATTCACCATAAGATGGCCATTTGGCATCATATTCTCATACAATTCCAACCAAGTTACAACCTATCCAAGAGAGTAAGAACAGATGTATTGCATCTAAATTTGATGACAAAATTACGGTATACCATACAATAGCTAAGAATAACAAGAGATATTAAAGAGTGTGTTTGGAAGAATGGAATCAACACCATAGAATTAGAATTGGAGAGTGTTAGCAGTTCATTTAATTTGTTCTGAGATGGCCTTTTTTTTCTTTTTTTTTTTAAGTTTCTTGAAGGATGAATATGCTATATACATTTTTAATAGGAGATTATTGAGAGGGAGCTTTTAAGTGCATTAGGGCCGAGCTAGACCCAGGCGTAGTGATGGGCCGTTTTGTGGGCTGAGGTAAAAAGGGCTTAGTGAAGTAGACCATTGCGTTAGAGGGGTTAGCTCGGCTGTGGTTAGCCCGGTCCAAGTGATTGCAGTCACTACGGTCGGAATGGTGATTATTAGCTCGGTCATAGTATTTGGAGCCGAGATTTGGGCTTCTAGTGGTAGAGTTTGTCCTTGGTAACTCGGTTAAGACTTGCTGTTGTTAGCGCGGTCTCAATAAACAAAACCGAGGTACAAAGCTATGTGTTACAGTGAAGGCGTTGGATTAAGTATGACAAAGGTTAGTTCGGTCATACTGTCATCTAACCGAGGTAAAACCATCTCACTTGGTTTAAGCAGTGAGGGGGTGTTGAAGGATAAGTATTATCTTTCAAGAGTGTGATTCCTAGGAGGACTCTACATGGAGGAATACGAGTCCTATTAGGATTGTGCCACACAGAACCTATAAAAGCTCATAACAGAACCTATGAAAGAGGTAACACAACTTTGATTCCCGAATACGCAGAGCTTTTGTCTATTTGTCTATTTTGCTAACTTAGGCATCGGAGAGGTATCCGACACACACCCGCCGGCTAGCTCACGTTTGTGTTTTCAAGGAGTAAAAGTGACGACGTTTAAAGGAACGCAGACTTAATCAACAGGATATACGAGAACATTATTTCGTGCTCGTACAATTGGCGCCGTCTGTGGGAATTCCAGAAAGAACAAAACCTCTTAATCAAGTTTTTCCTCTCTAATTGGAAGCAATGGCGCACAATGAAGATTTGCCACAATCCGTTATCGACGAACAAACCCCAGAAGAGGGTGGGAGGCGCGAAGGTTTGCCTTTTATTCCTTCCATGGCAGATTTAGAACCCCAAAGATAGAACCCCCAAAGGGATGCAAGAGGGAGGCAGGCTAACAGCCCCCGTCACTCTCAAAGTCCTGAAAGACAGAAACGAAGGATGGACCCTCAAGTTTTGGAAGATCGCGTGAAGGAGCAGGACGAATTGATACGAAGGATAGTGGCGGACATGGAGTCAATGAAGCGCCAGATGAAAGGAAAAGATGTGGCGACAGCAGTGGGGCGCAAAAGCAACACGCCCCCTCGCCATTCGGAAGATCGTGGTAGGCACACCACACCATCGCAAGCAGAGAGTAGGAGCTTGAAAACAGGCGACACTCAATCAAGGACTTCCAGGACTCGTTATTCCAGGTCTTAGAGAACGAGAACAGAGAAGTCATATACTGGGGGAAGCACCTATCGGCCCTTGCACACGCACCAGATGTCATTTAGGCACACGGAATTGCCCAGATCATCTGACTTGCGAACTGTGCTTGAAGAAAGGGCACGATGGAAGGAGGATACCAGGGCACGTGACCCGCGCAGAGTTTCAGCCTTTCAGCGGTTGGCTCCTCGGACGGATGGGAGCGTCGAGGTAGAAATGCCAATACCGCGCCTTGCTTACAAACCAACAGACAAAGCATTAGCAAGGTTACAGAGTTCGCTGTTCGTTCCGGTAATTGAGAACGCGCCATTACCATCAGGCTTCCACCAACCTAAGTTCACCACTTATGAGGGGAAGACAGACCTCTACATGTACCTAAGCCACTTTCGCCAGGTTATGACAGTATACTGGCGGAACGAGGCCTTGATGTATATCCTGTTCCCATCCAGCCTTGGCGACCTAGGTTTAACCTGGTTCGATAGACTATCAAAAGGCAGTATCGCCTCCTAGGCGCAATTGGCAGAGACGTTCGTGACTAGGTTCAGAACAAACACCAAAACACCAGTGGAGATCGATCAGCTACTCTCCATTGACATGGGTGACAAGGAGACGTTGAGATCCTACAACAGTCGCTACTAGGAGACTTTCAACCAGATAAGAGATTGCGCCATAAATCTTGCCATCACGCAATACAAAAGGGGTCTACCAGTCGGAAACAAGTTAAGGGACTCAATTACTATAACGCCACCCCTCACGATGGAGGCCTTGATGGAGAGAGTGCACCAATATATTCGGGTGGAGAAGGATGGCACCCGTGCCAAAGCAAAATCTGGCACAATAGCAATGCTAGATAAAAAGACCACGGCAAAAGTCAACACGGTAGAGCAATCAAACAGGAATGGGAGAGCGAGGCAGTCCAATAGAGAGGACCCAGACCAAAGAAGGTTAAGAGTCCGCACCGCCATTACCACAGTATTCAAAAAACCAATCTACCGAATTCCCAGTGAAATACGCGATGAACCTTTCGTCCGATGGCCAGCTAAATTGGAAGAAGCACAAAAGGACTACGACGAAAGATCCCAGTGCACCTTTCATTATGAAAAGGAGCACCGCACTCAAAATTGCATGTCGTTGAGACAGCATTTGGAGGAGTTAGTGGCAGCTGGGCACCTAGACCAGTACATAAAAGGAGAAACACAGCCAGCCCCCAGAACCACAACAACCCAAACAGAATGCCAATCGACGCCCCACCTCAAGGCGTAATTAACATAATACATGGGGTATTCGAACCTGAGCGGGTATGTGAGCTCAGGGGAATGATCAAAAAGGCTGAGCACTTAAGGGAGGTATTAAGTGCACAACCCGCTATCAAAAAGGGGAGAACAGAGGCCATGAATGTCATATCTTTTTCAGATAGAGACTTGGCAAGGATATATTGCCCTCACAATGATGCACAGGTTGTCACTCTCCGCGTCAAGAATTTCGAAGTCAAACGGATTTTAATTGACCAAGGAAGCTCTTGTGAGATAATGTATTACGAAACCTTCAAACAACTGAAACTAGAGGATAAAGACTTAGCACCTGCAATATCTCCCCTGATCGGATTCAACTCAATGCTAGAGTGGCCAGTGGGCAAGATAATCCTCCCAGTCAGAGCAGGAAGCATGACGAAATAGGTGGAATTTTGGATATTGAAAGTCCCTTCCGCTTACAACATAATCTTGGGAAGGATATGGTTGCACGCCATGCGATCGGTAGCATCAACCTATCATCAAGTATTACGGTTCCCCAACGAAGCCAGAGTAATTGAAGAGGTCTTTGGAGACCAAATTATGTCCAAACAGTGCTTCGTCACAGTAAATGACAACCGAGCTGCCAAAGGGTATGTACAGATGGTGGAAGAACCTGAGAGTAATGAATTGTTTGCGGATGTTGGCAAGGCCGCTGAACAGAAGGCGGTGGAAGACTTGGTACAGGTAAGGATAGATGAAAAGAACCCAGAAAAGTTCTTTTTGCTCAGCTCATCTATGTCTAGCATTGAGAGAATAGAGGTCATGGAATTCTTAACCTCTAACATCGAAGTGTTCGCCTGGATGCCGTATGACATGCCTGGCATTGACCCAAACTTCATCTGTCACCAATTAAATGTCCACCCAACTGCCAGACCAATTATACAACGCACTCGCAGATCAGCACTCCACCACGTCGAGATAGTGGCAGAAGAGGAGGGAAACCTTCTAGAGGCAGGAGCTATCAGAGAAGTGCACTATCCCAAGTGGATATCCAATATAGTAGTGGTGCCAAAGAAGAATGGAAAATGGCGTGTTTGCGTGGACTACAAGACAGTCAACAAGGCATGCCCAAAAGATAGCTTTCCCTTACCCAGGATAGACCAACTGGTAGACTTGACGGCAGGCCATAATCGACTTAGCTTCTTTGATGCGTATAAAGGTTACCATCAGATCGCTATGTATGAGCCTGACTAGGAGGTCACATCTTTTACAACGCCCAGAGGGTTGTATTGTTATAAGGTCATGCCCTTTAGCCTGAAGAACGCAGGGGCAACGTTCCAATGAATGGTCACCAAGATGTTTGAACCATTGTTAGGCAGAACAATGGAAGCTTACATAGATGACATGTTGGTCAAGAAAAAAGATGAGAAGGACCATCTCAGGGACCTAGGTGAAATGTTCCAGATCTTGAAGAAGAACAAGTTGCGCCTTAATGCATCCAAGTGTGCGTTCGGCGTAGGATCAGGCAAATTCCTAGGCTTCCTGGTGACCAACTGAGGGATAGAGGCAGACCTCTCTCAGATCAAAGCAATCTAAGATCTAGAGAGGCCCAACTCAGTAAAAGAAGTGCAGCATCTCACTGGCATGGCAGCTACGCTCAACTGGTTCATAAGTCGGTCGTCAGATAGATGTCAACCATTTTTCCAAGCATTAAAGGCCAAGTTTGAGTGGGATGAAGAGTGCGATCACGCCTTAGAAAGCCCGAAAGAGTACATGTCTTCTCCACCATTGCTAGTAACCCCAATACTTGGAGAAGAGTTCTTTTTATACCTGGCAGTTTCACAGCACACAGTTAGCGTAGTGTTAGTCCGAGCGGAAGGAATCCAACACCTGTCCATCTTTTATGTTAGCAAGACCTTGCTGGGTGCAGAAACCAGGTACTTACCATTGGAAAAACTGGCCTTAGCCTTAATGATGGCCTCTAGGAAGCTATCACATTATTTCCACGCCCACACCATAATCGTCCTAACAGCTTTTCCACTAAAAGCTTTGTTTAAAAGGGCAAACTTTTCTGGGCGAATCTTGAAATGAGCGGTGGAATTGGGACAATATGATATCAAGTTTCAACCCAGAACCGCAATAAAACCCCAAGCTTTGGCAGACTTTGTGACAGAATTCACACCAGGAAGTCATCACATATACCTAGTTAACTTGACTGGTACTACTGAAATAGGGACGGAAAGTGTCGCAGTAAATGCGCAACCCCTAATACAAGATACCCAGCCACATTGCGAACCACACAGGCTTGAAGATAGGCAGGAAGAGGCAAACCACGCTACACCAGGCAAAGACTTATCAACAAACAAAAACTTGGTACAGTCAGATAGTGAGGGGCAAACAGTTGGTATGGACTTGGAAGACAACATCAGCAACACTCACGACCCAAAGACATCATCCGACCCCTCCACCTGCTGGAAGCTATTCGTTGGAAAGATGTGGAAGCTCTTTGTGGATGGAGCATCCAACAGGCACGGTGCAGGACTTGGCATAGTCCTCATCTCACCAGATGGCCTAATAGTGGAACAAGCAGTCAACCTGGGCTTCCCAGCATCAAACAACGAGGCGGAGTATGAAGCGCTCTTAGCAGGCCTTAAATCAGCACTTTTCATGAAGGCCACCGAGCTAATGGTTTACAGTGACTCCCTGCTGGTGGAAAACCAAATTTCAGGCGACTACGAGGCAAAAGATGAGAGGATGGCTAAGTACCAAGAGTTAGTCATAAAGGAGATCTTGAAATTCGAAGTAGTGCGGATAGAGCAGATCGGCCGTGAAGAAAACAGTAGAGCAGATGAACTAGCAGGCTTCGCTTCAATGGCAGATATATCTATCCAACATCTATTATTGATCGACTTCCTACCAAGACCAAGCATTGAAGAACCCGAAGTAGCTGAGGTATGTTGTGTCGAACTAGGCCCTTCATGGATGGATCCCATTATAGTGTTCTTGAAAGACGGCACCTTACCTGAAGAGAAGAAAGAGGCCAACAAAATAAGAGCAAAGTCATAACGATTTTGGTTTTCCCCATCAATGGCCTTGTACAAAAAATCCTTCACAGGACCCTATTTGAAATGTGTCCATCCTAGCAAGGTCGAGGCATTCTTGTTCGAAATACACGAGGGCGTATGCGGAAGCCACCGAAGGGGAAGATCTTTAGCCTACATAGCAATTTTACAAGGATATTGGTAGCCTTACATGCAAGCAGATTCAGAGAAGTATGTCAAGAAGTGCGAGAAATGTCAGAAGTTCGTACACCAAATACATCAACCAGCCAGAGAGCTCCTACCATTAACTAGCCCATGGCCCTTTGCAATGTGGGGCTTGGACATAGTAGGACCACTTCCAACGGCACCCGGCAACAGAAAGTTCTTTCTTGCAGCAACAGACTACTTCATAAAGTGGGTGGAGGCAGAAGCACTCGCATCAATTAAGGAGAAAGATGTGAAGAAGTTCGTTTGGCAGAATATCATCACTCGGTTCGTCATTCCCAATGCTCTAATATCTGACAACGACACTCAGTTCGATGGAAAAATTTTTAAAGGCTTTTGTGAGGAGTACAAGATAGAATACTATAACTCTACACCAGCATACCCCCAAGCAAATTGTAACAACCCAGATTTTTAATTATTCTTTAGAATTTATACTAATATTATTTAATCACAATTAGGAAAATATATAATTTATTATATATTATTATGGGTAATTTTGTAAAATAATATAATTATTATGAATTTAGGGGTCCAAGTATAAATAAATAATAATAATAATGGGTGTGGTAGTAAAATAAATAATTAATTTTCTGTTAGTATACGATAGAGTGTAATTTAATTAGAAATTAATTTATTTATATAATTATATTAAAATATTGGGTCAAATGGTAATTATCTTAAATATTTATTTACGATAAGATTGAATCTATGAAATTATTTTCAAAATCTGTGGGATGAATTGGGCCAGGCCACGTATTGGCGAGAGAAGGTTTTACCTCCCTATAAATAGGGAGGCTTTGGTTCACCTGAAAGGAAAAAGGAAAAGAAAGAAAAGAAGGAAGAAAGAAGGAAAAGAGAGAAAGAAAGGGAAAATGAAGGAAAAAATAATGGTAGTTGAAAGGTTCTTTGATAATGGAAAGAAAGAGTAAGGTATTAAAGTTAAGGTGAGTTATATTATACCTTGAGTCACCAAAATGTATTTTACGTATGTTTTGACTTACCAAAATCTATTTTATACAAGTTATGTTTTATTAGTATATTAATAAAAGTTATGTTTTATAAAGATTTCAGTTACGTGGATTATTTTCTGAACCCTATTTGTGAAAGTGAAACCCATGGATATGTTTGTTTATATTTTAAGAATATTGGACTATAACCTTATATACAATTATGTTTTGCAAGTACCACCACGGGAGTCCCATGCCTTGGGGGACTTAAATAACCATTGGTCTCTGTTTGACCACCTTGTGGTCCTCTGTTTGTCATGGATCCATTGACCTCTGTTCAGTGCGGAGCAAAATGCTGTGCGGAGCTAAGTGCTACACTATTGTGGGCGCTACCTCTAGAATCCGTACGAGCCACCTCTTGAATCCGTACCTTCGTTCTGACTGTCACTTCTGTGACCTCTATTCTGTTTTGTTCAGTACCGTAGTTATGGTTATATATTTACATAATTTCTGTATTTCAGTTTCTGCCACTTAAATGATTGTTTACCAAATTACCGTGGTTATGGTTATTTATTTACATAACCTCAGTTTTGCTACTTAAAGGATTATTTGTTCCGACTAAGTTATCTTAAATGTTTTGGTCTAACTAACTATCCATGGTTATTTCGTGTCCCTTATACTCTTGGTATAATATTTCTCACTCTGCCATGTGCTTATAGCTGTTTACCAATTTTCAAGAAATAGTGCAATTCAGAAATAACTTTTAGAAAGTCTTAGATGCGAGGCTGTGGAATAGATACAAACAGCACTTTTATTGATATTTTTTTATATAAATATCGGCCTTTTTGGTCAATACATTTTGTAATAAAAATAGAAGCTCCAATGATTATTTTGGTACCCTCATTTAGATATTTCTTCCGTTCGCGTTATTTAATTTGTTTATGAATTGGCCGGAGGTAACCTTAGTTACTGGCCATCACGATACTTAACACTTGGGTACAGGGAGCGGGTTGTGACACAAATGGCCAGGCCGAAGCATCAAACAAAGTCGTCTTGGATGGATTGAAGAAAACGTTGAAGAAAACAAACGGCAAGTGGGCGGAGGAGCTTCCTCATGTTTTATGGGCTTACCGTACCACACCTCGACAGTCAACTGGAGAAACACCTTTTTCCTTGGCCTACGACATGGAAGCAGTAATCCCACTGGAAGTTGGCCTCCCCACCATCAGAAGCGAAATTTGACCCAGAGTTAAATGGAGAAGCCATAGCCTTAGAACTCGACCTTGCGGAAGAAAGAAGAGAAAGAGCACTGGTTCACATCGCCTCATACTAGCAAGAGTTATCCAGAAAATACAACAAGACAGTACATCCGAGGCAATTCAAGATTGGAGATTGGGTGCTACGCAAAGTGATGGGAAACACCTTGGTACCCGGAGATGGCAAGTTAGGGCCTAATTAGGAAGGACCAAACAAAGTGGTTGGATTAGCAGGAAAAGGGGCATACCACTTGGAAGATGGAGATAGCAAGCCCATTCCCAGGCCATGGAACACTGTCAATCTCAAATTATTTTATTTTTAGCTTTTCTTTTAAGTACTTGTAATTTTTCTTTTCTCAATAAAGCAAGTAGTTTCCTTTTTAATATAATTGTTTTCTACTGTAAAAGTTGCTTTAGTGAGCTAGGGGCATTGAAAGCAGAGTTGGCCGGAATAACCAACTTTGCGCTCTCTTCAGCAGAGATCAGGATCTAAACTGAAGAGGTTGGCTGGAAAAATCAACATTTACTTCTCCTAAGCCAAGATAAGGATCTAGGCTGCAGGACGTTTGGCAGGAATAACCAAACACTTCGCTCTAGGTTGGCAGGAATAACCAACTTTGAACTCTCTTCAGCCAAGATCATGATCTAGGCTGAAGAGGTTAGCTAGAAAAACCAACACTCACTTCTCCTAAGCCAAGATAAGGATCTAGGCTGCAGGACGTTTGGCAGGAATAACCAAACACTTCGCTCTAGGTTGGCAAGAATAACCAACTTTGAGCTCTCTTCAACCAAGATAAGGATCTAGGCTAAAGAGGTTGGCTGGAAAAACTAACACTCACTTCTCCTAAGCCAAGATAAGGATCTAGGCTGCAGGAAGTTTGGCAGGAATAACCAAACACTTCGCTCTAAGTTAGTAAGAATAACCAAATTTGAGTACTTTTCAGCCGAGATAAGGAATTAGGCTGAAAAGTGGTTGGCTGGAATAACCAACTTTTACTACTCTTCACCCGAGATAAGTATCTAGGCTGAAGAGTGGTTGGCAAGAATAACCAACTTTGAGTACTCTTCAGCTGAGATAAGGATTTAGGCTGAAGAATGGTTGGCTGGAATAACCAACTTTTAGTACTCTTCAGCCGAGATAAGTATCTATAACAAAATTTAAGAACTCTTCAGCCGAGATAAGTATCTATAACAAAATTTAAGAACTCTTCAGCCGAGATAAGGATCTAGGTTGAAGAGGTTGGCATGTATGGCCAAACAGATTACAAGGTCAACACCGGGATAAGTATCTCGGTCAGAAAATGTTCCAACTACGTATGAACCGAAGAAGAAACTTCATACAAATCATAGCTGAAAAGTAAATACAGGAATAGAATAAGCCGAGCTAAAAGAAAAAAGATTTCATTCAAGATGCAAAAGAGTTACAAAGGAGTGGGACTTCAGCCCGGTTACACATTCTTTCCAAAAGTAAAAAGCAGAAAATACAGGATCAAGCAAAAAGGTCGTTGAAGTCTTCCACCGGTGGCTCCACCCGAGCTGACTGAACAGCGGGATCATTGGCAATGACCGGGGTATTGTTGGGCTCTGATGCCTCTTCTTTGTCCTCAACTTGAAGAAATTTTTGTTGGATGGCGTTGGCATGCTCCGTCATGTAGCTCGGTATGAAATGAGGAGGAGGGTTTAGGAAGACCTCGGTCTCTTGGCCATGACCGAGCTGCGCCATGGCTGCCTTCCACCACATTTGAAGAAAATATCCTTAGCAGCTTCGCACTGCAGGATATAGGTGGCTTTACCTTCTTTGTAACCGCGGTCTTCCGCGTTTTCCACCTTCTTCTCTAGCTCGGTTATCTTGGCGTTCTTCTTCCTCTCAACTTTAGCAAGCTCACACAGATACTTATCCTTCAACTTGGCCAAAGCTTTCTGTTTATCCGCCTCAGCCGAACTGACTAGTCTAGTGAATTGGGCTACTTCGGTGCGTAGCTCGGCCATTTTTTGCTGGGACTCTTCTAGCTCGGCCATCTTCGCGTTGGCCTCTGCCACGGCTTGCCGTGTGGTCTTTCGAAGTTCCAACACGCGCTTGTGAGCGACGTGGTTCTTCTGTAGGGCCTGGAAATGAAGAGATAAACAATTTTGAGTAAAACCGAGTAAACAGATGCACAAAATTGGAAAGCAAAAAGAGAAGTACTCACCAACACCATCGATTTGGTGGCCGAGCGGATGGCTTTTAGCTCGGTAAGGTGGTCGTGATGTTCTATATCGGCTGGCAAACATACGCTCTTGGCAAGGTTAAAATCTAGCGAATGGTCTTTTTCTGCGACCACCAAGTCAGTGCTAGTGATAGCTCGGTTCTTGAAGGTGATCTTTGGTACCCACTCAGAGGAGCTAGCTCGGTCTGAGCGCTCAGGTTGTGGGCTCGGTGGTGCAGTATGGGGAAGCATGGTTTCATCCTCGTCAATAAGGCATGGCCCGATTGTGGAAGTCCGAGCACGCTTGCTTGGCCGAGATGATAAAGGCTAAGCGGTTGGAAGGGCTACCACGGCCTCTTGTGCCTGGCTGGCTTGTGGTACCTCGGCCTGATTTGTTTCGGTGATGAGGACCCTTACTACTCTCGTTTTTGTCATTTCTTGTTCTACAGTTAGTGGGATCAAATTGATTTGAGGTAGTGTTGGATCTAGCTCTGGTGAGGGTTCCAATAGGAAGTCTATCACTCTGGTCTTCCTTCTGCTACTGTATCGGTATGTCGGTTCGAAATTGAGTAGCTGGGCCCAACCTCGTTCGTGGTACCGCAGCGCGGCGCGAAGGGTGTCTAGGTTGGGGTAACTGTACAGCGACTTTAGATGGTTCAAATCTGCATATAGAAAAAAGAGAACGATTAGTGCGGTTCAAAACTTACAAACGGAGTGAAGAATGCACAAAACTAAGCCGAGGTAATTATACCGGCTACTCCTTTATTCCAATTGATGCGGTCTCCTGGCATTTGGGCTTCCTGGTCCTCAAAGTTACCAAAAATTCAGAAAAAATCGTCATCATTTACGTCTTTGTCTGGGGTGTTCTTTATTATCTTTTCTCGGCGGCGTCTTATTCTTAAATAATAAACCCAACCATCTTCGTTCTGGCCTAGAGAGTACTGGTGAAATAGCTCGGCTAAACCGAGGTTGAGGCCAAGCCGGTGATTTAGCTCGGCGATGCCATTTATTATTCGGTAAGAATTGGTGGAAAGCTGGGTAGGGCAAAGTCTTGTTTGCCAAAGGAATTCACAAAGGAGTGGTTGGACGGGGAATCGAAGTCCGGCTTCTACAATGGATATGATGTTGAAAGGGACAAAGCCCGGTTTTCCCTAGGGAATGGTGTCTAGTTCAGCTAAACTAAGGTGGACATCATCGGGGATGTTGTAGTCCTTGCGGAATTCGGCGATAGCCCCTGGAAAGTTTACTAAAAATCTATATTTCCCCATGTGGACTTAAATTATGTATAATTTAGCTCAGTGTTGAGATGACCTTCAGTATCTCGGTTGAGCGTGCAAAGAGGGTGCCTGGCCAACCTAAGTCAGTCTGCAAAGTGAAAGGAAAAGTATTAAGCATAGATCGTTGGACCGTGCTACAAGAAACAAAGGCAAAATAAATGGAGTCCTAGCTTGGCTACGTGGGATACTCTCCGTCCTTAGCTCGGTTGGAGCAAAGGACGTTAGCTCGGTTCAGTGGAGCGAGGGGTTCGTAGTCCGGTTGAAGCTTAGGATGCGGCATTCTTGGATCGGTTTTTATTAAGTGAATAGAGCTGGTTTGGGCCCAAGTGGTAGCCCGGTCTTTGGTTAAGGTTTTCTAGTTCGGTAAGTGCGCACACCTAATGCAGTTTCCTAGCTCGGCTAAAGTAAAACAGAAGGTTCTTTGTGAATTGAAACTTAATCTAGTTCGGCTAGGTGCACACCTTAAATACAAACAGGTTGCTAGTTCGGTTGGCATAATATTTTGGATCAAAAGCGTCATTTCTCAAACTAGTCGTGAATTCAGTGGGTTTATCACATGGATTTTGAAACAAAGTGGTTATTTCCCATAGAAACTACAAGAAAGTGTTTTTTCAAAACATATATATTATCCTATGTATTACAGTACAATGCAAAATGAATGGAAGGAAATAGAGGATTGAGCTACTTATGGATTGAAGACGGAAGGATGCAGATCTGAAACCACGAAGATGGTGATGAGAATGCAAGCTTCGCAGGTATTGAGGTTACAAAAATGGAGATTCAGAAAGAAAGAGAGAGAGAAGATGAATAGTAGAAATGGTAGGTTCAAAACGAGTGGTTTTTGTGTAAAGAGAGTGAAAAATGCGGGACTGTTCAAAATTCACGAGATACGAAGTCGGCGGTGACAGCTACGCTGGGCTAATGAGAGCTAGCCACGTGTCCATGGAATAGAAAGCGCTTCAGTTACAGTGACTGAAAAGACGTTTTGACCGGACAGACTAGTAGCCCGGTGTAAATTTAGCTCGGTTGAAGGCCACTTTTTAGCTCGGTTGAAGGCCAATTTTTAGCTCGGCTGATAGAAAGGTAATCCCAGATCATGCTTGGTAGATGGAATTAACAGACAATTGAGAGGGAGCTTTTACGTGCATTAGGGCCGAGCTAGACCCAGGCGTAGTGATGGGCCGTTTTGTGGGCCGAGGTAAAAAGGGCTTAGTGAAGCAGACCATTGTGTTAGAGGGGTTAGCTCGGCTGTGGTTAGCCCGGTTCAAGTGATTGCAGTCACTACGGTCGGAATGGTGATTATTAGCTCAGTCATAGTATTTGGAGCCGAGATTTAGGCTTCTGGTGGTAGAGTTTGTCCTTGGTAGCTCGGTTAAGACTTGTTGTTGTTAACGCGGTCTCAATAGACAAAACCGAGGTACAAAGCTATGTGTTACAGTGAAGGCGTTGGATTAAGTATGACAAAGGTTAGTTCGGTCATACTGTTATCTAACCGAGGTAAAACCATCTCACTTGGTTTAAGCAATGAGGGGGGTGTTGAAGGATAAGTATTATCTTTCAAGAGTGTGATTCCTAGAAGGACTCTACATGGAGGAATAAGAGTCCTATTAGGATTGTGCCACACGGAACCTATAAAAGCTCATAACAGAACCTATGGAAGAGGTAACACAACTTTGATTCCCGAATACGCAGAGCTTTTGTCTATTTGTCTATTTTGCTGACTTAGGCATCGGAGAGGTATCTGGTACACACCCGCCAGCTAGCTCACGTTTGTGTTTTCAAGGAGTAAAAGTGACGACGTTTGGAGAAACGCAGACTTGATCAATAGGATCATACGAGAACATTATTTCGTACTCGTACAATCACTCAATGACTTCTCTTTTTCATCTTGTCACACATAACTTCTGGGTCTTGTACAATTGACTCCTTGGTTTGTAAATAATTTATT
The DNA here is from genome assembly GCF_055761805.1 of Camellia sinensis. NCBI lineage: Eukaryota > Viridiplantae > Streptophyta > Magnoliopsida > Ericales > Theaceae > Camellia > Camellia sinensis. Next base: position 127,293,742 of record NC_138968.1, on the reverse strand, counting down.
TGAATTGTAGAGACCAAAAGGAATTATAATTTTTAAAGACTCTTTTTTACAAATAATGAGGTCTTTTGAGGAAACTATTAATGAGAGTGTATACATGCATTATTACAAAGGGAAAAACACATGCACTCATCCAGAAAGAGAGATAGATATATAAATAGATAGAGATTAGAGGGATGTATAATATGTATAGATAGAGATTAGAGGAGCACAACATATATATATATATATATAAGAGCACTGAATTATGGCCAAAGTTATCCAATATTTCTATGAACTCTAGAACATCTTCCAAGCTGTCTCTTATAATATGATTTTTATTTACATTCTAGAATCTCAGTTCTTTGACATGTGGTTATGTAAAGCTACTCAAGAATGATATGGTTTAGGTAATAATTAATATTTTTTATTTGTCTTCTTTCAAGCTTGACTTAAAATTTTGCTTTTGTTTTATTTTATTTAATTTATCAACCTGAATATTATGTCATTTGAAGGGTGCAAAGTGCCATAAAAATCTACCAACTAATGTCTCTCCTTTACTCATGCATCCCAACCCTCCCTCCCTCCCTAAAATAAAAAATAAATAAATAACAAAAAAATAAGAAAAAGAATCCTTTGAGCTAACGTACTTTTGAGCTTTTTTTCAACTACATGGCACTACATGAGCACAAACAAGCTAACTTTCTTTTCATATATAACATGTCTGCACTTGTATATAATCATATTATTTCCTTTTATTTTTTCCTTCCCTAATAAGTATGTTTTCATTTTTTTGTCATTACTATACTTGTCTTACCTCATAAAATATTGTGTCTTCCAAATGATGCAGCTGTCACGACCCAAACCTACTCTTATAAGTTTAGCATCATAATCAGCCAGTAATCCTAGGATTACCGAAGGCCTCTAAACAGATTAGTGAAATGAAGGAGCTAGCGGAAACAATATTAAAATACAATGTCCATAGAGCTGTGTAGACGTACATGGGACACAAAATTTCAAACTTATATTTACATATATAACGTCAACTTATATATAGATAAACCAAAATGGGTCTTAGCCCAATACACAGACAATATAGAAACTTGTTTAGACAAAACAAAACAAAAGAAAACAAAAGTCTTAAACATGGTTCACAAAACTTGACCACTTTTTAATTCGGGAACCTCCTCGGGAGGCACGGTGGTTGGCTGACCAAAATAAAACTTTAGGCAGTAGCTTTGGCTTGGTCTCGCGCCTGATCACCTACATACATAAATAATACAGTGAGCTGGAGCCTAGTGAATAACAACAAAGTAAAGGGTTTATGAATGATGTCCATCACAGATTTAGAAATCAGAGTTCATATCAGAAACAGATTCAGATTCACATACTTATATAGAATTCATAAGCGAGGTACATCCATTAGCTAACAGATCAAATTGGTCATAAGACCCACATGCATAGTCGGTACTGACGACCATAATGGTCAATATCTTTGTGCACAAATAGCCATGGTATTATTACCCCCAGGCGAGGGTCACATGAACATAGGCCTCGGTATTGTTACCCTCGGGCAAGGGCCACATGAACATAGACCACAGTATTCTTACCCCCGGGCAAGAACCACGTGCATATTGGCCACAATGTTGTTACCCCTGAGCGAGGGCCATATGAACATAAGCTACGGTATTGTTTTGCCCAGGCGAGAGCCACGTGAACTAAGGATACCACAAATACATTTCAAAAAAATGGACATTCATTCATGATTCACAAAATAACATTTCATATCACAGGTCATATCTTATCATTCTGAGAATACTTATAATCAAACATAGCTTTACAATTTATTACTCACAAATAGCTCTAGTAACAGAACAGATCACGTGGACAGAACAGACTGATCAGGCAGGTGATAGCACGTGACCTACATAAACACGTGACAAACACACATTGAACACACGTTTCAAAGGTGCTTAACTTATCATTCTTCTCTTTTAGCGTGTGTTTCTAACTCTTATCTTCATTATTGTAACTTAAACATGGCCTAGAAATGCCTTAGATGCAATGATGATACAAAAATGCACTTTGAAACACTTAGCCAAATTTCTGAAAATAGGGCAGTTCGCTCGAACGCAACTTTGGTCGCTCGAGCGGACCCCTTCGTATGCAAAACTTCTAAGAGCTCTCATTTTACACTCGAGTGAAGACCTTGGTTGCTCGAGCCGAGTCTAAAAACAAAGAGTGGTCGCTCGAGTGCAGATTCTGTTGCTCGAGCCAAGACTCATGTTTGCATAAGTACTGGGAGCTTGAATTTTACACTCGAGCCAACTTTTGATCTCTTGAGCTAAGGTTCAAAATAAAGGGTGGTCACTTGAGCAAAGATGCAAAATCTGGAATTTCCAAATTGCTGTTCCAAGTTCAAAACATGAGTTTGAAACTTCAAACCTACTCTTTGGGGCCAAAAACTTTAGAAAACATTTGAAAACTTGTATTACGTCATGAATTGAAGATCATTTCATAAAATCAAAGCCCAAAAGCAAGTCAATTCTTCAAAACCAAAGCAAAACTATGCTATTCTTTACATGGTATACACGTGCATGAAATCATCAAAGTTCTTTACTTTGAAAACATGATCAATTAAGACAAAGTGACATAGAACATGATGAATTTCCAAAACCAAGTTGAAATAAGGACATGCAAGAGAGAATTCTTGGAAATAACTTCAAAACATGGTGAATTATACATGCATGCATGAATCATGCTCAATTCCACTTTCTAATATGCAATTCTAGCTTCTTATCCTCAATTCATGCAATTTAGACTTTAACTTAGACAATCTCAAGTCTTACATAATTTATGATCAAAAATTTGGTTGAATTCTTACCTTAAGCTTGAGTTCACAAGTGTGGAAGCTTAATTCTCTCAAGTCTTCTTTAATTCCTTCAAATTCTCTCCAATTCTCCCATTTGATCTCAGCCCTCTTCTATGTTTCTCCCTCTCTCTCACTTTTTGAGCTCAAAAAGCTTGAAATGGAAGTGTGTAAAATGTTCTAAGGCTTAACATTAGCCTTATATAGGCTTCACTAATTAATCTAGCTTAACCTAATCAAATTGTAATTAATTATTCTAATTATTTGATTCTGAATCGAATTTCAATTAAACTTACCATAAACTTCTAAAAATTCTAAATAACACATATACGTAGTCAATTTCATGTTCAGATGCCGATAAGACCTTCAATTCGCATATTGAATCAGAAATTCAGACAGATATTCCTACGTCAGACATATATAAACACAAATAACACAATACACATGCAATTAACTCAGAATTTCCTCTTAATTACTTGTTAGGCATTCTTAATCAAGGATTATAAGCTAATCACAGGTCGGGGTTGTTACAGTCTTCCCCCCCTTAAAGAGTTTGGTCCTCCAAACTCGAATTACCTTCGTTTCAGAAAAATGCCAGGTCTAGAGGGAACAAATCTGGATATTGTCTCATTATATTTTCTTCGATTTCCCAAGTCGTGTACATCCCTCCGTGACTTTGCCAGTCTACTTTCACTAACGAAATTTCTTTGTTTCTTAATCTTTTGATCCGACGGTTCACAATTTGGATTGGCCGTTCTTTATACGTGTAATCATCTTTCAGAAGCACATGAGTTAGTTCAATCACATGTAATGGATCTCTCAAATAATCCTGAAGCATTGAAATATGAAAGACATTGTGCATATTCTCCATGACTGGAGACAAAGCCACTTGATACGTCACTGGATTAATTTTCTCAATAATTTTCCCTATAATATATATGAGTGAGCATAATTATGATGACCCCCTTCGACAAACTTACAACTTGAAGCTGTCCCAAGATCATCTGTCTCTAATTTTTTTCCTTGTTGCTGTGTCTCAATCACAAAAACTTACAAACATATTAAACATCTTTTATGGTGTGGGCAAATGATGTTTGTATGAGGAAATGTCTGATTTCGGATTTTGAAGATCTAAGGCTGAATGGAAATGTGAATAGAGTCGACTTAGAATCCATATTACAAATTGGTGTGTTGTGTGTGTTGCCAAATCAAGCAAAAGTCGTGCATCCATAAAAGAGGTGCTCGATGAGTTGGACAAAGCTTGCCAAAGTAGTTGCTTCTCACATGTATGTGTTGGTTTGTTTTGCTCACATCTTGTAGCCATCACATCATATTTATGCAAATGGTTTTAAACAATGGTATTATCATATATATTGAAATAAATGATGTAGTCATGTATTGATCAACATTAGACAACATTGATTATATATCCATGAATATCGATATTGAAAGTCTAAAATTCCGAAATTTATTGCATCAATTGATATTTAAACCCTGATATATATGCCATTTGTTGTGTTAGACCTAGTGGACTGACTGTATGTACTTTTGTATCAATTGTAGCCAACAAAGAGGGAGATGAGCTCATCTGCAACACCTTTATCCCAACAACGTCTTCATATTTCATTACCAGCTTGACATGCAAGAATTGCATGACTTAAGATGCTACTAATTATACCCCCCCAAAAAATAATTACACTTGTCTTTTCCAGAAGTTTTTGATAGTGGAAAATGTTGAGTTGTCAATAATATTGGTAGATATATAAAAATTTGGGAAAATTAGTGAAATATCCCTCTCTAACTTTTTGTAATAGGAGATCTCCAAGATATTTTTTTTATTAGCTAAGGTCCCTCAACATTTTCATAGAGAAAATTCGACTTAGAGAAATATTGTCTGACTTAGAAAATTTTCACCCCACCTCAAAGAAATTTTGGTACTGACTCAGAGAAATTTCGAAATTTATTTGGTAGGATCACAGAGAAATTTTGAAATTTCTTTGTGAAAATTGAAATTTCTCTGAGTTGAGCAAAATTTCTCTGAGTCTTCTTTGTAAAAATGTTGAGGGACCTTAACTACTATGAAAATATTGTATGTCATTTATCTTATAAAATCTTAATATCAGGGACCTTAAAAAAATTCTCCTAAAAATTTTATTGAAATATGTGAAATATGTATGAGAGTTCAAACTTTTTTTGACATTATTTGATCCTTAATGAATGCCCAATAGATGGTCGTTAACAGAATCCTTTGATAATTACATAAATTTCTTCTGTGATTTCATGGTCGTATATTCGTTTGCTGCGTTCAAGTGACCGAAAGGAAAATAAAAACCATTTTATTTTTCTGTACGTGTGTTAAATTGTTGTAGGAAAAATATAGATCCAACCATAACTGTTTTCTTGAAGGAAACACTTTTCTTAAAATACTTTCTTATAAAAAATTATGTATTACGAAAAAGTTTAAATTGTTTTGTATATAAACTTTCTTGTAAACTCAACAGTTGACAAGAAAGTAAATAATTTCTATTATCTTTTCCTTTCACTTCTTTTAATTAATTTTTATCAAGAAATATTTTCCTGTATTATATTCTTGATAAATGAATGGAGCAGTATTCGTGGTTCTAGCTGTTGGGAAGTTCAACTAATATCACGAGCTACATTTTCAAACCCTACCATTAATGACAATTTAGATCTATTTTATTATATAAAGTACACAATTCACTTGGTGAAATTGTCATGTAATTTTAATTTTTTTTAAAAATATATATATATATATCTAACTTTATTTGGCAATTACTCTAAGGATCAAAAAATAAAATCAATAAATCCGATACATATATGCATATATTAAGATTGTATTTATATTATAAATTTAATGCGAATGAAATATAAATTATTTCAAATAGCTATTTAAATTTATGATCAAAATACAATAATAATGGAGTGGGGTATTAGAGGGAAGAGGGGAAATGATTTGGTATAGTAGACACTATTGTTTGGTTGTGAGAGTAATGATGAGGTGGTGTGTTTGGTCATGGGGATAGAAAAGGGTACTTCAATGTTTTTGTATTAGTGAAAATGAATAATTTTGATATTCAAATGTAAAAATTAATAAGGAACAATCCTTATCCTCGCTAACCCACATAGAGAACAAAGAAATAAAGTTAAAAAAGGTATTCTCAATGCGTAGACGAGAAAGCTCTTAATGGTGCCCGTTACCGTTTCTTTATCAAAATTCAATCTTGGGATCACAATCTGATTACAGAAATCATTCTCTCAGATATTAGATTTTGTATGATTGTAAATAACAAAAATGATAACATAACACTTAAAAAAAATAGAGAAAAAAATTTAATATAATAGTGATTACCATATCAGTATTGACACGTGATATAATTAAATTATTCAAATTAAAATTATGAGAAGTAAAATGATATTTAACTTAAATTAAAGAGACTAAAGAGCATTTCTATCAAAACTTTCAAAATTAGGTGTGCCAAATTTTTTTGAAGGGTTAAGTGACAAATTGGCATAGGTCAATTTGATATAGAAAATCTTCATCCAATATGTCAAATCTATTATTCTATTATTTTTAAAAAATGAAATTATTTTATTGGGTAGACTCAACATGTGACATCAACATAGAGCATGTCAAATTTGATATGTTGAGTTCAAGCCAAATGCTAACTCAAAATTTGGCATATTAAGTAGAGTTGATGCTTGATGCCAAATTTTGACTATTAGAGTGCCTCATCAGATTTGAAGTATTAGGTGGAGGTTTTCTAATTGTGTAATTTAGGATTTACCCTAAAAGTAATTAACACCTAACATTTATTATTTAAAAGGAAAATCTTTGGTAGTTCGAATTGAGCTGTCCCGAATGGCTCGAATCACTATTCACCGATCGACCGGCCGGACGATCACTCGGACGATCGGGTGAAACACTTGTCTACCGTGGTTGTCACATTGTCGACCGTCGCTATCAGCCTTTTCATTGGACGACCAGCAAGATGAAATTCGAGCCAAGCTCAAATTCAAGTTATGCAGTAGAGCTCTATTTAAAAATATTAGTAATTGGCAATGGCATAGTTCTTGTTACATAAACAACTAGAACAACCTATTCAGATAAAAACATTGGCAATCTCGAAGTTGTTGGAAGTTTGCAGAACATCCAAGCTAAATCAACATAATTTGTTTATGTATAGCATATTCTTTGCAAAAATGCTTGTTGACAGATATCATTTTGAGTGGCAAAAACACTATTAGCAGTCTTTCCGCCCTCTATTGGATTGATGGTGTTTATCATACTGATCAAATTTGTCACCATGAATAACAATCCTAAACTTGTCCTACCCAAACATAGCACTACAACTTGGGGTGGTCTCTATCAATTCTCCAAGGCGAAGATAAAAAATGCCATAGTTTCTGGCAATGGAAGAACATGCTTGGGATGAAGAAGGAAGACGAAGAGTACTCCAAGTTTTGAAAGGTGTTCTACAGAGTGGACAAGTTGTGACCATCAAGCAGATAGATAGGAATTGGAGTAACACTTTTAATTCTAATTCTAAATCTTTGACTCAATGGGCAGTTGAAATGCTTTCAAGGGCCTAACATCCAAACCTAGTTTGTCTCATTGGTTTCTGCATGAAACATCATGGCCACCACTACTTAGTCTATGAATATTGCTTAGTTGGAAATCTAGCTAGCTCAATATCTCCAAAGTAACTCCCCTCTCACAGTTTAACTTTCTATTTTTTTTAGAGCTCTTTTCTTTTCTTTTCTTTTCTTTTCTTTTATGGTAAACTATACTTCTAGCTGTTGTAGTTTGATTCAAATTTTACTTTGATCTTTATTGTTTTAAATTGACCAATTTTGGTTTCTATACTTGAAATTTAGTTTCAAATTGGTCATTCTGTTCAAGTTGAAGGTTACAACTAACGATTTTGAGATGCTTGTCAGTCTCCTAAGATGTACACGTAGAAAGAATTAATGAACATTTAGACAAAAGAACCAAATTAAAGCTAAAATTAAAGTATAGGGACTAAAGTAAAACTTTGATGAAACTATAAGGATTAAAAGTGTAATTTACCCTTTATTTTATGACTCACTATTTTTATCCTCGATGAATCTCGACATGGGATCCTCTGTCCCAAAATATTCATATTTATTAAATCATGTCTTAAGATTTTCAATAATCAAGTAGTTGTAAGTCTACCTTGGAATGTGCATCATGTATAATCAGATACAACTCGATGTGCTTTATGTTGCGATGCATGTGCTCGAATTACAACTCAACCACATTATCTCATAACTTCCATAACTCATCTATACTGTCTATACTATATTATTGTTTGCACCCATTTTTGCTGTTTTTGTCGACATGTGAACCAGTTGGGATTCGACATGTGGCAAAATCAAGTAAGGGTTCAAAAGTTGTGAAAGAGGGTAAGCAATATGATAGAGATTGATAAATGTGCATTAAACAGTGCTAGTGATGGAGTAGTTACTGGCAGTGGTCATGGACTCGGTGGGCAATTCTTCAAGAGGAAACATGAACAAAGTGGGAGTCTTTCTCTATCGAGAGGAGGTTAGAAGGGCTTGTAGGCACGTGATAACTTGAAGAAGGGGCAGTTCGATAGATAAAAGTGAAGGTCTAATGCGATTGGAAGGCCTAGAAGCCAGGAAGCAGTTGTAGCAGTTACATAACAGCAGTTGCAGATTGAGGAGATCATGGGGGCATGGGAAAGAGAAGCTATAAAGGCCAAGAAGTTTGCAGAGAGAAGGACATCATCAATAACATGAAGAACTGGTTTTAGACTTAGTATAATCTGGGAGTGGCTTTCTTAGTTTATGAGTAGTTTCTTCTATAATTTGTATCCTTGTAAACTTTTGTGAACTTTAGTAGTTTCATCTTAGAATTACTTTTTGTTTGCGTTGTTTACTTTGTTTGTTCTTGCTGATTGTAACTTTTGTTCCAAAGAAGTCCTTATACTTTCAAGTCATTTGAATAAAAAACACAGTCCTTAATTAGTTTGTTCAATTGTTTGTTTAAATTGTTTTTCAAATCCTGTCGATTGGAAGTGAGCATAATTTCTTACTAACAATTTTTGGCACGTCCAGTGGGACTATCTTGCATAATTTGGACAAAAGAATGGTGAAGGCAAAGAAATAGGTTGATAAGCATTATGAGAAGAGGCCTGCTGCATTGGAGGAAGAAGAGGTGGACTAGGACTTCGTCTTGGTTGATGATGGTGTTGCTCAGCATGTAGGCCAAGTAGTGGCCCAGAAAGGCCAAATGAGTGGCCAAGCAGTGAGTACAAAAGGCCAGACAAGTGGTCATGCCAGAATTCCCACAAGAGTCCTGGTGGCTCAGATAAGGGATGCACTCAAACCAGTCACTAGAGGAGAACCACATCCTTCTACGAGAAATGAAGAGTGTGTTGAAAGCTCCATCGATGGAGTATACAAGTTAGGGTGAAGTAAAGGCACAGAAGGTTTCAAAAGTAGGGGGTGCACACATGGTACCACCAACTAGTATGCCACATCAGTTTGTTAGTAAGCCAATGTCCTTTTAGAAGGACCTAACTGCTGAAAAAAGAATGCATGAGGTATTCCAAACCCCAAATGTTAAAATTCAAAGAAACTGGCCTGGGAGGCAACCTAGGCCAAATGTTTTTTCTAACCCACTATATGGCCAAAAAGAGGTAGAAAACAGAAATTTGTTTGACACAAAATTTAATGGTTATTCTTATATGAGGCCAAGAACTAATGTGGTTTTTAAAAATTATAATCAAGGGTTTGAAAATGTTGGGTATAGAGAAGTTCCTAATGTGGGTTATGGAAATCAAGGAATCAATAATTTTGGGAATATGGGTGCATATCTTGAAGTGCATAAGCCTGACATGTACCATGAACCACTTGGTAATAACCCATGGCCAAGAGGTCTAGCACCCCCTTTACAGGTCGACAGGCATGAATCTTATGAAAATAACTATGGGTGTGGGGGGCAAAATGCTTTTAACCATGTTGATCAAAGGGACCAGATTATCTAAATTGTTCAAGACCTTTATGGTCCAGGGATGAGAAGGCCTGAAAGGCCTAGATTTAGGAAGTCATACCCACAGTGGGTAGATGAGGAACCTTTTCCAAGAAATTATAGAGTGCTTGAGTTTTCCTTGTTTCATGGTAAGGAAAATCAATCAACAATTGAACACATAGAGAGGTTTACTTTATAATGTGGAGAAGTAGGAAATAATGACATACTTAAAATGAGGTTGTTTCCTCATTCCTTGTCTAGAACTATTTTTACATGGTTCATTAACTTGCTTGCTAATTCAATCCATACTTGGGTAGAGATGGAAAATCAGTTTCATGCGCAGTTCTATAGGACTGAGCTTGAGGTAACCTTGGTTGATTTGTCTAAAATGAGGCAGAAATTTTCTAAGAGTGCAGAGCAGTTCATTAATAGATTTAAAAGGACAAAAAATAGATGTCGAATATACATGCCTGAAGTTGAGATTGTGAGAATAGCCCAGAATGGGTTAGAGTTTGAATTGAGAAAGAAGTTTGAGGGGATAAAGTTTAGAGATTTGTTTGAGTTGTCATCTAGGACAACAAGATATGAATCAATACTTATAGGAGGAAAAGCATAGGAATGCAAATTCCTATGGGACTTATTTCTAAGAGGTTAATGGTTAGGTGGTATGTTGCCCAACTATTTTTGGGTAGAATGTGTGGTAGATAATAACCCTGTAGACTATAAAAATGTGTAGTATGAAAATCTGAAGGTAGCTCATGCAAAGCTTGATGATCTCAAAGCTGATGTGCAGGACCTTTTAGAAGAGTTTAATATAGAAGATGAGGCCTGTAAGAGGCCTATTTATGTAAATGCTTTACTATCTAATGAATGTAAGATCAAGCTAGTTAGCTTGATCTCAGATTATTCAGATTGTTTTACTTGGAGTTATGATGAGATGCCTGGACTAGATAGGTCTTTGGTTGAACATAAACTTCCAATAAAGTCAAACTATGTTCCACATAAACAACCTCCTAGGAGAATGACAAATGGAGTCACTCTTATAGTGAAAGATGAAATTGAGAGACTTTTAAAAGCTGGTTTTATTAGAACAACTAGGTATGTGGAATGGCTATCAAATATAATTCCAGTTCTTAAGAAGAATGGCACAATTAGAGTGTGTATTGATTTTAGGAACTTGCATATGGCCACACCTAAAGATGAGTATCCCATGCCAGTTGCAGACTTGTTAATAGATTCAGCTGCAAAGCATAAAATCTTGTCATTCATAGATGGCCATGTTAGGTATAATCAGATCTTTCTTAGCCCAAATGATGTTCATAAGACTGCGTTTAGGTGCCCGGGGCTTTAGGAACCTTTGAGAGGGTAGTGATGCCTTTTGGGCTTAAGAATACAGGGGCCACCTATCAGAAGGCTATGAATTTTATTTTTCATGATTTGATTGGGAAGTTTTTGGAGGTGTATATTGATGATATGGCAATCAAATCAGATGAATTTGATGAGAATTTGGACCATCTTCAACAGGTGTTCCGAAGGATGGGAAAATACCAGTTAAAGATGAACCCCTTGAAGTGTGCTTTTGGGGTGTATACTGGTAATTTCTTGGGTTTTTTGGTCCACCAAAAGGGGATAGAGCTGGACACAAATAAGGCTAAAGCTATTAAAGTAGCCTAAACCCCATCTAAGAAGGAGTTACAGAGTTTCCTTAGGAAAATTTTTTTTTTAAGGAGATTTATTGCCAATTTAGTAGGGATAACTTTGGTTTTTTCTCTTTTGTTAAAGTCTGATAAAGACTTTAGATGAGAAAGTGAGCATCAAAGGGCATTTGATGTACTCAAGGGTTACTTATCTAAACCACCAGTCTTGATGCCACCCATTAAAGGGAAACCTTTAAAGCTGTATATTTCAATAAGAGTACAATCAATTGGGTGTTTATTGGCTCAGGATAATGAGGAGGGTTGTGAGCAAGCTGTTTATTACCTAAGTAGGAAATTGAATGAGGCAGAGACTAGGTACAACTCTATTGAAAAGTTGTGTTTGGCCTTATATTTTGCAACCATCAAACTAAGACACTACATGCTACCTATAGAGGTTAATGTGATTGTTCAGACTGATGTGATAAAATACATGTTGTCTAGGCCAATTTTGAGTGGGAGACAAGGAAAATGGTTATTGGTCTTAATTGAATATTGCTTTAGGTATGTACCTCAAAAAGCTATGAGAGGCTAGGCAGTAGCAGATTTTTTAGCTGAGCATCTATGTAGCCCTGTCGAGGTAGATGAGTATGAGGCATTCTCAGTTGAAAAAGAGCCATGAAAGTTGATGTTTGATGGTTCAAAGACTAAAGAGGGTGTTGGTTTTACCCTAAGGACAGGTATTTCAATCCTCACACCAGTTGAATGAAACTCAGGTACTGTCAACTAATTAGGCAGAGTATGAAGCCTTGTTTATTGGCTTGGAGTTGGCAAGGAGCCTAAGAATTCCACATTTAAAAGTGTTTGGGGATTCTCAGTTGGTGATAAGGTAGGTGATAGGTCAACATAAGTGCAATAGTGCAGTGCTTAGAGAGTATTTAGAACAATTGTTGTAGCTGGTCAAAGGATTTGAGATAGTAGAGTTTGAATGGATGTTTAGACTTGAGAATAAGAAGGCCAACAAGATGGCCCAGGCAGCCTTTGGTTTGAGGATTCCAAACGGTTTCTAAGAAAGGATAGATAGGATTCAGAAGAGGACAATGCCTTGTGTTAGGTGTCGCCAGTGGCAAAGCTTATCAGTATTGACTTTGGAGGTGTTAGAGGATGATTGGAGGTCACCTCTGATCAAGTATTTGAGTGACCTAGAAACAAAAGTGGATAGAAGCATAAAGTATCAAGCTATAAATTATGTAATTATGGGGGATGACTTGTTCAGAAGAACCCACGATGGGTTGACTTTGCTATGCAATGGAGGATTAGAACAGATGCAGCTTATGGCAGAAGTCCATGAGGACATTTGTGGTGCTCATCAGGCAAGAGAAAAGATGAGATGACTGATCAAAAGGCATGGGTATTTTTGGCCCTATATAAGGAAAGATTGCATTGATTATGCAAAGGGGTGCCAGCAGTGCCAAAGGCATTGGTAATGTGCAAAAAGTGCCAGCTAGAGATTTGCATTCAATTGTCAAACATTGGCCATTTAGGGGTTAGGCAATGGATTTAGGTGGCCAGATATTTCCACCATCCTTAAAACAACATGCATTTATATTAGTGACCACATATTATTTTACTAAGTGGGTAGAAGCAGTCCCGTTAAAAGTGGTGAATCAATCTCATGTGATTGATTTTATCAAGAAGCACCTAGTGCATAGGTTTGGCTTGCCATAAACAATTACTGTCGATCAAGGGACAGTGTTTAATGGTGATGAAGTGATGGAGTTTGCCAAAGAGTATTCCATTCAAATGTTAAACTCATCTCTATATTTATGCCTAAGAAAATAAGCAAGCAGAGTCATCAAACAAAACAATCAAAGTGATACTAAGTAAAGTGATAGAAGACAATCCAAGAGATTGACATGAGTTATTATTTGAGGTTTTGTGGGCCTACAGGAATTCAAAGGGGGATAGCATTCAAGCATCTCCTTATGAGTTAGTTTATGGTCATGTTGCAGTTCTACCCTTGGAGGTGATAGTGAGGTCTAGTAAGGTAGCTAAGCTTTATGATATTCATGTCGATGAGTATGTAGAGGCCATATTTATGGAGTTACAAGATGTAGAGTGCAAAAGGATTGATGCCTTTGATTGTATGATGACTTAGAAAAAGAAGGTTGAGAGAGTTTATAACAAGAAGGTTAAGTTAAAACTTTTTAGGGAAGTTGATTTAGTATGGAAAACTATCTTGTCATTGGGAACAAAAGACCTTGAGTTTGGCAAGTGGTTACCAAATTGAGAAGGCCCTTTTAGGATCCACAAGGTCATAAAGGGAGGTGCATATCAATTGGAATCTTTGGAGGGTCAACCACAAAGGAGGCATATAAATGGGAGGTATCTTAAGAGATACTATCCAACCATGTGGAAGACTTTCAAAGGAAGTTGATAAGTGCATACAAAGTAATACATTTTCATACAAAGGTAGAGCAAGTCTTTCTTTTTGGCCCAAATAAGTAGGTTTGTTTAAGTTGAAAACATTTGATATTAATTCAACTTAAACTAGAGGGGCATTGTTTGCACCCATTTTTGCTGGTTCCTGTCGACAAGTAGACCAATTCGGATACGACATGTGGCAAAATCAAGTGAGGGTTCAACAGTTGTGAAAGAGGGTAAGCAATATGAGAGAGATTGATAAATGTGCATTAAACAGTGCTAGTGATGGAGTAGTTACTGGCAGTGGTCATGGACTCAGTGGGCATGTAACAACCCTCATACTGTTTACCGATTAATGACTGATTGATTACCGATAAACATTGATTACCGTTAAAACTGAACTGATCGTGACTGATAATTGGACTGGTAAAAGTACTGAACTGACTGACTAAAATTGGAAACCGAATTGATTGAGTATATGTTAGTTGAATTGCATTCTATCTGTTTGACTGTATGATTATCTGTTCATGCTTATATGTTTAAACTGCTAATTGAAGGCCTTATCGGCGGCCGAACTGGGAATTGATTAATGTTTTATGATCCTCATAATTAATGTGATTTTATGGTGTATTTACCTGAAAACTGATTAGGTATGATTAAATTAGATTAAAATGAGTTAATCACATGAATTGGACTTATTTACCAAACTAGCCTTGTAGTGGGCCACTACCTCAAACCTTTTGAGGCTTATTACACTTAATGCATTTGTTTAAAACCAACATTTCATCAGCCTTTGTGTTGCCTCTAACCGACCAAGAAGAGAGTTAGAGAGAGAGGGAATTGTTCTTGTTGATTTAGCTTGAGAATCTTGAAGAATTGAAGGAGTTTTGTACAATTGAGCTTCCCTATCCTAAATACAAGACTTAAGGTAGCTCCATTGTCTTCTTGTTCATGTTTTGAGTGGATTCTTGCATGGTTCATGTCATATTGATGGAGTTTAGAGCCAATCATGGGTTAGATGTTGAATTGTAGCTTGATTGTTGCATGCATGTTGCCATTCTTGAGTTTTGAGGTTATAAGTTCATGTTTCCTCACATGCATGTCCATAATTTTGTAATGGTCCATGATTTCATCATGTTTTGGAAACAATTAGCTCCTTAGAGCATCAAATTGAAGCTTTGAATTGGTTTGAATTCATGCATGTTTGCATGTTCACATTGTTCATGAAATTGGTTTGAATTGAGTTTGAATTAAACACCCTTGGGCTTTGATTTCTTAAAATTGAGCTTTGAAACATGTTATTCTATGTGTTTATAAGAGTTTTCCAGAAAATGAGCCCAAGAGGATCGGTTTTGAGTTGTTAACAACTTGGTTTTGAGCTTGGAGGTGCAATCTGGAATTTCCAGATTCTGCACTTCCGCTCGAGCGGGGGCAATGCCGCTCGAGCGTGGAATCCGAGCATCCAGCATCTTTCTGCACTGTTTTACAGTCCGCTCGAGCGGAGGATTGGGCGCTCGAGCGGAGTCATGTCTCAAGCTCGAGCGGGCGTCGAGCGGAGATTTCACCCATCTAGTACTTTTACAGTACGCTCGAGCGGGAAAGTTAACGCTCGAGCGTGTGCCTTTGTTGCATGACCGCTCGAGCAGGGAAACTTGCGCTCGAGCGGGACTCTGTTTTTCTGAAAATGCTTTTAAATGTGCATCTTTGCATCCTCATCCCATTCTAGGCATTCGTAGGCCTAGTTTAAGACATCTTATTGAGGATATAGATGTAGAACACACCGAGGCATCTTAGGGATTAAGTTGTTATCTTTCCCAACTGTGTAGCTTAGTGTGTGTTCAACCTGTGAACTGTGTAGGGTTGGCGACTGGGGAGACACGCTCTAGCCTACTGTAGCCCAAACTCTGTGAGTAACAATTGTGTAAAGATATGTTCAAATGATTATCTTCTGAATACTGAACTGAACTGTTTCCTGAACTGATATTGTTTACTGAATGAATGTATGTCCTATCTTCTGAACTGTATTGTGGCATCCTTAGCAACTACTGTTACTGACTGTTACTGTTACAGAGATCTCTGTCGGTTCCCTCGTGGAACCACTACTGTTTACTGACTGATGGCCATCATTACTGTTCGGTCTTTAAGACCTACTGTTTACTGCTATGCTAATGGATGTACCACATATGACTGAATAACTGTTCTGACTGAAAGACTGAAGTATTGTTTAATGAACTGATTTCATTACTGTAAGGACGTTTCATTCATAACCTCTTTACGCATTATGTTATTCGCTGGGCTTTAGCTCACTGTTTATATATATATATATATATATATGTAGGTGCTCAGCCACCAGATCGGAGCTAGGAGCGTGGGTTAGACTCCAGTTTTGTCATGCTAGCCTATGTGCCTCACTGCGAGGTTCCGAGCCTATCTGCTAAGGCTTAGGGGTGTTTTACAATTTCCCCTTCTGTACTGTCAATGGATTGTATAGACTGAATGTTAACTGTACTGTTATCAAGGGATTAGGTCCCTGTACTGTGTGACTGTAAATTCTGTATAGACTGTACTGTTTGTGTGTATGAATGCATGAAAAATCTTTTTGGCATACAGACTGTCACAGCTCAATGGACATTATTCATTTACTGTATTGGCTTCCGCCAGGCCCTGTACTCTGTTTTACTGTATTACTGTTAAGCAGGCCTTCGGTAATCTCGGATTACTGGCCGGTTACGGTGCTAAACCCATAGGGCCGGGTTTGGGTCGTAACAGAGTGGTATCAGAGCGATACTTAACCACAAGTTATACCGCACACACGTGTCCAAATGAGCTATAGGGTGTCCCAGGAAAGTGATTAGGGCATTTCATGAACTTGAAAAGTGTGTGGCTATGTTATGACTGAATACATGTTGCTGAGATAACTGTCTAAATATGCAACTGTATATGTTACAACTGCTATAACTGTTATAACTGCTTATAGTGAAATGGACAATGCAAATGAACCTGAATCCTCGTCTACCGAGGCAAGAATGGAAAGAATGGAAAGAATGATGGAACTGATAACTGCTAGACTGGAACAACAACAGAACCAACAACCCCCACCTCCTCCTCCGGTACAGCCGGAACCTAATGCGAATGTGAATGATGGGGATATTATTGCTCTCACCCATAAATTCAGCAAGATGAAACCGCCATCCTTTCAGGGAGGACTGGAACCGCTAAAGGCTGAAGCTTGGGTGCTTGAAACAGAGAAATTATTTGAAGTGTTTCCGTGCTCAGAAGCGAATAAAGTATTGTTAGCTACCTTCACCCTACAAGAAGAAGCTAGAAGGTGGTGGATGTTGATCCGTGATACAAATACTGTTATAACTTGGGCTCAGTTCAAGGAGTCCTTCTTTGAAAAGTATTCCCCTCAGTGTGTCAGGGATAGAAAAGTGACTGAATTTGAACAGCTGAAGCAGGGCACAATGTCCGTTGCGGAATATGAAACAAAATTTACTGAACTTGCCAGATATGCACCACACATGGTGGATACCGAATATAAGAAGGCCAGAAAATTTGAAGGCGGCCTTAATGTTGCAATTCTTGACCGAATAAATGTTTTGAAACTACCGACTTTTGTGGGTGTTCTCGACCGGGCATTGATGGCCGAGTCGAACATTGCAGCAGTGAAACAATCTGAAACACCAATAACTGAATGGCATGGTAAAAGGCAGGGTTTTAAATTCAAGAAAGGCAAGCACAACCCGGCCAACAAGAAACAGAATACGGGGTCGACAACTAGCCCCAGCCAAGGGAGTGGGTTCATTCCACCCTGCTCTGTATGTGGCAACAAGCACAAGGGGGTTTGTCACAAATTATCTGGAGCTTGTTACAGGTGTGGCAAGGTGGGCCACATGGTTAAAGATTGTCCCTCTGCTCCGCAAGTTAATAGCAAGGCTACGCCAAGCGCAGCAGCATCAACTGTAGCACCAAATCCTAACCCTAAAGCTACCGGGAAAGAGCCTGTGAGGCAAGGCCGAGTGTTCGCACTAGTACCGGGAGATGTGCAGAATACCGAGACCGTTGTGTCAGGTATTCTCTCTATTTGTACACAAAATGCATATGTATTGATTGATTCGGGGTCTACACATTCTTATGTATCGCATGCTTTTTCGCGGAAATTGAATAGACCCTTAGAACCCATGAACTATCTGCTAGCCGTATCATCACCCGTAGGAGGATCCATGACATGTGCTTATATGTACCCCGCATGTGAAATCATTGTTGGGGATATGCATCTGTTTATTGATTTACTGCCATTGAACATTGATCATTTTGATGTAATATTGGGGATGGATTGGTTACAAAAATATCATGCCACTATTGACTGTGTGACCAAGCAAGTTGTTTTCCGTCCACCTGGTTTGCCTGAATTTGTGTTTAATGGGAGTGAAGTAGTACCTCCTCCGTATCTGATTTCGTCTGTGAAAGCTGTTAAACTGATTAGAAAGGGATGTAAAGGATATCTGTGTTCTGTATTGACTGTATCTACTGATGTTAATGCTAATATAAACTGTATTCCTATAGTCAGAGAATTCCCAGACGTTTTTCCAGAGAATTTGCCAGGGGATTTGATTGACAGGGAGATTGAATTCACCGTGGATGTGATTCCCGGAACACAGCCAGTTTCAAAAGCTCCTTACCGAATGGCTCCAACTGAACTGAAGGAGTTGAAAGTGCAATTGCAGGAACTGTTAGACAAGAAGTTTATCAGGCCCAGTACTTCACCCTGGGGTGCACCGGTTTTGTTTGTAAAGAAGAAAGATGGCTCGCTGAGACTGTGTATAGACTACCGTGAACTGAACAAGGTAACTGTGAAAAATAAATACCCATTACCGCGCATTGATGATTTATTTGACCAGTTACAAGGTGCACAAGTGTTTTCCAAGATTGATCTTAGATCGGGGTATCATCAACTGAAGGTTAAACCGGAAGACATTGATAAAACTGCTTTTAGAACAAGGTATGGCCATTATGAATTTCTAGTTATGCCTTTTGGAGTCACGAACGTACCAGCTGCTTTTATGGACCTCATGAACAGAATTTTTAAACCATACCTTGATGATTTCATTGTAGTATTTATTGATGACATATTGATTTACTCCAAAAGTATAGAACAGCATGAACATCATCTGAGATTTGCCCTACAAACCTTAAGAGAACAGAAACTGTATGCTAAACTGTCTAAATATGAATTTTGGCTTAACCATGTTATGTTTTTGGGGCATGTTGTTAGCAAAGATGGGATTTCTGTTGATCCGCAGAAAATTGAAGCCGTAGTAAACCGGCCTAGACCAACAAATGTGACTGAAGTCCGAAGCTTTTTGGGATTGGCTGGATATTACAGAAGATTTGTCAAAGATTTCTCCAAAATTGCCCTACCATTGACTCAGTTAACTCAGAAGGGGACATCATTTGACTGGACTGATCAAAGAGAATCTGCTTTCCAGGAGTTGAAAACTCGACTTGTGACTGCACCAGTTTTGACTTTACCTACAGGTACGGATGGTTATACTGTATTTAGTGATGTTTCTCATAAGGGTTTGGGGTGTGTTTTAATGCAGAATGGGAGAGTTATTGCTTATGCTTCCCGACAACTGAGACCACATGAAAAGAACTACCCGACCCATGATCTGGAACTTGCTGCAGTAGTATTTGCACTGAAAATCTGGCGTCACTACCTGTACGGGGTAACATGTGAAGTATATACCGACCACAAGAGCTTAAAATATTTCTTCACACAGAAAGAACTGAATATGAGACAGCGGAGATGGCTAGAACTGATTAACGACTATGACCTACAAATTTTGTACCATCCGGGAAAAGCCAATACCGTTGCCGATGCATTGAGCCGGAAATCGATTGGAAACTTAGCATGTTTGCTCACAGGACAGAAAGAGTTGCATTGTGACCTTGAAAAATCTGAAATTGAAATTGTTTTACGAGAACAAGGTGGAACCTTAGCTGCTATTTCTGCTCAACCGGCACTGATTGAAGAGATTAAAGAGAAACAGCAACTGGATGACTTCTTGAAGAAGATCATCGAAGAAAGAGAATCTAAACCGAGACCGGGATTCAAATTTGAGAACAATGTACTGAAATTTCATGAAAGACTGTGTGTACCGAATGATACTGAACTGAAAAGAAGAGTTCTGCAAGAAGGCCACAATTCGAAATTATCTATCCACCCGGGGAATACGAAAATGTACCAAGATCTGAAACAGAATTTCTGGTGGCAGGGAATGAAGAAGGAAATTGCTGACTTTGTGTCCAAATGTCTTCATTGCCAACAAGTCAAAGCTGAACATCAACGACCTGCCGGATTATTGCAACCCCTACCCATACGAGAATGGAAATGGGAGCATATCACGATGGATTTTATTGTAGGATTGCCTCGTTCCAGAAAAGGTATGGATTCAATTTGGGTTGTTGTTGATAGACTGACTAAATCTGCTCACTTCTTACCTGTCAAAACAATTTATAATGCGGACAAATTGGCTGTTATCTATATTGATGAAATTGTGAGACTGCATGGAGTGCCTGTGTCTATTGTTTCTGACAGGGATTCGAAGTTTACATCGAGGTTTTGGCAGAGTCTACAGACTGCATTGGGCACTGAATTGAGGCTGAGTAGTGCCTACCATCCTCAGACAGATGGACAGTCAGAAAGGACCATCCAAACTCTGGAGGATTTACTGAGAATGTGTATCCTTGATTTTCAGGGAGATTGGGAAAGTCATCTGCCATTAGTCGAATTCGCCTACAACAATAGCTACCATTCGAGCATTGGTATGGCGCCTTTCGAGGCATTGTATGGCAGAAAATGTAGATCTCCAATTTGCTGGGCAGAAGTTGGAGATGGGCCTTTACTTGGGCCCGAGATTGTTTATGAGACAACTGAGAAAGTGAAACTGATACAACAGAGATTGAAAACTGCACAGAGCCGACAAAAGAGTTATGCTGACGTCAGAAGACGAAACAGAGAGTTTGAAGTGGGTGATCACGTTTTTGTGAAAGTGACACCAATGAAAGGCCAGACTCGTTTTGGAGCCAAGGGCAAGTTAGCACCAAGATACGTCAGACCGTATGAGATTATTGAGAAAATTAATCCGGTGGCGTATCAAGTTGCGCTTCCTCCTGAAATGGAGCATATGCATAACGTCTTCCACATTTCCATGTTGAGAGACTACCTCCGGGATCCCTTCCATGTAATAGAGCCTACTCATGTAGTGCTGAGTGATGACTACACTTATGAGGAACGGCCTATACAGATTGTGAACAGACGGATCAAGAAACTGCGAAACAAAGAGATCCCATTGGTGAAAGTCGACTGGCAGAACCATGGTGGCATGTATGCCACTTGGGAAAGGGAAGATGACATGGCTAAACGATATCCTGAACTGTTCCCACTGAACACTGTTTTCTTCCAGAATGAAGGTAACTCGAGTTTAGAGGACTAAACTCTCTATAAGGAGGGGAGACTGTAACAACCCTCATACTGTTTACCGATTAATGACTGATTGATTACCGATAAACATTGATTACCGTTAAAACTGAACTGATCGTGACTGATAATTGGACTGGTAAAAGTACTGAACTGACTGACTAAAATTGGAAACCGAATTGATTGAGTATATGTTAGTTGAATTGCATTCTATCTGTTTGACTGTATGATTATCTGTTCATGCTTATATGTTTAAACTGCTAATTGAAGGCCTTATCGGCGGCCGAACTGGGAATTGATTAATGTTTTATGATCCTCATAATTAATGTGATTTTATGGTGTATTTACCTGAAAACTGATTAGGTATGATTAAATTAGATTAAAATGAGTTAATCACATGAATTGGACTTATTTACCAAACTAGCCTTGTAGTGGGCCACTACCTCAAACCTTTTGAGGCTTATTACACTTAATGCATTTGTTTAAAACCAACATTTCATCAGCCTTTGTGTTGCCTCTAACCGACCAAGAAGAGAGTTAGAGAGAGAGGGAATTGTTCTTGTTGATTTAGCTTGAGAATCTTGAAGAATTGAAGGAGTTTTGTACAATTGAGCTTCCCTATCCTAAATACAAGACTTAAGGTAGCTCCATTGTCTTCTTGTTCATGTTTTGAGTGGATTCTTGCATGGTTCATGTCATATTGATGGAGTTTAGAGCCAATCATGGGTTAGATGTTGAATTGTAGCTTGATTGTTGCATGCATGTTGCCATTCTTGAGTTTTGAGGTTATAAGTTCATGTTTCCTCACATGCATGTCCATAATTTTGTAATGGTCCATGATTTCATCATGTTTTGGAAACAATTAGCTCCTTAGAGCATCAAATTGAAGCTTTGAATTGGTTTGAATTCATGCATGTTTGCATGTTCATATTGTTCATGAAATTGGTTTGAATTGAGTTTGAATTAAACACCCTTGGGCTTTGATTTCTTAAAATTGAGCTTTGAAACATGTTATTCTATGTGTTTATAAGAGTTTTCCAGAAAATGAGCCCAAGAGGATCGGTTTTGAGTTGTTAACAACTTGGTTTTGAGCTTGGAGGTGCAATCTGGAATTTCCAGATTCTGCACTTCCGCTCGAGCGGGGGAAATGCCGCTCGAGCGTGGAATCCGAGCATCCAGCATCTTTCTGCACTGTTTTACAGTCCACTCGAGCGGAGGATTGGGCGCTCGAGCGGAGTCATGTCTCAAGCTCGAGCGGGCGTCGAGCGGAGATTTCACCCATCTAGTACTTTTACAGTACGCTCGAGCGGGAAAGTTTACGCTCGAGCGTGTACCTTTGTTGCATGACCGCTCGAGCAGGGAAACTTGCGCTCGAGCGGGACTCTGTTTTTCTGAAAATGCTTTTAAATGTGCATCTTTGCATCCTCATCCCATTCTAGGCATTCGTAGGCCTAGTTTAAGACATCTTATTGAGGATATAGATGTAGAACACACCGAGGCATCTTAGGGATTAAGTTGTTATCTTTCCCAACTGTGTAGCTTAGTGTGTGTTCAACCTGTGAACTGTGTAAGGTTGGCGACTGGGGAGACACGCTCTAGCCTACTGTAGCCCAAACTCTGTGAGTAACAATTGTGTAAAGATATGTTCAAATGATTATCTTCTGAATACTGAACTGAACTGTTTCCTGAACTGATATTGTTTACTGAATGAATGTATGTCCTATCTTCTGAACTGTATTGTGGCATCCTTAGCAACTACTGTTACTGACTGTTACTGTTACAGAGATCTCTGTCGGTTCCCTCGTGGAACCACTACTGTTTACTGACTGATGGCCATCATTACTATTCGGTCTTTAAGACCTACTGTTTACTGCTATGCTAATGGATGTACCACATATGACTGAATAACTGTTCTGACTGAAAGACTGAAGTATTGTTTAATGAACTGATTTCATTACTGTAAGGAAGTTTCATTCATAACCTCTTTACGCATTATGTTATTCACTGGGCTTTAGCTCACTGTTTATATATATATATGTAGGTGCTCAGCCACCAGATCGGAGCTAGGAGCGTGGGTTAGACTCCAGTTTTGTCAAGCCAGCCTATGTGCCTCACTGCGAGGTTCCGAGCCTATCTGCTAAGGCTTAGGGGTGTTTTACAATTTCCCCTTCTGTACTGTCAATGGATTGTATAGACTGAATGTTAACTGTACTGTTATCAAGGGATTAGGTCCCTGTACTGTGTGACTGTAAATTCTGTATAGACTGTACTGTTTGTGTGTATGAATGCATGAAAAATCTTTTTGGCATACAGACTGTCACAGCTCAATGGACATTATTCATTTACTGTATTGGCTTCCGCCAGACCCTGTACTCTGTTTTACTGTATTACTGTTAAGCAGGCCTTCGGTAATCTCGGATTACTGGCCGGTTACGGTGCTAAACCCATAGGGTCGGGTTTGGGTCGTGACAGGGCAGTCCTTTAAGAGAAAGTATTAATAAAGTGGGAGTCTTCTCTGTCGAGAGAAGGTTAGAAGGGCTTGTAGGCACGTGATAACTTGAAAAAGGGGCAGCTCGACAGACAAAAGTGAAGGTCTACCGTGATTGGAAGACCTAGAAGCCAGAAATCATTTGTAGCAGTTACACAACAGCAGCAGTTGCAGATTGAGGAGATCATGGGGGCATGGGAAAGAGGAGCTATAAAGGCCAAGAAGTTTGTAGAGAGAAGGGCATCATCAACAACACAAAGAACTAGTTTTAGACTTAGCATAATCTAGGAGTAGCTTTCTTAGTTTAGAGTAGTTTCTTCCATAATTCGTATCCTTGTAAACTTTTGTGAACTTTAGTAGTTTCATCTTGGAATTACTTTTTGTTTGCTCTGTTTACTTTGTTTGATCTTGTTGATTGTAACTTTTGTTCTAAAGAAGTCCTTGTACTTTCAAGGCATTTGAATCAAAAACACAGTCGCTTGATTAGTTTGTTCAATTGTTTGTTTAAATTGTTGTTCAAATCCTGTCAATTGAGAGTGAGCATAATTTTTACTAAGAATTATCTATCCATCCATCTATACTATACTATATAAAGTGGTGTTTATGTCACAATTTTTTCCCCCTCAAAATACCCACAAGAGCCCTTATAACATCAGTTATGCCATTATTTTCAGTGAATTTTTTTGTTTTTATAACTTTTGATCTTTTCAAATTTTGAATTCAAACATACATTTCACAATCTTATTTGACTAAAAGAAAATGATCTTATGCACACGCACAATTTCTAGTATTATATAAAGTCTACACCTGAGGTTGGTGTAGACTATCACACTTTTTGCTTTTCTCAAATACCTCAAATTGCTTTAATTCTTTTAGATCCAACTGTTTAAATAACTGTCAATAGTCATGAGTTTCAATTCCTTGAAATAACTACTATTTTATGGGGGTGTAGATTACAGACTACCCTTTATCTATTCAGAAATATTAGAGAACTCACAACTTAATTGGTTATTTGTACATATCAACTCAATCATCTACAAAGTGAAACTTGAGGTTCTTTGAAACCTTCAATGATTGACTCTGTAATAAATGTTTGAGCAATTTTATTTTCAATGTACATGATTGGGGGTTGCCTTGCTCTCTGTTAAGGACTTGAAGGCTAGTTTTAGCAGTTTTCAATCTCTTGGATTTTGTTTTCTTGAATATCTCTAGTTTTTGTAGGGGTGTAACCCTTTGTTTAGCCTATTACTTGTATTTTCTTATAAAAGCCAAGCTCTCTAATTTTATGTGGGAAATGTTGTTGCGGATCGAGATGGAGGAAAAGAAGAGTAATATTGATTTTGCACAAGTTTTGGGAAACATAGGCTTGGGTTATATAGACCCTGAATACATGTTCGATGACAAGTTGACTTGTTCGAGAGACATCTTCAGTTTTGGCATCTTCCTTCTGCAACTACTATCTAGACTATACCTATTTGATGATTTGAATCTTCATGCTGGAGGCACTCTAACGTCAACTGGGTAGATGACCGAGTGGTCGACCACTTGGTGGAAGTTGCAAAAAGTGAATTTTGAAGTCCGTCAATCGTCCGATCGGTCGTCCAGTTAAGCTAAAAAATAACAATTTTCCCGTTGGAACATCATTGCTATTCTATAACTTTTTTCACACTATTCATCACTAAATTATAACTTTAGCTATTCTTTTTACTAATTGACTGTTGGAGTTGCTCTTAGACTTCTCCCCTTCCAAATTTTAAGGGGGGAGTGATTTAAGTCAATTATTCTTACCACTTTTGAATAAATCGAATATGGAATTTGGCAGACAATGAAACTGTAACACAACTTGACACAAACTCCTTCCAAATTATATTAATTAATTATCTAAAACAAAAAATTTTCCGAATATCCAAGCAAAATACAAACAAATCCCACTTAATTCCCACTAAAAGTTATTATAATACAACATAATAGTACTATAAATAATATGTCAATACGCTGGTTTATGCGACTCATTACAAGACTATTCTGACATAACTAAAAAGAGAAATTACAATTCAATACAAATTTTTTAAATGATTTTAGATAAGTGATAAATTTTATAAATATGTAAATATTTTGTGAAAGAGTCACTAAAATGTAATTTCTCTAACTAAAATATAAATCTTTCAGCTGCAAATAATGTTAGTAGTAATTTTCCAGGAAAGTGTGGAAAAAAAAGAGAAAACAACAAAATATGATGCCAGTTCAATTTTACTTTTGTTGGTCAGCAGCCCACGTGAAAGAAAACAGCAATGCTACAAATTTAGAAAAAGAATTTAAATTTATTTTAAAATTTAAATTGTGTGAATCAGATTAATTATTGATAAAAATTTCAAAATATATTAAGTTCAATCTCCGCCACACACCCATTTTCTGAATATATTTATGGGCAATTTTTTCTGGGAAAAAATCATCATTATTATCCATAAACTACAGTGACGCTGAAAATTGTTAATGCTCATGTTTCACAAAATTATACTACGATTGAATACCTATGTGCTAGTACACTTAAAAATGAAAAGTGTAGAGCTTTGAAATAAAATTTAAAAAGAATAATGGGTAGGTTGAGTGGAGTATATAATCGTGAGCCAATGCGAATTTTGATGACTTATATCTTTGACAAGGTTTTGTCTGTTTTTGCTTTTTTCTCAGGGCTCTGAGATTATGGCAACGTTAGGACGCAACCAAACTGCAAAATTGTTGTTTATCTCTGTCATTTTGATCCATTGAGAAAATAGAAGAAAAAATAATAAAAAAGTATCCGTTATGATCACATGGAGAGAATATTTATTTATACTCCAAAGCTGCCTTAATTTTAGCATTAGATGTCAATACATATACTAGTAGTTGGCACATATAATTCCTGTGTAATTCGGATAAATAAATATAAAAATAAATAATAAAGAAATTAATATCATAATATGTAAGTTATTTAAATGATAAGAGTGTTCTTAATAAAATTTAAAGTTTTAGATTTAAATCTTACTCACGCCTTTAAATAAATTTTTTTTTTATTTTGGGATAGGAAAATTTGTCACGTATAATAAAATGATAAGCCACTACAATATTAGATATTAAATCATGTGTTCACATATATAATAGTATATACATACACTAGAAGTGGTGGCAAATGATGCGTGCGCATATGATTACTTTCTTTAGGAGAAATAAGGTTGTGAAATGTATGATTAAATTCAAAATTGAAACATTTTTTAAATCTGAAAAGCCCAACGGTTGAGAGATTTTATTTATTAAAAAAAAAAAAAAATGAATTCACAACAACACCCATGTAACTAGTATTTAAAAAAGAAAGAGAAAGAGTTTAATGTAGAGCCTGACTGCCCTGTAACTGTTATTGGGGTATTTTTGAAAAACAAAAAAATTGAGACATCAAAACCAACTCCAACTTTTTCTTTATACTAGTAGGTGGCGCACGTAATGTGTGTGTAATTTAGATAAGTAAATATAAAAATAAATAATAAAAAAGATAATATCATAATATGTTTGTTATTTAAATGATAAAAGTGATTTTAATGAAATTTAAAGTTTTTGGTTCAAATCTTACTCACGCTTTTGAATAATATTTTTTGGTTCAAATATAATAGTATAGATAATTGTATAGATAGTATAGATATCTCTATTAGCATTGGGGTCCAAACGATGTGTTGTTAATCCAACGTACACTAATATTTTTAATGTGTTGATGATACTTTTTAGTTCTTAGAGCAATTGCAAGACAAAGTCAAATAGGGAAAAGTAGGCCGACTTTTCTTGATAACTGTTATATTTAGAAAAAATATAATAAATTTTATAAGTTTGACATAATTATATTGAGTGTTTTTTAAGATTATAATTCACAAAATACTCTTTTTTTTTTTTTTCAATTTTAGATAGACGTAATTCACATAACACTTATTTCTGTAACAACCTTAAAATTTAAGTTGTTCCTTAAATTTTATATTAGTATTATGGTTATATGTAATAATATATTATTAAATAAACAATAATAAATACAGAATCTAATTTGGCATTGGATTATCAAATATGAGATTAATTATGAATTATTATTTTGGGCCAAATTAATAGAAATATGGAATTATAAAACTAATTGGGCCAAATTAAAGTTAAAGATAGAAAATAAATAAATATAAAAGTAAAAGTAAATAAATAATAATATTGATAACAATAACAACAACAACAACAACAACAACAACAATAATAATAATAATAATAATAGGTGTGATAGTAAAATGAATAATTAATTTTCTATTGGTATACATAGAATGTAATTTAATTAGAGATTAATTTATTTATATAGTTATATTAGAAAATTGGGACAAAATGTAATTTTTTTAAATATTTATTAAAGATAAGTATAAATCTAATCAAATATGGGGAAGATACGCGCTGCCACGTGTTGGCCAGCGGACGTGCTTAGCTCCTTTTTTTTTTTTTTTTTTTTTTTTTTTTTTTTTTTTTTTTTTTGGGGTAAGTAACGTGCTTAGCTCCTTATTCCTTATAAGAAAAATGTTTGGGAGCACTAATTAGTGCTCCCACTAATTAGGTGGCAGTGGGTCCCGCCATTAATGATGTGATGTTTTGGTCTTGGAGTTGTGTTTTTTTTTTTTTTTTTTTTACTTTTTTAATGCATTAGTGCTATTAGTGGTGATGTTTTTAGTGGGATGAATCATTGTTGTTCCTTATAAATAGGAAGGAGGGATTCACCTGGGTGGAAAGAAAGAAAAAGAAAGGAAAAGAGAGGAAGGAGAAGGGAAAGAAAGGAAGAAAAGAGAAAGAAAATAATGGAAGTCGAAAGGATCTTTGGTAGTAAAAAAAAGAGTAAGGTATTATTTTTAAAGTGAGTTATGTTATATCTTGAGTTACCATAATATATTTTATTTATGTTTTGACTTACCATATTTATTTTATACAAGTTACGTTTTATAAATTATATTACTATTTCAATTACGTGGATTATTTCTGAACCCTATTTGCTTAAAAGGAAACCCATGGATATGTTTGTTTATATTTTAAAAAATATTTGACTATAACCCTATAAACAATTATGTTTTGTAAGTACCACCACGGGAGTCCTAAGGACTTAAATAACCATCGGCTTCTGTTTGGTCACTTTGTGACCCTCTATTGCCATGGATCTATTGACCTCTGTTCTGTGCAGAGCAAAGTGTTGTGTGGAAATAAGTGCTACACTATTGTGAGAGCCACCTCTATAATCCGTACAAGCCACCTCTTGAATCCGTACCTCTATTCTGACTGTCACTTCTATGACCTCTGTTCTGTTTTGTTCGGTACCATTGTTATGGTTATTTATTTACATAATCTCAGTTTTGTTACTTAAATTATTATTTGTTCAGACTAAGTTATCTTAAATATTTTGGTTACATAACTATCCATAGTTATTTTGTGTCCCTTATACTCTTGGCATAATATTTCTCACTCTGCCATGTGCTTATAGCTGTTTACCAATTTTCAGGAAACAATGCAATTCATAAATAGTTTTTAAAAAGTCTTAGACGCGGGGCTACGGAATAGACACACACAGCACTTTTATGGATATATTTATATGTAAATATCGACCTTTTTGGTCAATAAATTTTGTTATAAAAATAGAAGCACCAATGATTATTTTGGTACCATGACTTGAATATTATTTCTGCTTGCGCTTATTAATTTGTTTAAGAATTGACCGTAAGTAACCTCAGCTACTGGCCATCACGATGCTTAACCAGTGGGTATGGGGAGCGGATCGTGACAAGTGGTATCAGAGTAATGATTTATAAAAAATAAATAAATCATCACTGAAGCATAGGACACACGCACATTTAAAAAGTAGGATAGCGGGTAATTAGTCCCTAAATATTATATTTTGTTAGTCGATTTAATTATATTATAATTTTATATGATTTTATATATATATATATATATATATATTTTGTGTGCCTAATTTTTGAAGGATATTAGATATAATATATATTTGTTATAGTAAAAGAAGGAAAAGAAACAAAGGGTGTTAGGCTCAAGCACCTACCAAAATTATAATATAATTAAATACATATAATTTCCAGTTCAGTATTCACAACAAAAAAAAAAAAATTCATTTCGATTTTTTTTCAAATTATAAAGATACTAATTTTGAAACTATTTTTCGTCAGTGGAAAGTTCACGGATAAAAGATATGGAAGCTCATCTCAAATTCCTTCGACTATTGCATGTGATTCTGTCATTTATTTCCAGTTGCTTGTTTAATTGTATTCTTATTTTATTTTATTTTATTACAAAACTAATGAAAAGTTTTTAAAGTCACCGATTGTTTCTGATTTTGGCCCAAAATAATTTTTGGCAACTAGACAGTAAGTTGTTTTTAGCAAAGTTTTTTTTTGAGGTAATATTTTCTATTAGATTAATCATCTAATATATGTTTATCAGAGTGCGCAGCGGTTAGTTTACACATATGACAAATTTCGAGGACGAAATTTTTAAAAGGAAGGAAGATTGTAACAATTCGAAAATTTAAGTTGTCCCTTATGTAATAATATATTATTAAATAAATAATAATAAATACAGAATCAAATTTGACACTGGATTATCAAATATCGGATTAATTAGGGATTATTATTTGGGGCCAAATTAATAGAAATACGAAATTATAATACTAGTTGGGCCAAATTAAAGTTAAAGATAATAAATAAATAAATATAAAAGTAAAAGTAAAAGTAAAAGTAAATAAATAAATAAATAAATAAATAATAATAATAATAATAATAATAATAATAATGGGTGTGGTAGTAAAATAAATAATTAATTTTCTATTGGTATACGATAGAATGTAATTTAATTAGGGATTAATTTATTTATATAGTTATATTAGAAAATTGGGCCAAAGTGTAATTCTCTTAAATATTTATTAAAGATAAGTATAAATCTAATTGAATCTGGGGAAGATATGTGTCGCCACGTGTTGGCCAGCGGACGTGCTTACCTCCTTATAAATAGGAAGTAGGTGATTCACCTGGATGGAAAGAAAGAAAAAGGAAGGAAAATAGAGGAAGGAGAAGGAAAATAAAAGGGGAAGAAAATAATGGAAGTTGAAAGGATCTTTAGTAGTAGAAAGAAAAAGTAAGGTATTATTTTTAAGGTAAGTTATATTATATTTTGAGTTACCATAATATATTTTACTTACGTTTTGACTTGCCATATTTATTTTATACAAGTTATGTTTTATAAATTATTATAAATTATATTACTATTTCAATTACATGAATTATTTTCTAAACCCTATTTACTTAAAAGAAAACCTATAAATATGTTTGTTTATATTTTAAAGAATATTTGACTATAACCTTATAAACAATTATGTTTTGTAAGTACCACTACGGGAGTCTCACGCCTTGGGTGACTTAAATAACCATTGGCTTCTGTTTGGTCACTCTGTGGCCCTCTGTTGTCATGGATCTATTGACCTCTGTTCTGTGCGGAGCAAAGTACTGTGTGGAGATAAGTGGGAGCCACCTCTATAATCCGTACGAACCACCTCTTGAATCCGCACCTCTATTCTGACTGTCTTTTTTGTGACCTTTGTTCTGTTCTGTTCGGTACCGTGGTTATGGTTATTTATTTACATAATCTCAGTTTTGCTACTTAAATTATTATTTTTTCAGACTAAGTTATTTTAAATATTTTAGTTACATAACTATCCATGGTTATTTTGTGTCCCTTATACTCTTGGCATAATATTTTTCACTCTGCCATGTGCTTATAGCTGTTTACCAATTTTCAGGAAACAATGCAATTCAGAAATAACTTTTGGAAAGTCTTAGACGCGGGGCTGCGGAATAGACACACACATCACTTTTATGGATATGTTTATATGTAAATATCGACCTTTTTTATCAATAAATTTTGTTATAAAAATAGAAGCTCTAACGATTATTTTGGTACCCTCACTTGAGTATTATTTCCGCTTGCGCTTATTAATTTGTTTAAGAATTGGCCGGAGGAAACCTCAGTTACTGGCCATCACGATACTTAATCCTTGGGTACGGGGAGCGGGTCGTGACAATTTCCATCTTCATCGATAATTCATTAGTTATATAAATGAAAAAATGATATTGTTAACATTTTATATATATATATATATATATATATATATATATATGTATATATTGAAATTTGTATTTTACCTTATTTATCTTTGAGCCATCTACATTAGTTTCATTCTTTTGAGCCTTACTAAACGGGAAGTCAATATAATTACCAGAACTGTTGAGCTTGTATTTTTCTCCAAGCCTCAGTTAAGGTCAATGTAATTTACCCAATTAAATATTTAGAAAAATTATGATTTTGAAGGGAGAATTTCAACATAGTGGAATAGACAACAAAAAAAAAATTACAAAAATGTATGGGGTGCAAGTGATTTTATGATAGGGTGTAAGTGAAAGGTTGTGAGGGTACAAGTGTGGCTTACACCCATCCATGTTTGTGTAAAAAAAAAAAATTCTCCCACTGATGTAATTTCCCATTTTTTGAAATTGAAGACAAAACTTCACCAATTGATAATAGAATAGATATTACTAATTACTTTTCAAAACTAACCTATATTATTCAGCAATCTGCCCTAAACTATAGATATAAAATTAATGAGCACCCACCACTTATATATAATGTAAATGTTGAAATTGGTGTGAATGTCAATTTCAAGTTATTTCACTCATTTTCTTATGCTCAACTTACGTCAATGTGACTGCCCTTGTTTTTATTTTTTATTTTTGATTTCTTAAAAAAATAAAAAATAAAAAATTCCATTCATCTACATTCAAAATTTTGTTGCCGAACAATTAAAAATTTGGTAGCTTAAATTTTTGTACCACACTTTATTTTCATATGGCACCTATAGGATATGCATACCTTATATATACACACACACATACATACGAGAAAGAGAAGAAACAAAACAATGTATGTGCTAACATGTAGTGTGTATATATATGTGCATAATCATAATGATTCGACAAACAACATGAGCTCGAGGCCAAGATCATCTGCCTCTAATTTTTTATGTTCCTCTGTCTCAATCACAAAAACTCACAAAGTTCATATTTATGCATAACGGTTTAAATAATGGAATTAGGATATAAACGATATAGTTGTGTATTGATCAATATCAGACAGTATTAATTAGTATATCAGTGAATATCAATATTAAAAGTTTAAAATCTGAATATTTATTGTATTGATCGATATTT
This sequence comes from Camellia sinensis, assembly GCF_055761805.1. Taxonomy (NCBI): domain Eukaryota; kingdom Viridiplantae; phylum Streptophyta; class Magnoliopsida; order Ericales; family Theaceae; genus Camellia; species Camellia sinensis. Next base: position 127,260,530 of record NC_138968.1, on the reverse strand, counting down.
ACACCCTTATTTATGTATGCATTTGTTGTGTTTGACTAGTGGACTGACTCGAAGGAGATGAGCCCATCTGCAACACTCCTATCCCAACTTGACAATTGCATGATTTAAGATGTTATTAATTATATCCACACAAAAAATTACAATTATCGTTCTTAGAGGTTTTTTATAGTGGAAAATGTGGAGTTGTCGATAATATCAGTAGATATATAAATAAAAAAAATGTAATAAAATATGTGCAATATGTATGAGTTTAAACTTTTTTAATATTTTTTTTTATCTCTAATGAATACTAATTTGACATGCAACACTTTTAGTGTAAAAGTTAAAAAGTTATTAAAAAAAATTAAAACTCATATAAAAAAGTCAAATATTTTATTTTTTCTTTACTTTTTATACATCTTTTCGTAAAAAATTAAAAAATTATTTTAAATATACTAAATTTTTTTACCTCATATAACCTATTCTCAAACGAGACTGAAATAGGCAGTCGTCAACTTCTCTTTTGATAATTACAAAAATTTGTCTATGATTTCATGGTCGTATCATCCTTTTGTTGCGTCCAATTAACGGAAAAAAGAAAGGACATGTGTTCAATTGTTGGAGAAAAAATATAGGCCGGGTTCGGTTAGACTTTTAAAGTGTGATTTCACTTTTTGGTTTTAGTATAATATTTGTTTACAGTTTTTTTAAATTAATTCCACATATACTTTTTAAAACACATCTATCTGGTCAACTTTTCGGACGTCTCCCTGGACGTCTGGCATGTTCACCGCAACAGTGTTCGGGTTTTTTTTTTTTTTTTTTTTTTTGCTCCTGGTATTTTTATATTTTGAATAAAAAATATTTTAGAAATTTTTTTTAATTTTTTTATAAGCTTTGAATAGAATTTTAGGTTGTGTATTTGGTTATGAGTTGTAAATTTTTTAATCAAATATCATATGTTACATCACTCAATTCAAAACTCATAACCGGATGATACTACTGGTCTTCGTGGAATAGGTCGGGCTGATCCATGCCTCCCATACCGTTGTCTGACCGCTGGACCCGCTAAGAAACTTGCACAAGAGTCCAACGGGGAACAGGAGTCCCCCAACGAACCCTCCGACAATCAAGTTAGAGAAGAGATACTGATGAAAAATAGAGATAGGATCGTGATCAAGAACTTAACCATTTTCTTCGTCTTAGAAACCTCCTTATATCATTTTCATCATTTCCTCCCGTCATCCTGGCCAAAAGTCTATACTCCAGCTTGCATTATTCATGGTGAGGCCATTTTCTGTCGCATCGTGAGGGGGTTGTTGCATTAAATGCTGCAGGGGACTCATTAATGGCTGGTGTGTGGTGTAATAACTTTACAAGATCTTTGTCTACTTATGTGGCTGGTTCTCCACTTGACAAGTGTTTAGAGGCCATTGGTTCTTGGTGTTATGCTGGGTTTCAGTAATGTTGGGCCTTAATGTTTGGATCGTGTATTGGGCTCTTAGTGGGGGGCTAATAGCCTTTGTAGGTCCACCTATGTTAGTAGTCCCCCATTTCCAAGTGCAACTTCAGTCCAATGAAGGGAATAAGAGGAAGATGGAGAGTGTTGGTGGTTGAGTGGTAGAAGACCGACTAGGAGGAGGGCCGACCGGAAAGGGCAATCGAGCGATGCGATTGACTGAGGAAAGGACCGACCGCGAAGGGTGACCGAGTGAGAAGGCCGACTGAGAGGAGGGCTGACCGCGAAGGGTGACCGAGTGAGAAGGGAAAGTGGCGGTGTGCGGGGCTTGAAAAACGGCAAGGCACGTGGTGATGTGAAGTGGAATAGACAGGGTAGGAGAAGGGAGCAGTGGATCGTGGTCGTACACGTGGCAGAATCCCGTAATGGAGGAGGCAATGCATTTAGCAAGAAACGAAGGGATAGAGTAATATAGGGCGTTGCAAATGCGAGTTTGGAAATTTTTTGAAAATTTTCAAATTGGCAAAATTTAATCTTGACCCTTGGAATATAGGCAAACCGTGGACTTTTGGGGTTATTCACTTTACCTACCTTTTTGCAAAAAATCAACACGTCCCAGAAGTAAACTCATTTGTTTCGAGTGATACACCTCTGCAACACTTTGCGAACTTCCTTGTGCCAACATCTGAAGCTATACGCAGACACATAGGAGAGATGGCTCGAGATGAAATGCCAACCATGAGACTAGACTCTTTAGGGGAAGACGACGCAGTGGAGTTGGCAGAACAGTATCAGGTGGAGCGAAGGGAGGAGAGGGGAGCCGGGCAAATGTTGCGAGCCCGTCCAACAACGATGATTGCCGTCGCTAGGCCAATTAGCCAAGTGGTGTCGGACCACTGGCACACCAAGGCTGACAGGTCTACATTTACGGCGGAAGAGTTAGAGGAGGTACGAAGGAAGTACCAAATTTCGGCAGAGATAGAGTTGAGGGTGCCCACATCTAAGGAGAGGGCGTCAAATGCGCGGCCAGCAGAATTCTCGTTGTACGAAGAAGCATTGTGGGTGGGGTTGAGGTTGCCAATCCCCAAAGTAGTGATAGATATACTGAATCGACTGGAGGTGACGACGGGGCAGCTGATGCCCAACGCATGGAAAATCATAATGGCCTGCGCGATTGCATGGCCACGAGCGACCGAGGGAGCAGCGATGACAGTGGAAGAATTCTTTTCTTTTTACAAAGTCCGGTCAGCAAGAGACGTGGGTGACTTTGCAGGCGGTGGCGGGCAAGGGATTAGTAGCCGGGCTACCATCGTCTGTAAAGGAGTAGAGGCCGAGGTGGTTCTACATATCGACAAATGAGGCGGAGGGAGTGCGCATGACATGGAAGGTCCCCACGAAGTCGATGGAGCCGAAGTTAGGGGCGGAGGCAGAAGGTAGGGTCAAAAAGGTGAAGGAGTAGAGGGAGAATGAGGGTGTTAGATGGGACAACCTGGTCCGTCCTTCAGCTTTACATGCCTTAGGATTCGGACCGCAGCCGATGGAAGAGGACCCTGCAGTGGAGGAGTTGGAAGCAAGGTGAAAGGCGAAGGAGGCGGAGGAACGGTAGACGTTTACTAGAGCAGAAAAGTATAAGGAGACACAGTTGGGGCCTACCCCTAAGCTGGTGATGAGGGAGCAGGTCCGACCGCATCCCAAACCGTTAAGGGACAAAGACTAACTGGCTTTGCCCCACTGCTGCCCCCAATAGACTTGTTGAAGGAGAGAGGCAAGCAGGAGGTAGAGACAGTGTTGAATAAGACAAAGAAGAAGAGTGCGGCTGTAGAGGGGGAAAAAATCACCCCTGTCTTGAAAAAGATGAGGGTTGGGAGCGAGGACGCCCCTATGGTGGAGAAAATGAAGAAAGAGAGGGTAGAGGCAGCTCCAGAAGGGGAGACTGCCCATGCGGCGAAGGAGGACAAGGGTTTAAGCGCCCAAGTGTTGAAAGAATACTTGGAGACCGCCCAGGTGGCGAAAGAAGACAAGGGTCCAAGCGCCCAAGTGTTGAAAGAACACTTGAGCCCAAGTGCCCAAACGGCGGCGGCGGTTCTTGTACCAGAAGTAACCCCCAGTCCCAGTGAAAGGAAGACTGGGACCAGCACTCCAGGGACGAGTGCTGTGCTGACGACCGCATTATACCACGCTCGCGCGCTGGTAGGTCGTTCAGCGAACGAAGGGGGGAAGGCCAGGGTGGCGGCCGACTGCCTAGTTGGAGTGCTGGAGGACACTGTCGTGCGGTCAATGGCACGGTTGGAGGAGGCTGACCTCCTGAGAGGGTTGTACCCGGCCCAAATGGAGGCAGCGACCTTGGCGGCTACCCTATTGAATAAAGTAGCGCATGCAAAGATTAAGGTGGAGCCACTGAGGGTTCAGCTGGAAGGGGTGAAGGGGCAACTGTAGAAACTAATGGAAGAGACAGCGGGCTAGAAGAAAGCCGCTCGGAGTGCATGCGCAAAGGGGTTGGAAAGTGCGCAAAGAGCGAAGAAGATGGAAGTATTAGCGGTGGTGCAGGGCTACTCAGCAGAGCGTGCTGGTGCTGAGCTTCTCTCAACCAAATCAGAGCTGGAAGCGGAGCGCTGTAAGGCAATATCGCTGGAGTTCGAACTGACAGGCAAGAAGAAGTAGTTGAAGTTGGTCCGACAAGCCTGCACCACCGCCAATGAAAGGTGGGAAGAGGCTCTGACCAATAATAAGGATCTGTGCGCTTAGTCGATCAAGGACAAGAAAGAAGCAGATCAGCGGATCACTGAGTTGGAGAAGGCTCTGGCGAAGGAAAGGGCCAAATTGGCGTTTGAGAGAGCGGCGTACCCCGACCTGTGCAAGGCGGCGGTGGAGCAATTCAAGAAGTCCGCCGAATTCCAGATAGCCATTGATGCCGCAGTCGCCAGGAGCTTGGTGAGAGAGGGGGATGGGAGGGCTGGGTCGTCGGGAGCGGCCGCTGGAAGTAGGAGTGAAGAGGAAGTGATCCAGAGCTTCCAGCGGTCGGACTTCTACAAGCATGAAATGGCTGAGTTCTGGGACAGCGGCTGGATGACCTTCAAACATAAAGCACAAGAGCTGTTCCCAGACGTGGACTTCAACCCGTGAAGGTAGGTGAAAACGACGTTGCCCAGACCCCCCTGGATGAGGGGATTGAGGAGGAAGATCTGGCCTTTAGTGAGGAAGAGTGATCTATGTAAAAATTTTGTGTTTGTGTGTTTTGTTTGTTGTTTTTTTTTTTTACATGTAATTTTGTGCAATGATTTGTATGAAAGCGTAAAGTTATGAATAAAACGAGTTTTCTTGTATACTACTGTTGTCATTACTCTGGGTTGCAAATTTGGGATGGTAGAAATGATTGAGCGGAATGTTGCCAAAAAGTAGATATAAAAAATGAAGCTTGTGCGTAAGTTGTGAAACTTGGAAGTAAATTGTGAAACTTGTAAGTAAATTGTGATGTAAAATGGTCAAAATGGGAAATCAGTGAGAAGTGAAGATGTGAAACCATGTTAAACATAAAAATGTTAAAAATGGATAAACCATGATGGGAAAAATGTTAAAAATGGGCAGACAAGTTAGCTTTTATGATTAGTGAAAATGGATGGTCATGAACTTGGATTTTAACTAAGTATGGCAACCATGTCGTGATATTAAATTGTGAAAATGGATCGGCCGAATTTTTCATTCGAGTTCTGACTAAGACTTTGAGGGCTCTGTCGCACTGAGTCGGTCTGGCTGAGCTCCACGTGTTTAGTCTGACTTAGACTTTAGCTAGTGCAACATGGCTGAGCTCTTTGTGCCCAGTCTGACTGAGGCTTTAACTAACTCAGACTGGCTGATTTCTTCGTGCTCAGTCTGGCTGAGGTTTTAGCTAACTCAGTCTAGATGAGCTCTTCGTGCTCAATCTAGCTGAGGCTTTAACTAACTCAGTCTGGCTGAGGCTTTAACTAACTTAGTCTGGCTGAGCTCTTCGTGCTCAGTCTGGCTGAGGCTTTAACTAACTCAGTCTGGCTGAGCTCTTCGTGCTCAGTCTGGTTGAGACTTAACAAGTCGTTATTGAAACACAACGCAGATAATGGAGATATAAAGTCATTTGCATTTAAGGCCTAGCCTGTTGATCATAAGTTTACACCACGTATAGAAAGGACAAAAACGAACAAGCGTGTAGATCATCAAAAAGAACATACAACAACTGATCAAGACAAAAGTATGAGACGTCATTTTACTAGAAATAACGCTTCAAGTGCTCGGCGTTCCATGGATGGGAGAGGCCTCTACCTTCCATGTCTTGGAGTCGGTATGTGTCTGGGCGAGGTCTGCCTTTAACAACGTAAAGCCCTTCCCATTTGGATGCTAACTTGCCCTCAGTGGGATTTTTGGTGGCAAGAGTCGCCTCGCGCAAGACTAGGTCCCCTACTGCGAACTCTCTCGGTCGGACTTTGCGGTTGTAGTGTGTTCTCATTTTTTGCTAATATGAGGCCCGTCTGACAGCAGTGGTCTCTCGGAGCTCTTCAATCAAGTCCAAGTCAGCCCAACGCAATTCTTCGGTTAGTTCTGGATCCGGGTGCAAAACCCTCGGAGTCGGCAGGCCGATCTCCACTGGAATAACCGCCTCAGCGCCGTATGTCAAGCGAAAGGGGGTCTCCCCAGTAGGGGTTCGGGCGGTAGTTCGATAAGCCCAAAGTACGTTTGGTAGCTCCTCGGCCCAGAGTCCCTTAGCGACTTCCAACTTAGTTTTAATGATCTTCAAGAGAGAGCGATTGGTAACTTCGTCTTACCCATTGGCTTGGGGATGACCTGAGGAAGAGAAACACGGCGTGATATAGAGCTCTGCAGAGAATTTCCTGTACTTGGCATTGTCGAATTATTTTCCATTGTCTAAGACGATGGCTTGAAGGATTCCAAACCGACATACGATTGACGGCCAGATGAACCTGGCTGTGTTCCATTCAGTGATTGTGGCGAGGGGTTTTACTTTCACTCATTTAGTGAAGTAGTCAATGGCAACTACTGTGAACTTGGTTTGGCCCTTACCGATGGGCAATGGACCAACTAAGTCAATGCCCCACTTGGCAAATGGGTAGGAGCTGCAGAGTGTAATCAGTTCTGTAGGTGGAGCATGGGGGATGTCGGCAAAGCGCTGGCGTTTATCACACTTAAACACAAATTCGGTGGCATCTTGGTTGAGAGTAGGCCAGAAGAAGTTGGTGCGAAGGATTTTATGCACCAGTGACCTGGCGCACGAATGATTACCACATACGCCCTCGTGGACTTTCCTCATCACATAGGTCGCTTGAGCGGGACTGAGACACCTGAGGTATGGGCGTGAAAATCCATGTTTGTGCAGTAGGCTGCTGATGAGGATGTAATTGGACGGTCGAGCTCTAACTTTGGCGGCCAGTTGTTTATTTTCTGGCAACTCCTCATTTGTCAAAAACAAAAGCATGTCTGTAGCCCAGGGGATAGGTTCGTTTTGAAGGAAGTGGACCTCCTGCTGGTTTGGGGAAGTAGCCGGGTGGGCCAGATATTCAAGGCGGACACCATGGCTGAGGTCTGACTGGTCAGCCGAGGCTAATTGGGCCATTTCATCTGCCTTGGAGTTCTCTGACCGAGGGATGTGTTTGATGTGAAAAGTATTGAAAAGGCAAACAAGAGGGAGTGCGATATCCCTGTAGGCTCGCATCTTGTCTTCCTTCGCGTAATTCCCCCGTAATCTGCCCAACGATCAGTTGGGAATCATTGAACACTTGGATATGGCTTACACCAATGTCTCTGGCTAGGCGAAGACCTGTTATCAAGGCCTCATATTCGACTTCACTATTGCTTGCATCGAACAGGAAACGGAGGGCGCACTTGAAATAACCGCCATCGGGGGTGGTGAAGATGCGACCAGCCCCACTGCCTTCTTTGCGGGATGATCCATCAACATTGAGGGTCTAGGAATGGGGGTCTTCTGCCTCAGTATTGAAGTGCCTTGGCGAAGGGAGTGTAGTTGGAGTGGGATTGGTGAATTCCAGGATAAAATCGGCGACGGCCTGTCCTTTAATCACCGTTCAGGGTCGGTAATAGATTTCATATTGGCTGAGCTCGACAGACCATTGCATAAGTCTGCCGGACAGCTCTGGTTGTTGTATGACCTTCTTCAAAGGTTGTTCCGTGAGGACCACTATGAAGTGAGTTTGAAAATAAGGTCGGAGTCGCCTCGCGACTATGACCAAGGCAAGGGCCATTTTCTCCAGCAGGGGATAGTTTTGTTCTGCCCCCTTGAGAGCTCAGCTAATGTAGTAGACCGGTCGTTGTACTGAGCTGTCTTCCCTGATGAGGGCCGCACTGACCGCGGTGTTTGATACAGCTAAGTAGAGAAAGAGTGTTTCGCCTGAGAGCGCCTGAGACAGTAAGGGGGGATTGGCCATGCACTGCTTCAATTATTAAAAGGCCTCTTCAGACTCGGGGGTCCACTCAAAAGCTTGTCGAAGGACTTTGAAAAATAGAGGGCACTTGTCTATTGTGCGGAAATAAAACGGTTGAGGATGGCGACTCTGCCAGTAAGCCGTTGAACCTCTTTGACTGTTCTAGGGGACCGCATTTCTACTAGGGCTTTGATCTTTTCAGGGTTGGTCTCGATGCCCCGCTGACTGACCATAAAGCCCAAGAATTTCCCAGATCCTACACCGAAGGCGCACTTCTCCGGATTCAACTTCATTTGATACTTGCGTAGGGTTTCGAAGGTCTCTCGTAGGTCTGTCAGATGATTTGGAGAGAGTTTGCTCTTGATGAGCATGTCATCGATGTAGACTTCCATGTTTTGGCTTATTTGGTGGTGAAAGATGGTATTGACTAACCGTTGATAAGTTGCTTCGGCATTTTTCAATCCGAACGGCATAACTCGATAGTGGTAAGTGCCTCTATCTGTGATGAAGGAGGTATGCTCCCTGTCAGCCGGGTGCATCAGAATTTGATTATAGCCGAAGAAGGCGTCCATGAAACTGAGCATCTGATGTCCGGCCGTGGCATCGACAAGCAGATCTATGCAAGGGAGAGGATAACTATCTCTGGGACAAGCTCGATTAAGGTCGGAGTAATTGACGTAAAGTCGCCATTTACCGTTGTTTTTACGGACCAGGACCACATTTGACAGCCATCTGGGATAATCTACGTTCTTGACGAACTATGCCTCCAGTCGTTTGTCTACTTCAGGGGCAATAAGGGTATTGCGTTCCGGGTGAAAGATACGTTGCTTCTGGCAGAAAGGTCAGAAGTGGGGCTCAATACTGAAACGATGCGTGATAAAGAAGGGATCGATACCCGGCATGTCGAAATGGGTCCAGGCAAATACATCATTGTGCTTGGTTAAGAGTGTTGTAAGGTCGGCCTTGGCTTGGGAAGATAGTTGGCTGCCGACCTTGGCTGTTTTTGCTGAATTGGTAGGGTCGATGCGGACTTCAACAAGTTCTTCCACTGGTTCCCCTCTGACCAACTCGTCTTCGTTCCTGACATCAAGTCCATCGATGATCATAGCTTCTTTCAGCTTGACCTCTTTGAGTGAAGCGACGTAGCATTCTCTGGCCACCGTCTGCTCTCCCCTCACGGTGCCGACCCCGAGTTTGGTGGGGAATTTCAGAGCCAGATGGTATGCGGATATGACAGCGTAGAAAGCGTTAAGGGCTATGCGACTGAGGATTATATTATAAGCAGAAGGACAGTCGACGATAAGAAATATGAGTAACTTGGTGGCCTGCCGTGGATACTCGCTGATGGTGATGAGAAGATCGATGGAGCTTATGGATCCCCCGTGAAGCCGACCAGCGGTGTTTGAAGAGGGGATAATTTTTCTTCTCCGACCTGGAGTTGGCAATAGGCGTTGAGGAAGATGATGTCTGAAGAACTGTCGTTGTCGATGAGCACTCGTCTTACCTTGTAATTGGACAGGAGGGCGGAGATGACGAGGGGGTCATCATGAGGGTAACGAATGCCTATGCAGTCAGCCTCCGTAAAGGTGATGGGTTCTAGCCATTGTTTGAGGGGGCAATCCAATGTCGCGACTTCTTTGTCGGAGCCCTGTTTGATTTTTCTGAGTTCGGCTCGTTGAGCCGAACGGGATGGTCCTTCGCATGCGAGCCTACCAACGATGACTCTCATTTCGCCGACCAGGAGAGTAGGGTTATCTTGTGCTCGGGGTGGTAGTGGGGGCCGATCATTGTCTCGGTTGAGTTGTGCGGGTTGTCGTGGAGTGAAGTGTCGGCGGTTGCCCCAGGTAGGTTCGGTCCATAGCCGTTGCTGGGGATAGGCTGTCGTGAACTGACTGAGACGTCCCTGGCGTATCAAGCTCTCTACCTGGTCTTTAAGGTTAACACATTCCTCAGTGTTCTGGCCGTGGTCTTGGTGGAAACGGCAATATTTGGATTGGTCTCTCCGATTGGAGGGAGACCGTGATGGCTGGGGCCACTTCAGGTTATAATCTCGCTGGATTTGGTTTAAGACTTGTTCCATGGGGGAATTGAGAGGAGTGTACCGCTTGAACCGACCAGGTGGTCAGGTAGTGTAGACATCCCATTTTTGACCGTCCTCAAGACTTGGTTGTGCTTGCAGGTACATCCAACTGCAAGTTCGATTGCTCGTTGAGTACTCAACTTTCGCGGTGGAACGTCACAGGTTTAAGCTTTCCAAATCCTGTATCCTTTTTGCCCCATTTTTAGACCATGTGTTGGTCTTTTCAGCATAATTCTCATGGGTCACTGCCGGCCACTGTTTGGCACTGCCGACCATGGATTCTTCCCTGCTTGCTACTGATGAAGCCTGCCGGCCATCAATGAGGCACTGCCAGCCACCTCTGATGGCCGGCAGAACCCTTTGTCTCAGCAGATTTCACGCCAGATCTTTTGAGCCAGCTAGTTTTCACTCATCCCTCCTTCATACACGTGTATGGAAGGATGAAGCCCTTTCCAAGCTTGTTGAACAAGCTTTGCATTGTTTTCCTCTATGTAGAGAGAGGCTCTCCCTCCCTTACAGAGGTTCAGCACATTTTGAAGAGTTGTATCTCTCTCTCTCTCTCTATATATTTCTCATTCTCTCTCTCTATATTGTGTTTGTTTGTGCTCTAAAGTCCTTTTTTTCTTTTACCTTTTGCACTACAACACCTAGTGATACACCATCTTTGAGCTGAGGTTCTTGGGAGTGTTATTTGAGCTCTGAAAGTTGGTTTTTGACCCTTGAGGTTGCTGGTTTCGAAGTTGAGCTTCAAGGGTGAGTATATTTCCCTTTTTAGCATTTATTTGTATCTCATTTTGGCCATCCTTGCATATTGTTTTAGGCCTTTCTTTCAACTGAAAAAAATTCTGTATTTAAGTGCTTTTGATGATTGTTTAAGGCCTCTTTGGTGTTTAGGGTGTTCTACCCTCTTGTATGCCTTGTTTGGCCTTGTTTTGTGCCATGCTTTAAGGCCTTTGAGTTAGTCTTTGTTTGGCCTTTTAGCCACTGAAATCCAGTGAATTTTCAGTAGTAAGCATGTGGTTTTGAGGCCTAAAATCAGAGGGGGGTGACCCCCTCTCTTTTTGTTTTGTTTGCTTGAGTTTTTGGCCTATCAAAGGAGCATATATTCCTATACTTTTGAGGCTTAGTTCAGGTACTTTTTTGTGACTTTTAGGACCTACCTTAACTTTGTCCATGGCTGGTTTGGTCACCTTGTGCATGCTTCTTGTATGTGTAGTGTAATCCCATTTGTGGCTCATCAAAATAGCATGTCTTGCTAGCATGTATTGGCTCCATTTCAGTGGTTTTTTTTATCACCATTTGACATCTCATAACATTGTCTAAAGTTGGTTTGGTAGTCTCTTGAGTGGCTCATGTACTTGTAGAACAAATCTTGCTTACTAGCCTTGTGTACATGATGTTTTGGCTCATCATTCTAGCATATTTTGGCTTTGCTCCAGCATGATTTTATTCATATTTTGGGCTGTTCTAGGTTTGTTTTAGGCTTCCATGGTCATATCACTCATGTTTTGTATAGCTATAGAGCAAATGCTTTGACTAGCCTTGAGTTTTGAAGGAGCTTGCATGCTTAACTTGTGATGTTTGCATGCTTTGGCATCATTTTAAGTATTATAGCAGTGCATATTTCATGGTCATACACTTGCCTTTGTCATGCTTTCAATGCCTTGGAGAATTGGTGTTTTATGCCTCATGAATGGATCATTGTGCATGCCTCTATGCTTAGGTCTTTGGGATGCCATCTCAATGGGTTTTTGGGCTTATTTTGACATGCCACAACTTTGATTTTTATTGGTTAAGTCATGCCATGTTTGGTTTTAATAGGTGTAGTGTAATACCCCTTTGTAGCCTTGCATGCTTCATGTTTTCGGCCTTTTGTTCTAGCTTGTAATGGCTAGGTTCAAGCATGTTTTTAGACTCACCTTCACCTGTCTTGGGACTGTTTTGGATGCCCTTGCCCCTGTGAGGCTTGCTTTGCATGGCCATGGCTTAAGTCCTTTTGCTAGTTTCGAGCTTTGAGCTTTCTTGCATGCTTTGTTTGTCTTGCTAGGGTGCTTTGGCACCATTCCATGCACGTTTTCAAAACTTATGGTGCTATCAAATATCCATGCTTGTCACTCTTTAAGTGTGTTTAAGAGTCTCATCTTTGTGCTTTGATCCTTGAGCCAATTGGCATGCATGCTTGCCTTGCCTTTTCATGCTTTTCATGCCATCATTTTAGCACTAATGGCCACTGTTTGCGCATGACTGAGGTCTACCCTTTTGGTTTAAGTCCATTGAGTATGCTATGTATATTGCATTGAGTATGCCATATTGTTCATTGCATGTAGTATGCCATCCTACATTGCATTGTGCATGCCACGTGGTTATTTGCATTGTGTATGCCAAGTTATTTCGCCTTGCATTGAGTATGCATGTCCCTAACATTGCTAATTTTCCCTTGCAGCATTGCATTGTGCATGCATACATTAGCATTGTTCGCATATCATTAGCTTTGTTAAGTTAATCATGTCACATTGCATTGAGTATGCCGTGTAGTTGCATTTTTGCATGCTTAAATCATATTGCATGTTTGCCATGCTTGTATTGCATTGTTATTTGGATTAAATATTAATCCAAGCACAAGGAATAAGGGACGTTTCATACTTCAAGTGATAAAACGTGCCTCAATTCTCGGTCACTGACGCTCTTGATGACGCATGATAGAGCTTTTGGCTTTATATGTTTATTTGTGCATTCATTTTACATTGAATTTGCACATGTTGGATCTTTGGCCATCATGCATCGAGATGCATGATTGATGGTCTTGGATCCGATTATGCCTCTCCCTTGATGTTTTGAGGTGATATGAGGTGGCATAGTGCGTACATATCCTTGGGAGACCCTTCATTTCCTCTGTTTTGTGCTCTGCTGCAGCTTGGTGTCACAGCACACCAGTGGCCGGCAGCTTCCCATTTCTGGTCGGTAGACCTTCATTCTTGGCCGGCAGTGCTTACTCTTGGCCAGCAGGGTGGTCGGCAGAAGCTCCTCATGGCCAGCAGGCCACTGGTGCACTCCCCAGCATGTTTTTGGTAAGATCCAGCAGCAAGTTCTCAAAGACACCCTCAAGACAGAGCCTCTAAAGAGCATTTGGAGAGCTTTCAGGACGGGAATCGAGCATGCGTCTTCAACTTCTTCAAGGCAGAGCTGAGGTGGCCTAGTCTACATATTTTAATGCTTTATTTGTTAATTTGCATTCAATTTTGTAACTTAATTAATTTGTTAATTAGTTAAAGTTTTGTAATAATTAGTTGTAGCTAGTTATTCAATTCGGTTGTGTAATAGTTAGTCTAATTAGATTATTAGATTAATTAGAATAGCTTAGCATGGCTAACTTAGCATATTCATTCGGACTCTCCTTCAAGAGGGCGAATTTTGTAATAAGTGTGCGTATGTGTGATGCATGTCTTCCAACCCCACGTCTTTCTCCCTTTTACTTACCTGCTTTTGATGGTTAGTTTTAGGGCATATTTCAATTAGCATCCTTATGTCTGCATGCGTGCATCCATTCATCCGTCTTGCATGCACCGGGCTTGGCGCATCATACTAACTGCATTGTATTTCAATACTGATTTGAATACATGTTATAAAGTTGCATTTCATATACCATCTTAGAATTGCCGAGCCTATTTCTAGTTGCATTTTTCATGCGTTGCATTAGCCATCTTAACATGAACTAGGATCATGCATTGATTACTAACTAGTTGTTGTTTTGGCTCGGAGTACACTGTGAGTGTTTATGCTTTAGCATACTGCATGTGTGTTAATGTTGCCATGAAAGCATGCTTTCCATGAGGCTAATTGCTTATTTGATTAACTACCTGAATACCTATGGGTGAAGGTTGAATTGCTTGAATTGGAACAATTCATTGAAATCCTCGATTTAGCCTACTTGCGAGTAGAAAACTTCAAACTATTTTCAAACAAACAAATATGCAATGTTTTGTTCCAACTTAGGCGATCTAGTCTATACTTGTATGCTGTGCGCATCACATTGTAATTCTAGGTTAATACACCGAAATAAGAACGCATGTGTTTTCAAAAACAAGATATCATGTTAGTAAAGGCCGATCTTTGATCGGGCGAGTGAGGATGCTCATTGCATGACCTTCCCCTCTCGTACCCAAGTTCCCGAGCCGAGACAACTTTGATGATAATGGACATGTGGCCTTAGACACGAGTCAGGGTTTCCTAAATTTTCCCAAAATAAAATATTTAGGTGGCGACTCTGTATCTGGCAAAGCAGTCCATGTTTGGCACTTCTTTACAAAAATCAGTTTTCCAAAACGATTTGCCGGATTTGGACTCTTTGGTGATTTATCGGTCTTGCATTGCACTTTGCGAGACCAGATTTAGAACCGTGACATTTCGTCCAAACTGTAATAGTAGCTAAGAACAACAATTCGCGCCCTCGTTCGCAGAGCGGAGTTCCGGGCAGTCTACAAGTAGGTGCCGGTCGGTCGGCACGAACTGGTCAGTCTGTATACTGAGGAGTGTGCTGTGTATATTGGGATGGTCTGGTTTCAAATTCCTTCCTCTTCTCCCTGGGGGTTGAGTTTTTGGATGGGGTATCTTGGCGGGCTGCCATAGAATCTTCTACATCCATATACTTTTGGGCTTCAGTAAAGAGGATGGCCATGGAGGTTAGAGGGTTTTTGGAGAGGGAAAACAGGAAGTCAGATAATCGTAAACCAGTCATGAAAGCAGTGAGAATGACCTTGTCGTCGTTTTCCACCACCTGTAAGGCTTTAGTGTTGAAACGGGTGTTAAAACGGATGTTGAGGAGTTGAGTCGTCGTGCGCTGCTGGACGCTGAGCGCCAATGAAGTGGCTAAGAAATGAATCACTTAGGTGTTGGAAAGTAGAGACGGAATCCGTCGACAGCTGACTAAACCACAGCCGAGCCGACCCCTTAAGCATTACGGGGAAAGCCTGACACATGATCTCGTCGTGACCATCCACCTTGATGGCCGGAGGAGAAGGATTATCGAGAACAAGTCCCCGATAACAATGAGCACAACTGTTATGCGGAGTAGTAGCTTCCCACAAACGGCGCCAACTGATGATACTACTGGTCTCCGTGGAACAGGTCGGGCTGATCCATGCCTCCCACACCGTTGTCTGACCGCTGGACCCGCTGAGAAACCTGCACAAGAGTCCAACGGGAAATGAGAGTCCCCCAGCGAACCCTCCGACGATCAAGTTAGAGAAGAGATACTGATGAAAAATAGAGATAGGATCATGATCAAGAACTTAACCCTTTTCTTTGTCTTAGAAACCTCCTTATATCCTTTTCATCATTTCCTCCCGTCATCCTGGCCAAAAGTCTATACTCCAGCTTGCATTATTCATGGTGAAGCCGTTTTTTGTCCCATCGTGAGGGGGTTGTTGCATTAAATGCTGCAGGGGACCTATTAATGGCTGGTGTGTGGTGTAATAACTTTACAAGATCTTTGTTTGCTTATGTGGCTCGTTCTTCTCTTGACAAGTGATTAGATGCCATTGGTTCTTGGTGTTATGCTGGGTTTCAGTAATGTTGGGCCTTAATGTTTGGATCGTGTATTAGGTTTTAAGTGGGGGGCCAATAGCCTTTGTGGGTCCACCTATGTCATAACCAAACAAATTTTTCACATTCAAATCATAATTTCAAAACTCATAAACTCAAAATATAATTTTATTCTTAAATTATAATTCTAAAACTCTACTAAACGCAACCATAGATCTCACCATAACTGTTTTCTTCAAATACTTTTCCATAAAAAGTACAGGATTATGCATTAGGAGAAAGTTTTGATTGTTTGTATATAATTTATTTTTTAAAATACTTTTTTATTTGTAAATTGAACAGTTGACAAGAAAGTAAATCATTTTTGTTGCCTTTTCCTTTCATTTCTTTTAATTCACTTTTCTCAAAAAATATTTTCTTGTACAATTTTCTTCACAGCTGAATGGAGTGGTATCCATGGTTCTTGTTGTTGGGAAGTTGAACCAATACCACGAGCTCTGAGTTCTTAATGACAATTTATATCTATTTTATTATATAAAATACACAATTCACTTGGCAAAACTGTCGTATAATTTTAATTTTCAATAAAATTTACTACAACAATATAATTTCTCCAAATATTTAATTTTATCTAGCAATTACTCTAAGTATGAAAAAATAAAATTCAGGTGAATTACTCTGATAGTCTTTATATTATTTTGGTCTTCGTAATTTCAATTAGCTTGATTTTGACCATAAATTTATGATTTTGTCTCAATTTAATTTAATTACTTACAATTGTTAACATTTTTTTAATGAAAAATATGCACATAAGTGACATGTCATACTTTTCAAGGCAAAATTATAAATTTATTTAACTCAATAAGTTAACTTCAACCAATTTAGTGATAATTTTTCATCAAAAATATTAACGGCGTTATCAATTGAACTAAATTGACACAAAATTTAAAATTAAAGGTCAAAATTGAACTAATTAAAAATATAGAAACTTAAATGACATAATAAGTAAAATATAATAATTATCGGAATAATTTGTCCTAAAATTAAAAAATCAAATACCATGCATCGTGTAGACCCAAATGCTAAAATGCACCGTATGCATACATTTGTATAATGTTTATTTCGTAATGGAATGGGGACAACTTAGGTAGTAAGAGGTGAAATGAGCAGGTATAGTAGACAATACTGTTTGGTTGTGAGAGGAATGATGAGGTGGTGTGTTTGGTTATGGAAATAGAAAAGGGTACTTCAATTTCTTATATCGGTGAAAATGAATCATTTTGATATTCAGAGGTTAAATTTGATGAGTAACAGTCCTTGATCATTGTTAGCTCCCATAAAAAACAAGAAATAAGGATAAGAAAGATATTGTCAATGCGTAGACGTGGAAGCTCTTGACGGAGCCAATCTCCTTAACAGAATTCAATCTCGGGGATCATTATCTAAGATATTAGATTATGAAACTTATTTATAAGTCATTTTTCATATTTATGGTAGGTTAAATTTTGTGTAATTTCTTATAGATTCTCAAACCCTATTTAGATATGAATGTATTCCACAAGATCCTACATAAACGTAACGTAACGTGATATCTACGTAAATGTAACGTGACACCTACATAAACGTGACGTAACGTAACGCGTCACGTTACGTTTCGTAAACTTAATGAGTTTTTATTTTTTTAAATTGAATGTGAAAATGTTGCTGGTTTATGTTGGTGTCACGTTACGTTTCATATAAATATAATCTATGGCAATATTCAATTTCCTATATAGGAAATTGAATATTGCCATAGATCATAGGTGTCACGTTACGTTTATATAGGTGTCACATTACGTTACGTTTATGTATATATGATATATGGTAATATTCAATTTCTTATATAAAAAATTGAATGTTGCCATAGATCATAGGTGTCACGTTACGTTTATGTAGGTATCACGTTACGTTACGTTTATGTAGATATGATTTATGATAACATGCAATTTCCACATTACGTATAGGTATCACGTTACGTTTATGTAGGTGTCACGTTACGTATAGGGGTCACGTTACGTTTATATTGGTGCCACGTTACGTTACGTTTATATAGATATGATCTATGGTAACATTCAATTTCCTATATATGGTTTTACTATTATTTATGATATTAACAACTAATATTGAGGGTAAATGTATCAACAAAATTCCCACAGGACTTATAAGAACATAAGTTTTTTAGTAGGACCATATGTAGCATAAGTCTCCCTAATAGGACTTATAAATAATTTTCCTTATTAAATTTCGTATAATGTTAAAAAAAATAAAGAAAATAAAAATAACATTGATAAAAACAAAAATAAATTATAATACTGTTGACACCATATTTTATTTTTTTATTGATTATAACCTATTAATTGTAATCAAATCTAATTATTATTTGTCGACCCACACTATATATTATGATTATTACTATAGTCATACTATTATCTTTATCATTTGCTATTATTATTGTTTTATTTGTTCATGTTTTTCAGGTAGTGGCCAAGGTATAGCAACATGGGATGATTTTTATTGAGGATTCCATCAATTATTTTAGACTTCTTATTTTTTTACCCATATTTATAAATTTTAAAACTCTTAAAATTTCTGTTGGACTTATTTATTTTGATAATTTATTTAATTATGTTTTAATTTATTTGAAAGAGAAAAATAGAATCAAAATTTATTTTGTCCCATTATTTCTTACCTAAAACTTTTATCATAAATGTTGTTAGAATATATTTAATATTTGATTAAATCAGAGGTTTAAACAGCCCAGCACAGCAGCAAGCCAAAGGGTTCAAGTGGAAAATATTCAAATTAGTAATAATGGAGTGGAAGATATTCAGATTAGTAATGATGGAATTGAAGATATTCAAATTAGTAATTATGGAGTGGAAGATATTGAAATGAGTACAACGGCTATAAACGACCATAAATTCAAATGAATACAACGGCTATAAATTTAAATGAATATAACGATTATAAACGGCTATAAGTTTCATTATATATACCAAAGCCTCTAATGTAAACAAGTTACAAAAAAAAAAACAAAAAATATTCTTTAATCTATAATCACTCATATCTATTCTCTAAAAAATTCTCAAAGAAGTGTTCTTCAATTTTTGTTTACATCCTCTTTCAGAAATTATACACTGAGACGTATAGGTTTAAGGCCATCTTTCCTGTGTGAGGTTTACAGAAAAACCAGAGTTTTATTTTTATATTTATCTTTGAGAGATAATTCTTGTAACTTTCTGTGAAAGCAAAAATACCTACTTCTCAACCTTATAAGAGTGTAGTATACTCAGTGTTCTTGACTTAGAAAGTCTATGTAAAATCTGTGGAGGATGCTCCATCTGTGAAAAAGTTGCTAGCACCCTGTGAAACTAGAGTATAGTGAAAAATCTCAAGTGAAGCTTAAGGAGTGGACGTAGGCCGAGTTAAACCCGAACCACTATAAATTTGTTTACCTCTCTCTCCCTTATCTCTTTATTTTATTTAAATTACCATACCTATATTTCACATTTTCATTGTGCTAAAATTATTAACTGACATAGTTGTTAGAACACTTGTTTTAATTATTTTTATTTCATTAAATCATTAACTGTTCACATTTTCATTGTGCTAAAATCATTAATTGACATAGTTGTTAGAACACTTGTCTTAATTATTTTTATTTCATTAACTATATTTATCTATTGAGCTAGTCATAAATTTTATTAGGGTATTATTATTTTTAATTATAAAAACGTAATTCACCCCCTCTTAGGTTGTCTTTTGGGTAACAATTGATATCAGAGCCTAGACTCTTACTTTAGATTTAACCATCTGAGAGTTTTGATCCATGACAACCTTAACTAGCACTAGCACTATTGAAGGACAAGCCACCAATAGGCCACAATTGTTTGACGGAAACAACTATAGTCATTAAAAAGATAAGATGACCCTATACCTACAAGCCACTGATTATGCCACCAAAGGTCCAAAAATCCCTACCAAATTAGTAAACAACATTAGTGTACCTAAAACGGAGAATGAATGTGATGAGAGGGATCACAAATTATTGCAAGCCAATGCTAAAGCCAAACTCACATGTATTTGTGGATTAGACTCTAAGGAGTATAATAGAATTTCAAATTGTGATTCGGCAAAAGAAATTTGGGATAAACTTGAGGTAACATATGAAGGTACAAACTAAGTGAAAGAATCCCGTATTGATATACTTGTTCATAGTTATGAATTGTTTAAAATGAACTCTGATGAATCTATTTCAAGTATGTTTACTAAATTTACTGAAATTGTAAACTTTTTGAAATCTCTTGGCAAAATTTATACTAACAGTGAGTTAGTGAGAAAAATTCTTAGGTGTTTACCAAAGAATTGGGAAGCAAAGGTCACCGCTATTATAGAAGCCAAAAATCTCTCCACACTTGGATTGGATGAGCTTATGGGCTCCCTTATGACTCATGAGATCACCATGAAAGGACATGAGGATGTTAAAAACAAAAAGAAAAGTGAAATTGTATTCAAAGCCTCATCAAATGAAGAAGAACATGAAAACTCCAGTGAAGATGAAAGATATGCCATGTTTAGTAGAAATCTCAAAAAGCACTTCAAGAAAAACAATTATGGAGGAAGAAAACCTTTCAAAAAGGAGTACAACAAAGATAACAAGAAAGAACCTATTATTTGCTATGAATGCAAAAATCTTGGACATATGAAGATAGATTGTCAAAAATTGAAAAATCATGGAAAATACTACAAAAGAAACAAGAAAGCCATGGTAGCAGCTTGGGGAGAAAGTGATGATGAAAGCTCAAGTGATGAAATTGAAAATGAAGTAGCCAACTTGTGTCTCATGGCTCTTGAAGATGAAGACTCTACTCAAGATGAGGTAACTACTCTTTATGAAGAACTTAAAAGTGCGTTCCATGAACTACAAGATGAATTTAGAAAAGTTTGTATAAAAAATAATATGTTAAAAAAATCTGTTGCATCTTTATCTAGTAATATAGAAGAATTAAAGAAAGAGAAAATTGTTTTGAAAAAAGATTTTGGCACCATCTTTAATGATAAAAATGTTTTAAAAAACAATGTTGATGATTTAACAAAAACACTTGAAAATTTTGTAAAAGGTAGAGATAATCTTAACATGCTTCTTGGAAATCAAAGATGTGTTTTTGATAAAGCGGGTATTGGATATGACCCTATTAAGAAACAAAATAATCTTAATACAATTTTTGAAAAGGCATTTCTAATGACACACCCTCACGTTACTTGTCATTATTGTAGAAAGAAAGGCCATTATATATTTTATTGTCCATTCAAAAGGAATATGAACATGGGAATTAAAAACATTTGGATTGTTAAGGGATCTAACAAAACTAACCAAGAATGACTCAAGAAACTATGGGTACCAAAAACCAACACTTGATTGTTATCTTATAGGTTTGCTTTAAGTCCAAAGTTAAAGAAGGGAAATGGTACCTTGATAGTGGATGTTCCAGACACATGACCGGAGATAAATCATTCTTTACTACACTGTCATCCAAAGATGGAGGCTTTGTTACTTTTAGAGACAAGAAGAAAGGAAAAATCATCGGTATTGGTAGCATCGGTATTTCTCTTAACCCTTCTATTGAAAATGTTTTACTTGTTGATGGACTTAAGCATAATCTACTTAGTATTAGTCAATTATGTGATAAATGTAATCGAGTTATTTTTGATAAATCACATTGCATAATTGAAAGCACAAATGATCATAAAGCTTTATTCGTTGGTAATCGCCATGATAATGTTTATGTTTTTCATCTTAATGATCTCTATGCTAGTGATGTTAAATGTTTATATATTAATAATGAAAATAGTTGGTTATGGCATAGAAGACTTGGTCATGCTCATATAGATTTAATTGCTAAACTTTTGAGAAATAATTTGGTTATTGGACTTTCAAAAATTAAATTTAAAAAAGATTATCTTTATCGTGCTTGTCAACAAGGAAAATAAACTAAAACATCATTTAAATCAAAATCTCACATTTCCACAACTAGACCTTTACAACTACTGCATATGGATTTATTTGGTCCCTCAAGGACATTTAGTCTAGGTGGTAAACATTATTGTCTTATTATTGTTGATGATTATTCAAGATTTACATGGGTTATGTTTTTAGCACACAAAGATGAAACCTATTCTTTTTTCACAAAACTCTGTCGTAGAATTCAAAATAAAAAAGGCTTTCTTATTACTAATATTCGAACCGACCATGGTAGAGAACTTGAAAATGAGAAATTTGAATTGTTTTGTGATGAGTATGGTATTGGACATAATTTTTCAGCACCTAAAACCCCTCAATAAAATGGTGAAGTAGAAAGGAAGAATAGAACTTTAGAAGAGATAAGTAGAACAATGTTTTGCGAAAATAATCTTCCTAAATATTTTTGGGCCGAAACCGTTCACATCGCATGCTATATTTTAAATCATGCATTAATTAGACTTATTCTAAAAAAGACTCCTTATGAACTTTGACATGATAGAAATCCTAACATTAGTCACTTGCATGTTTTTGGTTGTAAATGTTTTGTGCATAATAATGGTAAGGATAACTTAGGTAAATTTGATTCAAAATCTGATGAAGCAATTTTTCTTGACTATTCCTTAACTAGCAAAGCTTATCGTGTTTTTAATTAAAGAACTTTTGTTGTGGAAGAATCTATACATGTGGCATTTGATGAAACTAACATCTCTGCTCAAAACAAATTATTAGTGATAATATAGATTTGGAACCAAATGTGAAAGATTCAAGTATCTACAAAGAAGAGAACCAACCATGTAAGTTGAACAAATAGATTGAACAACCTATTCTCCCACCTCAAGGAGAAGGAGGAAACAATGATGATTTGCCAAGAGAATTGAAGTTTGTTCATAATCACCATAAGGATTTAATCTTAGGTGACCTTACAAAAGGTATCGAAACTCACTCTTCACTTAGAAACATTTGTAGTAACCTGGCTTTTCTCTTACAGATTGAGCCTAAAAACTTTCAAGAAGCTGAATTCGATGAACATTGAATAATAGCTATGCATGAAGAGCTTAACCAATTTGAGAGAAACCAAGTGTGAGAACTTGTGCCAAAACCTAAAGATCATACCATTATCGGTACCAAATGGATCTTTCGAAACAAGTTTGATGAATCCGGCACAATTGTAAGAAACAAGGCTAAACTTATTGCACAAGGATACAATCAAGAATAAGGTATTGATTTCGATGAAACCTTTACTCCGGTTGCTAGATTAGAAGCGATTCGCATGTTACTTTCATTTGCATGTTTTAGAGATTTCAAACTTTATCAAATGGATGTAAAAAGTGTCTTTCTAAATGGTATTATGAATGATGAAGTTTATGTTAAACAACCCCTAGGTTTTGAAGATCATACTTTTCTAAATCATGTTTTTAAACTATCAAAAGCTTTATATGGTTTGAAACAAACACCTCGTGCATGGTATGAACGATTGAGTAAATTTTTGATTGAAAATAATTTTTCTAGAGGAACGATTGACACAACACTTTTTGTTAAAACTAAAAATGATGATTTACTTATTGTGCAAATATATGTGAATGACATTATATTTGGTGCTACTAATGAAACCTTGTGTAAGGAATTTGCTAAAGTGTATGCAAGGTGAGTTTGAGATGAGCATGATGGGGGAGCTAAATTATTTTCTTGGACTTCAAATCAAACAATGTAAGGAAGAAATTTTTATCAACCAAGCTAAGTTCACAAAAGAACTACTCAAAAAGTTTGGTATGTATGACTCAAAAATAGCTGGAACACCTATGAGCACATCCATTAAGCTAGACAAGGATGAAAAAGGTAAGTCTATTGATCAAACAAAATATCGAGGTATGATCGACTCACTTCTTTATTTAACTGCAAGTAGACTCGATATTATGTTTAGTGTTTGTATGTGTGCTAGATATTAATCAAATCCTAAGGAATCACATCTCAGTGTTGTTGAAAGAATTTTTAGATATCTTGTTGGCACTCAAAATTTGAGACTGTTTTATCCTAGAGGTGTTGCATTTGATTTAATTAGTTACTCGGATACCGACTTTGCCGGATGCAAACTTGATAGAAAAAGCACCAAGGGCACTTGTCACTTTCTTGGTAACTCATTAGTATCTTGGTTTAGCAAAAAGAAAAAATTTTGTTGCTTTATTAACGACAGAAGCTGAATATATAGCTTCCGGAAGTTGTTGTTGCCAAATACTTTGGATGAAACAACAATTAGAGGACTTTGATTTGCATTATGATCGTATTCCTATTAAATGTGATAATACTAGTGCCATCAATTTAAGCAAAAATCCGGTTCAACACTCACGAACAAAACATATTGAAATTCGACATCATTTTTTAAGAGATCATGTTCAAAAAGGGGATATTGTACTTGAATTTGTAAATACCGACAAGCAATTGGCGAATATTTTCACAAATCCCCCAAGCGAGGATCGCTTCAATTTTATTCGCGGCGAGCTTGGAATGTCGATTTCTATTTTAAAAGTTTTGTTATGGCTATAAAACTTGATTTTTTGTTAAAATGATATGTGTATTGCTAGATTGATATGGAAACATTTGTATCATTTGAATGCTCTCAAGTCCTTCATATATTTATTCTCCTTAACAGTTTGCTATTCTCAACTGTGTAATTTTTTTTGGGTTTTGCATCTTGAGGTAAAATTAACTTTGCATATATTGATATTTTTTTTTAAACCCTTATGGTATTTTTTTTGCATTACCATTCCAGCAACACCAACGTCCCATTAAGTTTAATTTCTGCTAGTATTATTTTATTTTAATTTAATTTATTTTTTTATTTTGCTATTAGGCTTAATTTCTTTTATTTTTATTTTTTTTTCTCATCATTATTTTTTGTTTGGACTTAATTTTCTTATTTTTGTTCTGCTTTTTAATTTCATTTTTCAGCACTTAAACATAAAAATAAAAACAAATCAAAATGCAAATATTTACATAAATAAAAAAAAACACCCTTCATTTTTTTTTTTTACGGCCATACGCCGATCAAAATAAACATATTTACATAAAAAAAACCTTCATTTTTTTTACGGCCATACGCCGATCTTGCTTCCTCATCTCTTTCATCGCTTTCTTCTTCTTTTTATCACCTTGGGAGGCCTTTGAAGGCCCTGCCCCCGTGCTTTCGTCGAGAACGACGATTCCCCGCTGACTATCAAAGGCCAAGAACGACATTGCTCCAAATCGGGCCATGGAAGTGGTCTTCCATTTAAGCTCTTTATTTTTAGCCTTCAGTGCGCAAATCTCTGCTCGCGCATCCTTGTACATG
Organism: Camellia sinensis; assembly: GCF_055761805.1. Lineage (NCBI taxonomy): Eukaryota > Viridiplantae > Streptophyta > Magnoliopsida > Ericales > Theaceae > Camellia > Camellia sinensis. The sequence goes on along the minus strand of NC_138968.1, from coordinate 127,235,660 downwards.
CACTGGAGCAGGGAGAGTTGGGCGTTGACCTAGTAGAGCTCACTCGTCTTTTTCTCTAGTCGGTGAGCCAATTTTGTGACTGCAGTCACCGTCTCCATACAGGACGTCAGTGTGAAATGATTGGCTTCAATGTCTGATTGAGCTGCCATTATTTGCTCAATCGACATCATAGGAAGGTTGGGAAGAGTAGGAGCCGGGGCACTTGGCCCAACAGCGCTTACGGGATCATTCAGGTCCGGAAAGAGAGTAAGGGGACAGGACGAGGCCATGAAGTAGAAGAAAGAGATGTAATCGACATGAGGGTCATTTTTGGCAGCCTTTCTGCTCTACTCAGTCTCTCTGTTCTATCTCTCTCACGTAGAAGAAGAAAGAAATGGAAGCGAATGAGAAAGAAGAAGGAGACGAAAGTGATTAAGAAGAAGACGGAGGAGAAGAAGACAAGAGGGAGAGAGAGCCGAGGCCATTGATTAACTTGTCTCACTTTTGTCAGCCGGCTGACGCAAAGCGAGGACGCGTGTCTGACGCGATTTTCGACGGAAAAGAGAGGCGCGCGAATCGTATATATATGTATATATATGTTTTGAATTGTATAGATGTCATTTATCATTATCATTTTCCTCCTCCTCCTCCTCCTCCTCCTCCTCCTCCTCTAGATTTTGACCCATGATTTCCTTTTGATAATGTCACAGGGGGGAGAAATTATATGATGTTATGTATTATGGTATTATTTTGTTATGATTTTAGGTATTATGGTATTATTTGAAAACTAATCTGATGATTATGTATTTATGGTTTGATATCTTAGTCTCATATCATGTCTCTAATTAAAGCTTATTTATTACACATATGTTAGCTATTTATTACACATATGTTAACCTATGTATTTAGAAATGAATGCAGGAAGCATGACTTCAGGCGGAGCTTTTCTTACTCCCAAATCAAATCAAAACATCATTGTGTGCCATCATCAAAAAGGGAGAGATTGTTAGACTTATTTATTTTGATGATTTATTTAATTATGTTTTAATTTATTTGGAAGAAAAAAATAGAATCAAAATTTATTTTGATAATTTATTTGGAAGAAAAAATAGAATCAAAATTTATTTTGATAATTTATTTGAAAGAGAAAAATAGAATCAAAATTTATTTTGATGATTTATTTGAAAGAGAAAAATAGAATCAAAGTTTATTTTGTCCCATTATTTCTTACCTAAAACTTCTATCCTAAATGTTGTTAAAATGTATTTAATATTTGATTAAATCAGAGGTTCAAACAGCCCAAAACAAAGGTTCAAACAACCCAATACAGCAGCAGGGCAAATGGTTCAAATAGCCCAACACAGCAGCAGGCCAAAAGGTTCAAGTGAAAAATATTCAAATTAGTAATGATGGAGTGGAAGATATTCAATTTAGTAATGATGGAGTGGAAGATATTCAAATGCATACAACGGCTATAAACGACCATAAATTCAAATGAATACAACGGCTATAAACAGCTATAAGTTTCATTATATATATCAAAGTCTCTAATATAAACAAGTTACAAAAAAAACCAGAATATATTCTTTGATCTATAATGACTCACATCTATTCTCTAAAAAATTCTCTGAGAAGTGTTCTTCAATTTTTGTTTACATCATCTTTCAGAAATTATACACTGAGACGTATAGGTTTAAGCCCATCTTTCCTGTGTAAGGTTTATAGAAAAATCAGAGTTTCATTTTTATATCTAGCTTTGAGAGATAATTCTTGTAGCTTTCTGTGAAAGCAAAAATACCTACTTTTCAACCTTGTAAGAGTGTAGTACACTCAGTGTTCTTGACTTAAAAAGTCTGTGTAAAATCTGTGGATGATTGCTCCATCTGTGAAAAGGTTGCTAGCACCCTGTGAAGCTAGAGTAAAGTGAAAAATTTCAAGTGAAGCTTTAGGAGTGGACGTAGGCCGAGTTGAAGCCGAACCACTATAAATTTGTTTGCCTTTCTCTCCTTTATCTCTTTATTTTATTTAAATTGCCATACCTATATTTCACATTTTCATTGTGCTAAAATCATTAACTGAAATAGTTGTTAGAACACTTGTTTTAATTATTTTTATTTCATTGACTATATTTATCTATTGAGTTAGTCATAAATTTTATTAGGGTATTATTATTTTTAATTGTAAAAACCTAATTCACCCCATCTTAGGTTGTCTTTTGAATAACAATTTCTTTTCTCCACCAGATAATACCAAAATTATTCTCATAAAAGCATTACACCCATTAAAATGCACACTCCCACACCCCCCACACTCCAAAAAGCCTCTCCCAAAACCCTAACAAAATTCACGACGGTGGAACCTCCCAAAATCAGTGAAAAAAATTTGTAATAATTAAGAAGTTTTTTCTCTGTTTCATTACGATATTTGTCAATCTGTTTGATTTTTTTTCTATTACCTCTTTTTATACACACAACACAATCTACTTTCATATTTCTTTGGTTGGTTTTCTGTGATTCATCCATGGCCTCACTATACTTGTATTGCTCTCTGTGTGAGCAAAATTGAATAGGATTTCACTCCTCGGTCAACCGGTCAGTCCGGTCGACCATCCAATGGTGGTCTGACCTCATTTGTTTGTCTATTTTTGCTATTGTTTCGACTATCTATTCCCAAACAAATAAGAAATGTTTGGTTACTTGTTCCTAAACAAATAAATAATGTTCAGATCTGTGTTCCCGATCATATGTTAGGGAGTTCGGGCCTAAAAAAATGATACGCAATTTTTGTTATTTTTTTCAAAAAACTTATCCTTACAAGGCCAATCTTTTCCAAGCTAAAAACACCATCAAAGTTATGAACATTTTCTAAGCTTTTATTGTTGTACTCCTCTCATCTCATGGAGCTGTGATTGCCGAAAAACTTCCACTCATTGTCATTGCCGAAGAAATATATGCAATCAAATGGTTGTCACAATTGCTGCCGGAATCTTGCCGCCAAAAGGTTTCAAAGGTTTTGAGGGAGAGTAGGTTTTGAAAGTGAAATTTAGAGAAAATGGATGAGTGATGATGGAGGTAGATGATCTCATAAACCCTAACTCATGATGTAGTGAGTGTGTCAGCTTAATTGTGAGATGGAGTGTCTCAAAAATTTTGATGTATTTTTTAGTAATTTCATTTGAAGTTATTATTATAATAAAAAAATAAAGGCTAAAACTGGGGAGTCTAAAATAATTGAAGAGTGCTAATAATAAGGCTCTTTTTTATTGAAGTGGCCAAGTAGATGGACCTGCTTCCGGCGGTTATTTTCAAAAGAAGGGGCCATCGGTTAAGTCCATAAATAGGCAAGGATAATGCAAGCAAAAGACATCAATAACCAAACACATCAACCATTCTAGACATAGTTCAATTAAGAGTAGATTTCTTCCATCATAGGAGTAATTTATTCTTTAGAAGTAGTTTTAATTCAGTGATTCTGTAATTGCATTTTGATTCTTGTAATCAATTAACCAATATTTTATTCTTATAATCAGTAAACATTTTCAGTGTTTTAATTTTAATTTCGGTTTGTTTCTCTCAATCGGTTTCCTCCAAAGAAGTCTTGACCTTGAAACACTTGACCTTTTCAAGGACATAAAACATAACCACAAAGCTTGGTCTGTTAGTGTTTTGTGAGAATTTTGGTTTATCTGTCAATTGATGCAAATGTAAAATACCTAGATGCAATAATAAACGCCAGATACAAAAAGCATAAAAAGTTTTACCTGTCTACAATTTCTCACAGATCGTAAGACTATTATGCGGGATTTCAATGTTTAGAAACCATCGAGTAATGATGTTGCTCTACTTAATCGAAACAATTTGGGAAAACACTGCCTGACCAATAGACTACCAAAGACCCAATTGAAAAAACCGGTAGTACTTCTGTTTAGGGTATAACCTGTTTGAAAAGCAGAATAATATATTCATTCAACTTGTTCCACTCACACACTTCCATTCAGAACAAGTGCACAAACTAATGAAATAAAACTTCAATACGTTTTAGTACATAACCAACCCAAGCTCGTCTTACAAAAAGGAGTACAAACTTCAAACTTCAAAAGTACAACTTGAACACTCAACCCAAATATATAGATTGGTATCAAACATCAAAGCTCTTTCTTGGCAAGGACTAGAGCATACATAGCTTGATGCACATAGCCACGAAGCACCTTCATCACCAACATACATACAGTGCAGATGGTTGAGAGAATGGCCAGTTAATAGTGATATATCAAAGCCATTGAAAGTTATCACATTTCGTATAATCATAGCTAAACAAAAAGCTTAGAAGCTTAATTTGCATTTGGACCATATTATATAGGGTAAATTACAAACACACCCCTTGAGGTTTGATAAAAATACAAATCACCCCTTGTGGTTCTAGAAATTACATTCCACCCTATGAAGTTTCTAATTTTATAACAAATCGCCCATTTTATTAACAAATTATGAAGTCAATTAACAGTTTTTAATGATATTAAAAATATATTTCAATTAATAATTTAAGTAATTTTATTATTATATAGGAGAACAATTATGAAATTCATTTTTTAGTTAATTATGTTAAATAAAAAATTCTAACAATAGGGTATTTGTAATATTCTAAATCATAGGGGACAATGTGTACTTTAAGCAAATCGCAGGGGTGAATTTGTAATTTACCTTATTATATAATGTACATACCAATTTGCAAGTCTAATGATAATGTCCAACCAAACAATACTAAACATATCTGGGTCGACTCTAGCTATGTCAGAATCACGAAAAATTATTGGGTGCTAGGAGAGTATCATGTGGCAAGCCACATGGTGCCTTCAACCAATCACAAGCATCATGGCCTCCCATGTTGTCTCCCCATCACCCAACACATAAATGTAACCCCCACTCTCAACCAATGAGAGAAGAGGAAGGTACCACATGGCACCTACCCTCTTTGCACACAAAAATTTCTCCAGAATCACAATTTAGTGATCAAAGAGATCTCAAACTATGTATTACCAGAATGCTCAACATCCCCTAGTAGTTGGGATGAAAATCATGGATAACATCTTTTATAATTTGAAGCATATATTGATAAAACATTATAAATTTTAGAATATGACATATATACAGTTCTAAAGGAGTTCAATTGAAAATAGAACCAGGATATACATGTATAACATGTTATACACAAAAAAGTATCTTCCTATTTCATGCTTTCAAATCTTAGATCATTTCATGACATAATATAAGGGATATCGACCAAATTTCCTCTCTCTGTTCTAGAGATATCTACCTAGTGTTGAATTGCAAATAGGCTGCTATAGTTTAAATATTTAAATGATTGTATTATTTTCTTTTTAACACTTGCATTAACAGAATCAGTGTTTGCATTTTACTCCAAAATTATGAGATTGTTGCATATATTTGAATTTCAAGAGGGGTAAAACCGCTGACAGGTAAAGTGAATTTTTCCCACTTTTGAATTTGATAATAACAATTTCTTCCCCTGGGTAATGCACACTAATTTAGGATTTGGGTTCCTAAGAGTCAATGTGGTTAAGGTGTACACAAAAATATTGTCCACTGAGGTTAAGGTGTTTTGCATTGTGGAGCAGCGAATCATCGCCATCAACCTCTGTTTCGAAGTCATTGTTTATTATTACTTTACATTTACTAAAGCATGACACTACAGCACATATATGCATGATTAAATGTAAAGGAAGAACTGCAAGTGCACCTGCTCAAGACCCACACTCACAAAGAGGGATCTGTTTAACTAACAATCAAAGCACAAGAAGCAGTCCCAAATCAATTTTATGTTGTCTTTGAGCATTTCAGTGACCATGTCAATTTGACTGCTCTGCTCCTGCAAATTGGAAGAACTGAATTTCAAAAACACATGAACATTTTTACCAATTAAGAAACCACAATTACAAGAGTTAGAATGTAAAATGAAGGAATTTAGGGTTAGGATTTTGGAAGAAGAAGAAGAAGAAGTTTTATATATATTGAATAATCATAGTGCCTCAACTTTACACCAGTCAAATATATATACAAACTCTAACATAGCAATATGACCATCGTACCTTCAACTTAAGTAAATATTAACAATAGAACAAAAGAACAAATTAAGTATTCTAACACTTCCCCTCAAGCTGGAGCATAGAGATCAAACATGCCTAGCTTGACGGATAAGCGATGAAACGAAGGCCGAGCCAAAGGCTTGGTTAGAATAGCACCCAATTGATCCTCAGAACGAACATAAGAAGTCACAAGTTGTTTGCGGAGTAAGAGATCACAAATAAAGTGGCAATCAACTTCGATATGTTTGGTGCATTTATGAAACACAGGATTATTGGCAATGAAGATAGCAGCCTAATTGTTACAAGACATGGTCATAGGAGTGGGAACAGAAAAGCCAAAATCTTGGAGAAGAGACTGAACCCAGAGCATCTCAGAAGCAATATGAGCCATGGCATGATACTCAGCCTCGGCACTAGAACGAGCAACAACAGTCTGTTTCTTGCTAAGCAAAGTAACAAGATTACCACCAACAAAAGCATAATAGCCCAAGGTAGAACGGCGGTCAGTCTTATTACCTGCCTAATCAGCATCACTGAAGCCAATGACAGGCAAAGAGGAAGAGGGGTGATAGAGCAAACCCCAACCGGGAGTACGCTTTAAGTATTGCAAGATACGACACACAGCCACAAAATGGGATTGACGGGGAGCATGCATAAATTGACTAACCACACCCACGGCATACGTAATATCTGGACGAGTGACAATGAGATAGATTAACTTCTCAACCAATCGACGATAACGACCAATATCGGGAAATAAGTCGCCAGTGTCACCATCAAGAACATACTTCCGTTGAGAAAGAAACAAGCCCTGAGAAGAATGGGCAACTTCAATCCCAAGAAAATACCGAAGAAGGCCCAAGTCTTTGGTGTGAAATTGTTATCCCAAATACTGCTTCAAATCAGCAATACTAGTGGAGTCGCTCCTTGAAATGCTGATGTCATCCATATAGACAATAAGAACAATACTCTCAGTAGATGAGTGGCGAACAAAAACAGAGTGATCAAAGGTGGAACAGTGAAATCCATAGGCAAGCACAACAACACTGAAGTGATCTAACCAGGCACAAGGGGACTGCTTAAGACCATACAAGGCCTTCCGCAATTGACAAACAAGATGCTCTTGGTCGGGAACAATATAGCCAGGGGGCTAATCCATATAGACCTCTTGGAGATCATCATGGAGAAAGGCATTCTTGATATCAAGCTGATATAAAGGCCAAGACTGATTAATTGCAACCTCTGATGCACGGACACGGACACAGACACGGGAAAACACAAATTTTCAAAAAATAGGGGACACGACACGCTTGGGACACGTTCAATATATATAATTTTATTTATTTATTATATGTAAAATTAAAAAATATAAATATTATTTATTTATTTTAATATCAAATATTATTCACAAATTAAAATTTTTCTATAAATAAAAATAATTTATTTAAGCAAACAATAATATCTAAAAAACAGAAAAAAGAAAGGAAAAAAAAGATTTTTTTTGTTCAAATATATATCTATATTAGTATATAAATATATATGTATATATATTAGTATATAATATATATCTATATATATTATCAGAAAAATAAAATAGAAAAAAAAATTGAAGATAGAAAAAGAAAATAGAAAAAAAAAAATAGAAGAGAGAGGGGGGGATCAACATCACTCAGTATATAAAAGAAAAAAAAATAAAAAAACAAATAAAATCAGACAGAGAGGGAGAGAGAGAGAGATCGGAGAAGAAGGACGAAGAAGAAGAAGATCGAAGAACGAAGAAGAGCAGCGTACCTTAACGAGTGACGACGAGACGAGGACCGACGACAAGTGATGAGCGACGACGAGCTACGGACGACGGGCAACGAGATATGAGCTACGAGCTACGACGAGCGACCACTGAAAAGTGACCAGGTCCCCTCTTTCTCTCCCTTTTTCTTCTGTTGTAATCAAATTAGGCAGATATTGCTCTATTTTTGTTTTTTTACAAACCGACCCCCAAAAAAGTTTTGTAAATTATGAAATTACCTCCGAACGTGTCCCAAAGTGTCCAAACGTGTCCAGATGTAAAAAAATTAAAAAAAGGGGGACACTCTCTGCTGCGTGTCAAACACGTGTCCACCGCGTGTCCGACGCGTATCCGTGTCCGACACTGGTACGGAGCCCTCAGAGAGGTGTCCGTGCTTCATAGATTGCAACAGAGAGAAGAATCCAAACGGAATTAAGATGAGCCACAGGAGAGAAGATCTCCAAGTAATCAACACCATATGTCTGGGTGTAGCCTTTAGCTACCAGGCAAGCCTTAAGTCGCTCAATAGTTCCATCAGGAAGACACTTAACAGTATAGATCCAACGACAACCCACAATAGATTTGCCAAACGGCAGAGAGGTAAGTTCCCACGTCTGATTCTGATGAAGAGCATGCATTTCCTTATCCATGACATGCTTCCAACCAGAGATGGACATAGCCTGCTGATAGGTGCGAGGAATGGAAATGCTAGACAAGCTACAAGCAAAGGAGTGAAGACCAGGAGAGAGGCGATCATAAGAAACAAAATGAGCAATAGAATGTTGAGTGCACGTTCGTTTACCTTTGCGGAGTGCAATAGGAAGGTCATCAAATGACATATCAGCAGGTGGAACAGGGGCCTCAGACGAAGGAGATGAACTGGTCGAGCCACAAGACACAATGCGACGTGCTTGAGACCGTTGATAAACCTGCAAAGGAGGGATAGAAGCAAGAGGAGATGGAGAGGATATAGGAGTGGATGTGGAAGGAGTATAAAAGGGAAGAGTAGGAGTGACAAAGGCTAACTCCCCCTTAAGATGAAAACACTGATACCCTTTCTGAGTGAGAGAATAACCTAAGAACACACACTTGCGTGCTCGAGGAGATAACTTATCCAAACCAGGGTCAAGAACATGGACAAGGACCACACAACCAAAAATGCGAGGAGACAAGGGAAAAGGAGATGTTGTGGGATATAACAGAGAATAGGGAGATGTGTGTACAACACTAAAGGCATGCAATTGATAAGAAAACAAGCGATGAGAACTACATCATCCCAAAACTGTTTGGGGACATGCATATTAAATATCAGGGTGTGAGCACCATCTAACAAATGGTGGTGTTTCCGCTCTGCAACACCATTTTGAGGGGATGTATGAGAACAACTAGATTGATGGATAATACCATGAGTATCACAAAAGGTAGTTACAACAGATTGCATATATTCTAAGACATTATCAGATCGAAATATCTTAATACGTTTGCCAAATTGAGTAAAGATTTCATGATAAAACTTAGAGATGATGGAAGGCAAATCAAATCTTTGTTTCATTAAAAAATACCAAGTCATCTAAGAGTAATCATCCACAAAAATAACAAAATAAAAGAACCCATTAACAGTGGGAGTTCTAGAAGGACCCCAAATATTTGTATGGACAAGAGCAAATGACTTAGATACACGACTAACACTACGACTAGGAAAAGAACTACGGTGATGCTTCCCAAATTGACAGGCTTCACACTCAATTTGAGAAACATGACTCAAGCTTGGAACAGCTAACTTAAGCTTGGCCAAGAAGGGGTGACCCAAACGAAAATGCCATTGAAGAGGAGATACACTAGCAATCAACACAGCGGATGGAGGATGAGGAGAGATCTCAGTGTCCAAAAAGTATAAGCCATCCTTCTTATGCCCCAAACCAATCATTCTCTTGGTCTGGAGGTTTTGCAAAACACATGAAGTAGGAGAAAAGGTTATCGAACAATGGAGAGCTTGAGTCAATTGGCTAATAGAAAGCAAATTAAATGGAAATTTAGGAACATAAAGATCAGAAGGTAAAGAAAGGAATGGAGTGTACCTTGACCATAGACAGGTTGAGAAGATCCATCAGCAAGTATAATGGTATGATCAACAGGTCTAAGAGTATCAAAAAGAGAGGAATTACCAAAGACATGGGAACTAGCACCAGAGTCTAGGAGCCAAGGCTGAGGGGACTTAGCCAGACATGCAATATTACTTGAACTAGCCATAGTAGCAGTAGAGGATGAAGGTAGACTAGGCCGGAGAGACTGGACAAGAGCAGTAAACTCACTAATCTGAGTAGTGAGTGTCTCATGAGAATTAACTGGAGTAGCATCCAAGCCAGTGGACAACAAGGAAGACTGTGAGGATGGGACATCCATAACATGATGGACATGATTAGGTTTGCCATATTTCTGCCAACACTAAGGTTCAGTATGACCTTAGGAACCACAATGAGTACACTTGCGATCACCACGCGTACGAGAACCAAGTTCACTACTACCGCCACCACGGAAACCACTACGTGAGCCATCATTATGAGGTCCACCTCCACGAGAGCCCCGTGAACCAGAATAAGAGCTCCAGGGGCTAGATGAACCATGAAAACCCCCGCGAGTTGACCCATGATCACCACTACCAGAAACCAATGCAGAAGATGATAAAGTAGAGGATCCAGAAGTGGATTGTGCTTGTCTCAATGAAGAGTGTAACAGCCTAGAATAGGCATTAGCAGCTGAAGGTAAAGTCTCACTGGCAATAATCTGATCCTTGAACCCTCACAACTCAGGATCTAAGCCAGAAAATAAAGAAGCCATCATAAACTCCTCCCAATGTTGCTTCTGCTTGTTCACATCAGTAGTGAAGGGTCGATGCTGCAGTAACTGATCCCACAAAGTCTTGAGACTACTATAATAATTAGGGAGAGATCGGCCAGATTGATGCATAGCAAAAATCTGTTCACATAACTCATAGACCCGAGAGACATTACTTTGATTTGAAAAAGACTCAGCAAGGGAGTCCCAAATGTCCTTAGAGGTATCACAAAATTCCACGGTAGTAGCAACATGTGGTTCCAAACTATGCCAAATCCAACCCATAACACAGAAATCCTCACTACACCAATCATCATAAGCTTGATCATTAGTTGGAGAAGGGAGTTCGCTAATGAAGCGGGACTTCTTACCACGTAAGAAAATCTTGACGGCATGGGCCCAAGCCAAATAATTGGCACCATTCAATTTCTTGGTAGTGATAGATAGGGGTGAGCATGGTCCGGATTGGACGGGATTAGGGTAAAACCAGGACCAATCCGTTATCTACGGTTTCTGAAAAATTGGAACCAATCCAATCTATTTAAATCATGGAACCAATCCATTTAAATACGGATTGAATTGGTTTAAGACCACGGATTCACATAATTAAATAACAAAAATATATATATAACACTTTAATTTCATAAAAATATAAACATAGCGCTATATTAGTTCTACAATAGCAACATAGTTTTTTTATAATAGCGACATACTGTTCTAGAATTTAAATAACTATAAGAAAACTGGTTTCACCATAAGTATTTAGACCATTACAAATTAAAACTAAAAACTAACAAACAAAAGTAATAAAAGAAGATATTATACGATTTTAGGTTTGAGTTTAGATTTTATATAGAATAAGAGAAAATACTATGGGGGAGGATGTATAATAAAAATATAGACTATTTGTATACGGTCCGGATCGGTTCCAATCCGGAACCGTGGGGTTCAATCCGGAATCAATCCGTGGACTACAGATTTTTAATTCTTCAATTCGGAACCAAACCGCGGATTCAAAAAATCAATCCAAACCTATCGGATTGGACTGGACTGGATCGGATTACGGATTTCACGGATTCCTTGCTCAGCCCTAGTGATAGATTTAGGCATGCCATCATCCTTACCCATAGTTGTAGCCTCAGCCTCAATCTCAACCATAATGATCAATCACACAAAATTCTCAACACGAGGGGCAAAATACTTGCAAACAAATACCCACAACAGCACCAACAATTTTGGAGCCAAATTACTTGCAAACAGACATAGAACTAGCTCAAAAAAAACAAAAATCCACAGCAAAAATAGGCAAGAGTGAGGAGAACACAGGTTTGCCACTAGATTTGGACACAAATTAGACCAACACACCGACTCAACATCAGCAATCAAGAAATAGAGGACAAATATCCCTTGCTAGAAGGATTTCAGCCCTTATATAGAAACCTTCAATAGGTAGAATTGAAGAAACAGTGCTGCTGGACCACAAATTAGGCAATAATCGAACAAAACATCAACCCAATAGTAGCAAAATCACAAATTAAGATCAAGGACGCCTAGGGTTATGATTTTCGGCTCCTAGGGAAGAGATTCCAGCAAAAAAAAAAAAAAAATAGCAAAAAGCAATCCCAAGAGTAGATTTGAAAAACAGTCCCAAAAACATGAAAATACTTTAAAAAATCGAAAACTCACATTAGGGATGATCAAAAAATTTTACAAAAATCACCATAAATCTGAGGAGGCAATTTCGAGTCTAGAGGTGAAGGACCTGTCCATACCGTGCTTACGTCATGCTAACGTCATCGTATGCCTAATGACATCAGCACGTTTCAGTCACCTCAGATCGATCTCCAGAGTTTGTAAAACATTTTTAATGAAGAATAGGTCGCTCTGATACCAAGTTAGAATGTAAAATGAAAGAATTTAGGGTTGGGATTTAAGAGGAGGAAGAAGAAGAAGTTTTACATATATTGAATAATCATAGTGCCTCAACTTTACATCAGTCAAATATATATACAAACCCTAACATAGCAATATGACCATCGTACCCTCAACTTAAGTAAATATTAACAATAGAACAAAAGAACAAATTAAGTATTCTAACAACAAGACAAAGGGTTGATTTCACTTTAATCCCCTAAATAAGAACTTGATAGTTATTTTGTCTTAGGGTTAATTTTCACTTTCATCCCTTAAATTATTTCCATTTTTCTATTTCATCCCTAAACTATCAATTTCATATAGTTAGACCCTAGAATTTCTGATTTTAATTTATATGGTCCAATTGGAAACACCCCATTCAAATCAATAGTAGTGGAAATCTAATTCAATGGGCAAAAAAAGTAATTTTGCAATTTGAACAACCTATATCGTACAAGTAAACACAAATCTTCTTCCTTACACTATATTAGACAACCTACGACCAAACACCCAATTTCTTCTCCACTCCTCATTTCAAAATAATGACTAAAAAAAAATGTGTATGGTTGTATGGTTTAAGTTGTTCAAATTTTAAAATGATTTTTTTTTTATCTATCAATTTAGGGTTTAACAATTATTGATTTGGACAGCTTTCACCAATTGGACCATATAAATTGAAATAAGAAACTCTAGTGACTAAATAGATGCAATTGATTGTTTAGGGATGAAAAAAAAAAATGGAAATAATTTAAGGGATAAAGGTCAAAATTAACCCGAAGACAAAGTAACCATCGAGTTCTTATTTTACAAAATTCACTAATTAGCGTGTGCAAAGGTAGGTCATAATTTATCAAGAAAATGCAATGGATCAGATGGAATATATCATACCCTTCAAAAAAAACATACCCGTAGCTGTGATGCAATTCCAGTCATCTTCAGACTGACCTCTTCTGTAACTTCTCCAGCTGAGGTCCTGAAATCGAATCGATCTGCATGCCGAACCTTAAGTCTCATTGATGAACTTCTAAATGTTTTAGCATTTGTGTGCCAAATCCCAACAACAGTGTACCGATCTCCAGAAGATTCCTTTCCCAGAGGCCACCTTAACCCACCCTTCACATCTGGATCTAGAACTGCAGAATTGATCAGGCTCCTGATGTTGCACTTCTCATCATCCTGGAACAGTAAAAATGATAACATGATCACAAAATTTCATTGTCAGTAAGGAGAGCTCTCAAAAAAGAGAAACTTCAGGAAATGCTTAACTAATTTTAAGTCTGATGGAAGCTACAACAATATTTGTTTTTCCACGTAAAATATACAACGATTCCTGTCACTGTTACTGTTACTGTCAACATGAAAGAATCTTCCCTTTTTTGGTAAATTACACGGACCACCTCTAAGGTTTGGAAAAAAATATAATAAGCCCTACAGTTTTGACATAATTACACACCACCCTCCCTTTTAGTAAGGCTAGAGAGACCAAAACTAATGCAGATGGTGTGAAACACAAGGATAAACAAAGGAAAATTTTACATTTAAGTGTAAAAGATATGATGACATCATTTTTTATTCATATAACTAACAAATTATTGTTGAAAGGAGGGTTAAGTATTATGTGAATTAAAATCTTAAAGGAACCCAATTATGTCAAAACTGTGGAACTGGACGTATTTTCTTCAAACCTTGGGGAAGGTCAGTGTAATTTACCCTCTCCTTTTTTTTCTTCGAAAACTTCAGGAGGGAAAATTTTATGCACATTTTGAGGGCATAAAGAAAAGTACATGTAAAACCTGTTCTACAATGTAATTCAACCCATAAGATATTTCACAATGCAGCAAATGAAACAAAGGTTTTCAATGCCATGTTTTCTTTGTGCTGGAGTTGCTTCTTCAGCTTGGAACGGAGAACTTCCTCACTAAACAGTCAAGCATTTGAAAAGTGGGGGAGGAGAAAACAGGGTTTTTTGGGGGATAAGGTGATATTCGCTAATAGTTAAAATATAGCAGATTTGATATCTGACTTTCATCCGCAACAGCACCAGAAAAGAGAAAGGGCAAGCGACCAGAATGCAAGTTGCAACATTAATGCTGATCGTACTAATCAAATGCTCCAGTTGGCCAGAAATGAATGAAGTAATTTATAATTATAGTCAAAGCTCATCAAAGATGCTCACTGTTAAATCAGTTACAATTCTCTTGGTGTATAGCATCAGCCTCAGGTCCAGATCCCTATCGAGACAGGATATGTCTACAACCAGGTGGCGCACTAGGTTTAATGCAATCTACAAGAAAAAAGTGAATACATCAATGCAAGCCTCCGTAGGTTAAAAACTGTATAAAAGATCAAGCACAGCAAGTGAAACAAGAGGAAATAATAAATGTAAATACTAACAACTCCCCAATGATGAACCATTATTAGATTTCCTTTTTTTTTTTTATTATCTTTACAAATTTGATGTACTCCAGTAACAGTAATTAGATTTCAATTACAACGACATGGGTATAGAAATAGACAAAAATGCACAGGATTTTAGTTACTGAATGGAAGAAACTTGCCTTGTAAAGTTCAAGCTTCTTACAGTCTTCCAATATTCTACATTTGCAAGAGATAGTTGAATCTGGCCACATGCTATCAGACAGCTATACAACATAGTTCAGAAAATAAATAGTGATTATTGTTATTATTATTATACAAAAAAAGTGTGAGAAGCATGAATCTAATTACAAAGCGGTTTAGCAAAAGGAATACCTTTACTTGGTATAACTCCTTTTCCTCTTCAAAATTGAGTCCAATCTTTGGCACGACTTCATTTGTAGTGTACTTCATATATGTAGGAGGAACATTTGTATAGAATGATCTATTCAATAGTCTCAAAGTGGTTTCAGTAACTGAAGTCCCTTTTACAGTTTCTAGACTAACTGAAGGGCTCCTGCATCTCAAACAAGGGCGGACGATCATTAGGACAAGATATATTTGCAAAAATAAATATTGTAGCCATTAGTATTGCCATTGAAACTAAGTGGACAGGTGAGAAAACTCAGAAAATAGATGATATCGGTTTTAAGCTATATTATAGGAGCAATGATAGACATAGGAATGTGGTAGGAATAATAGTTGCCAAAGGTCTTGTAGAAAATATAATTGTGGTCATTAGGAAAGATGATAGGATTATGTTAGTCAAACTAGTTATTAGAGAGAATATAGTGAACGTTATTAGTGTATATGCCCCCCAAGTAGGATTAGATGATTAGACTAAGAGAGTTTTTTGGGACCAAATGGATGAGGTATTACAGGAGATATCCGTAGAAGAGAACCTAGTTATAAGTGGTGATTTTAATGACCATGTAGGAGTACATAAACTAGGTTATGAGAGGGTGCATGGTGGGTATGATTTTGGTGATAGAAATGAGACTGGAGAGAGTATTTAGGCTCTGTTTGGTTCCATTTTGGAATCATGATTCCACCCTCATATTCCAACCATATTTGATTATAGTTTTCAAAATATGATTCCAAATCACATTTCAAAACACATTTGAAAACACGTTTGGTAACCAAAGAGTTTTTGAATTTTTGAGTCTATCTGGTCGTCCGCCCAGATATCCCCCTGGACGTCTGGCCAATTGACCTGAACAGTGCTTTTTTTTTCTTCAATTGCCATTTGTTATTTGAAAAAAAATAAATTTATATTTGTTTTTGATTTTTTTAAATATAGAAATTATTTTTTTAAAACCAAAATGACAAATTATTTGGTCATTTATTTAAAATTAACAAAAAATAAATAAATTAAAAATAAAAATTAATTTGTCACAATAATTTTTAAAAAATAAAAAAAAATAGTTTTAAACAAAACAATTAAAAAAAAATTCAATCAAAAGTAATTTTAATGCACTAGCTGAATTTTTTTTTTAACAAAAAATAATATATATTTTTTAATATTTTAAATAAAAAAATATTTTCAGAATTTTTGAATTTTTTAAATAAAAAATTCATTTTTTTTAATAATTATTTTTTTGAATTGAATTTTAAAAAGAATTTTGTTATGAGCTTT
The DNA here is from genome assembly GCF_055761805.1 of Camellia sinensis. Taxonomy (NCBI): domain Eukaryota; kingdom Viridiplantae; phylum Streptophyta; class Magnoliopsida; order Ericales; family Theaceae; genus Camellia; species Camellia sinensis. The sequence continues at coordinate 127,218,992 of NC_138968.1, read as the reverse complement.
GAATAAAATTTTCAATAGAGTTTTGAATTGTATGTTTCATTATGAGTTATAAGTTTTTTAATTAAGTTTTGAAAATTCTTTTCAAAATTCATAACCAAATAACTTTTCTTATTTCAAAACTTAATTCAAAAATTCAAAACTCAATTCAAAATTCAATTCAAAACTCATAACCAAACAAATTTTCTCTTTTCAAATCATGATTTAATAACTCACAAACTCAAAATACAACTCCATTATCAAATTATTATTCTAAAACTAAATCAAACGCTACCTTAGATTTTGCGTTGGCTTCTAACCTAGTGGTGGTCAATACTGTGCATAAGAAGAGAGAGAAACATTTGATAACCTTCAAGAGTAGGTTAATTAGGAGCCAAATACATTACTTTCTAGTACGAAAAGAAAACCGTCTAAAATGCAGCGACTGTAAGGTGATTCTTGGAGAGAGCTTGATGTCTCAACATAGAATTTTAGTACTAGACTTATGCTTTAAAGGGCAATACCAAGCTTGGAAAGATAGTGGGCGTCGCAGGACTAGATGGTGGGACCTAAAAGGGATAAACTATATACATTTAAGAATAAACTGGATAAAGAAGGTACTTGGGACATGGAAGATGATGCTAACACTTTGTGGAACTCGATGGCCAATTATATGAGGAGAATCTCAAGGGAAGTAATTGGAAAGTCGAAAGGAAATGGACCTAACTTTAAGAAAACTTTGTGGTGGAGGAAGAAGGTCCAAGCGGTAATAAAGACGAAAAAAGAGAGCTTGAAAAAGTGACAGAATGATAGAATTGAGGAAAACCTTAAGCGCTATAGATTGGCCAATAAGGAGGTTAAGAGAGACTAAGTTGAAAGCCTATGATTACCTATACACTAGACTAGATAGTAAGGAATGAGAGAAGAGGATATACAAACTTTGCTAAGATAAGAGAGATAAAAACAAGAGATTTTAATCAGGTTAAGTGTATCAAGGGTGAGGACTCTAAGGTGTTGGTGACTGATAAAGAGATTAAGGAGAGATGGAAGAACTATTTTGAAAAGTTATTAAATGAGGAACATGAAAGTAGGTAAAAGGAGAGGAAGTATGCAGTAATAAGGAAAACCAGGACTATAGGTTCTATCGTAAGATTAGGGACTTTGAAGTAGAGTTTGCACTTAAGAAGATGAACTTGAATAAGGCTTTAGGACCCAATGATGTACCTATTGAAGCGCAAAAATGTTTGGATAAGAAAGGGGTTGTTTGGTTGACTGATTTAACAAGATTTTGTTGACTAGAAAAATGCCAGAAGAGTGAAGGAAGAGTATTTTAGTGTTAATATATAAGAATAAAGGAGATGTTTAGAATTGCAACAACTATAGAGGAATCAAGTTAATGTGTCACACAATGAAAGTGTAGAAGAGAGTAATGGAACGTCGATTGCGAGATATAATAGAGTTGTCAGAGAATCAATTTGGGTTTATGCCTGGTAAGTCAACAATGGAAGCAATCTATCTTTTGAAGAGAGTAATAGAAAAGTATATAGAAAAGAAAACAGACATTCATATGATTTTTATCGATCTTGAGAAAGCATATGATAGAGTGTCTCGAGATATAATCTAGTGGGTGTTAGAGAAGAAAGGCGTGACAAAATGTTACATTGATGTGATTAAGGATGTGTTTGAAGGTGTGGTGACCACTATTAGATCGCTTGTTGGAGAGATAGGTGAATTTCCAATTACTATAGAATTACACCAAGGATCAGCCTTAAGTCCTTATCTTTTCACTTTAGTTATGGATAAGTTGACGCGCAATATTCAAGATGATGTGCCATGATGTATGCTTTTTGCGGATGATATCGTGTTAGTGGATGAGATTAGAGAAGAAGTTAACACTAAGTTAGAGAATTGGAGAAAAGCACTTGAATCTAAAGGATTTAGGATAAGCAAAACTAAAACAGAGTATATAAAGTGTAATTTTAGTAACAGTCATAATGAAGGCAGATGAGAAGTGAAGATTGAGAACCAAGAACTACCTAAGAGTGAATATTTTTGTTATTTAGGATCGATTATCTCAACGACTAGGGAGATTGGAGCGGATGTGGTTCATAGAATTAAGGCGGGATGGCTTAAGTGGAGGAGTGTGTTTGCAGTACTGTGTGATAAGCGAGTACCCATTCGACTAAAAGGGAAGTTCTATAGAATGGCTATTAGACCAGCGATGTTGTATGGGATGGAATGTTGGGCAATTAAAAAATATGTAGATAAAATAAGTGTTGCTGAGATGAGGATGCTAAAGTGGATGTAAAATAAGACTAGAAAAGACAGAGTTAAGAATGAGTGAGTATATTCGAGAATGGGTAAGAGTAGTACTGATAGAAGATAATTTGAGAGATAATAGATTGAGATAGTTTGGTCATATACAACGGAGACCAACAGATGCAGTAGTAAAGAGATGCGATACAGTGACAATAGATGGTACTGTTAGGGGAAGGAGTAGACCTAGATTGACGTGGACTAGTGTAATAAATAGAGACATGAATCTTCTTAATTTGACTAACGACATGGCCTTGGATAGAGTCGAGCGGAGAAGAAGGATTCATGTAGCCGACCCTATTTGATGGGACTTAAGGCTTGATTTGGTTTGGTTAGTAATATTGCCTTTGAAAGATTAGTTTGGATTTTTAGAGAAAATTCATTTATAGATGACTTAAGTAGATAGTTTTGAATTTTGATGTGAATTTGTTGGTGGGTATGAGGAACTTTGTTTACATGTTATTAAAATCTTGCTAGTCGAGTAGGGCAGTTAGCTCAGTAGTAGAGTGCTAATTAGCAATCCAGGTATCACACCCCAATCATCCTATAGCACTCCCCTTAGATAGATGACCATATCAATGCTCTTCTTATGTGGCTTCTAACTGGTTCCAAATAAAGGGTATGTTGCACTTTACCACTAGAGTTAGGATAAAAAACAAGGTGCTCCTTGAAGTTAGACTTGTGACAATAAACCCCCTAGGGGTGACTACCAAAATTAAAATATAGATGGCTATAACAGAATAATTAAGAAAGACAAAATAACTCTCTTATTTCTCTCCTCTTATGCTTCTTTCTCCTCTCTCATCCCACCATCAACCACCAAAAAACACCATCACCCTCCTTCACCACCACCCAAAACCACCATTCATTGCAAGCGCCTCTATTTCTCCACAATGACTGCGACCAAGCAACCCGTCGCTCCTCTCCTCTCCCCTATTGCATCCCCATTACAGGCCCCTCTCCCACTCACTACCCGAAACCACCACCACCAAGCACCTCCTGTCGTCTCTTCCCTCCTCCTCCACCCCCACCCCCACCCCCATCCGCAACCCTCTCCCCCACCTATGTCACCGAAACCCCTACCCTCCTCCCATCCCAGTCGCTGCCTCCTTCCACCTCGTCAACTCCATCACAGCTCCCTCTCCCGTCCCCCAATTGTGTTGCAACATGTGTTACATGGACTTTTCTATTTCCCCCACAGTAGTCGTGTCCACTGGATATGACATAGGTAAGGGTAAGGGATATGTCTCCGATGCTCGTACCCAATTTAGACACTCAGATTCTTTAATTTGTGACAACACATGAAGAAGAAGAAACTCACATTTGTTAGTAAAACAATATTTTTAGGCTCTCACATGAATTAGATATAGAAATTTAATATTTTTTCTGAATCATATTTAATTTCTAATATATTTCTACATAACTTAAAACATCTCATCCTAGAATATTATATAATATGCAATATATATGTGCATAAGACGTGTCCTCGTACCCATATCCAATTTTAAATACGTACCCCAAGATCCTAAGATTTAAATTTATGAAGGTCTGATGATTGGATACACACCCACGCCCGACACTCGTACTCAGTCCATGTAACATAGGTTGCAACTCCCTCCCCCCTTCCCACCCTCATTGCTGTCCCCTTCCTTCTCTACTAACCCAATAGCAACTTCCCTCCCCTCCCCTCCAACATCCCATCATTCCTTCTCCCTCACCCCAGTCAATTCAGCCTCCTGCTTCCAAACCCCTGCCCCTCCCTCCCTCCCTCCCTCCCTCCCTCTCTACTTGCAGCAGTGGTTTGCAAATCAAACTTTAGGGCAGGCAAAAAGGGAAAAAATGGTTAAGGGCATAAATGTCTTCTTAAAATTTGAATAGTTCACTTTTAAATTTGAAAAAAAAAAGTATTATACTATTATGCACAAGCTAATAATGTAGACAAAAAAAAGTCAATTTTACAGTTTGGAATTCGCTCCAAAGGGTTTAGCGGCACAAATCAAATTTCAGGGAGTAAATTGTAATTTACTCAAAATAAAATTATTATTAGTCTTGTAACCCTTTTTTCTTTTCAATGAGAGAATTGATTGAGACATCTATGAAAGAATTCCATTCTTTGGCATTCAAAACATTAATATACATATATTTAGGGTTTAAATTACGAAAAAAAAAAATTGATAAATACTTTAATACTTGCGCAACACAATATATATATATATATATAATTACGAAAAACTTAAGCACTGAAAAATATTTATTTCTTTCTACTCTAAAAAAGGGAAAAATTGTGGATGAAATATGCCCCCACTGGACAAAAAACCTGACTTCACTCCAGATCCCAAAGATCTATGAAATATGCCATGTGACTTCTTTTAAGGCACAATGAGTAAGTTGAACATGCTCAAGGTATGTTGGAAGTTAAACCAAACCAAACGAAATCAAGCCTTAAATCCCATCAAATGGAACAAAAATTTAACTAAGACTAATTTCTTCAATCAGTCACCCTTGACATTTAGGACACATGGAATAGTGAAGTTAGAGATTGGTTCAAGCACAACATATTGGAAATGGACCTAAACAAAACCCAAAGATATAGAAGTTTAATATTAGACTATTTCTCTTCTTTCCAATAGATATTCCAACAAATTTTAAGCATATTTTATATATGCTTTCCATGATAACAGTAATTATGAATAGTTGCTAACTTGCTATGTAGCAACATAGAAGCAAAAACTAGGTCACCAGCCAAAAGTGAATGTAAGATCTTAAGAAGCTCTAAGAAAAGAGCCTGTTATGTGCTACTCAACATTCATTGTTTTATACCTCAATCCAGACATATAAATAGACGTTAAAATGTACAAATTTTTATTGACTGCATCAATTACTGTGAACTTTATTGTGATACTCAAATCAAAAGATTGGAAATCTATGTAAATGTAACTAATGGAAGCCCTTATATTTTTGCAAATAAGTGTAAAATGGATGCTAAGAAGGAACCATCTCATAATTATGTTTGCAAAGGAATGATTTTAGCATTCTGAAATTCAAAAGATTGGGAAAGTATTAAGTCTGAATATTTCACTTTTACCACAGAAGACAAAACAATAGAATGGGGAAGACAGAGTCTTCCTAGCTTTTTTTAAGGTGAGAAATGCAAATATAGGACTGATTTAAAATGAGGGGAAGAAAAAAGTAGCAGTAGCATGGATAATGAGTAATTCTCATGCAAATATAAAAAGTATGAGTGATATCCGAGTAGCATATTTTGATTCTATATCCCCAGTTCACGTCATATAAAACAGCTCACGTAAAGCTAATAGTTGTAATCATAAATTTCATAGTTTATAAAGGACCAAGACGAGAATAAGGACATTGAAATGAAATTATTCACAATGAAAACCAAATGAAACAACAGCTGATCAATCCATGAAAGTAGGATTACCAACCCATGAAAAAGAATTTTGCCAAATCTAGCAACCAGAGTTGGCTTTAAATTTACTTCTTGGCACTCCATTACATTCCTCAGATTTTGGAAAGAAGAGAGGAGGTCTTCCTGTACATCTTCAGCTATAGATTCCCATGGACTTTTGAGAACCTCTCCTTTGTTCTCTGCAAAAAATAAAATGGATAAAGTATACTATAGTCATTGTACTTTGTCTCTTGTGGCAATTTAGTCCGTGTAGTAATAATTGTATAAATTTAGTTTTCACATTGTGTCAATTTAGTCCAATTTCATAACATCCATAAAAAAAATTGAGAGAATTCAAGAGTAAAATAGTCTATTCAAAAGAGAATTAACTATTTCAAAGTGAGTGCTGCTATGAACCTCACATTTCTTCTTTGGACGCCCCCCCACCCCACCCCTCCGGGAGGCTCTATTTACACACCACTTTCCCTCTCAAGGCAAACCACTTCTATAGACACACCAAAAATAATTTGCAAAATTAAATATTTTTCTCATCACACACCACAAATTTATATATTTACCCTTACTCACATACCCACCCACAACAATATACACACAAAGTTCCATCTTTGCCCCCACACAGCCACACACCCCACACCTACGATATTCATCTCCCCCTCCATTCTCTATTCACACCGGTTAACACCATTGCTGAAAACACTTATCAAGACGCCGTCGGTGGTGTTGCTCAACACAGTTCTGGAAAAAAAAAAATTATAACTGTTCGGCAGTACAGAGTTGAATTAAATGAAAAAGTTCGACTGTAGTAATCCGAACAAATTGCACTTGTTCGATTGTAGTCTGTTGGACATATGTAAGTTGTTCGATTGTAGTCTGTTGAACAGGTATAATTTGTTCGATTGTAGTCTGTTGAACAGGTATAATTTGTTCGATTGTAGTCTGTTGAACATATATAATTTGTTCGATTGTAGTTTGTCGAACAATGATATATCATTCACCTTTGGTTAACCGAATAACGATTTACCACTCATAAACGAAAACAAAGACGAAAACAACCAAAAAAAAAAAAAAAAAAAAACCTTTTCATTGTTCCATTGTTCCGAATGAGAATTGTCAGATGCATCCTTTATTGAATCCAATCAAAATCTTCAATAATACTATATTTTTGATTATTTGTTGAAGGGTTTTTTATTTTGGTTTTTAGGTTTTTGGATTCTATTGATTCTTGTCCTTTATGGTAAATACACAAATGAGGTGTATCATAACTTGTCCTTTATAGTCATTTCACTTAAGGTTAAAATTGTAATAAAAAAAATTAATTAATGGTTCGCCTTGAAAGGAAAAGTAGTGTGTAAATAGAATGACCCCACCCCTCTCATTTTCTTTTTCTTTTCATTACAATTTTACCCTAACATAACATTCCCATTTTATCTCCCATTCCTAACCTCCCAAACCCAAAACCTACCTCCACCAGCTCTGGCAACCCTTCCTCACCCTCACCCCCCTTCCACAAACCATCTTTGCCATCACCATCCCTCCCCCGTCCTCTCTCAGCCTTGCAACCCCTCTCTGCCATCATTACCGGAGCATGCAAGAGAGAAAGAGAGCGGGAGAGAGCAGAAGAAGAATAAGGAGAAGGGGGAGGGGCTAGGGGGTCGCAATGGTGAGTAGGAAAGGGGAAGATGGGGGCCCGCAAGGGTGAGGATGGGACGACGGGGCGGGTGTTGTGAGTGTAGAGGGCAATGGGGATGGAAAAGGCAGGTTGCAGTGGGAAGGGGATTGTCAGATGGGTGGCAGCAGGCAGCGTGAGGTGAAGGTGGGGGCTAGGGTTAGGGTTTAGGAAACGAGGGTATAATTGAGAATGAGGAGGGGACCAAAGAAATGAAAATAAAAAAATCAAATTTGAAGGTGGGGCAAATAGCAACACTCTTTCAAACTGGACGTCAAGTCAACCGTTCTATCACTTTTGAAGAGAGTTAATAAACTATGGGTCTAGCTTCCCTCCAGTCTGATATTGTTGAGCTCGTGGGGGTTTATCACGGGTCCCGTTTCGATAATTCCAACCGTTTAATGTGTAGAACTCGTCGAATACTATATGCTTGTAAAAATCACGTTGATCAGATATTGATAGCTATCTCATCGGATCAAATTTCTGTCAACTGTTTATTTTTTCACCATCCATTTTTTTTTATACAAAACTAATTTGATTACGTAACTATCAATATTCAATCAACGTAATTTTTTACAGGCATATAATAATCGACAAATTCTTCACATTGAACGATTCAAATTATCGAAACGGGACCCATAGTGAATCCCATGAACCCAACAGAACTGGAGGGAAGCCAGACCCATAAAGTATTTTACCTATTGATTTCAGAGACTATTTATTTTATCCATTAATTTCAGTCCAACTTTTAAAAGAATTTTATTAATTGAATTAAATTGATACAATGTGAAAAATTAAAATAAAATTGATACAAATAAAACTAGGAAGGACCAAATTAAAACTACAAGATTAGGGGGATAATTTGTCTTAAACTTAGGGTTTGTTTGGGATATTTTTAACTTTTTGGCGATTTTAGCGTAAGGTCAAAAAGCCTCATTTGGTATAAATTTTTTGTTTTTTTTGATTTTTGTGTGAGAAATTTTTTGCTTTTTTTTTTATTTTTATGAAAAAAAAAATAAAATAATTATAGGTTAGGGTATTGTTTTGTCTTACTAGGCAAAAAGCCTATTTTTTTTATCTTTTATAACTAAAATAACTAAAAAGCCGTACATGCCAAACGAATTGCACTAGATAGCTGACTACAATTCAACCAAATTAAAGTAAATTTTAATCTAGAGAGAATTTATCCAAACAAACACACCTTTGGTTAGATGAGTGTCCAGCACCAAAGAGAGAGGCAATTTCTGCTCAAAGGATTTCAATGACATAGGCTGGTCTGGGGGGAAGCCAACAGGAAACCATCTACATATTGCATCATCTGCATATTTAATTTTGCCAGCCTTGAAAGAATGTTTGGAATGTTTGGCCTTCCTATCTTTGGGAGAAGATCCAGATGACCTAACATTGAGATTATTGTGAAACTGAGGAGTGAGAGACTCTGGTGTTGGGGGTGGCTTGTCTGTATCCTTCGAGTGGCGCTTGTGTGGAGGTATGTAAGACATGGTGGTGGTGGTTGTTATTACAGCTGAACTCACCCAATAGCCAGGGAGGCCCTGTTTGTTTCCGAGTTGGGGCTTTGGTTTAGGATTAGGACTAGGATTAGTAGAGCTGGGTTGATGAATACTTTTTTGTAAAGCTGGGTTGATGAGAATACTTTTTGTAAAGCTGGGCTGTTATGTAAAGAATCTTTCGGTGTCAAAAGCATGGGCTGGCTTTCCAATATGCCCAGTACTATAATCGTAATGATAAAGATTTTAAGTCATGATTAAAGATTGTGGATATTTTCTTTTTTTTAATGTTTTATAAAATTTTGTTTATCTTTGATTTTTTTTTTTTTAAATGATAGAATTTTTTTTTACTATAACTGATAATAGATTGATCATAAACAATTGATAATAATAATTTTGAATGATTTAATTTTTCTTTTAAATCAAAAATATATTATAAATTAGAATACTCGATTCAAAGTCTAAATTATAATCTTATTTGTCCAAAGGATAAGTGTTGAAACACTTTCTTTAAAAAGATAAACTCAAGAAAAATGACGGACACCGTTCACAAAAATCAAAACATACTCTCTCTCTTTCGTTTCCTCTCTCTCTCTACATTTCCCGGTCACTTCTTCACTACGAACAGCTTCGCGGAGACGATTAGTCAACGTTGTCAAATTCCGGCAACGAGAAGACATCATCGTTGTCGTCTCTTCCGGAGATCATCATCATTATCATTGAGGTTCCAACACCGTTAAGAAACCCTCCACCACTATACCGTCGCGTCAATCATCTCTGATTTGAGATCATCACTTCAGATCGGTGACTCTGTCGCCTCCGCCACACCCATCGTGACTGCCTTTACCACCTTCGCCGCCGCCCTCTCTCTCTTTTCACCCTCCGCCGCCGATCTTCTCACGTCGTCGTCGTCGCCTCTTCATTTTTTATCACTGTCGCGACCACCACTGTCACCGCTACACCACCTCCATCGCCGCCCTTTCTCTTCTCCTCTTCTCTTTTTCTATGTATGTGTGTGTGTGTTTCATGGATTTGGCTTTTGATTTTCCATATCTGTATATATATATATATATATGTGTGTGTGTGTGTGTGTGTGTGTGTTTCATGGAAATGAAACATATTGCAGCTTATTAAAAAAAACATTTGCACTGATCTGTTCAATTTTGAACATATAGGTTTAAAAGAATTTGTATTGGTTGAATTTTGAACAGATAGGTTTCAAAAGATAGGAAAAATTAGGACAGGTTTTAAACAGATCTAAACAGATCTCTGTGTTGATTTTTTTTTCTTTGTTGTAGTTGAACAATAATAAAAAAAAATAGATAATTTTTTTCGTTGTTGTTGTTCACCATCGTCCCGACTGAATTTTTTTTTTTTTTTTTGTCGACCAGATATAGCTGTTGGATTTAGTTACTAGTTCTGTAAAAGTGTTGTTGTGGCGTTGTTTTCTGAATAGGTAGGTGCGTTTTTTTTCCCCGAACTACAAATAGGTGGTGGTGGTTGTTATTGTTATTGTACAGATAAAAGATTCTGATATGTCCATATTGAATAGAGATTTTTTTAGCAGATAAAAATAAAAAATTGAACAGATCTATTTGTGTATGTACTAGATTACATCTGACTGTTGGTGGTTGGAAATTTTAACAGATATGGAGAAAGAACAAGAGAGAGATATACCGATAGAGAGAGAAAAGAGAAAAGAAAAAGTAACAAACAGAGAGAGTTAAAAAATGGTGTGAATTTGAACAGATAGAAAAAATAGGTAAAAAAAAGTCCAACAAATAGGTTAAAAAATTCAACAAATAAAAAATATTTGAACAGATAGTCAAAAAATTTAAACTGATAGATGAAAAATTTGAAGAGATACTCAAAAAAAAATCTATTGATAAAAAAAGTCAACAAATAAATTGAGGAGTAAAATTGAAAACAAAATGTTCTTCAAAACAAGTAAAAGGACTTCTCACTAAACTATTTTACAAATGGTCTCTTTTACAAATGGTGGACTACTCTTACCAATAAAAAAATCACTTTACAAATGGTGGACTACTCACTAATAAAAAACAAATACACTGAATCTAATGTTTTAAACGCCTATAAATTAGATTTATTATCAATTTTCTCTATATATTATCATTAATCTTAGTACGAATTTCACAAATTAAAAGTATAAGAAATAAGCATCATACTTATATTGATAAAAGGGAAAACACAAAGAAATAATTACACAACTCCACAATCTTTTAAACAAATTAGGCATAGTATGTACAGCCCTTCAAACTTCACACTACAACTTCACACTTTACTGGCTTTCGGAGAACCATGGGTTTCGAAAAACCATGGGCTGATTGTTTTTGTTTTATTTTGTTTTTATTTTTTTTTTGGCTCTCATTATTTCATGTTTATTTTGTATAAAACTAATTTAATATAATAATATATTTATAAAATATAATTTTAATATTAAAATATATCAAAAATACCAAATTATATTTATGATATTTCATATAGCTAATCCTCTCATTAAAATATATCATAAATAAATATAATTTTTCTTAATCCACTCATTAACAATCTCATTCATCTTATCTTTAAAAACGAACAGGTCTAGAAAAATAAATAATAATGTTTGGGAATTCAAGATTACTCAGGATGTGTTTGGTAATTATTGTATCGATTTGGATTAGGTGGAATCTTTTATTTTGAAGAAGGAGGTGTATTATTGTCGTATTAATTATTTATGTTTAAATTTCTTTTTTTTCCTTATTTAAAAAATTTATAAATTGATTAGTCAAAACTTTATCTTTGGCTTTGAAGCTAGAAACAAATATCTTTCAATCAAAAGCTACTTGAGGCATAGGCAGGATAGAAGAGGATTTTGTTTTGGCCTCAAAGCATGTCTTACTCAATTAGAATACACAATTATTCTGTGCAGAAATTATGTAATTGTGAGAGTAGCAGAGGTTTAGACACCATTTGAGATTTTTGAGGGCTTGCTTGATGTAGTAAGGTGTGGGGATGTTGTGTTGGATTGGTTATCTTGTTTTTAGTTTGTCTAGCTTTTTCATGTTGTTCTTCTTGTTTGGTTGGTCTTTCACCAATATGAGATAGAGCTATTATATGATTGGGTTTTCTATTTTGTGCCAATCTAGTTGGAATCTTTTAGTTTAGCTATATTTTTTGCTCTATTCTACGTTATTGATGTTGGAAAAAAATGATTATATATAGGCATATTTTTTAAGCCAATTTGGGTGGACCCCAAACGTCTTTTGGGATGGGTCCGAAGAGGTGAAGTGGTGAAGACGGAACGTCAAAACCATTTATGAGTGAATGGGAAGATGACGTCATTTTCGGGTTTAACATTAATTTTTTAGATAAAATTCTTTTGAATTTTTTCAATAAAAATTATTGTGGGAATTTAATTTAATTCTAAATTCAAATTTTGAGTTCCTAAGTGGTTTCTTAAAATGTGTAATTTTAGAATTTAATTTAATTCTAAATTTAAATTTTAGGTTCCTTAAATGTTTCCTAAAGTTTGTACCTCTTTATTTATTTATTTATTTAACTATTTCAATAATTTAATATATATATATATATATATATATTTGAAATAGTTTAAATAACAAATTACCTACAGGTTTGACTTGGTCAACTTCGGATCCTTTATGTTTGAAAATTTGTTCATTAACAGATTCAATTTTCAAATGCACTTGTTCATAGTTTTGGACAACTTCCACTAACGGTCAACTTTTTTGAATTTTTGTATTCATTGTGCAAACAGTCCATAACTGTTTGGTTACTTAAAAGGTTGCGCCTGTTCGGTTGTCTCATTTTTTGCCTATATATATAGATCTTATTCCAGCAGTCTTGGGACTTGAAAAAATTCAGAAAATTCAGTCTGATATTTGGTCCCTTTGCTGTCCATTTCTTTTAGTGCATTATTCCTCATATTTAGTTTTAGGAATAAATATTCAGAGAGTTAGAACACAGGTTTGGTTCGCCGAACAAATTGTTTGGAGTACTACTACAATTTGTGAAGATCATTGTATCCTGGGAGATAGACGCCACTCAACCGTAAGTACTGTAGCGGGGCGAATCTGTCTTAAGGACAGAGTGTCACACACTCGACTTGGTCTTAATTTTAATTCGGTTCGATAAATAAATCCGGTATGTTATTTATTTATTTTGTTTGAATTTATTTTCAAGTTATTTTATTTTACACAGAAGATTGTACAACAATCTTAAGACAGATTTGAATTATTCTGTTTACAGAATTTTTCATTTGTTTCCCTTTTTTCATTCTTCGTAAATAATTTCGGAAGAAAAATTATTTTCTGTGAGTTTACAAAATAATATTCTGGTTGGAAAAACAAATAGTGATTATATGCTATTTGACAGATAGTAGTAATATACTGTCTCTTTTCTTTGACAACAACTAGTAGTACGATACTGGTGTCATTAACAATTCAGAATATATTTTTGTGAAATTTTGTCAGAAAACTAATTTTGGTTTTTAGAAATTATTTTCTGAGTTTTCTTTAATTAAAATTCTGTTTCAGTATTTTAATTATTGAAGTGTTACAGAAATTTAAGTTTCTGTGTGGAATTAAATTGGTTAAATAAAATTTTATTTTATTTCCAAAGTAATTGAAAAATAAAAGTTATAATTTTTATTTCTTTTATTTTTACAGAATTTACTTTATGTGTGGAATTAATTTGTTTAAATAAATTTTATTTTATTTTCAAATTAATTGGAAAATAAAAGTTACATTCTTGTTTCTTTTATTTTTACAGAATTTAATTCTGTGAATTTGGTTTAATTTTCTGTGTAGTATAAATTCTAATTATAATTTTGTTTTATATATTAGAATTGATGGCTACTGAAACAAATGCCCAAACAAGTACTACTGTGGTGGCTGCAATGACGCCAAACCCCTCTCCTGTTGTAACAGTACTGGAAAATCACGGTGAAAAGCCAGAGAAGTTCTTAGGAACTGATTTTAAAAGATGGCAACAGAAAATGTTGTTCTATCTTACAACTCTGAACCTGGCTCGTTTTCTCCGTGAAGATGCTCCTATCCTGAAAAAGGATGAAACCGACCGGCAAGTGGTTGCTGCGGTTGATGCTTGGAAACATGCCGATTTCCTTTGCCGGAATTATGTCTTGAACGGACTTGACAACACATTATACAACGTCTACAGTCCAATCAAGACAGCAAAGGAACTTTAGGAATCGTTGGAGAAAAAGTACAAAACGAAAGATGCCGGCTCAAAGAAATTTGTGGTTGGCAGATTCTTGGATTTTGTAATGGTTGATTCAAAAACTGTGATCAGCCAAGCTCAAGATTTCCAACTCATTCTGCATGACATTCACGCAGAAGGTATGACTCTCAGTGAATCCTTCCAAGTTGCAGCTTTAATTGAAAAATTACCAAAAGGCTGGAAGGAATTCAAGAACTACCTCAAACACAAGCGCAAAGAAATTTCTATGGACGAGTTAATTGTGCATTTGAGGATTGAGGAGGACAACCGCAATTCTGAAAAGCGGGCTGGTAAGTTTCCTATGGAGTCTAAGGCAAATGTGGTGGAACATGCTTCAAAAACCAAGAAACGAAAGTCTTTTGGAGAAAGTTCATCACAAGGCTCTAAAGGGGGGGGAAAATAAAAAGTACAAGTTTAATGGCAAATGTTACATATGTGACAAAGAGAGACATTGGGCCAAAGATTGTCGTAGCAAAGGCAAAAACAAAAGAAGAACAAGCAAGAAGCCTGCTCAAGCCCACATGACTGAAGTGGACAATATTTCCAATGGTGTCGATGACATCAATCTTTCTGCAGTTGTTTCCGAGGCAAATCTTGTCGGAAATCCTAAAGAATGGTGGGTGGACACTGGTGCTACTCGCCATATCTGTGCCGACAAAAAGATGTTCACATCTTATTCTTCAGTGGATAATGGTGAACAACTCTTTATGGGCAACTCCTCAACTTCCAAAGTTGAAGGACAATGAAAGATTGTACTCAAGATGACATCAGGAAAGGAACTCACTCTCAACAATGTGCTGCATGTACCAGACATTCGCAAGAATTTAGTTTCCGGATCTTTTTTGAGTAAGAATGGGTTTAGGCTAGTTTTTGAAAGTAACAAGTTTGTACTTACCAAAAACGGGATGTATGTAGGAAAATGTTACATGTCTGATGGCCTTTTCAAGTTAAATGTAATGACCGTCGTACCCTCAGTTATTAATAATACTACATCTTCTTCTTACTTGCTTGAGTCTTTAAATTTATGACATGATAGACTAGGACATGTTAATTATGGATCTTTGCGTAGATTAATTAATATGGAATGTTTACCTAAATTTAACATTGATTCAAATCATAAATGTGAAATTTGCGTTGAGGCAAAATTATCTAAAACTCCTTTTCATTCAATTGAAAGAAGTACGGAATCACTTGAATTAATTCATAGTGACATTTGTGATTTTAAATCAATTCAAACTAGAGGTGGGAAAAAGTATTTTATCACTTTTATAGATGACTATACTAGATATAGTTATGTTTATTTAATTCGAACCAAGGATGAAGCTTTGGAAACTTTCATTCAATATAAGAATGAAGTAGAAAATCAACTTGGTAAGAAAATCAAGAAACTTAGAAGTGATAGAGGTGGTGAATATGAATCACCTTTTGGTGAATTTTGTAAAGAACATGGAATAATTCATCAAACCACCGCTCCTTACTCACCTCAGCAAAATGGAATTGCTGTAAGGAAAAATAGGACTTTAAAAGAAATGATGAATGCCATGTTAATTAGTTCTGGATTACCTCAGAACTTGTGGGGGGAAGCAATACTTTCTGCTAATTATATTTTAAATAAAGTACCCCGAAAGAAAATAAATCAAACACCTTATGAATTGTGGCATGGAAGAGTACCATCCTACAAATACTTAAAAGTGTGGGAGTGTTTGGCTAAAGTGGCTATTCCTAGTCCTAAAAAGACTAAGATAGGTCCTAAGACCATTGATTGCATTTTCATTGGTTATGCCAAGAATAGTAGTGCATATCGGTTTTTGATTCATAAATCAGAACATTCCGAAATGCATGTAAAACTATTATTGAATCTCGGAATGCATCTTTTCTTTAAACATGTATTTCCAAAGAAGACTGGACAAGAGACTAGTACTAATAAAAGATCTTTTGATGCTATTACTAGTCAGGATCAAGAACATGATCAAGAATAAGAGTTAGATCAAAATGAGGAAGAGGAACTTAGGCGTAGTAAACGTGCTAGAACCTCAAAATCTTTTGGTCCAGATTTTCTAACATATTTGTTAGAAAATGAGCCTTTAACTTTTAAAGAGGCTATGTCCAGTCCTGAAGCTCCTTTATGGAAAGAAGCTGTTAACGGTGAAGTTGAATCCATCTTGCAAAATCACACTTGGGAATTAGTGGACTTGCCACCAGGTTGTAAACCTCTTGGGTACAAGTGGATTTTTAAAAGAAAATTGAAAACGGATGGATCAATAGATAAATACAAGGCAAGACTTGTAGTCAAAGGTTTTAGACAGAAAGAAGGTCTAGATTACTTTGACACATACTCGCCGGTCACTAGAATAACATCCATTAGAATGCTAATTGCCATTGCATCTCTATACAATCTAGAAATTCGTCAAATGGATGTTAAAACCGCTTTCTTAAATGGTGAGTTAAATGAAAAAATTTACATGGAACAACCAGAAGGATTTTCTGTTCCAGGAAAAGAAAAGAAAGTGTGTAAATTGGTTAAATCATTATATGGTTTAAAACAAGCGCCAAAGCAATGGCATGAGAAATTTGACAAAGCAATGATGTCAAATGGATTCAAAATTAACGAGTGTGACAAATGTGTTTACATTAAAAACACAGACAAAGGTTATGTTATTGTATCTCTTTATGTAGATGATATGCTCATCATTGGTAGTAATAATGATATAATTAAAACTACTAAGAAAATGTTGAATAAACATTTTGACATGAAGGACATGGGCATTGCTGATGTAATTCTTGGTATGAAAATTACCAAAACATCAGAAGGATATGGTTTGTCACAATCTCAGTACATTGAGAAAATACTTGACAAATTCAGCAAAGATAATGATCATCTAGCTAGAACACCTGTAGATGTTAATTTGTATCTTTCTAAAAATGTACAGGAAAGTATTTCTCAATTAGAGTATGCCCAAATTATTGGAAGCTTAATGTACTAGATGAACTGCACTCGCCCAGATATAGCTTATGCAGTAAGTAAATTAAGTAGATATACGGGTAATCCGGGAGTAGAACACTGGAAAGCAATTATAAGGGTTCTAAGATATCTCCGATTTACTCGTCACATTGGGCTGAATTATACTAGATATCCAGCAGTACTTGAAGGATACTGTGATGCAAATTGGATATCGGATACAAGAGACTCGAAGTCCACCAGTGGGTATGTCTTTACTCTTGGTGGGGCGGCTGTATCTTGGAAATCTTCCAAACAGACTTGTATTGCTAGGTCTACTATGGAATCTGAATTCATAGCTTTAGACAAAGCTGGGGAAGAGGCAGAATGGCTTCGCCACTTCCTTGAAGATATTCCAATTTGGCCAAAACCGGTGCCTGCTATATGCATACATTGTGATAGTCAATCAGCAATTGGTAGAGCACAGAGTCATATGTATAACGGTAAGTCACGACACATTCGTCGTCGACATAACACCATAAGACAACTACTCTCTAATGGAATTATTTCCATAGAATATGTTAAGTCTAAAGACAACATAGCGGATCCACTAACCAAAGGGTTAGCAAGAGAGTTAGTTGAGAATTCATCGAGGGGAATGGGACTTAAGCCTATTAAATAAGAGTTACCACAACGGCAACCCAACCTAGTTGACTGGAGATCCCAAGATCTAGGTTCAAAGGGACAACCGAGTTGTGATTGACTCAGAAGGATCACTGTGGAGTCCAACTCCTACCCATTTCTATGATGAAATAAGTGATGTCTGCTGCGATTTAGGTTAAGTAATACTGTTAATGATTCTTATATCTAGGTAAACCTAGTGGAGTATGGCAGGATACTCTTCATAAGCATCACCTATGTGAGTGCGAACTGGGCCGGTTCTATGAGATTTGTGAAGGGCTACAATTCTCTAAAGCACTCATGAAGACCAGGCTGTTCAGGGCCAAAATGAACACAATAGTGAGAACTAAACTGTGTCTGGAGATATACTGTGTGAGTTCTATTGTCTTGGTTTACACAAACGGCTGAACAGTTCAAGACATCATGTTCACTGGTTAGCTAGTAAATCCGATAGTGTTTCACAAGGGAAGGTTCAAAGCCAAAAGTTACCTATCCTTTGCAGAATATTTTCAATTTCTGTACTCTCTGATTAGATCATGTTGTTGCATTTTCTCTCCGTCAACTTCCATTCATGTGGGGGATTGTTGGAAAAAAATGGTTTTATATAGGCATATTTTTTAACCCAATTTGGGTGGACCCCAAACGTCTTTTGGGGTGGGTCCGAAGAGGTGAAGTGGTGAAGACGGAACGTCAAAACCATTTATGAGTGAATGGGAAGATGACGTCGTTTTCGGGTTTAACATTAATTTTTTAGATAAAATTCTTTTGAATTTTTTCAATAAAAATTATTGTGGGAATTTAATTTAATTTTAAATTCAAATTTTGAGTTCCTAAGTGGTTTCTTAAAATGTGTAATTTTAGAATTTAATTTAATTCTAAATTTAAATTTTAGGTTCCTTAAATGTTTCCTAAAGTTTGTACCTCTTTATTTATTTATTTATTTAACTATTTCAATAATTTAATATATATATATATATATATATTTGAAATAGTTTAAATAACAAATTACCTACAGGTTTGACTTGGTCAACTTCGGATCCTTTATGTTTGAAAATTTGTTCATTAACAAATTCAATTTTCAAATGCACCTGTTCATAGGTTTTGGACAACTTCCACTAACGGTCAACTTTTTTGAATTTTTGTATTCATTGTGCAAACAGTCCATAACTGTTTGGTTACTAAAAAGGTTGCGCCTGTTCGGTTGTCTCATTTTTTGCCTATATATATAGATCTTATTCCAGCAGTCTTGGGACTTGAAAAAATTCAGAAAATTCAGTCTGATATTTGGTCCCTTTGCTGTCCATTTCTTTTAGTGCATTATTCCTCATATTTAGTTTTAGGAATAAATATTCAGAGAGTTAGAACATAAGTTTGGTTCACCGAACAAATTGTTTGGAGTACTACTACAATTTGTGAAGATCATTGTATCCTAGGAGATAGACGCCACTCAACCGTATGTACTGTAGCGGGGCGAATCTGTCTTAAGGACAGAGTGTCACACACTCGACTTGGTCTTAATTTTAATTCGGTTCGATAAATAAATCCGGTATGTTATTTATTTATTTTGTTTGAATTTATTTTCAAATTATTTTATTTTACACAGAAGATTTGACAACAATTGATGTATGCTATTTACTTTGTACTATACTTATCATCAATACAATTTTCTCCTTTTGCTAACAAAAATAAAAAAGGTCTACTAATAGAAACCATTAGCTAAAATTGATGTGAATATAATGAAATTCTTAGAGTACTTACATTTTCTTTGGATTGAGGGGAGGGAAAGCAAAAGAAATAAATAGTTATGAGAGAACGGGATAGAAAGGAAGGGGAGGTATTCCTCATGGTGTTTGCTTAGCTAAGAGGAAAGGGAGAGTAATGTTCACCACTTCTTGTTTGGTTTAATACAAATTAAGAAAGGAAAGGGAAATGAATAGTGTATTTTTACTATTATTACCTTTTTCAGATTATAACAATTTGAACCTATTTAATAATAATAACAATAAAGTGGCAACTTCAATAATTCACCTCACAAAATCAAATCAAATCAAGTCAAGTCTTAAGTCTCATCAAATACGGTGGGTTACATGAATCATTGTTCACACGTCTCTATCAAAGGTCATTTTGTTAGTCAAATTAAGTAAATTCATATCTCTAATTACTACGCTAGCTGAAGGGGTAATTTTTGATAAAAATTGGGCCGAGCTATGTGGTGGGCTTCGTGGCCCAAAGCGCCAGGGACTTGGTAAAAAGGCCGCAAGGTTATTCCGGCCCAGGAGAGATAAAAGATACTCCGGCCCAAGCTGTTAAAGTTACTCCGGTTCAAGAACGATAGATTTATTCTGAGATGTTGACTTACTACGGTCAAAAGAGATGAAGTTACTTCGGCTAAGGAATCGTAAAGCTGCTTCGGTTTGGACAACTTGAGTTAGTACGGTCCCAAGAAAGGTAGTCCGGTCATGATGAATTCAGGGTAGGTCGGTCGGAATGTAGCTACTCAGTAGATCGGTCCAAGCATACCACGGTTCGTGTATGAGAGAACCGAGATATGGTGTAGCATGACGAAAAACCAAACTACTGTTAGTACGGCCCACTTTGTGGCTTGGCATAGCTAATGTTACTTCGGTCAAATAGTAATTCGGCCATGGAGAAAACCATCCCACTTGGTTTAAGCAGTGGGGGAGGGTGTAAAAGGATAAGCATTATCCTTAGGAGAATGAATCCTAGGAGGACTCTGCATGGAGAAATACAAGTCCTACCAGGATTGTGCCACGGGAAACTTATAAAAGCCCATAAACATCACCTTGGAGGAGGTAATTGAACACAATTCTTTCTGAGAGCATAAAACTTTGTCTATTTGTCAAGCTTACTGACTTAGGCATCGGAGAGGTTTCCGGCACACACCCGCCGGCTAGCTCACGTTTGTGTTTTCAGGTGATAAAGCGACGTCGTACGGAGGAGCGTGGACTTGGTCAACAGGATTATACGAGGAGAATTATTTCCTCCCCGTACAATTGGCGCCGTCTGTGGGAAGAACAGACAAGAACAAAAACGTCTTGACTAAGCTCCACCTTTTCTCAATCAATGGCACACATTGAAGAACTACCGCAGTCCGCCGTCGACGGGCTAACCCCAGACGGGGGCGTAAGGCGAGAAGGATTACCCTCTGTCCCTCCTATGGCAGATCTGGAGCCCCAACAACATAACTCCAGGAGGAGTGGCAGGGGAAGGCGGAATAGCAGCCCTCGTCACTCTCAAAGTCCTGACAGGCAAATGAGGAGGATTGATCCTCAAGCCCTGGAAGATCGCGTGAAGGAACAAGATGAACTAATTCGAAAGATGGCGGCGGACATGGAGGCTTTGAAACGCCAGATGAAGACTAAAGATGTGGCGACAGGAGAGGGGCGCAAGCACAAGACACCCCCTCGCCACTCAGAGAATCATAGTAGGAATACTACACCCTCCCAAGGAAGGAGTAGAAGCCTCAGGACAGGCGACACTCATTCCTTATCTTCCAGAACTCGTCACTCCAGGTCTGAGAGGACGAGATCCGAAAGATCATACACTGAAGGAAGCACGTATTGGCCTTCACATTCACACCAAACCAGATCTAGACAAACAGAGCTGCCCAGGTCATCCGACTTACGAACCGTGCTCGAAGAAAAAGCACGATGCAAGGAGGATGCCAGGGCAAGGGATCCACACCGAGTTTCGGCCTTACAACGGTTGGCTCCTCGGACGCATGGAAGCGTCGAGGTTGGAATGCCAATACCGCGACCGGCCTATGAACCAACGGACAAGGCATTGGCAAGACTACAGACTTCGCCGTTTGTCCCAGCGATCGAAAACGCACCCCTACCATCAGGCTTCCTTCAGCCGAAATTCAATACATATGAAGGGAAGACGGACCCGTATTCACACCTGAGCCACTTTCGCCAAGTCATGGCTGTGTACAGACGAAACGAGGCCTTAATGTGTATACTCTTCCCATCGAGCCTTGGCGACTTGGGCTTGACTTGGTTCGAGAAACTCCCAGAAGGCAGCATAGCCTCCTGGGCCCAACTGGCGGAAGCGTTCGTAACGAGGTTTCGGACAAATACTAAAACACCGGTGGAGATAGACCAGTTACTCTCCATCGACATGGGTGAAAAAGAGACCCTCAGATCTTACAACAGTCGCTACTGGGAGACATTCAACCAGATTGGAGACTGCCCCACCAATCTAGCCATTGCGCAATATAAAAGAGGCCTACCAGTAGGGAACAGACTAAGGGATTCGATTACCATGACGCCACCCCTCACCATGGAGGCCCTGATGGAGAGAGTGCATCAGCACATCAGGGTAGAAGAGGATGGCGCACGTGCAACAGCGAAATCTAGTGCAACCGTAGTACCAGAAAAGAAGACCTCAGCAAAGGTCAATACAGTAGATCGGCAGAATAAAAACGGGCGTGGCAGACGAGATAACAGAGAAGACCCAGACAAAAGATGGTTGAGAATCCGCACTGCCATAACAACGGTATTCAAAAAACCAATATATTGGATTATGAGCGAAATAAAAGACGAACCATTTGTCAAGTGGCCAGCCAAGCTAGGGGAAGCTCAGAAGAATTACGACGACAGATCACGGTGCACCTTCCACAAAGAAAAGGGGCACCGAACTGAGAATTGCACACCACTGAGACAGCACTTGGAAGAGTTGGTGGCAGCAGGCCACTTGGACAAATACATTGAAGGAGGAGCGCAACCGGCCCCCCAAGATCATAATGACCATCCTAATAGAATGCCAATTGATGCACCGCCTCAAGGCATTATCAATGTAATTCATGGAGTTTTTGAACCTGAGCGCGTATGCGAGCTCAAAGGTTCAATCAAGAAAGCTGAGCACTTTCGGGAAATATTAAGTGCCCAACCTACCATCAAGAAGGGGAGGACAGAGGCAACAAACGTCATGTCCTTTTCGGATAAGGACTTAGAACGAATTTACTGCCCCCATAATGATGCCCTGGTTGTCACTCTCCGAGTCAAGGATTTTGACGTCAAGCGGATTCTGATTGACCAGGGTAGTTCATGTGAGATAATGTATTACGACACATTCAAACAACTAAAGCTGCAAGACAAAGACTTGACGCCTGCAGTTTCTCCCCTGATTGGATTCAACTCCATGCCAGAGTGGCCTGTCGGCAAAATAATCCTTCCGGTCAGAGCAGGAAGTGTAACAAAGCAAGTGGAGTTCTGGGTATTGAAGGTCCCCTCCACATACAACATCATCTTGGGCAGAACATGGCTGCATGCCATGCGTTCGGTAGCGTCATCATACCATCAGGTAATGTGGTTCCCCAATGACACCGGTATAATTGAAGAAGTCTATGGCGATCAGATCATGTCAAAACAATGCTTCGCCACAGCAAATGGAAGCCGAGCTGCCAAAGGATACGTTCATTCGGTGGAAGAACCAGAGAGTAATGAACTATTCGCGGACGTCGGCAAAGAGGCTGATCAGAAAGCGGTGGAGGACTTGGTGGAGGTAAAAATAGATGAAAAGAACCCGGATAAGTTCTTCTTGCTTGGCTCATCGTTGTCCAGCACTGAGAGATTAGAGGTCTTGGAATTCTTGACCTCTAATATCGAAGTGTTTGCCTGGACACCTTACGACATGCCAGGCATTGATCCAAACTTCATCAGTCACCAACTCAATGTCCACCCATCCGCCAGACCTGTCATTCAACGCATACGCAGATCGGCACTCCACCACGCCGAAATAGTGGCAGAAGAGGTAGGCAACCTGCTGGAGGCAGGAGCGATAAGGGAAGTGCACTACCCAAGATGGATCTCCAACACCGTCGTAGTGCCAAAAAAGAATGGTAAATGGCGTGTCTGCGTCGACTACAAAACAGTCAACAAGGCATGCCCAAAAGATAGCTTTCCTCTACCAAGGATAGATCAACTGGTGGACTTAACGGCAGGGCATAACCGACTTAGCTTTCTGGATACATACAGAGGCTACCACCAGATCGCCATGCACGAACCAGACCAGGAGGTCACATCCTTCACAACACCAAGGGGGTTATATTGCTACAAGGTCATGCCCTTTGGCCTAAAGAACGCAGGGGCGACATTCCAAAGGATGGTCACCAAGATGTTTGAACCATTGTTAGGCAGAACAATGGAGGCTTACATCGACGACATGGTGGTCAAAAGCAAGGATGAGAAAGACCATCTTAAAGACCTAGACGAGATGTTCCAGATCCTGAAGAAACACAAGTTGCGCCTCAATGCGTCCAAATGCGCATTCGGAGTTGGATCTGGCAAATTCTTAGGCTTCCTGGTGACCAACCGAGGTATAGAAGCAGACCCCTCTCAGATCAAAGCAATCCAGGAGTTGGAGAGACCAAACTCAGTCAAAGAAGTGCAGCATCTCACTGGTATGGCGGCTGCACTCAACCGGTTCATAAGCAGGTCATCGGATAGACTACGACCGTTCTTCCAAGCTTTAAAGGCCAAGTTTGAGTGGGATGAAGAATGCGACCGAGCTCTGGAAAGCTTGAAGGAGTACATGTCTTCCCCACCACTACTCGTTACTCCAGTACCTGGTGAAGAACTCTTTTTGTACCTGGCAGTTTCTCAGCACGCAGTTAGCGCAGTGTTGGTTCGTGCAGAAGGAATACAACACTTGCCCATCTTTTATGTCAGTAAGACATTGTTGGGAGCCGAAACAAGGTACTTGCCCTTGGAGAAACTAGCACTAGCATTAATGATGGCATCCAGAAAATTGGCACACTACTTTCACGCCCACACCATAGTCGTCCTCACGGCCTTTCCACTAAAAGCTCTATTTGAAAGAGCGAACTTTAGTGGGCGAATCTTAAAGTGGGCAGTGGAGTTGGGACAATTCGACATTAAGTTCCAACCCAAAACCGCAATAAAAGCCCAATCTCTGGCAGACTTCGTCGCAGAGTTTACTCCTGGAAGTCATCATATCTGCCCAGTCGACCTAACTGACACAACCGAACTAGGGACGGAAGTTGACGCCGGAATAGCGCAACCCCTAGTAGAAGGTAGTCAGTCAAGCACCAAGGCAGACCATACTAAGGACAACAAGGAAGAGATAAACAAAGGCTCACCAGCAGTTCAAACAGAGAACAAAGGACAGACAACCAACATGGACCTTGAAGAAAACACCATTCTTGACCTCACGACATCATCTGATCCTTCCACTTGCTGGAAACTATTCGTTGGAGAGATGTGGAAGCTCTTTGTGGATGGAGCATCCAACCGACATGGTGCAGGGCTTGGCATAGTCCTCATCTCTCCAGACGACCTGGTTATAGAGCAAGCAATCAACCTTG
Organism: Camellia sinensis; assembly: GCF_055761805.1. Lineage (NCBI taxonomy): Eukaryota > Viridiplantae > Streptophyta > Magnoliopsida > Ericales > Theaceae > Camellia > Camellia sinensis. The sequence goes on along the minus strand of NC_138968.1, from coordinate 127,193,876 downwards.
GCTTCCCAGCATCCAACAATGAAGCGGAGTATGAGGCGCTTCTCGCAGGACTCAAGTCAGCACACTTCATGAAAGCAACCGAACTAATGGTATACAGTGACTCTCTGCTGGTGGTAAACCAAATTTCTGGCGAATACGAAGCAAAGGACGACAGAATGGCCAAGTACCAAGAGTTAGTCAGAACAGAGATCAAGAAGTTTGATGTGGTAAGGATAGAACAAATTGGCAGGGAGGAAAACAGCCGAGCGGACGAGCTAGCAGGCCTTGCCTCAATGGCAGATACATCAATCCCTCATCCATTACTCATCGACTTCTTACCAAGACCAAGCATAGAAGACCCCGAAGCAGAAGAAGTATGTTGCACAGAATTAGGCCCTTCTTGGATGGATTCCATCATCCTATTCCTAAAAGACGGCATCCTACCAGAAGAGAAAAAAGAAGCCAACAGAATAAGGGCAAAGTCACAGCGATTTTGGCTATCTCCATCTTTGGCATTATACAAGAAGTCGTTCTCTGGGCCTTACCTCAAGTGCGTTCATCCCAGCAAAGTAGAAGCATTCCTGTTCGAAATACACGAAGGGGTATGTGGAAGTCATCAAGGGGGAAGGTCGCTCGCTTACAGGGCTATTTCGCAAGGATATTGGTGGCCATATATGCAAGCAGACTCAGAGAAATATGTGAAGAAGTGTGAAAAATGCCAGAAATTCGCACACCAAATACATCAACCAGCAAGAGAACTCCTACCCTTAACTAGCCCATGGCCTTTCGCAATGTGGGGCTTAGACATAGTAGGACCACTTCTAACAGCACCTGGCGGCAGAAAATTCTTTCTCGCAGCAACAGACTACTTCACAAAGTGGGTGGAAGCAGAAGCATTGGCGTCAATCAAAGAAAAAGACGTGAAGAAGTTTGTTTGGCAGAATATCATCACTCGGTTCGGTATACCAAAAGCACTGATCTCAGACAATGGAACTCAGTTTGACGGCAGAATCTTTAGAAGCTTTTGTGAAGAGTACAAGATAGAGTTCTACAATTCTACACCGGCATATCCTCAAGCAAATGGGCAAGCTGAAGCATCAAATAAAGTCGTCTTGGATGGACTAAAGAAAAGGCTAGAGAAAGCAAAAGGCAAATGGGCAGATGAACTCCCTCACGTCTTATGGGCTTATCGCACCACGCCCCGGCGATCAACTGGAGAAACACCATTCTCCTTAGCATATGGAATGGAAGCGGTGATCCCACTAGAAGTTGGCCTCCCCACAATTCGAAGCGAAAATTTTGATCCAGACTTAAATGGAGAAGCCATAGCCTTAGAACTTGACCTTGCAGAAGAAAGAAGAGAAAGAGCACTAGTCCACATCGCCTCATACCAACGAGAGTTAATCAGAAAATACAGCAAAAAGGTCCATCCAAGACAATTCAAAATTGGGGATTGGGTACTACGCAAAGTAATGGGAAACACCTTGATCCCAGGAGACGGCAAGTTAGGCCCAAATTGGGAAGGTCCTTATAAGGTGGTTGGGTTAGCAGGCAAAAGGGCATACCACCTAGAAGACAAGGATGGCAAGGCAATCCCTAGGCCATGGAATACGGCCAATCTCAAGTTATTTTACTTTTAGCTTTTCTTTTTTCAAACATATGTAATTTTATTTTCCTTCAATAAAATGAGAAATTCTTTTTAGCACAAGTTGTTCCTTGTAAAAGTTAGCTTTAGTAAAGATTAGGCGCATTGCAAGCATTTTTTCATTCTAAGTTAGCCGGAAAAACTAACTCAGAGGTTGGCTGGAATAAACCAACACCCTTCCTAAGCCCAGGATAAGGATCCAGGCTGCAGGACATTTGGTCGGAATAACCAAATACTATAAGTTAGCTGGAAAAACTAACTTCGATGGTTGGCTGGAATAAACCAACTCTTGTTACTCTTCAGCCGAAGTAAGTGTATGGCTGAAGAGTGGTTGGCTGGAATAAACCAACTCTTGTTACTCTTCAGCCGAAGTAAGTGTATGGCTGAAGAGTGGTTGGCTGGAATAAACCAACTCTTGTTACTCTTCAGCCGAAGTAAGTGCATGGCTGAAGAGTGGTTGGCTGGAATAAACCAACTCTTGTTACTCTTCAGCCGAAGTAAAGTGCAAGGCTGAAGAGTGGTTGGCTGGAATAAACCAACTCTTGTCACTCTTCAGCCGAAGTAAGTGAATGGCTGAAGAGTGGTTGGCTGGAATAAACCAACTCTTGTTACTCTTCAGCCGAAGTAAGTGCATGGCTGAAGAGTGGTTGGCTGTAATAAACCAACTCTTGTCACTCTTCAGCCGAAGTAAGTGAATGGCTGAAGAGTGGTTGGCTGGAATAAACCAACTCTTGTCACTCTTCAGCCGAAGTAAGTGTATGGCTGAAGAGTGGTTGGCTGGAAAAAACCAACTCTTGTCACTCTTCAGCCGAAGTAAGTGTATGGCTGAAGAGTGGTTGGCTGGAATAAACCAACACTTGTTACTCTTCAGCCGAAGTAAGTGCAAGGCTGAAGAGTGGTTGGCTGGAATAAACAAACTCTTGTTACTCTTCAGCCCAAGTAAGGGTATGGCTGACACTGGACTGGCTAGATTAAACACTTTGTACTCCTCAGCCGATGTGATTATATCGGCTAAGGAGTGGTTGGCTGATAGGCATAGTTTAAAAAGCCAAAACCGAAATAGAAGTTGGAGTAATAAAAGGCATTACAAAGTGCAGACATACACATCAAAACCGGAGTAAGAGTTGCGTAAAATTTTCATTCAAAACAAAAGTCAATACAAAGGGGCATAGTTCGGTTACAAAGAAAAAAAAGTACAAAATCAGGAAAAAAGTTCTTCGATATCAGCATCAAAACCTGCGTCACCGCCAACTTGAAGACCGGCTTCTGGAGGGAGCTCATTCACAACGGGGAGAGTCACTTCGGCTGGAACCACGGTCTCACTGGGAAGATCAACAGTTAGGTCTTCAACAGTGGGCACCGACCGAACTGGCTGGTCCACATTATCGACCGGAGTATCTTCAGAAGAGGAGTCATCGGAACCTGAGTCTTCCAGAAACTCTTGCTGCAGGGTATCGACATACTCCGCAAGGGACTTCGGTATGAAGTAGTCTGGAGGGTTGAAGACCTCGGTCTATTGGTCATGACCGAGCTGCTCAACGGCCGCCCTCCAGCCACATTTGAAGAACAACTCCTTGGCAGCATCACATTGTTTCACATAGGCTTCCTCCGCCTTCTTGTAGCCCTGCTTGTAACCCTCCTTTTCAGCTACCTCCGCACTCTTTTTTAGTTGGCTTATTTCGGTATCCTTTCTCTTTTCTAGCTTTAGCAGCTCACGCAGATATTTGTCTTTCATTACAATGGCCGCTTTTTGCCTCTCCGCTTCAGCCGAACTAACCAGATCGGCAAGTCGACCGTTCTCTGCTTGAAGCTCGGTCAGTTTCCTTTCGGCCTCCGCTAGTTCGGCCGCCTTGGCCTCAGCTTCCGCCATTGCTTGCCTTGTAGTTTTTCTTAGTTCTTGGACTTTCTTGTATGTAATATTGTTCTTTTGCAAGGCCTGGCAAAACAAAAATTTCTTTTTCAGCCGAAGTAAAAGTTGGAAAAATTTAGACAGAAAAAACAGACAGAGCTACTTACCAAGATCATGGACTTGGAGGCAGACCGAATTGACTTCATTTCGGTGTTTAGTTGCTTCAAGTGGTGCTCCATGTCCTTGGGGAGGCACACACTTTTGGCCAGGTTAAAGGCCAATTGGTGGTCTTTTTCAGCCACGACCGAGTCAGTAGCTTTGATGTCTCGGTCGTTGAAGGTCAACGGCGGAGCCCACTTTAGAGATTCAGCTCGGTCAGTTTGCTCCGGTTGGGGGGAAGGTTGAGGACTTCGGGGGATGGATTCAACCTCATCAATAAGTGACTGTTCGGTCGATGTAGATCGGGCGCGCTTGGAAGGGCGAGATGAAGAAGGCCGCTGAGAGGGGAGGGCCACAACGGCAGGCTGCGCCTCAATGGTTGGTGGTACTTCGGCTCTGGTTGTTGCGGTCAGAAGGGCCCTAACTCTGCTCCTCTTCGCCATCTCTTCTTCAGCGGTTAGTGGGACAAGTCTTATTTCGGGCAAAGTTGGGTCCGGTTCAGGTGCTTCTTCAAGAAGGAAGTCAGTCACTCTCGCTTTTCGGCGACCGCTGTACCGGTAGGTCGGCTCAAAGTTCAGAAGCTTTGCCCAACTTCTTTCTTTAATTCGTAGTGCGGCTCGCAAAATTGCAAGGTTTGGATAACTATATAAGGAATGAAGATGGGCGAAATCTGCGGAAAAAAAAAGAGAGAAGTGTTAGTTCGGTCAGTAGACTAAAAAAAACCCGAGATAACATACAAGAAAGAAGACCGAAGTTAAATTACCAGGCTCTCCCTTTTTCCAGTTTATAGGTCGGCCAGGAATTTGGGCTTGAAAATCCTCAAAATTCCCAGAGACCCAGAAGAAGTCATCATCATTAAGGTCTTTGTCCGGTGTGTGCTTAACTATCTTCTCTCGGCGGCGGGGGATCCTAAGGTAATAGACCCACCCAGCATCTTTCGAGCCGATGGAATATTGATGGAATATTTCGGCAAGGCCAAGGTTTAAACCGGTTTGGTGGTTTAATGCGGCTATTCCCATAATAATACGGTACGTATTGGTGGACAGTTGGGTGGGGCATAACCTAGTCTGCCTAAGGAACTCGCAGATCAATGGTTGGACAGGAAACCGTAGTCCGGTTTCTATTATGGATTGCAGAGTAAAGGGGACGAAGCCTTCATTATCCCAGGGTGTGATGTCTTTTTCGGCCAAAACCAGCTGGACGTCGTCAGGTATTTGGTAATCTTGCCTGAATTCGGCTAGGCCGCCCGGGGTCTCAACTAGATACCTATACTTACCCATCTGATGTATAATTTACTTATAACTTATATCGGTGCAAAAATCGTGCTCAGTAGCTCGGTTGAGCGCACGCAGGAGTGCCTGGGTAACCTAAGTCTGCAAAGTAAAAAACAGAGGGGGTTAAAGCACTGATCAATGGACCGTGCTACAATTTAAAAACAAGGTATAAGAGCCCTACTTCGGCCTCAAATTAACTGGTTCTATCTCGGTTCATCAAAAGGTTTGGCAGCTCGGTTTGAGCAGTTTGCTCGGTAGACCGGTTTAACGTCTAGGGGCAGCTTTCTGAGTTCGGTCTAAAAGACTAAGAGAGCTGGTTTAGCCCCAAGGCCTAAATCGGCTGCAATATGAATAGAGTTACTTCGGTTAAGCCTCTGGGGGCGGCTTTCTGAGTTCGGTCTAAGAACCAAGAGAGCCGACTTGGCCCCAAAAGCTTAGTTCGGTTGACCACCGAGGTTCCTAGTTTGCTATATTCAAAACTTGGTGATCTTATTTCGGCTAAAACGAGTTAGACTCTGGTAACCCCTTCGAAACTTTCAAGTTCTAGTTCGGTTATTGACTACAAAGATCTATCTATTTGGGGGCAAATAGGATCCTAGTTCGGTTGCTATGTGATTTTGGATCTAAGAGTGGTTTTCTACATAATAGTTCATACACACATGGAGTTCTACTGGTTTTTTCATAAAAGTACGAAAGCAAAAGCAACAAATGGAGAAAAGTGTTTTCAAAAAAGCATACAAAACAGAAACAGATGATAACACAGGCAAAAGAGCAAGAAGGATACGCTTGCTTACCCGAGTAAGAGAGAAGCTAAGGAAACAGAGCAATGGCAGCAATAGAGGCACGAACACAGCAAGCTCAAAGCTCAAAAGCTCAGGAAACAGAGGAGAAGAGAAAGTGAAGAATGAAAGGTGAAGTGATTCAAGAAGAAGAAAGGTTGTTTTGTGAAAGAATGGAGAGAAAAAGGCGGCAAAAAGAGGCGGGAATTGTACAAAATTTCTGCAGGGCGGCGTAACAGTTGGCCACGGCTTATCAGAGCCTGCCACGTGTCACTGGAATGGGAAGCGTTACAGACGCTATGATTGAAGAGACGTTTTTTACCGGACAAAACGGAGCACCGAAGTAAAATTTAGCTCGGTTTAAAAGTTCCAGAGTTTTTAGCACGGCTCTAGAGGCTAAAGTATTTTTAGTTCGGCTGGAAAAGCTTAAAACAGGCGCCAGCTCGGCTGGTGGACTGGTAATCCCAATCATGCAATGCAGATGGAATTAAGGGGCAATTGAGAGGGTAATTTTTGGTAAAAATTGGGCCGAGCTATGTGGTGGGCTTCGTGGCCCAAAGCGCCAGGGACTTGGTAAAAAGGCCGCAAGGTTATTCTGGCCCAGGAGAGATAAAAGATACTCCGGCCCAAGCTGTTAAAGTTACTCCGGTTCAAGAACGATAGATTTATTCCGAGATGTTGACTTACTACGGTCAAAAGAGATGAAGTTACTTCGGCTAAGGAATCGTAAAGCTGCTTCGGTTTGGACAACTTGAGTTAGTACGGTCCCAAGAAAGGTAGTTCGGTCATGATGAATTCAGGGTAGGTCGGTCGGAATGTAGCTACTCAGTAGATCGGTCCAAGCATACCACGGTTCGTGTATGAGAGAACCGAGATATGGTGTAGCATGACGAAAAACCAAACTACTGTTAGTACGGCCCACTTTGTGGCATGGCATAGCTAATGTTACTTCGGTCAAATAGTAATTCGGCCATGGAGAAAACCATCCCACTTGGTTTAAGCAGTGGGGGAGGGTGTAAAAGGATAAGCATTATCCTTAGGAGAATGAATCCTAGGAGGACTCTGCATGGAGAAATACAAGTCCTACCAGGATTGTGCCACGGGAAACTTATAAAAGCCCATAAACATCACCTTGGAGGAGGTAATTGAACACAATTCTTTCTGAGAGCATAAAACTTTGTCTATTTGTCAAGCTTACTGACTTAGGCATCGGAGAGGTTTCCGGCACACACCCGCCGGCTAGCTCACGTTTGTGTTTTCAGGTGATAAAGCGACGTCGTACGGAGGAGCGTGGACTTGGTCAACAGGATTATACGAGGAGAATTATTTCCTCCCCGTACACTAGCTAACGTCAATTTAGGTCTACCCCGTCCTCTAACACTTCTATCTATCGTCACTATATCGCATCTCTTCAATAATTCACCTCACACATAAAAAATAAAAAAAATAAATAAACAAAATAGAGAAATGCAATAATTGGTTTATGTTTTAAAAAAATGGACATACGTTACGTTATTCCCTTGTGATTTGGCTCATATGCGGATCACCCCCTATCATTTAGATATAACCACACTAATCAAAAAAAATTTAGATATAATCACACTGATCAAAAAAAATTTAGAGAGTTATACGGTTAAATCTAAATGATATGGGGTGACCTACACTTGGACTAAATTATAAGGGGTAAAGTGAAATTTTTTCAAAAAAACATTGCATACGGAAGATAATTAGAAAGAAAAATTCCTAAAACTAAGCACATCCGAAGTCTCATAAAATGAGATTAATAGCTCTATAATCCAAAAATAAAAGAAAAATGTTAATCCACTACCCTTCCTCGACATCAATAATACACCTCTCATAGATCACTATGAATCTACACCGAATCCACAGCATCAAAGATTACAACTTTGCTACTCATCAGCCCAATCAAATACCAATGTTCAAATTTGCACCATCTTTGGATCACTATGAATGTAGACCGAACCCACAGTAGCAAAGATGACAAATACCAATTGCACAAAATCCTCCGTCACAATTTAAAAAAAAAAAAAATAAGAAAAAAAGAAAAATCAACATGCATTCAATTTTGGGTCTACACCAACCCAAACAATTACGTAAGGCCAAGTTTCGCGAGATGGTTGGGATTAATTTAGTTGGTTAAAAGACAAAATAAGTTAAAAAATTAATAAAACAAAATGTTATATTTAAATCATAATTATTTTATTTTTTCTCTTACAAAATTATAAAAATAAAAAATAAAAAAGGGCCAAAAATTCATTCCAAACGGAACTTTTTTAGGTAGACTAAGACCAAGTTTGGGAAGTTGCCAAAAAGTCAAAAAGTACTCAAAAGTTAAAAAGTTATCACTATTCACCAAAAGTCAAAAATTACGGCTGCACAACTCCGAATCATAATTTTCCCCTACACACTAATTTATATAATTTTTTAATACATATTTTTCCATAAAAAGTCAAAAAGTTAACCCAAACAACAATATATTTTTTTCTCAACTTTTTAGTCCAAAAGACAAAAAGTACACTTATTTAGGCCACTCCAAACAACCCCTAAAATAGTCAAAAAGTCAAGCTAAAAAAGTTTTTTTCAAACGAAGATTAAGTTTTTAATTTTTACAATCTTTATTACTAGAGATGTAAGAAAAATCGATCAAACCGGTTGAACCAAACCAAACCAACTATATTTGGTCGGTTTTTTAATATGAATTGGTCTGTACGATTTTTAAAATTAATTTTTTTGATTTTCGGTTCGGTACTGATTTAGGCACCTTATGCACCGAATTAAACCGAAGTCAATCGAAAGTTTTGCATATTAAACATAATATTTATTAAATATATAATGAAGTTGGTTGAATACAAAATTCAATTGATTCACTTAATTGTTTAATTTTTTTTAAATATTTCAGGTTTGACAATAGATATTGGCAATGCGATAAGTTGTTAATTTGCTACTCATATGTACTTGAGTCAAGTTTTACTACTACTATACCTATACAGCTATATTAGATATTTATGTCGTTTTCAATTTTTTGTTTTAACTTTACTTGATAGACTTGTGATTTAGTCTTATGGGATGATAGCTTTAAACTTTGGTTTTGCTTTGATGTCAAGACTTTGGTTTTTAGATTATATTTTGTTTCTAGTTCTACTTTAGTAAAAGGTTAAGTATTTATTAATTCTTTTGTTTATATTTTTGTGAATGGTTGGATTAGATATTGAAGTAATGTACAAATGACTAATTCAATATTTTTATATAAATTATTTACCATACTTCAAATTTAAGAAGTAATTCAAATTTGAAAGGTCATAAATCGAAAACCGCACCGAGCTGAACCGTTTGAATTGGTGTGATTTAGTGTAGTTTAGTGAAAAATTCAGTCTATCTCGATTTTCAATATAATAGAACTGACATTATCGATTCTGTGTAAAATTTCACCTAAATATTGACCGTTTCGAACCGATTTCATTCCTATTTATTACAATAAATCTACACCAAACCATTGCAAATACAAATTGCCACAAAACCCAACTAAACATGAGCATGCGTTCACTTATGTGTAATTTTTTCTTTCCTAAGTTCCATCTGAGTTCACAACTTCGGTTTCCATTTTGTATTCCCGTTACACCGACAAATTAAAAACCCAAATTAGGTACCCAAACCCGAATTGTTTTAAAGCATCTCCAATGGCAAGCCATTGGAGCTGCTATTGCCAAATTATGGCAATAATTCATAAAAATCCACCTTCAATGGTAAATTTTGGCAGCTGCCAAGTCACCAAAACCAACTGTTTCCTCCCTCCCTTCCTTTCTCATCATCCTTCCCAACAAACAGTTCCAAAACAGAAGCAAAAGTCACCTAAAAATCCAACAAAAAATAAATAAATTTGAAGTATATTTATTTCAAAATCAATAATAAATCAATATGAAGAAAAATAATAATAATAATAATAATTTCAATTTTAGGAATTTCAGGCAATATGAATAAATCAATTTTAGCAATTTCAAGCAATGAATTTCAAAAAATTTCAGCAAGATTTCGGAATCATAAAAAACACCTGCAATTTGAAGAGGAATTTGGCTTCATCTGCTTCATCTTCGTGTTTGGATCATCTTCATTACAGTCTTGGGGTTGATCTTCTTCATGTTCTTTGGATGGTCTTCATTAGGGTTTCGGGTTTGGATCATTTTTAATAGAGAGGGATCGTTAGAGAAGAGGTTTAGAACAGAGGAAGAGTGTGAGAACCCCACCACATATAATATTTTACATTTAATTAATTAAGGTGATTTAGATTTTAATTAATTATTATTTTGATTTAATTGTGGAATTGATGCACAATATTGGTGTTGATTCGTATATAATTTTATAAAATAACTATTTTAGAATTAGAAATTAAAAGCTTAAGTGATTCAAGAAGGTGAAATTGACGAATTGAATTATTTTAATTTTGAATATCGGACCATATGGGAGTTTAATTAAATATCTGATTCAATTTAATAAAATTGAGATTTTATTAAGTGAAAATTAGTCTAAGGCTCCTCTCCTATTTTTAGTAATGGAAGAGATCTACAATATTATTTTGTGATGTCTAAGGTCCTTCAACCCCACACCCATATATCACAGAGAAATTTGACTCTCTGAAATCAAACATCATTGCTGATTACTCGGTAGAAATCAAATCAAATATTTCAACAAAAAAAATCTCTGGCCTGCCTCTGTTTTCAAAGAACCCAGTTTGGAAACTACTGGTTTGCCATCTCCATACTCTTTCCACCGTCATTCCTAGTAAGTAATGTCAGCAATTATCATTTCTTTTTTCCTATTCTATAATCGTATCAACATTCAACAGAAGTATGTAAATTCTTGTCCTTGTTTAGTAAATTTCATTACATACAACTCCCACGTTTAGATTTCTCGACTTCCAATCTGGGGAATGGAGCAATTTTGTCAGTTTTTTTTTTTTTTTTTTTTTTTTTTTTTGAACAGGGGAATTAACAACCAAGGAAAGAAAACAAAGCAAAATAGAAAACATAGCAAACTAAGTAGCATCCAACAAAGCAGCAAGGGCAACTAGTGGGTTTGAGATCCAATCCAACATAGCAATTAATTTCCTGCTCAAAAAAAAAGACAAAAGAAAAAAAAGCAATTAATTCCCAAGAAAATAGAAAACATAGCAATTCCGTCAGATTGGGGAGGTACTGGGAAGCTTGAAAATTCTAATGGTATTTCGGGATGATATTCAGATCAATCAGCGGCAATGCAGCCCACCACCTTTAGGTTATGCCGTTAACACCACAGGTTCCCTTAATTTCTCACTCTCCCTCTCTCTCTCTTTCCCTCTATATATATATATATATATTTTTGTACATGTATATATGTATATGTGTAATTGAATTGTATATATGCATATATAATTGTATATGTATTGTTTCATGTACGTGGAGGTGTTGATGATTTGTTTTGGAATTTCTCTAGATTTCCAAAATTTCTCTAGAGGAAGAAGATGATGAAAGCTTGAGTTAGGAATTTCTCTGAAAAGTCCAGAATTTTTCTAAAGAGAAATTAATTTCTTTGAACAAAGTTAGAGAAATTTGTGAACAAAGCTAGAGAAATTTCAATTTTCTCTGGATAATTTTCTCTGCCCTGTTTTAAATTTCTCTGTGTTGTTCAATTTTCTCTAGTTTGAACTTAGAGAAATTTGAATTTTCTCTGGTTTGAACCTAGAGAAATTCTTCGGAAAGTTTAGAATTTCTCTAGAAAGAATTACTCTGGGAAGAATTTCTCTGAATTGAAATTTCTCTAGATCAATGTTGAGGAATTTTAGATATTATAAAAATATTGAATGTCATTTATGCTATAAAATTTTAATATCAGGGACCCTAAAAAAAATTCCCCTTTTATTAATTGGGTCCGAATTGGAGTTGATTAAGTTATGAATATTGGGAATTAATATTATTATGAATTAAATTTATTTATGAGGTGTTCAATTGAATATGTAATTTATTGACGGAGATTTTGAGTTTGATCTAAAATTGAAGGCCTTACTAGTGTAAGAAATCAAAATTGATGATGGAAATGAGTCTAATTTAATATTTGGAGCCTTTTAGAAATTTGATTAAAAATCTCATTCAAATTGTTAAATTTAATTATGATTGATTGGGCCTTAATTGAAGTCAAATAGATTAATTAAATTATGTGAGATTTTTTTGATTAATCAAGATTAATTAAGACTAAGTGGTGATTAAATTATGTTAATGTGTAATTGGTGTGCCAAACCAATCCTAACCAATTAATAAAAATATATATATATAAATAAATAAATAAAAAAGAATGAAAGTTGGAGAGATTTCTAGAGCCTGTGGAGAATGACTTGGCCTGGAGAACCGTACGGTAGAGAGAGAGAGAGAGAGAGAGGGAGGGGGGAACTCAAACTATTGTGCCGGAGAATTCAAGTCAAGGGAATGGAATACAAGATAATGAAATAAAGGAAAAGCTTAAGAATTTCAGCCAATTAAAATTCAAGCTATGAAATTTATATTTAATTTTTGTAAAATTCTTGTATTACATTTGAAATTAATGATGAGTTTGAGTTCAATTTCATATAATTTGGAAGAAATTAAAAAATAAAAATGAAGAGATTAAGTTAGATTCATGGTTATGAAAATTAATTATTTTGGGTTTGATATTGTGATCTTGCAGGAAATTAAGTCTCATTGTTACATGCATTAGTAAATTCTATAAGTTTAATACTCTAATTATACATGCATCATGGATTTTGAAGAATTTGAACTAATTCAATCTCATAATTTGAAGAGAAAAAGAAAAAGTTTAAAAAAAATCAAATTTATGAAAATTTGGAATTAATCCTAAAGTAAGACAAAGTTTTGATTTTATTATGAAAATTAGGAATTTGTTTGATCCATGCATGTAATTGAATTTAAAAGTTTTATTCAATTTAAACACATTTTGGAACATCTATGATCATAAATTAAGTTTTTGGTTAAAAATTGAGTTAAGTTGAAATTTTAAGAAATTGATTTTGTAATTCATTATTTAAGTTTGATTTTTTTTATTATTAATAACGAAATTGGATTCCATTTTTTACATACATTATGAAATTTTCAAGAGTTTCGAAAGTTTAATTCATGTTTTAAAATTTGTGGGTTTGATATAAAGAAAATGAATTAAATCTAAATTTGGAAATAAATTACAATTTAAACTTCAGAATAAAAAATTAGTTTGATTTTTATTTGAATTTCATGTATGCAAATATTTCTTTTAAAGAGCGTTATAGCTCTAATTTTATGTGTTATAACACAAAAGAAGAAAATTGTTGAAACTATTATATTCATGAAATTATTGGTTTTAATCTCAATGATCAAAGAGATTTTTGTATTAGAAATTAGAAAATTAGTCATCTTTATTAATAAAATTTCATGTTTAAATTGGTTCATGCAAGAGTCTAAGTTTTGAAAATGTGTTTGGAAATTATTTTTGTTGGTTTTTAAAAACACATAAAATTTGCAAACCGCTTGAGCGGAAAATTCACTACTTGAGCGAACATTGAGGCCATCCAGTATTTTTACAGCTTTGTAGACCGCTCGAGTGACCAAAGGTGCGCTCGAGCGAAGACCCTGTTTTCAGCAATTTTTGACTAACTCTTCTAAGTGCCTACTTGCATCCTCATGACATTCTAAGTATTCTTAGGCACCAATATAACTCATATAGTCATGGAATAAACTAGAAACACATAAAGAAAGTTGAATTAAAATAAAATAAATATTAAATGGTACTTCTACTGTATCTTTGTTATGTGATTTGTATAGGTGGACGTCCGAGACCTTATATCGACTTAATCCACTGTGAGTAATAACTTTATAAAGATATGTTCAAGTTATATTTATTTTTGAAAATAAATCGATATATGATTGATTGAATGGTTTATTGAAGTAATATTTGTTACCAATGAATGAAGTTCATTTTTGAAAGTATACTCATGGCATCTTTTAGTGAGACCCTCGCTTGGGGGATATAATACCATGGCCCATTGGATAATTGAAACACGGAGATCTCTGTTGTTAGACCTTAATGGTCACATTGGATATGATATATTGATTAACCCATTGTGGTCCCATTGATTGACCCTTGAGGTCCCATTGTTATTGATACACTGTTACTCTATTGGATGTACCACGTAAATTGTCATTGAATGAGTATTGTGTAGACACCCCATTTTTGACCGTCCTCAACACTTGGACGTCATCGTTTGAACACTTGGCATCCCTGTTCGTGTTCATTTTGAGATCCCGAAGGACTCGGCTACGCGCCTTGCCTGAGGATCTCTCGACTTGACTGTTTTGTGCTTGGTTGTGGACCAAGGGCTTGTGGTTTTTGCACCTGAGGGTAGGAAGTGGCTTGTTAGCCATCCCTTAAATCCACTGGCCGTGGCATGAAGCCACCGGCCTTGCTTTCTGTCTACCGACCAATTGTTTGGTCGGTTGGCACAGATATTTGGTCGGTCGGCCATTTATTTGGCCGATTGTCTCTTTTTCTGGCCGGTGCCTCCTTTTTGCCTTTTTCAGGCATTGTGCATGCCAGTTGTGCCAGCTGGAGTGCACGGACTTGTCCTCCATACACGTGTATGGAGGACTTGCACCCTTTGCACCTTTTTGCTCTAACCTTCTTGAAGAAGCTTAGACCCTTTGTCTTAGCTTCCCCAAGAAGCTTGGACCTTTGGTCTAGCTTCTTGAGGAAGCTTGACCCCTTTTGCCTTAGCTTCTCTAAGAAGCTTTGGTCCTTGTTTTGTTCTATAAAAGGAGGCCTCTCCTTCCATTAGGGGGGTTTAGCAAATCAGAGATATATATGATATATATGTCACTCTCTCCCTATATCTCTCTCTCTCTCTCTCTCTCTCTCTTCATTTGTGTGTGTTAGAGTGTCCAAAATGGTGTTTTGTTCTTAGTTTTGCACTAAAACACCTAGTGTTACACCATACTTCGGTTTTGGAGGTGTTGAGAGTTTGTTCTTGGAGTTTTGAGTGGGTTTTGATCAGAAGGAGGGGGCTGGAGTTGCTATTCTTCAAGTGTTCTTCAAGGGTGAGCACTATTGCTTTATATTCCCCATTTTTGCACTAGATTTTAGCCTATCTTGCATGCTGTTTTAAGCTTAGTGTATAACTAATAAAAGTTCTAATTTTTCATGTTTAAGATGTTTCATTAAGGTCAATTCGGTGTTTGGGGTTGTCCTCCCCCTCTTAGGCCTTGTTTGGCCCTTTTTGTGCCTTCTTTGTTTGAGCTTTGAGAACTTTCGTGTATTGGCCTTCTCACCACTGAAATCCAGAGGATTTTCAGTGGTGGTGAAGGAGTTTTGAGGTGTTGTATAGGGGAGGGACACCCCTATCCATTTGTGTCTCATTTGCTTGTGTTTTTGGCTCATAAGGGTAGCATGCACGCTTAGTCAATTTTGGTTCCATTTCAGAGGGTTTTTGGGGTTATTTGGTTATATTATACCCCTGTTTTTGGTCGGATTAATAGTCCATTACATGCATCATACACTTGCTTTGTAATCTCCTCTATTGTCACAACATGCACCATGCTTGCATGTTTTAATTTGACTTCATGAAGCTTTTAGTCATGTTTCATCACGTTCAAGCTCTATTGGGTGTTGATTTGGTCATGCTTTTCATGCTTTATATAGCCTCTTTGCATTCTAGCTTGTTGACTTTGGGTGTATGAGTCTTTAGTATGCATTACTTGGGTTATTTCGGTGATTTGGAATCACTTATCATGCCATTTCAGTCCATGTTTCATGCTTATATACTTGCATTTGCCATCCTCTCAATGCTTTGAAGGGTTGTTGTTTTGTACTCCATGTTTGGGTCATTGTATATGCCTTTAGTCTTAGGCCATTTAGATGCTATTTAGGTAGGTTTTGGAGGCTTATTTGGCATGTTGTAACTCCTTTTTGTATTGATTAGTCCATGCCTTGCTTGGTTGTGATAGTTGTAATGGAGTGCTCTCTTTGTAGTCTTGAATGCCTTTGCTTTTGGTGCCTATTTCTTAGCATGTTTTGGCCATGTTCCATGCATGTTCCAACCCTGTTTTGGCCTCCCCTAGGACTGTCCTAAGTCCTCTTGGCCCTTTGGGGTTCGTTTGATGTGGCTATGGTTTGAACCCTCTGGTTGGTCCAAGCTTTGGGCCCCTTTGCATGCTGTGTTCCACTTGTGTGTTTGGATTTGGCACTCCTTCTATCATGATTTCAAAGCTCAGCATATTTGTAAAATTCCTATGTTTGTCTCTTTTAAGTATGCTTAGAATTGCCTCTTTTATGCCTTAGGTGATGGGTCTTGGTGCATGCATGCTTGTATGTGTCATTCGTGTTTTTGTTACAACATTATTGGCCACTGTTATGGACAAGGCTGAGGTCTGTCCATCCATAGTGTAAGACCATGGATCATGCATTTGTATATTGTTGCATGCTCATTACATTGTATGATTGTTGCATCCTTGTAGTTAATGCATTGTTGCATGCCTATCACTTTGCATAGTTTCTTATTTAGGTTGCATTGTAGTGTTGTATACTTATCATATTGCCATGTTGTTTGCATGATAGGTTGCATTGCACGGTATTTGGCATACTCATGTTTCATTACATTAGTTGCATACGTTGCATCGCTCATGTAGCATTGCATCAATTACATGTTTTTGCATTGCATTTGCCATACATGCATCACATTTTTGTTTAGTTTGGGGTGTCAAACCAAACATGAGGAATGAGATGTGTTCGTACTTAAATTGATGAAACATGTCTCACTCCTCGGTTGCCGACGTCCTTGATCTCAACATGATAAGGCGTGAAGCATCCATTTGTTTTGTTGCATGCATTTACATTGATTTGCAAACTTGGTACCTTTGGCCATCATGCGTCGAAATGCATGATTGGTGGCCCGAGTACCGAGGGCCATACTCTCTTGAGATCATAGCATGATAGGGAGGGCGGCTATGTACATATTGTCTTGAAAATTCCATGCCATGCACTGTCTGTCCTCTGTTGCAGCAAAACCAGTATTCTGCAGGAAGAAATGGCCGGCCGGCCACTTTTACTGCCGACCGACCATCAATGTCAAGTCGGTGATCTAATCTTTGGCCGATGGCCACATTTCCTTGGCCGGTAATGTTCTATCTTGGCCGGTGGCATCCCAAAGTGTGCAGGGAGTGTTTCAGAAGCATCACAAATGTTTTCATGGTTCTCAGAGGTGCAGAACAGTGTAAACAGAGGCAATAGTGGCATGGCGACGGGTTTCCGAGCGAGGCGAATCGAGCATGCATCATCCAAGCATTCCGAGGCGGAGCTGCGGTGGCCTCTTTACTGCTTTAGTTGACTAATTAATTTGTTAATTAGTTAAGTGGTTGTGTAATATTTAATTAGTTTGTTAGTTAATTAAATTTGTATTATTCTTTCGTACCCTTCGAGCGAGGGCAATTGTGTAATAAGTGTGCGTGAGTGTGTGTATGTTTTCCAACTCCACGTCTTTCTCCCTTTTATTTACTAGCTTATGATGGTTAGATTAGGGCATGTTTCAATTAGCATACTTATGCTCACATGTTTGCATCAATTCATCTGTCCTGCATGCACCGGGCTCGGTGCATCATACTAACTGCATTGTATTTCAATTCCGAGTTGAATACATGTTATCTGTTGCATTCCATATGCCATGTTTAGAATAGCCGAGCCTATTGTAGTTGCATTTTTGCATGTGTTGCATTAGGCATTTCAGCATAGTTAGGGCTCATGCATGATCTCTAATTAGCTTCTTTCTTTGGCTTGGAGTACTCGATAAGCATTTACGCTTTAGCATCCTTACATGAGTGTGAGTGTTGCCATGACAGCATGCTTACCATGAGGCTATATGCTTATATGATATAACTGCATGAATGCCTGTGGGTGAAGGTTGGATTACCAGAATTGAAATAATGCATTGACTGTGAGTTTTAAAGCCCACTTGAGAGTGGCAAATCCATATTTTAGCCTACTTGTGAGTAGCAAACCGTTTTCAAAACAAACATGAAATGTTTTGTTCCAATTCAGGTGATCCAGTCTATACTTGTATGCTGTGCGCATCACATAATAAATCTAGGCTAATAACCGAAATAAGAACGCATAATGTTTTCAAAACTCGATATCATGGTTAGTAGAGGCCGATCTTTGATCGGGCAAGCGGGGGTGCTCACGAAGTGACCTTCCCCAATCGTACCCAAATTCCTGAACCGAGGCAACTTTGGTGATGACGGACATGTGGCCTTAGGCAAACGAGTCAGGGTTTCCTAAATTCTCCAAAATAAAATATTTAGGTGGCGACTCTGTATCTGGCAAAGCAGTTCATATTTGACACTTCTTTCAAAAAAATCTGTTTTCAAAAACGATTTGCCGGATTTGGACTCTTTGATGATTCATCAGTCTTGCATTGCACTCTGCGAGATTAGATATAGGACCGTGACATTTGAGTCCTGAACTGTAGTGAGCCCATATGAGCAGAACGGGATTCTTTCCCGGGACGTTCGGGGATGTCTACATATTTCTATTGAGATAACATGGATCATTGAGAATTGAATTGAAATCGAAATTGTATTGAAAATGCTATCGAACAATGGTTTTTGTTATTGCAAAGGATTGATATGATGGCTAATCGAATTGTTTTGCCTATTGAAATGGATTGTTTTGGAAAATGAAATATATGTTTTGACATGGAAAATGTTTTGTTATAAATTTGATATAATATGGCAAATGCCTTATATTGAAAATGATTTAAGATTCATTTTGAAATTGTAAGACAGGGTTTTGTATTAACGTCAAACTTCATTCATTTAACCTCTTTATTCTATTATTACTCATTGGGTTTTAGCTCACTATTTATATGTACATGTAGGTGAGCAAATTGAGCAACAAAGATAGAGAAAGCCTCGGAGTCTACCCGTGTCAGCCTTTTGAAAAGCTTCCGGAATGGAGCAAGTTATGGTCAAGTAGAGCCAAGAAATCAGCCTGTTAGTTTTGTCAGAGTTTTGTATTTTGCTGAGTCTTAAATGTATATATGTGTGAGATATATAAGATTTGTATATGTATATAAATTATTATTGTGTTTAAATATTTTAATTATTTTAGTCATCGTGTATGTGCTCAATGGACATTATTATTTTTGTTTTGCTTCCGCTTTAGGCCTTGATATTATTTAAATATTTTGAAATTTTGTCTTTGAGGCCTAAAGTAATCTAAGATTACTGGCTGGTCATGAATTTAAACCAATAGGGGCGGGTTTGGGTCATGATAGAGAAATAGATCGAAGAGGGAGATAGAGGATCATTTTGGTTGGGGTTAGGGTTTCGATCGTTGGAGATCGATAGTTTAGAACAGAGGGAGAGAGAGATTGAAGAAAAAAAAGGTAAGAGATAAGGGGTTGTGATGGAGAAATTGGTTGAAGAAGAGAGAAGGATCTGAAGGGTTTGAGGGTTGGAGAACGGCGATGCGTGTAGTGGTGGTTCTATTGGTTATAGTGGTGGTGGTGGTGGTGGTTGTGGTTGTGGTGATGAAAAAGGTGAGAGACAGAGGGATAAGAGGGTTGGAGAAGAGAGAAGGACATTTGGGGTTTGAGGGTTGGAGATCGGCGGTGGGTGTGGTGGTGGTTTCATTGGTTGTGGTAGTGGTGGTTCCTATGGTTGTGGTGATGAAGAAGATGAGATGCAGAGGGAGAGAGTGAGTGAGCAAGAATGGAGACGGTGAGAGAGAGGGAAAGTGATAAAGACTGGTTTTGGAGAGAGACAGAAAGATAAGAGAGATAGAGTGGCAGAGAGAAAGCAGACTTGGGAGATGAACTAGAATGAAGAAAGACAGAGAGAAGACCCAATTTGGAGATGAACGGTGCTCTTTTGTCATTGGAATGCACAAATTGAGCAACGACTCTTTTTCTTCCTCCAATTTAGAAAAGCTTCAAACAGTTGCTTTTTAATGGTTATAAATTAAACGGATAAAAAAAAGATCATATTTTTACTTCCTATAAAAATAACACAACCAATCTCAATTTGAATACACAACTTTCAATCTACATTTTTTTTTACACAATTAGTATGGAAGGTTCATCAAAAACAAAGAGAGGAAAATCATTTACCACTCAAGAAGATGTGGCAATTTGTAGAGCTTGGTATCACATTACTGAAGAACCAATTGTTAGGAATTCGCAATCTCAAACTCATTTTTGGGAAAGAACTTTTTAAAATTATTGCTCGCTGCAGAATGATCACTTTAGAACACAAATGTCTATCTCATCTTGATGGGGTGTAATCATGAAATGTTACAACAAATTTTGAGGGTGTTTGGCGCAAGTTGAAAATCTACACCCAAGTGGGATGTCTCAAGTTGATATAGTAAGATTTTATTTTTATTTATTATGTTATTTTTTTATTTTGTCTCATACAAAAATTAACTAATTAATTAATTAATTAAATATTTTATTGAAACAAATACTTCAAGCAAAACTTTTATACCATCAAGATGAAAGCAAATATTTTGCTTTTGAACATTGTTGGCCAACCTTGCGAAACAATATCAAGTAGCAAGATGTAACTCCTATGAACACAGTGAAGTCAAGGATACATACACCGTTTTTCCCTAATTCAGCTCCCGAATCCCCTATGGATAATTGCATTTCTCTTGAAGACGATAACAGTCCAAGTGTTGGTAATAATCCAATCAATGAGAGTAGTGTCTCTGTAAGGGGTAAAAGGCTTATGGGTAGGAAATCTGTAAAGGAATTGCTTCGGAAAAGTCAAGATGTTCAAGCTGAAGTCCACAAATTTAACATTTTGTGAGAGACATTTAACTAACACCTTATTAAGAAGGAAATGAAAAAAACTAAAAGAGAAGAAAAAAGGGGCTCAAGCATTGCAGGAGATGAAAGAACTTGATATCAAAAAGGAAGAACATTTGTAGGAGATGAGAGAACTTGAGATAAAAAGGAAGAACGTTTGATAATAACTACGGACATTTCTCATTTGGATCCTCAGATGAAAGTGTATTATATAATGCGCAAAAATGAGATTTTCGCCAAGTGGTATGCATATGTCAGCAACCCAAATTACCATGTTCCCTTGCCTCCTAATGAATATTTATGGGAAAATGTATTTTTTAATTTTGCAATGTCATTTATTTTTCAATGTAATTTTGAGTATTTTTTATGTTTCAATGTAATTTTGTTTTTGCAACGTAATGTTGACTATTTTTTCATATAATTTTAATTTTTCAATGTTATTGTGAAAAAATACATATATTATTCAAATGAAGGCAATAAAGTTGCAAATGAAGACATTTTTATTAAAATAAAAAGACATTAAATGACATTAAGTGTCATTAAAAAGATAAAATAAAAACTTAATCTAACTCTCTATATCAGGACCATAAGTGTTCAATAAGATCATTACAAATTGCACTATAGGTTTCAGTAGATCTAATTCTTTGGCGATTCAACATAAATTCAGCATAATCCTAATTTGGATCACGTGACACTTGACATGGGGTATCAGTGGTACCAGTTTGTAATAGTGTTGCACTGCGTTCATTTTCTAGAATATTACGCTCGTCTTCAATGATCATATTGTGTAAAATAATGTACGCTTTCATGATGTAGTACACATCCTCATCACTTTAACCTCTCACCGGAACTCTAACAATATTAAAATGTGCTTGGAGCACTCCAAATGCCCTTTCGACATCCTTCCAACATGCCTCTTGCATCTTTGCAAATAGTTGCCTTTTTAAACCTTGAGGTTGAGATATTGTTTTAACAATTATTCCCCAACGAGGATAGATACCATAAACAAGATATTTATCCCATGGTGTACGCGTGATTATTGATGATGTAGTTGTGTCACGACCTAAACCCGCCCCTATAAGTTTAGCATCGTAACCAGCCAATAATCATAAGATTACCGAAAGCCTTTGAAACAGATTAGCAAAAATAAGGGGCTAGCGGAAGCAAATATCAAAATACAATGTCCATATAGTTGTGCAGACTTCTATGAGATAGAAAATTTAAACTTCTATATACATATATTATGACGACATACTTGTGTCACCACATATACAGATAAACACAAGGGGCATAAAACTTGATCACATGATTCGCAAAAGACCTCCAAGAACCTCCTCGGGAGGCCCACAAGTTGGCTTAACAGAACAGATCTAGATTGGAAGTCTCAAGTCTGGTCACGCGCCTAATCACCTAGATACATAATATAAACAATGAGCTAGAGCCCAGTGAATAATAACAGAGTAAAGGTTATGATGAATGATGTCCATAACATATTCGAAATTCAGAATTTATATCAGAAATAGATTCTTATACATAATTAGATTTGCAAATAGTTATACGTGGTACATCTATTAGCTAATAGATCAGATTGGTCATAAAGACCCACGTCTAGAGTTAGCGGCCATATAGATCCATTATAACATTTCTAGCTTAGACTCGCCCATTGTATGTTTTGGATCCGGGTTTCGTTGTCTTATATATCCATGTCTTCTTTCCCCTTATGCCTCTTTGAGTTTGGCTTTTGGGTTGTGTTGGTCATGTTCGGAACATGTTGGTAGCTTGTTTTTCAAGCTGTCATTGCCCAGAATTTTGTTCCTATGCTCGAGCGTCACTTCTTATGTGACGCTCGAGCGGTCTTTGTGAACTCTCAGCACTTTCACGCTTCTGTAAAAGTACTAGGAAGTGGTATTCTTTGCCTGAGCGGTCTTAGCTCGAGCGGCCCTTATTGAGCTCCAGCGTCGGTCTTCTATCTATAAAACTACTGGGAGTTTGTATTTCACTCTCGAGCGACAACTTCTTACGCTCGAGTGGTCACATGTTTTATGTCTTACGCTCAAGCGTCACTTTTTGTGCTTAAGCGATCTGTGCATATATCAGATCGCAGAACCACCTTTTTGGGTCACTTTTTCATTTCATCCTCTTTTAACCTTCCGAAAACCCTAGATCTAGACACACTATCTCTAAAATTTATCTTCTCTCTACAAAAACACCAAGGTTTAGTGATTTCTTCACCCTACTCCTTTTGTTAAAAAGGTAGAACACTCCGTGGGCTCTCTTTTTATTCGAACAAAAGTGGACTTCGGCTTCTTTGAGGTTTCTCCACTCTCTCCTTAGTCTTCTAGCTTCGAGGTAGGGATCCTCCACACTCTAGTATGGGTTTTGCCTTTGCTAATTGTTATTTCAAATGATTATGGTGGTTTGGAGGTTTTTGCCATAAACCTAAGGTTTGAAATCAAAATGTAATAGAGGAGTTTTCAAATGGTTTCTTGAAAAAGGTTGTGATTATGAATTTGGGGTTGATACATGTTGAAATGAGATATTTCTTGCATTTAAATGGATTTTCAAAGAGAAAGGGATTTTGCCTTAAAATGTAAATGTTGAGATTATAAAGAGAAAAGGGAATTGATATTGGAAATCGTGAAATTGAAATGATGACAATGATGAGGATGGAGTTAGAAATGTATTATCACTCCTATTTGAGATTTTGAAAAACTGTATCTTTAATAAAAATTTATTTATCTGTTAGAGATATTTGTTTTGGGTTATCAGTGGAGGATAGCTATGATTATTGTAGAAATTGCATGAGGATTAGGTGAACTAAAACTAAATTCTCATCCATTTTGCTTTGAGCATTGTTATATACTGATTAATACATTGAAAATGTATATGATACTGAGAAAAAGGGGTGAATTTGGGAAGGTGTGTAACACCAAAGTTAAGTTGGCATGTGTGTCCAGGGTGTAAGTCCCGAAAACCGTGCGTATACATGGGTGCCAATCCTACGAACGAAATATCCATAAAATGGTAATACTAGTGCTTGTATAGACAATGTTTACATGGGTCCCATTTGACGGATTCCTGCGGATGAAATATCCGTGAAAGGTTGTACTCGTTTGAGATTTCCCAAAGTTGCATTTCACTACCCTGTTTACTATTGTAAAAGAGATTATTTGATAAATTGTGATATAAATTTGGCATGGCATGATTTTTGGAAAGAAGTGTAAAATGTTTTGGCATGGGCATTACATATGCATTCACCTTATGGCGTTACGATTTATACATTGTGTTGTAGTATTTCTATTGGGTTTTGGCTCATCCTATGTAGGAAAACCATTTTAGGTGCTGGTGATATGCCCTCACCAAGGACTTAGCTTTGGGGAACTGTGGAGCTGAAAGCTTATTGTTGTTAGTTTGTATTAAATTTTGTACAGACCTAGGACTTTATCTGTATTGAGCTTAAGACTCACTTTTGATGTACCTAAGCATTGATTTGGAAAGATGTAAGCCATTAGTACACATGGTTATCAGTTTAGCTTTCATTTCTTGTCACTATCTTGTAAAACATGTTATAGATTCAGGATGTACTATATATGAATGTATATTGCATGCGTCACCTTTTGTATATCAAACTCTGATTAATGAAAGCTTATCATTTCATTTGTGTTGCTATTTATTAGTTATTATGAGATGGGTATCTTGTGTTTTTTTCGAAATGTTATAACTTGGTATTAGAGCATATCGGGTTCGAATACTTTGGGTACATGGGAAGTGATTCTCACCACAATAGGTTTATCTCGCTTGATAGAGATGTTTGTGTGTTTGTAATGCTATGTGGTAACATGCTTATGTAGTTATGTGAGTATGGGATTTAATTCCTATGATATTGATTAGGTCTACGGGTTCCTAGAAGTCCTATTAGAAGAGCACTTGATCACTGTTGTTTTTAATTGGAACTCTGGTAACGCCACGGAACGGTCATTATCTAGGAAGGAAATTCGTATGTGTCTATGTGATTATATGCTTATGTGGAGTGAATTATCGTTGTCCATCGTATTAGGACGTGAGTAAGTTAGCTTCGGCACATTTGTAAATGTGCTAATCTACATTGTTGCCTTTATTAGGATGTCAGGATGTGGACTTAGTGGTGGTAGGCGTGGTAGGCCTAGATGGCATAAGGTGCCTTTACCAGATGAGATTCCGACACAAGAGGAAGGGGTTGGTCAGGCCAATGTGGTCGAACTAGTTGATCAGCAGGCCATGGGCACTTTGGCCCGTGAAATGGTCAGAGCTTTGTGGGAATCCATGGACATTCTCAGGAAGCTCAAGTAGTTGAACACACAAGTGGCCGAGTTTGAGGTCGCATTTACTAGTTTGTCAAGGTTTGCACTGGAACTCGTGGTGACTAAGGAGCACCGTCGTATAGAGTTCGAGAAGAGGTTAAGGACCGAACTCATGTTCAAAGTGGTCGAGTAAATGATTAGAGACTATGGACACCTTGTGGAGGTGGCGGCTCATCTTGAGACCGTGATGTAAATAGAGAAGGAGGGGATGAGGGGCTCTAGGAGGAGTCAGGATATTCAGGAGGACAGTAAAAGGTAGAGAGGTTATTCCCCACAACAATCCTAGGGAGCACAATTGAGGTCTACCTTTCCAATACCGAATTCGGGTTCTAGGAGAGGTGGTCAGGGAGATTTCACCTGCTTTAGGTATGGCTAGTTCGGGCATAAGTCTCCAGCTTGCCCGCAGAGGGGAGAAGGGTAATAGTCTGCATCGTCTTCGGCTCGTTCTTAGAGCCAGAGGTAGGGGAGAGGGCAACTACTTATCTGTTATCAGTGTGGGCAATCAGGGCATATGAAGAGGTTCTACCCACAGTTGGGTGGCACGCCTGGTGCGTCTAGTTCAAGGTAGATAATGAGCCACCAACCTGCACAGTTGGTACAGACCTTGAGGGCCAATCAGGGAGCCTCTTTGGCTCAGTTAGTGCATCAGACTTATGCTCCTAGGGGTGAGCAGGTGGAGCAGAGACCTGCAGGGCGTGTGTATGTTGTTACCATGCCAGACTTAGTGTTAACACCTTCAGTTGTGAGATGTACCTTCTTGTTATGCAATTCTATTGCCAATGTGTTGATTGATATGGGTGTATCCTATTCTTTTATTTTATCTGCATTTGCATTGGCATTGGGATTAGAATTGGCTCGGTTAGCATCTTCACTTAGTGTAGAGTCACCTATTGGTGGTGAGATTGTTTTGGAACAGGGGTGTCGGGATTATGATATAGAGGTTGCCGGTTGCTGACTTCATTTTCCATTTATGTTGCTTGACATGTCGAGTTTTGATACTATATTGGGTATGGATTGGTTGTCATCATATCGGGCTGCCATAGATTGTTACCATCAGAGGGTTACTATATGTACCTTGAGTGGTGATTGTTTTTTATTTCATAGGGGACAAAGCTGATAGAGTTTTATCGTCGATGTATGATTTGTGTAGTCGGAGTGAGCTTAGTTGCCTTCTTATAAACTTTTTGGGTAGTGAGTGTGATAAAGTCTGAGTTGATATGCCAAGGGTAGTTTGTGAATACCCGGATGTTTTTCCTGGGGATCTCACTAGTCTGCCACCCCATCATGAGATTGAGTTCTCTATTGACTTAGTGCCTAGCATGGTACCGATTTCTATGGCATCTTATAGATTTACACCTATCGAGCTGAGTGAGTTGAAGATTCAGCTCCAGGAGTTGCTAGATAAGGGTTTTATTCGCCTTAGTACTTCGCCTTAGGGAGCACCGTCTCTCTTTGCCAAGAAGAAAAATGGTGCATTACGACTTTGTATTGATTAGAAGAAGTTGAACCAGATAACTGTTAAGAACAAGTACCCAATGCCACACATAGATAATTTGTTTGACCAGTTGAAGGGGTCTTGTAGTTTCTCTAAAATAGACTTAAGATCGGGTTACGACCAGTTGAGGATAAGAGAGAAATACATTTAGAAGACGGCATTCCGTACGCGGTATGGCCATTATGAGTTCTTAGTGATGCCTTTTGGGCTAACCAATGCACCAGCCATGTTTATGGATTTGATAAATCGAATCCTTCGTGAGTTCCTTGATCATTTTGTAGTTGTCTTTGTTGATGACATCTTGATTTACTCACCTCCAAGGAAGAACACGAGAAACACCTGCGAGTTGTACTTGAGTTGCTTAGAGCCCACAAACTGTATGCCAAATTCAAGAAATATGAATTTTGGTTAAGAGAAGTAAAGTTCTTAGGCTGTGTGGTATCTAGGGGAGGAGTGATTGTGGGCTCTTTTAAGATAGAAGTAGTGCAAGATTGGGAACTACCTAAGAATGCCTTTGAGATCCATAGTTTCTTGGGGGTTCGCTGGGTATTACCGTCGGTTTGTGAAGGATTTCTCTAGATTGGCCTCGCCTATGACTAGACTAACGAGGAAGGGAATCAAATTTGTGTGCAGTAACACTTGTCAGAAGTCATTTCAAGAGCTTAAGGTTAAACTTATCACTGCTCTGGTGTTAATTATTCCGGAGAAGGGTTTGGGCTTTTCTGTGTATTGTAATGCTTCATGGGAAGGTTTGGGTTGCATCTTGATGCAAGAGGGAAGGTAGTGTCTACGACTCATGTCAATTGAAAACGCATCAGAGGAACTATCCTACCCATGATTTAGAACTAGCAGTTGTGATCTTTTCTTTGAAGATTTGGAGGCATTACCTTTATGGTGAGAAGTTTGAGGTGTTTTCTGATCACAAGAGTTTGAAGTACTTGTTTTCACAGAAAAATCTATACTTAAGATAAATGAGGTGGATGGAGTTCATAGAAGACTATGATTTTGAGTTGTACTACCATCTAGGAAAGGCCAACGTAATAGCTAATATTTTGAGTAGGAAATCCATTAGCAGTGTGGCTTGTATTGCCATCCGAGAATGGGAGATATTGGGTGCTATTGGTGAGTTTGACTTGCATCTTGGCGAGTCCGTTAAGTCGGTAGCTGTGTTTACGGTAGTTGTACAACCTACACCTGTGAGCTGAGTTATAGAAGCACAGAAGGGTGATCTTGAGATAGAAACCCTCCGGGAGAAGGTCTTTAGTGGAAAAGTAGAGAAATGCTTGAACTTGTATTCTGACTCGAGTGTTAGATACGTTGACTGTCTTTTTGTGCCAAAGTCTTGTTAAGAGAAAGTACTCTGAGAGTTTCACCATTCATGCCCTGCGGTGCCCCGAGAGGTACAAAGATGTATCACGACCTTAGTCATCAATTTGGTGAAAAGGAATGAAGAATGATGTAGCTATGTTTGTGTTAAGGTGCCTTACTTGTCAACAAGTGAAGGCCGAGCATCAAAGGCCGGTGGGTCTATTGTAATCCTTGCTTATAGCCAAGTGGAAGTGGGAGCATGTCACAATGGATTTTGTTGTGGGTCTTCCGAGGACTCAACAAGGTAATGATGTCATATGGGTGGTAGTTGATCGACTGACCATGTCAGGGCATTTTGTACCTATACGCACAAGTGACTCGGTAGACCATCTTGTCGACTTATATATTAAGGACATAGTGATCCACGCTTTACGACTCGGTTGTGGCAAAGCCTACAGAATGCCTTGGATACTAGGTTGACTTTTAGTATCGCCTATCATCCTCAGACTGACGGGTAGTCAGATCCTTGAGGATATGTTTCGAGGTTATGTCCTTGACTTTAAGGGGTCGTGGGAGAGGCACTTGCCCTTAGTGGAGTTTGCCTATAATAATAACTTTTAGTCTAGTATTGGTATAGCACCATCTGAGGCCTTTTATGGCCGACCGTGTAGGTCTCCTATGTGTTAGACCGAGGTGGATGATGCACCAATGTTGGGTCTAGAGTTAGTCCAGGAAACGGTGGAGAAAATTGCACTTATCCGTAAGAGGTTGGTTACGGCTCAGAGTCGTTAGAAGAGGTATGCCAACCATATGAGGAGGTCGTTATCCTTTGAGATGGGAGATCACGTCTTCTTGAAGATATCACCTAGACGGGGTTTGATGAGATTTGGGAAGAGCGGGAAGCTATCCCTTACGTTTATTGGGCCTTTTGAGATCCTAGAGCGGATTGGGGAAGTGGTTTATTGTTTGGCCTTGCTGCGGCAGTTTTTCGGGGTTCATAACGTGTTCAATATCTGTATGCTTCAGAAGTATGAGCCAGATCCATCACACGTATTGGATTGGACCAAGTTAGAGGTAGACGAGGATGCCTCATATGAGGAGAGATCGGTGAGAGTCTTGGATACTCCAAACCAAGTCTTGCGAGACAAGACAATTCCTTTATTGAAAGTATTGTGGAGGCATCACGAGGTTGAAGAAGCAACTTGGGAACGTGAGATAGAATTCCATGAGAAGTATCCGGACCTATTTGTTGGTGCTTGAGCATGAAGTTTAAATTAAAAATTTCGAGGACGAAATTCCTTAAGGGGGGAGGTTATAGCGTTTATGGCATAAACCCGACCCATTGTATGTTTTGAATGTGAGTTTCGTTGTCTTATATAGTTATTCATGTCTTGTTTCCCCTTATACTTTTTAGAGTTTAGCTTTTGGGTTGTGTTAGTCGTGTTTGGAATAGGTTGGTAACTTGTTTTTCAAACTATTATTATCCAGAATTTTGCTCCTATGCTCGAGCGTCACTTCTTACGCTTGAGCGGTCTTTGTGAACTCTCAGCACTTTTGCAGGTCTGCAAAAGTATTGAAAAGTGGTATTCTTCGCTTGAGTGAAGCTTCTTGTGCTCGAGCGATCTTGGCTCGAGTGGCCATGTAGCTTGCTTTTTGTGCTCTTTTCAGATACGATTAGCCCTATAGTTCGGACTCCCACGGTTCTGAATCTGATTTCACAAGTGCAATGTGAAATAGATAAATACAAATGAGTCCAAAATTCAACAAATCTTTTGGAAAATCAATTTTGAATTAAAATGCCAAAAATGGACAGCTTTGCTAGATTATAAAGTTGCCACCTAAATATTTTTGAAAAATTTAGGAAACCCGTGACTTGTGCCAAAAGGCCATTAACCTGTCATCACCAAAGTGTCTCGGCTCGGGAACTTAGGTACAAGAGGAGAAGGTCATGAATTGAGCACCCCACTTGCCCGATCAAAGATCGCTCTCTACAAATCATGATGTGATTTTTATTTACATTATATGTTCTTGTTCCGATTATTAGACTATTTTTACTATGTGTTGCACACAAGTATAGACTAATTTGCAAAAGTTGAAACACTTTGATTTCATGTTTTTTGTTTTGAAAAGTGTTTGAATATGTATCACTTGAAAAAGCAATATCATATGTACAGTAATCAAATTATCCCAATTTGAGCAATTAGCCTTCATCTACCAGCATCCAAACAAGTATATTACTTAAGCACTTAGCCTCATGGTAATCATGCTGGACGTGGTAACATTTGCACGCATGTAATATACTAAAGCAATAAATGCTCACCTAGTACTCTAAGGCAAGCCAAAGTAAATAAAATAGTTAGAAAAAAATATGTACGGGGAGCAAATATTAAGGCAAGCCCGTATTCTTTTCTTCCAAGCTCCGTTTCTGTCCGATCACCTGAAAGCACAATGAGGGTGAGCTACCCGGCGGTGTGTGGCCGGAAAACCCCTCCGACGATCTAATTAGCACACACTTTAGGGACAGGAGAGAGAGAGAGTATTTGAGTGTAGGAGTTCCTTACAAAGTGTTCGTCTGTCTTTTGTATGGGGGGCGCGGACATGCTTATATACCCTTCTGCGTCCCTAACCTGCTCCCAATGGTCTCTCGACACGTGGCTCTGCTATCCCATCTGTCAGCACAAATCCTGCTGAGCGTCACCTAATCTCAACTGCCCGCTCACTCTATTGGGAGCTCGGCAGCCGAGCTACACCATCTTGTCTGCCAACGGTCGTGCTGTGCTTCATGTCCAAGCACTCCACTAGCTAAGTTTAACGAGGACCAGGCTGGGCAACATCTCGGCAAAGTCGAGCAAACAGGTACCTCGGCTGACTACGCCTTTCCGGACGCCGGACACTTAACTTGACTGGCTTCGCCTCTGCCAAACATGTAGCTCGGTCCAACCAAATGTTGCCTTAACCGAGCAACTTCTTTCCAAATTGGGCCACACATCCTCGGCCCAACACTTGCCCAACCCAAATCTGTCCGGCCAAACCCTATCTGGCCTAGATCTGTCTGGCCCAGTACCAGATCATTAATCTCCCTCTCAATTGCCCCTTAATTCCGTCTACGCGAGCGTGACTGGGATTACCTATACTTCGACCGGGGTAACATTTCTTCGGTCTTCAAAATGCCAAAGGGCGACTGGGCTAGTTAACATTACTGTCTGCAAACTTGCCCGGTTATACTCCTCGGCTGACGTCCTCTTCTTCGAAAGTAGCCCGGTTGGTTCCTCGACTCTTCAACCTGTCTCTTCAGTTCTGACATCGCCATAAATGGGGACACGTGGTGGGCTGCCATTGGTTCTCGAGCAGCCAACCCGCCGTTTTGCCAGAATTTGAATTTGGGCAGTCTCTTTTGTCTATATATACAAGACCCTTCTTACTCATTTTCCTCCTACTGTCTTTCTGCAATCCGACTCGCCAGAGCTCTAGCATCTTCCTCCAAGCCCCACTTGCCATTCTTTGCGTTTGTGCTCGAAGGAAAAGTAATTGCCCTTCACTGGTAAGACCTTCAACCCCTCTTTTGTTGCTATCTTCTTTAATATTTCACACATTAGGGCACTAAAACTTAGTTCTTAGGGCATAGGCCATAGAAACCATCCCAAACCTCCCACTGTTCTTGGTGTTCTTTATTTTCGCTGATGAACCTCGAAGAATTGGGGCGGACCGGGCTCCAGGTCTTCGTTTGATCCAAAAACCATATCGACCGTGCAAATAACCTGTTAGAATCAACCGCAACACTAACTGGGATAACAAAAGGCCATGGCCGCTCAACCGGGCTAAAATCTGGTCTGCTTAGGCGGCCGAGCTCCTTGGTTAGCTTCACAACCGAGGTGGTTTGGCACTTCCAGAAGACCGAGCTATGGCCAAGCTCGCTTTGCGCGACCGCGCTCCCTCTTACACTTGCCCTCCTTTTCCTACAGAGTCCAAGGGGACCATTGACCATTTCTGAGGCTCCCAAATACCGAGCAGTCAACAATCACTAGTCAGTGCCAAACTTCCTCGGCCGGGCTAATCTAGCCAGTCGTTCATGGGGAAATTTCGGTTTCTCGTGGATACTCCGGCTGCCCTAGCTGCGTTCAGAGAGGAGTACGGCATCCCAGCCGATGTCCACCTTGAGCTAGCAGAGATTGAGACAACGCCTTGGGGCAGAGAGGAGTGCCCTTTCATCGTGCTATCCATCGTCGAAGGAGGTCTTCGTTTTCCACTCAACCCATTGATCACCGAGTTTCTCTGCCGAACCGGGCTTGCACCCACACAAATGTCCACCAATACCTACCGAATAATAAACGGTGTGCATGAACTTAACAACCGGCTAGGCACAAACTTAGGCTTAGCCGAGATATTGCGTCAGTACACTCTTGGGCACACCGGCGATGGACTCGCTTATTACCTTAAAATCAGGCCGGGAAAAGAAAAGATAGTGACCGGTACCCCGGACAAGGACCTCCACGATGACGATTTCTTCTGGGTGACGGGTAATTATGAAACAGCCGAGGTACCGGGCTGGTTTATAAGCAAGAATTTCGGTTCCACATGTAAGCCGATTTACTTTTGCTCGGTCAATTCATTTTTATTATTCTGCACTTAACCATTTCCCTGTTCCTCTTGCAGCAATCCAAGCCCTGCAAGCAAACTACCAATACCCCAACGCAGAAGCAATCCGGACCGTGCTCCGCTACAGCCACCGAGATTGCAACGAATTGCTCGGCTACGTGCTCACATACAGATACTCAGCACCACGCCGGAGTAAAGTTACAGACTTTCTCCGCGCTCCAACTCCTCCCCGAGATCCAACTCTGCCAGACGTCCCATTTATCTGGTTATCTGAAGCCGAGGAGATGGCGAAGAGAAGTCGCATCAAGAACTTGCTAACCGCGACATCGGCTGAGATACCGAGCATCGTCCCCCATTCCCAAGTTGCCGGTCAATCCAGCGGCCCTGTGGTTGCCTTGGCATCTCCAGCTACCGGGCAAACCAGGCAAGAAGCTCGCCGGGCTAGCAAAAGGCCTCGCGCAGACCCGTCTGTCGAGCTGGTTGCCGAGCTTTCCACCGAGCAACCCACAGAAACCGCAGATCCAACTCCGGTGTGGCGACCGCAGCTTAAACACCGGGGAAAAGACATTCCGGCTAGCGCCTCGATCAAGGGTGATAAAGAGCACCTGCTCGCCTTTGATCTCTCAAAAGCACTGCTCCTATCGAGTGATGTGGTCGGTAGCGACCACGTCCCAGACACTCGGCTTGTGAAGTTTTCAGTAAAGTCCATGGCCAGGGTAAGTCTTAATCTTTTGCTGAAATTCTTGTCAAGTGTTTGCACGGTTTCTAATTTGTCCCAGCTTTCCCCTTGCAGGCTATCCAAAAACAGCACCTGATTATGGAGCGAATTCACCGACTGCGGCAGAAGGCAAATGACACTGCCGGCCAAGTCCAGAGTCTGCAGACCGAGCTCGACCGAGCAAAGTCCTCACTCGAAATGGCCAATGCTGACAACAACAGGTTGCTCGGCCAGCTTGGGGAGGCCGAGAAAAAGAGAGTTGAACTCCAGGCCGAGCTAGACGGGCTCAAGACGTCCAGGGAGAAGGAGTGCGAAGATGCCAACAATGCCGGCTTCAAAGAGGCCGAGGATAGCTATAAGAAGCAGGTCTTTGCCACTCAGGATATTTATTTCAAAGCGGGCTGGAAGTCAGCCTGCGAACATCTCGGTCAAGGCCCCGACACTGATATATTTGCCGCTCCCCCGGTTGCCTTCCTGCCGGTCTACCTCGTTCCTTATGCCAACGACGTTTTCAGCGCGTTGCAAGCTGAGGCCGAGGAAGAACTCGCCAAAGGAACCGAGGTAAATGCCGAGGAGGAAAACGGCGAGGAGCTGCCCGGAGAAGAAGTGGCCGGTGCCCAAGAACGAACAACGGTTGATCTGGAGGCTGCTGAAGACGAGTTCTCGCATCTTTCCCCCCAAGTGTAGTTCTCCTTTTCTTTCATTTTGTGCTGTGTATGTAACCGGGCTCTATGCCCCTCCTTTGTACTTATTTTCATATTAATGAAAGAGCTTTGATTTTAGCAACAAGTGTTTGCATGGTTTTCTTGAACTCTATTAACAGCAAAACATCTCGGTTTAACATATCATCAACTAGCTAGACCGGAATTAACATCTCGGTATAAATTGTAAAATTGAACATAACACCCAAGTTGAACTCACCAACTTTTTCAACCGGAATAAATCAACTCGGTTGGGAATCCTAAGTTGGGCAAAACACCAACTCTTCCAACCGGAGTAAATCATCTCGGTTGGGAATCCAAAGTTGGACAAAACACCAACTCTTCCAACCGGAGTAAATCATCTCGGACGGGAATCCTAAGTTGGACAAAACACCAACTCTTCCAACCGGAGTAAATCATCTCGGTCGGGAATCCTAAGTTGGGCAAAACACCAACTCTTCCAACCGGAGTAAATCATCTCGGTGGGGAATCCTAAGTTGGACAAAACACCAACTCTTCTAACCGGAGTAAATCATCTCGGTCGGGAATCCTAAGTTGGGCAAAACACCAACTCTTCTAACCGGAGTAAATCATCTCGGTGGGGAATCCTAAGTTGGGCAAAACCCCAACTCTTCCAACCGGAGTAAATCATCTCGGTTTTTACATTAAAACAACAGTCCAAGTGCTAAAGCGAAATTACTTCTATATATTGACAAAAAGAATTACATTCTGAAGTGCAAGCCAAAAAATTCCTTTGCACAAGAAAAGAAAGCAAAGGCTTAGAAATAATACAGTTTCAGGTTGGCCGCATTCCATGGCCGGGGTATTGCTCTTCCCTCTAGATCCTCCAAGTGGTAAGCCCCCTTGCCCGCCAGACCGGTGATCTTGTAGGGTCCTTCCCAATTTGCCCCTAGTTTGCCTTCACCTGGCACCAGGGTGTTGCCCATAACTTTCCTCAAAACCCAATCACCAACTTTGAACGGTCTGGGGTGCACCGTCTTGTTGTACTTCTTTGAGAGCTCTTGTTGGTAGGCGGCCACATGGATGAGGGCCTTCTCCCGACGCTCTTCCACTAGGTCCAGCTCCAAGGCAATAGCCTCGGCATTCAGTTCGGGCTCAAAACTCTCGCTTCTTAGGGTGGGCATGCCAACTTCCAAAGGTATGACCGCCTCCATGCCATAAGCCAAAGCAAATGGAGTTTCCCCGGTAGATCGCCGGGTTGTTCGGTATGCCTAAAGGACGCTGGGTAATTCCCCAGCCCATTTTCCCTTTGCCTTCTCCAGCCGTTTCTTCAATCCATCCAGTATAGTCTTGTTCGATGCCTCGGCCTGACCATTGGACTGCGGGTAAGCCGGAGTGGAGTTGTAGAATTCAATCTTCAAATTTTCACAAAATCCTCTGAATAGGCGACCGTCAAACTGGGTGCCGTTGTCAGAGATTAAGATCTTGGGGACGCCAAACCGCGTGACTACGTTCTGCCAGACAAACCGCTTCACGTCTTTCTCTTTGATTGTTGCCAAGGGCTCAGCTTCAACCCATTTCGTGAAGTAATCTGTGGCCGCAATGAAGAATTTCCGGTTGCCCGGTGCTGTTGGCAGTGGCCCTACTACATCTAGCCCCCACATGGCGAAGGGCCAAGGACTGGTGAGGGGAAGAAGTTCCCTAGCAGGCTGATGGATCTGATGGGCGAATTTCTGGCATTTTTCGCACTTGCGGACATACTTTTGTGCGTCGGCCTGCATGCATGGCCACCAGTATCCCTGCGAAATAGCTCGGTAGGCCAAGGACCTTCCCCCTATGTGGCTGCCACAAATGCCTTCGTGAATTTCGTACAAGAAGGCCTCCACACTACTCGGGTGCACGCACTTTAGATAAGGACCAGTGAAGGACTTTTTGTACAACGCACCAGATGGAGAGAGCCAAAACCGCTCTGACTTCACCCGGACTTTGTGTGCTTCTTTCTTGTCAGTTGGTAGAGTCCGATCTCTAAGGAACAAGATTAAGGGGTCCATCCAGGAAGGACCTAGCGCGGCACAGAGTACATTCGTCTGCCCGTCGTCTTCAATGCTTGGCCGTGGAAGAAAGTCAATTAACAGGGGGTTTGGAGACGTATTATCTACCATCGAAGCGAGGCCGGCCAGCTCATCAGCTCGGCTGTTTTCTTTACGGCCAATCTGTTGGACTCTGATTGCCTGAAACTGCTTGATGTGTTCCTTGACCAGAGCTTGGTACTTCGCCATTCTGTCATCCTTTGCTTCGTAAATCCCAGAGACTTGGTTAACCACAAGCTGGGAATCATTGTAAACCATTAACTCTGATGCCTGTATCTGAAGCGCGCTCTTGAGACCGGCCAAAAGCGCCTCGTACTCGGCCTCATTGTTGGATGCAGGGAAGCCAAGGGTGATAGAGTGTTCAATTGTCAACCCATCTGGTGATATCAAAACTATACCTAGCCCGGCGCCGTGATGGTTCGAGGCACCATCAACAAAAAGTTTCCACATCTCCCCCACGAAGAGCTTCCAGCATTCTGAGGGGTCCTGAGAGGCTTGAAGGTTGATGGGGTCACAACTGCTCGGCTGTGTGGTTTCAAGGTCTGTGTTGATTGGTTCCAATTCAGTCCCCCTTGATGATTCGGCACCGGACTCAGCAAGTTGATCTGTAATGCTCAAGTCCGTAGACGAATCATCAGGTTGCGGTGCTATGCCGACCACAGGTTCTGAGCTGTGTGGTTCCATTTTTTCCCCCCTTGGTGATGCGGGACCGGACAGAGCATATGGGTCAGTGATACTCAACTCCGTCATCACATCACCGGGTGGTAAAACCGTGCAAACTGAGGGTGCTTCAATGGTGCGCGCAAACTCCGCATCGCTACCTCCACCAACTGGTTGTATCTCGGATGGTCTTGCGTGCATCTCATCATCTGCTACGGTAATATCGACCGGGCATACCGGATGAGTGCCAGGTGAGAATTCGGCGACGAAGTCGGCCAAAGTCTGGGCTTTGATAGCAGTGCGCGGCTGGAACTTCACATCAAACTGTCCCAACTCGACCGCCCACTTAAGAATCCGACCGGAGAAGTCTGCCCGTTCGAATAAGGCTTTGAGGGGGAACTCGGTCAAGACGATGACGGTATGTGCATGGAAATAGTGCGCCAATTTTCTTGAAGCCATCATTAATGCCAAAGCAAGCTTCTCCAACGGCAAGTATCTCGACTCTGCCGGTAGTAAAGTTTTGCTGACAAAAAAGGTGGGGATGTGCTTGATTCCATCAGCCCGGACGAGCACCGCACTGACTGCATGCTGTGATACGGCCAAATAAAGATAAAGTTCTTCTCCAGGCTCCGGTGTGACCAACAGTGGCGCTGAAGAAAGATACTCCTTGAACTCGTCCAGGGCTCGGTCACATTCTTCATCCCAAGAGAACTTTGATTTTAACGACTGAAAGAAAGGGCGGCAGCGATCTGATGACCGGCTTATAAATCGATTAAGCGCGGCGGCCATTCCAGCCAGATGCTTCACGTCTTTTGTCGAGCTAGGCCGTTTTAACTCTTGCACGGCTTGGATTTGTGTAGGGTCTGTTTCGATACCTCGGTTCGTGACTAAGAATCCCAAAAATTTCCCGGATCCCACGCCGAAGGTACACTTGGACGCATTTAGGCGTAGCTTGTGCTTTTTGAGAATGGCGAACATCTCGGCCAAATCGGACAAATGATATGCCTGATGTCGGCTTTTAACCACCATATCATCAATATAAGCTTCCATTGTCCAGCCCAGCAAAGGAGCAAACATCTTGGTCACTATCCTCTAAAAAGTTGCCCCGGCGTTCTTCAAACCAAAAGGCATGACTCGGTAGCAGAAGAGTCCCCTTGGTGTAGTAAATGAGGTGATTTCTCGGTCAGGGCCATGCATGGCAATCTGATGATAGCCGCGGTAAGCATCCAAGAAACTTAGCCTATTATGTCCAGCCGTCAAATCCACAAGCTGGTCAATTCTAGGCAAAGGAAAGCTATCTTTTGGACAAGCTCGGTTGACGGTCTTGTAATCAACGCAAACCCGCCACTTCCCATTCTTCTTCGGTACCACCACTGTATTTGAGATCCACCGAGGATAGTGCACTTCCTGAATCGCTCGTGCCTCCAGCAAATTCTTGACTTCCTCCGTAACTACCTCGGTGTGATGCAGCGCCGATCTCCTTGTCCGCTGAATAACTGGCTTGGCACCGGGGAAGACATTGAGATGATGGAAAATAAAACTAGGATCGAGGCCGGGCATGTCGTATGGCGACCATGCAAAAACTTCGATGTTGGCCATCAAAAACTCAACCATCTCGGTCCGTTCTATGGCCGTAAGGCTTGAGCCGAGCAAGAAGAACTTGTCCGGTTGTTCTGTATCAATTTGTACCTCCACCAATTCCTCGACAGCTTTGTCTACGGCCTTGGTGCCCACATCATCCTAGACGCCCTGGTCCTCCGGTCCCTTAATCATTTGAACAAATCCTTTGGCAGCCCGGCTCCCGTTGACTGCCACGAAGCACTGTTTTGACATGACCTGATCGCCCCAAATCTCCTCGATTGCCCCCATAGCCGAGGGGAATCTCATTACTTGGTGAAAAGTCGATGCCACGGCTTGCATGGCGTGAAGCCACTCCATTCCAAGGATCAAATTGTAAGTAGATGGCACCTGTAACACCCAGAACTCCGCCTGTTTGACCACGGATCCCGCTTTGACCGGCAAGATAATCTTTCCCAAAGGCCACTCCGGTTGTGAGTTGAAACCAACCAATGGCGAAGTCGTCGGGGCCAAATCCATATCTCGGAGCTTGAGCTGTTTGAAAGCATCGTAGTACATGATCTCGATCGAGCTTCCCTGATCGATCAAGATCCGTTTGACTTCAAAATCTTTGACACGAGTGTAACTACCAAGGCGTCATTGTGCGGTGTCTGAATGCGCTCCAGGTCCCTTAAGGAGAAGCTGATCACATCTTTCGCTTCTGTCTTCCCCCTCTTGAGCGCAGGCTGAACTGACAAGACTTCCCGCATGTGCTCTACCTTCTTGATCATACCACGGAGCTCGCAAACATGCGCCGGTTCCACTATGCCGTGGATGACATTTACAACCCCTTGAGGAGGTGCATCTCGGTCATCCGGTCCCCGCGGATCAGCCGGAACCTAATTTGCCTTGACGCCCCCATCAATGTAAAGATCCAGGTGCCCGGCTGCGACTAGCTCTTCCAAGTGTTGCCTCAAAGGCAAACAATCCTCTGTTCGGTGGCCCCGCTCCCGATGAAATGTGCAACGATACCGTGGATTGTAGCCTTTTTGCCCATCGCCCAACTTAGCAGGAAACCGGACATACTCCTCGTCTCGGATTTCACTAAGTATGCGATTGATTGGAATCTTGAAGACCGTGGTTATGCCAGTCCTTGCCTTCAGCCTTCTGTTTGCATCCGCTACGTCATCCCGGGGGTAGTCATCCCGGTATTTCTGACGTCCTCTACCCCGATTTTTACGATTCGAACCACGGTCCGATTCCTCTGCTCGATCACTTGAGCGGCTGGACTCTTGCCCAACTGCGTGCACTTTGCCTACTGTCTTCTTGTCTGTTGCTACCGGAGTTGCCTTCACGGTAGATGCTGACGCGTCATCCTCGACTCAGATGTGCTCGTTGATGCGCTGCATGAGCTGCCTATGGAGGTCGGCTGGTGCATGGTAAGCGAGTCCCGTAGTCTATGTCCGACCGGGAGACCATGCTTATATTGCGTGATTGCAAGGTTGACCGGGCAATCTAGTATCTCATTGAAGGTTTCCCAATACCTTGAGTTGTATGCCTTCAATGTGTCGCTCGGTTCCATCTTGACACTTAGCAAGTGATCGACTTCCTTTGGTGTTTTTGTGTTGGTTTTGAAGCGTGTAACAAACGCCTCGGCCAACTGATGCCACCTTTGTATGCTCCCTTCCGACAACCTCTCGAACCACTTTAAGCCCAGCTCGCCTAAACTTGACGGGAAGATTAGGCACATAAGTCCTTCATTTCGCCTATGTCCGGCCATAACCTGTCGGAAGTGGCTCACATGCATGTAAAGATCAGTTTTTCCGTCGTAGAGTGTGAACTTAGGCTGGTGGAAGCCTGCCGGAAGCGGTGTTGTTTCTATTTCCAGGGAAAAAGGGGTGGCACTCAGCCTGGCCAAGTTCGTATCTTCAAAGAGTGGCACTGCTTGGCGGGGTGGAGGCATTCCGACCTCCTCGCTGGCGTGAACCCCGTAGGATAGCCGCTGGGAAGCCGGTATTCTCTGAGCTTCGCGCCGGCGAGCCCGCTCCTTTAAGACCGCCCGTAAATCCTTTGAATGAGCGGAGTAAGAGCACCTCGACGTCGTCACCGGACGTGAGGGTTTGTAGGTGCTGTCTTGCGCGCTAGACTTTTCTGCATGCGCGTCGGAATCACCAACCTGGTAACTTCTGGTAATAGATATGGACTGAGTGCGTCGCTGACTCTGACCGCCTGAACGGCGGGATGGGGTGCGCTCACTGTGGTCACCCACTCCAGCTACACCTTTCCCTTTGACATGCCGCTTCAGATCCTCCATCTCCGCCGCCATTCGCCGGATGACAGCGTTTTGGTCCCTCAACTTATTTTCCAGACGTCTGGCGTGTGAGTCTCTCCTCCGCCGGTGACCGTCTGGACTCCGTGAATGACCGTGACTTCTTCCGCGCTTATCCCGCGCGTCTCCTAACTGTCCTCCGGTGGGCGTCCCCAAGTTCGCCATTGGATGGATGGCAGGAGGGCCTTCTCTCATTCGGGTGAACTCCGGGGTGGCTCCATCTATGGCAGACAACGGAAACTCGTTGTTGTTCGCCATGGACGGCGATCAGATGAACCTGGAAGACAAGGTTTTGTCTGTCAAGATTCCCACAGACGGCGCCAATTATACGGGGAGCAAATATTCAGGCAAGCCCGTATTCCTTTCTTCCAAGCTCCGTTTCTGTCTGATCACCTAAAAGCATAATGAGGGTGAGCTACCCGGCGGTGTGTGGCCGGAAAACCCCTCCGACGATCTAATTAGCACACACCTTAGGGACAGGAGAGAGAGAGAGAGAGTATTTGAGTGTAGGAGTTCCTTACAAAGTGTTCGTCTGTCTTTTGTATGGGGGGCGCAGACATGCTTATATACCCTTCTGCGTCCCGAACCTGCTCCCAATGGTCTCTCGACACGTGGCTCTGCTATCCCATCTGTCAGCATAAATCTTGCTGAGCGTCATCCAATCTCAACTGCCCGCTCACTCTATTGGGAGCTCGGCAGCCAAGCTACACCATCTTATCTGCCAACGGTCGTGCTGTGCTTCATGTCCAAGCACTCCACTAACTAAGTTTAACGAGGACCGGGCTGGGCAACATCTCAGCAAAGCCGAGCAAACAAGTACCTCGGCTAACCACGCCTTTCCGGACGCCGGACACTTAACTTGACTGGCTTCGCCTCCGCCAAACATGTAGCTCGGTCCAACCAAACGTTACCTTAACTGAGCAACTTCTTTCCAAACTGGGCCACACATCCTCGGCCCAACACTTGCCCGACCCAAATCTGTCCGGCCAAACCCTGTCTGGCCTAGATCTGTCCGGCCCAGTACCAGATCATTAATCTCCCTCTCAAAATACATGATCCTAATGATGCAAAATGACTAATGCAATACATGCAAAAATGCAATTAATAGGTTCAGTTGTCTAATATATCACGTAAATCACTTTGATAGCATGCGGTGCGCATGTATTCAAGGAAGTAATAAATGACAATGCCGTTAAAATGATGAACCAAACCTTATGTGTGCATGACAAATGGATGCAAATCATGGGAAATGCTAAAAGAAACATGATGCTCTATGCTCTCCATCATAAATGAGTAAATAAAAGGGAGAAAGAAATGGGGGTTGGAAGATAAACACATTATTATAATTGTGCCCTCCTACAAGAGGATCCGAATGAATGTCCTACACTATTAGAAATATGACTTTTTGCGTCTACTTTTTTGCGACTGCTAATTTAACCGTCACAAAAAATCATTTTTGACCTTTGAAATCTCATTTTACAATCTCATTTTCCTGACCCAATCGTGTTCTCATTTTACAATCTCATTTTCCTGACCCAAATCATTAAAACTTGACTCTCTCTCTCTCCCCTTCAATCCTTTTTTTTTTCTTATTTCCCAAATCTGAACTCTCTTTCTCTCCCTCTCAAAATCTGTCTCTCGCTTGATTCTTACTCGAATCTCACTGCCTCTCTCGCTCGAATCTGTCACTAGAATCTGTTGATCGATTCAACTCTCTTGTCCACAACTATTGAAGATTTTATAATCGGTAAGCCTAAACACATCTTTATCGATTCCACTCTCTCTGTAATGATCCGAATTATGTACTTCTCTATAATGAAATCTGTCTCAAGAAGAATCTGTAGCAGCGCTTTACACGGAGCTATGGCGCGCTTGTGCCGGTCCGCTTGTGATAGTGCCTCGTGAAGGCGAATGCGTGTTTTATTTTCTTCAAGGACATATTGAGCAGGTTAGTTTCTAACTCCAGGCAATCAGATTCGGAGTTCTTTGTTTCTCTCAGAGGTTAGATTTATTAGGATTTCTCATAATGCTCTATAATTTTATCAATTTTGTCTATCTTGGTTGTGCATCTCCAATTGTTCATCAGATTCAAATTTGATAAAAAAAAATGGCTCCAAAATGTTTGATTATTGATGAAGAATTATGTTTGATGGATATGTTTGATTATCTTCAGTCATCAAAATGATATTATTCCAATTTTGTCATCATACAATGATTTTAGGAATTTCTAAATTTTTATTTTATTATTTTATGATCTAGAACTAGCTGATTATTTTGTGTGGCCTCTGCCTTATGAGGTTGAAACACCTTACCTTGTGCTTTTGTTGCATTTGAAAATGCTCTGATAGAATGTATTCTTGAATTGGTGTTTAAGTTACACCAGCCAACAGCCAGCCTCTCAGGTTTGTATGTTTGGGCTCCAAACCAAAAGACACCTCCACAATTGTGGTGTCCTGTGTCATCTTATAAGTCCATCATGGACATAATCCACAACTAAACTGGGATTTATTTCTCTACTGTAGAGTAAAGCAATTGTCAAATGTAGAAGATAGGAAGCGCATTAATCTCATTCACCTTAAATGGAAAAATAAGAAAGTGTCCATACATTCAATAGAAGGGAAGTTACATCCCTGATGCTGATACTGGAAATGATTGATTACATACCAAAGGATTCGAATATCAAAAGAGGTAAAGATATGTACTCAGAATTTGTATGGAAAAATTCTAAGAAAATCTGTACATGGCTAAGATTCAACTCACGTTTTATGAAACTCACATTTATAATCACAGTATAATGCAAATGACACAATTAATCAATCAAATGATTTGATTATAGTAGAAAAAGATCAGGTTAGAAAAACATATAATTTTTTTTTATGAATATATGTGCATATCTAATTATATTTAATATGTAGTATTAAAAATAAAATAGGAAAATTAGCAATACCTCCTCCATCATAAATCTATAATTCCTAGCAAAAGATGATTCAAAGTTGAAGTCCCTCTGTTTTTTATTTAGGGAGACAGATTCCATTACTTTTTATAATTTTTTGTGACTAGTTTGACGATTACTTCACTTCGTCCTCAATACCTCAATCATAAGAGGTGTTAAACAAGCCAAATAGTTAATTGTTTAAACTTAATTTGATAATTTTAACGAGTTATAAAATTTATTCAAGTTTAGTTCGTTAAACTTTGAAGCTGATCTTAAATGAAGTTTTGTCAAGGCGAACTCGAGTAATTTGGTAGTTTTAGGCTCATCGAACCGAGTCGAACAAGCAATGGACTATTTAAACTTGGTTTAAAAATTTTAATGAGTTTTAAAATGTGTTCTAACTTGATTTATTTACTTAACGAATGAAGATCAAACGAATTTTTAACAACCCAAACACCAATCAACCTCAAATTATTTGGTTCATTTATCACTCGTAAGAGTCCCAAAATAACTCTCAACGTGATTATGATTGCAATGAATAAAACACTTGAATCAAAGTCAACAATGCAATTTATCTGAGTGGAGTTTACCTGCCTACTTTCATTAGCACTATAGATGTGATCTTTCAAATCACTAATGCAATGACAGTGAGCATTATATTGGTTGTTGTTCAAATCAAGCAGCAACTTGAATTCATTCTAGTTATTATATTTGTAGTAGAAGAATTGCTTTGAATTAATTTCATTATTTGTTTTCCTTAATGTTATTTCCACTTTTGTGGCCATGTGATGTCTGTTATGGTTTGTTGATGACTTGTTGTTTTGTTTTGGGTTGTTTCGAATGGCACTTTGCCAATCTTGGTCGGAGTTTTTCATTTTATTATTTTTTTTCTCTTAGTGTTCGCATATGATTGGTTTATTTCATGTCATCTTAATTGGAATATGTTTAGTTGGCAATGTT
Source organism: Camellia sinensis (assembly GCF_055761805.1). NCBI lineage: Eukaryota > Viridiplantae > Streptophyta > Magnoliopsida > Ericales > Theaceae > Camellia > Camellia sinensis. Next base: position 127,149,672 of record NC_138968.1, on the reverse strand, counting down.
GCATTTTATCACCATGGATCGTTGTTTGTTTTTTTTATTTTACTTATTCTTTTTTATTAATAAAAATTCTTTTTTGTCTGATAATTTTTTTTTAAACAAAAAAGAATTGAACCAAATTTACTTTTTTACAATTGGTGTTTGTACCTCAGTAGTTGTCTATACAAGTTAATAATTTTGAAGGATTCTCGTGAGATGATCATCGGATGATCTAAGCCATATGATTGATGGGCTATGTTGATGCGTTTCACTGACCCAAAATCCATGCAATGTTTTTGAAAATAATAGAGTTAATTACACTTATGTCCCCTAAGATTAAAAGAAAATAGACTGAGACTTACAATTTTAACATAATTATATTGAGTTTTTTTTAAAGATTTTAGTTCACATAACACCTAACCACATTATTCACCCAAAAAAACACCTACTACATTTTCATATAGATAAAAAAAAATATTATTGTCATCTCTTCTACATAAGAATGTGTATTTTACCTTATTTATTTTTGTGCCATATATATAATTTATATGTATCAACAAAAAAATTCAGGTTGTTAGGGTTACTTGAGTTATGAAAACTCATACGCAAACCGTTTTCAAATTTAATTTGGATTAATAAATTTTGGTCCAATTTCTGACTAAATTTAATAGTTTAATAAATTTTTGTTAGACCGTAGAATAACACTTGTTGGGTTGCATTGAACTAAAAGTGTTCATGGGCCATTGGTTTTATTTGGTGTACTTTTTGAACTATAATATACACTTGTCATTGTGATACTTTGCAAACTCATTCTTTTTATTGATGTGTACAAAAACAGTTAAAGAAATAGAAAGATGAACAAGAATTGGATTGATTTGCCAAATCGGATGTTAGTTGATTACGTGAATGGGATTGATAACTTCTTGAGATTTGCATACAACAATAGAGATGGAAGTTCATCAATTAGTTGTCCGTGTCGATTTTATAGTAATCGATACAATTTTTCACGAGAGGTTGTAAGGGAGCATCTTATTTCCAATGGGTTCGTAAAAAAGTACAAAAATTGGATTCATCATGGGGAATCCTATGTCCAATTACATGGTAACCAAGAAAACCAAACATTAATGGAGGATTCAGCGACTAGAGATGATGTGGTTGGGATGGTACAAGAGGCCCTGGGAATTCCACATATGGGTGTTGAGAATGATGAACTAATTGCAAGTGATCCAGCCCAAGCAGGGGCAAGTGATCCAAGCCATGTAGAGGAAGATGATCCGGTTCGGATAGGGACAAATGACGAAACTTTGAAATATTTTAAACTTTTGGAAGATGCACAAACTGATCTGTACCCAGGGTGTCACAAATTTACTTCACTATCATTCATTGTTCGAATTTTGCATATGAAGGTGCTCAATCAATGGACCGACAAGTCCGTTGACATGTTACTTGAACTTTTGAATGAGGCTTTTCCTACGGGCACAAAACTTCCAAGTTTATATTATCAAGCTCAGAAGGTTACTACAGATTTGGGTTTCACATATGAGACTTTTGATGCTTGCCCCAATAGTTGTATGTTGTTCAGAAAACAGGATACAAAGCTTGATAAATGTGTTATATGCAGTAGTTCTAGATGGAAACAAAATGGTGGTATTGGAAATGATGAAAGGGAATTTGGTAAACGGGTAGCAGCAAAACAGATGAGGTATTTCCCTTTGAAGCCAAGGTTGCATAGATTGTTTATGTTATCGAAAACGGCAAAGCTCATGAGATGGCATGCGGAAGAATGGGTTGATGATGGTGTGTTAAGGCATCCTGCTGACTCCCTCGCATGGAAGGGCTTTGATCGGCAAAACACTTGTTTTGCTAGTAATAGTTGTAATGTATGTCTTGGGTTGGCTACAGATGAATTCAACCCATTTAGATCGATGAACATAGTTCATAGCACTTGGCCAATTGTGTTGATTCCGTATAATTTACCACTATGGATGTGCATGAAGCAACCAAATCTGATTTTGTCTGTGCTGATTGATAGGCCAAAAGGACTTGGCGATAAGATCGATGTGTATTTGCAATCATTGATTGAGGAGTTGAAGGAATTATGGGATGAAGGTGAACAAACATTTAATGCATCAACCAATGAAATGTTTCAATTGCATGCAGCTCTGTTATGGACAATCAGTGACTTTCCTACCTACGCCAACTTATCAGGATGGAGTATGAAAGGTGAATATGCTTGTCCTTGCTACAATGTGAAAACTCAATCATGTTGGTAAAAACATGGTAGGAAGTATTCATACATGAGTCATCGTCGTTTCTTACCAATTAATCATAAATTTTGAAAGGATAAAGTATCATTTGATGGTAGTCGAGAATGGAGACTAACACCTCAAATGTTATCTGGATCTAAGATGTTGCATCAATTGGAATCAGAAGGTGTCCTTAGTCAGTATAAGAGGAATGACCTTAAGAAAATGTTTAGGAGACAAGAAGAGAGGGAAAATAACGGAAGAAGAAGCCATAATTGGAAGAAAAAAAGTATATTCTATGAATTGCCGTATTGGGAGCACAACTTAATAAGACACAATCTCGATGTGATGCACATAGAGAAAAATGTCTGCGATAATATATTGTGTAGACAATACTAGGAGTTGGAGGAAAATCCAAAGATAATGTGAATGCTTTACGTGATTTGCAAGAAATGAATATCAAAAAACCATTGCACTTGCAGTCAAGAGGGTTCAATAAAGTTTATGTACCTCCTGCACAATTCACAATTCACAATGATGAGAAAGATATGTTTCTCAAAGTACTCAAGGAAGTAAGAGTACCGGATGGTTATGCATCCAATATCTCGCGACACGTGCGCTTACAAGATAGAAGTATTTGGGGTCTTAAGAGCTATGATAGTCATATTTTGATGCAACAACTTATTCCTTTAGCTATACGGAGGTCCTTGCCTAAGAATGTGATTGAACCGTTGATTGAGTTGAGCACTTTTTTTAGACAATTATGCTCCAAAGTGAAGCGTACAAGTGATTTGGAATATATTCAGGATCGTATTGCAATAACTCTTTGTCATTTTGAAAATTTTTTTCCACCATCTTTCTTTGACATAGTGGAACACTTGCCTATACATCTTGCTGATGAAGCTTTGATCACTGGAGCAATACAGTTTCGATGGATGTATCCCATTGAAAGGTTTCTTCTTACATTGAAACAATATGTGCATAATCGAGCTCATCCAGAGGGCTCAATAGCTAAGGGGTATTTGATGGAAGAATGCATGAACTTTAGTTCTCGCTATCTCCTTGATGTGGAAACCAAATCTAATCGACCGAGGAGAAACAACGAAGGTGATAACAACATGGGTCGAGCTGTAGGCGAAAGTACAACATTTTATCTTAATGGTAATGAATTACAACAGTGTCACCGATATGTGTTGTTCAACACAAGTTCAGTTGCACCATTCATAAGGTAATTTATCACTCCCCTAGTATTGTAAAATTCTAAAGTGAAATCTATATGATATTTACTATTCTCTTTCAATTTACACAGCAAACACCTTGAAGTCATTAAGAGCAAAATGTCACGTGCAAGCGATCATCAATCTGAGCATTTCGAAACATTCTACACTGGGTTTAAGGACCATGTATGTATTTAGACATTTCATTTCACATATCTAAATATGCATCAATTTTGAGTTGAAGTTGAAGTTGAAGTTGAAGTTGAATTTATATTTGTCTTTTTAATAGGTTCAGACCTTGCGAAGGACAAGTAATATTATATTTACTAAAGAAATCAATAGATTAGTAGATGGTCCTCATACCTTGGCTAGGCGGTTCAATGGTTACATTATCAATGGGTTTCGTTTTCGTGTGAAGGCTGTGGATGATCATTGGGTGACTCAAAATAGTGGTGTAGCTTTAAAGGCTGATACAATGAGTTATGCTAGTCGGAAGGACAAGAGTCCTCGTGTCGGTGTTGTGTACTACTACGGGCAATTGACTGATATTGTCGAAATTCGGTACACTAACAATATGAAATATGTGTTGTTTAAGTGTGATTGGGTTGATAACACTAAGGGGAAAATGGAAGACGCTTTCAAATTCACATTAGTCAACTTCAATCGTTTGTTGTACCCAACCGATCGTGTTAGCAATGAACCTTTTTTATTATCATCCCAAGTCGAGCAAGTTTGGTATGTTCTTGATCCCTTGGAACCAGATTGGCAAGTTGTGGTAAAGATGTCTCATAGAGGTCTTTTTTATATGAATTCTAATGATGACCCTCAAGTTGAACCTTATATGACTTAATATTTGGAAGACAACACTATGCTTCGTGATGAAGAAATTGGTTGGGTGAGAGAAGGAATAGAAGGAGCAACAATTGATGTTGATGAAGAGGGTTGAACTTCGTTTGTGATTGTTAAGGAAGAGGGTTGAACTATGCGTCGTGTTTCTTAGGTTTTTATTATTTGCAAATAAGCAAAGTTTAAATATTGTTAAAATGTCTCGTGCTTAATTGCTAAATTTGTGAGAAATTTATATATGTTTATCTGTTGTTTTATTATCAAGTGTAGAGCTTCATAAAGATTTTCTTTCTTTTTATAATGAATGTTTACTTGCTGTGGTGGTTGTTTTTTATTCAATAACAATGTCGGTTCTGATAGTTAGGAGCTTAGGAGACATCGTTGTGGACTTGCATACGGATCTCTGTTCTTTGAAATGGCCAATGCAATCGAGAGGGAAATTGCTACCTTGCAATTGAAAGTATGTTAAAGAGTTTATAGGTAATGTTTATGTTGCAAGTTTTTAGTGTTTGATCTAATTATAAATTATTTGTTGATATAGGAAAAGAAGCTTATCAATATTAGGCGAGTAAAGAAGTATAGGTATATGTATTCTTTATAAAATTTTAATTAATGTTTTAATGATAAATAACTAATGTTTGATATTCTAACCAATGTCATAGGCGATTGCTAAGAAGAATTCTTCTAATCGGGGATTTCGTGGGCCTCCACATACGACTGGAAGGACATCTTTCTCAGATATTCGTTTCAATGTATTGATATTGTGGCTGTACCTAAGGCATGCTGCAGCTGTAGCCGTAGCCGCACCTAGTGCACTTGGTGTGACACTTGTGGTTGCAGTTGTGGCTGCACCTAGTGCTGCACTTTTGACTTATTATGTTGTGAAGACTTGAGCTCCTAACTTGAAAAAAATTGCAAATGACACATAAAGGAGAGCGGATAGATAAGATGAGTCTCTGGAAAAGGGCACACAACCTGAATGATCCCGATGTGGTGGCAATTGTGGTATGTCTATGGTTTAAATGTTTTTCCACATATTTTGCTTTTTACCAAACATTGTCCTTATGTTTTCAAAATGTAGAAGGAATATAATGTGCATCTTTGGAAAGTTCCTAAGGAGCAACATACGATTGAGTATTGCGATGGGATTTACCATAAAATCGTTGGGAAGGATGGACATGGGTATTGCAAGACCTATGGGAAAGGAGTGCCCTGGAGTGTGGTGTATGCGCGAGGCAGCGGCCCATCCCAATCATTAGTAGCCCCTTCATTTATTGATGAGATCACGCAGCGTGTGACACAAGATGTTGAGTCTAGGTTCACTACGATGATCAAGAACCTAACGGCATGTGTTTTATTCTTAGTGTCACAGGGTGTGGCTGGGAGTATGAGCTCGAGAGAGGTGCAATACTTACAAATTTACAAATTGACAAATTTTACGTTTTATCAATTTGTATATATACATATGGAAATTATTAACACATTATACTAACATATTATAGGTGTCAGATGCATCTAGTGGGCAACAAGCTTCAAAAGAAAATGAATAGGTATGCATTTCTCTGCTTTTAATGAATTTTTCAGCTTATTATGAATTAGGTTGCCTATTTCTCTGAATATCTCTTTGGAATACTTCTCTTTTCCCTTATATTTCTGCATGTATTTATCATATGGACCATGTATTATGTCGTATTAGATTTGTTGCTTCTGTGCTGCCCTTAAAACAACTAAACACATGAAACATATTGCTGGATCACAGGAAAAATAGTTATATCTAAAGTTCAGGTGAAGCTAACATGGATAAGGTTTTCAACAAGAATAACAAGTCAAGGGCCATAGATTCTAAAGCAGATTGATAAATGCACCCCAGAGGTATTGTTACAATTTTCCTTGTTTTTAGATACTTTTTCTCTAGATTTAAGTGAATTGCTGATGATTTTTTGTTTTATGAGTTGCATTGTGGGGGATGTGAGTGGATCTGAGGTGTGCGGTTCAGAATAACTAAATGAAAAAGAATTTTATATAGTATCAAACATGTTTTCTTAATTGAAATTTGCGAATCTAGTGCTTGGTCTAGTCAAAACCTTTACCTCTAGTCCACTGATGAAGTTGCTACTCATTTCTAGGTTTAAGTGGGAATTTGATCTATAATGAGTTGATTTCAATTCGATATGGTCTGGTTTTTCCAGTTGATATGTGTGGTTAACTTTGTTGTTGTTTTCATTTATACATTTGTTTTCTCTGTTAGTCATTAGAGTGCTAGTAGATTCATCCAATTGGAGTTGGTGAGAATTATGGTTGTCTGAATGGGCCAAGCTTATTGCAATCATAATATCCTCTGATACATGGCTTAAAGGTTCCTCTATGTCATATAAAACGAATCAACGCAATTATTCTACAATGATTATAAGAAGTTCGCTGCCATCTGGATGATTTGACTGTCCTTTTACATCTAGGTAATTTGTGATAAATGCATAATGACCAAATGTTAAAATGTTGCCTGAATCAAATCATTCAACAATGTTCTGCTACTAAATTTGTTTTGGAAAGAGATTTTTGCCAAGTTCAAAGTGCCTTATTACCTAATTTAATAAGTACATTGAAGTAGGCTTTTATGGAGCAATATAATAGCAGGATTGTTAAGAATAGACTTTTAGGCATGATGGAAAACATGTACTGTACATGTATATAATAGAATCCTTGATTGTATATCTCAATAAGGCCTTATGGGGTAATTGTTGAATTGATTTCTGGTTAGCCACCAAATTAATCAATGCTAGTTTTCTTGTTATCTTCTGTTAGATTGGCTAATCAAACTAGTGTGATTAGTCAATTTGGATCAGTAACTGCCAGTCAGTGTATATCATGTTTGTTGCTGGGATGCCATGTGTAATTTGTGCATGCTCTTGACTGGTGAGTATGCAGAGCATCATCCAAAATAGTAACAGATTTAAAAATTGTGGGGGTGGCTTCACACAAAGGCCAAAATTTTGGTGATTTGGGCAAAGATATGTAAAGATAAATTGATCAATGTATGGTTAGAGCATAAATTGATTGTTCCAACCAAAAATTCTTTTCAGGAGCATTAATTAATCATTTTAATGTTTCTTTTCAGGAGCATATCTTGCAAAGTACATCTTTCAGGAGCATATCTTTGCAATGTGGAACTTGAAAAGAAAATTGATGAGAAGATTGGCCAATTCATCGATAGAGTGGAGAAACACCCAAGCAAGAAAATTGATGAGAAGATTGGCCAGTTCTAGATTGTATTTTTTTCATAAAAGAATTTTTTCCAAGTTTTTAGTTGTAATAACTTTCACATATGGCTCAAATTTTGAGACTCAAATGGAATATTCAATTAAACTATAATGCTATACTGTCTGCATTCTTGTCATTTCTATTTCTAGAGTGCTTAACGCTACACTTATATTTATTTATTTATTTATATTTTATTTTACTTTATTTTATTATTTATTCTTTTTGCGACGGTAACAAGATGGTCGCCAAAAATCATGTTAGTGTTTTTCTTTGTTTTTTGTGACGGCAAAATAGTGGTCGCCATAAGTAGTTTAGGCGGCCGCAAATAATTTGCGACCGTTGCTTTGCCGTCGCAAAAAGTATTTGCCACCCCCACATTCGCGACCCCCATTTGCTGTCGCATGGGTTGCCGAAAAAAGTCTTTTGCGACTGTTTTTTTATTATTTGCGACGGTTTATAGCGGTCGAAAAAAGTGTTTTTTTTAGTAGTGCTAGCTAATTATTAACTTGTTATTACAATACTAAAATGAATTAATTACACTAGCTAATTATTACAAATTAAGATTTAACTAACTAATTAATTACAACACAAAATAATTAATACAAAAACTAACTAATTAGTTACACTACAGAATTAATTAGCTAAGTAATTAATTATTACAATCCTACTACTAAACATAATTTAAAAAGCCCTGGGAAATGAGGAATGGCTTATGCATGAATATAGATTTTCCATCCGAAAATGCTCTCTGTTTGGCTGCCAAAATGCTCCTGTTTTGCAGTCAGAAAATTGAATTGTTTTTACCCCAACCTCTACTTTGTTTTGCAAGAAAAAGGACACTACCTGGTTGAAAAGAGGTGGCCGGCCGGCCAGTAAAAGTGGTTGGCTGTACAGTAAGGTGGCCGACCGGCCACTAGTTTTTGTTACTGCCCTGCTACAACAGACAAGAAATAGAGCACAAACAAAGTATTTTCAGGGGATGTTTGTCCGCCCTGCCTCTCTTTATCATCAAACAAGTCAAAGGAGGGGTATGCTTGATTCGCAAACCATCAATCAGCACAAATTCATTGTGTGATGATTTATGGATCAATGGACAAAAGTTCAATATGAAGCTAAAAGACCAACAAAACCCTTTCCCTATCATGATGTTGATTAAGGTAAATGGTTGACATCGAATCTTGAGCCATTATCATCACTAATGAGTATGACATGCTTGAAGACCCAATGGGTTCAATTAATATCCAATTGAACCCAAACCATTTTATTATCTTGTTCCATTTTAGCCCCAATTTTATTGCCTCTTTTACTTACCTTTCCATTCATTAGTCATTTTAGTCCAAAAATGAGCATTAATTCCACTAAATGGAGAGAAGTGTCAAACAAGAAGTTGTTTGGGCATGAGAGAGAAGTAATGCCCTGGTAATGAACCTCCGAAGAGATTAAACCATTTAGCATGGAAGGTCTCTTTCTCATACTTAAACAACGCTCGGTTGAAACAACTCTTACAAAAAGAGAAAAACCAAGAAATGAGGGAGGTTGCAGAGGTGTTTATACAAAGTGTGAACACATGTATGAAAACCATAAAATAAATGCTATCAACTCAAATAGGTTGGTGACTAAGGCCTAAACCACCAAACCTATGAGGACTACAAGACTACAAGTGTCACGACCTAAACCCGCCCCTATAGGTTTAGCATCATAACCGGCCAATAATCCTTGGATTACCAAAGGCCTCCGAACTGTTTATCACATATTAAGGGGCTACGGAAGCAAATATATATAAACATACATAGTCCATTGAGCTTTGCTGACGTACATGGGACAAAATTTTAAAAAATTTATATATGTACATGTGACGTCATGATACGGTAGTCTTACGTCACCCATTTACACAGAAAAAGTCAAAAGGGGACTTAGCCCAATGTACATATAAATAGAAAACTTGTATATATACCAAAGGAAAACAAGTCTTATACATTTACAAAACATGACCACATGACTTTACTTAATTCGGAACCTCCTTGGGAGGCACAAAGGGTGGCTGTGAATGATGTCCATACAGAAACAGAGTCTTGTACATAATCAGATGTCAAAGCAGAAACAAATTCGTGTACATAATTATTTTCGTCTTCATAGTTCATACATTTCACATAATAGTACGTGGTACATCCATTAGCATTAACAAATCCGATGACCCATGATGGGACGGCCGTGAAGGCATTCTGATGACCCATAAAAGGACAGCCATAAGGCATTCCTACGACTCATGTGCACAGAGACGTTTCTGATGACCCATAAGGGACAACCATAAAGGCATTTCGATGACCCATAAAGGGACGCATATCATGTGATGCTAAGGATACCACGAATATATGTAAGAAATTTGGACAATTATTCATTCATGCAAAACATAACATTTCAAAAAAATTGATCATTTCATATCATTGAAAACTAATTAAAGTTAAACATAACTTTACAAAATTATTACTCATAGATGGCTCCGGACACAGACGAGCAACGTAGACTAATCAAATGGCTTACGACACGTGACCTACATAAACATAACAGATATACACATTGAAACACACACTCGGGGAGTACTTAACTTGTTTTATTTCATTCTTAGTGTGTTTCTAAGTCTTAACCTCCTTATTATGTCTTACTCATGGTGTAGGAATGCCTAGGATGCAATGAGGATGCTAAAATGCACTTGAAAACACTTTAGCCAAATATGCTGGAAACAGGGGTCTCGCTCGAGCGCAACTTCCTTCGCTCGAGCGGACATCCAAACATGTGAGTGGTCGCTCGAGCACAACATCCTTTGCTCGAGAGGTCTGTAAACTTTGCAAAGTACTAGTTGCTTGATTTGGACTCACAAACCACAAGGTATTCACTCTCAAGGGCTGAGATTTGAGCTCAAGGACCTCAGCGAGAAGAGCCAAATTCTTGGTTTAGGAAGTGTAGAGAGAGTGTATAGATTGCAAGATAGAGAGAGAGAGAGAGAGAGTGCTATGCAAGTTTTGGAGTCTTTGGAATTTTTTCTAACCTAAATTCAAGAGGAAAGGTCATCTATATATAGAAAAATATGTTACTATCTCAGAAATATTAGTATAGAGACAGCTAGTGTAGTGCATGCACCTGTGGGGACAGCTGGCAGCAAAATATTTATTTTGCCGGAACACTTGGCCGGCCGGCCACTAGCAAGATGGCCATCCATTTATTTTATGCCAGCCGGCCACTAGTTGGCTGCAGGCCTTTGAGTGGTCAGGCTTGGAAAAATACTATTTTGGTCCAAAAGTGGTGCAAGGTTGGGATTAGAAGCTCAAAAATCAAAGCCCTTGTGCTAAAGAACTTGAATGATTGTACAACGTAACTTTTCATCATCGCGTGTTCAACCTGAGGCGCCCAAGTCTTAAGAGCGATCAAAAATAGGGTGTTAACAGGCCCTTATTACGCTTGAGCGTCGGTCTTCTGTCTATAAAACTATTGAGAGTTTGTATTTCACACTCGAGCGACAACTTTTTGCTTGAGCGGTCACATCTTTTGTGTCTTACGCTCAAGAGTCACTTCTTGCACTCGAACGATCTGTGCATATATCAGATCGCAGAACCACCTTTTTAGGTCACTTTTTTATTTCACTCTCTCTCTAAACCTTCCGAAAACCCTAGATCTAGACACTCTCTCTCTTTAAAACTTACATTCTCTCTATAAAAACACCAAAATCTAGTGATTTCTTCACTCCAATCCCTTTGTTAAAAAGGCAGAACACTCCATGGACTCTCTTTTCATCCGAACGAAAGTGGACTTGGGCTTGTTTGAGGTTTCTCCACTCTCTCCTTGGTCTACTAGCTTTGAGGTAGGGATCTTCCACACTCTAGTATGGGTTTTGCCTTTGCTAATTGTTATTTCAAAAGATTATGGTGGTTTGGGGGTTTTTGCCAAAAACCTAGGGTTTGAAATCAAAATATAATAGAGGGGTTTTCAAATGGTTTCTTAAAAAAGGTTGTGATTATGAATTTGAGGTTGATATATGTTGAAATGAGATATTTCTTGCATTGAAATGGATTTTCAGAGAGAAAGGGGTTTTGCCTTAAAATGTAAATGTTGAGATTGTAAGGAGAAAAGGGAATTGATATTGGAAATTGTGAAATTGAAATGATGACAATGATGAGGGTGGAGTTGGAAACATATTATCACTCCCATTTGAGATTTTGGAAAAGTGTATCTTTAGTGGAAATTTATTTATCTGCTAGAGATATTTGTTTTAGGTTATCGGTGGAGAAGAGCTATGATTGTTGTAAAAATTACATGAGGATTAAATGAACTAAAACTAAATTCTCATCCATTTTGCTTTGAGCATTGTTGCATACTGATTAATACATTAAAAATGTATATGATATTGAGAAAAAAAGGGTGAATTTGGGAAGAATGTGAGTAACACCAAAGTTAAGTTGGCTTGTGTGTCCAGGGTAAAAATCCTGAAAACTAGGCGTATGCATCGGTGTCGATCCTGCGGACGAAATATTCGTAAAATGGTAATAGTAATGCTTGTATAGACTACGTTTACATAGGTCCCGTTTGATGGATTCCTGCGAACGAAATATCCGTGGAAAGTTGTACTTGTTTGAGATTTCCCAAAGTTGTACTTCACTACCCTGTTTATTATTGTAAAAGAGGTGATTTGATAAATTGTGATATAAACTTGGCATGTCATGATTTTTGGAAAGAAATGTAAAATGTTTTGGCATGGGCATTGCATATGTATTCACTTTATGGCATTGTTAATATTTATACATTGTGTTGTAGTATTTCTATTAGGCTTTGGCTCACCCTATGTGGGAAAAACATTTTCAGGTGCTAGTGATATGCCCCCACCAGGGACTTAGCTTGGGGAAACTGTGGAGCTGAAGGCTTATTGTTGTTAGTTTGTATAAAATTTTGTACAGACCTAGGGCTTTATCTGTATTAATCTTAAGACTCACTTTTGATGTACCCAAACATTGACTTGGAAAGATGTAAGCCATTAGTACATATGGTTATTAGTTTAGCTTTCATTTTTTTTCACTATCTTGTAACACATGCTGTAGATTTAGGATGTACTGTCTATGAATATATATTACATGTGTCACCTTTTATATATCAAACTCTGATTAATTAAAGTTTATCATTTAATTTATGTTGTCATTTATTAGTTGTTATGAGATGGATATATTGTGTTTTTTTTCAGGGCATTACATCCATATTCACATGAGATGGTCATTAAGACCCACAAACTGATCAGATAGTTGATTATGCATAATTAGTTCCATGAATGAAAACCACGCAAAAACCTGGTACCAGGTAACAAATAACACATGGCAGATTCACATGATGCTAAGGATACCACGAGTACATTTCAGAAAATTGGACATTCATTCATGATTCATACAATAGCATTTCAGAAAATAGATCATATCATATTAGTCAAAAAATACTTATAGTCAAACATAGCTTTGCAGAGTTGTTACTGACAGATAGCTCCAAAAGCAAATCAAATAGAGTAGACTAACCAGACAGATCAGGCGGAGGATAATACATGACCTACACAAACATGTGACAGATACACATTAAAACACAAGCTCTGTAAACAGTTGACTTATTTTATTTCTTTCTTAGTGTGTTTCTAATTCATTTCTTCATTATTGTGGCCTATACCATGGCCTAAGAATGCCTAGGATGCAATAAAGATGCAAAAATGCATTTTGAAAACACTTTGTAAAATTTCAGAAACAGGATAGATCGTTGGAGCAAAGCTTTAGTCGCTCGAGCGGACTCCTTGGTCTGCAAAAGTGCTGGGAGATCTCATTTTACGCTCGAGCCAACCTTTTGGTCACTAAAGCCAAGGTTTGAAACAAAGAGTGCTCGCTTGAGCGGTCTTTTGGTTGCTCGAGCCAACCATCAAACTCTGCCAAAAGTACTATAAGTTCGAATTGTGCGCTCGAGCGACGGTTTGAGCGACCAAATTCTGGAATATCCAGATTTCAGTACCAAGTTCAAAATCCAATCTCAAAGCTTTAAAACTCATTATTTTGGGCCGAAACTTGTAGAAACTCATAGTGCTTCGTGAATTGAAAATCATTTCGCAAAACCAAGGCCCAAATGCATGTCAATTATCCAAAACCAACTTGAAACTTATATGTATATAACTTGCATTTAATAATATGAATTCAAAACTTCCAAAACATGGATTCAAGGAGTGAAAAGTGTAAAAACATTTTGAATTCTCAAACTTGAGCATAAAGAACACCATGCATGTGACAATTTTTGGAAAACAACCTCAAAATGGAATGAAATACGCATGCATGCATGGAGTGTTCTTCATTTCTACTTCCTTAGCTCAAATCTCTTACTTAAACACTTATACTTCTTGAATTTACATTCATGGTGACTCAAATACTTAATTCATAGGTTGAATTCTTACCTCTACTCCTCAATTGGGTTCTAGATTGTTAATTCTTTGAGCTAGCAAGCCAATTCTCTCAATTCCCTTTCAAATTCTTATTCTCCTAGCTTTGAATTCAACTCTTTTTCTATCTCTCTCTCTCTCTAGAGATTTCTAACTTAGTTTGAGCTTAAAATGATGATAGAAAAATGATTTTCTAAGCTTATATCACATATTTATAGGTTGGATTAACTTAAGCTAATTAAATATGATTAGAGCTAAGCTAGTTCAATTTAATAATTAATTTATTCTAATTATTTGGATCCGAATCAGAATTTAATTCAACTTACCATAATATTCTAAAAATTCTAAATTACACGTTGACCTAATCAATTTCATGTTCAAATGTCGACAAGGCCTTCAATTAACAGAACAAAGTAGAATTCTAAATAGATTTTCCTACGACTAACAAATAAGAATTCAAATAACATGCAATTCACATGATTAACACATAATTTCACTTAACCACTTGATTAATATTCTTACTTACAGATTATTGGCTAATTACAGATCAGGGTTGTCACAGTCTTTCCTCCCTAAAGAGTTTGGTTCTCCAAACTTTAAGTTACTTCCATTTTGGAAGAAGATAGGGTTCAATGGGAGTAGCTCCGGATGTCTTTTCAGTATATCTTCTTCCGTTTCCCAAGTCGCATATGTTCCTCCGTGTTATTGCCAGTCAACTTTCACTAATGGAATTTTCTAGTTCCTTAATCTTTTGATTCGACGGTAAACAATTTGGATTGGCCGTTCTTCGTAAGTATGGTAATCTTGCAAAAACATGTGAGTTGGCTTAATAACATGTTGCAGATCTCTTAAATACTCTCAAAGCATTGAGACATGAAAAATGTTATGCATATGCTCCATGACTGGAGGTAAAGCCACTTGATACATCACTAGATTGATCTTTTCTATAATTTCATATGGGCTAATGTACCGTGGTGGCAACTTACTCTTGACTCCAAACTGTGTCTGACCCTTTATTGGAGTTACTTTGATGAACACGTGGTCACTGACTTCATATTCTCTGTCTCTTTTTCTGACATCTGTATAACTTTTCTAACGACTCTATGTGATTTTCAATCTTTGTTGTATCAACTTAACTTTCTCAATCGTCTTTTGCACAAGTTCAAGCCCTAACAAAGGTTTATCGCCTACTTCAGCGCAACAAATTGGTGATCGGCATTTTCTTCCATAAAGAGCTTCATAAGGAGCCATACCGATAATCGAGTGATAGTTGTTGTATACAAACTCGGCCAAAGGCAAGTATGTTTCCTAATTTCCTTGGAAATCTAATACACACATTTGTAACATATCTTCCAACGTCTATAGTCCTTTCTGACTGACTGTCTGTCTATAGATGATAGGCACTCCTGAGTCTCAATTTAGTTCCCAAGGCTTGTTGCAAACTTTGCCAGAATCTCAAAGTAAACTTGGAATCTCTGTCAAATACAATAGATATTAGCACTCCGTGCAGTCTCACAATCTCATCAATATAGATGTTAGCCATTTTATCTGCATTATATAAAAAAAGTTTTAATGGGAAAAAAGTGAGCAGATTTAGTCAAACGATCAATAATAACCTAGATAGAGTCCATACCTCTCAAAGAGCGATGCAGATTATAGACATCCCATTTTTTACCGCCCTTACGACTTGGGCGTCACCGCTTGCGCACCCAATGATGAATTTGTATATGCTTGTTAAGTGCTCAAAGTCCTCAGCAGAATGCCACAACTTTGAGCCTTCAAACCCTACATACCTTTTGCCTTTCTTTAGACGAAAACCACAAATTTTCAAGCCTAAAAACCCTGGGACCTGCAGGCCCACTAGTGTGGGCTGTTGGCCATTTGTGTGGCCTGCCGACCACTTGTGTGTTTTTGTAGATATTTATGTCAGTTGTTTCCACAAGTACTTGCATCTGCCTACATGTGTATGTATGGATATTTCTGAAGGAGTTTAATGATTTTCTATTTATCCATTTTTGAGGGTTAGAAATTTTGGAGCAAAAATATTTCTCTCTCTCTCTCTACAATTGCCTCTCTCTTTTGAAAATTCTTAAGCCTTTGCCTATACACTCTAAACCAAACCTTGTGGTATTTGAGTTGAGGTACTTTTGAGCTTACTTTAAGCTCTTGAGGGTGTGTAAGTGTTGGTTTGTCACTTAGAAAGGGTTCTTCTCTTCCAGAGGTATAAGTCTTGGCTTGTTTCTTTGATTTATTCGCTATTTTTCCTACTATTTTTGGACTTTTTTTGGACTATTTATACTCTGTATTTTTGGGCTAAAACTTGTTGTTTGAGGCCATTAGGGGTGGAGGGGTGGATCACTTTTCTTTGCACCTCATTTCTCAAGTTTTTACCCTTGTGTTTCCCATCTTTTTGTTAACTTTTTTTGAGCTTTTTAATACTGAATTTCAAAGGTTTTTCAGAGGCTAAAACCATGTTTTGAAGTCCCAAAAATGGAGGGGGTAGCCTCCCCTCCTTGTGCTTGCTTACTAGCTTAACTTGCTCCATGCTGTAGTTTATTGTTTTAGCTATTTTTATCTTAATTCCAGCATGTTTTAGGACTGTTTTTAGTTGTTCATTGAATTCGAGCTTTGTATAGCATGCTTATAGTGTAATTGCCCTCACAGGCTTGGTAGTTTAGGCCTTGGCCACCAACCTATTTGAGTTGATAGTGTTTATTTCTTGCTTTCCATACTTGTGATCACCTCTGATCATTTTTACAACCTCCCTCCTTTCTTGGCTTTTTCTTAAGTGTTTGTTTAAGCATGAGATTAAGGTATTGTGCTTAATGGTTTAATCCATTTGGGGGTTCATTACCAACGGCATGGTGTCTCTCTCATGCCTAAAACAACCCTTTGTTTGATATTTCTTTCTATTAGAGGACTTAAAGATCACTATTGGACTTAATGAACTAAGGAACGGTTGGTAATTAAAATGAAGTAATAAAATTGGGACTAGAAATGATGCAAGATAATAAGCAATTTGGTGTTCAATCAGACATTAATTGAACACATGGAAACTGGAGGCGTTTCATACTTGCTAGAGATGAAATGGTTCAAGTTTCCAAGGTCAACCACTTCCATTGATCAATCCATGATATGGAGGAGGTATGAGAGTCTTTTATTATGCATTTATTAAAATTGTACACCTTGGTTCATAGGCCATCGTGCAATGAAATTACATCGATTGATGGCTTGCAAATTGAGTTTGCTACTCGTCTGAGCTATTTGATAATAAGGAGGGGTAAGGTGTACAAACATACCTTGAGAATACCATGTTTGTGCTCTGTATGCTTTCTGTTGCAGCAAGAGGAACCAAGCTTCAGTGGCTGACAGACCACTCTTTTTGGCCGGCGGGCCACTTCTTTTGGACGGCAGGCCACCTTTTGTGGCCGACCGGCCACTACTTCTGGCCTGCCGGCCACTTTTGCTAAATTGAGTAGCAACCTTTTGGAACAGAACAGAGTAAAGGCTGAGGTGAAAAGATGTTCTAACTGTGCAACAGAGGCATCCTTGCAGCAGAACAATGGGCTTTTCGGGTGGAAATCCGCGTATGCATGAGCATTCATTGCTTTCCGAGGCTGATTAGTTAGCTTAGTTACTTCTTTCATGTTGTATTCATGTTGTAATTAATTAGTTAATTCTAATTTTGTAATTAATTAATTAGTGGAATTAATTAGTTAGTTCCATAGAATAGTTAATTAATCAATTGGTTTTGTAATAACTAGCTAGCATAGTTAGTTTATTCGGTTTGTAAATAATTAGTTAATTTGTTTTGTAATAGCTAGTTAGTTTATTCGAACCCTCCTGCGTGAGGGCACAGTTGTAATAATGTGTATGTCTTCCAACCCCACGTCTTTCTCCCTTTTATTTACTTGCTTATGATGGTTAGTTTAGGGCATCATGTTTCATTTAGCATCTCTTATGCCTTGCATCCATTGTCTTGCATGCATTGAGCTCGACACATCATTCTAACTTGCATTGTTAGTTAATACTTCTTTGAATACATGCTTAGACCACATGCTATCAAATTGATTCATACGCCATATTAGTAGCCGAGCCTAGAAATTGCATATCGCATGCATTGTATGAGTCACATTGTATAGTTAGGATCATGCATTATTCTAACACTGTCATCTTTTTTGGCTTGGAGTACTAAGTGAGCTTTTATTTGTTTTCGCAAATCGCATGAGTGTGGTTGTTACCATGTCAAAGCATGTTCACCATGAGGCTAAATGCTTAAGTGAAAAACTGTTTGAATGCTTGTGGATGAAGGCTAGTTGCTTGAATTGGGATAGTTTGAGCCCACTTTTTCAAGTGGCACATTCACATACAATTTTCAAAACAAAACATGAATCAAAGTGTTCTAATTTTTGCAAATTAGTTTATACTTGTGTGCATATCACATAGTAAGTTAGCCTAATAAATCGGAACAAGAGCATATAATGTAAATAAGAATCACATCATGATTAATAAAGGCTGATCTTTGATCGGGCGAACGAGGGTGCTCAATTCATAACCTTCCCCTCTCGTACCTAAGTTCCCGAGCCGAGACAATCTTGGTGATGATGGGCATGTGGCCTTTAGCATGAGTCATGGGTTTCTTAAATTTCTCAAAAATATTTAGGTGGCGACTTTGTATCTGGAAAAGCAGTCCATTTTTGGCATTTTGATTCAAAATCGATTTTCCAAAAGATTTGTCAGATTTGGATTCTTTTGTGTTTATCTATTTCACATTGTACTTGTGGAATCAGATTTAGAACCATGGGAGTTTGAACTGTAGGGCTTATTGTCTTCCAAAAGGAGCACGAAAAGTCGAGCTATAGTTTCTACCAATAATAAAGTCCATCGTAATATGCTCCTATTTCTATTCCGGTATTTGAAGTGACTGAAGCAATCCAGCGGGTCATTGATGTTCGGGTTTTACTTGTTGGCAATGCAAACATTTGGCTGCAAAATCAGCAATACATTTCTTCATTCCAGGCCACCAAAAATTCTATTTCAAATCATGATACATCTTTGTGTTCTCTGGATGCATATCAAATTTGGAATTGTGAGCTTCTGTCAGAACACGCTTTTTTAGTTTAGAATGACCTGGTACACAAATCCTACCGTGAAATTTCAATACATTGTTCTCAAACGCAAACCCCAGTCTCGGTTTTGATTCTAGTTCATCAACAATCTTTTTCAAAAACTCATCTTCTAGTTGTTTTTCTTTAACTTCCTCAATAATTGCTGGCTGTGCAAAAATAACAGCTAAGACTCCACCTTGTTTATGCAAAACAATCTCAATTTCATCTTTTTCTAAGTCACATAACAATTCTTTCTGATTGGTGAGAAAACATGCCAAATTCCCAACGAATTTCCTGCTCAAGGCATCTGTAATAATATTTGTCCTTCCCGAATGATACATAATTTGCAAGTCATAATCCTTTATCAGTTCTAACCATCTTCTTTGTCTTATGTTCAATTCTTTCTGAGTGAAAAAGTATTTCAGGCTTTTATGATTAGTGTATACTTCACAAGTTGCTCCATACAAATAATGGCGTCAAATTTTCAAAGCAAACACACAACTATAAGTTCAAGGTCATGGGTCGGATAATTCTTCTCATGAGGTCAGAGTTGTTGAGAAGAATACGTAATCACCTTCCCATTCTGCATTAATACACATCCTAGACCCTTATAAGAAGCATTACTGTAGATTTGAAACCCATCAATACCAGTAGGCAAAGTCAAAATTGGTGCAGTCACTAATCTAGTTTTCAATTCTTGGAAGGCGAATTCTCTCTGGTCATTCCAGTCAAAAGATACATCTTTCTATGTTAACTGAGTGAGTGGCATGGCAAGTTTAGAGAAATCTTTGACAAATCTTCTGTAATAATTGGCAAGCCCCAGAAAACTCCGAACTTCAGTCACTGTAGTTGGCCTTGGCCAGTTCACAATAGCTTCAATTTTTTACGGCGTCAACAGATATGCCATCATTGTTGATCACATGCCCCAAAAAGGTCACACTATCAAGCCATAATTGACATTTGAATAGTTTTGCATACAATTTCTTTTCTCTTAGAGTCTGTAGCACAATTCTCAAATGGTTTTCCTATTCTTCCCCACTTTTAGAATAAATCAAAATATCATCTATGAACACAAAAACAAATTCATCAAGATATGGTTTGAAAACTCTATTCATTAGGTCCATAACACACAATAGGTGCATTTGGTACCCCAAACGGCATTTCCAGAAACTTATAGTGCCCATATCTAGTTCGGAAAACGGTTTTCTCAATGTCTTTTGCTTTAACCTTTAATTGATGGTACCCAGATCTAAGATCTATCTTAGAAAACACTTGGGCTCCTTGGAGTTGATCAAACAAATCATCTATTCGGGGGAGTGGGTATTTGTTTTTCACAGTTACTTTGTTTAACTCCCAGTAGTCTATACATAATCTCAAGGTTCTGTCTTTCCTTTTAACAAATAGGACTAGAGCACCCCAAGGCGAAGTGCTCGGTCGAATAAACTTCTTGTCTAAGAGTTCTTGAAGTTGAATTTTCAGTTCTTTGAATCCAGAGGTTGACATTCTGTAAGGGGTTTTATAAATTGGCTGGGTTCCAGGTACAACTTCAATAGTGAATTCAATCTCTCTATCAATTAAGTCCCCGGGTAATTCATTTGGGAAGATATCAGGGAATTCATTGACTATTAGGATATTTGCCACATTAGTACTATCTGGAGTCACAGTCGAGACATAACACAAGTAACCTCTACACCCTTTTCTCAATAGTTTATTGGCTTTCATAGAAGAAATCAGGTACAAGGGTAGAACAACACCATTTCCACAAAACACAAACTCAGGTAACCCTGGTGGCTGAAACACAATAGATTCATTCACACAGTCAATAGTTGCATAATACTTAGTTAACCGATCCATGCCCAATATGCAATCCAAATGATCAATAACTACAGGCATTAGGTCAACATGTAACAACACATCTCCAATCATAATGTCACATGCAGAATACACATGCACACAACATAGAACCCCCAGATGGTGTAGATACAAACAACAAATAATTCATAGGCTCTAGAGGTCTAGTCAATTTCCAAGAGAAAGCATGCAACACAAATGAGTGAGTAGATCCAGAATCTATTAAGACATAGGCATTCTAGCACAAATAAGAAGTATACTTGACACCATAGATTCGGTGTTCTGGACATCTCCAGGAACAAGTGCAAAAACTCTGCCTTGCCTCAAAGTTTCTTTTCCAGTGTTGGTTCTAACATTTGACTTTGTTGCAGGAGCGAACCTGACTAAACTTGTCGTAGGGTGGTTGGTATTTTGAGTCAAAAGTGGGCAATCCTTCACTATGTGGCCAGCCTTACCACACTGGAAGCAAGCACCCGTTACTCGATAACATACCCCTTTATGTTTTCTTCCACATTCAAGACAAGTAGGTGCAGAACCACGTCCCTGACTTGAACTGCTAGTAGATCCCGTATTTTGCTTCTTGTTCATTGAAAATGAATGGCCCTTTCTGAAATTGGACCCAAATCTTTTACTCCTCTAATCATTTGTCAAAGCTTTGGCTTGTTTCATAGCTACCAAATTGGCCTCAGTCATAAAGGCTTTATCTAATATATCCACATACTTGGTTAGTTTTAATACACCCACCCGATCAAACACATCCCAGATTAAGGCCTCCTTCAAATTTTTTAGCATTTTTGTAGTTCGTGTGCACCATATGCGGAGCAAATTGAGCTGATTCTGTGAACTTGGCCTCATACTCGGCCACTAACAGGTTGCTTTGCTTTAACTGTTCAAATTCTGACATTTTTTGGTCTCAGAAGCATTGAGGGAAATATTTTTCATTGAATATTTCTTTAAACTGATTCCATGTCATGGTTCCATTACTATCTCGGATCAACATTTACCAACGCCTAGCTTCCTCCTTTAGTATGTAGGTTCCAAGCAAAACTTCTGAGTTTTAGAACATGGAAACACTTCAAATAATTTTTCAATTTTTAGCATCCAGGTTTCAATTTTCAATGGCTCAATACCACCTAGAAAGGTCGGAGGTTTCATCTTGTTGAACTTTTGAGTCAAACCAATGATGTCGTTGTTCACCGGCTCAACTTGTACCGGAGAAAACAGAAGAGGTAATGATTGTTGTCTAATGAACTTAATTAAGGCCTCTAGCATTCGCTCCATTTGGGCATCAAACGATTCGGTTACATCATCACTTCTTGTTCTCTCCATTTGCTATAGGTAAACAGAGCAATAATAAAAATAGGCAAATAGTCCTTACATCATAGTGTTCAGTTTCATTTCATTTTATCTTGTTTCTGATATGTCATATAATTACACACACACTCACACATTCTAATGTAATATCTTTAGTTTTTTCCTAGGACATCCTATAGCTCATATGGACTCATGTGTGCGGTATAACACGTGCTCTGATACTACTCTGTCACGGCCCAAACCCACCCATATAGGTTTAGCATCGTAACCGACCAGTAATCTTAAGATTACCGAAGGCCTCTGAAACAGATTAGCAAAAATAAGGGGCTAGCGGAAGCAAATATCAAAATAAAATGTCCATAGAGTTGTGCAGACTTATATGAGATATAAAATTTAAACTTATATACATATATTATGACGACATACTTGCGTCACCATATGTACAGATAAACACAAGGGGACTTATCCCTATATACAGAGTAACACAAAAACTTGTCCAAATAAACAAAAGAAATAAAGCTTAAAGCTTGGTCAAATAATTCATAAAAGACCTCCAGAAACCTCCTTAGGAAGGGCACAGGTTGGCTTAACAAAACAAATCTAGACTGGAAGTCTCAAGCTTGGTCACGTGTTTGATCTCCTACAGACATAATATCAACAATGAACCGGAGCCCAGTGAATAACCACAGAGTAAAGATTTTGATGAATGATGTCTATAACAGATTTAGAATTCAGAATTTAGATTAGAAGCAAATACTTATACATATTCAGATTTGCAAACAGTTATATGTGGTACATCCATTAGTTAACAGATCAGATTGGTCATAAAGATCCACATACAGAGTAGGCGGCCATATAGACACATATTCACATGAGATGGTCATTAAGACCCATGTGCATATCATATAGTTAATTATGCATAATTAGTTCCATGAATGGAACCCACATGAAACCCTGGCACCAGGTAATAGATAACACATCACAGATTCACATGATACTAAGGATGCCACAATTAAATTTCAAAAAATTGGACATTCATTCATGATTCATAAAACAGCATTTCAGAAAACAAATCATATCATATCAATCAGAAAATACTTATAGTCAAACATAGCTTTACAGAGTTGTTACTCATAGATAGCTCTAGAAACAGATCAAACAGAGTAGACCGACCAAACAGATCAGGCGAAAGACAACACGTGACCTACACAAACATGTGACAAACACACATTGAACCACACGCTCTGTAAACACTTCACTTATTTTATTTCTTTCTTAGTGTGTTTCTAACTCATTTCCTCATTATTGTAGCCTAAACCAAAGCCTAAGAATGCCTACGATGAAATGAGGATGCAAAAATGTACTTTGAAAACACTTTGCAAAATTTTAGAAAGAGGACAGTTCGCTCGAGCGAAGCTTTGGTCGCTTGAGCGGACCCCTTGGTCTGCAAAAGTACTAGGAGCTCTCATTTTACGGTCAAGCCAGCCTCTTGGTCACTAAAGCCAAGGTTCGAAACAAAGAGTGGTTGCTCGAGTGGTCTTTTGGTTGCTCGAGCCAACCATTAAACTTTGCAAAAGTACAAGGAGTTCGAATTATGTGCTTGAGTGACGGTTTGGTCGCTCGATCAATGCAACCAAATTCTGGAATATCCAGATTTCAGTTCCAAGTTCAAAATCCAATTTCAAAGCTTTAAAACTCATTCTTTTGGGTCAAAACTTGAGGAAACTTGTAGAAACTCATAATACTTTGTGAATTGAAAATCATTTCGCAAAACCAAAGCCCAAAGGCATGGCAATTATCCAAAACCAACTTGAAACTTATATGTATATAACATGCATTTAATAACATGAATTCAAAACCTCCAAAACATGGATTCAAGGAGTGAAAAGTGTAAAAACATGTTGAATTCTCAAACTTGAGCATAAAGAACACCATGCATGTGACAATTTTTGGAAAATAAACCTCAAAATGGAATGAAATATGCATGCATGCATGGAGTGTTCTTCACTTCTACTTCCTTAGATCAAATCTCTTACTTAAACACTTGTACTTCTTGAATTTACATTCTTGGTGACTCAAATACTTAATTCATAGGTTGAATTCTTACCTCTACTCCTCAATTGGGTTTTCTATTGTTAATTTTTTGAGCTACCAAGCCAATTCTCTCAATTCCCTTCCAAATTCTTTTTCTCCTAGCTTTGAATTCAACTCTTTCTCTCTCTCTCTAGAGATTTCTAACTTAGTTTGAGCTCAAAATGATGATAGAAAAATGATTTGCTAAGCTTATATCACATATTTATAGGTTGGATTAACTTAAGCTAATTAAATATGATTAGAGCTACGTTAGTTTAATTTAATAATTAATTTATTCTAATTATTTGGATCTGAATCAAAATTTAATTCAACTTACCATAATATTCTAAAAATTCTAAATTACTCGTTGATGTAATCAATTTCGTGTTCAGATGTCGATAAAGCCTTCAATTAACAGAACAAAACAAAATTTTGAATAGATATCCCTACGGCTAACGGATAAGAATTCAAATAACATGCAATTCACACAATTAACACATGATTTCACTTAACCACTTGATTAATATTTTTAATTACGGATTAACAGCTAATTACAGATCAAGGTTGTCACAAGTTGGCAGTAGGGGCATGTCCTCTAGTTAATTCCCAAAATAAAGGTGACCTGTCAAGAACAGCAATATTTTTCAAAAAGCTAGGCATGCCAAAGAAAGCATGCCAAATTCACAAGTCGTAGGAAGTGACTGCCTCGAGTACAATTATTGGTTTGTGGTAGTGTCCAGTGTAAGCATCGGCTTGGGCGATTGGAGATTTATCCTAACGCTAGTGCATACAATCCAAACTCCCTAACATTCCAGGAAACCCACGTTGCTCTCCCTTTTGCAATAATCTGGCGACATCTGACTTATTTGGGGATCTTAAATAAACATTTTAATAACAGCAACAATCATTCTGGTAAAGAAATTCAAGGCGGAAATTGTTGTAGTTTTGTCGATTCTGATATACTCGTCTACAGTATCAGCATGTACGTCGTGTTGCAAGATCCAAAGTGCAGCAATCATCTTCTGTACACCGGATAATCCCACAGCATTAGTGGCATCATGGGTTTGGACGAAGTGCTCATTAACTTGTTGAATATCATGTAAGATACTAAGAAATAATGACCAGCTCATTCAAAAACGTCTTCAGAAGTAATCTTCTGGGTAAATAGGATTATTTGTAAAGTAATCTCTATAAATTTGTTCATCACCTTTGACCATTTCACGATTAATGTATCGACGACCACTTATGGAACCAACATGTTTGCTTGGTTGGTTTTAGGGTTAATGCTTATATTCTTTGTTGTTGCGCTGTTAACAGTTGCATCGTCATTATATCATCATCAAATGATGAAGATTCATCAAAATCTCCATTGAAGACGGCTTTAATGAAATTGTTCATTGTGGATGGGTGTGTGGGTGAATATGAAAATTATATAAAATCTTGTGGGTGTGTACAGAGAGTTTAAAAGATATAACATTGTGGGTAGGTGAATATGAAAATTGTATAAAACCTTGTGTTATAATTTATAGAGAAAATTGTGGGTGGGTGAATGATGGGTAGTTGCTAGTGGGTGGTTGTTAGTAAGTGAATGATGGATGAATAATGGATGGTTGTTGCGTAGATGGTTGTTAGTGAATGAATGTTGGGTGAATGATGGATGATTGTTGGTAGGTGGTTGTTGGTGAATAAATGCTGGGTGAATATTGGATGGTTGTTGATGGGTAGTTGGTGATTATTTATTTTTTAATGTAGTTAATTTTTTTTTTTTTGGTGTAGTGGTATGCTTATTGGTGGGGTGAATTATATTTAAAAAAAAAAATTCATTTTTTATATTTGTCTAGTTGGGTAGCATGTAAATATATAATTTTTTTTTATAAACAGTTGAAAAAATGTCACAAAAGGCAAAAAAATTAAAAGAAAAATCACTAAAAAACCTATATCCAAACAACACCTACAAACTTGGAGGAAAAGTTGGATGAAATTTGCCAAAATAGCATGTGACCATTGGAGTACCATTGTTATAATTTGGCAAGTTACTGATAAGAATACAGCTCAGCTAGTGCAATAAGAAGACAGAGTCAGCTGTGCACCACAACATCAAGCCTCAGCAAACAAGATCAAGCCTCAACTATCATAACTAATTTCTAACTATTTACTGTTAAAGAAGTTAGTAATGTAATCTCTCTTAGTTAGTTTAACTGAGGTTGAGTTAACTATTGTAACAAACTTCTGTATAAAGTGTAATAGTTGAGTATGAATAAACAAGTTGAATAGATTCAAAATATTCTTTATGGTATCAGAGCCTATCGAATGCTCTAGCGAGCTCGAAGGTCCTTCCATGGCTTCCATGGATTCTTCATTTCAACTTCCTTCAAATCTAAAACTTTCGGTCTAAAATCTCGGTGCATTTGTCACTGTAAAGCTTGATGTTAACAATTTCATTGTATGGAAAAATCAACTTTTCAATATTCTTTGTGCTACTAGACTGCTTGGATATGTGGATGGATCTGTTGTTTCTCCTTCAGAAATGATCACAGACAAAGCAGGTTTGAGTGTTCTAAATCCTGAATTCACTCATTGGCAAAATGTTGATGCTCATCTCCTGAGTTGTATCACTGCAACTCTTTCCACTTCCATTTTTACTTATGTATGCCATTGTAAAACTAGTTTTGAGGTGTGGTATAATCTTGAGAAGGGATTCACCTCTCTTTCAAGATCACATATTCATCAACTTAAGAATAAGCTTCATAACATCACCAAAACTTTTTCATCAATGGAGGAATATCTTGCACAAATCAAGGATATAGTTGATCAATTGGCTTTGGTTGGATCTATAATTGATAATGAGGATCTAGTTCTCTTGACTCTCAATGGTCTACCAACAGAATATAGTGCATTCAACACTATAATTAGAGCTAAAACAAATCCAATTTCAATGGATGTTCTATCTTCACTTCTCTGTTCTGAGGCTATTGATATTGAAAGTGCTTCCAAAGTTTCTTCTGATTCACACATGGCCTACTCTGCTTCCAATATTGCTTCATCTCAGTCTCGGAATTATGGTTCTCAAAATACTTATCGAAGCAATTTTCATAGAGGAGATCGCACTGATTCACGAGGTGGCAAATTTTCTTCTCGTGGCCGTAGAAGTGGACGATCAAATTCTACTTCTGTTATATGTCAAATTTGTGGCAAGAATAATCATATTGCTCTCAACTGTTGGTACCGTAAGGATTCTTCTTTTCAGCCATCTTCTTTATCGAAGCCTTTTCATAATTCATCTGATGGATCAAGTAGAGCCTATGTTGCTTCTGCACCAAATCCATCTGAGAACTGGTATTTGGATTCTGCTACCACCAGTCATATCACACATGATCTTCAGAACTTACATGTCTATCATCTCTATGAAGGTCATGATCAGGTAATGGTTGGTGATGGTGTCTTTCTTCCCATTCAGCACAAGGGTAATGGTCTTCTTCCTACTCCCTTTTCCTCTTTCCAGCTTCATAATCTTCTTCATGTTCCTCAAATTTCAGCCAATTTGATTTCAGTTCATCAACTAGTTAATGATAATAATTGTACTATAACATTTGATGTTGATCATTTCATTATTCAGGACAAGACAAGTAAGACTATCTTGTACAAAGGTGTTTCCTCTCAAGGCCTCTATCATCTTCCAGCTGCTCTTCCTTCATCTCTCCCTCGTCAAGCATGTTTCAGAACTACTACTTATTCTCCTGACATATGGCACTCTAGGCTAGGCCATCCATCCACTTACAAATTTTGAGTACTTTGTAATAAATTTCAGTTGTCTGTACCTAGTAATAAAACTTCTGTTATTTGCTCACCCTGTTATGTTGCAAAGAGTCACAGGCTGCCTTTTAGCCTCTCTACTACTGCTGTGAATCAACCATTTTCTTTGGCTCACAGTGATGTCTGCGGACCTTTTACAGTTCCTTCTTCTCCCTCTACTTACAGATTTTATGTCTTGTTTATCGATGAATATAGCAAGTTTACATGGATATTTCCTTTGCATTATAAAAGTGAGGTTTTTGCCAAATTTATGGAATTTAAGGCCTTTGTGGAAAATCAATTTGAGGTTTCTCTTAAAATTTTGCGCACTAATAATGGTTATGAATTTCTTGGCACTATGTTTCAAAATTTTCTCAAGAAGTTTGGTATTGACCATCAATTATCTTGTCCCCATACTTCGGCCCAAAATGGTGTTGCCGAGCTCAAGCATCGCCATGTTGTGGAAATTGCTGTTGCTCTTTTACATCAGTCCTCTGTTCCACTTACCTATTGGTTTGAAGCAATTGCTACCTCTATTTTTCTTATCAATCGCATGCTGAGTTCCAAGCTACAAGATCTTACACCTTTTGAAAAATTATTTCATAAATGTCCTGATTTTTCTTTTCTTCGTGTTTTTGGCTGTCTTTGCTACCCTTGGTTGCATCCTTATTCTACTAATAAACTTCAGCCAAGATCTGCTCCCTATGTTTTCTTGGGCTATGTTCCTGCTACTAAGGGGTATAGGTGTCTAGACCCATCTTCCAACAAAATATACATTTCTCGCCATGTCACTTTCCATGAGCACATTTTTCCTTTTTCTTCTTTGTCCGCTTCTCCTTCTCTGTCTTCTTCCTTACAGTCTTTTTTTTAGCCTGCTTCTGTTTCTCCTGACAGGTCTGTCTCTTCATCCCAGGCTGTCTCTCACTCTGTGTTTGGTCCTCGATCTCCTGCTCAGTCAGCCTCTGTTCCACATGTTGTTCCGACTCCTGTTGTAGCTCAGCCTATTTCTGCTACTCCTGCTATATCTCCTACACTTGATGGTCTTGTCCTATCCTTCTCTGTCTCTCATAGCCCTGCTTGACCTGCTTCTCTCCCTACTTCATCTTTAGCTATTGTTCCAGCTAACTCTTTATGTGTTGATTTGTCTTCTTATTTTCTTCCTATTTCTCATTTTCCTCTTTTTCACTCTACTTTTACAAATATTCATCCTATGACTACTTGTTCCAAAGCTGCCTCTCTTGCCGCTCCTCTTTCCTTTACTGCTCTTTCTTCTTCTGATCTTCTTGAGCCTTCTACTTTTAAGGCTGCTTTTATTTCTTCTGCTTGGTCTGCTGCTATGGATGCTGAATATCAAGCTCTTCAGCAGCAGCATACCTAGTCCTTAGTTTCTCTTCCTCCCGGCAAGCAGTCTATTAGATGTAAGTGGGTCAATCGTCTTAAAAAGAATTCTGATGGTTCTGTGGCTAGGCATAAGGCTCGTTTGGTTGCTAAGGGTTACCTTCAAGAGGAGGGTTTGGATTATCATGAGACTTTCAATCCCATTGCTAAGTAGCCTACCATTCGGATTTTGCTTTGTCTGGCTTTACATTTTCGGTGCCCATTAAATAAATGGATATTTCTAATGCCTTTATTCATAGAGTTTTAGATGAAGAAGTGTGCATGACCCAATGTAGACCGCCCGGAACTCCGCTCCGCGCGCGAGGGCGCGAATCGTTGTTTCTTAGCTACTACAGTTCGGACTCGTGTCACGGTTCTGAATCTAATCTCATAAAGTGCAATGTAAGATTCATAAATCACCAAAGAGTCCAAATCTGGCAAATCGTTATGGAAAATCGATTTCAATCAAAAAGCACCAAACATGGACTACTTTGCCAGATTTCAGAGTTGCCACTTAAATGTTTTATTTTGGGAAATTTTGGAAACCCTGACTCGTGCCTAAGGCCTCAAGTCCGTCATCACCAAAGATGCCTCGGCTCTGGAACTTGGGTACGAGAGGGGAAGGTCATGCAATGAGCACCCCCGCTCGCCCGATCAAAGATCGGCCACTACTAACATGATATGTTGTTTTTAAAAACACATGTGTTCTTATTCCGGTTTATTTAGCTAGCTTTACTACGTGATGCGCACAGCATACATGTATAGACTAGATCGCCTAAATTGGAACAAAACATCTCATGTTTGTTTGTTTGAAAATGGTTTGAAAGGTGCAACTCGCAAGTAGGATAAGACGTGGATTTTGTCACCCTCAAGTGGGCTTAGAAAACATGATTTTGCCACTCTCAAGTGGGCTTAAAACATCACATTTTGATGAATTGTCCCAATTCAAGCAATCCAACCTTCATCCACAGGCATTCATGCAGTTATACAATTAAGCAATTAGCCTCATAGTAAACATGCTAACATGGAAACATACGCATCTCATGCTGAAACATAAACACTCACAGTGTACTCTGAGCTAAAGAAAGAAGCTAATTAGAAATCAATGCATGAATCCTAACTATGCTAGATGCCTAATGCAACACATGCAAAATGCAGCTAAAATAGGCTCGGCTATCTAAGATGGCATGTAAAATGCAGTTTGATAACATGTATTCAAATTGGCATTGAGATACAATGCAGTTAGTTTCTCTTCTTTCCTCTGTTTGGCTATCCCCAACTGGGTTTCTCCTTGTTCACCTCGGCCCAACGGAGCCCGATGTGTGATGACGCCTAGTGTGAACTCGGCCACGAAGTCGGCCAAAACTTGGCCTTTGATTGCTGTTCTGGGTCTGAATTCTAGGTCATATTAGCCCAACACCACTGCCCATCTAGCTATTCTATCTGTTAGATCTCCCTGCTGCAGCAAGGACTTTAAGGAATGCTCAGTTAACACCACAATTTTGTGGGCTTGAAAGTAATGATTCAGCTTCTTGGAAGCCATTACTAATGCCAGTGTTAACTTTTCCAAGGGTAGATATCTGGTCTCTGCATCTGCTAAGGTCTTACTCACATAGTAAACTGCCCTTTGCTATCCCTTTTCTTCTCTGATTATTACTACACTCACTGCATGTTCTGGCACTGCCAAGTATAAGAACAACTCCTCTCCTAGTACTGGATTTGAGAGAATTGGAGCTGTAGTCAAATACTTCTTCAAGTAGTCCAAGGAGACTTCGCATTCTTCTGTCCATAAGAAGTCTATGGCTTTCTTCACTAAGCTGAAGAAAGGTTTACATTTGTCAGAGCTTTTGCTTATGAATCTATTCAGGGCTGCAGTCCCTCCAGCCAACATCTGCACTTGTTTTGCCGATGTTGGGCTTTCCAACTCCAAAATGGCCTTGATTTGATCGGGGCTAGCCTCAATGCCCCTTCTGGTAACTAAGTATCCTAAGAACTTACCAGACCTAACTCCACATGCGCATTTCAACGCATTGAGTCAGAGTTGATATGTTCTAAGGATGTCAAAAATCGCCTTTAAGTCTTCCAGATGATCCTCAGGTTCCTTGGTCTTCACGACCATGTCATCTATGTATACCTTCACTATTCTGCCTATTAGATGCCTGAACATATTGGTCACCAATCTCTGGTAAGTTGCTTTTGCATTTTTTAACCCAAACGGCATCACTCTGTAGCAATATAGCCCTTTTGGGGTGATAAATGCAGTTTTCTCCTCATCTGGGGGGTACATAGCTATCTGATGGTACCCTCTGTATGCATCCAGGAAGCTCATCTTTCTATGCCCTGAAGTGGCATCCACCAATTGGTCAATCTTGGGTAGTGGGAAACTGTCTTTAGAAGAAGCCTTGTTCAGGCTAGAGAAATCCACATAGACCATCCACTTTCCATTCTTCTTCTTCACAACCACTGTGTTTGATAGCCATGTCGGGTAATTTACCTCTCGAATGGCCTTGGCCTCCAGAAGGTTATCCACTTCCTCCTCTACTGCCTCGACATGCATCAACGTCGGCCTTCTTGCTCGCTAGATGACAGGTTTGGCTGACCTATCCACGTTCAGTCTATGGCAAGTGACCTCAGGGTCAATGTCAGGTATCTCATATGGCATCCAGGCAAACACCTCAAGATTTGTTCTTAAGAGTGCCTCTAGCTCTTTTTCTTCTTTCTCAGCCAAGCCCGAGCCGAGAAGGGAGCAGCACTCTTTATCCCCTTGCTGGACAAGGACTTTCTTCAAGGCTTCCTCACTCTTCTCGGCTGGCTCTTTGCCGACGTCCTCTAGGACTTCCATGTCCTCATCGTCAATCTCTGCTGGTTCTGATTCTCGTATGTTGTAGGTAGATTTCATTGCTGCCATGGAGTAATTATTTGCCTGTACTTGATCCCCTCTGACCTCCTCAATTCCATGCTCTGTTGGGAATCGCAACAACTGGTGCAATGTTGAGGGAACAACCATCATTGCATGCAGCCATGGCCTTCCCAAGATAGCATTGTAAGGGGAGGGAGTGTTAATTATTGTGAACTCAGTTTTTACCTTCTTGGTGCCAGCCTGCACCTCCAAACTAACTGCTCCTAGGGGCCATGTCGGCGTTCCATTGAACCCGACCATTGGATTGTTCCAGATCATCTTGGTGAAGGCCAAGCTCCTTGTAACACCTGGCATACATGATGTCACAAGAGCTGCCCTGGTCAATTAAGTTGCGCTTCACTTGGCATTCTCCAATCTGGAAGGATATTACCAAGGCATCATTGTGTGGATGTTGCACTATCTCTAGGTCGTCTTCAGTAAAGGACACCACTAGTCCCTGGCACTCGTTGCCCTAGGTCTTTTTTGCCTGACCTGGTACACATACTGTAAGTGTTTTACCTTCTGAGTCTTCCTACGTATTTCGTTCTCATTGACCTTTGAATGAATCACATTGATCACTCGAGGTCCGCCTGCCTGCGGTTGGGGTGCTAAAGGAGGCGGTGCTGCCGGTGCCGGAGGCAGTCTTGCTTACTCTTCCCTTGTCCTGGCCTCGTCTACAAGGTCCCTTAAATGACCTTACCTTACCAAGTCTTCTAGATGTGACTTCAGGGCTCTGCACCCCTGAGTTAGATGCCCATCTTCGTTGTGGTAAGCACAGTGTTTGCCAAGGCTTCTTCCCATAAATTCACCAGGGGCCCTTATTGGTGCTCTGTAATAAAGCTGATTTCGGATTTTCTCCAAGACTTTGTAAATTGGGATTTGGAATATGGTTGTGACTGCCTGTGCAGCCCTTAATCCTGTCTCTTGCTTGTTGTACCCGCCATTACCTCGGCATCGTTTTGGTGAGCCATTTCCCTTCTCTTGTTTCGACGCCTTTGTCCCCGGCATGTCTTCATCGGCCCTCGCATACTTCTCAATTCTGGCCATTAGTGCCTCCATACTTTTTGGCAGTGTCTTTGCCAATGATTTTCGAAGCAAACAATCATCTTTCAGGCCATTTTTAAAAGACACGATTGCCACCTTTTGGTTGCATCCTGGTATCCGATTGAATACCTCATAGTACCTCTTGGCATAGGCCTTAAGGCTTTCATCCTCGCTGATTCTCAGAGCCATTAGGGAGTCCACCCTTAATGGCTGTAACTTGTTTGTCACAAACCTGGCCACGAACATCTCGGCCAGACCTTCCCAGGTTTTCGTAGTTCCTTTCGGCAACTTGTGAAACCAGTCCAATGCAATTTCCCCGAAAGAGGAGGGGAACACCTTGCAGAGCAACGGCTCGTTCCTGGTGTATAGTGCCATCGAGTTTAGGTACAAGCCGACGTGAAAGTTGGGGTTCGACTTACCGTCGTATATCTGGAATCTCGGTATGCTAAACTTTTTCGAGGCCTCGAATTTGTCTAACTCTACCAAAAATGGCGTTCTCGGCTTAACCGGGGAGGTTACCTCGGCATTTTGTTGTTTCCTCTGGAGATAATCCCTCAAATCCTCCTTAGTCCATCCTGGAGCTCGGTTATCTCCGGATTTCAGCCTTTTCGGCTCGTAGCTTCCGGTGTCATTGTGAGTCCTCTTGGACCTCTCTCCGTTAGTTGCGTCGAAACAAAGTTCCTTCCCTTGAACATGCCAATGTTCCTTGGGGTCAGTTTCTTTGGTACGATGCGTCCTTCGTGAATCTTCCTTCATTGACTCTCCTCGTCCGACCTCCCTTGAAGGCCGGTGAGAGTGTTCCTTGATCCTGGTGTGTTGGGGGGCAACTGGAACTGTTTTCTGCCCTCCCTTCTTGGTATTGTTCTTGGCCACTGGAATCGGCGTGTCTTGTAATAGGAACGATGGCTGCATGACGTTGTTTTGTATCATGAAGTTGACGACCGTTTGTAGGTCCGCCAATTTGTCTACCATTCCCTTAATCTCTTCGCCCCCCCGCAAGCATCTATCTTTCCATACCTGGAGGTCATCCTCGTTATAATACCCGATGTGGTCAGATTTCTTCGGTATGTCGCCTTCCTTGCCAACGTCTTTCTCTCTAGGATTCGGATCCCGAGTTTCTTTGTTGCAATTATCTTCCTCGACGTCAAGGTCAATATGTTTACCACTCCCAGTAGGGATGTCGTCCCCAAGCTTTTCTTTCCATCCGTCGTTGGCCATCTATTCTTCTTTTGTTCCCACAGATAGCGCCAAATTGTGGGTATCAATTTTCGACCACACTGCCAAACAGGTACTCAGCTGGATAACACTGGCAGAATAGATTAAGCCCGAACGACCTATCAACAAAAACAAGAGATTCCGGCGGTGGTTCGTCCACCTGGGGGCACTCTGACGATCAAGTCAGTTATCTCTCAAAGATAGCAAAAGTGCTTAACTCACTATTCAGAATACAAAAAGCGTGCCTTAGACCCACGAGGGTGCCTCTCTTTTATAGCTAACACTGACCTAATCCGAACAAAAGCCTAGCTTCAATGGACTCTGGCTCAATGTTAATCCTGGACTCCCAGTTAGATTGGCATAAACTCTCTAAGAGTCTTATCTTTATCCAAACTGAAGTCCTCTCCAATTCTAGGACTCTTGTCCCTCATCCGTTTATCCCGGATTCCAGTATTTTCGCAGATAACCTCAGCCTAGCCGAGATTACCTCGACATCATGACCAGGACACGTAGCACCTCGGCTGACATTTCGGTGCCACCTTGGCCACGTGTTGTTACTCAAAAATTATGTCCCCACATATAGTCTTAAGTTTTGGTGCAAAATAAAAATGTTAGAATTGAAACTTGTAAGTAGTACAATATATCATAAATGAATCCATATTCTATTAAATTTATCTCACTTTTGAGATTTGAAATTTTGAATTTTTTCTTTTTCTTTTGTTTACGGACATTGGATTCTTGTCTCCATTGATTCATAACCGTACATGTATTTATGGAATGTCATAAATTATAAAGCATAATCAAAAAATGTAATATAGGATCATAGATTACACTGAGCCTTGAACCTACATCACTTGGAGGCAAGCATATTATTGCCTATTACACCATATGATCACCATTCAAAATAAACTTTCCATTGGTTTATGTCTAAAATTTTCATATTTATAATATATCTTTAATATCTAATTGTTTAAATATTTTTAATCTATTTTAGAAATTATAACTGAATAATTATGATTCATGATTCTAGAAAAATGTAATTCAATTCTTGATTTGACAACTGTGTTGGGATATGGTCTCTTCACCAACATGGCAGTACTTGTGGTGTTGAGCTTATTAAATGTTCTTTATAATTGTTTTCTTTTCTTTGTTTTTGTTTTGGATGAGAGTCTTCTTTTTTGTCAAAAATATTTTAGATTATATCTTTTTCCACAAGAGTTTAAAGTTTCTCACTATCTCTATCCTATTCCACCAAGTCCAACATTGCAAGATTGCTTGTTTCGGGTGATGCTTCCCCCACCACCTTTTTCAATACCCCAAATTTTTTGACACTGGCTTAATAGTATGTTTCATTTATCATCTACTTTTCTAATTACCACATTCTACTTTATGATCCAGATAAGCCTTTCTTGGCAATGCTATCATAACATGTCTTCAAGTATTCAAACATCTTGTCTTGCATACACGTTTGAGTGAAGTAATATACTACTATTTCAAAAGTTTGAGCACTCTCACTTGTTTTCTACTTTTTTCATATTCTTAAAAGATGAAATATCATTTTGTCCCCTAAACTTTCACTCGTTTTTTAATTTGACCCCTAGACTTCGATTAATATTAACTTTACACCCAAACTTTTGAAATTTTGATCAATATGACCCCTGTCATCACGTTCCGTCTACAATTAGACAAAATATGCTAATGTGGCACCAAAGTTCATTAGAAATTTTATTTTACCCTCAAAACTATACCTTAAAAATCAATTTTCCCCCCACGTTAGCACATTCCTTCAAATTGTAGACGGAACGTAAAGGCATGGGCCAAATTGATCAAATTTTGAAAGTTTAGGTGTAAAATTAATATTAATCGCAATTTAGGGGTCAAATTGAAAAACATGTGAAAGTTTGGGGGACGAAATGATATTTTCTCGTGTAAAGATGGTAGGGGTTGTCGAACCTTGAAGAGATCACGATGGCGAGGCTGTGAGGGGTGGGCATCACGACAATGAATGAGGAGAGCGATGGTGAGAAGCAGTAGAGTTGAGAGACATTCATCGAAAGAGAATGAGGGTTGGAGGGTTGTTGAAGGCAATGGGTTGAATAGGGTTAAAGTTTGCTGGAGAGAAAAAGAAAGTAATTTAATATTATTTGAAAAATAGTACTAATGTATATCTAAACAAGGTAATACTATATTCAAATTATATCATTTGTGAGTTTGATTATCATAAATAGGGCATAACTCATTAACACTATTAAAAAAAAAAAAAATATTGCTGTTCGGGTTTAAAAATTAGATTTAATTTATAGATCTAGTGATATGTCAAGAAACCTATTAGTTGATAATTAAATATTTTCTAATTATCAACAAATCATGGACTTGTATATCGTTTTCTTAAATGAAACATAAGCAAACAAGTCTGACATCATAATTAAAATAATATCACAATATATCCTAACTACCCAACATAGAATTTTTCATTAAGACCATATCCAACGGTTAAGCAAATGTATCACCAAATTTGAATTTGGTGAAAAAGTACAACTTTTTTTGGCTCCAACAGTTTTATCAAACTGATATCAAATTGAGAACAACCCCAAATTTTCACAAAACTGAAGATGTGTTGCACTTTTCACCAAATTACTGTGCGTAGCTGTTGAGTGTGGACCCACCGGATGACCACCTCAAGCAAAATTTTGTGAAATTTTTACACTAGGAGGTCGACCCCCTGGTCGACCACCTCTTTGTTTTCTCAGTAATAAAAAATAGGAAAAGAGAGAAAGATCAGAACCAATTTTTTCATTTTTTTGCATTGACTGGTCGACTGGCCGATCGTTTGCCTGGTCAACCGATAGTTTGATGAAAAGCCAAATTTCTCCGTTGGAGCAGGCGATATCAAATAGAGGAAATCGTCTTTTATCTCATAGCTTCAATGACTCATCCCTACTATCTATACTATTATTGTTATACTATATATTTGAGTTATGTAAATCGTCACTTTTTTGCTTCTCAAAATACCTCTTGATAACTGCTCTGAACTATTTTAATTCTTTTAGATCCAACTGTTTCAATAACTGTCATAGTAATGAGGTTCAATTCCTTCAAATAACTGTTATTTTATGGCGGTGCAGATTACAGACTCTACTTTATCTTGATGCTTTTTCAGGGGAAAAAAAAAAAGAGGATTCCATTTTTGCCATTTTTTTTTATCATTCATTAAGTTCTATTCTTCCATTTTTGTACGTCTATGTTTAGGGAAAGACACAGTCCTAACATGGGAAAGAAGAGTAAAGATCTTAAGGGACTGTGCACTTGCACTCAAATATCTCAATCATAATATGGATGGTTGCCCTGTTCACAGACATATCAAGGTAATTAATTACTGTTTCACTTGCATGTTTATCTATTTATTGAAATATGATTGATATATATATATATATATATGTGTGTGTGTGTGTGTGTATATATATATATGATTATTTAACGATGCTACATGTTTGATTTATAGCTTAGCAACATCCTCTTGAGTGAGAACATTGAAGTCAAGCTCTCTGATTTGTTGTTGGAAATGATGTTGAGAATGGAGATGCTAGAAAAGAAGAGTGTGATTGATTGTGCACAAGTTTGGGAAGACATAGACTTGGGTTATATGGACCTTGAATACATGGTCAATGCCAAGTTGACTTGTGCTAGCGACATTGTTTGCATCCATTTTTGCTGGTTCCTGTCGACAGGTGGACCAGTAGGGATACAACATGTGGCAAAATCAAGTGAGGGTTCAACGGTTGTGAACGAGGATAAGTGATATGAGAGAGATTGATAAATGTGCATTAAACAGTGCTGGTGATGGAGCAGTTACTGGCAGTGATCATAAACTCAGTGGGCAATCCTTCAAGAGGAAGCATGAACAAAGTGGGAGTCTTTCTCTATCGAGAGAAGGTTGGAAGGGCTTGTAGGCACATGATAACTTGAAGAAGGGGCAGTTTGACAGACAAAAGTGAAGGTCTAATGTGATTGGAAGTCCTAGAAGCCAGGAAGCAATTGCAGCAGTTACACAGAAGTAGTTGCAGATTGAGGAGATTATTGAGCTGTATGAAGGAAGTATAAAGGCCAGAAATTTACACAGAGAGAGGACATCATCAATAACACAAAGAACTAGTTTTAGACTTAGCATAATCTAGGAGTAGCTTTCTTAGTTTAGGAGTAGTTTCTTCTATAATTCGTATCCTTGTAAACTTTTGTGAACTTTAGTAGTTTTATCTTGGAATTACTTTTTGTTTGCTCTATTTACTTTGTTTGATCTTGCTGATTGTAACTTTTGTTCCGAAGAAGTCCTTGTACTTTCAAGGCATTTGAATCAAAAACATAGTGGCTTGATTAGTTTGTTCAATTGTTTGTTTAAATTGTTGTTTAAATCCTGTCAATTGAGAGTGAGCAAAATTTTTACTAACAATTTTTGGCACGCCCGGTGGGACATTCTTGCATAATTTGGATTAAAGAATGGTAAAGGAAAAGAAACAGGTTGATAAGCATGCTGAGAAAGGCCTACTGAGTTTAAAGAAGAAGAGGTAGACCAAGACTTGGTCTTGGCTGATGATGGTGTTGCTCAGTATGTAGGTCAAGTAGTAGCCCAGAAAGGCCAAATGAGTGGCCAAGCAATGAGTACAGAAGGCTAGTGTAGACAACCCATTTTTTACCACCCTTATGACTTGGGCACCATCACTTGCACACCCAATGATGAATGTATATACATGTCAAGTGCTTGAAAGTCCTCAGTGGAATGCCACAGCTCTGAGCCTCAAAACCTTGAAAACCTTGTGCCTTGTTTTTGCACCAAAACCCCAGCCTTTCAAACTTGAAAAACTTGGGATCTGCAGGCCCATTTTTGTGGACTACCAGCCATCCCTTTTGGCTGCCGGCCACCCTTGTGCCTTGCCGGCCACAAGTGTGTTTTGCAGATATTTTCTGCCAACTATGCCAGCTGTTTGTATAGATGCTTGCATTTGCTCCCACATGTATGGATAGATGTTTCTGAGGGAGTGGCATGTTTTTCTATAGATATAGGACCTCTTCTCCCATTTTTGAGGGTTAAAAAAATTGGAGCAAAATTAATTTTCTCTCTCTTGAAATTTCTTGAGCTTTTGCCTATATACTCTTAACCAAACCTTGCCCTTTGAGCTGCGTTACTTTTGAGCCTAAATTGAGCTCTTGAGGATGTGTATGTGTTGAATTATTGCTTAAAAGTGTTCTTCTTTTCAAGAGGTATAAGGCTTTGCTTGTTTCATTGCTTTAGTTGCTTCTTTTCTTACTATTTTTTCACTGTTTTTGGGCTATATAAACTCTGTATTTTTGGGCTGAAACTTGTGGTTTAAGGGCTTAAAGGGTGGAAGCGTGTTTCACCTTTCTTTCCGCCTTCCTTATCTAGCCTTTACCCTTGTGTTTCCCACCTTTACAGTATCTTTTTTTGAGCTTTCAAACACTGAATTTCAGAATTATTTTTGTGGCTAAAAACATGTTTTGAAGTCCAAAATGGGAGGGGTTAGCCTCCCCTCCTTATGTCTTGTTTATTAGCTTACATAGCTCCATGTTTTAGCTTATTGTTCTAGTTATTTTTATTTTAATTCCAGCATGTTTTAGGATTGTTTTTAGTGGTTCATTGCATTTGAGCTTTGTATTGCATGCTTGTAATGTAATTATCCTCATAGGCTTGGTGGTTTAGGTTTTAGCCACCAACCTATTTGAGTTGATAGCATTTGTTTATGGTTTTCCATACTTGTTTTCACCCCTAATCACTTCTGCAACCTCCCTCCTTTCTTGGCTTTTGCTTTGCTTTGGAAGTCGGTTCAAACTAGTTACTTGTTTAAAGCATGAGATTGAGGTCTTATGCTTAATGGTTTAATCCCTTTGGGGGTTTATTACCAACGGCATGACATTTCTCTCATGTCTAAAACAACTCTTGGTTTAATACTTCTTTCCATTAGAGGACTTAAAGCTCACCTTTGGACTTAATGAATTAAAGAATAGAAAGGTAATTAAAATGGAATAATAAAATGAGGACTAAAATGATGCAAGATAATAACTTGGTATGGTTTCAATCGGATGTTAATTGAACCCTTAAGTCTTGAGTCATTTCATACTCATTAGTGATGGCAATGGTTCAAGAGTCATTGTCAACCACTTCCCTTGATCATCCATGATAGAGAGGGGGTTTGAGAGTCCTTATTTGTTGCATTTATTGAACTTACACCCTTTGGTTCATAGGCCATCATGCAATGAAATTGTATCAATTGATGGTTTGTGAATCAAATTTACTACTCATTTGAGCTTTTTGATGATAAAGAGGGGTAAGTTGTGCAAACAACCCTTGAGAATACCCTGTGCCTACTCTGTTTGCTCTCTGTTGTAGCAGGAAAAACCAGACATCAGTGGCCAGCAGGCTACTTTTGTGGACGGCAGACCATCATTTGTGGCCAGTAGGCCACCATTTCTAGCCTGTTGGCCATCTTTGCAAAACCCAGCAGTGTACTTTTCTAGCAAAACAGAGTTTTGAGGTGAAAAATAGTACAAGTGTTCTACTGTGCAACAGAGGCATCTGGTAGCAAAACAGTGGCATTTTTCGGGTGGAAACCCGCGCATGCATGAACATTCCTCGTTTCTTGAGGCGGAGTAACTATAATAGCTAGCTTAGCACTCTTTTCATGTTGTATTCATGTAATTAATTAGTTTGTTTTAATTTGTAATTAATTAATTAGTTAGTTAATTTTTTGTAATAATTAGTTAACTAGTTTAGTTGATTATTTCATTCGTTTGTAATAGCTAGTTAATTAGTTTAGCTAGTTAGTTTATTTGGATGCTCCTACATGAGGGCGCAAATGTTGTAATAACATGTATGTCTTCCAATCCCACGTCTTTCTCCCTTTTATTTACCTGCTTATGATGGTTAGTTTAGAAGCATCATGTTTTGTTTAGCACACCTCCATGTTTGCATCCACTTGTATTGCATGCATCGAGGCTCGGTTCATCATTTTAACTTCCATTGTTAGCTAAACATTTCTTTGAATACGTGCTTAGACCGCATGCTATCAAATTGATTAACATGCTATATTAGTAGCCGAGCCTAGTAATTGCATGCGTTGCATTAGTCATGTTGCATAGCTAGAATCACGTATTTTTCTAACTTTATCATCTTTTTTGGCTTGGAGTACTAGGTGAGCTTTTAGTTTTATTTTTTTTAGCATATTGCATTTGTATGTTAAAGTTGCCATATCAAAGCATGTTCACCATGAGGCTAAGTACTTAAGTGATAAACTATTTGAATGCCTGTGGATGAAGGCTAATTGCTTGAATTGGGATGGTTTGATTCATGTACATTTAAGCCTACTTTTTTTCGAGTGGCACATTTACAAATTCTTTTCAAAACAAACATGAAATCAAGTGTTTCAATTTTTGCAAGCTAGTCTATACTTGTGTGTGTGCGCATCACATAGTAATGCTAGCCTAATAATCAGAACAAGAGCATATAATGTAAATAAGATTCACATCATGATTAGTAGAGGCCGATCTTTGATCGGGGCAAACGGGAGTGCTCAATTCATGACTGTAGACACTCCCGCGAGAACTCCCGAGGAAATCTCGTTTTGTTCTCTAGCTACTACAGTTCAGACTCAATGTCACGGTTCTGAATCTAATCTCACAATGTGCGATGCAAGACTGATAAATCACCGAAGAGTCCAAATCCGACAAATCGTTTTGGAAAACTAATTTTAATAAAGAAGTGCCAAACATGGACGGCTTCGCCAGATACAGAGTCGCCACCTAAATATTTTATTTTGGGGAAATTTAGAAAATCCTGACTCATGCCCAAGGCCACGTGTCCGTCATCACCAAAGTTGCCTTGGCTCGGGAACTTGGATACGATTGGGAAAGGTCATGTAATGAGCACCCCTGCTCGCCCGATCAAAGATTGGCCTGTACTAAGCATGATATCTTATTTTTGAAAACACATGCGTTCTTATTCCGGTTATTAGCTAGTATTACTAAGTGATGCGCACAACACATAAGTATAGACTAGATCGCCTAATTTGGAACAAAGCATTGCATATCCGTTTGTTTGGAAAATGATTTGAAGTTTGCTACTCGCAAATAGGCTAAAATGCGGATTTGATGAATTGTTCCAATTCAAGTAATCCAACCTTCACCCACAGGCATTCAGACAGTTATATCATACAAGCAATTAGCCTCATGGCAAGCATGCTTTCGTGACAATCGATAACACACATGCGGTATGCTAAAGCGTAAACACTCACAGTGTACTCCGAGCCAAAACAAAGAACTAGTTAGTAATCATGTATGAAATGCGACAATTGATACATATATTCAACTTTGGAATTGAAATGCAATGCAATTAGTATGATGCGCCGAGCCCGGTGCATGCAACACAGATGAATGGATGCAAACATGCAAGCATAAGGATGCTAAATGAAATATGCCCTAAAACTAACCATCATAAGCGGTTAAGTAAAAGGGAGAAAGAAATGAGGGTTGGAAGACATGCATCACACACACGCACGCTTATTACAAAATTGTGCCCTCTCGACGGAGGGACCGAAAGAATAATACAAATCATCTAATTAACTAACTAACAAGCTAATTAATTATTACACAACCCTTAACTAATTAAACAAACTAATTAAGCTATGAAAACAGTAAAACAGCCTCAGGAAGAGGGACGAATGCATGCTCGGTCGGCTTCGCTCGGAAATCCGTTGACGTGCCTCATGTTGCCTCCGTTTGCACTGCTTTGCACCTCTGAAAACTGTGAAAAGTCCTGTGATGCACTAGAACCACTTCATGGACATGCTGAGAGTCAATCGGTCAAATGGAAAGGCCATCGGCCAAGAGATAAAGGTCATCGACCAAAAATAAGGCTCTCGGCCAGACATTGTTAGCCGATCGGCACTGAATATCGTCGATGGACCATTTGTTCCTGCTAACTGCTCCTTTTGCTACAACAGAGGACAAACAGAGCATGGCAATGCATTTGCAAGAAAATGTTTACAACCACACCCTTATCATGTTTAAGACTCAAAGGAGTGTAGTTCTCGACCCTCGGGCTACCAATCACGCATTCCAATGCATGATGGCCAAAAGAGCCAAGTGTGCAATTCAATATCAAATGAAATGCACAAAACACAGAAGGGGCCCCAACCTCTATCATGCTTGATCAAGAGGCAAGGGATGCACACATAATGCAATGCAAACATGCAAGCATGATGCGAACAACTCAAACATGCAACAAGTAAACATGCAACAACATGAAATCCAAGCATACAAACATGCATGCATACAATGTAATAGGTATGCAACAACAATACCAACAACAAGCATGCAATGACATGTAATCTAACAAGTATGCAAGGTGGTTGAGCATGCAACAACATGTCAATTAGTAAGCATGTAATAACATGTAATGGACCAAGTATGCGACAAACATATAAGCATGATGTAAAGTAACAACTTTGAACAACATGGTAAGATGCAACATGAACATGCAAGGCATGTAAAGGTGGACAAGTATGCAACAACATACAAAATGAGACAAGCATGCGACAACATGGTAAAATGGACTTAAACTAAACATGGATAGACCTCAGCCATGCCCAAAATCAGTGGCCAAAGTCATGAATTGGAAGCATGAAAATGCAAAGCAAATATGCACATGTAAATGGTCCAACACCTAGGCATAGGAGGGCAACTTTCAAGAGCACTTAAAAGGGGACAAATATGAACGTGTGACAAACACTATAAGCTCTGAAATCATGCATGGAAAGGTGCCAAACCTATCAAACAAAGCAAGTATGGCATGCAAGAAAGCCTAAAG
Organism: Camellia sinensis; assembly: GCF_055761805.1. Classification (NCBI taxonomy): domain Eukaryota; kingdom Viridiplantae; phylum Streptophyta; class Magnoliopsida; order Ericales; family Theaceae; genus Camellia; species Camellia sinensis. Next base: position 127,105,137 of record NC_138968.1, on the reverse strand, counting down.
CTCAAGGCTAGCCAAAGGACTCAAACCATGGCCATGCAAGGCAAGCCTCAAAGGGCCAAGGGCACTCAAAACAGTCCCAAGGCAAGTCAATATAGGGCCAAAAACAAGCTCGAAACTAACCAACACAAACTAGAACACAACACCAAAAGCATGAGGCATGCAAGGCTACAAAAGGGGTGTTACACTACACCTATCAAAACCAAACATGGCATGACTTAAACCAATAAAATTAGAGTTATGGCATATCAAAATAAGCCCAAAAACCCACTTAGATGGCATTCCAAAGACCTAAGCATGGAGGCACACACAATGGTCCATTCATGAGGCATAAGACATCAACTCTTTAAAGCATTAAAGGAGTGATAAGTGCAAGTATATGAGCACGAAATATGGACTGAAATAACATTTCAAATGATGCCAAATCATGATAATAGTCCAAGTAATGCATGCTAGAGATTCGGATACTCAAAGCTAACAATCTAGGTTGAACCATGGCTATACAAAGCAATGCAAACATGACCAAAACAATACCAAAAAAACCTTAAGCATGGTAAAATAAGGCTAAAAGCTTCTTTGGGTCAAGCCAAAATCATGCTAAAAAACATGGCTTAAAGCACAAAGCATGTTAAGGCAATTTCATGGAAATGCACTACAAGTGCATGAGGCATGCAAAGGCTAACCAAACCAAACCTAAACAGAGGTATGACATGATAAGACAACACCAAATACATGCTGAAATGGAGTCAACATAAGCTAGAAAGACATGCTCAAACATGAAGCATATAAGACTAGTTTGTGTGATTTACACTACAAGTGTATTAGGCATGCATGGAGTGACCAAACCAAGCACAAAAAGTGTTGTATCATGGAAAAACAAAGCCTAAGACATACTGAAATGAAGCTAAAACAAGTTAAGCAAACATGCTACCAATATAAGCCATTTATACTAGCATGCAAGACAACAAGGAGAGGGGATGACCCACTCCTATTTAGGACTCCAAAGCCACCTTTCCACCACTAAAAATTCTCTAGATTTCAGTGGTAAAAAGGTCATTCAAAGTCAAGAACAAGAGCCAAAAGGGATGGCCTAAAATAAGGCTAAACAAGGCCTAAGAGGGGGTAAACAACCCCAAACCAAAAAGTGACCTTAAATAAAGGTCTAAAGCAAGTAAAAATAGAACTTTTATCAGTCAAGAGCTAAGCTTAAAACAATAAGCAAGAAGGGATAAAAGCTTAAGCAAGAATGGGGTATTAAAAGCAAGTTTGCTCACCCTTGTAGAACCTCTTCAAGAACACCAATCCAACAACTTTTCCAAGCTTAAACCACTCCAAGAACTCTGAAACTAACTCCCTAGTGCCTCAGCAACAAGAGGATGGTGTATTGCTAGGTACTCTAGTGCAAAAGTAAGACAAAATCACACTTTAAGGCACAAATACACACAAATCAAGAGAGAGGGAGATATAGAGATAGATAGATACAACTTTTCTAACCCTATTTTTCAGAACCTCTGAGAAGGGAGGAGGAGCTCCCTTTTTATAGAATTCCAAATTCTAAAGCTTCCTAAGCAAGCTAATCAAGGGGCAAATCCCTCCATACACGTATGGAGGGGGAATTGTGCATGCCAGCTGTGACAGCTAGCATAAAATATCTGCAAAAAGCAGATGAACAGGGTTTGACCAAAAAATATGGCCGATCGACCAACATAAGGGCCGATCGACCAAAAAAAGTGCCGATCGGCCAACACTTTTGGCCGATGGCTTCATGCCTTGGCCGATGGGTTGAGGGGATGGCCAACAAGCCACCCTCTTCCCTCAGAAGGAAAAACACAAGTGCTTGGTTAAGCACAAAACAGACAAGTTAAGAGATCTTGAGGCAAGGCGCACGACCGAGACCCCCGAGAGCTCAAAACGAACACGACCATGGATGATCATCGAGTGTTCAAACGATGACGTCCAAGTCTTGATGACGGTCAAAACTGGGGTGTCTACAGTTGCCCCTCTTTGACAGAACTCGAAAGTCATAAAAATGACGGAAGTGAATGTCAAAGCCCAGAGACGACCCATTTTTGACATGGTCGAAGACTTAGACAAGCATACAAGATAGCAAGATATGTGCCTGCGGGCGGGGGCAAAATGCAAAGGACATGCACGGTGCCGAACATAACTTATGATCATGCAAAGGGAGCTGTAACGAAGGATAACATGCAATAGTTTTAAGCAAGCAAATAAAAAAAAAACAAACTACATTACATGCAGAAAGAATGTAAGAGAATTATACAATTCTCACTACGTCTCACGCGGAGAATATACAATACCGTCCGGTTTGTCTGGTCGCGCCAACTTCAAATGAACCGTACATACAATATCGTGCCTGCAAAAGAAAGAAACTTAGCAGGTACAATATCGTTAGAAACATGCATAGCAATGCAAGTGAGAAGTACGTGACAACGCGAGTGAAGTGTACATAACAATGCAAGTAACGTGTGAGACAACGCAAGTTAAAAATGTACATAACAATGTAAGTAAGAGAAGTGCGAAACAACGCAAGTTGGTGGGTGCAAGACAATGCAAGTTAGAGGGGAAGTGCAAAACAATGCACAAGTTAGTAGGAGTGCAAGACAATGCACAAGTTAGAGGGGGGTGCAAGACAATGCACAAGTTAGTAGGGGTGCAAGACAATACACAAGTTAGTGGGGGGTGCAAGACAATGCACAAGTTAGAGGGGGGGTGCAAGACAATGCACAAGTTAGTAGAGGGTGCAAGACAATGCACAAGTTAAAGAGGGGGTGCAAGACAATGCACAAGTTAGTAGGGGTGCAAGACAATGCACATAACGAGCAAGACAATGCAAGTTATAGGGGGTGCAAAACAATGCACATAACGAGCAAGACAATGCCAGTTATAGGGGGTGCAAAACAACGCACATAACAAGCAAGACAATGCCAGTTATAGGGGGTGCAAAACAACGTACATAACGAGCAAGACAATGCCAGTTATAGGGGATACAAAATAATGCAAAAAAGACATGCAAGACAATGCAAAAGAGACGTGCAAGACAATGTAAGTGAGAAAATGCATGACAATGCAAATGAAATATACGAGACGACGCAAGGTAAGGAATGCATGAAAATGCAAATGACGTGCATGACAATGCATGACAATGCAAATGAAACGTGCAAGACAATGCAAGGTAGGAAAATGCATGACAATGCAAATGAAACATGCAAGACAATGCAAGGTGAGAAAATGCATGACAATGCAAATGAAATATGCGAGACGACGCAAGGTGAGGAATGCATGACAATGCAAATGACGTGCATGACAATGCAAGTATGGAAATGCATGACAATGCAAATAAAACGTACATGACAATGCAAATGAGATATGCAAGCTAGGAATGCATGACAATGCAAATGACGTGCATGAAAATGCAAACATGTAATGAAATGCATGACAATGCACATGACGTGCAAGACTATGTATGTTAGGAATACATGACAATGCAAATGACGTGCATGACAATGCAAGCATGTAAGAGGTACACTACTCGCGATGTTGAGATACAACTTCAAAACAAGATGAGGCATACTAAATGCAAGAACGACACGACGTATAACTAATGCGCGCTTATTATAAACATGACAATACATTGTAATGCAATATATTTAAAACGATCTGCGAAACTCGCAAGATACAAAAGGATACCGAAAAAAAAAGGATACACCTTGCACGTACAGAGCATCGCACACGGAAGACACGGTTCGAGGTCAACTCGGAGGCCGGTTAAGCTTCAACAGTGTATTTTCTTACACTTTCTTGAGAGATGAAGGTTCTGAACAACATAACTGACCCAAACAAGGGTGTTGGAGATGCATAGACCACAAGGAGAGTCCATTGGCCACCCATCGGCCACAAAATGAGCTCATCGGTCAAATATTTAGCTGATCGGCTAAGAATTTGGCCGATCGGCCAAAAATGGCAGTTTTGTCTTTTAGCCTCGGGTCTTTAAATATGGGGTTCCAAACCCCATATCCTTACTTCCTCAAACTCGAAAAACATTTCTCTCTCCCTCTAGGTGATTTTCTTCGCTTCAATCTTCGTTTTTCTCTTATTTTTGGGCCTTTTCCATCGTTCGATTCGCAAAATCCTGCCCGCTTCGCTCACTTTGAACCGATCGAAATTCGATTTCGGTGTCCCTTTCTTGGTTTCCACCTCTTGGGGTTTGTTTCCCTCGAGTTATACCTCGGTCTTCGTGCCTTTTCCATACTCCGACCTTTTCTCTCATTTTTCATCCCTTGGGGTTGACTTTTGGGTTGACTTTTTGCATTCTCACCCATTTTTCACATCCTCGGCCATTTTCGTACTCTTCTTGAGATAGCAGACGACATTCCACGATGTGGGACTCCCGCGAAGCTGGACATGGACCTTGAGGTCGAGCTCTTGCCTCTCCGTGTCCGACCATTCGACCCAGCGACCTACAGGCCGGCAGTACATGTGTTGCCTCCCGATGGCATTCGCCACTTCAGGAGCTATGCGAAGGGCGCGCCACTGGAGCTTTTGTTGCGCGAGCCAGAGTCACATCTGTCCTACGGCGCTTCTGAGGTACACTATTCCTCTGTTTCATTTTCTGCAATGTAGAACAATAACTGCGATAGTCAATCCTGTTCTTTAACTGCTTAACCCATATACACTGATACATCATATGTGTAGTTCACCGCGAGCACACCCGCACCCGATATCTGTGTAATCTTGAACACATGCACACACACTGCATTTTCAACTGAATAACCCAAACACACTGATACATCATATGCTGTAGTTCATCTGTGAGCACACCCACACCCGATATCTGTATAATCTTGAACACATGCACACACACTGCATTTTCATTAATTCTGAATGTTTTTCAACATTGTATTTCTAACATTGCTTCGCAACTGTTTGTTTTGAAAACAGGAAGATTCTCATGCCTTCCGGGGGTATGGGAACATCATCGCCTGCGGTTGGTACATGGAGCTGCCCAATGCAGTCCGTGACATCGTTGATCATGCCGGCTTCGGCGTTTTCTGCAGGGGACTCTCGCACCTCACTGCGAGTATGCCTCTTCTGGGCGCACTGGTGGAGAGGTGGTGGGACACCACCGACTCCTTCCACCTTTCTGCTACTAGGGAGATGACGATGACTCGCTTTGACTTCTCCATGCTCACAGGCATCGGAGTAGTGGGTGATTCGATCCCTTTTGACACCGATATGGACGAGTCGGATGCCGCCTAGATGTACTTGCTTGGCGATCGACCTCCTGTCTCTCGTCCGGGATTTGTGAGGTACTCTTGGTTTGAGGACGACTTCAGGATTCAAGCGGCCACAACTCGGGAGGAGGAGGAGCAGTATGCTCGCGGCTTCATCATATTCCTGTTGGGGACTACACTCTTTGCCAACCGGGCGAACACTATCGCCCTTTACTAGCTGAGCGCACTGGTGGACGTGATCAGGATCCAGCGCTATGACTGGGGTGGCGCAGGCTTGGCCACTCTCTATGGATATATGAGCTCATCTTCCCGCCGCAGCGGACAATTGCTTGGGGGCTACTGGCGAGCCTGGGAGGTATATTTTTCCTTTCTGTCTTTTCAATTCTGCTTTACATTATCTGTACACTACACACGTTGCAAACATGAAATCTGCTTTACACTAACTGTACACTGCACACACTACACAATATGTACACTACTGCGAACATGCAATCTGCTTTACACTGACTGTACACTGTACACACTGCACACTATTCTATGATTTCTGCTTTATTTTCATTCTATTTTATCTGATTAGTATACCCACTGTTGCTCGGTTGCATTCTGTAGTTGTGGGTGTATGCCTACTTCCCTAGGCTTGCCCCAGTGCCTGATGTGGAGACGCCCCCTATGGTTCTCTTTTCTCACCGATTCGATGTGAGGTGTGAGCGAGGCCTAGGGAGTCTTTCCTGTTCTTCCACCGTTATTTCGATACCATCACTGCAGCTGAGGTATTTCGAACCTTTCAATTCATTTACGCTTCGCTTTACGTTATAATTTCAATAACAAATTAACAAACTGTATATTTTGTCATTTACAGATCACCTGACAGCCCTGGGCGGTGTTGCCCGATAGAGTGAGAGATGGCTACGGGGGTGCTCGGGAGACAGCCCGTTGTAGAATTCTCTGGAGGGCCCGGTCTATCGGGCTTGGTATTTTGGGGAGCGCTTCTTGCAGCAAACCCTGGGCTTACCGGAGCAGACAGTTCCAACGCCTCCTTCTACCTACGTGAGGCATACCGAGAGGTACACCTTAGAGGAGATGGGGGACTACACGATTGGCTGGGATTGTGAGCCTTTTAGAGACGAGGGTGACTACACCGAGTTCATCCAGGCCTATCTAATGCGGCCTTTGACCGGTGCTCGCCGAGCTGAGAGAGAGAGACCTGCGGCGCCAGTGGCAGGAGTAGGAGCATCGAGGGCACCTCAGGCCCGTAGCAGGAGTGGGTCCCGAAGAGGACAGGGAGTTGGATGGCCAGAGCTGCCCACCACCATGACATGCCGAGGGCAGGGTGGGGAGATGTACCAGATACACATCACTCCTCCTTCGGTTGATCATGAGCTTGTTGGAGTTGGCGGCTCGACCCCAGTATGTACTGCTATACTTTGCATTTTGTATCTGCCATTTCACTTCATTTGATATCTCGCAGAATACTAATGATTTCAACACTTTTGCAGGCTTCCATCGAGTATACTAGATAGTCTCTGGAGCTGATGGCTTCCGTGATGGGGATGCTGCAGCGGAGCATCGACCTGCTCACCATCTACGGGATCCCAGTAAGTTCTTTCAAACTTAGTCCCGAAACTTTGCATATTCTGTTCTATGCATGATCTGACGCATCACATTATCAATACGGCACCCGATACACTGTATTGACATACCACTCACAGCACTGATACACTGTAACTCACACACTGTTCACGACATTCGTATACTGTACACATACACTACATTCGATATTCATACTCTGCTTTGCATAGCATAAATGATACATTTGCTCACTGTTCTTTTCAGGCCCCATTCCAGATTCCGACCATGGAAGGTGCTCTAGCAGGGCCTTCTGTACCTGTCCAAGGAGGATGAGGAGTCAGGCGGGGGATGACGATCCACAGCCGAGGCAGACACAAACGTGCTCATGCTGAGAGCAGTTTACGAGAGCCCTCTCTCGATGATTCTGATGAGGAGGCAGAGTCTTCTCGGGGTGAGGCTAGAGATAGCTCAGATTCAAACTACGGAGCTGGCGGTGGTGATCCTGGACCCTTGTCCAAGAAGAGGACCAGAACGGATTCCCGCACTCGAGATGACTGATATTGATCCAGACTTTTGTTGCTTTTCTTCTTTTTAGCTTTGTTCAGACATTTTGTTACTTTTCCTTTTTTGTTTTACTTTTCTTTTTACTGGTAGTTTGAGCACATTGTACTGCCTCAAGCAGGTTTTATTTTCTCAAAACTATGTATTTTTTGCAAAAGAAGAACATGAATGAAATGAAACAGCTCTTTTGTTCAAAAAGTGTTACATTTGTACATTCTATGCATCGCATCACATCTTATCGCATTACATTACAATGTAAATGAGATTGAACTTTGTTTTGAAAACCAAACTCTCAAATTACATCAATCAGGTAGTGAACCAACTAACGACAAAACAACTCGATAAGTAAAACAAAGAACTCGACAAGCCAACCAAGTGTAAATACAACTCGATAAGCAAAACAAAGACTTAAAGAATGAAAATTACAACTTGATAAACAAATGTACGAAAACTCGATAAGCAAATAGGCGCGACTTCGCAAAATCAACACCGGAAGGCATTGGAAGTGGAACCAATCACAAGTTCCCAACACGTTCAACACATAGACTGCTCATAGAACAAGGGGAGAGGCCATCGACTATAGGGAGAGGTCATCGGCCACAAGAAATGGCCATCGGCCAACATTTTTAGCCGATTGGCCAAAAGGGATGGTCGGTCGGCACTATATTTGGTCGATCGGCCAAAAATGGCAAGTACCTCCAGAATGTTGACACATGTTTTCCACTCAACACCTTATCTTCTATAAAAGTCTCAGCTTCGTAGTTTTTCTCATTTCAACACTGATTTGCACCAAATGGAAGAGTTCCTTGTCCAAAATCTCACAAATTGGATTGCCAACTTGGATGGCTCGAAAAAACTAAATTTTCGGGGCTTCGGCATAAATGCACTATTCACGTTGGGTCGCACCCTGTTGTTTTTTCCCTTGGAGACCACTTTCCTTCTCGCCAGCCGATTTTCTGGTCGGGAAACTAGTTTTCTTGGTCTTTAGGCCACCTTTTCTGGTCTCCCCCCACCATTGGCTTGCTTTCAGTATGGAGACCACCATTTCCCCCTGCCGACCACTTTTTTTTTGGAAGTGTTTTGGCAGACTGTGTGGATGCCAGCTGTGCCAGCTGGAGAGCACAGACTGTATCCTCCATACACGTGTATGGAGGGATGGCATCCAAGTTTTAGCTTCTCCAAGAAGCTTTAACCTTGGTTTTTCTATAAGAGAGGGGCCCTCTTTCCATTGCAAGGGTTCTAATTTTGGGCTGAGGAGATAGGTTTACACTCTCTCTATATCCCTCTGTTTCTCTCTTTATATTGGTGCTTTACCTCACACTTGTGCACACAACCTCTCTTACCTTGTTGCTGAGTTGCTGGAGGGTCTTGAGGGAGCTCAAGAGGTGGTTTTGGCTCAAAAAATCTGTTGGTTTTGCAGTGCTTCAAGGGTAATGTCTTTTCTCCCTTTTAAGCTTTATTTTGGTTGCTCTCTTGGTCTCATTTTCATGCTTATTTAGGCCTTGCTTTCAACTAGAAAAAGTTTTGTATTTAAGTGTTTTTGATGTTTATTTGAGGCCTCTTGGGTGTTGAGGGTCTTCTACCCTCTTGCATGTCTTGTTTGGCCTTGTTTTGTGCCATGGTTTAAGGCCTTTGAGCTAGTCCTTGCTTGGCCTTCTAGCCACTGAAATCCAGTGAATTTTCAGTGGTAGGCATGTCATGTTGAGGCCTCAAATCAGAGGGGGTGATCCCCTCTCTTCTTGTTTTGTTTGCTTGCATTTTTGGCCTATCAAAGAAGCATACATCTTCATACTTTCAAGGCTTGGTTCAGGCACTTTTTCATGACTTTTGGGGCCTTCCTTAGCTCTGTCTATGGCTAGTTTGGCCACCTTGTGTTTGCTTCTTGTATGTGTAGTGTATTCCCATTTGTGGCTCATCAAAGTAGCATGTCTTTCTAGCATGTATTGGCTCCATTTCAGTAGATTTTTGGGCATCATTTGATATGTCATGACTCTGTTTTTGGCTGGTTTGGTAGCCTCTTGCATGCTCCATATGCTTGTAATGTAAATCTTGTTTACTAGCTTTGTATGGATGATGTTTTGGCTCATTATCCTAGCATATTTTGGTTATGTCCTAGCATGATTTTGTTCTTATTTTAGGCTGTCTTAGCTCTTTTTTGAGGCTTCTTGGTTGATTGAGGCTTGTCATGCATGCTTGTAGTGTAATAGCCTCGACTAGCTTTGAGTTTTGAGGTCTCTTGCATGCTTAACTTGAGGTATTTGCACATTTTGGCATCATTGAGAATGATATTTTAGAGCATGTAGGGCTGTTACACTTCCATATTTTCCGCTCTTTAAGTGCTCTTGAGGGTTGTGCTTTTTGTGCCCTATTTGTAAGCCATTGCATGAGCCTCATTTTCGTGCATTTCAAGCCATCATCCCAACTCATTTTTGCTACTGTTTTGGCCTGCATAGGGTCTATTTGGGGTTGGTTTGGCCATTTGAGCATTGTCTTGCATGCCTCTAGTATAATACACTTCACTAGCTTCGACGCTTGAGCTTTTCAACATGCATTACACGGGTTGTTCGCATGATTCTAAGTCATTTTGCATGCCATCTCAGTGCTGGAACATATGCCACCGTACTCCATGTTTCATCCTTTCAATGAATTTGGAGAGTTGTGTTTTGTGCCTTGAGCTTGGGCCAACATGCGTGCATGTTTGTATAGCATTTTGAGTTTCTATCTTAGCATGTATAGCGACTAATTTGGGCATGACTGAGGTCAATCCATTTCGGTTTAAGTCCATCGAGCATTGTTGTATGCCATGCGGTTCATTGCGTTGTGTATGCCACGTCCATTTGCATTGTGTATGCTAGTTGTTGTTCACATTGATTGCATGCCTGTGTTACCTTGCATTAAGTATGTATGCATGTGCATTGAGCATGCCATTAGCCTTGTTAGGTTGTTCATGTTGCATTTGCATATTTTCATGCTTGTCCCTTACACCTTGTTTACATGCTTGTTTCATTGCATTGTATGTTCGCATGCTTGAGCCGCATTGGGTATGCCATGCCATGTTGTTTGTTGCATTGTGTTTGGAATAGGAGTTAATCCAAACACGGGAAACAAGTGACGTTTCATACTCAAAGTGATGAAACGTGCCTCAATTCTCGGTCGCCGACACTCTTGACTTTACATGATAGAGTTTTAGGCTTTATGTGTTTGTGTGTGCATTCATTTCATATTGAGTTGTGCAATTTGGCTCCTCGGCCATCATGCATCGAGATGCGTGATTGGTGGCCCGAGGGTCGAGAACCACACCCCTTTGAGCTTACGTAATGAGAGGGAGGGTGGTTGTGCATACATGTGTTGCAAATACTTTGCCATGCCCCTTTCTTGCTCTCTGTTGCAGCAAACTGAAGTCTGGCAACAGAAACTGGTCGGCCAACCAGATAAAGTGGCTGGCCGACTACTTTTTCTGGTTTTCAGCACAGAAAGTGGTCGGCAGGTGGTCTCGAATGCCAACAACTGGTCGGCATCCCTCCTACAGATTCCCATGATGGAGTTTCAGCCTTCTAGAGCTTTCTGCAGTGTTCTGAGACCAGTTGTAAACAGAGACAAATCGGGGCATCGCGATGCATTTTTGCACGAGGTGACCGGGCACACATCCTTCGTCATCCAAGACAGATTAGAGGCAGCCTATTTCATATAATTTACATGCTTATTCAATTGCTAATTTAGTTAATTTGTTGATTAGTTAGAGTTGTGTAATAATTAGTTGTAGCTTGTTATTCATTCTATTGTGTAATAACTAGTTTAATTAGATTAGCTTAGATTAGCTAGTTGGTTCTGTATTATTCATTCGAACCCTCCGTCGAGAAGGCACAACTGTTGTAATGAGTGTGTGTGTGTGTGTGATGCATGTCTTCTAACCCCCATTTCTTTCTCCCTTTTATTTACCAGCTTACGATGGTTAGTTTTAGGGCATGTTTCAATTAGCATCCTTATGCTTCACATGTTTGCATTCATTCATCTGTCTTGCATGCACCGGGCTCGGCGCATCATACTAACTACATTGTATTTCAATACCAAGTTGAATACATGTATTAACTGTTGCATTTCACATGCCATTTTAGAATAGCCGAGCCTATCTTAGTTGCATTTTGTATGTGTTGCATTAGGCATTCTTGACATAGCTAGGATCATGAATTGATTTCTAACATAGCTTTTGTTTTGGCTCAGAGTACTCGGTGAGTGTTTATGCTTTAGCATCCTTGCATGTGTGTGAGTGACTGCCATGATAGCATGCTTGCCATGAGGCTAACTGCTTATGTGATATAACTGCCTGAATGCCTGTGAGTGAAGGTTGGATTACTTGAATTGGAACAATTCATTGATTGCGAGTTTTAAGCCCACTTGAGAGTGGCAAATCACCATGTTTTCTAAGCCCACTTGAGGGTGGCAAAATCCGCATTTTAGCCTACTTGGGAGTAGCAAACTACTTTCAAAAACAAACATGAGATGTTTTGTTCCAACTTAGGCGATCCAGTCTATACTTGTATGTTGTGCGTATCACATAGTAATTCTAGGTTAATAACCAGAATAAGAGCACATGTGTTTTCAGAAAAACAAGATATCATGTTAGTAGAGACCGATCTTTGATCGGGTGAGCGGGGGTGCTCATTGCATGACCTTTCCCTCTCGTACCCAAGTTCCCGAGCCGAGGCAACTTTGGTGATGACGGACGTGTGGCCTTAGGCACGAGTCAGGGTTTCCTAAATTTCCCAAAAATAAAATATTTAGGTGACGACTCTGTATCTAGCGAAGCAATCCATGTTTGGCACTTCTTTCCAAAAATCAATTTTCTAAAATGATTTGCTGGATTTGGACTTTTTGGTGATTTAACAATCTCGCATTGCACTTTGCGAGATTAGATTCAGAACTGTGACATTTGAGTCCGAACTGTAGTGAGCCTAATGAACAAAACAGGATTCTCCCGGGACGTTCGGGCGCGTCTACAATATCATCGATGTAAACTTCCACTATTCGGCCAATCAGGTGTCTGAACATCTTGGTTACCAATCTTTGATAAGTTGCTCCTGCGTTTTTCAACCCAAAAAGCATAACTCTGTAGCAATACAGCCCTTCTGGGGTGATAAACGCAGTATTCTCTTCATCTGGGGGGTACATGGCTATCTGATGGTACCCCCTGTAGGCATCCAAGAAACTCATCCTTTCATACCCTGAAGTGGCATCCACCAGCTGGTCGATCTTGGGTAAAGGAAAACTGTCCATGGGACAGGCCTTGTTTAGGCTGGTAAAGTCCACGCAGACCCTCCATTTACCGTTCTTTTTCTTCATCACCACTGTATTCAATAGCCATGTCGGGTAATTTACCTCTCAAATGTCTCTGGCTTCCAAAAGTCTGTCTACTTCCTCTTCCACTGCTTCAACGTGCATCAATGTCGGTCTTCTTGCTCGTTGGATTACAGGTTTGGCCGACCTGTCTACGTTTAATTTGTGGCAGGTGACCTCAGGGTCAATGCCAGGCATTTCGTAAGGCGTCCAGGCGAACACCTCAATGTTTGCTCTCAAGAAAGCCTCCAACTCTTTTTCCTCTTCTTTTGCTAAGCCCGAGCCGAGAAGGAAGAAACGTTTTTCATCCCCCTGCTGGACGAGGATTTTCTTCAGTGCTTTTTCACTCTTCTCGGCTGGCTCCTTGCCGACGTCCTCTAAGACCTCCACGTCCTCGTCTTCGATCTCTGCCCTCTCTGGTTCTCGTATGCTGCAGGTGGATTTCATTACTACCATGGAGCAGTTCTTTGCCTGTAGCTGATCTCCTCTGACCTCCTCTATCCCATGCTCTGTTGGGAACCGCAATAGTTGATGCAATGTTGAGGGAACAGCCCTCATTGCATGCAACCATGGATTTCCCAGGATAGCATTGTAAAGGGAGGGTGTGTCGATTAAGTGAACTCTGTCTTTATCTTCCTGGTGCCAGCCTGCACCTCCAAGCTTGCTGCTCCTAGTGGCCATGTCGACGTTCCATTGAACCCAACCATTGGGCCATTGGATTGCTCCATATCGTCTGGGTGAAGGCCAAGCTCCTTGTAACACCTGACATACATGATGTCACAAAAGTTGCCTTGGTCAATCAGTATGCGCTTCACTTGGCACTCCCAAACCTGGAGGGATACTACCAAGGCATCGTTATGTGGATGTTGTACCATCTCAAGGTCGACTTCAGTAAAGGACACTACTGGTCCCTGGCACTCCTCGGCCCGATGTCGTTTCTCCCCGACCTGGTACACATGCTACAAGTGCTTTACCTTCTGGGTCTCCCCCCATATTTCGTTTTCGTTGACCTTCGAGTGAATTACATTAATTACCCGAGGTCCTCCTGCCTGCGGTTGTTGTGCTCAGGGGGTGGAGCTGCTGGTACTTGAGGTAATCTTGCCTACTCTTCCCTTGTCCTGGCCTCATCTATAAGGTCCCTCAAGTGGCCTTGCCTCACCAGGTATTCTAGGTGTGACTTCAGGGCTCTGCAACCCTGAGTCAGGTGCCCATCCTCATTATGGTAAGCACAATGCTTACCAAGGCTTCTTCTCATAAATTCTCCTGGCACCCTAGCTGGTGCTCTGAAATAGGGCTGGGATCGGATTTTATCCAAGACTTTGTGAATTGGGATTCGGAACACAGTTGTGACTGCATGTGCAGCCCTCAGTCCTATCTCTTGCTTGCTGGATCCGTTGTTACCTCAGCCTCGCTTCGGCGAGCCGTTTCCTTTCTCTTGCTTTGTCTCTTTAGTTCCTGACGTGTCTTCCTCGGCTCTGGCATACTTCTTAATTCTGGCTATGAGCTCTTCCATGCTTTTTGGCAATGTCTTTACCAAAGACTTTCGTAGTGGACAGTCATCTTTTAGGCCGTTCTTGAAAGATACGACCGCCACCTCTTAATTGCACTCGGGTATTCGGTTGAACACTTCATAGTACCTTTTAGCGTAGGCCCTAAGGCCTTCATCCTTACTAATTTTCAGAGCCATCAAGGCGTCTACCCTTAATGGTTGTAGTTTGTTTGTCACGAACCTAGCCACGAACATCTCGGTCAAGCCTTCCCAGGTCTTCACACTTCTCTTTAGCAGTTTGTGAAACCAATCTGATGCAATCTCCCTGAAGGATGAGGGGAACACCTTGTAGAGAAACGGCTCGTTTCCAGTGTATAGTGCCATCAAGTTCAGGTATAATCCGACGTGAAAGTTGGGGTCCGACTTTCCGTCGTATGTCAGGAACCTCGGCATACTGAATCTTTTTAGGGCCTCAAATTTGTCCAACTCTGCTGAGAATGGTGTTCTCGGCTTAACAGGGGAAGTTACCTCGACATCTTGTTGCTTCCTCTTGAGGTAATCTCTCAAGTCCTCCTTTGTCCGCCCAGTAGCTCGGCTATCTCCTGATTTTAATCTTTTTGGTGCACTACTTTCAGCTTCGTTGTGAGCCCTTTTCGACCTTTCTCCATTAGTTGTGTCAAAGCACAGCACCTGCCTTTGAACATGCCGATGTTCTTTGGGGTCTGCCTCCTTGGTGCGATGTGTCCTTCGAGATTCTTCCCTCCTTGACTCTCCTCGCCCAACCTCCCTTGAAGGCCAGTGAGAGTGTCTTTCGCTTCTGGTGTGCTGGGGGGCTATAGGGATTGTTTTCTGCCCTCCCTTCTGGGCATTTGGCCGCTGGAATCGGCGTGTCCTACAGTGGGAACGATGGCTGCATGACGTTGTTTTGCATCATAAAATTGACGACCGATTGCAGGTCAGCCAATTTGTTTGCCATCTCTTTTACCTCTTCGTCCCTTCACAGGCATCTATCCTTCCATACCTGGAGGTCGTTCTCATTGTAATACCTGCTTCGGTCCGACTTCTGTGGTACGTCGCCCTCCTGGCCGACGTCTTCCTTACCATGATTTTGGTCCTGAGTCTCCTCATTGCAACCATCTTTCTCCATGTTAGGGTCAACATGTTTATCGTTCCCAGCAGGGACTTCGTCCCAAACCTTTTCCTTCTGTCCGTCGTTGGCCATCTATTCTCCTTTCGTTCCCATAGACGGTGCCAAATTGTGTGAGTGAATTCCTGACCACACTGCTAACTTAGTATTCAGCTGGAGAGCATTGGCAGAATAGATGGCATCTGACTGACCTGCAACAGAAAGAAAAGATTTCGGCAGTGGTTCATCCACCCGGGGGCACTCCGATGATCAAGTCAGTTATCTCTCAAAGATAAATCAAGTGCTCAACACACTGTTCAGAATTGCGTACCTTAGACCCATAAGGGTGCCTCTCTTTTATAGTCAATACAAACCTAGTCCCAATAGAAGCCTAGCTTCAATAGACTTCAGCTTACTGCTAATCTTGGACTTTCCAATAGATAAAGATAAACTCCCTAAGAGCTTTATCCTTATCCAGGCTGAAGTCCTTCCTCATTCTAGGACTCTTGTCCCTTATCCGCTTATATCGGATTTTGATATCTTCGGAGATAACCTCGGCCTAGACGAGATCACCTCGGCTTCATGACCAGGACACGTGGCATCTCGGCTGACACGTCGGCATCACCTTGGCCACGTGTTGGTACTCAGAAAATATGTCCCCACACTATCTCTCTGAAGAACATGTATGTGTGTTTAGCTAATATTTGTTTACATTAATTATAAGTTTGATTGAATTAGTTGGAAATTCTATTAGGTAGTTTCAATTATATTCTTAGCAATAAAATTTGATGTTATCTGCCACTTTAACAACAAATTTAGTAGATCACTAAATTTGTCTTTCTTGGGTTAATAAAAATCCCGGTGGTATAATTCCAAAGGGAATGGTTACCTTATGCATATGATTTTTTGCTTCTTTTTTTTTTCTAGAATTTTTTTTTATGCATATGATTTTAAAAAAAAAATTCTATTAGTAGCCATGCCTATGAGCTTTATATCTTAATAAATACTACTCAATAATCATTTTTGGCACTTCAATTTCCCGTGGGATTGAACTGTGGATGTGCTAATATGACCTTTTTCTTTTCTTTTCTTTTCTTTTCTTTTTTCCCCCCTCTCCTGTAGGAACATTGCTTAAGATTGGCATAGTTATGCTTATGTTTCTTTTTAAAAGATATATTTATGAAAATGTCTATGTTACGGATGTGTTGTATAATTTTCATATGTGTGTTTGGATCGTGGATTTTGATAGGATTATGAAAAGATAGAGGAAAAGAATGAGTGAAATGTGAATGGAATATAAACTAAATTATTTCTCTATTTGTCTTTCCCTTTCCAAATCTCTATCCAAATTCATGATTTAAACACAGCGTTAGCATTAAAAGAAAGTAAGAATGCAATTCCAAGCCTGATAAAATATTCAAATGAATGTTATCTTTTGTTGTCTATTTTGACATATGTAAGTCGTGAGTATTGCACTTTAATTCCATTTGTTGAACAAAAGTATTTCAAGTAGCTCATAATGCTTTGAGTTTTATGGGTGAATGAAATTGCTATTCAAGCCTCTCCATCATGGTATGTGCAAGATTTGGGTATGAACCGGTCACCAATACTATGACGTTCTAATTTTGACTATTCAAGCGTCTCTATCATGGTATGTACAACATTTGTTCTATGCGAGTTTTTTGGTGTTCTGTTTGGAGTTTATTTGGTGCATTGAGGAAACTATTGAGTTTCATGATTTTGCTATTCGAATTTGGTACAACTGTTCAATTTCATGATTTTGCTGTTTTACTATGAAGTTGAAGTGCTCTATTTCTATAAATTTTCTGAATTTGGATTATGAATTTGGAGTTTATTTGGTGTATTTTAGTTTCATGTCTTCATTTAGGAAACCGTCAAGTTTGGTATCAAAATCGCTAACATTTGTATGTGTATGATTTTTTTTATTCATGTCTTTGTTCAATTTCATGATTTTGCTGTGAAATTTGGCTCCCCTTTCTCAGATTTCTTTAGTCCAGCCACAACCACATCATCGATGTACCGTTGTTCAAAGGTAATTTCATAACCGTCAAGTTTCATGATTTTGCTGCTCGAATTTGATGCCGCTATTCAATTTCATGATTTTGTTGTTTTGCTATTTTGCTATTTTGGGGTTGGATTGTTTTACTATGAAGTTGAGGGCTTAGTTGAAATGCTCTATTTCTATAAATTTTATGAATTTGGATTCTGAATTTGGAGTTTATTTGGTGCATTGAGTTTCATGTCTTCATTTAGGAAACTATCGAGTTTAGTATCAAGATCGCTGACATTTGTTCATGTCTTTGTTCTATTTCAAGATTTTGTTGTGAAATTTGGCTCTCCTTTCCTAGATTTCTTTGTTCCTGCCACAACCACATCATCGTTGTACCGCTGTTCAAAGGTAATTTGGTCTCTCTTTTTCTCCCTTTCTCCCTTTGAGGTATTGAGTAATTTAGTTCGCATGTTCGAGTTTGGTATCAAGTTCGTTGATTTATTGTGTGTGTGCCAAATGAGTTCACTGAACTATTTCCATTTTAAAGTCTCTAGATAATTCATTCCCTTTGCCTATAGAATAATTAAGCCCAAAAAATGTGAAAAGAAAAAAATTAAACTACTATTCACAATTAAACTGCTATTCTGTCAATTAAGACAATGAAAAGAAAAAAAATAAAACAATGGTGAATGCCTCCTTCATCATTTTGATGCGACAGGAAGATGTGCATAGGGGAGGGAAAAAAACACCATACATTACATGTGCAAGCAAGCATGTATGTTACAACAACATTCAAATGCATACCATGTCATAAGCCATACCTCTGCAATAATATATTTTTCCCATATTGATGCTAAAGGGAATTAAAAGAAACAATACAAGCCTTTCATCCAATACTTCTCTTGCACCAACTTTATGCAAAAGCCTATATAAACGGCCTCTGCAATAATATTTAATTCCCATATTGACGCTAAGGGAATTAAAAGAAACAATATAAAATAGTAGATAGATATTCTGTTACTATGGACAAGTTTGGGGGCTGAGTAACATCACCCATGAAAAGAACAATATTTGAGTGCCACCGAAACAAATTGTTTATGTTAGTTGTTGATTTTTATATCCCCCCTCCCCCAATTAGATGTTTCACTTTGTTAGTGTCATTTTGTTTTATTAGTTGATACTCCTAATACTAATACAATTTGTTGTTACTTTGTATCTTGATGTAGTGACTTATTAATGTTTCATATCACTACTACTAATTAATTATTGAAGTGATTAATAAAGCAGGTACATTTCAGGTAATCTAGATGTTTGATAGCTTGGATTTGCATCTTTAGGTATTTTTCAATTCGATTTTCACAGTTCTTATGCTTTGAATTTGTTCTCAAATAAAGGTCTTCACTTGAATTTTGATTTTGATCGTGAATTGTATAGGGTAAGGATGAATCTAATGATCCGCTTTCTAGGTTGGGTTTTGTATTTCTTACTAATGATTTCTTAGTGGTGGTTACCAAAATAAAATATCACTTGGCTGGTTCTATTTTTGATTAAATAGACAATGGTTGTTTGCCTATGCCTTTTTCTATTCTGATAAGATTGCTAATTGTTTCAATCTTTTTCCCGATTCAGAATTGTTGTGTTGATTTCTGCCTCTCCCCTTCATAATTGTTGGCTTGATATTCAAACAGTTTATTTTAGACCAAAAATGACTTAGATAGAATATCACTTGGCTAGTTCTGTTTTTGATTAAATAGACAACGGTTGTTTGCCTATGCCATTTTCTGTTATGATAATCTAGATGTTTGATAGATTGGGGTAAATAGTATAATGATTTCTTAATGGTGGTTACCAAAATATAATATCACTTGGTTGGTTCTGTTTTTGATTAAATAGAATGATCATTTTATAGTGTTGCAATGGTTCCTATTGTAATTTTTTTTTTTAGTTACATTTTTTTTATTAAAGGCATATAATGATTTCTTAATGGTGGTTACCAAAGTATAATATCACTTGGCTGGTTTTGCTTTTTATTAAATAGACAATGGTTGTTTGTTTATTCCATTTTCTGTTATGATAATCTAGATGTTTGATAGATTGGAGTAAATAGTATAATGATTTCTTAATGGTGGTTACCAAAATCTAATATCAATTGGCTGTTTCTGTTTTTGATTAAATAGAATGATCATTTTAATGAACATTATAAATCTTATATGTTTGTTTCTTAATTTGCATTAAGGCTGGGGGGGAGTTGTTATTTTATTTGAGTTTTGAGTTTTACTTATGGTCATGTATTGCTTAACAAATATTCAAAATGTATTTAAGGTTAGAAGCAAAATGAATCTAAATGGGTGTAGGTGAAGATTTAAGAAAGTGTTGTAGGGTGGTTACATACACAAAACTGATGGGACTAAACTTATATAATAAATGGCTTTGGGCTTTTGGACAAAATAAATGAGGTTTTTTAGGCTGTGTTGATTTGTAAATGATGGGGGAATTAAGTTAGTTAAAGTTTGTTGTTAAATTACCAAGCGAAGAGTTTGCTTTTTGAATTTTATTTTATTAAATTCTTTCTTAAATTTTCCCTCTAACCTTATGTGATCAATTAAAGGAAATTCAAAAAAGAAAAAATTGAAAAAAAAATAAAAGCCAAAGAAAATATTGATTGATTTGTGTAAATTAATGTTTTTATCAGTCATTAATTTTTATGTATTGACAATGTGTTGTGTTTGTTCATAGTGTTTGTATTGGGTAACCAATTATTATTTTGCAACAATGTTTGTGTTTAGTTTGAATTGGGTGGTCTATAAAAAAAACCTTTCATTAGTGTGACAATACGAGTCCGGATCCTCTGCAGGGTTTTCCTGCAGCGCATCCTGCGGTGCAAGGCAACGACGTCGTTTACCCTTTTTTCTTTTTTTTTTTCAACTTCTTCTCTGCTTCTCTTTTTAGAGACTTAATCCCAAAAAGTTCCAAATCGAAAACCAGAGGAAGACGAATGTGGGAAGACGAACAGAGGACCGACGAACGGCGGTGGACCGACGACCGGGAAGATAAACGCGGAGTCCTACCAAAGGCCCAAAATGTCTCAGATTCTATGTATATATATGTATATGTATATATGTCATATATGTATCAAGTTATATATATATGTTATAGGTTCTATATATATGTCTCTTCTTCTTCTATATATACACACATATAATGATATAATATGTACTGCCATGGTTTTTTAATTGCAATTTTGTAAAAAATAGGACTTCTCTTTCATTTCAGGTTCTCTCTCTCTCTCTCTCTCTCTCTCTATATATATATATATATATATATTACAGAATTCAATGAATGAGTATATCAAGCCCCAAAAAAATTGTTAAGCCACTAATACGGATCAGAGCCACCATGCCAAACAAGGCTTTTGAAGCTACACAGTGACTCATCTACCCTCTCCTCCTCTCTCTGATCATCATCTTGTTCAGTGTCTATGGCTGCTTCAGCTTGTTTCTGAGGTACCATTTGTTTCTTTTCTTTACTTCTGTAGAGATCTGAAGCAACATATAAGAAACGAGAGAGAGAGAGAAAAAAAAAAAGGGTGAAAAACGACGTCGTTTTTTACCACGGCAGGGACCACCGCAGGAATGTATGGCAAAAGATCCAGACTCTAACAATACATGTGTTTGTTTTGAATTGGGTAGTCTCTTTTAATTATTATATTGGCTTTTTTCTGTATTTTACAGGTGGATGAAGACTAGAAGCGAATGGCAATATTGACTCCCTTTTTACAGGTCTATATTTTTTTAAGCTTAATTTTTTCTTATCTCTTTAATGATTTTGTATTTATTGTTGTGTAAACTAAACGTGCACTTCTTTGATTGATGAGTGTTGGAAGAGTAGCAATCTCGAGGGCAGAATTTACACTATTTTTGATTTCATCGTTAACAAACTTTGAAAATTATTGATGTTGTATAAAGTTAAAGATTATTTAGAAACAGGTTGATGTTGTGTAAACTTATATAGAGTTGGTTTGGTTTGAGAGGTAGACATTTGGAGGTGTTTGTTATTTAGATTTTGATCAAGAATACCATTTTTGTATTGGCATGGTGTGCTCCAAAGGGAGAACACCATGAATTGCAAAAGTTGGAAGTTCTAGTTTACCTTGCAAGGGGAGAGAGATGAAAAAGGAGGGTGAGAGGAGAGGAGGTGGTCGGTGGTGTCGTCGAGAGAGAATGAGATACAGAGGAGAGGTGATCGGTGGTCGTCGGCGTTGCATTGGTTGGTGGTCGTCGCACGGGATGGGCTCCAATGCAGGTAGAGAGAGAGAGTTCAAAAATTGAAATTAGAGAGAGAGTAGATGAGTACCTGTGATGGAGAGAGAGAGAGAGAGATTTTTTGACCATTAGATCTTGATGGTATTTGATTTCAACCATTGATGCTCAAAGACATCTCAACCATTGAAGTTGAGATGAGACAATTTAAACCATTGGATCAAAATGTATCTCTAAGATAAATTAGATATTTTTCAAAAACCCTTCTCTCTTATTATATACTAGCGTACGCCCGTGCCTGAAGGCACGGTGTAAATAATATTAAGATTATAATATAATTGTAATCACAATACTATTTAAATTTAAAATTAAAATGTAATTATAAAAATATATTTAATAGAGAAATACAGTCTCAAAACTAAGTCACTCTCTCACTTTGTTTTTCTATTTCTCTCTTTAAATTGAAAAACACCCAACACCAATGAGAGGATGTCAAAACACTGTATAGAGAGAGCGAGGGAGAGAGAGCCGATGTCAAAACACCCACCCCAACCATTAAGATCTCAGTGTATAAGCTAAAGAGAAATCCAGTTTCAAAACTAACTCACTCTCTCACTCTATTTTTCTATCTCTCTTCAAATTGAAGAACACCCAAGACCAATGAGAGGATGTCAAAACACTGTATAGAGAGAGTGAGAGAGAGAGTGCCGATGTCAAAACACCCAAACCATTAAGATCTGTGTATAAGCTAAAGAGAAATAGTAAACTAAAGGGAAGGATGTTTTCGAAAATGGTAATAGTGGTTTTTTGCAGCAGTGATATAAAAGGAACCACTGAATTCTTGAAAACAACTCCAAAAAGACAGTCTAATTTTAACTCAAACTTGCTGGATTTGTAATAGCGAGAGATTCATGCCATGCTTCACATTTGACTATGAATTGGAATTTCTAATTGTTCCAACTTAGCAAGGTTGCTTAGGAGTTTGCTAAACTATTGAAAGGGAAAGAGAGTTTTTCATGCCACAGTCAGGACAATGAAGTTACAATACTAACTCTTTACTTTCTCAAATTTGACTCTATAAAGTATGTACCAGAGTAAGACCAAGGATTGAGCCAATAGATGAGGTGCTCCCTTTCCAGGGGTGATGTTTGGGTTCGAGTCTTATCTGTTGCGTAATGCAACTTCCTAGGATAACATTTACATAATGTAATGGTTATTATAGCATTTTCTGTCAAATTTTTAACAAAAATTATTTTTAAGTTTAAATTAAAAAAAAAAACTTAAAATCTAAAAAATTAAAATAAAAAAAATGATTAAACATAAATGAGTATAATATAATTTATCCAAATATTTTTTTGTTGTTTACTATTTAATTGGCAAAAATGGATGGTCATAATTCAATGGTCAAAAAAGGTTCCTTCCTCATTTATCCGATATCCTTCTATGTATTTTTTTCCACAATTCGTGTTTAATTTCCATGATCCATACTTCCCATACCAATTCCATTGAAAATTGGATCACCCATTGTTTTCAAAATAATATCATTATGGTGTAACTTTCATTTTATTAATTTTAAATCAATTTCCATGATCCATACTTCCCCTACCAATTCCATTGAAAATTGGATCACTAATTGTTTTCAAAATAATAACATCATTATTGTGTGACTTACATTTTATTAATTTTAAATTTACATTGTACACTAAAATTTTGAAATATTTTCCAGGTTAAAAATTCTAGATTTATACCATTTCAATTACCAAAAAATTATTACTAATTTAGAAGAGAATTATTCTTGAAAACAATATTCTGCACCAATTTGGCAAGCAGTAAGGTTGCCTTATCCAATATTTTTTTAAGGGTTAATTTTTTTACATTTAATTTGGATTTTTTTGTTGGTGAATTTTTTTTTTTAAATTATATAAAATATTTTTACATTTTAAAACATGACTGCCAACCTAATAGTTTTTAAGGATATTGAACTTAAACTTCCTTTATAAAACTTGGCAAAACAAAAAAAAAAATTTCCTTTATAAAAGTATGTTAATATTTTATAAAAAGAGAATGAAGTATTGACATGTAACATTTACATAAAAAACCAAAATTCAAAATTTACACTTTCGTTTCCTCATTTTTGATAAATAGCCTTGGTTATAAAGACAAATGAACCCTAAAAATATACTTGAATAAAAATGAATATACCATAGAAAGGGAAACCAGGGATGACAGAACACCAATTCTCAGAAACACTCTAATACTATGGATACAAAATTATTTATGCCTCTAGAACAAAGCCAACAAAGAATTTGATACCCTTGAAGCTGAAAGGAGAGGCAATATTATCTCAAATCATTAAGAAAAAAATATAATATTTGCAATCTATTAATCTCTTAAAAAATAAATATAACTTTTAAAGTTGTGTGAATTTTGAACTTATAAAAATCTTCAGATCTACAAATGAAATCAACAGGCGGAGACATCAAGCCAGAAAATGAGATGGAAAAAAAAATCACAATTTCTAGAATAATCAACATTCATTTGACAAAAAATTTGTGGAAAGATCCATTAAATATGACGATAAGCTTTAATCTTAATCCTTCTTATCAGTAGATAGCAAAACCAATGCCTAAACAAATTGTTAAGGTGCAATCTTCACAAAAAAAATTCAACATATCCACATCTACAATTCTTTTACTGTTTAACACAATAACAAATCAAGGTAAAAAAATAAAACCAAACACTCACCCAAACCAGTCCCAACAATTAGACTCCCCTCAATGCAAATGAAAAATTAATATTAACCCAATTTTCACCCCACAATCAACTCAATATATATGTACATTTTTCAATTATACATGTATATGTGTGAGGCTCAGATCTGTATATGATCAGGCGAGAATGTGACTCCGCCGTGGCTGCAACAACCGTTGCCCATGAGAGAAGCTCTCTCTCACGGGCCATCCGAGTTGCCCCGCCAAGAAACGGGTCGGGTTCTCAGCGCCCGACTCATGGGTGGCTCAGAAAGCTATCGTCACAGCCTCTTTCAATGGAGAAATTTCTGCAAAAAGGGTTGAGTTTTGGTGCTGTGTCGAAAAAAACAACATATAACCAACCACTTCTCATCAGAAACAAAAAGAGAGGTACTGAAAGGGTAATTTACCCAAAAATAATTTCCAAGAAAGAAGAAGGGAGATTCTATATACATACACATAGAGAATGATCCAAACCTCCTCCACGCCACCGCCACCGCCACCGCCATCCACATCCACATCCACACCCACACAGAGGGCTGTTGATTTTGAATGTGAAATCATTGGCTTTGATGATCAGAGAGGGGCAACACCCTCAGAAACTTCCCATCTCCCTGTTGAGAGCCTCATTCATTCTTGAAATTTTGATTATTCATTTCTGGCCAGAGAAGAATTAAAAAAAAAAAAACCCTAAAACTTTGGAAGAGAGAGATGAATATATATGCCTCCAGAACAAAGCCATCAAGAAATAGATCATCAGATGAAAATGAAAAAGGGAATTTTACCTTGCGATCAGAAAATACCGAAGAAAAACAGGCCTGGAGAGCAGAGAGATAAAAGAACAATTGAATCAGTTTACAATTGAAAGCAGAGTGAACCGACATGACAATTATCATACTCTGTTAAAATTATGAAAAATTGTGGTGGATCGTACGTCCGTGGGATAGAAGAAATGTATGCAAGACAGCCAGTAATTCAATAACAGGTTTCACTTCATGGGCAACAATGTCCCGAAACTTTTGGTCAAAGAAGCAGCTATTTAACAGCTGACAATCCTGGGTTTTTGTATCGATCGAGTTTTTTTTTTCTGGAATCACGATTCATCATGTATCGTTGGATTGAAAAAAGTAAACAAAATCGAACCTTTTGATTCACAGATTCTGTCGTTAGAGACGGAACCGAATCTGTGGTTGAAGGAGAGCAGTTTCGGGAAGAAAAACAGGGAGAGAGAGAGAGAGAGATAAAGAGGGATGGAGGGGAGACGTGATTTGGCTGGAGAGCAGAGATAAAGATAGAAGGGTAAGGGAGACGTGGCTAAGGAGGCGGCTTAATGTTTGGACGGGAAGATATATATTTAGGATTCTTATGAAATTAAATGGGTGATTTGAGCTATCTATGTGAATATACAAATGAATGATGACCCTTGAAATGTCTTAGTAGGACAATTGTGTCTAACATATTTTTAAAATCCGTTCTGTTTTATTATATAGATATAATATATATATATATATATAATTATGTTAAAATTATATATGTAAATAAATTAATTCGGAAAATATAAATCACATAAAATCAGATGGTAGAAGCTTTGGTTATGGTTTTAGTGGGCTCCAGTTCGAGTTTTCCATCGAAGAGGAGAAGAAATGTCGTTTAGGGGTGTAAAGGTACCGGCGAACTCAGCGAGCCTGGAGGAGGCAAGGGCTCGAGTGTTCGATTTCTTCAGATCGGCATGCAGATCAATCCCTACTATCATGGAAATCTACAATCTCGAAGATGTCGTTTCCCCCTCTCAACTTCGCACCTCCATCGCCTCCCAAATCCGCAACCACTCTCACATCACCAACCCCAAGGTCTCTCTCTCTCTCTCTCTCTCTCTCTCTCCAATCTTCATTTGAGTTCTTGGATCAGTAGATCTGCTGTTCTATTTCCCTCGATTGATTGTCGCTGTGTGTTTGATTGTACGGAAAACCCATAATTCAAATTGTAAAGAAAGGAAAGAAAAATTACTTTCTGGATAAAATTTTCAGAATTTGTTGCTTTATTTGTGTTCTGAAAATTTTCAACTGTTTGGTTAAAAAAATAAAATAAAGGGAAATAACAATTCAGTGTATATTTATAAAATAAATTTCAAATTACTGGTGAACTTTACAAACTCTAATAATTAAAATCATAATTTTTTCCATGAATCAGTAATTATTTTTGAAAGATAACACTGATATGTAATTTCCCAAAAAACAAACCCCATTCTTTTCATATGATTTTCATTTTTGGGCGAAGATACTTTTTGGTGTTTATTTTTCTCAAACTAGTTTCTAAAAAGTTCATAAACATATTTTAAAAACAAACAAAATAAGGTGTGCTTTTGTCAACTGAATCTTAAATATAGAGATATGTACTCAGTTGAGTCAAATAGTTGAAGATTTGGGGGTTACATTTTCCTTAATTTTACTAGATCAAACTGGAGAAAAAAGGACCCCCAGCTGGAAAAATTAAAGAAAAGGGGAATAGTTTGATATAGTTATGGTCTTCAAGAAAATGAATATTTGGAGGGAGACATTGTAATGTAACACAATTGTAACAATAAGATTTGGAGTTTTTCAGTTGCTTTGCATTTTACAAACTTTACCCTCTATTGTACTTGCTACATCTATCAAAATTATCCAATATTATTTATATCCGAAGTGTTTAATTAGTCAATATAAACCAGGACTCTTGGACTACTTTCCCTTCCCAGTTAGCTATGTTTTGACAATTTTCATTTTTGTATGCAATTGGAGAGGGGTCCCTTGTTTCAATTGTCTAAAGGTTGCAGTTGGTTGCACTGCATTAACTGAACAATGGCCCAATCTAACTTCTTCATTTTGTGTAATCTCTGTGTGCATTCATGTATTGCCTTTATCATTGGGTTCACAATCTTGATGTGGAAGGTGGTTGGAACTTTTATAGAATGTAGGATCCTTTGTTATTTGCTAGAAAGAGTTATGGTTTTGGTCCACATGCTATATTATGGTCCACTTATATTTTTGGGTATTTAATTTGGTTTAAAATATTCTAGTTAGTCAAAATCTCTTAGTTCCCTAAATGTGCATTTTAATCCTAATAGAGCTAAAGGAGTCCACCCTAAAAATAATTGGTTCAGCCTGAAAACTTGAGCATGTTGATTTAATGAAATTTAATCCTATTTGGTACCCTAAAAGTCATTTGAGTTAGCCGAATGGATGATGCATCGGAAAGAATTTAGGAAAAACATTTCTAATGATTGAACGGTGAGGCCCTGCGTACAAACGCACAAGCAACTGCTTTGAAAAAGTTGTTTTTAGCTAAAAACACAAGAACAAAACCCAAATACAAAGTTTATGGATTTTAAATGTCTAGTGCACTAGGTAATTTAGCCTATTGTCTAAAACTCAATTATCTATGATCAAGAACTCAAAAATAATCAAAACCCAAACACCTAACAAAGATAAAATATAAATAATATGCTAATGGAATGAATGATTTTACCTTTCCACATCAAATCTTTGTTGTACTGTGAATCACCACTTTAACTTTAAGTCTCCATGATGAATCAACTATTGATGAAGCTTATGAATGCAAAACTAAAATGTAAAAGGGACAGACTCAATGGAATAAAATTGCAAACGCTGCAAAAATGACCAAGGGGTACAACTCATTTTTCTTAACCAGCCGTCTTCATGTCTATTCAATCTCCACTTTTATACCTCCAAATCTCCAATAGTCGCATCAGCCACACACACACGATTCTCCAAGCTCCAAGCTCCAAGCTCGATCTATGAATATGTAGACACTAAGTCTTTATGTTCTAGACCTAACAATCCTCTCTCAAGAAAATGAAAGAAATTATGTATTATATATGAAAATCTCACTCAAGTTTTCCCAATGCACAATGTAAGCCCAACTCACTCTTTATCCCTAACAAATAAGTCCAGGCAAGTATATATAGAAAAGGGAAAAAACTAAGGGAATAAGGAAACAAGAACCAATATGGATTCTGTTCCAGCTACAATGTGGAGTACATACCACACATGTATTTGAATGGTGACATCGTAAATTCGAAGAATGGTGAGGCTATTGTTTTATATTGAGTGCTATAAAATACAAATCTAGAATATCGTGCGTTCGAACAAACCAGCCTTGTGTACCTATGAAGCACGAACACCTCTCCGGAGGCAATGTATGGGTGTCTAACACGTGTCAGACACGGATACCCTACCTAATGTGTCCCCCCCCTCCCCCCTCTTTGCATTTTTCCCGCTAGACACGCTTGGGACACGTTGTGGATACGTTAGAGACAGAGAGAGAGAAACTCTAACTCGTCGAATACAGAGAAAGAGAAAGGGTGAAGAAAAACTTTTTGAAGCCCTAAATCAAGCTATGTTTTCGAATCTTTCCTCGTTTCTTCAAATCTACTATTTGTTCTTCTTTTCTTTTTCGTTTTTCTTCTTTTGTTCGTCTCTCTCTGTGTGTGTGTCTGTTCGTCTCTCTCTCTCTCTCTCTCTCTCTCTCTCTCGCTCGCTCGCTCGCTCGCTATGTGTTCGACTTTGTCTCTCGCTAGTGTTCAACTCTCTCTCTCTCTCCTCTATTCCATTCTTTTTTCTTTTTTCTTTTTTCCCCCTCTTCCTCTCTCCTAACGTATCCCTGATATATATACTTATATATTTTAACAAAAAAACTTTTTTTTTCTTTTCTGCTTTTTTTTTTTCTCTTTCCCTTGTTTTCTAGTTTTTGAGTATTCTTATTTGCTCAACCTAAACATACATAGAATAAATTATTTTTATTTGTAGGAAAAAATTAATTTGTAAATGGTATTTGATATTAAAGTAAATAAATAATATATATTTTTTAATTTTACATATAATAAATAAATAAAATTATATATATTAAGCGTGTCCCTAGCGTGTCATGTCCCCCGTTTTTTGAAAATTTGCGTGTCCATGTCCGTGCATCATAGTTGTGTACTAATGAAGAAGGTACTGATGTTCTATGTATCTCCAAAACAACATTTTTGTTCGTACACACACTGCATCAGCTTTGCTTTTTAAGGCATGATGGTTGTATGTTCGTACGCATGTATTAATCTGATGTGGTCCACGCTTTCAGCCCAAATGCACAAATTCCTAAAACCAATTCCATGGGTTCTAAAGGCCAAGTTCACAAGATAATAAAGTCTATGCACTTCAAAACTAAATTATCTATGATCATGAACTCAATAAAAATCAACCCAACTAAGAATTTAAAAAAAAAAAAAAACAATATACGTCATGTGCTAATGCAATGTATAATTGTTTTACCTTGCACAAAATCTGTCTATTTATTTGTTCTAGCCTTGACTCAAGTTTCCAATTTTGATCATTAACTACGGAGATTGCTCAAGAATCATCTAAGCTAAAATATTACTATTTGGAAGAAAATTGTTGACACAAAATGATGAGGGGATACATGCATATATTTTCATTTTTTCTTGTAATATTAAGTTTTCTTTAAAAGTTTCATTCCATTCTAGCAGCTCAAGCCAAAGATGGGAATGGAAAATGTCATTTTGTTCCCATATCCAACATCATAGTCGAATAAGATAGACATTCTATTTCATTTCACCATGCTTTTCATTTGTATTGTCATTCCATTCTTGCAGAGCAAATGTAGCCTCATTTCTATTGGAAGATTTTAAAGAATTGTCTCTAACTGTTGCAATGATCTTTCTTCAAAATTATATTGAACTCCCGTTTGTTTTAGCAACTTATCCTACTGTATCACAAGATCCTATTTGTTCTTCTTTTATTTTCATCAATTGATCTAGCACACTTGTTGGAGTGCTTGCATTGCTTCATATATGTTCATGATGATTTATAAGATCAGCTATTAAAAAAAAAAGAAAAAGGCAATATCTTTAATTTTTACAAAATATATTCATTAATCAGGTGATATTTTTACTTTATTCTACTTGTCAACAAGTATAATCTGTCAGTACAAAATGGTGATTAGATGTTGCACAAAAGCTTGGTGAGCTTGTGGGCTGACCAGAAATGGAAGAGCCATCTTAACTTAGCCGTATTCCAAGACTTCTGAAAATACATATCTTTCACGAGTCTTGATCCAAGAAGGACAAAGAAAAAAAATAAAAATAAAAAGAATCCCTTTATCTTGCTGTAACAAATGTAACACAAATTCACTAGGAAAGTGATAGGTTGTTAGAGGAATATCTTATTCTTGATTTGGATTTTATCAATTTTTTGTATGTGATTAGTTTTATGGTTGTTAGTTCAGCAATTGTCTCAAAAGTTTAAGCCCTTAGGAAATGGATCTAACAAATATATCAAACTAGCATTCTCTCTCATGGGTGGCCCCGATGACAGGGATAATGGGGGTGATAACAAGACTTGAACCTAGGACTTCCTAGAACTAGAGTGCTTTGATATCATGTCAGATCACCAAATGTTCCAAAAGTTTAGGCTTTTAGGAAATGGACTTAACAATGTATATCACAATAACAATGGCTAAATTTTTAACTGATTAATTTTGTTTCATGTCTTTAACTTAGATATTAAGGTGGCAATTTCTTCATATAAACATAATAGCTGACCCTTTTTAGTGGGTAACTAATGTGTTGGAGCAGGCATTGATGCACCTGATGCTAAAATTTATATGTAATGATACTTCAGTTGTTTCTTGTGTATATCTAAGAAAGATGCATTTTGTCTAAATAAAGTAGAAAATAAAGATACCATTCCTCACCCTTCTTGCAGAGAAACTGGTAGCACCTGCAAGCACATTTAGGAAGCTAGATAGTTGAACCATATTGCTCGGTAGGTTGTTTGGTGGATTAGCAAATGGATCTTTAGACAATTGATATCCTTCACTAATTTTTGCTGGGAGAAGATGTTTCATTTTGGTTTTTAATTTGGAGGTCAGGTGCCACTTTTTGCTTAAGATTAATGATGCCTCTTTAAAGAGCAGAACTCTAATCAAATGTGGAGGACTGTATAGGAAGGATTGTCACCTATTGAGTTATGGAGTCCAATACCATTGGTGACATGCTCATCTATTTGGAGGAGTGATAAACTGATAAAGATGAGTTATCCTAGCAATCATATTATGATGATAAGGTTTGTAAATCATCTTTTATAATGGGTTTTTCAATTAATGATCTCGGAGATTTGTTGAATGTTATTGTACAAAGTGGACATCAATTCTTTTTTCCTAGCCGTGCTTTTTGTTGAAGATGTTGAACTAGTATATTTGATTCTTTAGTAAGTACATGTTATTGTACAAAGTGGTCATCAATTCTTTTTTCCTAGCCTTGTTGGTTTTTGTTGAAGGTGTTGAACTAGTATATTTTATTCTTTAGTAAGTACTTGCCTACAGAAATAAGTTTGATTAACAAAATTATAGGGTATAGTTGGAATCAGCATGTTCCTCTCGGGCAAGAGGATATTATGCTAGGGTAGGGACAATAATATAATACTGTAGAATTCAAAATTTGTCTATGGCTGTTATTATTATTTTTGGTTAGAAATCATAGTTTTTCTACCAGTTTGTGTGCATGTTCTATGTAGTATGCAACTCTTTCATCATCTAGGAAACTGAAGTTAAGTATAAAGCTTGCTTGAATTAGGAGTCCAAGTTTGTTGGAAAAGCTCTACATTCCAAGTTTGATTATTTAGGAGTTGTTTATAGGTCTTATATTTGGCGTTATGACTTATGACTAATTAGAAGCTTTGTCCTATTATTGTTTGATTGAGGATTTCAGTGTATTAAAGAAATGGATTGCGCGAGATCATCTAATGCTCTAGTTTCTTTTAGTGACCCTATGGCCTTCAAATTTATTATTATGTTCGCTTTGTTTTCAACACTTAACATCCAATATTTGAGCAAAAGACTATCTTGCACTCTCTTGCATCTTAAGTAGTTATCAGAAACAGCTGTTGGTGGAGGAAGGCTGCCTGCGTTACGGTTGTTATCACAGTACACCAAGAGTGAAGGCTAAATCTTCATAGCTTCAATGATGACATGGTTTTTGTACCAGACTTGTTACTTTTGACTTAAATCTTGTGCACTGCAACAACTTGGCTTGCCTTAACAGATATCTGTCTAATGCATGGTTAAATAAATTGCAATTTTAATTGGCCTTAGGCAGTAAGCACTGTAATTTTCTCGAGGGCACATTCAATCTTAGGGCTTTAGCAATAAATTTTAACAACTTTTTTGTGGACTTTTTCCCCCTTTTAATGAACTTCAAAAAAAAAATATTAATTCAAAAAAACACATCATTCTTAGGTTCTACTACACTAGAAGCCTCAAAAAATAAAAATAAAACAAATCTGGAAAAAAGTTCACTAAATAAAGACCAAGAAAAAGAAGCAAAAGAGTTGTTTTTTTCGTCTTTAGTGAACTTTTTTGGGATTTTTTCAAAAAAAAATTTAACCTTTTAGATCTTTCTAGACTTGAAGGATCTGAAGAGTAAAATTTTGACATAAATTTAAATTTTTTTGCATTAAAAACAAAAAAATTCGGGAAAAAAAAAGTCTCGTTTTAACCTCTGCCAAACAGATAGTACCATAATGTTTATCACTGCTTACACATGAATAATGTGGTAAAATATTGTGTTAGACAGTATGAATCCTTCTCCGATGAAAGTGTTCATCCCCATTTTGCTGATCAGTGTTAGTAAATCTGTAGGTGATTGACATGTTGCTCTTCAAGGGGTTGGAAGAGCTTAACAACGTTGTGGAGCATGCGAAGCAGAGGCATCACATCATTGGCCAATATGTGGTCGGCTGCGGAGGGCTTGTGCAGGATTTGGGCATGAAGGATCAGGGCGCGTCCAACTTCTTAAAAAACTTCTACGACAGCAACTACTTTTGAACCTTGTTTGTGTCTGGGATGTGTTGCTTATGGACATGGGTATTTTGCATTTGGCTTTAGAATTAGCAAATAATGACGCATTCTTTCGCATCTTGTTGGACAAAGATCTTTATTTCTTTAAAGGTCACTCATTGTGTTGGAACAAAGTGCTCATGAGTATGCCCGGTTGCTAGGGCACTATATTGAAGCAAGAAACCGGGCATGTTATTATCTTTTTTGATCATGTGATGGCCGTTATGTGGTGTTTATGTGAATCTCTGTAATGGAAATGTGGTGGCGGTTATTGTATACTATTTTTTTTGCGTCAATGGGTTATTGTATACTATACAAGCTTCAATTTTGGGTCATTTCCAGAAGAGAGACAGACTTGCCTTGGGTGGAGTCTGTGAGCTCTTCCTTGCAAGTTGGTATGGTGGTTGGCAAAACATCGCATTCACATTGATGCCTCATAAACTGAAAATTTATGCAAAATTTCATATGAAAATCATGTGGTGATGACTTTCTTAAAATTGCAGGTTGTATTGATAGTGTTTTGTGTGTGTAAAATGATAGGATTTATGACTGTCACAATTTTATGTAGGTATATTTATTATTTATATACTGCTACTTTTGACACAGTAAAAATAAGTGATGAGTAGCAATAAACATATGATGTATATAAAAATTTGTAGATGACAAAAGATGGTCATAGTTACTGTGCGGGGACAAATTTTGCACAGAGATGGAACTGTGGCCTGAAACTTGCTTCAAGCAATCCAATGGACAAAGGTGGCCAATAGGACAAAGAGCAATGAGTCTAGCCGACTGGTGTATGGCTAGACAACCCCTTCGTGCTTAAGTCAAGTAGAAAGCAAGGTGTGAGAGTGACTAAGGTTTTGGAGTGCTTAGCTTATAAAGAAGATCCTTTTCTGCAGTTTTGCTTGCTTTCCCTCCAAGGTAGGTTTTCTCCACGTGTGGCGACTTCCTCACAGGCTCTCCCTGTTCAAATGATGATGATCGACATAGGAAAATTCCAATTCTGTTGTTTAGAATATTTGAATTGATTCTCCTTCATTAGATGTACTAATAGGCAATTTCACTTGGCATTTTCTAACCTTCTGTTATTGAACTGGTGTCCTACTCTGGCTGAGTTTAACATAGTGGTCTCGGTTTGTGCTCAATCGGGTAGTGATTGAACCCGCCCCTTTTTAGGTTGTGTGGTCAGATTGGTCTCTGCCAATGACGAATGATCACTTTTGTGGGAAGAGTGGAGGCTTTTGGGATAATCGTGTAATGCAACAATGGTGGGTTTGGTGAGGCTGAACTGGGTGGCCAATAAGGGGCAGTGTGGCATGCAACTAGGTATGCAATTGCTTGTGGTTGATCAGTTGCCAGTAGCAGCCTTAAGCTGATGTATAGTAGTGAAAAGAAAAAAAAAAGGAAGGAAAAGACAAAAGGATAAAATAGGAAAAGAAGAAAAGAAAAGAAAGAAAGAAAAAAAGACAAAAAGAATAGGGGGAAAAAAAAGAGCAAAGAGGAAATGAAAAGAAAAAGAAAACTCCCAAGGATTTGATGAATTTGTAAGGTAATTTACCATTGGGACAATAAGTCTTGAGTTTAAAATCTCTACCAGTCTCCTTATAGTCTTTGATTGAAATTGGGAGGATAAGTGGTGAGGTGCTCGACATCGTTATCCAAGTTGCGTTGGGGTTCTCGGGTTACCAAAAAATATAAAAGAAAAAATAAAGATAAAAATGAAGAAAGGAGCAAAGGAAAATGAGAACAAAAAAAAAAAAAAAATAGAGAAAGAAAAGAAAAAAATAAATGAAGAAAAAGAGGAGGGGGGATGTTTTGGAATAGCTTGGTGGTCACAAGGTTGTTTGTTTTCGGTTTATAAAAAATAAAAAACAAGTTTTGTTTCTATTTTGAAGGGAAAAAAAAAACAAGCGCACACACACAAAGTTTCAAATAATTGTTTAATAAATGAAAAAAAAAAGAACATGTTTAGTAAATTGTTAAAAGTACTTATGCACGTGAGCACATTTTAAGAACATTAATTTTTTTTACTTAAATTCTATTTTGATTTCTCTAGTTATAATTTTCACTTAAATTTAAAATTAATAAAGTGACTACATTAAAACATGAATTATTCTAATTAAAAAAGATAAAAATCAAATTAATTAAAAAAATAAATTAATTAAAAGATGAAAAATGTAATATACCGATGAAATTAATCATCTCCAAATAATCAGTCATGTGAAATGGAACAAACAAACAAGCCTTAAGGGCTCTACTATAAAAAGGGGGACTGAACTAGGGTTGCAATCATCTATCCATTCCCTCTACCTCCGCAGCTCAACCCTAACTCCATAGCTTGCTGATCAGAGGTACGTTTCTTAAACCCTCTCTCTCTCTCTCTCTCTCTCTGTATATATGTATGTATGTATATGTGTAATGATGTAATTGTACATGTACATATGTATGTATATGTAATGGTCAGATCGTGAGGTGGAGGAACTTGTGCTTGAGTTGCAGATCTGATCCGATTTCTCAATTTTTTAATCTCTTTTTGCTTCCATGATTTTTGTTATCTTACATATAGATGGATGAGAAACTAGGGTTTTGCTCTGTATGTTACTATGTTCTGTTACTAGGGTTTTCTTTTTCAATGTATGTGTATGTTTCTGTATATAGCTTGAAATTGAAGAATGCCTTTTTGTATTGATTCTTTTAATGACTGTTTAATTTTTTTGTGATTGTTAACAAGATTGTTGTAGTGGCAATTCTGAGAACTAGTCATAATTGGACTTCGGTTTGCTTCAATTAATATCATTATATTGAGTGATTTACTCATTTTTGTTGCATTTTTTGTTTAGCAACTGTGGCAGCAATTAGCCTGGAAAAGATAATTATAAAACCACATTTAGCTTATAATGTTTATTAGACTCATTGCCTATTTTATTTTTTTAATTTTATGAATTTGTTTGTGGTTGTAATTTACTTATGGTGCTGTGACGTATGATGATTGGAACCTCATTTCTATTATTTTGCAAATGTGGTAAAATTAAAAGCTTTGCTGATTTGATTGTGTAGAGATTGTTATGCATTTTTTACTCGCTAGTTCTCTTTATTATGCAGATGAATGTAGAGAAGCTTATGAAGATGGCCGGTGCGGTCCGCACCGGTGGAAAGGGTAGCATGAGAAGGTTTGTGTGTGTTTGCGACTTAATCTAGACTCTTTTTTATTTCATCAACTAATCAAAAGGTAAAGTATTGCTAAGAGCTGCCAATTTCTAAACTTTTTATTTAAATTAGCTTTTGAATTCAAAATGTTAATAAATGCTCAGCTCTATTATGTTACAAAATTCAAAATGAATGGAGCTCAGTAATCTTTAGAACAAATTATTTATGCTGCACTTTTACCGGTCGTTTTGTTCCTGATCATGATAAATTATTATTATTCTCTCTCCCTTACTGCCATTATTGTTATTTGTTGGAATTCGATTCTCTTATGTCAGATATTTGTCCGATGGCACAACCACTAAGGTTGTTGATTCCTGGTTTGGGTGACTTTCTTACATTTTTGTATTGATATATGTTGATAAGTGAGCATTTCATTACCAAAAAGAAAAAATATACAATGGAGCTCAGTACTGGCCCCAAATGGGCAACAACTTTAATTAGCAAATGAGCCTCTAGCTCCAAGAGTTATCAATTAACCCATATCTCTATGAAAAGAAAATTCTCACAACATGAGAGCTTAGGAAAAAACAAATATGGGAATTGTCTCACAACCCGAGATGCTAGGTAAGATTACCCCTATCACCTCTTACACGGGCCAACTTCAAGCTGTGGAGTTGGTTTTGTTTATTGATATATTCAGACCTAATAGCATATTTTTTGTGATATTGATCATACAGATTTATTATCAATGTAATGGTTTGAGTCATGTGAGTATAGGCCATGCATCATGTGGAGGGAATGGTTAGTTTTGTAATGGTGGAAGTGCACTGAGGTTATTCAATTCAGATGATATTAATTGTTGGGGATAATTTTTACATTTTACCTAATTTTTGTAGATTATATTGCTTGCAACATGTGGAGAAGTATTGTGGCTTTCGTTCTGGCTGATCGTTTTTGGTAGAAAATGAGCGTGTTTGATAAAATATACCTTGTGTTGGACTGTTTGGCTTATATATTTGTAGTATTTCATCTTGTGCTTTGAGCTTCTACTTCTTCGTACTGGCTTAATTATGACATATGCTTTCAACCACAGGAAGAAGAAGGCTGTCCACAAGACAACCACCACAGATGACAAAAGGCTTCAAAGCACACTGAAGAGAATAGGGGTAAATGCCATACCCGCAATTGAGGAAGTAAATATATTTAAGGATGACGTAGTTATCCAGTTCACAAATCCAAAAGGTAATTCAACTGTGGCAGTAAATCCCTGTTTTTTGGTCATTTAGTTTTTATTTTCTTGGGTAACTAATAAATAAGTATTGTTTCTCTTGAATATTTCAGTTCAAGCTTCTATTGCTGCCAACACTTGGGTTGTTAGTGGGTCTCCTCAAACAAAGAGTATATTTTCTTCTCTTTCAATTCTTCAATATAAAATATTATTATCGACATTTAATTGTCTGTTGACAACTTGGCTATCTGATGTTACAGTAGTGCACCTTTCTTGAAGAATCTGACTTTGGATGACTAATGCACTAGTTAATGCCTCCTGAACATGAAATACCAAATTCACTCATTAATACTTACAAAAAAAAGACAGTCACACATTGCCAAAAGTATTCATCGCCAAAAGGGCCTAGCTTTTGGCTTCTTTTAGTATTCTTAAGTTTGTCTTCACTGATACGTTTTCTTTGCCTGATATATTACTTGCAATGCTCACATTTCAGTAAATTAACTTCTGCAGGGTCTGTTAGTTCCTTGGTGATAACTTCAATTTTGTGGTTGATGTGTTGTGAACTTCTTTTGCCTCCAGTTTTGTTTTTATTTTATTTTTAAACTCAATTTACCAAATAGGCTGCCTAGACATATGAAGACAACCACCTGTGATGCCTTTTCTTCTGCTTCTATGTGAAGTAATAAATGTTGGTACTCTAGAAAACAGCAAGCAAAGGTCTTGGTTGGTACTTGATTTGGAAAGGTTTTAGGATCATTCTTTCCTCTTGAAGAACCAAAAGTAGCAGCTTATAGCACAAAGCTCCAAATCTTATGAGCCCAAATCAGTTATCTGGGGAAGGAGGAAGAGAGAAATCTCCAGGTTGCTGGAGAGCTATGGAAGGGATGCAATTGCGGATTTTCCAAATGTTCCAATATCTTATAAAGTTGTTTACCTTGTTATGCTTGAGGGTGAAACCATATGCTATTGATGGTCATTAAGGCCTCGTTTGGGAACAGGCTAATTTAGTAACTTTTTGGCTATTTGGCTAAAAAGGTAGGTAAAAAAAATTTGTATGTTTGGGATGACTTTTTGGCTAATTACGAAAAGATGTGCAAAAAGTAGAGAGAAAAGAGAATCTTTGACTTTTTGGTATGAGTTGTTGACTTTTTGGCTAATTTAGTAACTTTTTGGCTAATTGGCTAAAAAAGTAAGTCTCCAAACGAGGCCTAAACCAACTATTGTTACTTATTGTTTTAGATTTTAGAGTGCCCAGATATTTAATTTAACCTTTGTTTTGTTTTCTATTGTTTTGCTTTTGTTTTCCAGAATTGCAAGATATTCTCCCTGGAATTATTAACCAATTGGGTAAATGCTGTTGTCCCTTTCATTGTCTTCATTTTGTATATCGAATAGATCAAGCATTAATATTATTAAATGTTGTTTGCTGTACCTGAATGAATGTTCAGAGCTCTGAAAAGGTTGTTTAGTTAGGTTGCATATATATGCTTTGCTTACTCTGGATTTTCTTTTTTCCAGGTCCGGATAATTTGGACAACTTGAGGAAGCTAGCAGAGCAGTTCCAGAAGCAGGCACCTGGTGGTCAGGGTGCCGGTGCAACTACGACTCAAGATGACGATGACGATGAGGTCCCGGAACTTGTGCCTGGTGAGACTTTTGAAGCAGCTGCAGAGGAGGAGGGCCATACCCATACTTAAGAGGGAGTTGTATATGAATTTTTGTGCAATTTCCATAATATTTTCGTGGATTTTCGGATCTGGTTTGTATTTTTTTTGGTTGTTACATTTGATGTTTATTGTGACATACCAGAAAGTTGTTAGTTTGATGGGTAAAAACTCTTTTTACGTTTCAAAAAATCGGTTATCAGCTATCGATTATGATTATTAGGTTACATGTATTGGAACCCTAATGAATCAGCTGCCCAAAATGTTGAAACATCAAGGATCCCATTTCTCAAACTTCCAAACTCGTTGAGATTGCATTAAATGAATGGCACGCAAGTATATATATAATAATACTACTAGTTGGGTTCTCAGTTTTGCATTTGTGCTATTAAATTTTTGAAAGATTCAAGTTAAGTGAAATGATATGCGAGCAGTGGCTGAATTGGCTGAATTTGTAATGCGCACCACTTTTTGGGTACCCCATTATGTGTTCGAAGTTAGGATCCATGTTGTAATTTTTACATTTTTATTACTTACAAGGTGATTGTATGACCTGATTGGGTTTGAGAAAGGATGATCAATGAGATTGTTTTTATATGGTGAGTAGGATTGGCTTTTTGACAGCTGTGACACTGCCTGACTTAGACATCTTTGGACTGCGCTTGTTGTCATGTGATCATTAGAGCTTTAAGGCACTTCCGCAATGGGCTTTGGTGCTTCGATTTTTCATTATTTGTAATTTGTATGTCTTAATGCGTGGAAAAATGTTAGAAATTTTAAATGTTTTACTATACATTCTATCAAATGTCTTTGTGAGACTCACATTATATAAGTCTTGTATGGATTTTTCAGTTGGGTAAGATATTTGGTAGAACATTTGATAAAACATTTAGAATCTCTAATAATACTTTTTGCAGACATGTCTATTAATTAATGGGTAAAATGACTGTCAAAAATGGGTATAATGATACAGCTGAGGTCTGCTGCTGCCAAGGTGTCTTGTGTCAATAGGAAACGTCTAAATATACCTAACGCATATTTTCAGTACTTATCACATGTATTGTAATTAATTATTGTATTTTACAAAATAAATTGTGGAATAATTTTGAGAGGAACTGCAGAAAAATAGTTGAAATAAATGTAAAAATGTGAATAAAAATAATTATAGCAGAGGAGGGATGGATATTTAAATATTCACTTTTTTGCCTCTCCCAGTTTTGCTGTCACCCTCTCAATCCGCTCTCTTCCTCTTCCCTTTCCCAACCTCTCCAACGGCCACCAACCCCTCCAAGCCCTTAGCCTATCCCCAACCTCTCCCCCACCACATGTTTAGAGAAACATTTCACCTTATTATGTAACCACGAGATTAATTTCTTATGACTTTCTCTTG
The DNA here is from genome assembly GCF_055761805.1 of Camellia sinensis. Taxonomy (NCBI): domain Eukaryota; kingdom Viridiplantae; phylum Streptophyta; class Magnoliopsida; order Ericales; family Theaceae; genus Camellia; species Camellia sinensis. The sequence continues at coordinate 127,064,459 of NC_138968.1, read as the reverse complement.
ATTCTTCCATGTTTCTCTGGTTCATCTTTATTAATGGCTTGGAGAGGCCTTTTTTTTTCCCCATATACGTCCTCTCACTACTTGCTTCATAGACATGGTAACTTCCTCTCTTTCTCAACTCCCCCTCTTCTTCCATATAACATTTTTCAAGTTCTCTGGCAAGACATCTTCAGCAGACCTATTCCACTCAAGCTCTTCTCTACGACTAAACCCTGTACATTCTCCAATTAGAATAGCCCAAAATATTCATGTTTGGTGGAATTGGGATAAGCAAGTAATCAAGCCAGTTTTGACACCAAGAGTAAGTTGATCATGCCCATATATATACACTACATAAGAGGCAAAGCTGTTTCACAACCGGATTGGCTATCCATCAAGATGTCCAACTCCCATGCATGTGGTATATCTCTGCATTTTCAAGTGTTGGGGATAGTAAGAGTTGTCGATTCTTGATTCCAAATAAATGAGAGAGGGAGGGCTATGTAAAAATAGTAAGCCCCCAAATGGAAGCAACTGCATTTTAATGTTGTCAATACATCGGCCAACTTGAGCACTGATTTTTGTGACATTAAATGCCATCACTATTATGAAAAAAATTAAACTATACAACAAGAATATGAACTGCACCAGTCAGTCAGGATGCATCATCAACATCATTATCGGCTACCTGTCTAGCAGAAATAACCCTATCTAAGGTTTCGTCTGGTACTGTGATTCCACTAGATTCCAAGTCTGCAACTATAGCAACTGCTGCATCAAGTTCCCCGAGATCAACGCACAACGTGATTATTTCATCGTACAAAGGACTGCAGAAGATGAGAATACAATTCAGAAATGATATAGGAATAATATGAAGTTTTAGATGAAATTACGGATAAAATGAGATTTGGTGGGAAGGATAACGATAAACATGTTAAGTCAATGTATCTTGAGAAATCCCCAAACCCGAGATCCTATCCTATTGAGAAATTCCCAAACCCATTATACTAGGGTCGGGTATTTTGCCATCCCTAGTCATGGAAATTTGACTACTCCAGTCAGTCCTCTACCATGTATTCAAGTATTAAGATGTGACACTTGGACCCTTTACCTTAACAATTATATCCCTAATTGACACATGACAAAATTATTATGACATAACATTTGGCACTTCAAAGGCATGTACTGTTTTTCATTTTTTTTCTCTAAATAAGATGAAGACAGGATCATACATCTGTAGCCCAACACCAACAAACAAAATGGATGTCATCGCAACGGGGATTAAATTTTACCATATGTAGTTTGGTAACCAAATATTTTCAGGTCAGCAAAGAACACCACGCGGCTTTGATATTTGCACAAGTTGCAAAATTTCATATAGCTAGCATTTGTAATTTAATCATTTTGTGCTTTCCAGAAGTGCCAAAAAGTTCTAAGAGAAAATGGAACTTGTGGTTCATGCTAGAAGATTTTCTGGGGTGATCATATCAACATGTTAAAAATGCAAGGTGAATTTCAGTGACATTTTTAAATTTGAAAAAGCCAACATTGAAGTTTCTATCACATGAGGGAACTAGTTCATACCTCCCAAAGATATAACCAAGACTCTGTGACGTCTGCAAAATTTTCAAGAAAGCAGAAGGCATAGGAGTCCTTATAGCTGCACGCAGTATCATAGCACAATCCCCAATAGTTGGTGTTCCACCCAATTCTATTACCTGAAATATCAGTCTCTGTTTCATTCAGTTGCTAGATAACAAGTCTGAGGTAGAGCACAGAAATGAGTCTCATACTACATATTAAATGTAGCTAATTATGTCTCTCCCTAGGAAATGGGGTTCACAAGTAACACATCTATGAGGATGGCTTGTGATAACTAGACTAGTGTGTGTGTGTGTGTGTGTGTGTGTGTAATGACTCTAATTATAAGAAGGTCAAACATATTGAGGTTAATCATCACTTTGTACGCGATATGGCAAGAAGGCATAAACTAGTACAACTAATGTCAAACTAAAATCAGTATATATGAACAAGCTGGGATGTCAATGCACAAGCTTTGAGGGGAGGGTTAAGAAATAAAATAGAAGGATAATGGAAAATTTGTGGTAATCAGTAATATCAAATAGAGTAGTCAGCCCTAGTTAGGCATAGCTCTCTCATTCATTTCATTTATTTTCTTCACTTCCCCCTTTACTCTCCTCTTTGTCTATTCAGTGATGTCAATCGACGCAGAGAAGGTCAGGATCAATAAGCAACAATGCTGTTAAAATAGTAGGGTTTGATGAACTATGCACAGAGATGATGGTTGATGTCCAAACTGAAATAAATTATCTAGCTTAACAAAATAGCAGAAGTTGCGGAATAGGGTTGTTTTTTACACACAGCACTCAAACGCATGCTATTAGTTTTACAAAGGTCTGACATCCATTTCTCTGATAAGGTGCGTCTCAAGATCTACAATAAGAGGCCAGGATGAAGAGTTCTTAGTCAACTTCAAGGAAGAAGAAAATAATGAACAATGGAGTGCCTACTGTTTATGATTGTCAACAGTATCAGTAAGACGTGAATATTAATCCACTGAAATAGATATTTACCCAGTAGGATACAATTCTAAGGAACAATAAAGAATAAAATAAAATAAAATTCCAAATAAATCATATACATGTCATATAATGAGAAGAAACTGTACTAGCATTGCATGATAAAAGACCAAGAAACCAAAAGATATGGAAACATGCCTTCAGCATTACTTTTACTGCTAACTCGACTTCCCATTGTTGCGACCATCTTTGAGGAGTTTTATTCTTGAGTTCTTTTTCCCATGTCCAACCCCAAGCATCAGCAATAGTGTACATATCAGATACATCAAACACTTTCCTGTTCCTCAACTCCTTAAATGCCTCATATATATCCTCTGGAAACCAGTCATCATCAGCATCATCCTGCATTCGTATGCAAGTGTTATTGCTCATATTAAACTTCCAAACCTGAACATAGCATCTAAAATCCGATTAAAGAAAGGGTTTAAGTGTCACGCAACAATAATGAGGCAAAATAGGAAACCAGATTTGGCATAAAAAATGAACCCACCGCCATTTTCAGGAGGTTAAAAAAGGAAATAGAAAAATGAACACATTAGTCTCATTTCAAAAGTGATTAGAAGGAATGAAATAAACATCCAAAACAGGCAATCTAAGAAGCATGGACACAGACACACGACACGACACGGACACGTTGACACGTCAATTTTCAAAAAATATAGGACGCAACACATGGGGGACACGCATAAAATATATAATTTTATATATTTATTATATGTTATATACATATAAACTCTGTTATCAGAATCTTACGATTCGCGATTCGATTCATAATTCGATTCACAATTTTTGTAAAATCAATACGAATCTATGGATGAATCTTTTTGGAAGTGAATCTCTAGTAAATCGCACGATTCACGATTCGATTCACTATTTAGAATTCATGCAATTTTTGAAACTATTGTGTCCGACATATTTTCGTCTCTTTTTTCTTCATCTTTTTAGTGAAAATGACATAATACAACTTCTAATAGCGTTTGAAACCAAAATAACCAACATATATATGATTTGTTATTATTTTAGTGATCATAGAGTTTTTAATAGGATCCAATCAGATTTAGTCAGACCCAACATATTTTTAACCTTTCTTCTCTTTTTTTTTTTTCTTTAAAAAATCATAATATATTTTTTAAAGATGTTTAAGATTAAGAGCTATAGATTGGCTAATAAGGAGGTCAAGAAAGTAATGAGAGAGGCTAAGTTGAAAGCTCATGATGACCTATACACTAGACTAGATAGTAAGGAGGGTGAGAAGAGGGTATACAAACTTGCTAAGATACGGGAGAAGAAAATAAGAAATTTTAATCAAGTTAAGTGCATCAAGAGTGAGAATTCTAAGGTATTAGTGAGGGATGAAAAGATTAAGGAAAGATGGAAGAACTATTTTGAGAAACTATAAAATGAGGAGCATGGAGGTACGGTAATAGAGGAAGAAATAGCCAGTAATACGATAAACCAAGACTATAGGTTCCATCGCAGGATTAGGAATTTTGAAGTGGAGATTGCACTTAAGAAGATGAAATCAAATAAGACTTTAGGACCAGATGATATCCCTATTGAAGCTTGGAAGTGTTTGGGTAAAAAAAGGTTGCTTGGCTGACTAGGTTGTTTAGCAAAATTTTGTTGACTAGGAACATGCCAGATGAGTGGAGGAAGAGTATTTTAGTCCCAATCAAGAAGAATAAAGGAGATGTCCAGAATTGCAACAACTATAGAGGAATCAAGCTAATGTGTCATACAATAAGAGTGTGGGAGAGAGTGATAGAACGCCGATTGCGAGATATAATAGAGGTGTTAGAGAATCAATTTGGATTTATGCCTGGCAGGTCAACAATGGAAGTGATATATCTTTTGAGGAGAGTTATAGAAAAGTATAGAGAAAAGAAAAGAGATATTCATATGGTGTTTATCGACCTGAGAAAGCATATGATAAAGTGTCCCAGGATATAATATGGTAGGTGTTAGCGAAGAAAGGGGTGACAAAAGGTTACATTAATATGATTAGGGACGTGTATGAAAGGGTGGTGACCACTATTAGATCGCCTGCTGGAGAAACAAATGAATTTCCTATCACTGTAGGGTTACACCAAGGATCTACCTTAAGTCCTTATCTTTTTGCTTTAGTTATGAATGAGTTGACGAGAAATATCCAGGATGACGTGCCATAGTGTATGCTTTTTGCCGATGATATAGTGCTAGTGGATGAGACTAGAGAAGGAGTTAATACAAAGTTGGAGATTTGGAGAAAAAATCTTGAATCTAAGGGGTTGTTTGGAATGATCTAAATAAATGCACTTTTTGACTTTTTATGAAATATGGGTTGGGTTTGAAGTGATGTGTTAGAGAGGTAATGTGACTTAAATAGGATAGTGACTTTTTGACTTTTTTTTTTTTTTTAAACATGCCAAACCAACCCTAAAGGATTCCGGATAAGCAGAACTAAGACAGAATATATGGAGTGTTAATTTAGTAACAGTAACAGTAACAATGAAAGCAGAGGAGAAGTGAAGATTGAGAACCAAGAATTGCCTAAGAGTGAACATTTTCGTTATTTAGGGTTGATTATCACAATAGCGGGGGAGATTGATACGGATGTGGCCCATAGGATTAAGGCGGGATGATGTAAGTGGAGAAGTGCGTTTGGGGTACTGTGCGATAGATGAATACCCACTAGACTTAAAGGTAAGTTCTATAGAACGGCTATTAGACCAGCGATATGTTTGTTTAGGTAAAATCAAACCTTTTGTGAACGAATATCAATTCATTCCCTTTTATATTAATTAACATAACTTACAAGGAGAGCCCTGAGGCATGAAATCAGGAAACAGACAATTACAAATATATAAATGAATATTCTAACACTCCCCCTCAAGTTGGTGCGAAGATATCTCTCATCCCCAGCTTATGAAAAATATCATGAAACGAGATATTCCCAACCCCCTTTGTAAGGATATCAGCGAGTGGTTCACCAGACTTCACAAATGGAGTACATATTGTGCCGCTAGTGAGTTTCTCCTTGATGAAGTAACGATCAATCTCAACATGCTTTGTCCTGTCATGTTGAACTGGATTGTGAGCTATGTTGATGGTAGCTTTATTATCACAATATAGTCGCATGGAATCCATTTGATCTATCCCCAGATCACTCGACAACAATTTGATCCATAAGAGCTCACACACACGTTGTGTCATGGCTCTAAACTCTGCCTCCGCACTAGATCGGGCAACCACATTCTGTTTCTTACTTCTCCAAGTAACCAGATTCCCTTCAACAAAGGTACAATACCCCGAAGTGGATCTCCTATCAGTTACTGATCCTGCCCAATCTGAATCCGTATAGGCTTCCACACCAAGATGATCGTGTTTGGAAAAATAAAAGCCCTTTCCAGGAGAAGATTTTAAGTATCTCAGAATCCTCATAACTGCCTCCAAGTGTATTGCATGAGGAGCATGCATGAATTGGCTAACTACACTAACTGCAATAGCGATATTAGGACGAAAATGGGATAAGTAAATGAGCTTACCCATTAACCGCTGATAACTCCCCCTATCAACAACTGCTCCTCTAATATCCTCACTCAATTTCTGGTTAGGCTCTAGAGGAGTGTCACAGGCTTTGCTTCCAAGCATCCCTATTTCTTTCAACGGGTCAAGGACATCTTACCCATTAACCGTTGATAACTCCCCCTATCAACAGCTGCTCCTCCAATATCATCACTCAGTTTCTAGTTAGGCTCTAGAGGAGTGTCACAGGCTTTGCTTCCAAGCATCCCTGTTTCTTTCAACAGGTCAATGACATATTTTCTCTGACAGATGAAAATCCCATCCTTGGATCTGGCAACTTCAATACCCAAAAAATACTTCAGATTTCCCAAGTCTATAATCTCAAACTCACTTGCCAAATACTTCTTTAGCAGAGGAATTTCCTCAACATCATCTCCTGTAAGCACTATGTCATCCACATACACAATGAGAGCCGTCGTCTTACCATGGGAGGAATGTTTAACAAACAGAGTATGATCAGCCTGACTTTGTTTGAAACCATACTTCACCATCGCTTGAGTAAATCTCTCAAACCAAGCCCTTGGAGACTGTTTGAGACCGTATAGTGACTTTCGAAGCCGACATACCTTCCCCTTTGTCTGAAGATCTTCAAAACCAGAGGGAATGTCCATATACACCTCTTCTTCTAGGTCACCATAGAGGAAATCATTCTTCACATCAAATTGGTGAAGTGGCCAATCCAAATTAGCTGCAAGAGAAAGGAGTACCCTGACAGAATTCATCTTCGCAACTAGAGCAAATGTCTCTTGATAGTCCACCCCATATGTCTGAGCAAAACCCTTTGCTACAAGTCAAGCCTTATAACGCTCAACTGAACCATCTGCCTTGTGCTTTACTGTATACACCCATTTGCATCCCACGGTTCGTTTGCCCCTAGGTAACTCAGTCAATTCCCAAGTGCCATTCTTACAAAGTGCTTTCATTTCCTCAATCATAGCAAGTTTCCATTCAGAGGTAGTGAGAGCATCCTGAAAATGATTAGGTATACTCATAGAAGAAATGTTGGACACAAAGGCTCCATATAAGGACGACAAATGAGAGTATGACACAAAATTAAAGATAGGATGTTGAGTTCAAGATCTCACACCCTTTCTCTTGGCAATAGGAATATCAAGATCAGTAGTGTCAGGAATAGCAATATCAGTAGACTCAAGAGAAACAATAGGGTCAAAGTTACCTGGACTCTTATCAGAAGTAGGGGATGGCAGTGGGTGAGCAGAAGTGGTCTCTTGTATCCAAGTAACTTTCTGTCTGTCTTTACCCCTAACATAAACTTGCCCTTCCCTGTCCTTGGTGGCATTAAAGTCTATAGTTTCAGCAATAGGTGGTGGATGAACAAATGATTCCACCATAGGAGGAACAGGAACAACAGGAATCTCTTCACACCAAGGCTCCCCCTGAAGGGATGACTGGGGCACCGGAGAAGACAAGAAATAAGACTGAGACTCAAAGAATGTGACATCCATGGACACAAACCACTTACGAGAAGGAGGATGATAACACTTATATCCCTTTTGAGTAGGGGAGTAGCCGAGGAAAACACACTTGAGAGAGCGAGGGTCCAACTTATCACGAGTAGGGGAATGATTGTGAACAAAACAGACACACCCAAAGATTTTTGGAGAAATGGAAAACAGAGACGCGGACCCAAAGAGAACCTGGAGAGGAGCCTTTTTATACAATACTAGAGTAGGAAGACGATTAATGAGATACGCAGCAGTGAGAACGGCCTCGCCCCAATGGGACCGAGGCACACCCATAGAAAAACACAACACCGAGCCATGTCAAGAAGATGACGATTCTTGCGCTCCGCTATCCCATTTTGTTGCGGGGTATTAGTACAAGAAGTCTAATGGATAATGCCATGAGTGAAAAAATATTTCTCTAACCCCGAATCAATAAATTCACCCCCATTATCAGAACGTAAGATTTTGACAACAACCCCAAATTGAGTACAAAGCATTTTATGAAAATTTTGAAACACAGAGAAAACCTCACTCTTTTCTTTCATGAGATACACCCAAGTAGTACGGGAAAAATCTTCAATAAACGTGACAAACCATCTATGGCCTTTCAATGACGCAACACGAGATGGACCCCAAACATCAGAATGTATTAAAGAAAAAGAAACTACGCTTTTATTCATACGAGGAGCAAAAGAAGCTCGTGTTTGTTTGCCAAGTTGACAAGACTCACATTGAAAGTCAGACACATTATTTTTGGTAAAAATAGAAGGAAATAAATGTTGAAGCAGATAAAAAGAGGGATGACCAAAACGTCGATGCCACAGCCATAAATCGTCCTTGGTGGTTGGAGACTGGATAGAATGATGTGCAACCTTGTCAGCCTGATCCAAGATATAAAGACCATGTTCTGTTTTACCACTGCCAATCGTCCTCCCCGTGATAAGGTCCTGAAAAAGACAATGATCAGGGAAAAAAGTCACACTACAATTCAAATCCTGAGTAATACGACTCAAGGATAAAAGATTAACAGAGAAATTAGGAACATGTAAAACTGAAGAGAGAGGAAGGGTAGGAGTGGCACGAATTAAACCTTTCCCAGAGACAGAAGAAATAGTACCATTTGCAATGCGAACTTTGTCGTGTCCTGAAGAGGGCTTATAGTCAGAGAAAAGATCAGAAGATCCAGACATATGATCTGAGGCACCAGAATCAATAATCCATGGGACAGACTCATGGGATAGGAAAGCACTGGGAAGAGAGGCTAAGTTACCTGATCGGGCAAATAAAGAAGAGGATGCATCCGAAGGAGTGGTAGAAGACCGGCGGTCCAGCAAGTGACGCAAAACATCCTTAAACTCAGAAGAAGACCAGCCAATTATCCCATCAGAGGACAAGCCAACTGGGGCTGGAGTGGAATCAAGTATGCCAACTGCATTGGACTGATGGGCCCGTGGATTAAAGCCACGTCCTCTAGACTGGCCGGACCGACCTCCGCGAGAACCAGACCGATCAACTCAACCGCCAGATGGAACCCCACGAAGCTTCCAATAGGTCTCATGAGTATGTCATGACTTGTGGCAGTAATCACAGAACAAAGGGTTCTTTGTAGAAGGATTAGGAGAAGCACGGGGCAGATTGGCCCCATCTCGAGGAGGAACAAAAAGTAAGGCAAAGCGTTCTGGAGAAGCAGTTGGCATCATAGCAGAACGACAACTCCCCTTATTCTGTACGTAAGCAAAGGCCTCCTGAAGAGAAGAAAGAGTATCCATGCCAAGGACACGACTCCGAACCGGATCAAATTCCAGATTAAGACCTTCCAGAAACTTGAAGACCCTCCCCTGTGCAATAAACTTCATGTAGCCAACGGAATTAGTAGTGCAAACCGGTTTATAGTCCCGCAGGTGATCAAGACGTTTCCAACCATTGTTAAGAAATGTGAAGTACTGAAGAACAGTCTGCTCCCCCTGTACGGAGCGCTCGATGGAACGACGCAAATCAAAGGTCTGCGAAAAATTGCCCTTGCGAAAATAGGTGGCAGCTACAGCTTCCCAAACATCCTGAGCAGTTTTCATGGACAAGTAGCTTTCACCAATATCCGGAACCATAGAATGAATAAGCCACCCCATAATCAAGGAGTTAGTAATCTCCCATAATGAATAAGCCACCCCATAATCAAAGAGTTAGTAATCTCCCATTGGTCATAACCAGGATCATTGGGACCTGGTGGTTGAACCCTTCCATCAACATAACCCATCTTCCCCCTGCTCTTCAAAAAAAGAGTCAGACTCTACGACCAGACTAGATAATTCTGACCCTTAAACAGCGAGGTGGTAATTTTGAGTCTAGGATTGTAGTTTTCGGATTGAGTAGACATAATGAGGCTCTCCACTTGAGGTGGCTAGATACGAGTGGTGGATTCACTAGTAATTTCGGCCATCTGAGTATGCTACTTATTTAAACCACAACCAGCAGGAATCACAACTATGGGAGGAAGAGAACAACCAAATAATGACAATCACAGACCACTATGGGAGCATGAAAATCAAATTATTGGGGCCATCTATTGACCCAAAAATAAATTAAAAAATAATACTGAAACCAGAACCTCAATCAAAAGTATCAGTACCAAACCTCACAGAGACATGCGAGAGCCACAGAGGAACAAAGGGACTGCCGACTAGACTTAAACAGACAGTCGAACTGCCAAAAGGTGTCATCTAGTCCTGGGTGAACCCCGACGAAAGGCGTCTGGTCCTGGGTGACCTCCGACTGGCTTCGTCCTGGCTTGGATGGCATTCGACGGTTATTGGCTAAGCCTGGAAGGCCTGCTGCTGTGTGTGCAAGCCCTAGCGGAAGTCGTCTGGTCCTAGGTCACCTCCGACTGGTGTTGTCCTGGCCTCTATGGCCTCCGACGGTTGTCGGCTGAGCCTGGAAGGCCTGCTGCAGCGTGCGCAAGCCCCATATAGCTAAATGAGAGACCGAAAAATGGTGGTGGTAGGTTGGCTGGAGATGGGTTTTTTCAGAGTGGTGATGGAAGGTGGCGGAAGAAGTTGGGTTTAGGGTTTGGGCTCTGATACCATGTTTGTTTAGGTAAAATCAAACCTTTGTGAATGAATATCAATTTATTCCCTTTTATATTAATTAACATAACTTACAAGGAGAGCCCTAAGGCATGAAATCAGGAAATAGATAATTACAAATATATAAATGAATATTCTAACACGATGTAGTATGGGACGGAGTGTTCGGCAACCAAGAAACAATATGTAGATAAGATGAGTGTGGCTGAGATGAGAATGCTGAGGTGGATGTGTGGCAAGACTAGACAAGACAGAATTAGGAATGAGTGTATTCGAGAATGGATAGGAGTAGCACCGATAGAAGATAAGTTGAGAGAGAATCGATTGAGATGGTTTGGTCATATTCAACGGAGACCAATAGAGGCAGTAGTGAAGAGATGCGATGCTGTAACGGTAGATGGAAGCGTTAGAGGACGGGGTAGGCCTAAATTAACGTTGGTTAGCGTTGTAAATAGAGATATGGATCTACTTAATTTGACTAACGAAATGGCCTTTGATAGGGCCGTGTGGAGAAGAATGATTCATGTAGCCGACCCCATTTGATGGGACTTAAGGCCTGGTTTGGTTTGGTTTGGTTCAAGATTAAAGTTACACTATGAATTATCTATTGCTATTTTATTAAACTGAATATTACATTTGTGAGGTCAGTTATACCTTTTAAAATGTTTTAGGCTTTAAAATAAAATATTCTAAATAATTATTTCTTATTATTTGCTCACTGTTACATAAAAAAATATGTATGCTTATTGTCCAAATATCAATATCCTTGTTAATTATTGTTAATTTAGAAATTGATAATTTGTCTATTTGGTTATTATCTTTATTAAGAATGGTTGATAAGAAATATCTAAAAAGTAAAAAAGGTAAGATGGTGATCTTATATAAGAACTTTTGTTAACTTCTACCTATTAAACTACGTGATTATCATTCAAAATAACATTTTCATTTATTTAAGTCTAAATATTTCATATTCATATGATATATTTAACATCTAAATATGTATACATATGTTTTTAAGTAATTTAAAAAAATGACCGAATCTTTACGATTCATGATTCAATTCGTGATTCGGTACGAAGCCATTTCGATTCACAATATGAATCTTAATTTGACAACTATGCATATGAATATACCATTCAAAGATAATAAAAATGCAATATGACACTAATTCCTATAAATTTATATAATTTTTATTTTATTATTGTATCTTAAGTTGCTTTGTTCAAACTTATAATTAGTTTCACTTTTGTCTAATCGATCGTTTTGAAGAGTGTCAGATACGTGTCGGGAAAGTGACCAAAGAGTGCTGGTGTCCAACACAGACACGGATATGTCACCTTCTTAGAAGTGTCCGTGCTTCTTAGATTGTAATTCATGCCTCATGCAACAAAATTTGCACATTCCATGAACTAAAGCATATGCATGCTGCTTCAATTCTCCAAGTAATAAACCAAGAAAACCAAAGAGACATGTAAATCTTTGATAACAATTTTCGCACTAAAAACTATAACAGATTTTGAACATTGAAAGAGTACGGGCTATGAAGCATGGACACCTCTCCGAAGTCACGTACCGGTAGACATGCTTGGACATGTCGCAAGAAGTTGGACAAGTTGGGGACACGCTGAGGACACCTTGGGTTGGGGACACGTTGAGACACATTGGGGTGGGGACCCTTGGGTTGGGGACACATTGCGACACATTGGGGTGGGGACCCTTTTTTTTATTTTAGTTTTTACTTTTTTTCGCCTATTCACCAGAATAGGCAGTCTAAAAAAGGGCAGGCTGTAAAGCACTCGTATTTCAACAAACATGTCGTACCGTACCACATACTTACATTTGCATGCTACTTCTGCATACATACTCGGTACACGAAACACGTACCCACATTTTCTCTTTTTAATTTTTGCCGTACCCCCAAGGTACCAAGTATATACTCAAGTAGTACCTCAGTTGGAATAATATTTTCTTCTATACAAAGGTGAAGCTAGTTTCATTGGACCTTTTTTATTTTTATTTTTATTTTTTATGGTTAGTACGATTTTAAAATTAAGCATTGGTTTGTAAGTTATTTAATATAGTGACATCTATTTTTGGTTTATACCTTACTTATGAAATTAAATGAGAATTGTAGATTCGATCTTAACCAAGTAAATCATTTAACTAATTTTTGCATTACTCCAAATTAAAAATAAATATTTTTTACAAACGTACCCAGTTGTACCATACCCTACTTTTTTTTTAGATTTTACCGTATTAACATACCCATACCATACCAATACCCGTACATGTGCTTCATAGATTAATGCCCATTTCTAACAATTTTATTATGTTACCAACAATGGGAAAAAAACATGACAATAGACCATCATGAACTACCTCCATTGATATTCGAGAAAGTTTTTTCTTCGATTTTCTTGTGGTAGACGCTGTCATGTCAGAATCTTTCAACAATTGGACCCCAATCATTTGAAGAGGTTTCGCAGCTTCAACTTCCTTGTCCTTGACCCTGTCACCTACTTGAATTTCAGTTTGCTCCACATCCTCCTCCTCTTCATCTGCCTCTTCATCTTCAACCTCTTTCACAACATCCTCAACATCAGTCGTGTCATCCCTGACATCTATATCTTCTGATTTATTTAATTCAATGGGCCTGTCATGATCATTATTTAACCCTTCTCCAAGAAAACGGCGTTTCCAGAACTCGGTATTTCCTTCTTCCAGCTTTATTCTAGAAATTAATTCGTCCAGCTCTTCGTCAACCTGTCAAAAGAACCCCCATTACCATTCAATATCAATTAGAGTGAAACTTCCAGTCACAATTATAATGAAAATAACTTGTAGAAGACCATGAATCACTAGGATACACATCAAGAAGACCATCAAACAGGAAGTGAAATAAGAACCATAAGTATGATATTAACCTCTTCTTCTTCCTCTTCCACGGGAGGCACCCAAAGGGGCCGACCTCTTGAGCGATTTATTCTCCTTGCTTTTTGGACACGCTGGTAGAGAACATTTCTAGTTCCATCAGTTGGTAAACCCTGCGCTTCTAGCTCTTCCTTCAGCTCAGATACTATCATCTTACTAGCAGCCTTAGGCTTTAAAGCATTTTGGTCAGGCCCTTTAATAATGTTCCTTAGTCTCTCTTCGACTCGGATATAATCATATTCAGATACAACTCCTAAAGCAGAAGGTCCTTCATTGCGCAAGGTTTTCAAGAGCTTCCGATGATGCACCTTCCAATCATCAAGACATCTTTGTTTGAAGGAGGCTTCTATGGGGTAGTTATAAACAAATCCAAGGGCATCAGGATCTAAAGGAGCTTTCCCTCTTCGAGGAACCCATCTCTTGCGCTCACCTGTAAGCCCCCCTTCTGCAATGTACCTGGTTGTTGTGCAATGTTAATCATAGCTTTTAACAGAAAACAGAAGTGCTCTATGTTACCCTTTTCCCCATCTCTTGTGTCACTGTCTAAATGGATTCCTATTAAAGGTTCCTTATTTTGAAGAGATTATTAATACGGATAAGAGAACTCCCAAGCAGTAACATAGGATGGACAAAAAAAGAAAAAGATAAAGAATCATGAATAGATTTACTGAGCATAACAGCCTCCATGCTGTTTCAATCTCTGATATTTGATAGCATGCAAAATTCATGTGATATGAGCTCTAATATAATTAACACAGTTTTCTATAAATCCTCTTACTTAGTAATTACAGATTATAAAAAAAAATGATTGATAGTGCTTAATCTAACATCAATTGCAGCTGGTAGATGATATGTACTTGTTAATTTCATGAAGGCATAGTATGTCTGAATTTGGAAGGTCAGTGTGTCTATGATTAAATAAAATAAAGCACTGTATATTAGCTTTGGGCCCAAATTAATAATTATAGAAGATTCAGTGGAAAAAAAAGAGTCAAAGTGAGACATGGACTTTATAATCTACAAAGTTATAGATACTCGAAAAGAAGCAGGGACAAAAAAGTTATAACATCTACTTCAAAAATCCAATTCACAAACAAATTGGAAGATTCAAGCTTTAGAGTTTCTAAAACTAAAAGGTAAAGGAGGAGAGATAAAAAGCTATAAATCCTTGCTTTGTGAACTGTTTCATGTGTCTGACTAATGGGCACTAGTATCCCTACTTTTTTCTTCAAATTTGAATTGTGCCCGGTTCTAAAATATTTAAGAAAATAATAGGACACATTTGAACTTGTGTCTGACACGTATCTAGGCCTGTCCGAGAGTGTTAGTGTCTGACACGGATAAGGCACCATCGTAGAAGTGTTTGTGCTTCTTAGATAATCTAAAAGCATAAGAAACAAACAGAGATAGAGGAAGTGTGAGAAAAAAAAAAACAAAGAACAATACAAGAAAACTAAATTTGATATTTAACCTATGAAACTTAAAGAATGAAAATAAGTTGAAAAAAGTTGTCTTATTTTATACATGAAAATTGTACTATAACTTGAAACAATGATGCACAAATGAAAACAAGACGCAAAATAGAGGGTACAATTTTAGTAGAAGATTCTTGAGACCTTTAAACCATATGTAAGTAAATTAATAAATTGAAGGGCAGTAATCGAGTTGATTGATGATAATGACAGCAACACACACCTGGCAATATAATCAATCTCATATCCAATTTCAGCTTCTTCATGCAAAGGTTCAATCCAGGAGCTAACTAGCGTCCGATATTTCCTGCTCACAATCATTGCTCTAGGGGGGATTCGTTGCTTATCTCTGGCCATAGCTTCCAAAGCTTCGAGCAACTCAACAATCCTTCCTGATTTCAAGATGAGTTACAGCTCAAAAACATTTAATTTAGGATCTGTTTAGAGCAACCTAAATCTACTTACCAAAAATAAATAAAGAAAAGAAAAGCATTAGACAAGAATGAGCTTATCTGATAACTTTAACCAATGACCTAGATAGATATCCTCTGGAACATAACATATAAAGTATTATGAACGAAACAAATATGAAGTTTATTAGAAAATGTTATAATATCTTGCATTTTACTGATTCAGTCATATGACTTTGAATCAGGCAACAGCAGAAACAAATTTAAGCCATCACTTAGATAAAAAATTTACACAATTTGATAAAAAGTACATATATGTTTTTATAGTCAGAGTTTAATTTATGATTAATTACAACATGTCATGTGAAGATAAATTGAGTGAATTAATTTGGCACATATAAATTAAAATAAATGGCTAATTACACTTTGGTCCCTAAAATATGTGTAGAAATTTAATGTATAAAGAGAAATAGAGAATTGTATTATTGATTGATATAATGTTAATTTCATTACAATGATTCATGATTCCTATATATAGAAGAGGGTGAGTGTGTAGTAGGTAAGGAGTAGGTGAAGTGGAGGTGGTAGTGGTGTAGTGGGTTAGGTTTAGTGGAGTAGGTGAGGTGGTAGTGGTGTTGTGGGTTAGGTTTAGTGGAGTAGGTTTAAGTGGGTGAAGTAGGTGGAGAGTAGGTTTAGTGGAGTAGGTGAGGTGGTAGTGGTGTAGTGGGTTAGGTTTAGTGGAGTAGGTTTAAGTGGGTGAAGTAGGTGGAGAGTAGGTGGATTTTAACAGCCCCCCGCAAACTCAAGGGGGATAGGAACTAACCAACTTGAGTTTGGAGAGAGTAACAAAACAAGAAAATACATAAAAATAAAAGAGGATAAGAGACACTGTATGGTCGTGTCAGACCATTGGTGAAGACACTGGATGGTGGTGTCATAACGTTGTAGAGGACACTGTATGGGGGTGTCATAACCATGTAGAGGACACTGTATGGTGGTGTCATAACGGTGTAAAGGACACTGGATGGCGGTGTCAGACCGATGTAGAAGACAGTTTATGGGGTCATGTCGGACCGTTGTAGCAGACAATGTTGTGACAGTTGTGGTGACAGTTTACGGAGTCTTGCTGGACCCTTGTAGAAACTAACCGGAATCACTGTCGGGACAGTTTACAGAGTCTTGTCGGACCCATGAAGGAGCTAACCGGAATCAATGTCGGGACAGTTTATAGAGTCTTGTCGGACCCTTGTAGAAATTAACCGGAAACAATGTCGGGACAGTTTACAGAGTCTTGTCGGACCCTTGTAGAAACTAACCGGAATCTATGTCGGGACAGTTTACAGAGTCTTGTCGGACCCTTGTAGAAACTAACCGAAATCTATGTCGGGACAGTTTACAGAGTCTTGTCGGACCCTTAAAAAGTCGCACCCTCAAAAGGTGTGCCCAATCTGTCAAAAGGCGTGCCATCAAAAGGCGTGCCCAATCCATAAAAAGGCGTGCCATAAAAAGTTGCGCCCTCAAAAGGCGCGCCCACTTCATCAAAAGTCGTGCCCGACAGAAAGCGTCGAGCCATCAAAAGGTGAGCCGGAGACGCGGCGAGGCACGTGAGCGACAGAGCGGCGTGTCGGCCGCGTCGTCAGTGTCAATATAAACCAATGCGGAGGCGGTGGAAACCAAACCAGACTGAAACCTCTGAACTTGTCATTCTGAAACAATCTGTAAATACTCTGTATCTAACCCTTCTCGGAAACACTCAGCAACCCAAAAAACATGGCCTCTTCTTCCCGTTCAGCTACCCAGAACATGGCCTCATCTTCCCGTGGTCTGCTCACTCTCTTTCCCGACCTCAACGAGTCAACAAGAGAGATAACTGGTGCGGTGGCACTGGAACCTCAACCAAGCGCCCCGGAGTTTGCTCCGTTGAACTTTCCTATGCAGTCTGTGGAGCAAAGAATGGCAGTGCAGTCGGATGTGGAGGCCAATCAGTATACATTGAAGTCATGTGTGGAAACCATGACTGCGGTTACAAATTTGTCGAACCGGCTGCAGAGTAGGACAAATGAGGTGCAGCATTTAAACGCCCAACTGGCTCTGCTCCAACGCATGTATAAGGATGCGCGAGCAGAGATAAGTGTGCTGAAAGCAGAAAATAAGGAGCTGAAGCGGAAGGCCACCGTGATGTTCCGATTTGGAGGGCCGCCATATGCTGCAGTGGAGGAGCAGGGTGGAGTGATCGTGCCCAGTGGAGTGGGAAACACGGAGGCAACACCGTCAAGGGCCGCCCAGGACGGAGGCAAGAAGAAAAGACCTGCAGCAGAGTAGAGAAGAAAATTCTGCCTGTGGATGTGGTTGTTCGTTTTTTTTTTTTTTTTTGGTGTAAAATTGTGATCGGGGTTGATCCCTTGATATGAATAAAATGAGTTTGGTGTGCAGTTTCGTCTTCTTCCGGGTTTTTTTTTTTTTTTTTTTTTGTGTAAAAATAAAAATAAAAGGAAAGAAAACAAGAGATAAAGAAAATAGATAAAAAGAATTGGTAGATGGATTATATGAAAAACATCAGTGTGGGAAATGAAATAAAATAAAATAAAGAGTTGAAAAAAGCAGAGGTGGGTGAATAATATAAAAATAAAAAGAAATGAAAAGAGGGGGACAAAAGTTGGTGTCTGGTGTGATGATAAAGAAATAAGAAAAGAGGGGGACAAAAGTTGGGTGAGTAAAGATATTAAAAAGAAAGTGAGTGGTATCCATGTTGGGTGAGTAAAGATATTAAAAATGTTCTCCTCATAAGAAAAGGAAGTGAGTGGGTCTAGTGTGTCATTACCTTTCAAAACTCAAAGCTTCCGAAAAAAAAAAGAGAGAGTCAGTGCATAGAGAGAGAGAGAGGTTCGTAGCCCCTCTCCATTTGTGCTGGGTTTGCTGAGAGAGAGAAGAGAGAAAATCAGTTTGTGTACTTTAGACACAAGATGTTGATGCTAATGGTCAGGCTTAGCTTCCAGATCCATTTGGAATATTCTCTTCTTGTTTCATGGTTGCAACCAGTAGACAGAATCACTATCATCACTGCCAAACCAGCGCATGCTGCGTTCCCAATCATTGAGAGGGGCTGCCACACTGAAGGCAAGGCTGGAAAAGGGGTATGGAGCTACAAGTATATCCCTGACTGACGAACAGGTTGAAGAAGCAAATGTCTCAATAGCATTGAACTTTGTTTCTAAAGGGGGCGAGCTTCTTAAACGCACCAGGAAAGGAGCTCTCCACTGGAAGCAAGTTTCTATCAACATAAATTCAAATTGGCAGGTGGTAGCTAAAATGAAAAGCAAGCACATGGCGGGAACATTCACAAAGAAAAACAAGTGTTGCCGTGTCGTCACCTTTGTCAATGTTCAGAATGTGTAGAAAAGAAACGGAATAGATTAAGGTCCGGCGGACGGCTAAGGTGAGGTTGCCGCCCGCCGGTGAAGCGAAAAATATTAGGTTCTAAACCTGCTCTGATACCATGTAGAAATTTAATGTATAAAGAGAAATAGAGAATTGTATTATTGATTGATATAATGTTAATTTCATTACAATGATTCATGATTCCTATATATAGAAGAGGGTGAGTGTGTAGTAGGTAAGGAGTAGGTGAAGTGGAGGTGGTAGTGGTGTAGTGGGTTAGGTTTAGTGGAGTAGGTGAGGTGGTAGTGGTGTAGTGGGTTAGGTTTAGTGGAGTAGGTTTAAGTGAGTGAAGTAGGTGGAGAGTAGGTTTAGTGGAGTAGGTGAGGTGGTAGTGGTGTAGTGGGTTAGGTTTAGTGGAGTAGGTTTAAGTGGGTGAAGTAGGTGGAGAGTAGGTGGATTTTAACAATATGCATTGTTTTGTTATATTGGTCCCTAATATTTCAACCGTGTTACTTTCATCCCCAAAGTATTAAATGTGGGTTAAAGTGATCCCCATAGTTGACACCATCATAATTACAGATATTTTTTGTACAGAAAAATACATCTCAGGAAATAAAAAATCAAGCCTCTAGATATTGACAAAATTAAAATATTGGGGACCAAAAGTATTATTAACCTTCTTCATGAGGACCACTTTAATATACATTTGATGCTTTGGGGATAAAATTGACACAATCTAAACGTTGGAGACCAAAATGACACAAAGCACATACTTTAGGGACCAAAAGTGTAATTAAACATAAAACAAATCAAATGCAAAGATTAAAATTATATCAATGCACGAAACCCATTTATTTATTTTGTAAACTTAAATTAATGAATTGAACCATTATTTAAATAAATAAAAAAAATGGTGGTTGATAACACAAAAAATACTACACTACCTGTGCTATTTTAGGACAATAAATATTACAAACTAATAGAGTAGCTTGTGGTAAAAATGTTTAAAGAGCACTTTGGTTGTGCTAAAATTGAACAAAAAATATTACACTGCTAGAGATGCTCCAAGAACCAATGTACCAAAGGATGCATTGGTTCAAATGTTTCCATATCAACCTCACAAATCTAGATTGTAATGAAACATTGCTTTCTAGAGCTACTGCAGATATTTGCCATTTCATTGCAATTAGCAACTGAAAACTATGCCTAATCAAATACCAATGGTGGGGGACCAATCATCTTTGGAAGAGTAGATCAATCAGCTAGAACTTTTAGCAATGCACTATACAAAACAAATTACTAAAGAAACTAAACAACCTGAAATCAGCAATGAGTTAGATATTCTCTCCAAAATTACTGAAAAGAAAGAGTTCATAATCCCCATTACTGTACCCTTCTACAGTTCTCAATGCCACAAGTATCTTGGCAACTTTCCAGGATTTCTCGTAAATGAAAACTAAGGCAGAAATACATTAAACAAAAAAAATTGATTAAACACAAGGTCGTGAAAATAGTTCAATGATAGTACTGGTAAAATCTGAAAAGTAGGTGCAACTTTTTCATTGTTGAATTCATCATGTTTAATTTTGAAGATCTTCTACAGAATCTATAATAGTTCAACCAAAGGTTTTGCCAGATTATAAGGTTGACGTTCCTGATAAACAAAATAAATATCACAGTGATTTTAATGCATGTGACGTGACCTTATATAAGATACATTTCAGCTAATCAAAAAGGTAAGTTCCATTTTCATCTAAAATAGATTTATCAAATATACACAATTAAATGCATCCTAAGTGTGTGCACATATAATCTTCAATTAGGATAATGAACAATATATCAAAGATCAATCTTGCATTGGAGATTTGAGGCTTCAAAGTGTTCATGAGACAAGCTTCTGTTTGGCATTATTTAATCCAAATGAAATAAACTTCATATCAAAAGATAAAATTCAATACCTATTAGAGAAAAGGGGAAAAAAAAAAAGATATGATGTAGAAGCTTAATCCTTATAAACAAGTTCAAATATCAACTTTTAGATCCCGCTACATTTAAGCACAAGTTATGGAGATACATGTAATATGTCAAAACTTTCTTCACTAGTATAAATGACCTTCTCAACTTCCAGGCCCCCATGACTGAACTAGAGAAATATATCATTGGTCAAACTTTGGGCTGAATGTCTAAGAAGCTTTAAAAAAAAAAAAATCAAAAGTTAAAAATATTAGGAAGAAAGAGGTTCTAAAGACAATGAGATCATTCCTTTGATTAACATAAAAAACATAATAATAAAATATTTGTCCATACCTTCTCGACATAATGCCCGAAGATACAATGAAAGTGGATCCCCATATTTCCCATCATTATGTAAAACTTTTGTTCCCCCTTCAAAGTTTTTTAGGCCGCGAAAATGCCGAATAGCTTCTCGTACTACACAATACTTGGTAAAGCATTCCACTAACAGTCTGCAAAAGAAGGCATAATGACATAAAAGCTAGAAGTCAAAACCAATGTTTTCACTTAGAAAATATGAGGAAGAAGAACTCCGAAAATATGAGGAAGAAGGAATATATTTCTGTTATATTCAAAATTTCTTATCTTACAAGACCAAATGACACTCCTTATATAGGAGATATTACAAACATCATTATAACCCATTATATGCCACTTACATATTATATATTACCACTATCTACCACTATCATATTATATACATGCCACTATCTACCACCAACACTACTATCATATTCTATACATGCCACTATCCTTCACCAACACCACTATCATATTATATACATGCCACTATCTACCACCAACACCACTATCATATTCTATACATGCCACTATCCTTCACCAACACCACTATCATATTATATACATGTCACTATCTTATTATATACATTAACACAAATTTTCAGCATTTTCTAATCACACAAATATTCAATGGATATAGTTATTGAGCAAGACATTGGCCTTGATTCATTTTTTTTTTTTTTAAAAGTGCCACAGCATGTATTCCATTCATGAAAGCCTGTAATGACCATAGAGAGAGAGAGAGAGATTACTCACAACAAGGTCAATCAATAACAATACCACAACAAATATTAACGAAACAGATTTTATTATATTAGTTGTGATGGAAAAAATTCTACTTACGCATAGGTGTTGGCATTAGGTTGCAAACGTTTGTGATGTTCAATCATCATGCCAAGTAACTCAGCAACATCTTGTACCCTATATGTCACATGCAAGCCCCAGAAGAAAACATGTTATACAACAAGGATAACTTAAAATTAGAAATGCTTGACAAATCATAAATTAATCAAATAATATAACAAAATGTCACAAAAACCAGGATAGAATTTGTTAACATTTAGCAAGGAAAAAGCTAACACTTGCAACGTAGATAAGGTAACTGTCCATCCATGACCAAAATCATTGCTACAGATCAGCCCAAAATATTGAGAAAAATTAGTTCTCATCGACAACTATTAGCTTTCCTAATAGAATACATGCAAATTCACAATTTTCTTGGGGCAATGAATGTTGGGCCAAATCAAGTAGACCAAAACCCCACACAATCTTAGAGGTTTTTTTTATTTATTTATCAACAACCCCACACAATCTTAGAGGTTTATGTCTAGCAACCTATGTTAGATGGACTCAAGTACAAGTATCGGGTGAAAGTGCAATTGTCGGATCTTCATAAACTTAAATCCTAGGATTTGGGATATGTATCCATAAGTGGAACAAGGGTATGGGACATGTCATGGACACTTACATATGTCGCATATTGAATAATATTTGTACATAAAATGTTATATATTATATAAAAATGTACTTGAAATTAAATATGACGAAGGAAAATATTAAATTTCTATCTCTCATCCATGTGAGAGATTTGACATTTCTTTACTAGTAAATGTGAGTTTTGTTTTCTTCTAACGTCTTAAAAAATTAGAGGATCCAATATTCTAAATTTCGGTAGGGTGTCAAACACATATCCGACGCTCACACCCCTATAATATTCGGTGGACGTTGGTACTTTGGTGGAAACAAAAGTGTCCATGTAACATAGTTAGCAACTATAGATTGATGTTAGTTAATAATAATATCTTATAGTAGGTGTAGGGCTTGCAAAAAAGAAGGATATGAGGCTCCTATTTCTAATTTAATTCTTCACCAATTTCAATCCACATTTTCATAGAGCCTAAGAGCATCTCCAACAGTGAATTGGTAAAATGAATAGCTAAAGCTATAATTTAACAATGAACAATGCAAAAAAGTTATAGGATTGCAATGTTGCTCCAACAGTGAAATTGCTATTTTTTAGCTTAACCAACACTGGACCAACATCAACCGGATGACAAGCGAGCTTGCAAAATTCTGTTGATGAGTTCTTTAGCTATAGGTAGAACTTGAGCCAAATTTGACACAAGATATATCAATTGTTATTTTTAGCAACTCCAATAGCAGCCCATTGGAGCACCATATTTTCCCACACCTACTACATTATAGCAATAGCAGCTCTAATAGCTCACCGTTGGAATTGCTCTAAGAACCCATATTCTTGTCCCATTATTACATACTTCTCAGTTTGTGGACTATTCATGTACTCCTTACAGAAATTGTGTGCTCCTGTACAAGGAACGAAGCTACTTCATCAATAGGTTATGCTATTACTATTAGAACAAATATACCAAACCAAACTAGGCCTTGTGTCCCACTCAAGTAGGTTTGACTACATAAATCTTTTTTTGCACCATTCTACTCTGTCAAGGGCTATATGCTCAATTAAATTAAATAAATTCATATATTTTTTTTATTATACACCATGTCAATTTAGGTCTTCCCATCCCCTTAAGATTTCCATTTATGGTGATCACATCACTCTTCCTTATTGTTGCATCTACAAGTCTTTGTTGAACATGACCAAACCATCTTAGTCTATTATGTAGTCATCTTGGAGAATATTACTAATGAAAATCACAAAGCTAAACAAGGGAGCGTATTAATTGATAGACTCACTTAGGCCATTAGTGAGACCATAAAATATACTCACAGCTAAATCAGAATAATTAATGTATTTCCAGATTGTTTGAACTAATGACAACAGTGTTTTGGTCAAGTGGTCAACTCAGACTATCAAATCACAATAGGGACTACCCGAACAAACTGCCTAAGTTTCTGAAATATAGTCATCAAGAAAACAATGTGTGTTTGGTTTGAGTTTTTTGAATTAAGTTTTTTGAAAACTAAATTTTTTGTTTTTCATATTTTTTTGTTTTTAGTGAATATTTTTAAAATTTTAAACATTTTTTTTACTTTTTTAGATGCACCTTACTTAGATGTATCTAAAAAGTAAAAAAAATTATGAAAAACTATTTTAAAAAATTAATAAATACATAAAAATACGAAAAATATACTGAATTCTCGTATTTTATTTATTATTTTTTTTTTTGTATTTTTGGTATTTAGTGAATTTTTAAAAGATTTTTCACAAAATTATACTTTTTATGTGTATTTATGTTAGGTGTGTCTAAAAATTAAAAAAATTACTTAAAATATTAAAAAAATTCAGTAAAAACAAAAAAACAGGGAAAACAAGGAAGCAGAATTTTCTAAAAAGTGTTTTTGGAAAACCAAAAACAAGCAAAGTGAATTGTGTTGTAGCCAAGGATGTTCTTCAGAATTCACCTATCATAGGACTCAGCTCTTGTATATGCTTGGATCACCCAATTATATGTCTCTGTGTCTGGCTTCATATGATCTGCCATCCAAAGCTTATAATAAGTAACAAAGGAACTTTAACAACTTCAGTTATGACAAGATGGAGACAGAACATAAGTTAATATAGCCAAAACAAACAGCAAATCTGAATCCACAAAAGCGACTATAATTATTTTGAAAATTGTGGCATACCAAACAACTCTGCCACTGTCTACTACTGATTTCTCATATTAATTTCTAACTAACTAGATTTCAAGATTTTAGTTATACATGAACAGGGTCTAAACCGAAGCCAAATTGATAAAATCAGTAAGCGACACCAAAAAAAAAAAAAAAGGATGAGAGTACCCACTATCAACTCAACATGTGTATCGTTCTTAAGGTAAAGCATTGGGTATTTAGACAACACGACAAGGCAACCCCGTAGTGCAACAAATTTGCAACATTATGCAATTGCATCATTGAGGGTTGCCTAAAAAAGATGACATCTGACAAGCCCGTGGATATTGAGGTACCACAAGTGGTACTTCCTAATATTGTATTTGATGTAGTTGTTTGAATTCCTTCTGACATGCAATTGAAGAAGTTCTTGCTAATGGAAAACCGGGTCTTTGAATGTAGGGGTTGTTCTCATTTTACTTGACGTTTTAAATTAGCCCCTCTTGATCGCATTTCTCCCAAGATAATATATATATATAACAATCTGTCTTTTCTGAGTATCACCCAAATTAAAATATGTTCTTTCAATAGGCTCTTTTCCTAGTCAAAAATATAGTGAAATACAATCCCCTTCCATAATCTTTACATTCACTTCTTAAAATATCCTATACATGTAGGCAGAAACAAGGCAAGGGGTTAGATTTATCCCGATGAGAGCAAGAGTGACAAATACAATTTATAATGCCACAGCAACAGACATGGTATGCAAAATCATACGAAAAGAAAAGGGGGTATACATAATAACCATGACAGATGCATTGGATGAACATCAAGTGGTTGATATTATCTACGTTACACGGACTCGGGTGCGGGTATGGGATACGGGTGCGTATCTAAGGGTTGGACACTTTAAAATTAAAAATTAAGAATACGTGGATATGGATCCAAATGAGGATACGGGTACGGGAATACGTTAAATAGTTATTTTTAAATATATTTATTATATGAAGATGAGTTTAAAAAGTTTAAGGAATAACAAATTTTATTAAAAAAAAATAACAAATAAATAATAAATAAAAATTATAAACATTAATTTAGACTTAAAATAAATTATATTATATATGATAAAATAAATTATTTTAATTTTAGACATAAAAGTTATGTTATTTATGATATAATATATTATATAATATTTTTTTGAATAAATAATATTATATAATATGAATAATATTATATTAATATAGTTTATATTATATATTATATATAATTCAAATTATATTAAAAAGAAGAGACAAAGAGAGACTGATCAAAAAAGAAAAAAGAGACACAGAGAGAGAGAGAGTGACGAAGAGACGATCGAGATCGAGATCGAGATCAAAGGGGAAGATGAAGGAGCATAGTAGATCGACTTCGCAGATCGATCGATGCTCTGCAACCAAGTCAGATTGAAGTCGAAGGCCAGGTTCTCTCCTTGCTCTCTCCTCTTTCGATTCTTCTGCCGTATCCATTTCTAAGGAGCCGTATCCTGGCCGTATCCCGCACCTGTACCCGTGTCGTGTCGTGTCGTGTCCCACCTTCGAAATTCCAAAGAGTCCGTGTAACATAGGATATTATCCCTCCCAAGACCAGAACTTCATGTTTCAGAGAGGGAATCTATCAAATTTGATCAATCATTAATAAGTACTCCTAATGTGTAACAATTTATCCACAACTATCTAATTTCTTTAGGAAGATTGAAGAATTCCATGATATTGCAGAAAGAACGAAAGACTCAATTCCATTTGGGAAGGCTACCTAAAGTTAACTAAGCTTATTTAAGAAGATTGAATAGCTCTAAGACATCAAAAGAGCAAAACTTGGTTAAAAGGGAAATTTGAGAGGGGGAAAACGTCTCCATGATAAAGATATTCATAGTAGAAAAGAAATACATACATATATATATAAATATGAAATATGTTCTAACTCTCTCTCACGTACCACATTTGTCCTTTGAAATCAACGAAAGACCAGGCATGATTAGTAAGGAAGAAAAACACGAGAATATAGAACGGAATCAAACTACATTGAGAATTCAAAAAAAGTTGAAAAATGAAACCTAAGAAAACAAGTTGAAGATCAATGAGCAAGAACAAGAGCCACAGGCCACTGAAGGGGAGTTTACTGGGGGAGTTTACTGGAGAAACTCTAGCACAAACAAATCATCTGCTTTGATACCTTGAAGATTAACTAAATCATATTCTACTAGATAGGATACAACTTACCAAACAATTAGTTAGTATAGACATCAGAACTTGAGAGGGAGAATTATGAGCCGGATATGGGCCGAGTTAGAGGCCGAGCAAATTGGAGGCCCAATGGTGCGTTGGGCCGCGATAACTTTGGATTTGCCCGGAGTTGGGGCTGCTCAAAGATGGACCGAGCTACTTGGATCTGCGCAGGTGATAACCGTGCAACTTGCGTTGCTCGGTCAAAGGCACGCACCGTTAGCCCGGCCGAGAAGCTTGTGCCAGAAGCCCAGCTGGAAGGCCTTGGATTGACCGGTACGACCAATCTCAAGATCGGCTTCGCCGGAATGCTGCCGAGCATGGCTGGAAAGGATCTCAGTTGGAGCAATTGGGCATGAAACGCAGCATGGCCGTTGACAGCCGAGAAGATTCAGCCCGGCTGCCGAGCTCCCAGTAGAGTGGGCTGGCAGTCGGGTTAGGCGATGTTCAGCAAGATTTGTGCTGACAGATAGGATAGCAGAACCACGTGTCGAGAGATCACTAGGAGTAGATTTAGGGCGCAGAAGGTATATAAGCAAGTCTGCGCCCCCCATGCTGGACACACGAACATTTGGTAAGAGAAATACTTACACTCAACTTAGTTCTCTCTCTCTCTCTCTATCCCTGTGTGTGTGTCTGACTTGATCGTCGGAGGGGTTTTCCGGCCACACACCGTCGGGTAGCTCACTGCTGTTGTGCACGCAGGTGATCGAACAGAAACGGAGCTTGGAAGAAAGGAGTGCGGGCTTGCCTGAATATTTGCTCCCCGCACAGAACTAAATATAGAAATAATTTGAAGTGTAGAAGTAAATAAATAAAAGAAAGAATTCAAATTTCTTTGACCTCTCAATATAGCTTGATTTATTTCCATACTTTCTAGATTTCCTTCCTTAATAAGTGATTTTCGGTCCTTCAATGATAGTCCTCATTGACTCCCCATAATCTTTTTGTTCCCATCCTTGAAATGACCTTCTCCTAACAATGCTTAGTCTTTGTGCAATGATCATCATTGGCGATCCAAACTCAGTACACTTATGTCCACTTGAATAATTTCATTAGTATCCTCCAGTAATCGGAGAAAGGAGATAATGTTGCATGAGATGATGAGGAGTACGAGGGTTGGTGAGGTTGAAATCATTGGTGTCTTGAAATCACAGACAATCGATAAAGAAAGGAGATAATGTCACAACATCCACGTAACAAGGTGGGGGGTGACACGAGATGTAACTAAGGCTAAATGTTCAAACAAAGGCATGTTCTTGTTTTTTGGGGATTGGCCTAAAGTTACTTTTTCTCTTTTCCAGTGTTGGAAGTCATTCAGTCATTCCTAGTGATGAAGTCCTTGAGGTGAGATAGTGTTCGGTTAGGATTCAATAAAACCAGGGGCAGGGGGCTCATGAGGGGTTGTTGGATGTGGAGTTGAAGCAGGGTGTTATGTTTGAGGCTAATGAAGAAGGGGGTTCAGATGGGAATGAAGGCTGGGGTGGTATCTATACAGTGGGCACTATCGTAGTTGATTCCAACAAGGAAGAGAGTCAGCAAACTTCTAGGTTTTTGAGAAGTATAAATGAGCAGGATTGGGCTCTATATGATCCAAACTGGGACTTGGAAAATGTTTGTGATCCAATGGCA
This sequence comes from Camellia sinensis, assembly GCF_055761805.1. NCBI lineage: Eukaryota > Viridiplantae > Streptophyta > Magnoliopsida > Ericales > Theaceae > Camellia > Camellia sinensis. The sequence goes on along the minus strand of NC_138968.1, from coordinate 127,035,794 downwards.
GTGTTGAGTCTGGTTGACAATGGAAGTATATAGACGACTTTATATTCATTTAATTCTGCAAAGTCTATATTATTGTCAACACAGCAACAGTGAGCAACATATATATATATTATGATATGTACATCAAGCAGCTCATAGACCACTAGAAAGGTTATCACTTGCTCTCAACTAGGCATCTTGACAACATTATATTAATAACAGCACGAACCAGACTCGAACAATTAGGTTGGACTGCAAACCACTACTTGCGGACGACCCAAAATTTACATGAATGGAATAACTTGAGTTGATGTGTACACTGGACACTTGGGAAATAGTACACAAAAACATGCCTCTAAAGCAGCAAATTAGTTTCATGCGTTGAGAAGTACTACTGAGACGAAATACAAACAACTTACAGATAATTCAGAAAGTTTAGAGCTCCACTTTGCTCAATGTTGAACATAAGAATACCTATATATTTTAAGGCAATCCAGTGTTTCCAATGATAGTAATACCATCAAGTAAAAATAAAAAATATTTGTTCGAGGGGATATTGATTTTGACCTTGCAGATATCCTTGGCAGCATCATTGGGACCAACATTCTAAAGTGTTGAGACTTGAGACAGGTTCTACGCATGTAATGAAAATCCAAGTGTTTTCTTATCATCAAACTATGATTAAATATTTGGTTGAACACATAGGAAAGCAAATAAAGTGCCCCAAATTGTACTGTGCACATTCTTTTGGATTTCTCTTTCACACACTTCCAACAATTCAAAAAAAGAAAATTCATGGGTCTCCCAAGATTTTCAAAATTTTATAATTGTTCTGCAATGCATAAAAGCTGTAGCATCACAAACAGAAAAGGCTAATGTGCAAGCACGAAGGGAAGAAAAAGTTGTACACCTTCTCCATATTCCATATTCTCAAATGTTGCAAAAGCGATTTCAGGTATTCCACAAGTAGCCTACCAAAAGAAGAGAAGACAATATGTTGTTAAAACTTAAAATAAAGAAAAGTTGAGAATTCCTTAGCAGATGCCAGATGCACTCCACAAAAGCTCTCGTGTACTATGCATAGTTGATATTGGCGCAACCTAATTCCTTCTGACAACTAGGAGATATTGTTGGACAGATTATTTTTAAATAGTATACATAGTTGATACTGGCGCAACCTCATATACATATATCTTTTTATTTTGACAAGAATAACGCAATATAAATAGCAAACTATCAGACTGTTGAGTTCAATGCACTACATATTTTGGAAGACATTAAAAACAAATTGAACAGAAAAATATGTAGTTTGTACAACACTAGAACATCATGAAATGGAAGGCCCAAAGCTCTACAAGAACTAAAGTTCGATCTGCAAGGTTGAAGTTGGTGTTGCCTTGAAATCGACATATTCTCAATTTTTCCCACTTCTTTCAATTCTTTTTTTTTTTTTCCTCATGACTTCTATTGATTGCATCAAATAGGGGGGGTGCCTGCGCATAGTTAGTTAAGTCATATATGTTAGAGACATTGATAGGAGTCATAATAAAAGTATTACATATGCCTCTATCTCCCATCTTCAGTGATCTATTTTCTCTTGAAGCTACTACATTTCTCAGCAGTGTTTGCCCATGGGCAAACCTATTATCAGAATCTCTAGGCCGTTGTATCATAGAAAGCATACCTTATATGCCTCAATTTGATTTGATCCACTGTGCCAGCAGATCACCATTTTCAATTCTATCAGTCAGTATATTAATTCCAAAGGAGTTAAATCTTTGATTAATATTAACCTTCAACACACCAACAATTTTTCCAGGAATATCTATAACTAATATTTTTTAAACTAGCCAGCGACTTGGAGTACCAACTGATTTGAAGAAAAAGTTAAATCAACAAGTGAATGAAGGCCAAAAAATAACTTTCCAGCACAAGCAATTGACTGCAACAGACTTACCTGCACACTAAGAAGACAATTGAAATGGAAAGTAGTTGCCATCCGCCCAGCCGCCTCCATTTCATAGGCGATGGTTAATGCATTCAAGTGATCCCCAACTCTACAGTCCTCCTCAATTAAAAGATCATAAAGTTCATTGGTAGCTCGCAGTCCACCCTCAGCACCCTTCAGGAACACTTTGTTGGCATCTTCCAGATGATTGCTTCTGATAAGTTCCTCTGGTTACAGCAAGAATACTGACTTAGATTAAATGACAAAAGTGCAAGAAAGAAATAAATCACATGCATCAAAAATAGATAAATCAAGGGAGGGGGTTGATGGAACACTGTACCAACGAGAACCAACCAAGCTTGGCGAATGTCAAAATGCAGCTTTTCCATTGCTGCAAGGATTTCTAAGCCTCTTGTAGCACAGCCTTTAGAACCAAACAAACGAATCAACGCAACAAATGTTTCATGGAGAGGACGAATGCCTTCACTCAACTCCCTTCTCAATGCATGCATCTGCATTTAGGCAACAATATATAATGAAGAATGTCTACCAAAAACAAACATATATATATATATATATATACATGTAGGTTTAGAGAAGAGAAAGAGATAGGGATTGAGTTAGACCTCATCCCCTTTTATATTGATAATAATAAGTAATTACAGGAGTGCCATAAGGCATAATTTATGGGTCAGCCCATTACATCAATCAAGAAAGTAAAATAAGAATAAAATGCAACTAATATTAAATATTATTCCCTATTCTAACACTCCCCCTCAAGCTGGTGCAAAAATATCTCTCATGCCCAGCTTGTTGAGAATGCCATGAAATGGTTTGCTCCCTAGTCCCTTGGTGAGAACATCCGCTAGTTGGTCCCCAGTTTTCACAAATGGAATACATATGGTACCATTAGTGAGTTTTTCCTTGATGAAGTGCCTATCAATCTCCACATGCTTAGTTCTATCATGTTGAACTGGATTATGAGCTATGATGATTACTGCCTTGTTGTCACAGTATAGTTTCATGGAGTCGATCCGATAGATCCCCAAATCACCTAACAATAATTTAATCCATAGCAACTCACACACACCCTGAACCATAGACCTGAATTTTGCCTCAACACTAGATCTAGCAACCGCATTTTGTTTCTTACTTCGCAATGTGACTAGGTTGCCACCAACAAATGTGCAATATCCGGAAGTTGATCGTCTGTCAGTGACTGATCCAGCCCAATCTGCATCAGTAAATGCCTCCACACTAAGATAGTCATGTTTTGAGAAATAGAGACCCTTCCCAAGAGAAGACTTCAGGCATCTCAGGATTCTCATAACTGCCTCTAAGTGGGAAGTTCTAGGAGCATGCATAAACTGGCTAACCATGCTACAGCAATGGCAATGTCTGGTCGTGAATGGGATAAGTATATGAGCTTGCCCACTAGTCATTGGTATCTGCCCTTGTCCACTGGTGCTCCCTCTTGATCCTCACTTAGTTTCTGGCCTGGTTCTAGAGGTGTATCGCATGGTCTACCTCCAAGCAGTCCAGTTTCTTTTAGCAAGTCAAGTACATACTTTCTCTGACATATGAAGATGTCATCCTTGCTCCTAGCAACTTCAATACCCAAGAAATACTTTAAACTACCCAAATCTTTGATTTCAAATTCCTTGGCTAAGTATTCCTTCAACCGAGGGATCTCCTCAACATCATCCCCTGTCAAAACAATATCATCAACATAAACAATAAGAGCTATAATCTTGCTTTGTAATGAGTGTTTCACAAACAAGGTGTGATCAGCTTGACTCTGCTTGAACCCATATTTCAGCATAACTTGAGCAAACCTTTCAAACCAAGCCCTAGGAGACTGCTTTAGTCCGTAAAGTGACTTTCGAAGCCTGCATACTTTTCCTTTGGACTTAGCATCCGTAAAACAAGGAAGAATATCTATATAGACCTCTTCTGCTAGGTCTCCATTAGGGAAGGCATTCTTGACATCAAACTGATGAAGTGGCCAATCCAAATTTACAGCAAGAGATAGTAAGATTCTCACAGAGTTCATCTTAGCAACCGGTGCAAACGTCACCTGGTAATCTACCCCATAAGTCTGAGTGAAGCCCTTAGCAACCAATCTTGCTTTGTACCGTTCTATAGAACTATCTGCTTTGTGTTTTACCGTGTACACCCACTTACACCTAACTGGATGTTTTCCTCTAGGTAACTCCACTAACTCCCAAGTGCCACTTTTGCTGAGAGCTCTCATCTCTTCCATCATGGCATGCTTCCATTTAGGAATAGAGAGAGCATCCTAAAAACTAGTAGGTAGACTCACAGAAGACACTTTAGATAGAAAGGCTTTATATGACAAAGATAGATTAGAATAAGAGACATGATTAGTAATAGGATGCTGAGTACATGACCTAACCCCCTTCCTATTAGCAATGGTGTTAAAATCCACCTACTCTCCACCTACTTCACCCACTTAAACCTACTCCACTAAACCAAACCCACTACACCACTACCACCTCACCTACTCCACTAAACCTAACCCACTACACCACTACCACCTCCACTTCACCTACTCCTTACCTACTACACACTCACCCTCTTCTATATATAGGAATCATGAATCATTGTAATATATATCAATATATCAATCAATAATAATACATACAATTTATTCTCTCTCTTTCTCTATACATTATTTCTTACATGGTATCAGAGCTGGTTTAAAACCTAGTATTTTCGCTTCCCCGGCGGGCGGCAACCTCACCTTAGCCGCCCGCCGGACCTCAACCTATTCCGCTGATAAAATCAACAAAGATTTGTGCAACTGTAGTCATGTGTGAGGCTGATGGAGAAGAATTCTTCACCTCATATGACGAGACAGTCTGGAACTGGAAACACTGCAACATTCTGCTCTGGAATTCTGCAGCAGCTAGATTATAGCTTGGTTGAGTGCCAAGCTTTGGTTCTTCCACCCACTCTTGAACTTGCCCAGCAAAGTGTGAAGGTTCATGCTTGTGTTGGAGGGACTAGTGTGCGCGAAGATCAGCGCATTCTCTCCAGTGGGGTTCATGTTGTTGTTGGTACTCCTGGTCGTGTGTTTGACATGTTGCGGAGACAATCACTTCGCCCTGTTTACATCAAAATGTTTGTCTTGGATGAAGCTGATGAAATGCTGTCACGAGGTTTTTAAAAATCAGATCTATGATATTTTCCAGTTGCTGCCACCCAAAATCCAGGTTGGGGTGTTCTCAGTTGCTGCCACCCAAAATCCAGGTTGGGGTGTTCTCTGCCACAATGCCACCAGAGGCTCTTGAAATCACCAGGAAATTCATGAATAAGCCTGGAAAGAGAAAAAGCTCATGCTAGGATTTGCGAAGTGATTCGCTGCAGGATTTTTGGCTTTGGATGAAACCCTTACCATACTCCACTCATTCTCTCCAACTGTTCTAACTTTTTATTTTTATTATTATTATTATTATAATCAATGCACTCATGTTCCCCACTAACAGTGTCCACTTTTGACCCAAACCATTTTCAATCCATCATTTCTCCTTCACCTTTTGCACCCCACTCACCGACTCTCTCTCCACTTTATCACATGGGTTTGTCCCTCTCTCTCCTCCATTTGATTTCAAAAATCACTTATTTTTATTTATTTTTTTCCAAGTCACTTTTCCTCTTTTTTAAATACCCCACTTTATTTTGAAACAATCGCACTGATGTTTTTCATATAATCCATCTATAAATATTTTTTATCTATTTTCTTTCTCCCTTGTTTTCTTTCATTTTATTTTTATTTTTTCAACAAAACACTCCCCAAAAAAAAAAAAAAAAAAAAAAAAACAACAACAACAACATCATTTTACAAACTTGTCATTTCTTCATGCCGGGGATCAACCCCGATCAGCATTTTACACCATAAAAAATAAAAAATAAAAAATAAAAAAAATAAAAATAAAAAAAACACAAAACAAAACAAAACACAACCAACACAAATCGGAACAGTGGGATTTTTCTTCTCGCCTATTCTGCCGGTCTTTTCTTCTTGCCGCCGTCTTGGGCGGCCCTTGCCGGTGTTGCCTCCGTGTTTCCCACTCCACTGGGCATGATCACTACTCCCTGCTCCTCCACTGCAGCATATGGCGGCCCTCCAAATCGGAACATAAAACTGGCCTTCCGCTTCAGCTCCTTGTTTTCCGCCTTTAGCACACTTATCTCTGCTCGCGCATCCTTATACATGCGTTGGAGCAGAGCCAGTTGGGCGTTTAACTGCTGCACCTCATTTGTCCTACTCTGCAGCCGGTTCGACAAATTTGTAACCGCAGTCATGGTTTCCACACATGACTTCAAGGTATACTGATTGGCCTCCACATCCGACTGCACCGCCATTTTTTGCTCCACCGACCGCATCGGAAAGTTCAACGGAGCAAAACCAGAGGTGTTTGGTTGAGGTTCACGGGCCACCGCACCTGTTATCTCTCCTGTTGACTCGTTGAGGTCGGGAAAGAGAGTGAGCAGACCACGGGAAGATGAGGCCATGTTCTGGGTAGCTGAACGGGAAGAAGAGGCCATGTTTTTTGGGTTGCTGAGTGTTTCCGAGAAGGGTTGGATACAGAGTATTTACAGATTGTTTCAGAATGACAAGTTCAGAGGTTTCAGTCTGGTTTGGTTTCCTCCGCCTCCGCATTGGTTTATATTGACACTGACGACGCGGCCGACACGCCGCTCTGTCGCTCACGTGCCTCGCCGCGTCTCCGGCTCACCTTTTGATGGCTCGACGCTTTCTGTCGGGCACGACTTTTGATGAAGTAGGCGCGCCTTTTGAGGGCGCAACTTTTGATAGCACGCCTTTTCATGGCACATCGTTTGATAAAGTGGGCACGCCTTTTGATGGCACGCCTTTTGAAAAATTGGGCACACCTTTTGAGGGTGCAACTTTTACAAGGGTCCGACAAGACTCTGTAAACTGTCCCGACATTGATTCCAGTTAGCTCCTTTATGGGTCCGACAAGACTCTGTAAACTGTCCCGACATAGATTCCGGTTAGTTTCTACAAGGGTCCGACAAGACTCTGTAAACTGTCCCGACATTGATTCCGGTTAGCTCCTTTATGGGTCCGACAAGACTCTGTAAACTGTCCCGACATTGATTCCGGTTAGTTTCTACAAGGGTCCAACAAGACTCCGTAAACTGTCACAACTGTCACAACATTGTCTGCTACAACGGTCCGACATGACCCCATAAACTGTCTTCTACATCGGTCTGACACCGCCATCCAGTGTCCTCTACACCGTTATGACACCACCATACAGTGTCCTCTACATGGTTATGACACCCCCATACAGTGTCCTCTACAACGTTATGACACCACCATCCAGTGTCGACACCAATGGTCTGACACGACCATACAGTGTCTCTTATCCTCTTTTATTTTTATGTATTTTCTTGTTTTGTTACTCTCTCCAAACTCAAGTTGGTTAGTTCCTATCCCCCTTGAGTTTGCGGAGGGCTGTTAAAATCCACCTACTCTCCACCTACTTCACCCACTTAAACCTACTCCACTAAACCAAACCCACTACACCACTACCACCTCACCTACTCCACTAAACCTAACCCACTACACCACTACCACCTCCACTTCACCTACTCCTTACCTACTACACACTCACCCTCTTCTATATATAGGAATCATGAATCATTGTAATATATATCAATATATCAATCAATAATAATACATACAATTTATTCTCTCTCTTTCTCTATACATTATTTCTTACAAATGGGAACATCAAGATCTGAAAAATCAGGAATAGAAGTACTAGAATCAGAATTACCTGGACTCTCAGGAGAGGGGGTTGACTTTGGACACTCATCCGGAGAAGAAGTTGGCAGTAGAGACGGGAAAGTAGGCTCTTGCATCCAGGTGACTTGTTGTCTGTCCTTGTCCCTGATATAAACTTTGTATGGATCCGTTTCCCTACCACCTGCTGGAAGTGGAACAGGAATCTCTTCACACCAAAGCTCCCCCTAAAGGGAGGACTGTGATACCGGAGAGGTCGGAAAATAAGGTTGAGACTCAAAGAAAATGACATCCATTGAGACAAACCATTTGCAAGTGGGAGGATGATAACACTTATAACCCTTTTCGGTGGCAGAATAACCCAAGAAGACACACTTAAGAGACCGAGGATCTAATTTACCACGCGTGGGTGAATGATTATGGACAAAGCAAACACAGCCAAAGGTCTTAAGAGAAAAAGAGAACCCAGAAGAGATAGACCCGAACAAAACTTGGAGAGGTGTTTGTTTGTGAAGAACCTGTGTAGGAAGACGATTAATCAAATAAGCGGCAGTGAGAACCGCTTCCCCCCAATAGAATCAAGGAACCCTCATCTCAAAGGATAGACAACGGGCGACATCAACGAGATGGCGATTTTTGTGTTCTGCAACACCATTTTGTTGAGGGGTATTAGTGCACGAAGTCTGGTAAATAATGCCATGAGTGGAAAAGTACGTGGCAAGACCAGAGTTAATATATTCCCCCCATTATCAAAACGTAGAATTTTGACAAACGCCCCAAACTGAGTACAAACCATTTTATGGAAGTTTTGAAACACAGAAAAAACCTTACTTTTATCTTTCATCAAATAGACCCAAGTGGCCCTGGAACAATCATCTATGAAGGTAACAAACCATTTGTGACCGGTTAAAGACACAAAACGGGAAGGACCCCATACATCAGAATGAATCAAAGAAAACGAAACTAAACTTTTATTAATAGGAGCAAAAGAGACTCTGTGTTGTTTGCCAAGTTGACAAGACTCACATTGAAAATTGGACACATTATTTTGCTTAAAAACAGAGGGAAATAAATGCTTAAGTAATAAAAAAGAGTGATGTCCTAAGCGACGGTGCCATAGCCAAATGTCTTCCTTGGTAGACGGTAACTGAACAGATGAATGAGCTAGCTTGTCAGACTAATCCAGAATGTAGAGCCCATGTTCCTCTCTACCACTGCCAATCCTCTTCCTCGTGATAAGGTCCTGAAAAAGACAATGATCAGGAAAAAATGTCACGCTACAATTTAAATCACAAGTAATACGATTCAAAGATAAAAGATTAACACTGAAATTGGGAACATGGAGAATAGAAGACAAAGGAAGGGAAGAGGTGGCATGAATTAGATCTTTCCCTGACACAGACAAAATGGTACCATCTGCAATACGCACTTTTTCCTGACCTGAGGAGGGGTTATACTCTGAAAATAAATTAGAAGAGCCAGCCATATGGTCGGAAGCACCAAAATCAATAATCCATGGGACAGTCATATGAGAGAGCAATGCATATGGGAAGGAAGCCAAGTTACCTGAATTGGCAAAGGAAGAAGAGGATGCACCTGTAGCAGAAGTGGAGGCTCGACGATCTAGCAAGTAGCGAAGAGCAATCTCAAAATCCGAGGCAGATAACCCTGAAACATCAACAGCAAGAGAAACAATCGGAGATGAAGATAATGGCTCAACAGTGTCTGAAAGATGTGCCCGTGTATTGGCCCCTCGGCCTTTAGACTGACCAGACCGACCTCCTCGAATACCAGGACGGTCTCCTCGACCACCAGAGGGGTTGCCATGCAGCTTTCAACAAGTCTCTCATGTGTGGCGAGGTCTACGACAATAATCACAGTAAAGATTATCCTTCTCAAAGAAAGGACGAGAACTAGGAGTCACACGGTCGCCATCGCAAGGAGGTGCAGAAACCAAGGCCGAGCGATCAGTAGTAGTAGAAGGAAGCATCGCAGAGCAACGACTCTCCTCATTCTGCACAAAAGCAAAGGCTTCTTGGAGAGAAGGAAGTACATCCATGCCAAGTACCCTGCTCCGAACCGGATCATACTCCATATTTAGGCCTTCCAAGAACTTGAAAACCCACTCTTGTGCCACAAACTTTCGGTAACCAACAGAATCAATGGGACAGACAGGTTTGTAATCCTGAAGGTGATCAAGTCGCTTCCACCCATTGCTAAGGAAGGTAAAATACTGAAGGATAGTCATCTCACCTTGTACCGACCTTTCAATGGAACGACGTAACTCAAAAGTCTGAGAGAAGTTTCCCTTTCGGGAGTAAGTAGTAGCTACAACCTCCCAAATATCATGGGCAGTGTCCATAGACAAGTAGCCCTCTCCAATCTCAGGGACCATAGAGTGGATCAACCAACCCATGATGAGGGAGTTGGTGACCTCCCACTGATCATAACTCAGGTCCACAGTGCTGGGTGCCGGTATCTTGCCATCGATATACCCCATCTTCCCTCTGCTCTTCAGAAAAATAGTCAAACTCTGCGACCACGTTAGATAGTTCTGACCATTGAATAGAGAGGTGGTGATTTTAAGACTAGGGTTGGGATTATCAGTTATAGTAGTAGGTATAATACAACTCTCACTCCTAGGTGTCCGAGAAGTAGTGGACACATTGGTGGAATCTACCATGGAGACACTACTACCCAACCCACAACAAAAAACTAGCACTAATCACAAACCCGGAAGATGATAGAGGGATACAAGCACAATGACCACAAAGAATATGAAATAATTAAAAAAGAATAATTTTACTTTCTTTCTTTTTTTTTTTTTTCTTTTTTTTTTAAGACGTAATACATAAGTAAGGAGAACAGGGCCAAGAGACGATGCTAAACAACCCTTACGTAATGCCCAGCAACACCGACGACCCTTAGAGATGCAGTCGAATGGCACCCAACCAGCAAGGAGGCTGGGTGTCGAGAGGAAGGAGAAGCCTGTCGAGGGAAAGGGAAGAAGAAAAAAACCTAGCGACGCTGGTGAGGAGGTGAAAAAAGGCTGTCGGTGCTGGTGCTGTGGTGTAGTGGGACTGTCGGCGCTGGTGGAGTGGTTTAGGAGGGCTGTCGGCTCTGGTGGGGTGATATAGAGAGGTTGTCGACTGGTCTAGGCGAGTTACAAGGTTGTTTCGGGTGCTGGGGAGGCAAATACGAACAGTAGTGACGACTGGGCTAGGGAGCTAGGGCATGGCTCTGATACCATGTAGGTTTACAGAAGAGAAAGAGATAGGGAATGAGTTAAACCTCATCCCCTTTTATATTGATAATAATAAGTAATTACAGGAGTGCCATAAGGCATAATTTATAGGTCAGCCCATTACATCAATCAAGAAAGTAAAATAAGAATAAAATGCAACTAATAGTAAATATTATTCCTTATTCTAACAATACATACATGTGAATGTATATAAACTTACACACAGAACCTAAGAAGCACATATACAGAGACATACGCCAACATGACAATTTTCAAGAAAATAAAAAATAAATACAGACACAGCAGGCACACAATAACAATTCTATGTTTTTTACATAACAAATATATATTTTGTTTTGTATACCAAAGTAATAAGAAATCATTGTCCACATTCTGTGTTGGAAAAGAAGTACGGACAAAAAGACAATATCTAGTTTAAAAAGCTCTATTCCCAAACAACCTTGGAGCCATAATGTAGATTCATAGGGCTTTCTTTGAGATGGCACCCATACCATTCCTAACAATTGAAGCATATGGTTTTGAGGAATACCATGGGTAATCTGAAAAGCTGGTGGAAAAAAACGTCCGAGCACCCCTGATTATATACAGTCTGACGAGCACCTCATATTGAGAAAAAGTCTCAAGATTGAAATGGGACAGCAGGATCCCTTAACTCTTGTGTTGTGTGTGCAGCTTTAACGCAGAACTTCGATTTCCATTTATTGATTTAGTTAATCCAGCCCAGCAGTTAACTAAAGAGTTAACATGACCAACTTGAACATTGTTCTGAGAAAACCCATTAGACCAAAGAAACTTTGTTGAAAGCTGATCTCCAGTAGTGGTTGCACATGCATTTTTTGTGATTGTAGAGCCCTTCTACTAGCAAGGCACTAAGTGAGACAAATTGGAAGTTTTATGATTTTGGATTCCCTAAATTTAAAAAACCTAAAGAAGAGGTTTTAATAATACAAATCCACATTATGTTGATTTGGGAAAACTTCATTTCACCCCCTATGGTTTACTCCATATGCAATTTGCCCCTTATCACTTGAAAATAAGCACATAACCCCTGTGGTTTGTTGACTAAAGTGAATTGTCAAGCATTCTGTCAAATTAACAAGTGCAAAATATGTGCCAAAACATAAGGGGGCAATGTGCTCATTTGCAAATGTCAGGAGGCGAACCGTACATGGAGTAAAGCACGTGGGGTTAAAGTGAATTTTGCCTCCCAACAAAATAACGAAAATGTTTGTGGTTATGTGTTTAGTCTTTTTAGTCTTATGACGTTACTTATGACGTTACTTTTGCACTAGGGTATTTTAGTCTTTTTGCTTCAGTCATTAATGGCCTTGATGGTGCATTTTAGTCCACAAACCATAGGAGGTTATGTGTTTATTTCAAAATGACAAGGCGGTTATGCGCACATGGGCCAAACCACAAGGAGATAAAGTGAAATTTGCCCTTTTGATCTTAATTGATGTGTTGCATGTCTAACTAATGGAAAAGTGTGTCCCCTAAATATCTAAAGGATGTTCAGTTCTAAAAAGTTATATAGATCATTGGACAAGCTAGGACACATATCATTATGTGTCTAAAGAGTGTTGGCTTCAAACACATGCTTGACAAAACACAACACCTTTTTATAAGTCTCCATGCTTCCCTTAATATAGAAATAAGTACACTCAAATTAATTAGTTACAGTCGAACCTATGACTTCAATAGTATAGGGTATCTATAACTTCTATATATAATTGGGTCAGGTCTATGCTAGCACATGGTTGGGCAATTTGTGGACTTGTAGCACTAATGAATAAGTTATGGGTGCTATGACATGCATATGTGGCTCGGTTGTGGGCAACACTTCCAGAGGGTACACTATTGTGTATGGTGATGTGGTTGGAAGCCTTGCCGACAATGGGACCCTCTATGGGGCAAAGGCCTCGCTGCTGAGCAAGTTTAGTAAGATGAAGAGCCAAATGGCAATGTAGATATGCAACTTGGAACAAGCATGCCCACAAGCGGCATTTGATATACAGAAATACTGTTAGAATTTACCTTCACCTCACCTACTCCACTAAACCTAACCCACTACACCACTACCACCTCCACTTCACCTACACCACTACCACCTCCACTTCACCTACAACACCTATATCTCCTATATAAGGAGCCTCTCACATTTGTACTAATAACAACAATAAGATATCAATCAATAATACATCAGTTTATTTTTTTACATGGTATCAGAGCAGGTTTAGAACCTACTATTTTCGCTTCCCGGCGGGCGGCAACCTCACCTTGGCCGCCCGCCGGACCTCAACCTAATCCACTAAAATTTTCTACACATACCTTCACTCTTCTCTGTCCTAAAGTCTGATCTTTCATTCCGATCCGATCCGATCCAATCATCAACATCGAAATCAGAGAGGCCTAGGTCTCATCACTGTCTTCATGTACCTCTGGATGCACAATCTCCCCCAAGAGAAACCTCGACACCAACACACTGAAAGCAGGCTCACCACTCTTGATGATGTGAGTAAACGACACTGCAATACTCACTGTCGCAGCCACATGCCCAATTGTATGCGCCACAGCAACAGGAAAGAGGGTTTTCCAGAACTCGAAATCAGTCTTTGGTGCTTCGGCTAGTCTGGTAGCCCAAGAGATCAACATCATGAGAGATTCACAAGCGAGAGATAGAGTCGAAGTAAGCCATGGAAAAGGAAAAGAATTTAGTATTTTTTTTTTGTTGTAGATGTTGAAGATCACATTCAAAGCCAACCCAGATCGCTTCTGTATATTTCCAATCCAGTACCCACAAATCTGGGAGATGTACAAGAAGGCCGCAGCATCGTTCTGGACTGCCGAGGAGGTCGATTTATCACAAGATCAACGACACCGGGCCGCAACTCTACCTGCCGATGAGAGGCATTTCATCCCCCACGTCCTTGCTTTCTTCGCCGCCTCTGCTGGACTTGTCTTGGAGAATCTCGCCGGAATCATCGTCAACTCCAGTCTCCATTTGGGAGTCTCAGCTTCGTCTGAGAGGGTCCTCCGATTAGGAGCTGTGAACGAGGGAAATGGATGGCTTAGTTGAGGATAATCTGAAGGTGGAGGCAGATGGGAAAGGAGATGAAGCAGAAGTCTTCTCTGGTCTCTCTCTCTCTCTCTCTAATAATCAACCCATATGCCCCCACATCCCCCCCCCCAACGATATTTCCCTTTTCTTCCCACTTCCGTTTATTCTTATTCTTATTATGAACCACCTCAGAACCATGTGCATCCCTTTTATGAAACTTTCTTTATTTTATTATTTTATTTTATTTTATTAAAAAAAAAAAAAAAAAAAACCAAAGCCACCCACGTGGGTTGGTTCTCATAAATCTGCAATTTGATAGCATGCCATCATCCACTAATTTTTTTTTTTTTGTGTTTTTTAAACCCATCTTCACCTTTTGCACTCACGTGGTTGGTTCTCACTTTTTCATCATCAATAGTTGGTTCTCTTTTCTTTTCTTTTCTTTTTCTCTTCAATTTTTTATTAAAAAAATAAATAAAAATAAATAAAAATAAAAATAAAAATAAAAAAACTGGGCCAATAAACCCCGTGAACCACTTTTCTTATTTCCCCTATCTTTCGTTTTGATTTCAACTTTATTCTTATTATTTCTTTCTTTATTTTTTCTTTCACATTATTTTTACTTTTTTTTCAAATTTCATTCATACCATATAATTTTGCACACCCAACCATATTTTATTCATCTCAGGGATCAACCCCGATCACAATTTTCCCACAAAAAAAAAAAAAAAAAAAAAAAAAACAAACAAACAAACAAACAAACAAACAATCAAAACCAACACATATCGGAACAGTGGGATTTTTTCTCTCTACTCTACTGCAGGTCTCTTCTTCTTGCCTCCGTCCTGTGCAGCCCTTGCCGGTGTTGTCTCCATATTTCCCACTCCACTGGGCCTGATAACTACTCACTGCTCCTCCACTGCAGCATATGGCGGCCCTCCAAATCGGAACATCACGGTGGCCTTCCGCTTCAGTTCCTTATTTTCTGCCTTTAGCACACTGATCTCTGCTCGCGCATCCTTATACATGCGTTGGAGCAGAGCCAGCTGGGAATTTAAATACTGCACCTCATTTGTCCTACTCTGCAGCCGGTTCGACACATTTGTGACCGCCGTCATGGTTTCCACGCATGACTTCAGAGTATACTGATTAGCCTCAATATCAGTTTGCACCGCCATTTTTTGCTCCACCGACCGCATCGGAAAGTTCAATGGAGCAAAACCAGAGGTGTTTGGTTGAGGTTCACTGGCCACCGCACCAGTTATTTCTCTTGTGGGCTCGTTCAGTTCTGGAAAGAGCGTGAGCAGGTTCTGGGTAGCTGGACGGGAAGCAGAGGCCATGTTTTTGGATTGCTAAGTGTTTCAGCGAAATAGCAATTTCAGACTGGTAATGTTCGGAAGGGTTGGTGACAGAATGGCAACAAAGAGTTCCACAGTTTCTCTCTCCGCAGAGGCAGAGTTTTTTTCAGCGAAGGGTTGGTTTCAGAGGTTTCAGAATGGTATGCCTCAGCCTCAGCCTTCGTCTTGGTTAAATAGCCGAGGCAGCCACGCGTATCGCGCGCCTCTTGCCGCCCGACAAACTGGCACGCCTTTTCATGGCACATCTTTTGACAAAGTGGACACGCCTTTTCATGGCACGCCTTTTGATGGCACGCCTTTTGACAAAATTGGGCACACCTTTTGAGGGTGCAACTTTTTATGGGTCCGACAAGACTCTGTAAACTGTCCCGACATTGATTCCGGTTAGCTCCTTTATGGGTCCGACAAGACTCTGTAAACTGTCCCGACATAGATTCCGGTTAGTTTCTACAAGGGTCCAGCAAGACTCCGTAAACTGTCACAACATTGTCTTCTACAACGGTCCGACATGACCCCATAAACTGTCTTCTACAACGGTCCGACATGACCCCATAAACTGTCTTCTACAACGGTCCGACATGACCCCATAAACTGTCTTCTACAACGGTCCGACATGACCCCATAAACTGTCCTCTACAACGTTATGACACCCCATACAGTGTCCTCTACAACGTTATGACACCCCATACAGTGTCTTCACCAACGGTCTGACACGACCATACAGTGTCTCCTATCCTTTTTTATTTTTATGTATTTTCTTGTTTTATTCCTCTCTCCAAACTCAAGTTGGTTAGTTTCTATCCTCCTTGAGTTTGCGGGGGGCTGTTAGAATTTACCTTCACCTCACCTACTCCACTAAACCTAACCCACTACACCACTACCACCTCCACTTCACCTACACCACTACCACCTCCACTTCACCTACTACACCTATATCTCCTATATAAGGAGCCTCTCACATTTGTACTAATAACAACAATAAGATATCAATCAATAATACATCAGTTTATTTTTTTACAAATACCTTTCAGGAGTTGTTCTTGTCAATAAAGCTTATGGGCCAAAGAAATGACAAACAAGTGTTCCTAAAGACTCAAATGGTAATAATGAACCTCGACTTTATGGAGTCTACAAGCTTCACAGGCTATTTCCGTTGCATAAAATGTTGGTCCATGACACCATGCTACACCACCCATGTATGGCATGGTTTTTAATGGAAAACAAATAAAGATAGATGCCCAACAATTTTTATAAACTTTTACATTGCTTAAAATGAGAGTTTGAATCCCTCTTTTGGCAATTGATGGATTTGCGTAATAGACTAGATCAAATTCAAATGCCAACTTGACTAAAGGTAGGGAATTCTACACGCTTTGAATCTATAAAATTTGAATTGTGAGTTAGTTTTACCATAACCATACCAAGCCTTAAGTCCCATCAAATGGGGTCAGCTACATGAATCCTTTTTCTCCACACAGTCCTATCAAAGGCCATTTCATTAGTCAAATTAAGTAGATCCACATCTCTATTTACAACGCAAACCAACGTTAATTTAGGCCTACCCCGTCCCCTAACACTTCCATCTACCGTTACAACATCGCATTTCTTCACTACTGCCTCTGCTGGTCTCCGTTGAATATGACCAAACCATCTCAATCGACTCTCTCTCAACTTATCTTCTATCGATACTACTCCTACCCATTCTCGAATATACTCATTCCTAATTCTGTCTTGTCTAGTCTTGCCACACACACATCCACCTTAGCATTCTCATCTCAACCACACTCATCTTATCTGCATGTTGTCTCTTGGTTGCCCAACACTCCGTCCCATACAACACCTCTGGTCTAATAGCCATTCTTTAGAACTTACCTTTAAGTCTAGTGGGTATTCGTTTATCGCACAGTACCCCAAACGCACTTCTCCACTTACACCATCCCGCCTTAATCCTATGGGCCACATCCGCATCGATCTCCCCCACTGTTGTGATAATCGACCCTAAATAACGAAAATGTTCACTCTTAGGCAGTTCTTGGTTCTCAATCTTTACTTATCCTCTGCTTTCATTGTTATTGTTACTAAATTTACACTCCATGAACTCTATCTTAGTTTTACTTATCCAGAATCCTTTAAATTCAAGAGTTTTTCTCCAAATCTCCAACTTTGTATTAACTCCTTCTCTAATCTCATCTACTAACACTATATCGTCTGCAAAAAGCATACACCATGGCACGTCATTCTGGATATTTCTCGTCAACCCATTCATAACTAAAGCAAAAAGATAAGGACTTAAGGTAGATCCTTGGTGTAACCCTACGATGATAGGAAATTCATTTGTCTCTTCAGCAAGCGATCTAATAGTGGTCAGCACCCCTTCATACATGTCCCTAATCACATCAATGTAACCGTTTGTCACCCCTTTCTTTGTTAACACCCACCATATTATATCCTGGGACACTCTATCATATGCTTTCTCAAGGTCGATAAACACCATATGAATGTCTCTTTTCTTTTCTTTATACTTTTCTATTACTCTCCTCAAAAGATAGATCCCTTCTATTGTTGACCTGTCAAGCATAAACCCAAATTGATTCTCTGACACCTCCATTATATCTCGCAATCGGCGTTCTATCACCGTCTTCCACACTTTCATTATATGACACATTAGCTTGATTCCTCCATAATTGTTGTGATTCTGGACATCTCCTTCATTCTTATAGATTGGCACTAAAATACTCTTCCTCCACTCATCTGGCATGTTCTTAGTTAACAAAATTTTGCTAAACAACCTAATTAACCAAGCAACCCCCGTTTTACCCAAACACTTCCAAGGTTCAATAGGAATATCATCTGGTCCTAAAGCCTTATTTGATTTCATCTTCTTAAGTGCAATCTCCACTTCAAAGTTCCTAATCCTGCGGTAGAACCTATAGTCTTGGTTTATCGTATTACTGGTTATTTCTTCTCCTATTGCCGTACCTCCATATTCCTCATTTAATAGTTTCTTAAAATAGTTCTTCCATCTTTCCTTAATCCCTTCATCTCTCACCAATACCTTAGAATCCTCACTCTTGATGCACTTAACTTGATTAAAATCTCTTGTTTTCCTCTCCCGTATCTTAGCAAGTTTGTATACCCTCTTCTCTTCCTTCTTACTATCTAGTGTATAGGTCATTATAAGCTTTCAACTTAGCTTCTCTCATTACTTTCTTGACCTCCTTATTAGCCAGTCTATAACTCTTAAGGTTTTCCTCAATTCTATCCTTTTGTCACTTTTTAAAGCATTCTTTTTTTGCTTTAACTACCACTTGAACCTCTTCGCTCCACCACTAAGTTTCCTTAGAGCTGAGTCCCGTTCCTTTTGACTCTCCAAGCACTTCCCTTGAGATTCTCCTCATACAATTAGCCATCGAGTTCCACATAGTATTAGCATCATTTTCCAAACCCCAAGTACCTTCCTCATCCATTCTATTCTTAAATATTTCTAATTTATCCCCTTTCAGGTCCCACCATCTCGTTCTACGACGCCCACCATCCTTCCTAACTTGGTATTGCCCTCTAAAACATAAATCTAGTACCAAAATCCTATGTTGAGAAGTCAGGCTCTCTCCAGGAATCACCTTACAATTATTGCATTTTAGGCGGTCCACTTTTCTCACTAAGAAGTAATCTATTTGGCTCATAACTGACCCACTCTTAAAGGTTATCAAATGCTCTTCCCTCTTCTTATACATAGTATTGACCACCATCAGGTCAGAAGCCAACGCAAAATCTAAGATACTCTCTCCAATCCCATTTTTGTCACCAAAACCGTATCCACCATGCACCCTTTCATAGCCTAGTTTATCTACGCCTACATGGCCATTAAAATCTCCACCTATAACCAGGTTCTCTCCTACGAGTATCTCCTGTAAGATCTCATCCATTTGCTCCCAAAAATCCCTCTTAGTCTGATCATCTAATCCTACTTGAGGGGCGTATGCACTAATAACGTTCACTATATTCCCTCCAATAACTAATTTAACTAACATAATCCTATCCCCTTTCCTAATAACCGCCACTACATTCTCTACAAGACCCTTGGCAATTAAGATTCTTACCCCATTCCGACGTCTATCCTTACCACTATAATACAATTTAAAACCGGTATTCTCAATTCCCCTAGCTTTCTCACCCGTCCACTTAGTTTCTTGTACGCAAGCTATACTAACTCTCCTTCTAATCATAACATCTACCAACTCCATCGTCTTACCAGTTAAGGTTCCTATATTCCAAGTGGTTATCCCAAACCTATAGTCTTAGACTAGCTTCTTTATCCGCGCTCGTCCATGAGATACACACAAAATACTTAAAATTCAATATTCAAATTGCCAACAAATGAAACTATAAATAAATTCTAACTAAAACTATTAAGTTGGTATTTCTTTTCGGAAGTAATTTTGAATTGTGAATGAGGTGACACACTTCAAGTGGGTTCTTGCCTTCTAATTCTCCTAAGGGAAGCCAAATTAGATTTAAAAAAACAAAATAAAATAATTCTTGCATGTTTATTCTTATAGAACAAAAAGGGTATATATATACACTTACACTTACGATTGAGACTCTTAACCCCACTACTCACTCCACCTAATAACATCGAAATTACCACAAGATAAGCTCATCCACTCAACCACTAATATACATAATTGATAATACACATCCCACTTCACATTACAACACCCACAACCATCAACCCACATATACTAACTACCTACAAAATATTTATGCATGTCAATCTTATTTGCAAAATTGATGTCTTGATTTTGATCCCCATCATCACAACATGGACCATCCAAAAGAAATCGAGACAACTTTTCACTGCAATTGTAGCAAAGGCATTGTTCCCTTCTTTGTTTTGCCTCTTTTGGCGTGAGATGTTTAATTGGAGAAATGGTGAACTTGGAGTTGCCATCATTAGGAGTAGAAATTAGGTTCTTATCCACACAAACCAAGCTTGAAGTTGCTAACTTCTCTTCTTGCAAGCAAGCTAGGCCAATTACTACAACTACGGATGTTAGATGCAACATTTGTACTTCAAATTGAATTTTATCTTTGAGCCCACAAACAAAAGAACTAATCAAGAAATACTTACGGAGACCATCTGCATAGTTGGCTAAATGTTCAAACTCACATTGATAATCCCTCATGGTTGTGGTTTATTGGAGCTTTAATAAGATACACGTTAGATCCTCAATTAAACTAGTGCCAAAAAGTGAATTGACAGTAGTAACTAGCATAGGCCATGTCAAATGGTGGTGAAACTTGTCACACCACCAAAAACCAATTGAAGATCTTCACCCTGCATATGGAAAGAAGCAATGGTGAGGCGTTTGTCCACTGGGGTATGATGGTAGATGAATCATTGCTCAAATCTAGGGAAATCAAATCAAATTGCTCGTGTTTGGATACCTCCAATATTGTGACCTAACCCATTGACAAAATCAATATGTGGATGGTGGTTAATAGAAAACCTTGTCAATGTTTTCCCTTGATCTTTGATCAAAATTTGAGTCATTTAATCAAATTAAATCAATGGCTCCAAGTAAATTGTGAAGTTCAAGTTGCTTACCTTGTTCAGTAGCATATTGATCAAGCTCATTTAGGAGCTGGCCATGAATAATCTTCACAACTTCCTCCATTTTCATAACATCCAAACCTTCATCCATTCTAGAGGTTCACAGCTTTGAAACCACTGTGTTACATTGGTATTTCTTTTCGAGAGCAATTTTGAGTAGTAAATGGGATGACCCACTTTGAGGGAGGGCATTCTTGCCTCCAAATTCTCAGAAGGCTATGTTTGGATCAAAAATTTAGATAAGAATATGGAATGAGAAAAGAAAAGACGAGGAAAATGTAGAACAAATTTAACTTATATTTCATTCACATTGCCCTAACCTTTTCTTTCTCTTTCCAAATTTTTACCCAAATTAGATAAAAACTCTTGCCTATCTACTCTACTCTCATAGTACAAACAAGTAACATATATACACATACGCTTACACTTGCATACTGTTAACTGCATTACCCACTACTATCTACTTTTTTTATTTATTTTTAAGTAATTACATGGAGAGGGAGAAAATCGATATGGAAGAGGCATCAACAATGAGGCTTAGTTCAAACACCTCAATTAAAAGAGCTTAGATCTTGACAGGGTGTTAGCCACCATTGCTGTCAAATCGCAAACCAAATCGTGAATCATTTTTTCTAAAATAGGAAATTGTGAATTGCAATATTCACTCTATAATAGCATAATATATAACTATATATATATATATATACATAAAAAGTACATTTAGTGTTTGAAATGACATAAATATTAATATAACTGAATCGCATTGAAGATTCACTCAAATTAAGATTCAGCTACACGAATCAAATCGTTTTGCTAAAAGCTCAATACAATCCTATCGAATTGTGAAACATAAGATTCTAACAACGATGTTTTGCCACCCAATAGACTCATGAGTCATAGCATTCCTAATCCACTCCTAATAATACTGAAACTACCACAACATAACCTCATTCACTCAATCCCCAATACCACAAATTATTTATGCAAATATCAAATTGATACATACACTATACATGTGTGTATATATACGAGTATTACTATTCAGACCCAACAATTAGACCCACTTCATAATTGGTTGATAATTAAAAATCATTTTTCTTGACGGGTCTAGAAAGTGGGTCTAAAACGTGAACTTGTATATCATTTTCCTACATATATATATATATATATAGAGAGAGAGAGAGAAGGGGAATATCTTACGGCGCCTTCATCATCGGCGGAAAGGACGTGGGAGACAATCAAACCATGGAACGAGCGAGGACCGGGACTAAGGCCGGCAGCAATCATGTCGTAAATGACTTCGGAAACCCCAGAGACGTCGCGGTTTCTAGCGCGGCCCATAAGCTCCTCCATGAACACCAACCTCAGACCTTTCTCCGCCGTCGACGCCGTCATTGAGGCAGCGTCGTCATTCGGATGCTGCTGCTGCTGTTTCTTCCTCCTAGTCTTCCTTCCCGGAGACGATACCACTGATGCCAATACTATCACATTTCGGGAGGTCGAAAATGCGAACTGTGCAGGAGAAGAAGGGTAAGAGAAGCTCAGAGGCAGGGGTGAAGAAGTTAAAAGGTTCGCCATTTGTGAATTGCTATTGACTCTATTGTCGGAGAGAGTGTATCATCACTGAAGAACCCGTACACACGGAGAGAGAGAGAGAGAGAGAGAGAGAGCGCGGAGAGTGGATAGAGTAGAGGGGTTTAAGAAGTTAGGAGGGTTTGAAAATAGAAATTCTCCAAAACTGGCGTTCTTTCGGTAAATAAAATCTAGCAGGTTACGGGACTTTATAAATTAAAAAAAAAAAAAATTAAGGTACCTCTTATTAAGATTTTACAATATAAAGGATACTTAATATTTTTATAATGTCTAAGATCTCTCAAGTTGATTCAGAGAAAATTGATCCAAAGAAAATTGGTCCAGAGAAATTTCTCTCCAGAGAAATTCTGGAAATTTCTTTGGACTTCAGAATTTCTCTCCAGAGAAATTCTTGATTTATCTCTAGAGAAATTTTAAATTTATCTGACTTCAGAATGTGTTTTAACCAAATTTCTCTGACTTCAGAATTTATCAAATGTGTTTTCATAATGTGTTTTAACCACATTTCTCTGACGATGCTGTTTCTCGTAATATCGAGATGAATCGATCTCATGACAGCTATCTGTAGCCCATTCAGAGATGATTAACAAAGACAACCTAGTGAAACAACATACTAAAGTTGCTGAAGAAGCTGTCTCAGGTTTGATGTTGATCTTTAATTAAGATATATAGAAGGAAAAGAAACTTATGCCCATTCTTTTTCTTTTTCTTTTTTTTTTGTGTAATAATATTTAAAATTTAGCTCACAGAACGTCTATTGGCAATAGAAAAAGAAACGAAGATGTTGAAAGAAACTTTGGCAAAGCGCAACAGTGAATTACAAACTTCCAGGAGTATTTGCTAAGACAGTTAGCAAACTTCAAAGTTTAGAAAGTCTTCAAGCTTTGAATCAGCAGCAGCAGTCGAGCTTCGACCTCGATTCATAGGTGGCGGCGGCAGTGGTGGACGGTGGTTCTGGTGGTTCCAATGGCGGCAGCGGTGGTGGTTGGATGGACTGTGTGATGAAGCGACTGAGACTCCTTGGTAATGTTGGCACAGTGTTGATTTCAACTCCACCGCCATTGAATATATATATATATATATATATATTTGTGTATGTATTCTAGAGAGAGAGAGAAATGGGAAGCTGAGATTTGATTTCAGTCAAATTTCTCCGTGATATATGGGTGTGGGAGTTGGGGGACCTTAGACATCATAAAATAATATTGTGGATCTCTTCCATTACTAAAAATAGGAGAGGGACCTTAGACTAATTTTTCAAAAAAAAAATCATTATAATTATCTTCAAATAATTTAATATTTTATTTTGCAGTATACATGAAATTTATAAGTTAACTTTTATGTTTATAACTTTTTAAATTATTAGTTTGAAAAAGTTAAAATATATATATATATATATATAAATATATTTAGTGCAATTTTGATAATTTGTATTTAAAAAAGTTAAACCTGATTAAATGACATTAACAGAGTTATGACATACCTCTTCTTATTATGAAAATATACAAATTTAAAAGTTATAATTAAAACAAATATATAATTTTATTTTTAAATATGAAGTGAAGTGATATTTAATAATAATTAATATGATATTTCTATTATTAATCCAATAATTTAAGTTACATTTCTTTTGATTTTACTTTCATAACTAAAAATATAATATGAATATAATACACACAGATTTCTAGTCCTTATGAATAAGAAGGTTTCAAAATTTCATTATTTTCTTTTAATTTTTTTATCTATTTTGATTTTAAATTTGAATAAAATTTTTGATTTGATATGAAATATTTAAAGTTTTCCATTAAATTTTTATCAATTTTTTAAAGAACTTTCATTCTTATCCCATTTTTTTTTTCTTTTCACCAATTTTAATGAAAAAATAATAATTTTCAACGTTTCATCTTTCTAAATTTTTATCAAATTATAATTTGATAAAAACATATATTATTAAGGGTTGAAGATTCTCTTAATTGAAATTATAGTAAAATAACATTTTGAAATAGTCAAAGTTTGAATATGTAGCTGGCTGAAATGCATAATTTAATTAATTCTCTTCTCATATTTGTATAAAAATTGACACTTATGACTACATCATTATAAGTTGGATTATGGGAAAAAATTTGAAGTGTCAACATTTTCCATTTGTAAATATCCTACATATTAAAAAATAAAAATAAAATGTGTAGCTTTTTTATATGTGTTTATCAGCTTTGTTTTATGAACATAAACAATTGATGTTTCAATTTAAAAAATTAAAAAGTAAAAAAAAAATAGATTGAGTTTTTTAGAGATAAAAAAAAAACCATCTAACTCTTTTATATACTATTAAGATGGATTATTTCAATTTAAAAAATTAAAAAGTAAAAAAAAAAAATAGATTGGGTTTTTTAGAGATAAAAGAAACTATCTAACTCTTCTATATACTATTAAGATGGACTATTTTAATTACATAAAAAAAATATAAATTATATTTAGAGATTATCCCTATATATTATGCTATTATATACCACTATAGTAGTAACAAATTAACTATAATATATATGAAAAGTTATATTAAGCTTTCATTTTCAATTAATTGAATTATAATTAACAAACTAACAAATAGCAGTAATAGTTGTACGAGCACGAAATAATTCTTCCCGTATGATCCGGTTGATCAAGCTTGCGCTCCTCGAAACGTCGTTGCTTTGCCACCTGAAAACACAAACGTGAGCCAACCGACGGGTGTGTGCCGGAAACCCCTCCGATGCCTAAGTCAGCACAATAGACAATAGACACAAAAGCTCTGTGAATTCAGGAATCAAAGTTGTGTTACCTCTCCATAGGTGATGTTATGAGCTTTTATAGGTTTCGCATGGCACAATCTTAGTTGGACTTTTATTCCTCTATGTAGAGTCCTCCTAGGAATCACACTCCTGAAAGATAATACTTATCTTTCAACACCCCTCTTACTGCTTAAACCAAGTGAGATGGTTATACCTCGGTAGTATGACAATGTAACCGAACTAACAATACCTCTGTCATACCCAAACCAGCACCTTCACATGCAACACATAGCACGGTCCTTGTTCACTGATACCTCGATTGAGTCCATTAAGACCAAGATAACTACAGCAAGTTCTAACCGTGCTAACCAAAGCAAGGTCCTTCCAAGAAGCCATAATACCTCGGTTCCAAACACTGTGGCCGAGCTAGCCACACCTCCGACTGGGGTAACCGAGCTAACTATAAGGCCCTTTTTGACCGAGCTAACTTACAAGGCCCTTTTACTCAGCCCTTTAAACCTCGGCCCACAGATCGGTCCATTACCGCGCCTTGGCCTAGCTTGTCCCTAGTGCATATAAAAACCCCCTCTCAATTGCCCCTTAATTCCATCTGCGCAGCATGATTGGGATTACCCGTTACCAGCCGAGCTAAAAACTCTCGCCTTTCAACCGAGCTATAATGCTGCCGGGCTACCGATTGGTACGGTTACAAAACGTCTCTTCAGTCGCTGTAACTGAATCGCTTCCCCTCTCATCGACACGTGGCAAACTCTCATTGGCCCAGCGTAGCTGTCACGCCGTTTTCGTACTCCGAAATTTTTGAACAGTCCCGCATTTTCTTTATGTCTTAAAACAAAACCCTTATTTTTCGAATCAACGTTCCACTATTCATCTTCCCTCTCTCTCTTTCTGAGCCTCTATTTTCCCAAACTTTGTGCCTGTGAAGCTCGTGCTCTCTGCTAGTATTGTGTTCACCCTCGATTCTTTCATTCTGAACTGGTACGTAGCTCTAATCTATTTCTCTTTTTGTTCATTTCGCACTTTTTTTGTAATACACAGTGTAGTATGTATGTTTTTTCAAAACACTTTGTAGTTTCCATGGGATATGGCTACTTTTGCCTAAGAACCATATAATAGATCCACCAGATTCACGAATAATCTGGGAAACAATACTTTTGATCCAAAATAATACTTCAACCGAACTAGGAAGTTGTTTGTATTAGGTGCAAACCTAGCCAAACTGAACAACCAAACTAAAACTTCATACCATACCCGTAGTTTCAATAGGTCCAAGTACCTTCTGTTTTATTTAGCCGTGCTAAGGAACTGCATTAAGCGTGCGCACTACCGAACTAAAAAACCTTAACCAAAGACCGGGCTATCACTTGGCCCCAAACTAACTCTCTCACTTAATAAAAACTGAACTAAGAATGCTGCATCATAGGCTTCAACCGGGCTACGAACTTCTCACTCCACTTATCCGAGCTAACGTCTTTCGCTCCCACCGAGCTAAGGACGGATAGTATCCCACGTAGCCGAGCTAGGATTCCATTTATTTTGCCTCTATTTTTTTTAGCACGATCCAACGATCTGTGCTTAACACCTTTATTCTTCACTTTGCAGACTGACTTAGGTTGGCCAGGCACACCATTGTACGCTCAACCGAGATACCGAAGGTCATCTCATCGCCGAGCTAAATTATACATAACTTAAGGCTACATGGGGAAGTATCGATTTTTAGTGAACTCTCCAGGGGCCATAGCCGAGTTCCGAAAGGATTACCAAATTCTGGACGACGTCCACCTCTCATTAGCCGAACTAGATACCATTCCATGGGGAAAACCAGGCTTCGTCCCTTTCAACGTTATTTCCATCGTAGAGGCCGGTCTCCGTTTTCTCGTTCAGCCTCTTCTCTGTGAATTTCTCAGACGATCAAATCTCTACCCTACCCAGCTTTCAACAAACTCATACTGAATAATAAATGGCATTGCCAAGCTAAACCGCCGGCTTGGCCTCAACCTCGGTTTGGCCGAGCTATTTCACCAATACTCTTTAGGCCAAAATGAGGACGGACGGGTTTACTATTTAAGAATAAGGCGCCACCGTGAAAAGATAATAAAGAAAACCCCAGACAAAGATGTAAACGACGATGATTTTTTCTGGGTTTCTGGGAATTTTGAAAACCATGAGGCCTAGATCCCAGGCGACTGAATAAACTGGAACAAAGGAGTCACCGGTATAATTACCTCGGCTTAATTTCACGTTTTTCTTTACTTCGTTGTGTAGACGTCCCCCGAATGCCCCGGGAGGGAATCCTGTTCTGTTCGTTTGTGGGCTCACTATAGTTCAGGACTCAAATTGTCACGGTTCTAAATCTGAACCAAAGAGTCCAAATCCAACAAATCATTTTGAGAAAATAGATTTTTAGAAAGAAGTGTCAAATATGGACTGCTTTGCCAGATACAGAGTCGCCACCTAAATATTTTTATGGGAGAATTTAGGAAACTCTGACTCGTTTGCCTAAGGCCACGTGTCCGTCATCACCAAAGTTGCCTCGGCTCGGGAACTTAGGTACGATTGGGAAACGTCAGCTATGAGCACCCCCGTTCGCCCGATCCAAAGATCGGCCTCTACTAACTATGATATCTTGTTTTGAAAACATTATGTGTTCTTATTCCGATTAATTAGCTAATCTTACTATGTGATGCGCACAACACAAAAGTATAGACTAGATCGCCTAATTTGGAACAAAGCATTGCATATCCGTTTGTTCGGAAAATGGTTTGAAATTTGCTACTCGCAAGTAGGCTAAAATACGGATTTTAACGAGTTGTTCCAACTCAAACAATCCAACCTTCACCCACAGGCATTCAGGCAGTAATATCACATAAGCACATAGCCACATGGTAAGCATGCTGTCATGTTAACATTCACACTCATGCGAGATGCTAAAGCATAAATACTTACAGCGTACTCCGAGCCAAAATAAAAAACATGTTAGCAATCAAACGTATGATCCAAGTCCATGTTAAATGGCTAATGCATCACAGGCAAAATGCAATCTAGAATAGGCTCGGCTAATTCTAGGATGGTATGTGAAATGCAACAAGTAACATGTATTCAAGTTAGATTTGAAATACTATGCAGTTAGTATGATATGCCGAGCCCGGTGCATGCAATACTGATAAATGAATGCACACAAGCATAGCATAAGGTATGCTAAATTAAATATGCCATAGTACTAACCATCAAAAGCAGGTAAGTAAAAGGGAGAAAGAAATGGGGGTTGGAAGACATGTACACACACACCACACACGTATTACACATTCGCTCTCGCTCGGAGGGACCAAAAGAATAATACAAATTAATTAACCTACAAGCTAATTAATTATTACAGACCACCTAACTAGTTAAGCAAATTAACTAAGCTAAGAAAGCAATAAAACAGCCTCGGGAAGAGGGTCCAATGCATGCGTGCTCGGGTTTGCTCGAAAATCCGTCACCATGCACAAGCTGCCTCTGTTTACCCTGCTCTGCTCTTTTGAAAATTGCATAAGTCCCAAGGAACACTCTCTGATCACAGTGGAAGGTCACCGGCCAAGGAGAAACACCACCGGCCATGGTGAAGTGGTCATCGACCATCTATTGAGCTCTCGGCCACCAATGTTTGGTCAGTCGGCCGACCATGTATGCCTGCAGAGTCCTGTTTTGACAGCAGCAGAGGGCAAACATGGCATGGCAATGCATTTCAAGCAAATGTTGCACCAACACCCTCCTTATCATGTTCATGACTTAAAGGAGGATGGTTATCGACCCTCGGGCCACCAATCGCGCATTTCAATGCGTGATGGCCAAAGAAGCCAAGTTATGCATTTGGATGTCAAATGAAATGCAAACTAAATAAACACATAAGGCCCAACCTCTATCACTTGATCAATAGGCAAGTCATGCATGCTCAATGCAATGCAACCTAGACATGTGAGCTAAGTATGCAATCATGAGCATGAAAGCAAGTAATGTGTACTAAGCACACAACCTAAACAAACAAACATGCAAGGCATGTAACAACATGTGCAAGCTAACAAGCATGCAATATGCAATGCGAACATGCAAACATGCAAGACACGTAACATGTTAAGCAACCAAGACAAAAGGAAGAAAACATGCTAAATGCAATGTGATTCAAGCATGCAACACATGCGATAGGCCAAGTATGCAACAATACACAAGGCGAGCATGCAACAACATGCAAATGAGGGACTTACACCAAGATGGACAGCTCTCTACTACGTCCAAAACAGTGGCCAAATGCTAAGGAAATGAAGGCCAAAACACATACAAACGTGCATGCACACATGGCCCAACTCTTAAGCATAAAGAAGCAACTTTTAAGCACACTTGAAAGAGGATAAACGTGGGCATATGGCAAGCATACTAAGCTCTGAAAATCATGTTAAAGGTGGTGCCAAACCAACTAAACAAGACAAACAAGGCATGCAACTATGTCCAAAACTCGAGGCAAGCCAAGGGGCTTAAACCATGGCTATATGAAGCAAGTCCCAAAGGGCCATGGGGACGCAAAACCACCCCAAGGCAGACCAAAACAAGGTCAAAGGCATACCTAGATAGCATCTAAATGGCCTAAGTCTAAAGGTATGCGAAAGGGTCCAAACATGAAGAATCAGATACCAACCTCTTGAAGCATTAAAAGAGCATCAAATGCAAGGATACAAGCATACCACAAGGACTGAAATGATGCTATAAGTTGTGCCAAACCACTGAAACAAGCCAAGTAATGCATGCTCAACACTCACATACCCAAGGCTATCAAGCCAAAATACAAGGTGGCTATGCAAAGCATGTCATGGATGGCCAAAACAACTCCAAACAGACCTTAATCATGCTAAAACATGCATAAAAGCTTCACAAAGCTAGGCAAAAAACAAGCTAAAAACAAGGCTCAACGCACAAAGCATGTTAAGGCAATTCACGACATTACAAGACAAGTATGCAAAGCAAGCATGGTGTGTCTAAACCAACTTAAAACAGTGCTATATCATGGCAAAATAAACGCAAATACTAGCTAAGACATGGCCAACATGAACTCAACAATGGTGCTCACACATGAGGCGAAAATGACAACTTTTGAAGACAACAAGGAGAGGGGGTGGCCCTCTCCTTCTTAGGACCTTAAAGCACCATCCCCACCACTGTGAGGAGGCCCAAACAAGGTGGTCCCGGAACTCACCAAAATAGCACAAAATTGGGGCCAAACAAGGCCTAAGAGGGGTCAAACAACCCCAAACACCAAAGCAACCTTAAACAACTATTTTAAGCACTTAAAATCAGAACTTTTATATGTTATAAGTTAAGCTTAAAAACAGATGCAAGGATGGCTAAAAGCCTATGCAAAAATGGGGAATAAAAAACAAAGTTCTTACCCTTGAAGACCCCTTTCAAGAACTGAGCTCCAGCTGCTTCCTCAAGCTTGAATCCACTCAAAAAACTCTGAAAATCACTCCTTAGCACCTCAGTAGCTAAAGGAAAGTGTAACTCTAGGTGTTTGTGTGCAAAACTATGAACAAAACATCTTAATACACACAAAATATGGAAGAGATGGAGATATAGAGATAGAATAGATACAACTATGCTAACCATAATCTAGAGCTTTGGAGCTCAACCTTCTAACCCTTGAGGAGGGAGGAGAAGGCCTCATTTTATAGAGGATCACTCTTGCAAAGCTTACAAAACAAGCTAAGCAAGAGTGAAATGCAAAGTGGGTGCCAGCTAGCACAGCTGGCACAAAATATCTGCCAAAAGCAGATGCACAGTGGTCGGCCAGCCAAAAATGCCAAATTGACCAAATAAATGGTCGACCGACCAAACAGAGTACTGACTAGCCAAACATTTGGCTGATGGCAACAAAACAATGGCCGGTGGCCACAAGCCATGGCCGGTGAGATGTAGGGATAGCCAACAAGCCATTCCCTGCTCCTCAAAAGCAAAACACAAGTGTTTGGTGCAAAACCAAACACAAAACAGGCAAGTCGAGAGGTCTTGAGGCAAGGCGCGTGGCTGAGACCTTCGAGAACTCAGGACGAACATGAACATAGATGATCACCGAGTGTTCAAACGGTGACGTCCAAGTCTTGAGGACGGTCAAAAATGGGGTGTCTACACGTTGCTTATTTTCAACCGTACTAACCGTTGTCTTTTTCCTTTATACAGACTTGAATTTTCTAAAGTCGCTGTATAGTTACCCCAACCTTGACGCCCTCCGTGCCGCACTAAGATACCCCAATCGAAATTGGGCCGAGCTACTCAACTTTGAGTCGTCCTACCGATACAGCAGCCGCAAGAAGACTAGGGTGACCGATTTCTTGTTGGAGCCCTTACCTGAGCCTGATCCTACCCTTCCACAAATCAACCTCATTCCACTAATAGCGGAGCAAGAGAAGGCAAAAAAGAGAGTAGTGAGAGCCCTAATTACCGAGACAAACCCAGCCGAGGTACAACAAGCCGACCAAACTCAAGAGACCGTGGTGGCGCTTCCAACCCATCAGCCTTCATCATCTCGGCCCCGCAAGCGTGCTTGGTCTTCTACAACCGAGCCACGCCTTGCCGATGAGGTCGAAACTGTGCTTCCCCCAATCGCACCACCGAGCCCACAACCTGAGAGCTCAGACCGAGCTAACTCTTCTGGTTGGGCACCGAGATTAACATACCAGAACCAAGCCATCAGAGAGACAGATTCAGTGGTGGTAGACAAAGACCGTATGATCGCCTTTAACCTGGCTAAGAGCGTGTGCTTGCCCCCTGACATGGATCACCATGCCCACCTCATCGAGCTAAAAGCTATCCACTCGGCCACTAAATCAATTGTACTGGTGAGTACTCTTTCCTTTGTTTTTCCATTTTATGCATCCGTTAGCTCGGTTCTTACTCCAAATTGCGTACCACTCTTATGCAGGCCATGCAGAAAAATCATATTACACATAAGTGTGTGCTAGAGCTGCGCAAAACAACAAGGCAAGTTGTGGCTGATGCTGATAAGAAGACGGCCGAGCTAAACGAGGCCAAACAAAAAATGGCCGAGCTTCAATCGAAGGTCGCCAGGCTTGCCGGGCCTATAGATTCGGCGGAGGCGGATAAACAGAAGGCCTTGACCGTATTGAAAGATCGTTATCTGCGTGAGCTTGCCACGGTTGAACAGAAAAAGAAGGCCGAGATAACTGAGTTAGAAAAGAAGATGGAAGACGCGGAAGACCGCAGCTATAAAGAGGGCGAAGCCAAACAATGTGAGGCTGCAAAAGATGTTTTCTTCAAATGTGGATGGAAGGTGGCGGTCGCACAACTCGGTCATGGTCCAAAGACCGAGGTCTTCCAAAGCCCTCCTCCACATTACATACCGAGCTACATGATGGAATATGCTACAGCCATTCAACAACAATTTCTTCAAGAAGGGGAAGAAGAGGAAGAATCTGAGCCCAACAACGCCCCAGCCGTCGTCAATGATCCCGTCGTTCAGCCAGCTCGGGTGGAGCTACCGGTGGAAGACTTGACGACCGAGCTATCAACTGAAATCAGGCTCCGAGTTGAACTGGATGCGGATCTTGATGACGTCTTTGCTTGATCTTCTATTTTCTTCTCTTGTATTTTTGGAAAAGAAACTATAACCGGGCTGAGCCCCGCTTTTGTAACTTTTGCATTTTGAATGAAATCTCCTCTTGTTTCAACTATTAGTTCGGTTAATTGTCATGCCATGCTAGTATTTACTTTCCAATTGTAATCTGAATGCAGTATAACATTTTCTGGCCGAGATACCTATCTCGGTTCTTAACCTTGTAATCTGCTTTGGTCATTCCAGCTAACCACTCTTCAGCCTAGATCCTTATCTCGGTTGAAGAGTACTAAGAGTTGGTTTTTCCAGTCCACTTTCTACAGCCTAGGTCCTTATCTCGGCTTAGGAGAGGTAAGTGTTGGATTTTTCAGCCAACTTCCTGCAGCCTAGATCCTTATCTTGGCTTAGGAGAGGTAAGTGTTGGTTTTTCCAGTCAATGTGAAGTGTTTGGTTACTCCGACCAAACGTCCTGCAGCCTAGATCTTTATCTTGGCTTAGGAGAGGTGTTAGTTTTTCCAACCAACCTCTTCAGCCTAGATCCTAATCTTAGCTGAAGAGAACTCAAAGTCGGTTATTCCTGCCAACTTAGGGCGAAGTGGTTGGTTTTTCCAACCAAACGTCCTGCAGCTTGGATCCTTATCCTCAGCTTAAGAGATGTGTTGGTTTTTCTAACCAACCTCTTCAGCTCAGATCCTTATCTTAGCTGAAGAGAGCTCAAGGTTGGTTATTCCAGCCAACTCTGAGCAAAGTGTTTGGTTATTCCTGCCAAACGTCCTGCAGCCTAGATCCTTATCCTCGGCTTAGGAGAAGTGTTGGTTTTTCCAACCAACATTTTCAGCCCAGATCCTAATCTTATCTAAAGAGAGTGCAAAGTTGGTTATTCCGGCCAACTCTGCTTACAATGCCCCTAGCTCACTAAAACAACTTTTACAACAGAAAACAATTGTGCTGAAAAGAAATTACTTGTTTTATTGGAAAAAAAAGAAGGAAAATTACATATACTTGAAAGAAAAGCTAAAAATAAAATAGTTTGAAATTGACAGTGTTCCACGGCCTGGGAATGGTCTTGTCGTTTCCATCCTCCAAGTGGTATGCCCCTTTGCTAGCTAATCCAACCACTTTGTAAGGTCCTTCCCAATTGGGCCCTAACTTGCCATCTCTGGGTACCAGGGTGTTTCTCATTACTTTGCGCAACACCCAATCTCCGATCTTGAATTGCCTTAGATGTACTGTCTTGTTATATTTTTTGGATAACTCTTGCTGGTATGAAGCAATGTGAACCAGTGCTTTTTCTCTTCTTTCTTTTGCAAGGTCGAGTTCCAATGCTATGGCTTCTTCATTTAACGCTGGGTCAAAATTTTCACTTCTGATGGTGGGGAGGCCAATTTCCAGTGAGATTACTACTTCCATGCCGTAGGCTAAGAAGAATGGCGTTTCTCCAATTGATAGTCGAGGTGTGGTGCGGTAAGCCCATAAAACATGAGGAAGCTCCTCAGCCCACTTTCTTTTTGCTTTCTTTAACCTCTTCTTCAATCCATCCAAGACGACTTTGTTTGATGCTTCCGCTTGGCCATTTGCTTGGGGGTATGCCGGTGTAGAGTTATAGAATTCTATCTTGTATTCTTCACAAAAGCCTCTAAAAATTTTACCATCGAACTGAGTGTCGTTGTCAGATATTAGAGCCTTGGGTATGTTGAACCGAGTGATGATATTCTGCCAGACGAACTTCTTCACATCCTTATTCTTTATTGATGCGAGTGTTTCTGCCTCCACCCACTTTGTAAAGTAGTCTGTTGCTGTAAGAAAGAATTTTCTGTTGTCGGGTGCCGTTGAAAGTGGTCCTACTATGTCCAAGCCCCACATTGCGAAGGGCCATGGGCTAGTTAAAGGTAGAAGCTCTCTGGCTGGCTGATGTATTTGGTGTGCAAACTTCTGACATTTCTCGCATTTCTTGACATACTTCTCTGAATCTGCTTGCATGTAAGGCCACCAATATCCCTGCGAAATTGCTCTGTAGGCCAATGATCTTCCTCCTTGGTGGCTTTCGCATACGCCTTCGTGTATCTCGAACAAGAATGCCTCGACTTTGCTAGGATGGACACATTTCAGGTAGGGTCTTGTGAAGGATTTCTTGTACAAGGCCATTGATGGAGAGAGCCAAAATCGCTGTGACTTTGCTCTTATTTTGTTGGCCTCTTTCTTTTCTTCGGGTAAAATGCCATCCTTTAAGAACACTATAATGGGATCCATCTATGAAGGGCCTAGTTCAGCACAACATACTTCGGCTTCTTCAATGCTTGGTCTTGGTAGGAAGTCGATCAGTAACGGATGTGAAATGGATGTGTCTGCCATTGAAGTAAAGCCTGCTAGTTCGTCTGCTCTACGGTTTTCTTCTCTGCCGATCTGCTCTATCCGTACTACTTGGAACTTCATGATCTCCCTTCTCACTAACTCTTAGTACTTAGCCATCCTTTCATCCTTTGCCTCGTAGTCGCCTGAAATTTGGTTTACAACTAGCCGGGAGTCACTGTAAACCATTAGCTCGGTTGCCTTCATATAGAGTGCTGATTTCAGGCCTGCTAAAAGTGCTTCATACTCTGCCTCATTATTTGATGCTGGGAAGCCAAGGTTGACTGCCTATTCCACTAATAGGCCATCTGGTGAAATGAGGACTATGCCAAGTCCTGCACCGTGCTGGTTAGATGCTCCATCCACAAAGAACTTCTATATCTCTCCAACGAATAGCTTCCAGCAAGTTGAGGGGTCGGGTGATGTCTTTGGGTTGTGAGTGTTGCTGATGTTTTCTTTCAAGTCCACACCTACTGTTTGCCCCTCACTATCTGGTTGTACCAAGTTTTTGTTTGTTGATGAGTCTTTGGGGCCTAGTGTAGCATGGTCTGCCTCTTCGTGCTTGTCTTCAGGCCTGTGTGATCCACAATGTGGCTGAGTATCTTGTATTAGGGGTTGCGTATTTGCTGCGACACTTTCCGTCCCCATTTCAGTTGTTCTAGTCAAGTCAACTGGGCAGATGTGATGGTTTCCTGGCATGAACTCTGCCACAAAGTCTGCCAATGCTTGGGCTTTTATTGCGGTTCTGGGTTGAAACTTGATGTCAAACTGTCCCAACTCCACTGCCCACTTCAAGATTCGCCCAGGAAGTTCACCCTCTCAAACAAAGCTTTTAATGGAAAAACTGTGAGGACGATTATGGTATGGGCGTGAAAGTAATGCGACAACTTCCTTGATGTCATCATCAAGACTAAGGCCAGTTTTTCCAATGGTAAGTACCTGGTTTCTACGCCCAGCAATGTCTTGCTGAAATAAAAGATGGGCAGGTGTTGGATTCCTTCCGCTCTGATCAATACCGCGCTGACTGCGTGCTGTGAAACGACCAGGTACAAAAAGAGCTCTTCTCCAGGTATTGGGGTTACTAGCAACGGTGGAGAAGACATGTATTCTTTCAAGCTCTCTAAGGCGCGGTCGCATTCTTCGTCCCACTCAAACTTGGCTTTTAATGCTTGGAAAAATGGTCGACATCTATCTGACGACTGACTTATGAACCGGTTGAGTGTAGCTGCCATGCCAGTGAGATGCTGCACTTCCTTGACTATGTTGGGCCTCTCAAGATCCTGGATTGCTTTGATCTGAGAGGGGTCTGCCTCTATACCTCGGTTGGTCACCAGGAAGCCTAGGAATTTGCCTGATCCTACGCCGAACGCACACTTAGATGCATTAAGGCGTAGCTTGTTCTTCTTCAGGATCTGGAACATCTCATCTAGGTCCTTGAGATGGTCCTTCTCATCCTTGCTCTTGACCACCATGTCGTCGATGTAAGCCTCCATGTTCTGCCTAACAATGGTTCAAACATCTTGGTGACCATTCGTTGGAATGTTGCCCCTGCGTTCTTTAGGCCAAAAGGCATGACCTTATAACAATACAACCCTCTGGGCGTTGTAAAGGATGTGACCTCCTGGTCAGGCTCATACATAGTAATCTGATGGTAACCTCTATACGTATCAAGGAAGCTAAGTCAATTGTGTCCTGCTGTTAGGTCTACCAGTTGGTCTATCCACGGTAAGGGAAAGCTATCTTTTGGGCATACCTTGTTGACTGTTTTGTAGTCCACGCAGACACGCCATTTTCCATTCTTCTTTGGCACCACCACCATATTGGATATCCACTTGGGATAGTGCACTTCTCTGATAGCTCCTGCCTCCAGCAAGTTTCCCACTTCCTCCGCCACTATCTCGGCATGGTGGAGTGCCGATCTGCGAGTGCGTTGTATGACTGGTCTTGCAGTTGGGTGGTATAGCGATCCCGGGTTTACCCTTGTTGTACAGTGATCCGGACATGTGTCCGTGGATGTTGGTTGTCGTTTATTATCTTGTTTGCATCCTTTTTACTTTGTATATTGAGTATGGGATGTGTTGGGCAGGTTTGTTACAGGTTGGTTGTGTTTGGGAGCCTGGTGTTGCTGCCCAGATTTTTGGACCTTCGCTCGAGCGAGGGGTTTGTCGCTCGAGCGAGAGTGAGGTTCGTGTCTGGTGGGTCGAGCCAGGGTGGCTTCGCTCGAGCGAGTGTTGCGTCTGGTTCTGGACCTGAGAGTTGCCTTTCTTGGCTCGAGCGAGCTTCCTTTGCTCGAGCGGTCTGGGTTTTTCTTCGCTCGATCGAGAACTTCCTTGGCTCGAGCGAGAGTTTCTGTGTCTGGTCGCTCGAGCGACCAAGTCTTCGCTCGAGCGAGCGTGTTTTATATCAGCGGACAGTAGCGTTTTTGAACATCACTTTTTCACTCCCTTTTTCTTTCAAAACCTAGATCCGACACCCTCTCTCTCTAAACTTACATTCTCTCTAAGAATTGATCTCCCTAGAGTGTGAATCTAGCCTAGGGCCTTTGTTAAAAAGATAGAGGGCGTTGAGAGCTTTGATTTAATCTGAAAAAGTTTGGATTTGGAGCAAGTTGATCTTCGAGTCTTCATCTCCTTTTTGGCTTAAACTTCGAGGTAGGGATATCCTACTCCTCTCTATGGATTTTGTCTTTAAATTTTAGTATTTTGAGATGTTGGGGTTGGTTTGGTAATTTGGTAAAAGTTTGGGGCTTTTGTGCAAATTTACAAAAGTTGGGGGTTTTATTCATAATAAACCTAGATGCATGTTTGGCATAGGGAAATGGAATAAATGTTGAATCATTGATGAAAATGGGACCTAAGGGTTGAAATGGTAATTATGGATAACGACCTAATTACATTGTTTGATTAATTGGGATAATTAATGGAGAGAAGTGAGGAAATGAAATGTTGATTGAATATCCATTTGTGCATTTATTTTCTGTTTAGAAATAACTGCTTTGGGCTATCGGTGGAGGATAGTCGTGATTGTTGTAGACAATGCATGATGATTAGGCAAACTGAAACTAATCAATGAAATGTGTCATGGAACTTGACGATTGATAGAATACATTAACTGTATGTATTGGGTGATTGTATATAGAACCAATGTGTTTATATACGTTATGTGTAGAGGAGGAGATAGGGGATGTACTCCGCGGTTTAGGGGAAGATAGGGGATGTACCTCTAAACCGGATAGTGTTGGGAGAAGATAGGGGATGAACTCCGTAGATACAGCTCATATGCTTGTCTAAAGAAGTGAAGATAGAGCTTATATGCTTATCTTTGTGATGTGTGGATATAGCTTTTATGCTTATCTGTGGATATTATTGTTATACATATCTGTTGTAGAATGTGGATATAGCTTATTTGCTTATCTGAGAATGTGGATATTGTTGTTATACATATCTGTTGAGCATGTGGGTAGTGCTTATATGCCTATCTGTTGAAAAAGGGGAAATGAAAAGTAATTGGGACTTGTAAGTCGTTTGACATAAATATATGATTTATGTGATTGTATCAGTGTTGGCCATCTATCAATTGCTAATCTTTTAGTCATTGTTCATGGTTGGTTTAGTATATTTCTACTGGGCTGTGGCTCACCCTATATGGGAATATCATTTTCAGGTGCAGGTAGCATGCCACCTCCAAGGACATAGCTTGGGAGGCTAGAGGCGGACATAATGTTGTCGTTTTACTTTTTGATGTATTACATGTAAATACAAGCCAAGGGCTTAAGGTATATGAGTTAGTACTCTTTTTGTTGTAACCAAGTGTTAACTTGGAAAGCTGTAAGCCTGTAAGGCATTTTGCTTTTGTTTGTTAACATGTAATACTTTTGTATGAAACGCTGATAAATGAAAGAATGTGGAACTTTGAATATCAATGTATGTCTTATTTGTGGGTTTAATGTTATTATTTTGAGGGCGTTACAACTTGGTATCAGAGCGTACCGGGTTCGAATACTTTGGGTACGTGGGAAGTGATTAGTATCACAATGGGTTTGTCTCGCTTGATAGAGACTTAGATGTAGTATCATATGCTATGTGTTGATTGATAACATGCTGATGTGACTATGTGGGTATGGGATTTAATTTCTAGGATGTTGATTGGATCCTTGGGTTTCTGGGAGTCTTATTGGAAAAGCACTTGATCAATGCTATTTCTAACCGAAACTCTAGTAACGCCACGGGACTATCATTATCCGGAAATGAAATTCGTAAGTGCTTATGTGTTTATGTGCTTATGTGGAGTGAATTACAGTTGTCCATGCATTAGGACGTGAGTGTTTAGTTTCGGCACATTTGTGAATGTGCTAATGTTCTGTGTTACCTTTATTAGGATGTCAGGACGAGGAAGAGGTGCTAGGCTTGGTAGACCTGCGAGGCAGGAAGTACCGTTACAGGGTGAGATTCCGGCAGTGCAGGAGGGAGTTGGTCAGGCCAATGTGGCCGAGCCAGTGGGTCAGCAGGCTATGGGTGCCTTGGCCAGAGAGATAGCAGGAGCTTTGGGTATTCTTAGAGCTGGGAATCAGGCAGCTGAGGCAGGGCCTTCTTTCTTGAAAAGGGAGTTCTTCCGGTCTAATCCGGATGAGTTTGTCGGGGATCCGAAGGAGCCACTGAAGGCTGATGAGTGGCTAGAGCAAATGAGTAAGACGTTCGAGATGCTTGGCATCGAGGACGGAGCACTGAAAGTGACCTTGGCATCCTTCCAACTGAAGGGAGATGCGGGTCAATGGTGGAAGTACGAGAAGGCTCGTGTTGGTGGTACTTGGGAGGCGTTTATAAATGCTTTTCAGGAGAGGTTTTTGTCTGCAGCAGCTAGGGAGAAGCTGAGGGATCAGTTTAGCCGGCTTAATCAACAGGGCTTGTCCGTGGCCGAGTTTGAGGCTACCTTTACTAGTCTGTCCAGGTTCGCACCTGAACTGGTGGCGTCTGAGGAACGCCGTTGCTATGAGTTTGAGCGGAAGTTGAGGCGGGGGCCTCAAGTTGAGAGTTGGTGGGTCTTATATCCGAGAGTATAGACACCTGGTAGATGCTGAAGCTCATATGGAGCTCATGATGCAGGAGGAGGATGAGGGGCAGAGAGGCTCCAAGAGGAGCCAGGATAGTCAGGGTGATGGCAAGAGGCAGAGGGGTTCTAACCCTCAGCAGTCGCAGGGTGGTGTTGCTAGATCGACATTCCCAGTGCCGAGTGCAGGCTCTGGGAGAGGTGGTCAGGGGGATTTCACCTGTTACAAGTGTGGCCAGTTGGGTCACAAGGTTTCTGTTTGCCCGCAGAAGGGTGGGGGTCAGAGAGCTGCTTCTTCTTCAGCTAGACCGCAGAGTCAGAGTTTGGGTAGGGGGCAGCCCTTGTCTTGTTATCAGTGTGGACAGCCTGGGCACCTGAAGAGGTTTTGCCCGCAGTTGAGTGCCACTTCGGGAGCGTCTGGTTCTAGGCAGACGCAGGGTTTTCAGCCAGCTCAGTCTGTGCAGGCCTCGAGGGCCAATCCGGGAGCTTCGTCATCCCAGTCTGTGCAGCAGTCTTTTGCTCCGAGATGTGAGCAGGTAGACCAGGGGCCTACGGGGCGCGTGTATGCTGTTACCGCGCAGGATTTAGTACCGGCTCCATCGGTAGTGAGAGGTACTTTTCTGTTTTGCAACTCGGTTGCTAGTGTGTTGATAGACACGGGTGCATCTCATTCTTTTGTATCTGCTGCATTTGCATCGGTTTTGGAATTGGAGTTAGCACAGTTAGCATCTCCTATTTGTGTGGTATCGCCTTTGGGTGGTGAGTTGATCCTGAAACAGGGTGTTAGAGGATGTGATATAGAGGTCGCCGACTATAGGCTTCCTTTTCCGTTTGTTGTCATGCCCATGAAGGGTTTTGATGTTATTTTGGGTATGGACTGGTTATCGTCATACCGGGCTGTTATTGATTGCTACCGCCAGAGGGTCACGTTATGTACCTTGAGCGGGGAGTGGTTCCATTTCTTGGGAAACCGGGTTGGTAGTGTTTTGCCACCGGGGTATGATTCGCGAGGGCGAAGTGAGCTTAGTGGTTTACTTGCTAGCTTTGAGAGTAGTGAGTGTGATGAGACCCATATTGTGTTACCGAGGGTGGTTTATGAGTATTCGGATGTTTTTCCCGAAGATCTTGTTAGTTTACCACCTCACCGAGAGATAGAGTTCTCTATTGATTTAGTGCCTGGTACGGCGCCGATTTCTATGGCACCTTACCGTTTTGCTCCAGCAGAGTTGGTTGAGTTGAAAGTTCAGCTCCAGGAATTGCTAGATAAGGGTTTTGTTCGCCCTAGTGTTTCACCGTGGGGAGCACCGGCCCTCTTTGTTAAAAAGAAAGATGGTGCCTTGAGATTGTGTATTCACTATCGGAAGTTGAATCGGGCTACGGTTAAGAATAAGTATCCTATGCCCCGTATAGATGATTTGTTTGACCAGTTGAAGGGTTCCCGTTGTTTCTCTAAGATAGACTTGAGATCGGGTTACCACCAGTTGAGGGTCAGGGAAGAGGATATTCCGAAAACGGCATTCCGTACGCGGTATGGCCATTATGAGTTTCTGGTGATGCCATTTGGGCTCACCAATGCACCGGCAGTCTTTATGGACTTGATGAACCGGGTTTTCCGGGAGTTCTTAGACCGATTTGTGGTCGTCTTCGTGGACGACATCCTTATCTATTCGCCTTCAGAGGAGGAGCACGAGGAACACTTGAGAGTGGTGCTTGAGTTGCTTAGAGCCCATAGGCTGTATGCCAAGTTTGGGAAGTGTGAGTTCTGGCTGAGGGAAGTCAAATTCTTAGGCCACGTGGTATCCGGGGAAGGGGTGTCTGTTGATACATCCAAGGTTGAGGCAGTGCAAGATTGGGCACAGCCTAAGAGTGTGTTTGAGATCCACAGTTTTTTGGGATTGGCTGGGTATTATCGTCGGTTTGTGAAAGATTTCTCCAGGTTAGCGTCACCGTTGACTAGACTGACTCGGAAGGGAGTCAAGTTTGTGTGGAGTGAGACTTGTGAAAAGTCGTTCCAAGAGTTGAAAGTTAGATTGACCACCGCTCCGGTGTTGATTATTCCGGAGAGAGGGTTGGGTTATGCGGTTTATTGTGATGCCTCACGAGAGGGTTTGGGTTGTGTGTTAATGCAAGAAGGGAAAGTGGTAGCTTATGGCTCACGTCAGTTGAAAACACACGAGAAGAATTACCCCACACACAACCTAGAGTTAGCAGCAGTGATCTTTGCCTTGAAAATCTGGAGGCACTACCTTTATGGTGAGA
Organism: Camellia sinensis; assembly: GCF_055761805.1. Taxonomy (NCBI): domain Eukaryota; kingdom Viridiplantae; phylum Streptophyta; class Magnoliopsida; order Ericales; family Theaceae; genus Camellia; species Camellia sinensis. The sequence continues at coordinate 126,993,136 of NC_138968.1, read as the reverse complement.
GGTTCGAGGTATTCTCGGATCACAAGAGTTTGAAGTATCTGTTTACACAGAGAGACTTGAATTTGAGGCAGAGGAGATGGATGGAGTTCATCGAGGATTATGATTTTGAGTTGCATTATCATCCGGGAAAGGCCAATGTTGTGGCCGATGCCCTTAGTAGGAAGACCATTGGTGATGTAGCTAGTATAGCCATCCGAGAATGGGAGATGTTGGGAGCACTTGGTGAGTTTGATTTGCTACTACTGGGCGAATCTGTTGAGGCTGCGGCCTTGTTTTCTGTTGTTGCGCAGCCTACACTTGTGATTAGAGTGTTAGAGGCACAGAGAGGTGACCTTGAGGTAGAATCCCTCCGAGAGAAGATCTCCAGTGGGAAAGTTGAGAAGGGTTTGACGGTGTATCCCGACCTGAGTGTGAGATACCGAGACCGTTTGTTTGTACCGGAGTCTTGCCGAGAGGAGGTACTCCGAGAGTTTCATCATTCGCGCCTTGCGGTGCATCCGGGAGGTACTAAGATGTATCAAGATCTGGGTCGCCAGTTTTGGTGGCGGGGTATGAAGAGAGATGTGGCTGTTTTCGTATCGAAGTGCCTTACTTGCCAGCAAGTGAAGGCCGAGCATCAGAGGCCAGCGGGTTTGTTGCAACCCTTGCCTATTGCCGAGTGGAAGTGGGAGCATGTCACTATGGACTTCGTTGTAGGTCTTCCGAGGACTCAGCGGGGTAGTGATGCTATTTGGGTGGTTGTAGACCGGTTGACTAAGTCGGCGCACTTCATTCCCATGCGCGTGAGAGATTCGGTAGATCATCTAGCCGACTTGTATATTCGGGACGTAGTGAGATTGCACGGGGTCCCAGTGACGATCGTCTCAGATAGAGATCCTCGTTTTACTGCTAGGTTGTGGCAGAGTTTGCAGAGTGCCTTGGGCACTAAGTTGACCTTTAGTACGGCCTATCATCCTCAGACTGACGGGCAGTCCGAACGTACTATTCAGATCCTCGAGGATATGCTTCGGGGTCGTGTCCTGGATTTCAGAGGGACGTGGGAGAGGCACTTGCCATTGGTAGAGTTTGCCTACAACAACAGTTTTCAGTCTAGCATCGGTATGGCACCGTTTGAGGCCTTGTATGGCCGACCGTGTAGGTCTCCAGTTTGTTGGGCCGAGGTGGGTGATACACCTTTGTTGGGTCCGGAGTTGGTTAGGGAGACGACGGAGAAAGTTGAGCTTATCCGTAGGAGGCTTGTTATAGCCCAGAGTCGACAAAAGAGTTACGTCGACCGTAGGAGGAGGCCTTTGGCGTTTGAGGTAGGTGATCATGTCTTTCTGAAGATATCACCTAGGCGAGGTCTGATGAGGTTTGGGAAGAGTGGGAAGTTATCCCCTCGGTTTATTGGTCCTTTTGAGATCCTTGAGAGGATTGGTGAGGTTGCTTATCGGTTAGCCTTACCGCCTCAGTTGTCCGGAGTACATGACGTGTTTCATGTGAGTATGCTTCGGAAGTATGAACCAGATCCATCACATGTGTTGGATTGGACCGATTTAGAGGTAGATGAGGATGCCTCATATGAGGAGAGACCGGTTCGGGTCTTGGATAGGCGGGATCAGGTCCTGCGTGGCAAGACCATTCCTTTGGTGAAAGTCTTGTGGAAACATCACGGAGTGGATGAAGCCACTTGGGAACGTGAGTTGGAAGTCCGAGAGAAATATCCGGACTTGTTTGTTGATATGTGATCTTGTATTTAAATTTTGCATTTTGTTGAACTTAAGAGCTTTTATATATGTCTTAAGTTGTGAAACATTGAAAATGTTTTGTTTATTGGAAGTATGTTTTGGGACTTGCCTCATATGGAAGTTGAATGTGACACTATATGTGTTGAATGTATTGTTGAAATTGGAAAAGATAGTGCATAATGTTGATGCATGTTGAAAGTACATATGTTGTTTACATATTGTGAAATACCTCTTGTTAAATGGAGGGGATGACCGGTAATGGGTCGAATTGTTAAATGTTAAAATGTAACATTGTCTAAAATGGAGGAAAACTTATTTTTGAAAACTTGTGCTTAATTTCGGGGACGAAATTCTTTAAGGGGGGGAGGTTATAGCGATCCCGGGTTTACCCTTGTTGTACAGTGATCCGGACATGTGTCCGTGGATGTTGGTTGTCGTTTATTATCTTGTTTGCATCCTTTTTACTTTGTATATTGAGTATAGGATGTGTTGGGCAGGTTTGTTACAGGTTGGTTGTGTTTGGGAGCCTGGTGTTGCTGCCCAGATTTTTGGACCTTCGCTCGAGCGAGGGGTTTGTCGCTCGAGCGAGAGTGAGGTTCGTGTCTGGTGGGTCGAGCCAGGGTGGCTTCGCTCGAGCGAGTGTTGCGTCTGGTTCTGGACCTGAGAGTTGCCTTTCTTGGCTCGAGCGAGCTTCCTTCGCTCGAGCGGTCTGGGTTTTTCTTCGCTCGATCGAGAACTTCCTTGGCTCGAGCGAGAGTTTCTGTGTCTGGTCGCTCGAGCGACCAAGTCTTCGCTCGAGCGAGCGTGTTTTATATCAGCGGACAGTAGCGTTTTTGAACATCACTTTTTCACTCCCTTTTTCTTTCAAAACCTAGATCCGACACCCTCTCTCTCTAAACTTACATTCTCTCTAAGAATTGATCTCCCTAGAGTGTGAATCTAGCCTAGGGCCTTTGTTAAAAAGATAGAGGGCGTTGAGAGCTTTGATTTAATCTGAAAAAGTTTGGATTTGGAGCAAGTTGATCTTCGAGTCTTCATCTCCTTTTTGGCTTAAACTTCGAGGTAGGGATATCCTACTCCTCTCTATGGATTTTGTCTTTAAATTTTAGTATTTTGAGATGTTGGGGTTGGTTTGGTAATTTGGTAAAAGTTTGGGGCTTTTGTGCAAATTTACAAAAGTTGGGGGTTTTATTCATAATAAACCTAGATGCATGTTTGGCATAGGGAAATGGAATAAATGTTGAATCATTGATGAAAATGGGACCTAAGGGTTGAAATGGTAATTATGGATAACGACCTAATTACATTGTTTGATTAATTGGGATAATTAATGGAGAGAAGTGAGGAAATGAAATGTTGATTGAATATCCATTTGTGCATTTATTTTCTGTTTAGAAATAACTGCTTTGGGCTATCGGTGGAGGATAGTCGTGATTGTTGTAGACAATGCATGATGATTAGGCAAACTGAAACTAATCGATGAAATGTGTCATGGAACTTGACGATTGATAGAATACATTAACTGTATGTATTGGGTGATTGTATATAGAACCAATGTGTTTATATACGTTATGTGTAGAGGAGGAGATAGGGGATGTACTCCGCGGTTTAGGGGAAGATAGGGGATGTACCTCTAAACCGGATAGTGTTGGGAGAAGATAGGGGATGAACTCCGTAGATACAGCTCATATGCTTGTCTAAAGAAGTGAAGATAGAGCTTATATGCTTATCTTTGTGATGTGTGGATATAGCTTTTATGCTTATCTGTGGATATTGTTGTTATACATATCTGTTGTAGAATGTGGATATAGCTTATTTGCTTATCTGAGAATGTGGATATTGTTGTTATACATATCTGTTGAGCATGTGGGTAGTGCTTATATGCCTATCTGTTGAAAAAGGGGAAATGAAAAGTAATTGGGACTTGTAAGTCGTTTGACATAAATATATGATTTATGTGATTGTATCAGTGTTGGCCATCTATCAATTGCTAATCTTTTAGTCATTGTTCATGGTTGGTTTAGTATATTTCTACTGGGCTGTGGCTCACCCTATATGGGAATATCATTTTCAGGTGCAGGTAGCATGCCACCTCCAAGGACATAGCTTGGGAGGCTAGAGGCGGACATAATGTTGTCGTTTTACTTTTTGATGTATTACATGTAAATACAAGCCAAGGGCTTAAGGTGTATGAGTTAGTACTCTTTTTGTTGTAACCAAGTGTTAACTTGAAAAGCTGTAAGCCTGTAAGGCATTTTGCTTTTGTTTGTTAACATGTAATACTTTTGTATGAAACGCTGATAAATGAAAGAATGTGGAACTTTGAATATCAATGTATGTCTTATTTGTGGGTTTAATGTTATTATTTTGAGGGCGTTACAGGTGGACGTTCAGTTGATGACAAATGAAGTTTGGGTCAATGCCTGGCATATCATACAGCGTCCAGGCGAACACTTCGATGTTAGAGGTCAAGAATTTCATGACCTCTAATCTCTAAGTGCTGGACATAGATGAGTCGAGCAAAAAGAACTTTTCCGGGTTCTTTTCATCTATCCTTACCTGTACCAAGTCTTCCACTACCTTCTGTTCAATGGCTTTGCCAACATCTGCGAACAACTCATTACTCTCAGGTTCTTCCACTATCTGTACATACCCCTTTGCAGCGCGGCTGCCATTTACTATGACGAAGCATTTTTTGGATATAATTTGGTCTCCAAAGACCTCTTCAATTACTCCGGCTTCGTTAGGGAACCGCATTACTGGATGGTAGGTTGACGCTACCGATCGCATGGCGTGTAACCAAGTCTTTCCCAAGATTATGTTGTAAGTGGAAGGGACTTTCAATACCCAGAATTCCACCTGTTTTGTCATGCTTCCTGCTCTGACTGGGAGGATTATCTTGCCAACTGGCCACTCTGGCATTGAGTTGAATCCGATCAGGGGGGATACGGCGGGTGCCAAGTCTTTATCCTCCAGTTTCAGTTGTTTGAAGGTTTCATAATGCATTATCTCACATGAGCTCCCTTGGTTAATCAAAATCCGTTTGACGTCGAAATCCTTGACGCGGAGAGTGACAACTAGTTCATCGTTGTGAGGGCAATATATCCTTGCCAAGTCTCTGTCTGAAAAAGATATGACGTTCGTGGCTTCTGTTCTCTCCTTTTTGATGGCAGGTTGTGCACTTAATACCTTCCTTAAGTGCTCAGCCTTTTTTATCATGCCCCTGAGCTCACATACCCACTCAGGCTTGAATACCTTATGTATTACGTAAATCATGCCTTGAGGTGGGGCGTCGATCGGCATTCCGTTTGGGTTGTCGTGGTTCTGGGGGGCTCGTTGTGTCCCTCCTTCTATGTACTGGTCCAGGTGCCCAGTTGCCACTAACTCCTCCAAGTGCTGTCTCAACAGCGTGCAATTTTCAGTGCGGTGCCCCTTTTCATTATGGAAGGTACATCGGGACCTCTCGTCATAGTCTTTTTGTGCCTATCCCAATTTTGCTGGCCATTTGACGAAAGGTTCGTCGTGTATTTCGTTGAGAATTCGGTAGATCGATTTTTTGAACACCGTGGTGATGGCAGTGCGGACTCTTAACCACCTTTTGTCTAAGTCCTCTCTGTTGGCCCGCCTGCCTCGTCCATTCCTGCTAGGGCGTTCTACCGTATTGACTTTTGCAGTAGTCTTTTTATCTGGTATCGCTGCTGTGCCAGATTTTGTTTTAGCACGGGCACCATCCTCCTCCACCCGAATGTGCTGGTGCACTCGCTCTATCAAGGCCTCCATCGTGAGGGGTGGCACCATAGTTATTGAATCCCTCAACTTGTTTCTGACTGGTAGCCCCCTTTTGTACTGTGCGATGGCAAGATTGGCGGGGCAATCTCCTATCTGGTTGAAGGTCTCCCAGTAACGACTGTTTTAGGATCTCAGCGTCTCCTTGTCGCCCATGTCAATGGAGAGTAGCTGATCGATCTCTACTGGTATTTTGGTGTTCGTTCTGAACCTAGTCACGAACGCCTCCACCAATTGCGCCCAGGAGGTGATGCTACCTTCTGGTAACCTTTCGAACCAAGTTAAACCTAGGTTGCCAAGGCTGGATGGGAATAAGAGGCACATCAAAGCCTCGTTCAGCCAGTATACTGCCATAACCTGGCGAAAATGGCTTAGGTGCATGTAGAGATCTATATTCCCTTCGTAAGTCGTAAACTTAAGCTGGAGGAAACCGGAAGGTAACGGCACGTTCTCAATTGTCGGAACGAACGGTGAACTATGCAACCTTGCTAATGGTTTGTCCGTTGGTTCGTAGGCAAGGCGCGGTATTGGCATTCCTACCTCGACGCTCCCATGCGTCCGAGGGGCCAACCACTGAAGGGCTGAAACTCTGCGCGGGTCGTGTGCCCTGACATCCTCCTTCCATCGTGCCCTTTCTTCAAGCACAGTTCGCAAATCAGACGATCTGGGCAACTCTGTCTACCTGGATAACGTCTGGTGCGTGCGTAAGGGTCGATAGGTGCTTCCTTCAGTAAATGACCTCTCAGTTCTCGTTCTCTCAGACCTGGAGTAACGAGTCCTAGACGTCCTTGTTTGAGTGTCGCCTATTCTAAGGCTCCTACTCTCTGCTTTTGAGGTTGTGGTGTGTCTGCCATGACCTTCTGAGTGGCGATGGGGCATACTACCTTTGTGCCCCTCTCCTGTCGCCACCTATTTTCTTTTTATCTGGCACTTCATCAACTCCATGTTCGCCGCCATCCTTCGTGTCAACTCGTCCTGTTCCTTCACGCGATCTACCAGAACCTGAGGGTTGATCCTCCGCCTCTGTCATTCGAGGCTTTGAGAGTGACGGGGGCTGTTACCCCGCATTTCCCTTACATCCCTCCGGGGATTCTGTCGCTAGGGTTCTAAATCCGCCATCGGAGGGACAAGAGGCAAACCTTCGCGCCTCCCACCTCTCTCAGGGGTTTGCCCATCAATGGATGATTGCGGCAAGTCTTCATTGTGCGCCATTGATCTCAACTAGAGAGGAAAGCTTGATTAAGAGGTTTTGTTCTTTGTGGAATTCCTATAGACGGCGCCAATTGTACGAGCACAAAATAATTCTTCTCGTATGATCCTGTTGATCAAGCTTGCGCTCCTCGAAACGTCGTCGCTTTGCCACCTGAAAACACAAACGTGAGCTAACCGGCGGGTGTGTGCCGGAAACCCCTCTGATGCCTAAGTCAGCACAATAGACAATAGACACAAAAGCTCTGTGAATTCAGGAATCAAAGTTGTGTTACCTCTCCATAGATGATGTTATGAGCTTTTATAGGTTCCGCATGGCACAATCCTAGTAGGACTCTTATTCCTCCATGTAGAGTCCTCCTAGGAATCACATTCCTGAAAGATAATGCTTATCCTTCAACACCTCCCTTACTGCTTAAACCAAGTGAGATGGTTATACTTCGGTAGTATGACAATGTAACCGAACTAACAATACCTCTGTCATACCCAAACCAGCACCTTCACATGCAACACATAGCTCGGTCCTTGTTCACTGATACCTTGATTGAGTCCATTGAGACCGAGCTAACTACAGCAAGTTCTGACTGTGCTAACCAAAGCAAGGTCCTCCCAAAGAAGCCATAATACCTCGGTTCCAAACACCGTGGCCGAGCTAGCCATACCTCCGACCAGGGTAACCGAGCTAACTATAAAGCCCTTTTTGACCGAGCTAACTTACAAGGCCCTTTTACTCAGCCCTTTTAAACTCGGCCCACAGAACGGCCCATTATTGCGCCTTGGCCTAGCTTGGCCCTAGTGCATATAAAAACTCCCTCTCAATAGTATAATGGGATAGAAAGAGAATAAAAATAAAGAACACAATGATATTTAAAAGTTTTAAATTTACCTAGTTATACAAAAATCTAATGTTATAGTAAAATCTTGAATTCTCAATAAATTTTCACATTTTCAATAAGTTTTAAATTTTCCATTTTTTTTACTTCATTTTTATGGTCTTTACTGAAGAAAACAAAATTCGATCAAAATTCTTCGCATAGAATGGACATAAATACTTCGATTGTAACCATAATCACCAATAATTCTTCTCTACCATACAAACCTGTAAACAAACACATAAATCTCACTAAAATCGAAACCAAAAGCAAACCAATAGTAGAGAAAGAGAATCACATAGGGAAAAAATAAATAAATTTGTAGAGTTGGAGAATGTTACTTCCAACAACTTAAATATCACCCAACCCAATCCTTTAGCTCCATTGCTAGTACCTGCGAAGTTTAAGAGTTGGGATGACTAATTAGATTATTCTTTAAATAAGATTTGAAAATTGATTAATTTGTCTTATTAAGTGATTTAAAATTTATATATATACATCACAAAAATAGATAATTATATTACTAAATCATAATTCAAAATTAGATATTGTCATATTTTTTGTAGATCCATATCTAAATTTTTATCTTTTTTATTTTTGTATGGTTTCTATTCGGGGTTTTTTTTTTCTTTCAATTTATTTAAGATGGAGTTGTGGGTATCTATTTTTTTATTTTATTTAATTTATCTGTGGTTTCTATTTGTTTTTAATTATCATTATTTAGGTAAGTTATGATGTGAGTTAGATTTGTGATAGACATATAGGTTTTATTGATTTAAAGTATAATGGTGTGAGATATTTTCAAATTAGATTTGTTTAGATAAACTATAAAGATTTTTAAAATTTAAAATTGGATATTGAGATGTAAAAAAAAGATTTTAACTGAATAAATAAAAATCAAATTTATTAATTTTATCTGTTCGTATATCAGAATTTTTTTTTTTTTTTGCTCTCTCTCTCTCTCTCTCTTGGTTATGTTATAATATAATATATAAGATATAGATTGATATCTACAACTTTCATGAAAAATATTATCTAATTTTTTGGAGAAGAAAGAAGGCAAGTTTTAATTTTTTTTTTTTTTGGGAAATCAGTGAGAGAGATTAGGATGGAGAGATTATGAAATATTTTTGATATTAAATAAATAAATCAGTCAATAATTTTTTAATCTATTTTATAAATTAAAAAAACAATAATTTTAGAAAATTGATTAATTTTTCCCATTAAGTGATTTGAAAGTTTGACATATATACATCAAAAAAATAAATAATTATATTACTAAATCATAATTCAAATTTAGATGTTATTTCTTTTAGAGATCTATAATTAAATTCTTATCTTCTTTATTTTTGTGTGTAACCATAGTCAAAAGAATTTGTGGATTGAGAGAAGTCAATAAATGCTGAATTTTTTTTTTAAATCAAAAAATTAAAAAATTAGAATTAAGATATTGGAGCTCCCACAAAACTTGTAGATTAGATACCTCATTTTCCTTATATAATATACAGATATAGATAGATAGATAGATATTAGTGATAACCCGTACTATGCACGTGCTTTATAAATTAAAAAATATATATAATTATAATTATTTTGAAATAATTTAATATTTTACCCTGCGGTATACATGAAATTTATAAGTTAATTTTTATGTTTATAACTTTTTAAATTATTAGTCTAAAAAAATTAAAGTATATATATATATATATATATAAATATATTTAATGTAATTTTGATAATTTGTATTAAAAAAAGTTAAATCTGATTAAATGTGATTAACTGAGTTATGACATATCTCTTTTTGTTATGAAAATATACAAATTTAAAAGTTATAATTAAAACAAATATATAATTGTATTATTAAATATGAAGTGAAGTGATATTTAACAATAATTAATAGGATGTTTATATTATTAATCCAGTAATTTAAGTTACATTTCTTCTGATTTCAATTTCATGACTAAAAATACAATATGAATATAATATACACACGGATTTCTAGTTTTTATGAATAAGAAGGTTTTAAATTATTTTCAAACTTTCATCATTTTCTTTTAATTTTATTTTATTTTTATCTAAATTGATTTTAAATTTGAATAAAAATTTTGATTTAATATGAATTACTTTAGCTTTTTCATTAAATTTTTATCAATTTTTAAAAGAACTTCATTCTTATCCCAATTTTTTTCTTTTCACCAATTTTGATGGAAAAAACAACAATTTTCAACGTTTCATCTTTTTAGATTTTTATCAAGTTATAATTTGATAAAAAAAAATATAAAGGGCTAAAGATTCTTTTAATTGGAATTATAATGAAATAACATCTTCAAATAGTCAAAATCTGAGTATGTGGTTAGTTGAAATTTATAATTTAATTAATTCTCTTCTCATATTTGTATAAAAATTAGGGGTGAGCATGGTCCAGATTGGACCGGATTGGGTAAAACCAGAACCAATCCGTTATCTACAGTTCCTGGAAAATTAGAACCAATCCAATCCGTTTAAGTCATTAAACCAATCCAAGCCAATCCATTTAAACACGGATTGGATCGGTCTAGGACCACGGATTCACATAATTAAATAATAAAAAAATATGTACGTAACACTTTAATATCATAAAAACATAAACATATCACCATATTAGTTCCACAATAGCAACATATTTTTCTATAATAACGATATACTATTCTAGAATTTAAACAACCACAAAAAAACTGGTTTCACCATAAGTATTTAGACCATTGCAAATTAAAACTAAAAACTAATAAACAAAAGTAATAAAAGAAGATATTATACGGGTTTAGGTTTTATATAGAATAAGAGAAGATACTATGGAGGAGGATGTATAATAAAAATATAAACTATTTGTATACGGTCCGAATCAGTTCCAATCCGGAACTATGGGGTTCAATCCGGAACCAATCCGTGGACTATGGATTTTTAATTCTTCAATCCGGAACCGAATCACGGATTCAAAAAATCAATCCAAACCTATCAGATTGGACTGGACTGGATCGGATTACGGATTTGACGGATTCCTTGCTCAGCCCTAATAAAAATTGACATTTATGACTACATTATTATAAGTTGGATTATGGAAAAAAAATTGGGGTCTCAAACATATTTCATTTGTAAATATCCTATATATTAAAAAATGAAAAAAAAAGAAAAAAAATGTGTAGCTTTTTTATATGTGTTTATCAGTTTTGTATTATGGACATAAACAATTGATGTTTCAATTTAAAAAATTAAAAATTAAAAAAAAATAGATTGAATTTTTTAGAGATAAAAGAAACCATCTAATTTTTCTATATATTATTAAGATGGACTATATAATCATATAAAAAAATAGAAATTATATTTAGAAATTATCCCTATACATTATGCTACTATATATAACTATAGTTGTAACAAATTAACTGTAATATATATGAAAAGTTATATTAAGCTTTCATTTTCAATTAATTGAATTATAATTAACAAACTAACAAATAGTACTAATGGTCTAATGGGATAGAAATAAGATAAAAATAAAGAACACAATGATATTTAAAAGTTTTAAATTTACCTAGTTATACAAAAATCTAATGTTATAGTAAAATCATGAATTCTCAATAAATTTTCACATTTTTCTAATAAAATAAAATGACAATAAAAAATAAAAAAAATTGATACCCATTTTTTTCACTTCAATTTTATGGTCTTCACTGAAAAAAACAAAATCCGATCAAAATCATTAGCATGGAACTGACATAGATATTTCGATTGCAATCATAATCACCAATAATTCTTCTTTACCAAGCGAACCTGTAAACAAAAACATAAACCTCACTAAAACCGAAATCAAAACTAAACCAAAAAAACAATAGAGAAAGAGAATCACACAACGAAAAAATAAAATTAAAAAATAAAGAAATTTATAGAGTGGAAGAATGTTACCTCCAACAACTTAAACCTCACCTAACTCAATCCGTTAGCTCATCTGCCAGTGCTCAAAAAGTTTAGGAGTTGAGATGACTAATCAGATTAAGGCTTGAAAATTGATTAATTTGTCTCATTAAGTAATTTAAAATTTTGATATATGTGCATCAGAAAAAAAGATAATTATATTACTAAATCATAAATCAAATTTCAATATTGTCATTTTTTTAGATCCATATCTAACTTCTTATCTTTTTTTATTTTTGTGTGGTTTTTATTTGGGGTTTTTTTTTTTTCAATTTATTTAAGATGAAGTTGTGGGTTTCTATTTTTTTTTAATTTAATTTATATGTGGTTTCTATTTGTTTTTAATTATTATTATTTAGGTGAGTTGTGATGTGAGTTAGATATGTGATAACCATGTGAGTTTTATTGATTTAAAGTATAATGGTGGGAGATATTTTCAAATTAAATTTGTTTAGATAAACTTTAAAGATTTTTAAAATTTAAAATTGGATATTGAGATGCAAAAGAAAGATTTTAACTAAATAAATAAAAATCAAATTTATTAATTTTATCTGTTTGTATATCTGATTTTTAGTTTTTTAGTTTTTTTTTGTTGTTATGTTATAATATAATATATAAGATATAGATAGATATCTACAACTTTCATTAAAAATATTATCTGATTTTTTGGGGAAAGAGAAACGGAAGACAAGTTTTAATTTTTTTTTTTTTGGAAATCAAGAAGAGAGATTAAGATGAATAGATTATGAAATATTTTTGTTATTAAATAAATAAATCAATCAATAGTTTTTTTTAATCTATTTTATAAATTAAAAAATCAATAATTTTAGAAAATTGATTATTGATTAATTTGTCCCATTAAGTGATTTAAAATTTCGATGGATATATATCTAAAAAATAGATAATTATATTGCTAAATCATAATTCAAATTTAGATGTTGTTTTATCTTTTTGAGATCTATGGCTAAATTTTTATCTTCTTTATGTGCTATAAGAGAATATGGATGCGCCTCTACTATAACCTTAGGGTATTAGTAGGATTGGCAGGTACTTCTTGAAATTTTAAAATAAAGAAGATATATATCAAAAAAATAGATAATTATATTATTAAATTATAATTCAAATTTAGATGTTCTTATATCTTTTTGAGATCCATAACTAAATTCTTATCTTTTTTATTTTTGTGTAGCCATAGTGTATGGGAAAAATTAAAAAGGATGCTGCAATAATTATGAGAGAAGTCAAAACGGTTTGTGGGTTGAGAAAAGTCAATAAATGCAGAGGTTTTTTTTTTTTTAAATCAAAATATTAGAAAATTAGGATTAGGATATTGAAGCTCCCACAAAGCTTGTAGATTAGAAATCCCCTTTTCCTTATATAATATATAGATATATAGACAAGGGGCTTTTCCCAAACCGCCCTTATATTAATTTATTTCTCAAATTAAGTTTACTTTTGTAAAAATTTCCGAACTAAGCTGAAAAATACGCTGTCAGTATTTTTGTGGTCTAGGCAGACAAAATAAACAAAATCATGAAAACGTGTCTACAAAACGTGCTTTTAATTAAGGTGACGCAGTTACAAATCGCGCTTGTAATAAAACGTAAAAGCGTGTTTTGAAAACACGCTTTCAATAAAAAATAATAATTAGGTGTCTATCTATCTTGCCTAACCTGCTCAGAACTGATCATCCTAGCATGCAAGCAATAAGTTTCAAGCAATGACAGATGTATACTCCACTATAACTGCTACTGTTGAACATGATGAGATTCGACATTGTTATTCTATTTTAAAAATTAGATTTATTTTTTAAATCCAATGATATGATAATCAATTAAAATATTTAATATAATTTTCTATTATATCTTTTTTAATCATCAATCAATTATTTCACTTATATATTATTAACTAAAAAGTAAATCTAAAAAATTGACTTATATATCATTTTTTGTTGTGCTTAAAACGACATAGTTTTATCTTCTTCTTTTTTTATGTTCTTACTATGTTTTTTGGCATCATAAATTACACTTTGCCCTAAACACACTTTCAATTAAAAAGATTTAGGGCAAAGTGTAATTTATGATGCCAAAAAATATAATAAGAAGATAAAAAAAAAAAGAGAGATAAAACCGTGTTGTTTTAAGCACAATAAAAATGATATATAAGTTAGTTTTTTAGATTAACTTTTTAGACTCAATAATATATAAGTGAAATAATTTATTGATAATTAAAAAAGATATGAGAGAAAATTATATTAAATATTTTAATTAATTATCATATCATTGGATTTAAAAAATAAATCTAATTTTTAAAATAGAATAACAATGCCCAATCTCATCATGTTCAACAGTAGTAGTTATGGTAGAGCATATATCTATCATTGCTTGAAACCCATTTCTTGCATGTTAGGATGATCAATTCTGAGCAGGTTAGGCAAGACAGATAGATGCCTAATTTTTTTTTTTTTTTTTGTTGAAAGCGTGTTTTGAAAACACGCTTTTACATTTTATTACAAGCGCGATTTGTAACCGCGTGACCTTAATTAAAAGCACGTTTTGTAAACACGTTTTCATAATTTTATTTATTTTGTCTGCCTGGACCACAAAAATACTGAAAGCGTGTTTTGTAAATACGCTTCAGCTTAGTTTGGGAATTTCTGCAAAAGTAGGCTTAGTTTGGAAAATAAATTAGTATAGGGGTTTAGTTTGGGAAAAGCCCCTAAAAACAAGTTACACTTCCATTGTATTTTAGTAGATATTTGTGGTTTTGATGTTTCACAAGCATTTTCGATGGTTTGAAAATTGTCTATTTTAATTAATTTTTTATTTTTTTATGAAAAAATATTAAAAAAAAATAGAGAGAGTGATGTGATAACTTATAGTGATTTTTTGACTTTTGGAGTTCGTTTGGGAAGTGGGTTGGCTTTTTGACTTTTTTAGCTATTTTAACCTATGGCTAAAAAGTCTCGTTTGGGAAGGGCTTTTGGTTTTTTTTAACTTTTTTGACTTTTTTGTGAGAGAAATAATATAATGATTATGAGTTGGATATGATGTTTTGTCTTATTGGGCTAAAAAGCCTATTTTGTTTTTTGTGACTAAAATGGCAAAAAAAAACCCCCAAACATGGCTTTCCAAACGAAGCCTTTAACTATATTAGTTCATTGCCAAACAAGTGATGAATTTTTATTACACTTATCTCCCCCTGAAGTTTCTGACAAATATAAGGATCTCTTCTATGGTTTCAATAAGTATAGTAATCTCTCCTACTTTAATTGGCAATATCCAGATTCTCCCATTCCGTCAATTTTGCACAAACGACGTTAATTGTCTACACAAAATGACCATATTACCCTTACTTTTCTACACAAAAAGACGAAAATGCCCTTTATTCACAAAATCCCTAATCGGACTCTATTCACAATACACATCGAATTCTTGAAAGAAAGAACAAAGAGAAAGAGACGACATCATTATTGAAGAAGATTGATCGATGTGAAAAAGACAAAGAAGCTATTTGATTTTGGCTCGATTGTTGTTGTCAATACACAATGTAAAAGAGTTTCGTCAGTGAGAAGTTGTTTTTAAGACTTTCAAGTAAGATTTCAAACTCATTACACTTCGAATATGATTAATTTGAGTTTAGGGTTTCTAATTTATTTTTTTTCATTTTTTTTTCTTACAAATTTGTTCCTATTCCGGGTTTGATCTTATGAAATGCATGTGAAAAGGGTTTTCTTTGAAAATATACATTTAGGGTTTGTATTTTGTACGGGGAGCAAATATTCCGGCAAGCCCGTATTCCTTTCTTCCGAGCTCCGTCGATGTCCGATCACCTGCAAGCAAGTAATGGTGAGCTACCCGGCGGTGTGTGGCCAGAAAAACCCTCCGACGGTCAAGTCAGCATACACCTTAGGATGGATAGAGAGAAGGGAGAGAGTGTTTGAGTGTAAGAAGTCCTTACAGAGATGTTCGTGTGTCGCGTATGGGGGGCGTAGACGTGCTTATATACCTTCTGAGCCCCATATCCACTCCCAGTCATCTCCTCACACGTGGCTTTGCTATCCCATCTGTCAGCATAAACCATGCCATTCATCACCTAACTCCAACTGCCTGTCATCACAGCTGGAGCTCGGCAGCCGAGCTGCTCTATCCGTTGTTGTGCCATGCCGTGCTCCATACCCTAGCACTTCACTGGCCAAGACTGAGGAGGACCGGGCTAGGCGGCGTCTCGGCAAAGCCTAGCCCGAGGTGCCTCCACTGACCAAGACTGAGGAGGACCGGGCTAGGCGGCATCTCGGCAAAGCCTAGCCCGAGGTGCCTCCTGGGGTCGGCCTTTCTGCCGGTCAGATAACTTCCTCGGATGTCCGCGCCTTCCCGGGCGCCGGTCACTCGGCCTATCTGGCTTCGGCCATCCTCGGACCGAGCATCATGGTCCGGCCGAGCACTGCCTTGCCGAGCAGTTTCTGTCCGGTCCGGGGTGGCACACAGCCCGAACTCTGCCCGGCCCAAGTTCTTGCAGCCCTTCTCTGGGCGAACAGTCGATCATCTCGGCCCAATGCACTGCTGGGCTTTCAACCTGCTCGGTCGATATCTCGGCCCAACTCCAGATCATAAATCACCCTCTCATATTTTATTTGCAAAATTTGTGACTAAAAAAAAGGAATTTGTTAAATATTACTATAATAACAGTGTAATCTAAGGATTTATTATGAATTTTTGATTTTCTGGGTTTTATTTATGAGATGCATGTTTAAGGTTTTTATTTTATTTGCAAAATTTGTCATTGAAAAATAGGGATTTGTTAAATATTAGTATAATAATAGTGTAATTTAGGGATTTCTTATGAATTTGTGATTGTTTGGAGTTTTTTTTTTTTTCCTTTTTTTTCTTATGAATTTGTGATTGTCTGGGCTTGCTTATTTTATTAAGGCTTTTCTTCTTCATTTTATTATGAGTTTGGGGCTTCTTTTTCTTATGAATTGAGGGTCAAAAATCCTAACTTAGGGCTTTTCTTCAATTTTTTCTTCTTTTGTTGAGTTAATTGTTGACTAGAGTAGATTTTTGTAATTTATTGTTACTTCATTATGATCACAGTACGGCTGCATTTCCTTATTTTGATTTAATCATCAATTACAATGTGAAAGTGGAAAAAGTGTATAATATGGACCCAAATATGTATTGCTACATTGATGCCTTGAAGGATGTGACTATAATAGTCCTCTCTAACATTTCTTGCAGTGAAACAATAATGATCACATTGGTACTAAAAATAAGAAATTAACAGAAAATGATCTTGATGTGTTGGATATGTTTTATGTGAAAGGTAGGAGTAAAACAATTAACTTGTATGTAGACATAGCATATTTTATTGGAATAAGTGATGGTGGACATAGAAATGATGATGGAAATAGAAATGATGGTAGAAATGGAAATAGTGGAGGTGGAAATGATGCAGTAGATGCTGTAGATGTAGAGCAAGAGTATATACTGTAGATGTAGATGAAGAGTACCATGAGGATAATGTTTATGGGTTTAGTGATGAGAAAACGGACTGGAATGCAGCTGTTGAGGATGAAAATGAATCAGATGGTAATGAGAGTTTGAGTGATAATGATAATAATAAGTGCTCAAATGAAGATGATGATGTTGTACTTATTGATTACCAATCTGGTAATGATGAAGTGGCATATTCTACTACTGATGATGAATATGATGATGAAGCAGACTGTGTGGATGATGAAGAGATAAGGTTTCCAGGGATGAAGTATGATGGTACCTACAATGGAAAAGAGTCAAATCTCAATCAAGATGGAGAAGTTGTATTGGAAAAGGGAATAATTTTTCCAAAAGTGAATACTTCTAGAGCTAGATTGAGGGACTATATAGTGCAAACTGGTTTCAAGATAGTAAGGGACAAAAATCAGAAGTTCAAAGTAACAACCCATTGTGCTGTTGAGGGCTACCCTTGGAAAATTCATGCATCTCCACTTCCAGATAAGATAATTGTAAACACCCCATTTTTGACCATCCTCAAGACTTAGACGTCATTGCTTGAACACTCGATGATTTTGTATGCTTGTGTTCGTCTTGAGTGCCCGAAGTTCTTGGTCGAGCGCCTTGTCTTTGGAGCCTTTGAACCTTATCTGCTTTTTGCTTGGTTGTGGACCAAGAGCTTGTTGTTTCAAGTCTGGAGGAGAGAGTGGCCTGTCGGCCAGCCCCACAGCCTATCAACCATGACTTGTGCTTGTCGGCCATAAGTGGTGGCCAGTCGGCTATGTTGGTGGTCGGTCGGCCACACGGCCATTTGTCTCTTTTTTCAGATATTTGTTTGCTAACTGTGCTAGCTGTTGCTCATTGAACCACATCTCCATACACGTGTATAGTAGGATGAATTCAAGCTCAAACCTTGTTTTTCTATATATAGGGGGTGTCCTCTCCCATTTTTTAGGCTTAGAAATTTTGGATTAAAAATCTCTCTCTCTAGACTTCTCTCTCTCTTGTTATTTTGCATACACTTGCTTGGTTTCTCTACACTTTTGCACATCAACCCTTAACCAAACACTCTCATCTTTGAGTTGAGGTCCCTTGGAGTTTTGTTTGAGCCTTGAAAGGGGATTTGTGTAACGCCCTCAAAATAATAACAATAAACCCATCAGATAAGACATGCATTTACATTTAAACTAACCGCATTCCTTTCATTCATTAGAATTCCAAGACATAAGTATTACATGTTAACCTCATAACAAAATGCCCTACGGGCTTACAGCTTTCCAAGTTAACACTTGGTTACAACAAAGAGTTCTAACTCGTTTACACATTAAGCCCTTGGCTTGAAATTACATGTAATACATCAACAGTAAACGACAAAACTATGCCCGCCACTAGCCTCCCAGCTATGTCCTTGGAGGTGGCATGCTTCCTGTACCTGAAAATGATATTCCCATATAGGGTGAGCCACAGCCCAGTAGAAATACACTAAACCAACCATGGACAATGACTAAAACATTAGCAATTGATAGTTGGTCAACACTGATACAATCACATAAATTACATATTTATGTCAACGACTTACAAGTCCCAATTACTTTTCATTTTCCCTTTTTCAACAGATAAGCATGCTAGCTCTATCATCATTTCCACAGGTATGTATAAAAACTATATCTCACATTCAGATAAGCATAAAAGCTATATCCACATTCTCAACAGATATGTATATCAACAATATCCACAGATAAGCATACAAGCTGCATCCACACTCTACAACAGATATGTATATCAACAATATCCACAGATAAGCATACAAGCTGTATCCACACTTCACTTCACAAAGATAAGCATATGAGCTCTATCTTCACTTCTCTAGACAAGCATATGAGCTCTGTCTACGGAGTACATCCCCTATCTCCTCCAAATACCTATCCGGTTTAGAGGTCCATCCCCTATCTTCCCCTAAACCGCGGAGTACATCCCCTATCTCCTCCTCTACACATAACGTATATAAACACATTGGTTCTATATACAATCACACAATACAAACAATTAATGTATTCTAGCAACTGTCAAGTTCCATAACACATTCCATTGATTAGTTTCAGTTTGCCTAATCAACATACATTGTCTACAACAATCTCGACTATCCTCCACCGATAGCCCCAAGCAGTTATTTCTAAAACAGAAATTAAATGCGCAAATGGATATTCAATCAACATTTCATTTCCTCATTTCTCACCAATTAATTATCCCAATTAATTAAACAATGTAATTAGGCCATTTTCCATAATTACCATTTCAACCCTTAGGTCCCATTTTCATCAATGATTCAACAATCATTCCATTTTCTTCATGCCAAACATGCATCTAGGTTTATTATGAATGAAACCCCAACCTTTGTAAAATTACACAAAAGCCCCAAACTTTCACAAAATTACCCAACCAAGCCCAACATCTCAAAATACCAAAATTTAAAGACAAAACCCATAGAGAGGAGTAGGTTATCCCTACCTCAAACTCGGAGTCCCAAAGGAGAAAACGACAAAACCCAACGTGCTCCAAAACCCGAAATTTTCAGATTAAAATGAAGCCCTCGACGATCAACAACTTTTTTGTAAAGGCCAAAGGTGAGTAAATCACTCCTACTAGATCAAAACCTAGAGAGAAGGTAGAGTCTAGAGTGAGAGGCTCAACAATGGTGATTTTGGAAAAGTAAGAGAGAGAAGATAAAGTGAAAAAGTGATTTGAAGAGTCACAAATTCGGGACTTTAACCCAGGTCTCCGCTCGAGCGTAAAACACCCCGCTTGAGCGTACACTCACAGACTTCCGCTCGAGCGGCCAACCTCCCGCTCGAGCGCAGAATGCACTCGCCCAGCACTTTTGCAGAACCAGGCCTCCGCTCGAGCTCCCAACCCTACGCTCGAGCTCACAACACTGCACAACAAGATACTGGATGGACGTAAACTACGCTCGAGCGCCAACACCTCCGCTCGAGCGTACAGGCCAAAAATCTGGGCAACTAGTTTTGGTTTCCAAACTCAACCAACCTGTAACAAACCCGCTCAACACATCCTATAACTTAAATACAAAGTAAGAAAGGATGTAAACAAGATAATAAACAACCACCAACATCCACGGACACATGTCCGGATCACTGTACAACAAGGGTAAACCCGGGATCGCTATAACCTCCCCCCCTTAAAGAATTTCGCCCCCGAAATTAAGCACAAGTTTTCAAAACAAGTTTTCCTCCATTTTAAAACAATGTTACATTTTAACATTCAACAATTCGACCCATTACCGGTCAGCCCATCCCTTAAACAAGAGACATATCACAATATGTAAACAACATATGTACTTTCAACATGCATCAACATTATGCACTATCCTTCCAATTTCAACAATATATTCAACAGATATAATGTTACATTCAACTTCCACATGAGGCAAGTTCCAAAACATACTTTCAATAAACCAAACATTTTCAATGTTTCACAACTTAAGACATATATAAAAGCTCTTAAGTTCAACAAAATGTAAAATTTAAATACAAGATTACATATCAACAAACAAGTCCGGATATTTCTCTCGGACTTCCAACTCACGTTCCCAAGTGGCTTCTTCCACTCCGTGATGTTTCCACAAGACTTTCACCAAAGAAATGGTCTTACCACGCAGGACCTGATCCCGCCTATCCAAGACCCGAACCGGTCTCTCCTCATACGAGGCATCCTCATCTACCTCTAAATTAGTCCAATCCAACACATGTGATGGACCTGGTTCATACTTCCGAAGCATACTCACATGAAACACATCATGCACTCCGGACAACTGCGGCGGTAAGGCTAACCGATAAGCAACCTCACCTATCCTCTCAAGGATCTCAAAAGGACCAATAAACCGAGGGGATAACTTCCCACTCTTCCCAAACCTCATCAGGCCTCGCCTAGGTGATATCTTCAGAAAGACATGATCACCTACCTCAAACGCCAAAGGTCTCCTCCTACGGTCGGCATAACTCTTTTGTCGACTCTGGGCTGTAACAAGCCTCTTACGGATAAGCTCAACTTTCTCCGTCGTCTCCCTAACCAACTCCGGACCCAACAAAGGTGCATCACCCACCTCGGCCCAACACACTGGAGACCTACACGGTCGGCCATACAAGGCCTCAAACGGTGCCATACCGATGCTAGACTGAAAACTGTTGTTGTAGGCAAACTCTACCAATGGCAAGTGCCTCTCCCACGTCCCACTGAAATCCAGGACACAACCCCGAAGCATATCCTCGAGGATCTGAATAGTACGCTCGGACTGCCCGTCCGTCTGAGGATGATAAGCCGTACTAAAGGTCAACTTAGTGCCCAAGGCACTCTGCAAACTCTGCCACAACCTAGCAGTAAAACGAGGATCTCTATCTGAGACAATCGTCACTGGGACCCCGTGCAATCTCACTACGTCCCGAATATACAAATCGGCAAGATGATCTACCGAATCTCTCACGCGCATAGGAATAAAGTGCGCCGACTTAGTCAACCGGTCTACAACCACCCAAATAGCATCACTACCCCGCTGAGTCCTCGGAAGACCTACAACGAAGTCCATAGTGACATGCTCCCACTTTCACTCGGCAATAGGCAAGGGTTGCAACAAACCCGCTGGCCTCTGATGCTCGGCCTTTACTTGCTGGCAAGTAAGGCACTTCGATACGAAAACAGCCACATCTCTTTTCATACCCCGCCACCAAAACTGGCGACCCAAACCCTGATACATCTTAGTACCTCCCGGATGCACCGCAAGGCGCGAATGGTGAAACTCTCGGAGTACTTCCTCTCGGCAAGACTCCGGTACAAACACACGGTCTCGGTATCTCACACTCAGGTCGGGATACATCGTCAAACCCTTCTCAACTTTCCCACTGGAGATCTTCTCTCGGAGGGATTCTACCTCAAGGTCACCTCTCTGTGCCTCTAACACTCTAATCACAAGTGTAGGCTGCGCAACAACAGAAAACAAGGCCGCAGCCTCGACAGATTCGCCCAGTAGCAAATCAAACTCGCCAAGTGTTCCCAACATCTCCCATTCCCGGATGGCTATACAAGCTACATCACTAATGGATTTCCTACTAAGGGCATCGGCCACAACATTGGCCTTTCCCGGATGATAATGCAACTCAAAATCATAATCCTCGATGAACTCCATCCATCTCCTCTGCCTCAGATTCAAGTCTCTCTGTGTAAACAGATACTTCAAACTCTTGTGATCCGAGAATACCTCGAACCTCTCACCATAAAGGTAGTGCCTCCAGATTTTCAAGGCAAAGATCACTGCTGCTAACTCTAGGTCGTGTGTGGGGTAATTCTTCTCGTGTATTTTCAACTGACGTGAGCCATAAGCTACCACTTTTCCCTCTTGCATCAACACACAACCCAAACCCTCTCGTGAGGCATCACAATATACAGCATAACCCAACCCTCTCTCCGGAATAATCAACACCGGAGCGGTGGTCAATCTAATTTTCAACTCTTGGAACGACTTTTCACAAGTCTCACTCCACACAAACTTGACTCCTTTCTGAGTCAGCCTAGTCAACGGTGACGCTAACCTGGAGAAATCTTTCACAAACCGACGGTAATACCCAGCCAATCCCAGAAAACTGCGGATCTCAAACACACTCTTAGGCTGTGCCCAATCTTGCACTGCCTCAACCTTGGACGTATCAACAGACACCCCTTCCCCGGATACCACGTGGCCTAAGAATTTGACTTCCCCCAGCCAGAACTCACACTTCCCAAACTTGGCATACAGCCTATGGGCTCTAAGTAACTCAAGCACCACTCTCAAGTGTGCCTCGTGCTCCTCCTCAGAAAACGAATAGATAAGGATATCGTCCACGAAAACAACCACAAATCGGTCTAAGAACTCCCGGAAAATCCGGTTCATCAAGTCCATAAAGACTGCCGGTGCATTGGTAAGTCCGAATGGCATCACCAAAAACTCATAATGGCCATACCGCGTACGGAATGCCGTCTTAGGAATATCTTCCTCCCTGACCCTCAACTGATGGTAACCCGATCTCAAGTCTATCTTAGAGAAACAACGGGAACCCTTCAACTGGTCAAACAAATCATCTATACGGGGCATAGGGTACTTATTTTTAACCGTAGCCCGATTCAACTTCCGGTAGTCTATACACAATCTCAAGGCACCATCTTTCTTTTTAACAAAGAGTGCCGGTGCTCCCCACGGTGAAACACTAGGGCGAACAAAGCCCTTATCTAGCAATTCCTGGAGCTGAACTTTCAACTCAACCAACTCTGCTGGAGCAAAACGGTAAGGTGCCATAGAAATCGGCGCCGTACCAGGCACTAAATCAATAGAGAACTCTATCTCTCGGTGAGGTGGCAAACTAACAAGATCTTCGGGAAAAACATCCGAATACTCACAAACCACCCTCGGCAACAAAAGCTGGGTTTCATCACTCTCACCACTCTCAAAACTAGCAAGTAGACTACTAAGTTCACTCCGCCCTCGCGAATCATACCCCAGTGGCAAAACACTACCAACCCGGTCTCCCAAGAAATGGAACCACTCCCCGCTCAAGGTACACAATGTAACCCTCTGGCGGTAGCAATCAATAACAGCCCGGTATGACGATAACCAGTCCATACCCAAAATAACATCAAAACCCTTCATGGGCATGACAACAAACGGAAAAGGAAGCCTATAGTCGGCGACCTCTATATCACATCCTCTAACACCCTGTTTCAGAATCAACTCACCACCCAAAGGTGATACCACACAAATAGGAGATGCTAACTGTGCTAACTCCAATTCCAAAACAGATGCAAATGCAGCAGATACAAAAGAATGAGATGCACCCGTGTCTATCAACACATTAGCAACTGAGTTGCAAAACAGAAAAGTACCTCTCACTACTGATGGAGCCGGTACTAAATCCTGCGCGGTAACAGCATACACGCGCCCCGTAGGCCCCTGGTCTACCTGCTCACCTCTCGGAGCAAAAGACTGCTGCACAGACTGGGATGACGAAGCTCCCGGATTGGCCCTCGAGGCCTGCACAGACTGAGCTGGCTGAAAACCCTGCGTCTGCCTAGAACCAGACGCTCCCGAAGTGGCACTTAACTGTGGGCAAAACCTCTTCATGTGCCCAGGTTGTCCACACTGATAACAAATCAAGAGCTGCCCCCTGCCCAAACTCTGACTCGGCGGTCTAGCTGAAGAAGAAGCAGCTTTCTGACCCCCACCCTTCTGCGGGCAAACAGAAACCTTGTGACCCAGCTGGCCACACTTGTAACAAGTGAATTCTCCCTGACTGCCTCTCCCCGAGCCTATACTAGGCACTGGAAAGGTCGATCTAGAGACTGCACCCTGAGACTGCTGAGGGTTATAACCCTTCTGTCTCCTGCCATCACTCTGACTATCCTGGCTCCTCTTGGAGCCTCTCTGACCCTCATCCTCCTCCTGCATCATAAGCTCCATATGAGCTGCAGCGTCCACTAGGTGTCTATATTCTCGAATATAAGACCCACCAATTCTCAACTTGAGGCCCCGCCTCAACTTCCACTCAAACTCATAGCAACGGCGTTCCTCAGACGCCACCAGTTTAGGTGCAAACCTAGACAGACTGGTAAAAGTAGCCTCAAACTCGGCCACTGACAAGCCTTGCTGATTAAGCCGGCTAAACTGATCCCTCAGCTTCTCCCTAGCTGCTGCTGATAAAAACCTCTCCTGAAAAGCATTCACAAACGCCTCCCAAGTACCGCCAACACGAGCTTTCTCGTACTTCTACCATTGACCCGCATCTCCCTTCAGTTGAAAGGATGCCAAGGTCACTTTCAGTGCTCCGTCCTCGATGCCAAGCATCTCAAACGTCTTCGTTGTCTGTTCGAGCCATTCATCTGCCTTAAGCGGCTCTTTAGGATCCCCGATAAACTCGTCCGGATTACACCGAAAGAACTCCCTCTTCAAGAAGGAAGGCCCTGTCTCAGCTGCCTGATTCCCAGCTCTAAGAATACCCAAAGCTCCTGCTATCTCTCTGGCCAAGGCACCCATAGCCTGCTGACCCACTGGCTCGGCCACATTGGCCTGCCCAACTCCCTCCTGCACTGCCGGAATCTCACCCTGTAACGGTACTTCCTGCCTCGCAGGTCTACCACGCCTAGCACCTCTTCCTCGTCCTGACATCCTAATAAAGGCAACACAGAACGTTAGCACATTCCTAAGTGTGCCGAAACTAAACACTCACGTCCTAATGCATGGACAACTGTAATTCACTCCACATAAGCACATAAACACATAAGCACTTACGAATTTCATTTCCGGATAATAATAGTCCCGAGACGTTACTAGAGTTCCGGTTAGAAACAGCGTTGATCAAGTGCTTTTCCAACAAGACTCCCAGAAACTCAAGGATCCAATCAACATCCTAGAAATTAAATCCCATACCCACATAGTCACATAAGCATGTTAGCATTTAAGCACATAGCATATGATACTACATCTAAGTCTCTATCAAGCGAGACAAACCCATTGTGATCCTAATCACTTCCCACGTACCCAAAGTATTCGAACCCGGTACGCTCTGATACCAAGTTGTAACGCCCTCAAAATAATAACAATAAACCCATCAGATAAGACATGCATTTACATTTAAACTAACCGCATTCCTTTCATTCATTAGAATTCCAAGACATAAGTATTACATGTTAACCTCATAACAAAATGCCCTACGGGCTTACAGCTTTCCAAGTTAACACTTGGTTACAACAAAGAGTTCTAACTCGTTTACACATTAAGCCCTTGGCTTGAAATTACATGTAATACATCAACAGTAAACGACAAAACTATGCCCGCCACTAGCCTCCCAGCTATGTCCTTGGAGGTGGCATGCTTCCTGTACCTGAAAATGATATTCCCATATAGGGTGAGCCACAGCCCAGTAGAAATACACTAAACCAACCATGGACAATGACTAAAACATTAGCAATTGATAGTTGGTCAACACTGATACAATCACATAAATTACATATTTATGTCAACGACTTACAAGTCCCAATTACTTTTCATTTTCCCTTTTTCAACAGATAAGCATGCTAGCTCTATCATCATTTCCACAGGTATGTATAAAAACTATATCTCACATTCAGATAAGCATAAAAGCTATATCCACATTCTCAACAGATATGTATATCAACAATATCCACAGATAAGCATACAAGCTGCATCCACACTCTACAACAGATATGTATATCAACAATATCCACAGATAAGCATACAAGCTGTATCCACACTTCACTTCACAAAGATAAGCATATGAGCTCTATCTTCACTTCTCTAGACAAGCATATGAGCTCTGTCTACGGAGTACATCCCCTATCTCCTCCAAATACCTATCCGGTTTAGAGGTCCATCCCCTATCTTCCCCTAAACCGCGGAGTACATCCCCTATCTCCTCCTCTACACATAACGTATATAAACACATTGGTTCTATATACAATCACACAATACAAACAATTAATGTATTCTAGCAACTGTCAAGTTCCATAACACATTCCATTGATTAGTTTCAGTTTGCCTAATCAACATACATTGTCTACAACAATCTCGACTATCCTCCACCGATAGCCCCAAGCAGTTATTTCTAAAACAGAAATTAAATGCGCAAATGGATATTCAATCAACATTTCATTTCCTCATTTCTCACCAATTAATTATCCCAATTAATTAAACAATGTAATTAGGCCATTTTCCATAATTACCATTTCAACCCTTAGGTCCCATTTTCATCAATGATTCAACAATCATTCCATTTTCTTCATGCCAAACATGCATCTAGGTTTATTATGAATGAAACCCCAACCTTTGTAAAATTACACAAAAGCCCCAAACTTTCACAAAATTACCCAACCAAGCCCAACATCTCAAAATACCAAAATTTAAAGACAAAACCCATAGAGAGGAGTAGGTTATCCCTACCTCAAACTCGGAGTCCCAAAGGAGAAAACGACAAAACCCAACGTGCTTCAAAACCCGAAATTTTCAGATTAAAATGAAGCCCTCGACGATCAACAACTTTTTTGTAAAGGCCAAAGGTGAGTAAATCACTCCTACTAGATCAAAACCTAGAGAGAAGGTAGAGTCTAGAGTGAGAGGCTCAACAATGGTGATTTTGGAAAAGTAAGAGAGAGAAGATAAAGTGAAAAAGTGATTTGAAGAGTCACAAATTCGGGACTTTAACCCAGGTCTCCGCTCGAGCGTAAAACACCCCGCTTGAGCGTACACTCACAGACTTCCGCTCGAGCGGCCAACCTCCCGCTCGAGCGCAGAATGCACTCGCCCAGCACTTTTGCAGAACCAGGCCTCCGCTCGAGCTCCCAACCCTACGCTCGAGCTCACAACACTGCACAACAAGATACTGGATGGACGTAAACTACGCTCGAGCGCCAACACCTCCGCTCGAGCGTACAGGCCAAAAATCTGGGCAACTAGTTTTGGTTTCCAAACTCAACCAACCTGTAACAAACCCGCTCAACACATCCTATAACTTAAATACAAAGTAAGAAAGGATGTAAACAAGATAATAAACAACCACCAACATCCACGGACACATGTCCGGATCACTGTACAACAAGGGTAAACCCGGGATCGCTATAATTTGAGCTTGAGTTTGTGGCTGAATTGCATTTTACTTCAAAAGTATTGCACTTACCTCACTTAAGCTTAATTTCCATGCTTGTTTTGCCATCTTTTTACACTGTTTTTGAGCTGGTTTTGAACTCTAAAAAACTTTGTTTTTATGGTTTAAAAATGGTGGTTTAAGGCTTTTTGGAGTTAGGGATGGTCTACCTTTCTTGTCTCTTTGCTTGTTAAGTTTTTTATGCTATCTTTCATCACCTTTAAATCAAACTTTTTGGGCCTTTTAACCACTGAAATTTAGAGGTTTTTTAGTGGTAAAAACGTTCTTTTGAAGTCCAAAATTGGAGAGGATGGCCTCCCCTCCTTGTTGTCTTGCTTACATGCCTAGTTGCTTATCATGTTAGCATGTTTTTCTAGCATTTTGTAGCTTAATCTCAGCATGTTTTTGCCATTGTTTGATCTGTTTTGGCTCTATTTTGGGCTGGTTAATTCATTTGAGGCTTGTATTGTATGGTTGTAGTGCAATTTCCTTTACTAGCCTAGTGTTTGAATACTTTGATCATCTTTATTTTGAGTTGAAAGCATGCTTTAGTGTTGTTTTGCACTCTATTTCAGCACTTTAAATATCTGCAACCTCCCTCATTTCTTCACTTTTTCGTTTGCTTTGAAGGTTGGTTAACCTTCGGGTTGTGTTTAACCTTGGGATCGAGGTTAGTGCTTAATGGTTTTAATTCTCTTTTGGGGGTTTCTACTAACCAAAGGCATGACCTCTCCCTTGCCTTAAATCATCACTTGGTTGACACCTCTTCCATTAGAGGACACTCACTTTTGGACTAATCAATTAAAGAATGGATTGATAAGCTAAAATGAGTAAACAAAATGAACAAGTAAAAGAGGTAAGATAAAGCATCTTTTGTGTTACATAGCATGTGTTCGAATCGGACGTTAATTCGAACACGAGAAAAATGGGACGTTTCATACTCAAAGTGATAAAATGTGTCACTTTCCTTAGTCACCATCACCCTTGATCATGCATGATAGGGTAGTGGTTTTGTTGAGTCTTGTTTTGCACTCATTAAGCTTGTACAAGCTTGGTTCTTTAGCCATCATGCATGGAAAATGCTTGGTTGATGGTTCGAGGGCCAATAGTTGCACTTCTTTGAGCTTGTGCGATGATAAGAAGAGTAACAGTACACACACTCCTTGAGAATACACTGTTTTGCCTCTATTTGCTCTCTATTGCAGCAAAAAAGGAAGTTTAGGGAAGGGGTAGCCGACCGGCCACCAGCAGTAGCCGACCAGCCACCAATGGTAGCCGACAACCACCATTGGTAGCCGACCGGCCATCAATGAAGAATGTTGCTCTGTGTGCTCCTGAAGGGGATCAGAGATGCTCTGGGAGTTGGCGTAATTTTCAGTGGTAAAAAATATGCAAACAGAGGCTGCAATGGCAAGACGGTGGCATTTTTTGGTGAAGAAGCTGAGCATGCATGCATCCCTCACCTCTCGAGGCCATTTACTTGCTTTGTTTAATTAGTTAGTTGTAGCTAATTCATTCATAACAAGTGTTGTAACTATTTAGTTAATTAATTCGTTTTGTAATTGATTAGCTTAGTTCGGTTTGTAATAATTAGTTAACTAGAATAGTTAAGTAGTTTCGTTTTGTAATAGTTAGCTTAATCAGTTTAGCTAGCTTATTCAGACCCTCCTTCGCGAGGGCGTAATGTTGTAATAAGTGTGCGTGTGTGTGTGTATGTCTTCTAACCCCACGTCTTTCTCCCTTTTATTTAATAGCTTTTGATGGTTAGATTAGGGTCATATTTCAATTAGCATATCGCAAGCTTGCATCCATTCATTTGTCTTGCATGCACCGAGGCTCGGCGCATCATTCAAACTGTATTGTCATTTCAATATCTTATTTGAATATGTGTTTAATCGCATGTTGTTCAAATCAATCCATATGCCATATTAGTAGCCAAGCTTATTAATTGCATATTACATGTGTTGCATTAGGCATCTTGCCTAGTTAGGATCATGCATATTTCTAATAGTTTTTGTTTTGGCTCGGCAGTACTCGGTAAGTTTTTACGCTTTAGCATACTTGCATGAGTGCGATTGCTATATTGCCATGTTTCACATGCTTGTTATGAGGCTATGTGTTTACTTGCTAAACTACATGAATGCCTGTGGATGAAGGCTTGTTGTTTGAATTGGAACGATTCAACAAATGTATGTTTTAAGCCCACTATGTTTGGTGACAAATCCGCATCCTTTAAGCCCACTTGAGTATGGCAAATTCAAACCATTTTCACAAACAAACATGAGTTGAATTGTTCCAAGTCTTGCAACTAGTCTATACTTGCTTGTGTGCGTCACATAGTAAAGATAGCTAATAACCGGAACAAGAACACATAATGTTTGTAAAACATCATATCATGATTAGTAGAGGCCGATCTTTGATTAGGCAAGCGGGGGTGCTCATTTCAGGACCTTCCCCTCTCGTACCTAAGTTCCTGAGCCGAGGCAACTCTGGTGATGACGGACACGTGGCCTTTGGCACGAGTCAGGGTTTCCTAAATTTTCCCAAAAATAAAATATTTAGGTGGTGACTTTGTAATCTGGCAAAGCAGTCCAATTTTAGTATTATTTGATTTAAAATCGATTTTTCAAAAGATTTGCCAAATTGGACTCTTTGGTGTTTATCAGTTTCACATTGCATTTGTGAGACTAGATTCAGAACCGCGGGAGTCTGAATTGTGAGGTCTTCTTTTCAAACCCTTTCCAAAAGGCGGGGGGCGGAAAAAGGCGAGTCCACAATAACCTACATGATAAAAACCTTGGTTACCTACTCACACATGTAGGCAGATGAACCCAAACACTGAAGCAACATCAGCTTGGATTGTAAAGAAATTGGTTGAAAGTTTCAAGGACAATCCACACATAGGGTTAGATACTATGCACATGAAGCTAAATAAAATGTTTAGGATTGAGGCTTCAAGGATACAACTGTATAAAGCCAAAAGGAGGAGCAAAGAGGAGCTGGAGGGTGATCATAGGAGCTAATATATGTTGTTGCCAACATATGCAAAGGAAATCAAGAAAACAAACCTTGGTAGCTTGGTGGTGATAAATTATGACGTAACCCCTTACCCTAGTCTCAGAAGATAGAGAAGAACCAGACCTTACTATTCCTTAGTATCCATTATTCCAAAGAATATTCATATCATTTGATGCAATGAAAGTAGAGTTCATGAATATATGTAGGCCCTTCACAGAAGTGAATGGTTGTCACCTGAAAGGTTATTATGGTAGTGTTTTAATTTCAGCAATTGTCTTAGAAGAAAATAATGGCTTGTTTCCATTAGCATTGACAATAGTGGAGGGTGAATGGAATGACAGTTAGTCTTTTTTTATAGAGAACTTGAGAATAATCATAGAAGATACACTGCCTTTCAGACCATAGACTATCATGTCTGATCAACAAAGGGTAGTTTATTTACATATTGAACAACTAATTTACTTACATAATGCTTTATTCTCTAATTTTATACTTTTAATGGTTACAAATGCTTCATTGTTTTTGTATATAGGGCCTTGACAAGAATGTTAGCGACATTATACTAGAGGCTACTTATAGAAGATGTTGTATGCACTTATTCAACAATTTCAAAGCCAAATTTCCTGGTTTGATTTTGAGAAAGCAATTCTAGAAGGCAGCAAGGGCTTGTAATCAGATGGAGTATGATCAGGCTATGCAAGCCATTAAGGACCTGAACAATGATGCTTTCATTTAGTTGCAAAAGATTCTAATTGAAGGAAGGTTTAGGCATGCATTTGATGGTAGGATTAAGAGTGATCACATCACAAATGACATGACAAAGTCCTTCAAAAATTGGTTGGGAAATATGAGAAGTCAACCAATTTTAACCATGTTAGAGGGCATAAGGTACAAGTCGATGGGTAAGTTTCAGATAAGGTACCAAAAGGCAGTGCAATAGGAGTCTAATGTGACATTGAATATCAAGAAATAGCTTGAGGTCACACTGAAATGGTCAAGGACTTACAGAGTGGAGTATGAAGGAGACAATGAGTATGAAGTGAAGGATAATGAGAGGGTCAATCACATTGTCCATCTTAGGGCTATGAGTTGTGTATACAAGCAGTGGGAAATATTTGACCTCCCATGCAAACATGTTTTGGTTGCAATTTCTCACAGTAGGTTGAACCTATAAGAATTTATCCACCTATACTACTTTAAGGCAACTTACTTGAGAGCCAATGATGGGATGATACATCACATCTAAGACTATAGCATGTGGACACTTATAACTTGGGATCCTTTACAACCCCCGTCTCTGAAAAGATTGCCTGGAAGGCCAAGGTCTTTAAGGAAGAAGGCTGCTTGTGAGCCTCCGGCTGGAACAAGTCAAAGGTCTAGTACCTCGAGATGCAGATGGTGCATGCAATTTGAACACAACAAGAAAACCTGCCAAAAAGGTCTAGTCAGTGGTGGAATATCTAGTAGTGGTACAACTGGTGGTAGGGGCAATGGCATAGCTGATGGTAGGGGAAGTGGCATATCCAGTGGTAGGGGTAGTGGCAGAACTGGTGCTATGACCAGTGGCACATCTATTAGTAGGGGTAGAGGTTCTGTGAGAGGTAATTCAATTGGAAGGGGAAATGCAAGTAATAGAGGCAATTCAAGTGGGAGGGGCACTTCAGTTGGGGGGAGGGAATGTAACTGGTAGAGGAAGTTCAACTGGAAGGGGAGTTCAACTGGGAGAGGCAAGGGACAAGGCCAAGCATGCACAAGTAAGTTTTTCTTATTTCTTTTGCCTTCTCATTTGTGATTTTTATTTGTTTTGCCTATCCATTTATGATATTGATATGCATATTTATTATATTACTTTGGTTTTCAATTTAGGATATTCCAAAAGGGACCCCCAATGTAGACTCAGTGTGTGACATAAGTCACACAACATCATGTTAGTTATGCACATAGTTATGAAGTTACAATTAAATTATTTTCTTATTTTTTCAGATTGCATGAATCTAACATTGTATTTTTGTTTGTTTATTTGACTATTTTTGCAAATGACTTAGCTAAGATGATGATGTTTTTGATAGATGATGATGTTTTTGATACAAGACTTAACATGGTTGAAGTACGTAATAGGGTATATTATAAATACATCTCTTGAGGTTTGATTAAAATATGAATCGCCCCCTGTGGTTTTGAAAATTATATTCCACCCCCTGAGATTTCTAAGTTCATAATAATCGCTCATTTTATTAATAAATTATAAAATCAATTAACATTTTTTAATGATATTAGAAATATGTTTCAATTAATAATTTAAGTAATTTTATTATTATATAGGAGAGTAATTATGAATTTTATTTTTTTAATTAATTCTGTTAAATAAAAAATTCTGATAAGGGGATACTTATAATTTTTCAAATCACAGGAGGCAATCTGTATTATAAGCAAACCTCAAGGGATGTATTTGTAATTTACCCTATATAATATATATTGCTTTAGTGTAGAGTTAGTGAAGATCATGTTTCACTTTTTTTTTGTATTTTTGTAGTGGACATGCAATACTAAGCATAGTAACATAATGATGTGCCAATTTTTGTTTTTTTGTAGTGGTGTAGCTGGTGTTTCGCGCTCCTTAGAGCGGTTTAGTCTCCTCGGATGCGATTGCTCTACAGTTTGGACTTCCGTGGTTCTGAATTTGGTTGCGCAAGTGCAATATGAAATAGAAAAATAAATGAGGGTCCAAATCCAGTAAATCTTAGAAAA
The DNA here is from genome assembly GCF_055761805.1 of Camellia sinensis. NCBI lineage: Eukaryota > Viridiplantae > Streptophyta > Magnoliopsida > Ericales > Theaceae > Camellia > Camellia sinensis. Next base: position 126,959,642 of record NC_138968.1, on the reverse strand, counting down.
TCCATTAATCATCAGAGATGTCAAAAATGGACTGCATTGCCAGATTTCAGAGTTGCCACCTAAATAATTTTGAGAAATTTAGAAAACCCATGACTTGTGCCAAAGGCCACTTGTTCGTCATAACCAAAGTTGTCTTGGCTCGAGAACTTAGGTACGAGAAGGGAAGGTCATGAATTGAGCACCCCACTCACCCGATCAAAAATTGGCCTCTACTAAATTATGATGTGAATTTTATGGACATTATATGCTCATGTTCTAATTATTAATAATGCTAACATTACTATGTGAAGGAAACAAGTATAGACCACATCACTTACTTTGGATTGCTTTGATCTCATGTAATTTTGAAAGAGTTTAGAATATGTGCAACTCAATGAAAAAATGAGCTCATATATACAATAATCAAAGGCATTCTAATCTAAGCAAAATAGCCTCCACCCATAGAAATGCAAAGAGATATTTCAAGTAAGCGAGTAGCCTCATGGTAGTATGCTCGACATGACAACACAAACACACATGTAGTATGCTAAACCAAAAATGTTCACCTAGTACTCAAACGAGGCAAGCCAAAGGAAAAGAAGATAGTTAGCAAAATGTATGATCTTAAAAATGCACATAACTAATACAACACATACAAAATGCAACTATTAAATTCAACTACTAATATGACATGTGAAGCAACTCAAAGCATGAGGTGGTGCACATAATCATTTAGGAAATAGTAAAAACATTATATATGATGAGCTGAATTTTAATGCATACTAAAATGGATGCAAGGCATGAGAATGATGGAAACAAAAACGTGATGCTTTGTACAATTATAGTGAGCGTGTAAATAAAAGGGAGCAAGAAATGAGAGTTGGAAAACATACATCAAATGTTACAAATTTGCCCTCTTTACAAGAAGGTCCGAATGGCCTAATTAACTAATTATTATAACACCAAATCACAAAGTTATTGTATGATGATCTTAGAAGCAATATGGAAAGACTTTACTAAACACAATGAAAAACAAGACTATTCTACCTACCTCTTTCCTATCATGAAGTTACTTCAAGGAAGAGATGGACATACTTGAAGGTAGTATGAAAGCAAGAAGTTTATAGCTAGTTAAGCAAACTTGTGGCGGGGTGGCTAAGCCTAAGCTCTAATCCTCCCATAACCATAAGGTTCCAAAATATATAGGGAAAGCTATAACAAAGTAAAACAATCAACTCAAACGGATTGGCAGCTATATCCTAAACACAGCAAATCCGTGAAGATTTATAACAATACAACTATAGTCGTCAAAGCATAAATTAACACATTAAACAGCCCATAAACAATACAAAACAGTGCTGAAAATCAGTTTTAGAAAGTGGAAAAAGTGAACAAAAATGAAATAAAGTCAAGAGGTTTCATCTAGCAAACAAGCCTAAGGAAGAGTAGCTAACCCCTCCACTTTTTATTTCTTTAAATCACCTATTTTAGGCCCAAAATACTCTGAAAACAGTATGTAAAGACAAAAAAAGAAGAGAAAAAATGGTGAAAAAGGTTCAAAGTTCAACTTCTTGAAAAGAGGAAGAGTTTCTTGATTCACAAACTTCAATCTAAACACTCTCAAGTATATGAAATTAGGTTCAAAGTTTTAGAAAAAAGCTTCAAGTTTGAGCTTCAATGGTGTATCTATAGTGTATCTATATTCAAGAAGGTGGAGGAAAGCTTTGGGCAATTGTCTAAGCCTTTGGGAAATTGTTCTAACCCTAAATTCAAAGGGAATGTGTTGTATTTATAGAGTTTCAACTATCTTCCAACGTAAATATCTTCAAAAGAGAGCAACTGGCCAAATCTCATGACTGGGAGCAGCCTGCTGCTGCAAAATATTTGCTTCGCCGAACATGGCCGGTCGGCCAATCCTTTGTACGACCGGTCCACAAAAAATTGGTCTGCCAGTCATTTTTTGGTTTTGCTGCTTTTTGAGTGATTAGGCTAGAAAAACAAATTTTGGTCCAAATGGGGTACAAGGTTTGGGTTTGAACTTCAAAACTGAATTCTTTTGCTAAAGATTCAAAAGATTACACAGCATAATATTTTATTATCAAGTGTTTCAGAATGAAGCGCCCAAGTCTTAAAGGCGGTCAAAAATGGGGTATCTACAAGTGCGCGTGAAGTATTATTTTATATATATTCATTTTGGGAACTTACAAGATGTAATCGAACAAACTTGCCAAATATGGTCCATAGAATGATGTAACTGAACAAATATGATAGGAATGATGTAACTAAACAGTCCTAATTGATGTTTATATGACGTAATGGAATGGTCTTTATGTTTATAGGGCATTATGCTAGTCAAATTAGATGTGCATATTTACACAATACTCAAATAACTTCATTGTATTTATATAAGATCCGTTACATTTTGAGATGCATTACAAAACATAAGGTCTTTTACAAAATATTACGTAAGGTTCATTACAAAACATTACAAAAGCTTCAAAGTCATTGCAATTTCCACTACATTTTGAGCGCAACTATTAGGAAAATCAAACATAAAACAACATTCATGATTATTACTATTTTCATAAACCTCATGTTTGCTTCAAGTACTTGCATCCTTGTTTGCATAGCCCCCATTTGGTTCATTAAATTCATTGCACGACTTTCTTCTTCATAGGATAAAGTGTGTTTATTAACAGTAGGTTGAGTGTCTTCCATCATCATTTATCCTCCAATAGATGAGTTTACTGGTTTGCACCAGTCCCAGAATAAGCATTTCCGATGTGTGCATGAATAATACAATTTGCCTATGTTTTTCTCTGATTTAGCAACTTTAATTGCTACTTTGCTCCCATAGTAGCAGGTCTTACTTCTATACTTCATCACTCCTCATTTATTACTTGATGATGACATATCCATCCAATGAACCTATATTTATGAAATGTGAGAGTTATAATGCATTTTCAGAACATATATTGCATTGTTGTTGTTATTGTGTTTTATTATGAATGACGGGACATACCTGTATTAGACGTTTGTTGTTTGTGCTTTATTTGTGAATAATAGTTTTATTGTTTGTACTTTATTTGAGTTTAGGGTTGTGTTTTCATGTTTTTTTTTTTTTTTTTTTTTTTGGAAACTGGCTGGTTATTATTGATATGCAATAATTCTTTTGAAATAGTTAATGTGAGTGGTAACATATTTGTGTTGTGCTTTGGTTGTGAACCTCTGCATTGTTCTTTAATTTTTGTTGCCTCCTATCTTTTTCTTCTTTGCCTTGCAGTATTTAGTATTGGGATATATAGATGAGTTGAAGACACTTGAGGGCATTATAAGTATTTTTCTGTGTTTATCTTTGATGATATCAGTAGGTTCTGTTAGGTGTGTAAACGACAATCAAGAAATAGAAGAATTTGATATTGTCAATTAAAGTAGAAGAAGCTACTGTAATTATTGAAACCATAGAAGAGGTTCATGTATTTGTCAGAAACCTCAAGAAAGGTAAGTGTAATTTACCTTTTTGCTTTTTTGTCTGTTAGTGTTTTGTTGATTAGTGAAATTTTTTCATATTTAAATTATTTTTTTATTTTTCAAAATATACTTAAAAAATAAAATATTTAAATATTTTTTTAAAAATACAAAAATGTATTTTTTTTTATATTTAGTAAATTTTAAAAGAATCACAAATATTTTTATTTTCTTAGTATTTAGATTAAGTAGATTTAAAAATTTAAAAAAATTTACCAAAGACCAAAAATATGAAAAACAAAAATTCAAAAACTATTTTTAAATATTAGCCAAAGAAAGTGGGATGAAACTCTCGTATGAACTTCCAAAAGGTTAATTGGGTAAATTTCTTTATGCAATTTTAATAAGGACAATTATGTATACTCCTTAAATATAAAAGAGTACTGCTATTAGCACCTTATAAATTATTTTGGACCTCTTAATTTTTATTTATTTTTAATTACAATAATAACATCAAATAAAATTACTAAAAAGGATATCATTAATTTTGGGACACCCCATCTCACAATTAAATCCACACACCCGCTACATCATGAGTTAGGGTTTATGAGAGCACCCATCTCCATTACCATCCATATCTTCCCCAATCCCACCTTCAAAACCTACCTACCTTCAAAACCTTGAAAACCCTTTGGCGGTAATATTTCGATGGTAACAGTGGCAACCATTTGACTGTCTATACTTTTTCGACAATGACAATGAGTGAAAGTTTTTCTTATAACCACAACTCTGTAAGACAAGAGGAGTACAACAATAAAAGTTTAGAAGAGGTTCATAGTTTTGAGATGGTTTTTAGCTTATAGGAGATTGGTTTTGTAAGAATAAATTTCTTGAAAAAAAAAAGCAAAAATAATAAAATATATTTGTCATTTTTTTTGGGACTGAACTCCCGAGCATATGATCAAAATTCGAGAACACAGGCTCAAACATTATTTATTTGTTCAGGAAGACATTTCTGAACAAATAAGTAATGTTCAGGAATGCAAGTCCAATTATAGAAATTTCTTAACACATTGAACGGTTAAAATTGTTAACGCTTGCAGAAGTTTTCTTTTTTTCATGTTCAGGAATACAAGTCCAACACATGAAAATTTCTTAACACATTGAACGGTCAAAATTGTTAACGCTTGCAAAAGTTTTCATTTTTTCAAGATCAGGAATACAGACTCGAATATGGAAATTTCTTAACACATTGAATGGTGAAAATTTTTAACACTTGCAGAAGTTATCAGAAGTAGACCAAATCCATTATTAAGTTCAAAAATTATTCCTTCATTGCGTAACTTTGATAATATTGTTGCGTAATTCTCTACTAAATTCACAACTTTATAATATCTACTAACCAAACCAATTATTATATTTTTTTTTTCCTATCAGAGAACAAATTATTATGAGAAAATTAAGAAATTATGTATATATATAGAGAGAGAAAACATATCAACTGTAACAATGATGGATGAGACAGCAGAGACAATAATCACATTAACTCTTTTTCTTCTTAGTAGGTTTTGTTAAGATTTTTTTAAAGACGGTTTTTTTTTGAGATGTAAGGGTGTGCATTCAATGGGTAGAATGTTTTCACAAGAATAATTTTGATATTATTTAGAAAGGGAAATTTTTTTTTTGAGGGTTTCAAAATTTATAAGTAAGGACTCAACAAAATCAAGATGCTACTAACACTGCCCAATATAAATTATTAGTCTATAAATTAATAGTCTATATATAATTTGAAAAATTACAAATGCTCATTTAAAAATAAAAAATTATTTAATTACGCTTTAAAAAAAAAAAATTACCTTACTACCCATATCTCATTCTCTCTCACTAAAAGGCCATTTCAAGCAAAATGCTAGAAAAGAATGGAAGATCTGAACTTGTTTGTTGCTATCTGAAAAACAAAAATATTATATATTTGGCTAAGTACCAAAACAAACTAAATTCCCGTGTCATATATGCTGAATTAAATCAAATTTTGCTCAACGTTTGAGAGAAGTGAACAAAAATTTGGGAATTCAAAAAAGATTGATAGGAAAAAATACAAAAGACCAAATTAGTACACATTAATGTGTATTTAAAAGAAGAAAATTGGATACACACCTAACATTTAACATAATACACAAAGTGATTGTCTCGAGACTTGAACCCATAAAACATCAAATAACCATAGCATAATTCAACATCTAGTGGTTCTTAACCCTTTTTGCCCCCCTGTTTTCACTTTCTCAAGTAATAGGAATTAATCGGAAAATTGTCATATTGGAGAAACTAAAAAGAAAGGGACATTCACAGCTTCAATAAGATTACACCAAAGAACACAAAAAAACACACATCCCCTTCCATCGAAGCCTACAGTCTACCCATTTAAATCATTTGCTGATGAAGATCAGCTGCCTGCTGGGCTAGCTCCACCACCATGGCCTCATCGAAAAATTTGTTTATGCTCACATCTTCGCTCATTCCCTGCCAAAGATCAAAATGTAAACAATTCATCAATCTTAAATCTATTTGTTTGCACGTCAAGGGCATTCCCAATGCATTCCACAAGTCTGAGGAGGGTCAAATGTATGTACTTTCGTTTGCACGTTACTCATGAGAGCTGTATGCATATTGCAAAAGACCGAGAAGCACAAGGAAGTTCGGACACCAATAAAGGCATGTCAAACACTTCAACTATCTTAATTAAAAAAATTAAATTCATAATATCTGACACTTCACGGACATTTTGGCGACACTTTTTGAACCCCTTCATAATATCCGAGCACATCCTATGTGATGAATCCCTTAATAATAACAATATTTTGATTTCTTCATAACACAAGTCGCACACTCTAAATATGTTTTACAACATTTATAAGATGAACACATTATGTGCATTATAATGTCTATTGTTTTGCATTCTTTACAATGCAAGCGTGAATGATATCTTGGTATTTAAGTAATGAATTTTTAATATAACTAGTATTATCTATGTGACACAATAAAAAACTGTAAAAATATACAATTTTAACATGTCCCAAGTGTTCCATGTCCTGCATTTTTTTAAAATCAACGTGTTGGCGTGTCACGTGTCTATGCTTTTTAGGCAAAAGACACTTTCACACATTACTAGGAGAGAATCATGTCTCATGCTTCCACATATCTTTTACGTGTTCAAATCATAAGAATTGCAAGTTATGAAAGACTCGGACAGCAGGAGGATGACTGAGAATATTTATACCTTTCTACGTCTTGTCTTCACCATAAACTCACGAGCCAGGTGTTGAATGGGTGCAGGCTCGAGTGGTCTTAAAACTATACTCTTGTCAAGAGGGTCACCGGGTACTATTGCCCAATGATCAAACACAGAGAGGCAGAATGCCTGTCCTTGGGTATGATACCTCAGGTCTGTCTCAAAGCCAAATGATTCGATCACAGGTAAAAATGCCTGGAATTTCCAGAAAGGAAAGGAACACAATATAAATAAAAATGATTATTCAAACATTAAGTGTTTAGCCCATGGGCTTTCAAATTTCCAGAGATTTGAATTAATGGGTAATAATAGTTGTTTGAAAAAGTTAGTGACCAAACCTTGACAATATAAGCTGGGGTTCCAGGTTGAGGAACATCGGCTGTGACATGCCCACGCCTCCGCGACAAAACCGTGTAGATTGCAGAGACACAATCTATAGGTGTTTGTATCTGAAACAACAACACATTGTTTAGTTAATTCACCAACTAGATACTTAAATAAATAAATGAGGTAAATGCAACTGTTCTGAGTTGAGACAGTTTACTGGATCCTTGTGTTCAAAAACACCTTCAAGGGGTAAAAAAAATCACAACTTGTATATAAGAAAAACAAGCTAATTTGAAAATCAGGGGGAAGGAACCAGATTGAAATGAAAGAGTTGTGAACAACAGAAATTATGGAACAGAGAAAATCAGTGTGTCTACCACATTTGGCTGGATTGAAATAAGGATGTTCTGACAAAAATGTAAAAATCCAGACCTTGTTGAGGATATATAGGGGGGATCTCAGAATGAAGATAGTGACTAGTAAAAACATTCCCAATACATTTCAAAATTGGGAAGTATGTCTGAACTGGAATTTGCCAATAGGGATGTCAATTTGAACACAGCCCGATGGGGACCCGACCCCCCAACCCCGAATTGAGCGAGTTTTTCCCGAAAAATACCCGCGACGGGACGGGAATGGTATTCAAAAATCAATCCCTGAACAGTTTCGGGCCGAGGACGGGGATAAGTGTCCCAGCCCTGTACCCGGTCCGGCCCCAGCCCCGTCCCCATTCCCCGGCCCGATTTATCCCCAATGTGAAATTACTATTTTACCCCTATATACATATATATATATACCAAACCCTCATCTCATTTTCACTTCTCTCTCTCACAGCCGCGTCTCTCATCTCTCTCTACCTCACTGACTTCTCTCTCTCTCTCTCTCACAGATCCACCACCACCGCCGTCCAGCTCGCACTGCCGCTTCACCTCCGTCGTCGACTCTCCACCTCCGTCCACCTCGTCACTCTCGCACCTCTCCTCCACCTCTGTCTATCTCGCACTGCCACTCCACCTCCTTCGTCATCCATCGCGCTGACCTTCTCCGTCGTTCGTCGCAGTTCCATTGCCTCCGTTGTCCTCTCTCTCTCTCTCTCTGTGTGACACATTCAGATACACAAATCTGAGATATGTTATTGGTGATGATTTTGTTGATCTCAGATTTGTTGATGATTTTGTTAATTGTTGATGATATTGATGATGAGATCTCAGTCTCAGATTTGTGTTGATGTTACTTCTGTTGTTTTTTTTTTTTGGGCCGGGAAATTTTCGGGGTCGGGGATAGGGATGGGGACGGGGACAGGGACGATGATAGGTTTTCCGTCGGGAATCGGGGCCGGGGACGGGGGAATTTTTACCATCGGGGATCGGGAACGGGGAGTGTGGTCCCCGGCCTGTTGCCATTCCTATTTGCCATCATTTATGTTGTAGAAAATGAAGGGAAGGCATAAATATTCATTCTGTTTATATTGCAATATAGGGAATTATTTTATCAGTTTGTTCTAATGGAGCTTCTTCTTATTCTTTGTAAACTGTAAGGCACAACCTATGCTCTGTAATCACAGATTCATTCTTTTACAAAAATCTATTACTTACCAAATAAAAAATCTACATAGCTTCGATGAAAAATCTAAATATTTATAAAATTGATTTCAACCAAAGTTCTCTGCAACTGATTCCTGATAAAAAGGTACAACACGCTTTTGGAAAGAAGTCAGAAGAACACTAGAGAGACTGAAAGATGAATACACTTTTCAAGCCCTGGCTAACACGCATTTCTTCCCTTGAATTGGTTTAACAAAGTCAATAGTTTTTTATATTTTTACCTCCACATAATACACTGGCTCCATTAGCCGTGGGGTTGCCATAAGGAAGGCCGAATAAGCCACACGTCGAGCTGTTGGAATGATCTGACCACTACCCCGATGCAATGGCTCAGGTGCAATGCGTGCATCAACTATTTTGAACTTGACATTTCTAATAGGTTCATCACAGAGAGGACCTTCTCGTGCACCCCATTGGAATCTGCACAAAATAATCCTTTGTTAACAAGAAGAAAATTTAAACCAATGAAGAGGACAGGGAGAGAGCTTAGTGTACCCTTGAACAATGGAATCCTTCACAGCATTCAGCAATGTCTTGTCAACTTCACTTGAAAGTGTGTCATCTAACAGAATGTTGGGTCCCTACATAAATGACAGTTTTCAGACTATAAAAAGAAAAATTATTTGAGATTCAGACTATAATCAATGACAGATGGTAAGGCTCATGTGAAAAATTTTATTGTCTTTTGAAACCAGCAGTATGTTTTCAGCTATGTAAAGCATATATGTTACCTGCTTATCAGGCCCAAATGCCCAGATACCACGTGCAGCAAGCAAATCCCAGTCATATTTTGTCTGGAAAAAGTCACCAATTTTCTTTCGAGGCCAATCAAGACTTACAACACTATTCTCAATGTCCTCAGCAAGCCCCCTTTCCAATGGTTCTGCAATCTAGAAAATAAATTTACATAGTTATACAGCAAACTAAAAATTAAATGATTCTCAACAAACCCTACATTAAAATAAACTTCCAAACCATTGTAATTTTGTTTCTCTTGTTGGGCGTTTCAGCAAAACATTTCATTGATGAAGACTCCACCACTGTTTCACAGAATGAGACAACAGGATCTGCCACCTAAATTTTTATGCAGCATAAGATGAAAATGTACATCCATTAATAAAGATGACCTTTTTTTTCCACTAACCCATAGCAGAAGATTAAAAGAAACACAATATATAAATGAAGTAAGTTTGTCTATACCTTGACTTCCACTTCTGAATAAAGCTCCCTAAGGTCTTTCATTATAGAATCTAAATACAACTCTCCAGTACCTAGGATAGTGTGCTCCCCTGACTCCTCAACTTTAGTTATTGCTAAAGGATAGCTCTTGCTGATCTTCCTAAGACCTTCCACCATTTTGGGAAGTTCACTTGGATTTAAAGGCTCAGTTGCTGTTTTCACCACAGGAAGAGTATTGAATTGAAGAGGCCGAAATATATACACATCCTCATCATAATCCAGATTACAAAGCGTGGCAGTTTTCATAATAGAAGCATCCACACCTTCAATGAGAACCCAAGAACCGGGAGGAGCCTTGCTTATGGGTATCCTATAACGAGCTTGATAAACCCATAACTTTGTTACTTCTTTTATGGTCATATCCTCCTCATCATCCGGTGAATAGCCTTCTCCCAAAACACGTACAGTCTGCCCTGTCTGGATTTCACCACTATAAACCCTACCAAAAGCATCAAAGACACTACAATCAGATTTAGGGTACAACTTGGTTACATTAACCATGAGTGGGCCAGAAGGATCACATTCATCCATGGCCCTGCAAATAGCTGAATCCCTAGGGCCAGTATAAATATGTTCAACCTTCCTAGATGCAGCATCTTGTGCAGAAGGAATGTGATGAACTAGCATATCAGTAAAGCCTGTTGCAGAGCCAAATGCTGAACTACAAGCCAACCTAAGTAAAGGCCTAACATTTAATTTGTAAGCTGCATTGCTGAGAGTCACACCAAGTTCTGCAAGAGTTGTTTCCACACTCTTCTTATGTTCTCCAATTACTTGGCTATATATTTTGTAGAGTGGTTCTAGCACAAACTGGACAAATGACCTTTCCACTCCACTTGCAGGTTGTTTCTTCTTAAAAACTCTCGTATCAGAATCGAAGTAGAAATCTCCCCAAAGACGGGACGCAAATTTATTTGCATCGAATGGTATGCCATGGAGTTTGACATATAGTTTAGCAAATGATTGCAAAGTGAAAGACCATCCTGCACTAGCACTTGCAAAACAAACATTTCCAACAGCCGGGTCAATAATTTGGACATTTCCAGCAGTTGAAGATGCAGCAGAGATGTGGTTATTGATGACTTCAATTGTATGCCTAAGCTTATGGTAAGCATCCTTTGGGGGCAATTTAAGTTCAGTGATCAGCCTGTCAACCTAAAAAAAACATATATATTAACCCCAGTTTATGGAGGAACAATCAAAAGTATATAAGAATGTAATTTAGAGCAGTAAAAGGATCAAGATATCACTTTATTGATCACAACTACAATAGGAAGGCGCTCTTGAATTGCATGACGTATAGCCCTCTCTGTATTAACCTGTAGAAGAAAAAATATTATAAAAGTTAAGCCAAGAGGCAGAATTATTTTCATATTCAAAATTAACTAATGGGATAATACAAAACAGCAGTTATATCATGTTAAGAAACTGTCTCAAAAGCAACTATAATGCCATTCAATTCAGACATGGTTGCATATAATAAGTTGGTTCCATGTACTGTACTGACCAATGATCGCCCTGTAATGACACATAATTGGACTCAAAGGGTTAAAAGGGTTTAATATGAGGGACTCAATCACCACAGGCTTACATAAGGCTCAAGATTAAGCCGTGTCTTTTGTTCCTCCAGTGGTGGATGAACTGACAAAGGAATGTTCAGAAGGACAGACAGTGTACATGTGGTTTCCAATATTCAATAGAATTTTTAGGGCGAAACAATGAGGGGTTAAAAAAAAAAAAAAATTGAAGCAACTAAGTTAATGTATAATGTTAATAAACTGTGTAATATTTAAACTAATGATGATTTTACACATAACCATGAAATACATTTTATCTGTCCAAATATGAATATATCATATTTCATAATAGCAGACATTGACTACTAGAAGACAGACAACCACATTAAAAAACATAGCTACAAATTAGAATGTAAGATGGACAAGTACAAAACCTCAAGAAAAAACATAGACAGTGGCTCATTAATGATTAAGTTTTGCAAAAAATGCCAAAAATTACACCAGTAAGATGGACATGTACGATGAACAAGTACATAACCTAGAGAAAAATTACACCAGTAAGATAAAGTGAGATGGCATAATAAAACTTACTAGGAGGATAGGGTCACAGGGGGAAAGGGGGATTGAATAAAAGGGAGACAAGGCAGTGAGAAATGACCTAATGGCCTGTGTTTAGCAGTGCACAAACTTTACAAGATAGAACTCGAATGGTTGGGGAAGTTCATGAGTTCAAATGGTTGCACAAACTCTCTGCAATTGTGTCTGTGTGTGAGTGTGCATGAGTTCTTACAAAAATACATAGATGCAATACGGTTTACTCACCATTACTCCTTCAGCAGCATCAACAATCAAAACAGCACCATCAGCAAGCCTGAGAGCGGCAGTCATTTCATCAGAGAAGTTGGCATGACCAGGAGTATCCATAATATTACAGAGGTATGATTTCGAATTGCTATCCTCAAGAACCAGTGACATGGGAACTGCCTTGATGGATATTCTTCTCTCTTGCTCATCTATCCGTGTATCTGTGTATCTCATATGCTTCTCACTGTTTTGATCAAATGTGGAAATGTGGTGGGTCTGCTCAACCAACATATCCATGAAAAGAGTCTTCCCGTGGTGTATGTGTCCTACTAAGGCAACATTCCGAACCAAAGAAGGGTTTGACATAAGCCCCAAAAGAAATTGGGTTGAGACATACGTAGATGAATCCTTAACGCCCAACTCAAACTTAATATTCCTGACTGGTTTAATTATTGGTTGTTCAAGGGGCTGCTCATCTTCATCCATGACTAATGTTTCAACTTCTTCCCCGTAAACCTCTTCTGCAGTCGGATAATACTTCTTGTCCTCAGCAAGAACAATTTGATTATCCATATCAATGTCATCAGTGGTAGTCATCCACCCATTGGATGCACCGCCAGCATCCTCACCATCTGATGCATCTTCCTCATCACCAAGTTTGTCAGGGAGGTCTTCATCATCTTCCTCCCTATCACTCTCCTGATCTGACTCAATATCCGGCCCAATATAGTTCCCAAATTCATCGTATAAGCTTTCATCCATTTTATCTTTGAACTCTGTCACATCAAATAATCAATTTAACAACTTATGTCAGCCACCATAATTAAGCAAGTTACAACTGAATATAGTATCTTTAACAACTCCCACAAATTCCATTGAAATGTATATCCAACATAGCATGTTGTTCTTGTACATGTTAAGGCAACTAACAGGGGACAGTGCCACTAAGAGCTCAGGCTATTCACCTGAATACTGGAAAAATAAATAAATAACACTAGTAATAGTATATGTTTTTGGATGGCATTTGTCACTTTTGTAAAATGTTTTGAACCTACGCACCACTTGTCACCTCTCAAAATTTGTTTTGCACACCTTGGGGCCACTTTGTCACTTTGGAAAAACAACAAATTAGAACACCATGAGCTGCATGGCTTCAGCCCACTTCATCAAAGTTTTGAATAATCTTTTTATGTCTAGCCCACTTCATTTAAAATAAATAAATAAATAAATAAAAATTTGCTTTCTGAGAGCAATATCTGCAACCAAACCTTAAAATTCGAAGTTACCACAATTTTTTGAAAGGCTTATGTGGCAATTTAACATCTTTAAATTTGACATCTCTGAAAATAAACACTTCACCCAATATGCCAAATTTATTTTTTTATTATTGATTTTACTTTAATCTTTTTTTTACTTCAATTTGTTTTTTCAAATATCTAGACAACCCACTTAATGTGGGTCTTACATAATAAACAAAGCAAATAAATAAATAAATTTGACAACCCTCTCCTCATATGTCACATTTGACTTGGGTGGGCAATGTCAAATAGCACCTAGCAAAATGGCATTTTGGTTAGAACGTGTAGACATGTGCGATTCTACATGGACTCTAGGGTAGACAGTTGAATACCCTGAGTTTGAAATATAATTTACTGTACGTATAATATTTGAAGAGGTTGCATTTGTTTTGAACACCCTTAACACTATCTTGAACACCCTCCACGTGTGGTCCAATTTAGTGCTCTTTTATTATTAGGAACCTAGGTTTCTCATATATTGATGCATAATAAAGCTCTTCCAGATTGAAATACTTCTCAGCTAAATAATTTGAAGAGGTTGCATTTGTTTTGAACACCCTTAACACTATCTTGAACACCCTCCACGTGTGGTCCAATTTAGTGCTCTTTTATTATTAGGAACCTAGGTTTCTCATATATTGATGCATAATAAAGCTCTTCCAGATTGAAATACTTCTCAGCTAAAGGTCTTCTTTACTTTGGTTGAATTACACCAATTAATTCCCTTGCAGGCTTGAGTTTTTTTTTTTGTTTTTTCACAGCTTCAAGATTTCCTTTAATAGTGTAATACTAAATACTAAAAGAAAAATTAATCTGAAAATGAAATGTATTGTTGACTAAATTTATTCTAATATATACACCACACATTTCATTTTTAAGTTGCATAATTTTTTCATGGAGTAATACTAGTAGAGACGTTGAAATATTATTCTTAAATTTACCCACTGTGACATGGCAAGGGGTTGAGTGATTAATTGCTAAACAAATCAACAACTAGCATGCAATAGTCCACGTCAATATAAGTAAATTTGGGAGTGTCATGTTTTAGAGGTCTTAAGCATTTTTCTTGTCCTATTTCCTTCCATCATCTATAAATTTTAGAGTGCTTCTATTCTTGCTACTATGTTGCTTCTTTGGCTCTTACCACCATGTCGTTACATTCTTTGAATTACACCTATTTTTAGGATTTGATTAAAAATTAGCCAATTTTATCCATAAATATTCGTTTAATTTTATGGGAAAATCGATTAGTATTCATTGGATTTTAAAACTTATGACCCTTGTTATCAGAATTTTACGATTCGCGATTTGATTCACAATTTTGAATCGATTTGATTCACAATTTTTGTAAAATCGATACAAATATATGGGTGAATCTATTTTGAAAATGAATCTCTAGCAAATCACACGATTCACAATCGATTCACAATTCCAATTCGATTCACTTTTTATAATGCATGCAATTTTTGAAATTATTGTGTCCGATATATTTTCGATTTTTTTTTTTCTCAATCTTTTTAGTGAAAATGACGTAATACAACTTTTAATAGCATTTAATATCAAAATAACCAACACAAATATATATATATATCAATGATTTGTTGTTATTTTAATGATCATAGAGTTTTTAATAGAATCCAATTAGATTCAATCAGACCCAACATATTTTTAACATTTCTTCTCTTTTTTTTTCCCTAAAAAAAATCATAATATATCTTTTAAAGATATTTAAGATTAAAGTTACACTATAAATTATCTATTGCTATTTTATTAAATTGAATATAATTGAATATTACACGTGTGAGGTCAGTTATACCTTTTAAAATATTTAGGCTTTAAAATAAAAGATTTTAAATAATTCTTTTTTATTATTTGCTCACTGTTACTTAGAAAAGTATGTATACTTATTATCCAAATATCAATATCGTTGTTAATTAACTTTGAAAATTGATAGTTTGTCTATTTGGTTATTATCTTTATTAAGAATGGTTGATAAGAAATATCTAAAAAAGAAAAAAGGTAAGATGGTGATCTTACATAGGAACCTTTGTTAACTTCTTACCTAATAAACTACGTAATTATCATTCAAAATAATATTTTCATTGATTTAAATCTAAATATTTCATATTCATAAGATATATTTAACATCTAAATGTGTAAATATATGTTTTTAAGTAATTTTAAAAAAGTGACCAAATCTTTACAATTCATGATTCGATTCGCGATTCGGTATGAAGCCATTTCGATACATGATACGAATCCCGATTTGACAATTATGCTTACGACTTTTAATGACTACCCTAACACAAACTCCTAGAGTCGCCACAGCTTGTAGAGATACCAAATATTGCTCTTTGAGTTGCCACTTAAGACCTAACATTTTGGTTGGAGATACTCTTACTAACTTCTAAACTTCTCTTTTTTCTTTCTTTTTCTTCTAATTTTTAAATGTCTATGAAGTTAGCCCATTGGCTAAGAGACCATGTTTGCGGACCACCCCACTGCCGTAGCACACATCAAGATATTGTCCGCTTTGTACCACAAGGGAACGCACAATTTTGTTCTTCCTTCACTAGAAAAGGCCTCTTGGAGATTTGTAGGTATGGCACACTTTATAAGGTGGGTAAAGAGTTCCTAGTAGACCGATGTGGGACAGATTCGGACCCCCATACCATGCATATCACTAAGGTTTGATTTTGTCACCTGTGTGTCCCTTCTATTTGTTTGAGGCCTATCTTATGTTTGTTGGGTTTGATATAACTATCTTTCATAGTTGAATGTTCAAATTTACTGCAACTCCCATAATACTTCTCCATTCAAAAAAAAAAAAAAATACTATCCATACAAAAATTCCTAGAGCCACCACAGGGCACTAAGCAAGCAAATCATTATGGCAAACGAGTGTTTAAGAGATATATCCATTACTTGGAGAGCAAAGGCGGTTGAAATAACCAAAACAAGTACCAAATCAAACAAACAAAACAACCAATTCATATTTATAACAAATTCAATCAGATGGGAAGAAAGTTTCGTAGATAGGGGAAGTTGGGATATGGGTTCGGTCGGGGAAAAAGGGGGCTTCATCCTAGGGTTTTGTAGATTGAGGTTCAGCGAGTTCCATAGAGAGAGAGAGAGAGAGAGAGAGAGTTTTATAATACCTTTGACGATGAAGGAGGAAGTTGTAGGACTTCGATGGTACTAGGGGTGGGCGCGGATCGGTTTTAGACCGTTCGGTTTGGACCCGCCCGCATGTCTGCGGTTTAGGAAAAATTGAAATTGAACCCGCAACCACCCGCAATGTGGGTTGCGGTTTATGTGGATAGGATTCGCGGATATGCGGGCAATTTGCGGATTGAACTATTTAGTCTTCAATCTTCATCATTTCTTTGACAAAGATAGTGTATAAGAATAAAGTAATGAAAAGGTAAACAATATCTATATATTGCATCTCAATATAGTAAGAAAATGAGTATATGAAAATTATATTCTAAATATACAATCTAAGGTCAAGATGATAAATTTCGGGTTTCGTTGTCCTCCCCTTATCTTCTATCCCCACCCAACTCCCCCATCATTATAGCAGTGTCACCAACCACCAACACTAAAACTATTTTTTTGTTTTTTTTGGTGCAACTATAACTATACCTATTATTGTTGACCATTGAATGCATTATAGAGGGAGTGAAAGCAATCTTCCAAATTAGGTTCTGTATGTGCCATCTCTCTCAGGCATTATCTCAAATACTTGAGATGCATATCAAGTCAAATAACCAACAACCCATCTCTCAGGCATTATCTCAAACACCTGATGCATATAAATAACCACATCCAGGCCTCCATTGTCACGCCCACCCCACCCCCACATCAGTCCTCCAAACCTCACCCCTTTTCCACCTCAATCCTCAATCCTACAACCCTAAACCCACGACCAAAAAAAAATGAAAAGTGAAGGATTGTAGAGAGAAAGAAAACGAAACAGTGAAACCATAGAGAGTGAGAACACACCTCTGTCGCCGCACTTCCGCCGCTATGTTAGGCAGATTAAAGAGGCGAACTGACCGAAGGTGTTGCAGCCTTACAGGTGTTGTGAAGGTCGTCGTGCCGGCCGATCACCGACCGGTGGCCATAGAAAGAGAGAGATATAGATGAAACAACGAGAGAATAGTTAGCGAGAGAGTAGTTAGTGAGAGCTGCTGCTGAGGGAGGAGAGAAGAGGATTAGGGCTTGGGCAACCCAAAAAAAAAAATAGGGAAATTTGGCCACAAACCCTCTTACATTTCTTTTCAATATATATATATATATATATATATTTTCAAAATTCCTTTATATATATATTTTTTCAAAATTCCTTTATTATTAAAAAATCAGATAAATTACACTTTGCCTTTCTAAAGTTTCATTTATTTTCTATTTTTACTTTTCAAGTTTGGTTTTATTCACTCTAAGAGCATCTTCAACGGTTCAGTATTTTTTTCACCAAATTTGAATAAAAAATGGGTCATTTTTTCAATTTGATATCAGTTGCTCCAACGGTGCATCAAAAAAAAAATCAAGTTGGTCGACCGGCCGGCCGACCGGTAAGACAATTTTTTTTAAAAAAAAAAAAAAAACCTTTTTGAACTATTTGGACCTACCTAACCGTTTGTTCAATTTTTTTTAAACCGTTTGAACTAATAATTTGAACCAGTTCGCAGGCCAATTTTTGAACCATTTGCATGAGCTGGTCGACCGGTTGGTCAACCGGGTGGTCGACCAGGTGGTCAACTACCATGTAAAATTTTCACAATTTTCTGCTGTAACGGCTATGCACAGTGATTTGGTGAAAAAAGCGAGCCGTCCTCAGTTTGGTGAAATGTTTGATATTTTTTCAATTTGATACCAATTTGCTGAAACCATTTGAGCACCAAAAAGTGACTTTTTCACCAAAATTCAAATCTGATGTCAAGTTTGATAAAGCGTTGAAGATGGTTTAACCTTTCATATTTATAATTATTTCTACTTTGGCCCTCCATATTTGGAATTCTTCATACTTTGACCCTTTAAATTTAAATTTTCCGTGTTGACCCTTTATATTTGTAATCCTTCCTACTTTACTTCTAAACTAATTTCCATTCAAAAGATTAACAGAATATGTCACATCACCAACACTTCAGCACTGTATGTAATGTAAAAAATAAAAAATAAAAAAATTGAAATTTTTTTTTAGTCTTTAATAAAAAAAATTCAAATTTATTCATAAACATCATTACATTTTAGATGCATTTAGATTAGATGTAGCTAAAAAAATAAAAACAAATTTAACTAAAAAAAAAAAGTTCACTAAAGACGAAAGTAAACTTTTCATTTCAGAATTGATAATATAACGTGTTTGAATCAGTATGTTTTTATTTTTTTTTTCTTTAGTAAGTTTTTTTTAATATTTAAATTTCTTTTTATTTTTCTAGTAAACCCTTTCTCACCTTCATTTTCTTGTTAAAATGACTCAAAAAAAAAAAAAACTTTCAAAACCCTCTCATAATTAAAAAGTTTTGTTTAAATGACAAAATTTTTTATTTAAATATTTTATCTGACTATATACTCTCAACTAAATCTTTAATTCAAGAAATGTAACGAATGTTGTGAAGCGTAAAGCAACGATGATGATGAAGGATTTGAGTTTGGTGCGAAGATCAAAGTCGGTAAAGGATACCACAACGTGTTCGTTGTCTTCTTCATTTTCAAGATCATCTTACTTGAGCAAAACTCCTGTTTCGAGAGCCAAATCGAAGAGGTTTGTGAGATTCTACGTTGTTACAGTCATCGTTAACAAAGATTCTTATCCCTACGGACACAAATATATCTACGGAGACAATTCGAGTCTTATGTCGATACCTATTCTTCGAAAAATCTCTAAGACTACAACAATGAAGAACAAAAATGCATATCAATTGAGAGATTTTCATGAATGATTATATGAGTTGTGTGAGCTTTGATCTGTTTGAGCTGGAGAACATCGGTATGATTGGAGTTGGAGTGTACAAAGAGTAAACAAAAATGCATATCAATTGGCGTTTTTTTTTTAAATTTTTTTATTTGTTCGTAGATCTAAAACTAAAATTTGACTCTGATTCTTTCATTTAGTATGCATTTTATTTTTTGTAATAGTAAAATTTTACTCTAGTTAAAAACATGTTGATTTACTTAACGATATAAAATTTTACTTTGAATCATAATAAATTTTGCTTTGATTTAGAGTAAAATTTTACTTTGAATCAGAGTAAATTCAAAGTAAAATTTTACTCTGAAATATATTGTGAGGATGGCTTTACAAGAGGGCCGATAAATATATACATACATATATGTATATATATAAGGGTAGTATAGTAAAAAAAAATAAGTTTTAAAATATTAGAGAGTTTTGAAAGGATCTATATAATTCTTGTCATTTTGAAAGACAAATTAAATAGTGAGGGGTCTATCACCAAATCCCCTAAAATAATATGCAAGATTGACGGTCCAGATCCTGACTCCATGTTGAAAAGAAAAGAAAAAAAAGTGCAGGCAGGTGTATGCAAGCAGGGGCGGAGGGAAAGAGGGCTCAGGGGGGTCACGTGCCCCCCTGAGTTTTGGATTTTTTTATTTTTTTTACAAACATAAAAAAAATATTTTATATAAAAATAAATTATAAAAATATTATTTAGAGTGAAATGTCAATGATATTTTTAAAATAATAAGAACAACAATTATTGTTTTGATTGAAAATAAAGAGACTACAACATTATTATCTACGAAAATTTCAATATAATGGTGATCTCTATCATTATTGATATGCAAACATAATTAATTTCAATGAAAATATAGAATTTATTGAATTGTTAAGTTACATTTAATATGCAGGGTTCACCCTTCATGTGTTTCTTTATTATTGATTGCTAATATCACATGTCAATGATTGCGTGGTATGACTATTATATTGAATTTTTACACATATTTTGTATAAAAAAAATTACTTTATCATTATATAATTTATTTTAAAGCTTTATATCTATGACTTTTTTTAATGTTGTCCATGATATACTAATTACAAATAACATATTCACTTTGTTTGGTTTGAGTTTTCTAAAAACACTTTTTAAAAAAGTCTACGCTTTTGTTTTTCGTATTTTTTTGTTTTTATTGAATTTTTTTAATATTTTAAGCAATTTTTTTAATTTTTAGACACACCTAATATAAATATGCTTAAAAAGTATAATTTTTGCGAAAAAACCTTTAAAAAATTCACTAAATACTAAAAATATTAAAAAAATACAAAAAATCAATACATTTTTTGTATTTTTATGTATTTATTAATTTTTTAAAATATTTTTTCACAAATATATATATATTTTTTAGATACATCAATGTATCTAAAAAAGTAAAAAAAAAAAATACTTAAAATTTTAAAAATATTCACTAAAAATGAAAAAAATAAAAAAAATAAAAAATAAAAAACTTAATTCAAAAAACTCAAATTAAACACACTGATTTTTTTTAAAATTTTTTTATTGAAGTCAATCGTAAAAATTTATGTGAAATATTTTTGTAAATATTTTTAATGTTGTAATTAAGAAGTGTCCCTTCTGATTTATTTTATTGACTCTACCACTGTACGTAAGTGTGGGTAAAACCTACAACCCGTAACATAGCAATATTGAGAACTGCATGCGACCCTACTGCAGGTTTGAAACCGTCCGCATATGTTCAGTTCGTATCAAATTTGACAATTTTTACAAATCAAATGAGCCTATGCCTAACCCTAAATGGTACTGTTTGAAGAGCTTCCAAGCGATCTTCAATTGTAGACAGTAGCTAAAATTGCTGACTTGAGAGAGAAAAATAGTGAAACTCTTCGAGTTCTCCAATGGCAGTGGAACCTGTTGAACAACAAAGAGAGGTGATGTGTTTTCTCCGACCTACGAAAAAGTTTCGTATGGTGTTAACAAATTGGGCCCAAACAGGCCCAGTTGTAATTTTATATTGTTTAGGTTCGGCCTCAGTTTGGAAATTGTGTTTTCTTTCATTTTTTAATGTTTTTTTGGTCCTACATTTTTTTATATATACAAAAATTGTTAAAAGTTCGGAAAATTAAAATAAAGAAAAAAAAAAATCCAAATGAGTCCATATGAAAACTTGGAAAGACAATTTGCTTTCAAATGAGAAGGGGATAATTATGGGTGGGTTCTATGGACTGAACTTATTTACTTCTAAGTCTCATCTATTTTTTTTAATTATTATTATTATTATTTTTTATGTATTTGACTTTCATTTTGATAATGAAAAAATTATGAGATTTTCTAAATATATGTTTTGTATTTGTATAATAATGATCATTTGGTACTAGTAAAGATATTGAGAAATTTATCAAAATGATAAAAGATTGAGATATTTTGGATTTTATTTGTGATTTATTTTAATTTATTTGTGCTAATTTGTATTGAAATATGATGTGAGAAGTATAAGCAATTGAATTATAATTTTTAAAATATTTTTATAGTGATAAATTTATCATTAAAATTAGAACAAGATTTATTGGTAAAGATGATAGAATAGTCACAAAAAATAAATAAATACTAAAAAGTCATAAAAAAAGAGTTAAATATTCCTTTCCTTTTGCATAGATTTTCTTAAAATTCATAAAAAATTAAAAAATTATTCCCAAACACTTTTTTCTACTTTCACTACATATTTTAACTAAAAAATAATTACAATAGTCACTCCGCAAACAAACATTATTTTAGCCAAAAAGTCAACTAAAACTAGTCACATCATCTCTCTACTTTTCTACACATCTTTTTGTAAAAAGTCAAAAAGTTACTAAAATAGTCTGTTCCCAAACGAGGCCTAACCATATTCTTAATATAAGAATTTAAAAATATTAAATCAATCACAAAAGTAATTATATCCAGTTTTGTGATTAACTTTCGCCAAGTCCGGTCCTGAGAGTTTCGGGGTCCAAAACCGATAATCAACTAATAAATTTCTGGGGCCCTTCACATTTTTTTTTTCATTGAATGAAAAAAAAAATTAAGATAAAGGACAAAATATTTGTATTAAAATCACAAAAAATACTTAGTATTACAATAGCTCCTCTTTGACACTCGACTAATTTTTCGACTCTTTGCTTCTTTTTCCTTTTTGTGAATCCAAACAGATAATTTCTTTTAAGAGGCATGATGAGCTGAGATCAAAATTCAAAACAAGAGTACCACCACCACTTAACAAAACACAAATTTTTTAAATTATGTGATCTGAACTATTAAACTTAAACAAATTCTTCTTGATGATGTAAATACCAATATTATAATAGCAATTAATTGAGCAAAAGGCAAGACAAATATTTAATTAATTGAATAGAAAGAAAAAAGAAATAAAATACCTGTGCTGCTGCTCTGCCCTGTCGTGTGCTGCTGCTTTACTACTTTGTTGCTTGGTTGTCTTGGGCTGCTGGTGTGCTATCAAACAAGCTGTAGGGAAAATTGGATTAAGGGAAGGTAGTAAGGTTAGAAATTAGATAGGCCTTTAAAGCTGCTGTCAAAGTGGGCCTTAACTGTTGGCCCTTAATTGTTAGGAATTAAGAATTAGATTAATTGTTGGGCCTATCAAATTGTTACTTTGTTGGGCTATAGTGTTGGACCTTTTAATTTTTTAATGGACCAATTTATTTTAAGGCCAAGTTTGGGAATATCCAAAAAAGTCAAAAAGCCAAAAAGTTACTCAAAAAGCTAAAAAGTTAACACTATTCACCAAAAGTCAACAATTACGGCTGCACAACTCCCAATTCAAATTTTTCCCTACAAATCAATTTTTACAAATTTTTATTACACATTTTTCAATAAAAAGTCAAAAAGTTAACCCAAACATCCATATTTTCAATCTCAATTTTTTAGTCCAAAAAGACAAAAAGTACACTTTTTTAGTCTTCCCAAACTTGGCCTAAGTTAGTTTGAGCCTTTTTAATTTTTTTTTGGACTTAAAACATACCTAATATATTACATTAAATTATAATAGGAGGGGGCCCCTTTTTGGGCTTATTTTGAGGGGCCCTAAACCATGGCCTTGTGGGCCTATAGTCAGGGCCGGGCCTGACTTTCGCGTTAAATGTCATAACATAGGTCATCGCACTTAATGGGTTGACGAAAGCTATGTGCCACATGTAGTGTTCATGTAGCTATACAATCAGACGTGTTAGTTGATCACCTTTCCCTCTCCGGCCACCTTGCAATGAACACCGAAGCCATACCGTTTCTTTTCATATTATGTATTCAAAGTATGTTTGATCATTTTTTTCTTCTTCAAAATTTTATGACTGAAACACTTGTTTGTTTAGAGTCTAAACTATGTAGTAAAATCAAAGTCTAGAAGAAAAAGAAGAAGATGCACAAGAAGATTAGCTTGTGAACTCAAATCTAGTAGAAAGAGGAGAGGTGGAGATGAAGATCATGACAGTAGATGAGGTGGTAGAAGGGTATGCAGGGTCATTGGGGTTCTCTCAAATCTTGCATGTGTTTTTGGTATCAATGGCTTGGATTTTTGATTCTCAGAACACTTTGGTCACTATTTTCACCGATGCCCAACCACCCACCTGGCGGAGAATGAGATGCGATGGCGGTAGAAGTTCTTTTTCATCATCGTCGCCACTACTATGTCGGAAAGATGGTGGAGGGGAAAGAGGAGGAGGAGAAGGAGGCTCTTATGCTTGTGGTGGTTATACAAATACAAGCACCAGTAGTACTACTATTGCAGAGTGGGGGCTTATTTGTGACCTCAAGTTTCTTGATGCCTTTCCAGCCTCCCTCTTTCTTCTTTGGTTCTCTTTTTGGTATTAATTTACACCAAAAATTTTCATCATAAAATATTATGAATCATGAAAATTTATCTTACATTTTTTTCTAAAAGTGAGTATTTAGTGTAAATTTAAATTTAGTAGAATGTGGATTACACTCATAATAATGAATGTAAACCATTGATTCATTTTTCTAAGTAATTTTTCTGTATATACATGGTAACTTTTATTTAAAATTCATGTTTCTCACTATTAGCTTGCTAATAAAGTTCTCATATTCAAAGTTGGTAGCATATTTTTGTCAATTGAAATTATGATAAACTTTTTTTCAATTTTTTGTGTGTAAATAGCCTATGTATGATTTCTTAGTTTTAATTTTGGTGAACTTATTGTTAGGGAATTTTCAAAAATGGGTTTTCAAAATTATTGTTTAGTTTTAGGTGTTTTTCAAAATCTTCCGTGTTTTTCAAAATCTTCCATGTTTTTCTTTGGAAAGCATGAAATAAGCTTGGGGACTTTGTCCCACATTGGAAAGAGAGCTAAACATGGGGCACTTAATAAAGTGCTATATGAAATATTCCTTTGAATATGATATTATGGGATGGATGCTAGTGTACATGTATTCACACCGCAAGGATGGTGCTTTGCACAATCCATACAATGGGCTGTATGGCGTTTGATGGCGCTATGAAGGCGCTTTCCTATTTGTATCGGACAAGTTGGAGCGATGACGTGGAATACAGTCAGCTCCACGTGGCAGTGACGTAGTGTCTGTTGGCGATGAGTCAACCAACCGATTGGACAGTTGTGTGTCTGATCTGGAGTGGTTTGATCATAGCTGTTGATTGCAGATGCGAGCGATTGTACGGATGAGATGGCACCCGATCGTGATTAGGTGTGATTAGTTAAGACATTTATTCGGTGTGAGAATGATCTGCACCGTTGATCATCGATCCAACGGTCAGATTTAATTGGATGCGATCAAGAGACATGACCATTCGATCAAATGCATCAAGGTCTATAAATAGGTTGCAAAATCAGTCATTTCAATCATCCAAAAAAATTCAAAAGTCATTTCTACAATTCTCTCTCTCTTTCCTTTTTGATTTAGAGTTTTCGATCAAGAGTTTCTTAAGCTAGTTTCTGTTTTTCTTATTGGTAATCGGGTTCTGCAGACTTGATTATCAGTGTCTTGGTCTTCTTAATTATATCAAGAGTATTCTGATCTACTGTCGCCAGTGCAGATGCCGGTAGACCTGATCTTTAGATCAAGCTTCATTGTATCTTGGAGGCGAATTTACTATAACCCCCTGCACACCGTTTGGTGGGTGCAATTATTGTCTTTAGGAAAATGACTTAGTAATGCAACTTGAAGAATCAAATTTATGTTCTACATAGACAAGATCATCGCCAAGTTTTGAAGACCTGAAGACCACTAACTGAAGAATTCAAGATGAATTGTTCCAACATTCTAAAGACAATATTTGGATATGGCGATGTCTATTCAAAAAATGATTCAAGATTTCATGAAGCTTGATCGCTTTGATGGCGGAAATTTCCGACGCTGGCAAAAAAAAGATGCATTTTTTGCTCACCACTCTCAAAGTGGTCTGTGCTAACTACCCCCTATCTAGTGGAACAAAAAGATGAGACTATGACGCGAACCCGTACCAAAACCAAATGGAAGAATGACGACTACATTTGCCGAGAACATATTCTGAATGTGTTGTCAGACTCTCTGTTTGATGTGTATCAACATTTGGAAACGACAAGGCAACTATGGGACATATTACAGTCAAAGTATCTCACCGAGGATGCCACTAGTAAGAAATTTCTTGTTAGTAATTTTATGCGTTATACTACGATTGATACAAAGCCTATTATGGAACAATTCCATGAGATCTAACATATTTTGAGTCAGTTTTGACAAAAGAATATGAACATGGATGAATCTATTGTAGTTTCGTCTATAATAGAGAAATTGCCATATTCTTAGAAGGATTTTAAGAAAACTCTAAAACACAAAAAGGAAGATCTAACTTTAGAGGAATTGGCTCAACACCTCTAAGTTAAGGAAAAGTCAAGACTTCTTGAAAGTAAAGAAAACCAATTGGCTCATACTTTTAATATTCACATGGTGGATGATGGTAAGAGGTTCAACAAAAAGAAGCGTAAGCGCGACCCCCAACCTAAGAAAGATGATAAGAAGCCGAAAGGCACTTGCTGGCATTGTGGCAAGCCAGGGCACTTTAGGAATGAATGTTGGTTATACAAGAAGAAGCTAGAAGCATCAAATGCCAAGAACAAGTTTGTGGCTGTTATATCCGAGGTAAACATGCTCGAAGATGCTGGTGACTGGTAGATTGGCTCAGAAGCAACAAGGCACGTCTGCAACGACAAGAGCTGTTTCACTACCTATGAATAAGTGAGTGATGGAACAATTCTCTACATGCGCAACTCTTCAACTGCTGCTATCAAAGGCAAAGGGATGGTGGATCTAAAGTTCACATCTAGAAAAGTCTTAAGTCTTAATGATGTTTATCATGTACCTAATGTTAGGAAAAACCTTGTATTCGGAAGCCTGCTTAATAAGCATGGTTTCAAGTTAGTATTTGAGTTGGACAAATTTGTCTTGTCTAAGGGTGTGATTTTTGTCGGGAAGGGCTACATGTATCAAGAAATGTTCAAACTTAACGTTATCAATAATACATCTATTTTTGCTTATATTTTTGATTCTCTTTCTTTATGACATGCTCGTTTAGGTCATATTAATACTAGGCAAATGCATAACATGGTTAATTTAGATTTAATTCCTAAGTATGACATAGATATGTTTGAAAAATGTAAATTTTGTGTGCAATCTAAATTTACTGGCATTCCATTTTCTAAAGTAGATAAAATCACATATCTACTTGAACTTGTGCATAGTGATGTATGTGACATGCATAGTACCCCCACTAGAGGTGGTAAGAAATATTTTGTAGCATTCATTGATGATTTTTCTAAGTACTATCATATCTATCTTTTGTATTCAAAAGATGAGGTGCTTGATAAATTCAAGATTTTTAAGACAGAAGTAGAAAATCAGTGTAATGTCAAACTACAGAGACTTAGGTCTGATATAGGCAATGAATACCATTTTCCAAAATATTGTGAAAATATTGGTATTATTCATAAGAAGTCTACACCCTACACACCACAACAAAATGGAGTAGCTGAAAGAAAGTAGAGGACATTAATAGAAATGATTTATGCTATGCTTTCTTACTCCAATTTAAGTTCTGGTTTTTGGGGTGAAGCCTTGCTCACTGCCTGCCACATACTCTATAGAATTCCTCTCAAAGGAATAAATGTTACTCTTTATGAACTTTGAAAAAATAAGAAACCTAATCTAGGTTACTTGAAAACATGGGGCTGTAAAGCAATAGTCAGATTGCCTGAACCTAAAAAGAAGAAATTAGATGAAAAATGAATTGAATACATATTCCTTGGCTATCCTATACATAGCAAAGCATATAGGTTTCTGGTAGTAGAGCCCAATGGTTCAGTGAAAACAAATACTATCATTGAATCATGTGATACGGTATTTGATGAGAATTGTTTCACACCTATTCCAAGGTTGGATTCTAATCAAGGAAATAAATCAACTCATTTGATGTCTACAGAGGAAAGTGAACAACATGAACCCATTGAGCCTAATGAACCTAATTAGCTTGTTGAGTTAAGGAGGAGTAAAAGGGTTAGGACTAAAAAGTCATTTGGCCCTGATTTCATAGTTTACCTTGTAGAAGGAACTAGGAAAACTTATTGTAAGCAAACAACGATTTCTTTGAATATGGATTCAGATCCATCAACCTTTGAGGAGGCTGTGAAGTCTCAAGATGTTACTTTTTGGAAAGAAGCAATAAACGATGAGATATATTCAATCGTGGGTAATAATACCTAGAAACTTGCTGATTTGCTACCTAGATCCAAACCAATTGGTTGTAAATGGATTTTCAAAAGGAAAAATGAAAGTTAATGGCACAATTGACAAGTTCAAAGCAAGATTAGTTGCTAAGCGTTTTACTCAAAAGAAGGGTATCGATTATTTTGATACATATGCTCTGGTGGCTAGAATCACCACCATTCGAGTGTTGATTGCCTTAGCCTCAATCTACAAGCTTGAAATCCATCAAATGGATGTTAAGACCGCTTTCCTAAATGGAGAGTTAGATGGAAAAATTTGCATGTAATAACCAGAAGGATTTGTTGTATAGGGTTAAGAACATAAAGTGTGTAAACTCGTGAAGTCACTATATGGACTGAAACAAGCTCCAAAATAGTGGTATGAGAAATTTGACAAAGTAATAGTGTCAAATGGTTTTAGGATAAATGAATTTGACAAGTGTGTATACAGTAAGTTTACTGGCAATAGAGGTGTAAGCATATGCCTATATGTAGATGGCATGCTTATTTTTGGTACTGACAATGATGTCATTAAAAGTACTAAAAGTTTCTTGTAGTCTAGCTTTAGTATGAAAGACATGGGCTTGGCTAATGTAATCCTGGGTATTAAGATCAAACGAGAGGACGATAATTTGATTCTTACCCAGTAGCACTATATTGAGAAAATTCTTAAGAAATTTAATCAATATAATTATGCACCCATGTCTACACCTTTTGATTCAAATTTGAAATTGTGTCCTAGTACTGGAAGAGCTGTTGATCAGCTAGAATATTCAAGAGTGATAGGTAGCTTGATGTATGCCATGACTTGCACTAGACCTAATATTGCATTTGCAGTGGGAAAATTTAGTAGATACACTAGTAATCCCAGTAGTGTGCATTTGCATACTATTAACCGAGTACTTAGGTACTTGAGGAAAACAATAGACTATGGAATAGTCTATAATGGCCATCCAATAGTGCTGGAAGAATTCACAGATGCCAGTTGGATAACTGACTGTGAAGATCACTCATCCACGAGTGGTTGGATTTTTACTCTTGCACGAGGAGCTGTCTCTTAGGGTTCTAAGAAGTAAACATGCATAACAAATTCAACAATGGTGACTGAGTTTGTAGCATTGGCTTCTTGTAGCAAAGAGGCAGAGTGGCTAAGGAATCTCTTGTTAGAGATTAAGATATGGCCAAAACCTATGCTACCAATATCTTTGCATTGTGATAGTGAAGCAACTCTATCACGGCCCTATAGCCATGTCTATAATGGAAAGTCCAAGCATATAGGACTGAGACATAGCTGTGTTAGGCAGTTAATCACAGAAGGTGTGATTACCATTAGTTATATAAAATCAAGTGAAAACTTGGCTGACTCCTTAACAAAAGGACTTGCAAGGGATTTGGTGTGAAAAACATCAAAGGAGATAGGTCTTAAGCCCACTTAACATAATCACTCATGGTGGAAACTTGACTCAACACTTGAAAAAACATCAAGTCTTGAGTTCAATGAGCCCAATTACACCAAATGTCGTGATTGCAAGCACTTAGTTTTATTTCATTTTCATCTCAAGGTTGAAGTGCTTGGTACTTGTAATGTGGAAAGAAAGGGATGAGTTAGCAAACTCTTAAGAAGCTTACAACTGGGTCGCTAGGGTACTGTAAATTACAGGGTACTCACAGTAAGTTTACCTATGTGAGTGTAGAAGGTGGTGCCGCTTGCTATAAGTCCAAGGGCTTGACTCTAGAGCGCTCATGAAACAGGATATAAACACGGCCAACCCACGTGTTGGTTTGTTTGAATACTTGAGGTAACCTGTACTATGCGTGAGACATGTCTGGTTAGTCGTATAAGATCGCTAGTTCAAAGACAAGTCTACTATGCCATCTTGACTAACTTTGAGATGTCTTTACTAAGTGAATTATTCAAATCGTAAGATATCTTCACCTATGCATAAAGCTTCAAAGTGAACCAAGAATCATTATTTGATATTTTAAAAATAGTGGGGGAATGTTGGGGAATTTTCAAAAATGGGTTTCAAAATTATTTTTTAGTTTTGGGTGTTTTTCAAAATCTTCCATGTTTTTCTTTGGAAAGCATGAAACAAGCTTGGGGACTTTGTCTCACATTGGAGAGAGAGAAAAATAGGGAGCACTCAATAAAATGCTACATGGAATATTCCTTTGAATATGATATTATGGGATGGATGCTAGTGTACATGCACTTACACCGCAAAGGATAGTGTTTCGCACCATCCGCACACCCATACATGTGCGCGTGGCGTGTGCAATGGGTTGTATGGCGTTTGATGGCGCACTTTGCACTTAGCACGGGCACATTGGCGCAAAGCGCCATGAAGGCGCTTTCCTATTTGCATCGAACAGGTTAGAGCAATAACGTGGATCCAGCGTGGCATGAGTGTCACGACCCAAACCCGTCCCTATAGGTTTAGCGTCGTAATCGCCAGTAATCCTTGGATTACCAAAGGTCTCTCAATAGAATAACATATAGTTAGGGGCTACGGAAGTAAATATATAAAATATACGTAGTCCATTGAACTGTGAAGACATACATGGGACAGATAATGTAAAACTTTTATAAACTTGCGAGTGACATCAAAAGATACAGTATTTACACATCACTCCATGAACATATTATCAGAAATCTTGCTCGTAAATCAAAAGAAACAAAGTCTAGTACATTCACAAAAACAGTCACTAAACTCGACTTAATCCGGAACCTCCTCGAGAGGCATAAAGGTTGGCTGACAAAAACTGAGAAGCCAGGTCCTCAACTTTGAGCCTGGTCACGTGCCTGATCACCTATATACATAATATAAATAGTGAGTGGAAGCCCAGTGAATAATAACGGAGTAAAGGATTTGATGAATGAAGTCCATACCAGATTCAAAAATCATAATTCAGATTCAAAAACAGATTCATATTCTTATCCTTGTTCAAAACATACACAGAGGTTAGAGTTCATGCTTAAGTATACATGGTACATCCATTAGCGCTAACATAGTAGATACAGAACAGATGCAGAACATATGGTGGTTATGAGTAACTAGTTCCATAAAGGAACCTCCAGATCCGGGTAACAGATAACAGATATGCTGAGCTCCATGATGGAGCCTCCGGTACGGGTAACAGATAACAGACATAATAAGTTCCATAAAGGAACCTCCGATACCGGGTAATAGCTAACAGATATCACATGATCCTAAGGATGCCACGAATACATTGTCAGAATTTGGACAATCATTCATTGTACAGAACATAGCATTTCAGAAAACAGATCTTATTTTACCATACAAAAAGTAAATAAGGTTGAACATAGCTTTACTAAGTTATTACTCATAGTTGGCTTCGGGTGCAGACAGACAAAGCAGACTAATCAAACGGTTTACGGCACATGACCTACATCAACATAACAGAAACACATAATGAAACACACACTCGGTTGGCACTTAACTTCTTTCATTTTATTCCTAGTGTGTTTCTAAGTCTTAATCTCTTATTGAGTCTTAGTAATGCCCTAGGAATGCCTAGGGTGGAATGAGGATGAAAAAATACATTTGAAAACACTTGGTCAAATTTTCTGAAAACAGGGTCCCCGCTCAAGCGTAGCTTCCCCCGCTCGAGCGGACATGCAATATGTGAGGGGACGCTCGAGCGCAACTTCCTATGCTCGAGCGCTTTGCCAATTTTGAAAAGTACTGGTTATGTGATTTTCACACTCGATAGTCGCTCGAGTGTGAGACTCATGTCCTCGCTCGAGCGCAACTCTTGACGCTTGAGTGATCTGCAAAAACATGAAACTTCTGGGAGCATGTATTTCACACTCGAGCAAATTTCTGGTTGCTCGAGCAGAAATGCAAAAAAAACAAAGGTGGCCGCTCGAGTGCAGAATCTTACGCCTGAGCGGAAATGCAGAATCTAAAATTTTCAAATTGCATTCCCAAGCTCCAAATTCGAATTCCACATTTCAAAACTCATCTTTTTGGGACAAAAATCTGGAAAATATCTAAGAACTTGTAAAACATTAAGATTTGAAGATCATTTCATGAAATCAAGGCACAAAAGTATGTCAAACATACGAAAATTCAACTTGAAATGTAAGAACATGGTATGAACATGACATACATGTGTTCACTTGAGCTCATGGCTTCTAAAACATGATCAAATGTGGTCCATTGATGAGAAATGTTATGAATTCCTCAACTCATGCTAGAATTATAACATGCATGGGAAAAATCTTTGAAAACAATTTCAAAATGCTATAAATATGCACGCATGTATGGAATGACTCAACTTTCTTCAATTCTAGCTCAATTCCTACATGAATTCATCTAATTCACTTGTTTTCGTACATTAGTCAACTACATTACAAGGTCAAAGACTAAAACTCTTACCTAGAGTCTAAATTGCACAAGTGAGGGAGCTTCAATTCCCAAATTCTTTGCAAATCTCCAATAATTCCTAACAATTCTCTCATATCCCAACTTTGATATCAATTTTGTTCTATCTCTCTCTCTCTCTCCCACGTTTTGCTTATGTGTGTAAGCTCAAATGTGTTGAAATGAAAAAAAGAAGAAGAGTGAAGGCATATAAGAAGCCTTATATAGGCTCACTTAATGATAATTATTTAAGGCTAATTAAGTGGGCAATAAATTAATCTAATTTAGGCCTCATTTGGGGAGTGGCTATTTTAGCCAAAAAGTCAAAAAGTTACTAAAAGTTGTCACATCACCTTTCTACTTTTCTGCATATCTTTTCGTAAAAAGTCAAAAAGTTACTAAAATAACCTGTTCCCAAAATCGTTTCAAATTGAATTTTAATTAAATCTACCATAATGTTCTAAAAATTTCAAATAACACATAAATCAAGTCAATTTCTAAATTAGATGTCGATAAAGCCTTCAATTCGCAAACCGAAATAAAAACATGAACATATTTTTCTACATTAAACAGATATAAACACACATAAGGCAACATATGACCCAAAATTTTCACTTTAAGTACTTATTAGGCATAATTAAGCATGGATTAACTTTAATCATAGGTCGGGGTTGTTACAATGAGTGACATGGAATGCAGTCAGCTCCACATAGCAGTGATGTGGCATCCGTTGGCGATGAGTCAATCAACAGATTGAATGGTTGTGTGTCTGATCTGAAGCAGGTTGATCATAATCGTTGATTGGAGATGCGCGCGATCATACAGATGAGATGGCACTCGATTGTGATCGGGTGTGATTAGTCAAGGCATCTATTCGGTATGAGAATGATTTGCATCGTAAATTGTCGATCCAACGGCTAGATCTGATTGGATGCGATCAAGGGACATGACTATTCAATCAGATATATCAAGGTCTATAAATAGGCTGCGAAATCAGTCATTTCAATCATCCAAAAAAATCCAAAAGTCATTTCTGCAATTCTTTCTCTTTCTCTATTGATTTAGAGTTTTTGATCAAGAGTTTCTTAAGTCAGTTTTTGCTTTTCTTATTGGTAATCAAATTCTACAGACTTGATTATATCAAGAGTATTCTGATCTACTGTTGTCAGTGCTGACGCCGGTAGACTTGATCTTTAAATAAGGCTTCATTGTGTCTTGGAGGCGAATTTGCTGTAATCCCCTGCACACCGTTTGGTAGGTGCAAATATTGTTTTTAGGAAAACGACTTAGTAACGCAACTTGAAGCATCAAAATTTTTATTCTACATAGACAAGATCATCGCCAAATTTTGAAGACCAGAAGACCACTAACTGAAGAATTCAAGACGAATTATTCCAACACATATTTCTATAGAAACAACTATGAAATATTTTTGTCCCTTATTATTTTTCCACATAAATAATTATGTTTTCAGTTGAAGGAGTTACAAAATGTAGGGCCCGGACTTTAGGCAAGCACCTAACTTGTTTAATGATTGAGTTGTTATTATATATACATCTCATTATGCTTTTGTTTTTTTGGGGGGATGGTAGGTGTTTAATTATAATGGAAAAATAGAAAAAAAAATCTTTTTAGTGCTCGTTGAAATAAATACTAATTTGTTTTCTACCCTCATGATCATGAATTGGTTTTGTTTGTAAGATCTGTTGTTTATGGCCGGTTAGCCGACTTAAAATGGAGAAGGAAGAAAACGTTGTTTATCTCATGCTCCTATAACTGCATTTATCACCTCCATATCACCCAATCTTTGGATATATTCACTTCTTTGTTTTGCAAATGGTTTTGCTTGATCAGGGATCGGTATTCTTCTTCTTCACAATTTGGATTTCTTTCGCTGCATTTGATCAAGTATCGTATTAGAACTAGTTGGAGAAACATGTACAAAATCATCTCTATTATCCCTCTTTTCTACTCCATTTGACTACCTCATCTATTGATTTCTTGGTGTTTGGAGGCCTTTCAATCTTTGGTGGAATTTTATGTTACACGCACAGTAGTGTGTGTGTGTGTGTATTAAATGTATAATTAAAGTAAACAATAAAATAAAATAATTTAGAAAATAATTATATAAATTAAATTTCAAATTAAAAGCTTCCAGAAAATATAAGTCGAGACTTGTGTTGGACACAATCTCCTTAAAGTAGATTTCGCCCTCGCTTATGTACTTTGATTTTAACGGCGTCTACTTCCTAGAATGCAATGACTACTACTTGATTTGCAGCACTACAAAATCAAGTCTTGCGAACCAAATTATACTATAACTCTTTCTCTTTATTTTCCTACAAATAAATGCAGTAACAGATGCAAGAGCAAAAGAGGACGAACAAAAGAAGAAAGGGAAGAGGTTTGGAAAATTTTGATGCCCTAGAATTGCTGGATGGCAGACTATTTATCGGAGGAATGATGGCTATTCGAACAGGTAGAAAACCTGTTCGGACAAATTGAACAGGTACAAACCTGTTTGAACAGATACATATATGAATTCAACAGGTATGAACTTGTTTTGAATCTGTTCGGGTGGGCTTTCACAGGTAGGGATCTGTTTGGATGAAAGAAAAAAAAATTGGACTAATTTATTTTGAATTTTGAAACCAAAATTAAAAAAAAAATGTTTTTGGCCTAAAAATATAAGCATTGGGCCGAACAAGCCTAACCCAACCTCACACCATCACCTGCGCCCAAGGCCAATCCAGTTCGCCCGGCTGACTAGATAGACGGATGGCGGCAGCATGCACGTGTGGTTTTTGTTTTGGATTTAATGGGTTTAACCCACTTTACTTATAACCTCACTCTTCCACAAACCTGGGTACCCCATTGGGTCCCATCCCAAGTATCCCATGCTAGTGTATATAAACCTATTCAAAACCTTAAGCCTTTCCAATATGGGACAAGCATATTTCTCAAATGTGTAGGAAACCCACCTAAAGCCATTTCCACGAACCCGAAAACGCACGTTGAATTCTCATTCATCTAGAAATGATTTTGAGCAACCAAATACACGATTTTATTCACTACGCAGCCTTTAACATGAACCCAATGAGAAACATTAAAAATAATACTTAGGTCCCACCTTAATTAATGCTCAAAGTTAGTAACAAATAAGGTTTTTCTAAAGCCTCCAAAGCCATTTTCCAACAATCTCCTAAATGAATGGGATTCACAATAACGGACATGCAACAAAATACATACAAAAAAAAGAGTACATTAAGAAGATACACCACATCAAGATAGGTATTTTTTGGCTTTGAACCTCCTCTAGTGAAAACCTATCGGACTTACTAGCTAACTAGTGAATGCGATGCCTTAAATTGTTCAGCTATTTGCGTAAGCCAAGACAATAGACTACACATAGTGTATCCTCAGACACAGTTTGGTTCTTACGATTGTGTTCATTTTGGCCCTAAACAATACCTGGTAATTTATGAGTGCTCTAAAGAATTTAGCCTTCTCAATTCTCACAGAATCGGCCTAGTTCACACTCATATAGGTAACTTCCTATTAAGAGTATCCTGCTATATCCCACTTGGATGTCCAAGCTATAAGAATCATTAAAAGCAAAGCTTATCCTACTAACGCTACAGGTATCACTCTTCTTGTTATAAAAATGGGTAGGAGAAAACCTCCTTAGTGATACGTGAAGTCATCCATAATTCGGTTGTCCCTTTGAACCAAGATCTTGGGATCTCCAATCAACTAGGTTGGGTTGCTATTATGGTGACTTTTAAGTAATAGGGTTTAATTCCATTCTCCTCGATAAATGGTACACTTGCTCTTTGGCTAGCCCTTTAGTCAATGGATCTGCAGTATTCTTCCTTGACTTTACATATTTTATGGATATTATTCCATGTGAGAGCAAATGCCTAACGGTATTATGTCTTCGACAAATGTGTCGAGACTTACTGTTATACATATGATTCTGTGCCCGTTCCATTGCTGCTTCACTATCACTGTGAATGCATATAGCTAGCACATGTTTAGGCTACATTGGAATGTCTTCTAAGAAATTACGAAACCATTATGTTTTTTCTCCTATTTTATCTACTGCAATAAACTCAAATTCCATTCGACCTTGCTATACATGTCTGCTTGGAGGATTTCCAAGAGACTGCAACACCTCTCAAGGTAAAGATATATCCACTAGTGAATTTTGAGTCTTTAGTATTTGATATCCAATTTGCACACTGTACCCCTAGATTACTGCTGGATATTTAGTATAATGTAAGCCATAATTCTAGGTATGTCTTAGATACTTAAATAGTCTAATTATCGCTTTCCAATGATCGAACCCTAGATTACTTGTGTAGTTGCTCAAGTTGCTTACATCATAGGCTTTATCTGGCCTAGTGCAATTCATTAAGTACATCAAGCTTCCGATTATCCGAGAGTATTCTAATTGTGATATGCTTGTACCTGTATTTTTTGACAAATGAAGACTATGTCAACAAGTGTTTTAGCAGGACGGTCGTCATGCTTTCCAAATTTCTCCAGAATTTTCTCAACATAGTGAGATTGAGATAAAAGCATATCCTTCAGATGTTTTAGTAATTTTATTCCTAGAATTACATCTGCTATTCCCAGATCTTTCATGTCAAACTTTTCGTTCAACATTTTGTTTGTGGATTTAATCATGTCATTATTACTTCCAATAATGAGCATGTATCCACATAAAGGCAAACTATGACATAGCATTTGTCTGTGCTTTTAACATAGACGCATTTGTCATGTTCGTTTATCTTAAAACCCTCTGAAAGCATAGCGTGATCAAATTTTTCATGCTATTGTTTCGGAGTTTGTTTTAATCCATAAAGGGATTTGACAAGTTTACAAACCTTTTTCTCTTGGCTGGGAACTTGAAACCCTTCTGGTTATTCCATATAGATTTCTTCATCTAACTCGCCATTCAAAAAGGTTGTTTTAATATCCATTTGATGTATCTCTAGATTATACAAAGCTGCAATCACAATTAGCATGCGAATAGATGTTATTCATGTCACTAGTAAATATGTGTCAAAATAATCATGGTCTTCCTTCTGTCTGTATCCCTTAACAACAAGCCTAACCTTGTATTTATCAATTAAACCATCTGCTTTCATTTTTCTCTTGAATATCCACTTATATCCAAGAGGTTTATACATTGGTAGAAGATCCCCCAATTCCTAAGTTTGATTTTGCAAAATTGATTCAATTTCACTATTCGCAGTCTCTTTCCATAATGGAGCTTCAGGACTTGACATTGTTTCCTTGAAGTTTTGAGGCTTATTTTCTAACAGGTATATCAGAAAATCTGGACCAAATGATTTAGAGATCCTAGCCCTCTTGTTACGTCTAGGTTTATCTGCTTTATTATCATTTTGGTTTTCACTGTTACCCATAGTAGTATTAAGAGTTCTTTTATTTGAAGTTGTCTCTTCAGTTTCCTTGCAAGGAAAAATGTGTTCGAAAAACGATGCATTCCTTGTCTCAATAATAGTGTTTACATACATATCAGGATTTTTAAATCTATGTACTAAAAATCTATATGCACTTCTATTATTTGCATAACCAATGAACACACAATCAATGGTTTTTTGTCTTATTTTAGTCGTTTTGGGACTAGGGATTGCCACCTTGGCCAAACACCCTTACACTTTGAGGTAATTATAGATAGGCCGTCGACCTTTCTATAATTCATAAGGTGTTTGATTAATTTTCTTGTGGAGTACCTTGTTAAGGATAAAGTTAGCAGACAAGATCACCTCCTCCCCATAAGTTTTGAAGTAACCCTGAACTAATCAACATGGCATTCATCATCTCTTTAAGAGTTCGATTATTCCTCTCAGTAACTCCATTTGACTAATGAAAATAGAGTGCAGTGGTTTGATGAATAATGTCATGTTCAGAACAAAATTTCTCAAACGATGCATCATACTCACCACCTCTATCACTCCTCACTACCTTAATAGTTTTGCCAAGAGCTTCTAAGGCTTCATCTTTACTTCTTAATAAGTAAACATAGCAATATCGGGTGTAATCATCAATAAAAGTAATAAAGTACTTCTTACCTTTTCTAGTTTGAATAAATTTTAAATCACAGATATCTGTGTGAATTAAACTTACAGGTTCAGTTATTCTTTCTACTTTATTAAATGATGCCTTAGTGAGTTTTACCTCAACACAAATCTCACATTTATGACTAGGATCAAATTCTAAGTTTGGAAAACATTCTAAAGAAACAAGTCTACGCAAAGAATTAAAATTTACATATCCTAATCTACCATGCCATAAAAAAAAAAAAAGACTCAGCAATATAAACAGAGATGTTTTCTTATTGTTGATAGCCAAATTAGGTACAATAGTTATTACATTGAGCTTAAAAAGTATATCACTCATATAACCTCGCCCCACATACATTCCACTCTTAGAGAGTATAACCTTGTCAGATTCAAAGACTAATTTAAACCCATTCTTGATCAACAAAGATCCAAAAATCAAATTCTTGCGAATCTCTGGCACATGGAGTACATTGTTAAGAGTGAGTTCTTTCCTCGAGGTCATTTTCAGCACGATCTTTGCTTGTCCTTCTACAGTTGAAGCGGAGGAGTTTCCCGTAAAAAGTTGTTCCCCACTTTCCATCACTTTGTAGGTTGTGAACATCTTCTTATCTGCACAGATATGGCGGGTTACTCTAGTATCCGTCCACTACTCCTTGGGATTGCCCACCAAATTTGCTTCAGAGACAACTGCAACAAGATTGATGTCTACCACTGCATCGGAAAGATAAAAATCCTCGGCTATGTTCACTTGTGCTAGCTTTTTGCTTGAACTCTCTCCGTCCTTGCGAACGTGACAATCCTTAGCGCGATGGCCATCTTCGCTGCACACAAAACACTTGCCTTTGAACCTCTTGTTGAACAAGTTGTTGATCCCTTTGTTGATCTTACTAGTGGATCCTTGTTTGGGACCATTGTCATCGTGCTTCCACTTCTTATTATTGAACTTTGACCTTTGTTTATGTTCCACAACATTTGCTTTAGCTTGCATAACATGGTTTCTTGACTTCTTGTCGGAACCACGGTGTAGACGTGCCCGAACGTCCCGGGAGAATCTCGTTTTGTTCATTAGGCTCATCACGGTTCTTAATCTGATCTTGCAAAGTGCAATGTGAGATTGATAAATCACCAAAGAGTCCAAATCCGGCAAATCGTTTTGAAAAATTGATTTTTTAGAAAGAAGTGCCAAACATGGACTACTTTGCCAAATACAGAGTCGCCACCTAAATATTTTATTTTTGAGAAATTTAGGAAACACTGACTCGTACCTAAGGCCACGTGTTCGTCATCACCAAAGTTGCTTAGGCTCTGGAACTTGGATACAAGAAGAGAAGGTCATGCAATGAGCACCCCCGCTTGCCTGATCAAAGATCGGCCTTTACTAACATGATATCTTGTTTTTGAAAGCACATGTGCTCTTATTCTGGTTATTAACCTAGAATTATTATGTGATGTGCACAGCATACAAGTATAGACTGGATCGCCTAAGTTGGAACAAAACATCTCATGTTTGTTTTTGAAAGCGGTTTGCTACTCGCAAGTAGGCTAAAATGCGGATTTTGCCACCCTCAAGTGGGGTTTAGAAAACATGGTGATTTGCCACTCTCAAGTGGGCTTAAAACTCACAATCAATGAATTGTTCCAATTCAAGTAATCCAACCTTCACCCACAGGCATTCAGGCAGTTATATCACATAAGCAGTTAGCCTCATGGCAAGCATGCTATCATGGCAGTCACTCACACACATGCAAGGATACTAAAGCATAAACACTTACCGAGTACTTCGAGCCAAAACAAAAGCTATGTTAGAAATCAATGCATGATCTTAGCTATGTTAAGAATGCCTAATGTAACACATACAAGATGCAATTAAGATAGGCTCGGCTATTCTAAAATGACATGTGAAATGCATTTTGATACATGTATTCAAACAGGAATTGAAATACAATGCAATTAGTATAATGCGCCGAGCCCGGTGCATGTAAGATAGATGAATGGATGCAAACATGCGAGCATAAGGATGCTAATTGGAACATGCCCTAAAACTAACCATCGTAAGCTGGTAAATAAGAAGGAGAAAGAAATGGGGGTTAGAACACATGCATCACACACACGCACACTTATTTCCAACAGTTGTGCCCTCTCGACGTAGGGTCCGAATGAATAATACAGAACCAACTAGCTAATCTAAGCTAATCTAATTAAACTATTTATTACACAACAAAATGAATAACAAACTACAGCTAATTATTACACAACTCTAACTAATTAACAAATTAACTAAGTTAGCAATTGAATAAGCATGTAAACTATATGAAATAGGCTGCCTCTAGTCTGCCTTGGATGACGAAGGATACGTGCCCAGTCACCTCATGCGAAAATCCATTGCGATGCCCCGATTTGCCTCTGTTTGCAACTAGTCTCAGAACACTGCACAAAGCTCCAGAAGGCTGAAACTCCATCATGGGAATCTGTAGGGATGCTGCCGACCAGTTGTTGGCATTGGAGACCACCTGCCGACCACTTTTTATGCTGAAAACCAGAAAAAGTGGTCGGCCAGCCACTTTACTGGTCGGTTGACCAGCTTTTGCTGTTGGTTTCTGGTTTGCTGCAACAGAGAGCAAGAAAGGGGCATGGCAAAGTATTTGCAACACATGTGTGCACAACCACCCTCCCTATCATTACGTAAGCTCAAGGGAGTATGGTTCTCGACCCTCGGGCTACCAATCACGCATCTCGATGCATGATGGCCGAGGAGCCCAAGTTGTACAACTTTATATGAAATGAATGCACATACGAATACATAAAGCCTAAAACTCCATCATGTATAGTCAAGAGCGTCGGCGACCGAGAATTGAGGCACGTTTCATCACTCTAAGTATGAAACGTCCCTCGTTTTCCGTGTTTGGACTAACACCTATTCCAAACACAAATGCAAAGCAAGCATGGCATACCCAATGCGACTCAAGCATGCGACTCAAGCATGCAACTCGATGCAATACAACTAAACAAGCATGCAAACAACATGCAAGGGACAAGCATGCAAACATGCAATGCAATGTAACTTAGCATACTCAATGCTAATGGCATGCACAATGCACAGTGCTAAGAACCACATGGCCCACTTAATGCAATGTGACATGATTAACTTAACAAAGCTAATGACATGCAAATTTTGCTAATGCATGCATACTCAATGCAAGACAACATAAGCATGCAACAATATGAACAACAACTAGCATACACAATGCGAATGGACATGGCATACACAACGCAATGAACCATATGACATACACAATGCTCGATGGACTTAAACCAAAATGGACTGACCTCAGTCATGCCCAAATCGGTGGCCATACATGCTAAGATAGAAACTCAAAATGCAATACAACTAAACAAGCATGCAAACAACATGCAAGGGATAAGCATGCAAACATGCAATGCAATGTAACTTAGCATACTCAATGCTAATGGCATGCACAATGCATAGTGCTAAGAACCACATGGCCCACTTAATGCAATGTGACATGATTAACTTAACAAAGCTAATGACATGCAAATTTTGCTAATGCATGCATACTCAATGCAAGAGAACATAAGCATGCAACAATATGAACAACAACTAGCATACACAATGCAAATGGACATGGCATACACAACGCAATGAACCATATGGCATACACAATGCTGGATAGACTTAAACCAAAATGGACTGACCTCAGTCATGCCCAAATCGGTGGCCATACATGCTAAGATAGAAACTCAAAATGCTATACAAACATGCATGCCTATTGGCCCAAGTTCAAGGCACAAAATACAACTCTCCAAAGGCCTTTAAAGGATGAAACATGAAGTACAATGGCATATGTTTTAGCACTGAAATGGCAAGCAAAATGACTTAGAATCATGCAAACAACCCATGTAATGCATGTTGAAAGGCTCAAGCATCGAAGCTAGTGAAGTGTGTTACACTAGAGGCATGCAAGACAATGCTCAAATGGCCAAACCAGCCCCAAACAGACCTTATACAGGACAAGACAGTAGCCAAAATGGACTGAGATGATGGCTTGAAAGGCAAGGAAATGAGGCT
Source organism: Camellia sinensis (assembly GCF_055761805.1). NCBI lineage: Eukaryota > Viridiplantae > Streptophyta > Magnoliopsida > Ericales > Theaceae > Camellia > Camellia sinensis. The sequence goes on along the minus strand of NC_138968.1, from coordinate 126,916,801 downwards.
CATGCAATGGCTCACAAACAAGGCATAAATGTGCAACTCTCAAACACATTGAAGGTGTAATAAACACGAGAATATGACAAAGATATAAGCTTTGAAATATCATTCCAAATGATGCTAAATCATGCAAATAGCCCAAGCAATGCATGCTAGTGGCTTGGAAACTCAAGGCTAGTGAGCTAAAATTCACTATGGCTATACAAAGCATGTCATGCATGACCAGAACAACATAAATAAGACCTTAAGCATGCTAAGACATGAACAAAGTCTTCTCAGAGCTAAGCCAATAATGCTAAAATGACATGTCGAAACATGATGCATGTTAGGCTATTTCATGGAAATGTACTACAAGTGCATGGAGCATGCATGGGGCCATCAAACCAACCCGAAACAGAGTTATGACATATCAAATGATGGCCAAAAGTCCACTGAAATGGAGCCAATACATGCTAGAAAGACATGCTATTTTGATGAGCCACAAATAGGATTACACTACACATACAAGAAGCATGCATAAGGTGACCAAACCAGCCATGGACAGAGTCAAGGCAGGCCCTAGAAATCACAAAAGTGCCTGAACTAAGCCTCAAAATGGTAGAAACACATGCTCCTTTGATAGGCCAATAATGCGAGCAAACAAAACAAGAAGAGAGGGGATCACCCCTCTCTGATTTGAGGCCTCAAAACCACATGCCTACCATTGAAAATCCACTGGATTTCAATGGTTAAAAGGCCAAGAAAAGACTAATTCAAAGGCCTCAAGACATGGCACAAAACAAGGCCAAACAAGGCACAAAAGGGGGTAGAACACACCCAACACCCAAGGAGCCTCAAACAAACATGTTAAGTACTAAAAAATAAAGCCTTTTGTAGTTTAAAGTTAAGCCAAGAGAAGCGTGCAAATATGGCTAAGAAAGTGATCAAAATAGAGCTAAAAAGGGAAAAAAAGAAGGTTACCCTTGAAGCACTGCAATACCAGCAAATTTTCTAAGCCAAAACCAACTCTTGAGCTCCCTTAAGACCCTCCAGCAACTTCGCAACAAGGTAAGAGTGTTTGGCTATGAGGTTGTGTGTACAAGTGTGAAGCAAAACACCAATATATATATATATATATAGATATATATATATATAGAGAGAGAGAGTGTAAGCCTATGCTCTCAGCCAAAATCAGAACCTCTGGAGTAGAGAGGGAGGTTCTCTCTTATAGAAAAATCGAAGTTAAAACTTCTTAGAGAAGCTAAAACTTGGATGCAATCCCTCCATACACGTGTATGGAGGATACAGTCTGTGCCATTCAGCTGGCATAGCTGGCATCTACACAGTCTGCCAAAACAAGGGGAGAGGTGCCGACTACTTAAAGCGGTCAGCCTGCTACTTGCAGTGGTCGGCTGACCACTTCAAGTGGTCTCTCAGAAAAAAAAGTGGTCGGCTAGGGGAATTGGTGGTCTCCACACTGAAAGCAAGCCAATGGTGGGGGGGAGACCAGAAAAGGTGGCCTAAAGACCAAGAAAACCAGTTTCCCGACCAAAAAATCGGCTGGCGGGAAGGAAAGTGGTCTCCAAGGGAAAAATTGGTCTCCCACCCTCGTACCACCTTCCAAACAAGGAATACAAGATTTGTACCAAAAACAAGCCAAAACGGATGCAAGACAAGAGTTCGGGAGGCAAAGCGTGCAGCCGAGAGCCTCGAAAACGTGCTGTCGAGCACCAAAAGTGGTACACCACCGCAACAGTGGTCCCTCGGACCCCAGTGTCCTTCTAGGGAGAGGAAGCAAGGTGTGGTTCAAAAACCAAGCCAAACAGAGAACATTAAGCGGTCCTGAGACAAGACACGCGGCCGAAGGCTCCAAAAATCGGAAACTAGTCTCCAAACGGGAAAAGCGATCTACGACCATGAAAAGTGTTCTACGACCACAAAGAGATGGTCTACACGACCTCTTCCTCCCTCCGAGAAGAGAAACAGAGTTCGGTCCTCAGACTGAGCCGAAGCACAAAAGAGTTCAGAGGCCCGGAGACAAGGCTCTCAGCCAAAACTCCTAAACCTCTAAACGAGCACAACATGCACTATCACCGAGTGCTTAATCGATGACGTCTGAGTCTTAAGGTCGGTCAAAAATGGGGTGTCTACAGTTGCTCCTCTTTGATAGAACTTGAGAGTCATAAGTGACGGGAGTGAATGTCAAAGCCCAAAGATGACTCATTTTTGACAAGACCGAAAACTTAGACAAACAGGCGAGATAACACAGAGACGTGCTCGCATGCAGGGGCAAAATGCAAAGGACATGCACGAGGCCGAACAACACTTATGATCATGCAAAGAAAGCTGTAACGAAGCAATTATACACAATAAATGCGATAGTTTTAAGCGAGCCAATACAAATCAAACTACATTTCATGCAGAAAGAATGTGAGAGAATCATACAATTCTCGCTACGTCTCATGCGGATAATACAATACCGTCCGGCTCGTCTGGTTGCACCAACTTCAAATGAACCGTACATATAATATCGTGCCTACAAAAGGATGAAACTCAACAGGTACAATATCGTTAGATACATGCATGGCAAGGCAAGTTAAATGCGTGTGACAACGCAAGTGGAGAGGTGTATGACAATGCAAGTAATGTGCGTAACAACGCAAGGCAGACGCGCATAACAATACGAGTAACATGTGTGACAATGCAAGTAGAGATCACGCAAGTAAAGGAAGTGCATAACAATGCAAGAAACGTGCGCAACAACGCAAACAAAATGTGCATAACAATGCAAGAAAAGTGCAACTTCAATAGCATGTTTGGAACAAAACGCCGAATAAGGAAATACAAGCCTCAACGCGAGCGATTTAACCGGAACCTCCAAGTTACCTCTCGGAGGGGTCACTATGTACTCAAAAAGGATACATCTTGCTCTTGACGAGTAACGATGAGCTACGCATTGAAGATTCGAATTTGAAGTTCCCGCGGAGACAATTTCGCGCTGAAAAGTGTACATTTCTTATACTTTCTCAAGAGCCAAGGACTTCAATCATCACCAAAATACACAGGGAGAACAAAGGGACTCTGGAGATCAACCAGGACGGTGGCCGACCAGAAAAATTGGCTGGCCGACCAGTTTACAAAATTCGGGGCAATTTTGTCTTTTCATGCTCGGTTCTTTAAGTACACCACTCCAAATCAGTTTTGCTCACACCTCTAAGGCCGAAATACATCTCTCTTCCTTCCTAGATCATTTTCTCTCTCAGATCTGCACTTTTACGCATTTTCCAACGCCCCACATGAAGTTGTTTCGCGAAAACTTTCGATTCTTTTCATTTTGAACCGATTAAAATTTGATTTCGGTGCTTCTTTGTCCATTTTCACCACTTGAGGTATGTTTGTCTCGAAGTTTCGCACCTTTTCTCGGGCGTTGACTTTTGTTGACTTTTTCTCTTCCCGAGAGTTGACTTTTGTTGACTTTTTGCAATTTTGGCTCATTTTGCTCATTTTTGCTTATTTTTGCAGATTTCTTCGGATGGAGGGTCACTTTCATCACAACGGAGGTTCTCTACACGTCGAGGACGAGCCAAACATTATGTCATTGCCTCCGAGGATACGACCGTTTGATCCTACAGCATACCATCCGAGGGAGCACATTCTTCCTCCTAGCACCTTCTATCACTTTACCGACTTCACGCGGCGAGCACCTGCGGACCTACTGCTACGGGAGCCAGAGTCTCACCTATCTCACTAGGCGTGAGAGGTACGTACTTCACTTTTACATTGTTTGCAATGTATTTTGCCTTTCCTGCATATTTCATGTTTTCGCTATGCTCGTTTTGAACACATTCATATGCACAGTACTTCTGCTTATTCTGGCATACGGTTTGCACATAGCACGATGCTGATTTGGTACGCAGCTCATTTAGGATATGACGCAGACTTGGCACACAGTTCACCACAATATTCTGTTAATTTGGCACACAGCTCACTCTGAACACACGATTTATTCTGACCACATAGTTCGTTTCAGGCACATAGCACATTTTTGGGCACATAACTCATTCTTAGGGCACACGGCTCATTCTCGGGCGCACAGCTCATTTTCGGGCACACAGCTCATTTTCAAGCACACAGCTCATTCTTGGGGCACACGGCTCATTCTCGGGTGCACAGCTCATTTTCGAGCACACAGCTCATTCTTTTTGGGCACACAGCTCATTCTCGGGCACACAGCTCATTCTTTTCAGGCACACAACTCGTTTTCGGGCACATAACTCATTCTCGGGCACACAGCTCGTTTTCGGGCACGCAGCTTGTTTTCAGGCACACAGCTCGCTTTCATTTCTGAACACACGGCTTATTCATTTCATTTGTACACAGCTCATACATTTCACTCTGATCACGCAGCTCATACGTTTCAACTTTGAACACGCAACCCATATATTTTCATTTCTGAACACTCAACTCATTTTCACTTCATTTGCACGCAGCTCACACATTTCACTCTGAACACGCAGCTGACACGTTTCAACTCTGAACACGCAGCCCATACATTTTCATTTCTGAACACACAGCTCATTTTCACTTCATTTGCACGCAGCTCTATATTCCACTTTGAACATGCGGCTCACACATTTCTATTCTGAAACTAAATACATCTGTTCATTCTAAATGCAGTTATCTTCCCGTTCTACACGGGGTTATGGATCGATTATTGCTAGGGAGTGGTATATGGAGCTCCCAGATGTTGTTCGCCATATCGTGGACGAGGTAGGATTTGGACCTTTCTGTGCGGGCTTATCGCGTTATCCGGCGAGTAGGACTCTCATGGGGGCACTTGTGGAGAGATGGTAGGACACCACCAACTCGTTCCATTTTTCAACTACTGGGGACATAGCGATGACCCCATATGATTTCTCCATGCTGACGGCCCTTGACGTGGCAGGCCGACCGATCCCCTATGATGCAGATATGGGCGAATGGGAGGCCGCTTGGATTTATTTGCTGGGAGCCCACCTGTTGATCGACAGATCATCAGGTAGGGTCAGGTACACCTGGTTTTCTGAGCGGTTCAGGAGGACTTTGCCCGAGACCATAGAGGCCATACAGCAGTATGCTCGGGGATTTTTGATGTTCCTCCTCGGGACCACTCTATTTTCTGACAGGGGGAACACAGTTGAACTTTATCTGCTCAGTGCTTTGGTAGACCTATCGCAGGTCAGTCAGTATGATTGGGGTGGCGTTGGCCTCGCTACCCTTTATTGCTACGTGAGCGCAACCTCTCGCGGGCGGGGGAACATAGTAGGTAGCTACTGGCGAGCCTGAGAGGTATGTTCTGCCCTCTTTGATTTACATTTCTGCTTTTCATTACCTGTACACTGCACACGGCGCACATTACTTTCTGTATTTTACATTCTGCACTCAGCATTCTGTACTCCCTTATACATTTTGTATATTGATAGCTACTGTCTTGTCTTTTACAGCTATGGATTTACGCCTACTTCCTGACGCTGGCTCCTGAGCTCGAGGTTGAGGTACCTCTGGAGATCCCCTTCTCTCGCAGATTTGAGGGTCGGTGCCGGCCTTGGCCTCGGGAGACTCTGCTATACCTCCGGCAGTTCTTCCACACCGTACGGGCGACAGAGGTAATCAAAAACTCTCAGTTCTTTATGCTTTCAGCTTTGATTCATCTTGCATATTTATGACATCTAATCCGTTTATGCACTTGCCTTCCACAGATTACTTGGCAGCCATGGGCACCTTTGCTAGGAGATGCCCGGTTCCAATTCCCTGGGGCGTGGGCCGCTTCTCGATACAGGGTTTTATTTGAGGGGCCAGTTGGTAGGGCCTGGTTTCTGGGGGATCGTTTCTTGCGTCAGACGATGGGTAGCCCTGCTTAGGATATCCCCTCAGCACCTCTAGAGGACATACGGTCCACCGAGAGACTCACTCCCCAAGAGGTCGAGGTCCTTATGTTGGGTACTGATGCAGTTCTGTTGCTGGAGGAGGGGGAGTACGTGACCTACCGCCATACGTACTTGATGCCCCCATTGACAGGTGTCCGTACCCCCACAAGGAGAGCTACTAACATTCTATCATCGAGTCGCGCTCGAGTTACAGATATCCCTTCCACTAGTAGGGCTAGCACGTCGAGGGGCGGGGCTAGAGGGATGCCCTCGATTCGCCAGTATGTTGGGTGACCGGATCTCCCGACCGAGCTAACAGGTTGGGAATATGGGACACCATACCAGATCCCGCTAGAGCCTCCGTGACCGGATCACCGATACATCAGTGACCCTGACTCACCACCGGTATGTTTTACAGTCTTGATTTATCATTCAGATATTTAGACACCCATTCCTTCATTGATGACTTGCACTTGTATCTACAGCCTCCCAGAGAGTATATTGAGGGGCTACTCGGAGTGGTGGCCTCACTCGAGAGCATGGTCTTGTGGAGGGAGACGCTGCTGTTCGCTTCCGGCGTCTCAGTACTTTTCAATCTCCTTGCATTTATCATACTTCTGATGACATGTTGAATTTGAAGATTTCATTACATTGATTGACTACATGTGTAGAGCATATCTGACACATCACATTCACATACTGTATCTGCATGCACACACTCTATGCAGCATTCTCGCATCTGTATCTGATATATATACTTTGGCTGATGTATTTAAAATGCCTTTTTCAGGTCCCGCCGCTATAGACCAGGTCATCCAGGCCTTTTCGAGGAGTTGGGAGAGGGGACTCGACTCACAGCCGAGGCAGACGTAGAGCGCCTATCAAAGATGACGAGGAGTTCAGCGAAGAGGAGGAGTCTACGCATCCTCAGTCAGAGACATCCGCAGGCAGAGAGGATGACACTGGTTCCGATTTTGAGAGCGGAGGTGATGCCGAGGAGGATTCCGAGGACGGCGGCTCTAATTCGGATGATGGTGCTGGTGGGGGTGGTGCAGAGGCTGCTGAGCCGAAGAGGATGAAGAGAGCCTCCCGATCTTGAGCCCGACAGCACTGATGCAGATGTTCCTGCTTTATTTTCCTTTTTACATATAGTTGTAACACATTGTACAGCGTTAGGCAATTTTATTTTCTTTAAAACTTGTACCCTGTTGTAAAATGTTGTAAAAGAAAGCTATGATGGAATGAAACAACTTTTTGCTCAAAAAGTGTTGTATTTTGTACTCTTAGCATCGCATCACATCACATCATTTTGCACAAAAATGAGATTGAATGGAAATTGAACATTATGTATTGCCAAGTCAGGTAGTGAGCCAACATAGCGAACTAAACAACTTAACTTACTAAGAAACAACAAAACCTTAGCAAGTTTACAACTTGATAAGAAAAACTTGACAACATGATAAATGGAGAGCAACAACTCGATAAGCAAAATCAACAACTCGATAAGAAAAACTTAACAACTTGATAAATAAAGAGCGATAGCTCTATAAACAAATAGCAACAACTCGATAAGCAAACGCATTTTGGACAAGCGGAGCGACGGAACACATCCGAAACAGAGGTAAACTCGGACCTTTAGCACTCCCAACACATGGAAAGGCTATGAGCTCTCTTCTAGAGGCTAGGAAAAGGCTGAAAACCAGTTTTTCTCCATGGCTGACCACCAAAAGTGGCTGGCCAACCAGTTGGCCTGGTGACCTTCGGATTTTTGACACTTGTCCTCCCCACAATGCCTTATCCTCCATAAAGGTTCCAGCGTCGTGGTTCTCTCATTCCATCTCAGTTTTGCATCAAAATGGAGGCATTCCTCGCCCAAAATCTCACAACTTGGATTGCTACCTTAGATGGCTCGGAAAAGTTGAACTTCCGGGGCTTCGGCATAAATGCACTATTCACGCTGAGTCGTACCCCGCTGCACTTTTCATTTCTCCATGCCGCAGCAAGGTTTTGGAATCTGATAACACATGGCTTTAGCTTTGGCGGGCAAGAAATGTGTCCTACATTCGAAGACTTCCAAGCTTTGATGGAATCCGAGCGCGACGAAGAACTCTTGCCCCAGCTTCGCTTCGGCCACATCCAAGCCTTAGGACGAATGTGTGGGCTCACTATGCATGACACTCAGTCATTGATTTGTGACGGAATGCTGGACATTTCGAGTTTGATTCGTCGATTTTCTGATGCCGGTAACCGCGGCGACCATCATTGGCAGGGCTTTCGGCGACATGCACTTTACTTGTGCATGCTGTCCCATTTCTTGCTTGCCCCAGGCTCCAGAGGTTTTAGCACTCGTTTGATCGAAGTTACCCAAGGCTTAAAAGAGGGCAAGAGCTGCATTGCCATGACACTGGCCGAGACATTGATGGGCTTATATGCTTTCCATCGCCGGGAGACGACCAGATTCGCGGGTAGTCCACTACTACTGCAGGTAATGTTTCCCACCCTGTCTCACATATACATTGCTCACATCACTTGGCCGTCAGGCTCGATTTTTCTCTCAAAACCCTTTTCTCACTTTTCTCTCATCGTACATCTCTCTATTCTTTAATCTCTCATTTTTTATCCCTTCCCAGGTGTGGTTGATAGATAAGTTGCAGGTTGTGGACTCATGCCCAGTGTATTCAGCTCGCAGCTATTTCTTCCGACGACGTCTGGTCGATGCCCTTGATGAGGGATGGTGGTTCGATTGGATGTGTAGTTTGTTCACAGACCACATTGCTTGGCGGTGCCCTTGGCTCAATCTACCAGCGATGAGCTACAGCATGTCCCAACAGACCGGGATTCAGTAGATCGGCCTGACTTACTGTGTCTTCTACTTTCCTTTCCGGTTCCGACGACAGTTTGGACATGATCAGACTTGCCCGGCAGAGGGGGTAGAGTATCTTGTTGCATTTCTGGTCTGAGGCGCACAGCTTGCTCGGTATGCCAAGGCATGGAGGACTAGAGAGCTTCTGGCCCCCGCTCCAACTTTCAGTTACACCGTTTCTGATGAGTGCATAGATTGGCTCAATGAAGAGGCACAGGTGGGACCTACTTTGGCATCAGAGGCCTCGACCAGCTCTGGGAGGGGACACAGGAACACCTGACTATGCCCCAGATTTATTTGCTTTAATCAGAACTTTCAAGTTTTCTTAATGAATGTAATGAAAAGCAACTTCAATTTGTATTCAAGAGCAGGAGGACTCTGTATTGAAATCAATAAAATTGAAGGTTGTAGGTACTGAAAATTTTCCGTTCGGTCAAAAAATGATCTAAGTCGTAAAAAGATTAATTTGAGCAAAATCAACTTTATTAAAACTTTTCAAAACCATTTTCGATATGGATCAGAACTAGATACGCCTGAGATCTGTCACTGAGATGTACAACCCCAAACTCAAGCAACTGGAAAGTTGCCCCTAGTCTAAATAGCACTGTACCGGAGATCACAACCGAGCTCTTAAGTGTAGAATAGGCAAAGATGAACAAACATGATCACATGGACAAAGTTGATCGGGGAAGAGTTTATGACTAAACTTCAAAATGAAGTTATCTATGTATCCCAAAGATAGGAATCAAGCCTTACGTAGTTCGGCTTGGGTTCACTTGTGTATTAACTCTCTCCTTTTGCGCTCTAACTTTTGCCAAGGCCGCCCTTTCTGGGTTTTCAACCTTGCGAGCTCAGTTTTTATTATTTCAAATTTTTTGTGCTCTAACTTTTACCTAGGTCGCCCTTTCGGGTTTTCGGCCTAGCGAGCCACTCAGGGGTAATATTTTTTCAACTTGTCCATGTTGATCGGCTGTGAGAACTCTAGGCCATCCAAGTTCATTAGAACCACAGCTCCACCTGACCAGATAGACTTGATGATGTAAAGACCAGTCCAATTAGGTCTGAACTTGCCCCTAGGGTCGTGAATGGGAGCTCGGTTATCTTTGAGAACCAAATCTCCTTCTTTCAAATTCCTGGACTTAACCTTCTTGTTGAAAGCCCTGGAAATTCGTTGTTTATAACCTTGAACATGGTACAGTGCTTTCAGTCTTCGCTCGTCAAAGAGCATGAGTTCTTCGAACCTACTCTGCTGTCAATTTGCCTTAGCTATCTGACACTTAGCCAGCACCCGTAATGACGGAACTCCAATTTCGATAGGTAGAACGACCTCCATCCTATAAACCAATGAATACGTAGTCGCTCCAGTAGAAGTTCTAATTGACATCCGGTAGCCCCACAGAGCAAATGACAGCTTATCTGGCCAATCCCGGTAAGTTTCCCCCATCTTCTGCAAAATGTGTTTGATGTTCTTGTTGGCGGCCTCGACTGCTCCGTTGGTCTGTGGCTGATACGTAGATGACTTGTGGAAAGCCACATTGTATTTTTCCAACAAGTCGATCACTTCCTTCTTGAAGTGAGAACCATTATCTGAAATAATCTCGTTCGGGACTCCGTAGTGACAGATGATGTTGTTCCTAATGAACTTTGCAACATGTGAAGCCTTCAACACCGCATAAGATTGGGCCTCAACCCACTTTGTAAAATAATCTATCGCGACCAGAATGAACTCATGCCATTGGACCCTTTCGGAGTGACAGGCCCGATCACATCAATCCCCCAGACTGAAAATGGCCATGGCGAAGTCATGTTGTACAGCTTCGACGGCGGAATGTTCATGCGGTTTGCATGGATCTGACATTTGTGGCATCGCCGGACAAAGCTTATACAATCCTCCTCCATGGCGGACCAGTAGTAACCTTGTCTAAGGATCTTTTGGGCTAGCATCACCCCGTTCATATGCGCTCCGCACTCTCCTCCATGGATGGCCTCCATTATGCGCTTGGACTCTTCGGCATCAACACACAACTTATGCATCCCGAGATGACCTCTCTTTTGTACAGTTTACCCCCGTAGATGATGAATTGAGCAGCCATTCTTCGAATTGCCCTTTTATCCTTGGCATTTGCCCCTGGTGGATACGCCTCTTTTTCCAAGAAGTTCTAAACATCGTAATACCAGGGGTTCTCATCTTGTACCTCATCTATGGCAGCAATCAGCTCGTACGTCGGCGCAAATTTCTGTTCGATGATGCTCGGATGCATCCGGACTCCGAAAGGGATGTCTATCATAGGAGATAGAGTTGCCATTGAATCTGCGAACCTGTTGTTCTCTCTTAGTAGATGAGTGAAGTTCAGCTTCTCAAACCGAGGAATCAGCAAGTCCAAGGTCTGGTGGTATATTCTCATCTTTTCTTCTTTGACTTTCCAATCTCCTTTTGCTTGAGATACAACAAGGTTCGAGTCCCCGATGACGTCCAACCGTTTTGCCCATAGTTCCAGAGCTGCTTCTAGTCCAACAATACACGCCTCATACACTGCCTCATTATTCGATACTTTGAACTGGAGTTTGAATGCTAGAGGGATATGGGAATTGTCGGGTGCTATCAGCAACGCCCCTATCCCATACCCGTATTGGTTTGATGCTCCGTCAAAGTACATTGTCCAAAATTCTTTTTCGACGTGCAGAATGGCCTTGTCTAGGAATAGGTACTCAACTGCTTCATCCCCTTCAACTGGGTGATCGACTAGAAATTTCGCTACTGTTCTCCCCTTCACTGACTTGCGCGTCACATACTTCAGATCGAATTCAGAAAGCAGAAGCAACCAACGAGCTAGCCTACCCGTAAGTGTCGGTTTCTCGAAGAGATATTTGATGGGATCTAATCTTGAAACCAACATTACAGAGTGAGCTAACAGGTAGTGCCGCAGCTTCCTGGTAGCCCATGCCAAGGCCAGACAAGCTTTCTCCAGCGGAGTGTAACGGGTCTCGTAATCCAGCATCTTCTTGCTCAGGTAGTAGATAGCTCTCTCCACTTTGTCCTCAGACTCCTGTGCAAGCATGCAGCCCATTGTAGTTTCAGTCACTGAAAGGTACAAAATCAATGGTTTCCCCAGCTCAGGCGGTGACAACACGGGTGGGTTCTGTAAATATTGCTTGATCTGTTCAAAAGCAGCTTGGTATCGGCCGTCCCATTAGAATTTCTTTCCTTTCTTCAGGAGACCAAAGAGTGGTTCACAAGTCAAGGTTAATTTTTCAATAAACCGTCTTATGAATTGCACTTTACCCAGAAAGCCCCGCACCTCCTTTTCAGTCTTCGGTGGTGGCATTTCTAAGATGGCCTTGATTTTGGAAGGGTCGACTTCGATACCTCTCTGTGTAATCAAGAACCCCAGCATTTTCCCTGCTGTAACACCAAACGTACATTTCTGAGGATTCAGCCGCAACCAAAATTCTTTGATCCTTTGGAAGAACTTTTGCAAGGCGGTGTAGTGGCCCTTTCTTTCTTTGGACTTGACAATCATGTCATCCACGTACACCTCAACCTCTTTGTGGATCATGTCGTGCAATATCGTGGTCGCAGCCCATTGATATGTAGCTCCAGCATTCTTTAACCCAAATGGCATCACCCTGTAACAATATGTCCCCTATGGAGTGGTGAAAGCAGTCTTCTCCTGGTCTTCGGGTGCCATCAGAATCTGATTGTAGCCTGAGAATCCATCTATGAAGGAGACCAGTGCATGCCCAGCAGTGAAGTCCACTAACTCATCGATATGCGACAAAAGAAAGTCGTCCTTCGGACTGGCTTTATTCAAATCCCTGAAATCCACACATACCCGAATCTTACCGTCCTTCTTCGGCACCGAAACTATGTTGGCCAACCAAGTTGGGTATTTAGATACCAGTAGGAACCCTACGTCGATTTGCTTGGTGACCTCTTCTTTGATCTTGATAGCCTAGTCTGGGCGGATCCTTTTGAGCTTCTGTTTAACAGGTCGGGCCTTAGGGTCAAGAGGGATCCGGTGCTGTAAATCTCAAGATCGATTCCAGGCATGTCTTCGTAGGACCACGTGAAAACATCTTTGAAATCTTTTAATAAAGCGACTAAGCACTCGCGCTCCTCCGAAGACAACGTGGACCCGATCTGGACCAACCGCGGGTCCTTCACAGTACCAACATTAATTTGGGTGATTTCATCAACCAGCGGTTTTACAAACCTCTCCTGCTCCTGATCTAGCAAATACTTCAAAATCGGAGAAATTTCTTCCTCCTCGTTTTTATCAAAATTTTGAAAGTTCTGATCAATACAATAAATCAAAGGCACAGAAAAGTACTCAGAAGCCACAGCCATTCCATTCTCATTAATCACTTCCAAATCGTCCGATTCCTCTGTTACAACAGACTCAAAAGAGAAAGAAAAAGACGACATAGACAGGACTGTGGCATCCGGGTTATCATCCCCAGGAATACCGGACTCAGACTCAGATGAACTGGAACCTGATTCCGACTCCACAGACTCGGTGGGTTTAGATTCCGACTCACTACCTGACCCGGTGCTGCTTGATAAAAAATCTCTCATCATACTGCCAGATGAGGGAGGGTGCAACAGATGCATCCAAAATGTTTGAAAGTGGGCTCACAGCCGTTTCATTCCCAATCATGGACACTGAGAAGTTATCCTCCAAGCACTTTTGTACGATCGGAGGATCTGAAAGTAGACAAGCCAGTGCTACCCCCACTTCAATCTCGGTGCTCTCGGAATCCACTTCTTTATACTGCTTAACCTCAGCTGATAGGTCTGTCTGCTCTTCGGCAACATCATCCCCGGATAATTGCAGGTTAAAGAAGATCTCAAACCCTGGCAAGCGACACTTCTCTACATTCAACCATGGTTCTGGGAAGCCGCAGAATGGAAAATCCTCTCCCTCCTAGACAAAGCGTTCGTTTAGGGTACCCTGGATAGGTCGGTGCATTAACTCATAAGGCTTCCCTGCCTGCATTGCTCTGGCTCTCCTAGCCATCTCTTTGCCTTTTCTCACCCAGTCCTCTTTGGTGGGCAGATAACCCAAGCCAAAGGTATGCGGGTTGTGCGGCACTTCGGCCGATACTGCAATGCCTTTCCGGCCACTCTTCCCTAATCCCATCCCGGGGATGTGTTGGAGCTTGTTCATGAGGTACACTTAGGGCTGAGCAAGAAATCCATAAAATCCGTAATCCGATCCAGTCCAGTCCAATCCGATAGGTTTGGATTGGTTTTTTGAATCCGTGGTTCGGTTCCGGATTGAAGAATTAAAAATCCGTAGTCCATGGATTGGTTCCGGATTAAACCCCACGGTTCCGGATTGGAACCGATCCGAACCGTATACAAATAATCTATATTTTTATTATACATCCTCCCCATAGTATCTTCTCTTATTTTATATAAAATCTAAACTCAAACTTAAACCTCGTATAATATCTTCTTTTATTACTTTTGTTTGTTAGTTTTTAGTTTTAATTTGTAATGGTCTAAATACTTATGGTGAAACCAGTTTTTTTATGATTGTTTAAATTCTAGAACATTATGTCGCTATTATAGAAAAACTTGTTGTTATTATAGAAGTAATATAGCGCTATGTTTATATTTTTATAAAACTAAAGTGTTATATATATATATATATTTTGTTATTTAATTATGTGAATCCGTGGTCCTAAACCGATCAAATCCGTGTTTAAATGGATTGGTTCGGATTGGTTCCAAGATTTAAACGGATTGGATTGGTTCCGATTTTTTAAGAACCGTAGATAACGGATTGGTCCTGGTTTTATCCCAATCCGATCCAATCCGGACCATGCTCACCCCTAGGTACACTGACTATGCGCTGACATATAACCCTTCATCAACAGCCAAGATGTTCTGTACGACCCAGGCCTCGGCGAGGGTAAATCCTGACAGGAACATATCCTCCGTACCATGCTCAATTTCCAAAATCGGTGTAGACACCTCTGGCGGCGGATGGATTGACGAGTTCCCAAAAACTATAGCAACCCCCTTCCCGTGGGGATATTTCAACATCTGATGTAGGGTGGAAGAGATCACCCTCACCTGGTGCAGCCACGACCGCCCTAGGAGTAGATTGAAGGTTGCAGGAACGTCCAAGACATGGAAGTCAATCTCGTGTTGTCCTGGACCAACCTGAGTTTGGATCTTTATGGTCCCCATCACGTCTCTGCTAGTATTGTCATATGCCCTTATTACCTGGGTTGTTGGCACAAAGTCCGCGGGCTTCAACCCAATTGCATATGCCGTCCTCGACGGGCACACGTTAATAGCGGATCACGTGTCGACAAGAACTACCGGTACCCACTTGTCTTTACATTCCACAGAGATGTAGAGAGGTTTGTTATGATTTGCACCCTCAGGCGGCATTTCCTTGTCAGAAAAGGTCAACATCGGGGAAGCCCCTCCCGGAAAAACCAATCCCACCAGCTGCTCAAGCGTGGTGTCTATTGAGAGTTTGGCCTTATCCATTGCCAATAGGACAGCTTGTCTATGAACTCGTGAAGCCATAAGCAGCCCCTAGATGGGGATGTCTGCCTGTATCTTTTTCAACTGTTTTAGCACAGTCTCTTCTTCGAGTAGCTTTTCTTTCTGCTTCTCCGCCTCCTTGTCCTTTCCGGACGCCTCTGGTTGATCTAGGTGTGGGGGTTTGAAATACCGCCCGCTCCTAGTCATGTGGTCAACTTCGCCAATATACCAGGTATCATCCGGCTGGTTATTCTCCCAGTTCTCATCAGTGTGGGCAAGACATAGGTCATCGTCTTCCCACCACATGCCATCGTCAGCCGACAAATACCTGTCCGGCTCTGTTACAACTATCCTTGTACCCACAGCACCTTCCATCCATGTGCTTGTAGCACGCTCTATCCTTATGCACACAACACGTTCAGTCCCCACAGGGGCTTTGGCCTTTCAGGCTCTTTCAGAATCTTCGATTCCTTCCCATTCAAACTGCTCCAGTGCAGCCTGTTATTCAACATCTCCTGTATTCAAAATACCCAAATCCCGAGCGAAATTCTTGGCACCGGCGCTCTCCGACAATGCATTCTGATTCCCGACCCTTCCGGCCACAGCTGATGTCCTTGTCTCTGACGGGCCCTGTTCTGGCTGAGATTCTTCAATAACATCTGGTTGGTCATCAAGCCACCCTGTAGCCTCTGTTGACCCATCAAAATCAAACCAGTTGGCTGTCATGTCTCCTAGATCTTGTTCGTTGAAAAACTGAAGGTTAGCAATGTCCTCTTCCAGATCCGTTAAGTCATCTAGCCTCTAATCAAGTCCATCCTCCCGTACTACACAAATCTCTCCCCCCACTAGCAATTCCACATTCAGCCTAACCTGGCCCGCTGACGTAATGTAGCCACTCAGATTTTATACCTCCTCAGCAAAGCTTCCAAATTCCTCAGACCCTGAATCCACAGTCTCACTTTCCTCCGAAATCATCTCTGTCCTATCTTCGATAATCACCACCATTGGTTCAGGTTAGGTTCAAGAGATGTCCAACATGCACAAGTCAGTGTTGTCAGGAATGAACACCTCCGGCTTGGGTAGGTGAGAAGGGGTGATATATATGTTAGGGTCATATGACACAACCCCAGTTTGGATTGAGTTGATGCGTTTGGGAGGTGGAGCTTGGTTATGTGGTAGGAGAGGGTTGGTTGTGACATTGGGTTTCTCGGAGGCACAATCACCCTGTTATCAATGAGATCTTGAATCTCATGACGCAATCTAAAGCAATGGTTGGTGTCGTGACCATGCTGTTGGTGAAATGCGTAGTATTTAGCTGGGTTATAGGAGGGGGGAAGTGTTTCTGGCAACGGCCGCGGCTCCAGGGGCTTCAAGTGCCCTTTCTTGATTAAAACCCCTAGAGCTTTGGACAGGGACATGTATAGTGAAGTGAAGGTTCTTTGGCCTCGAGGTAGGTACATGGTTGTTTGTGAGTTACTTTCGGATGCGCCAGTGAATGGTGTAGCCGTAAAGGTTCTTGGGGCGGTGGTGGCGACCATGCTCACATCTGAAGCTCTGGCAGCTGCAGCACTGCTTGTGCCTGCATTCGTACTGCGGTTGAAAGTCCTCCTGGGCTGCTCTCTGTCATTGTCAATCAGACCTTGCTTCAAGGCGTCCTCGATCTGCACCCCAATCTCATGTAGATCTGCAAAAGTGGGGAGAGGGAGGACGATCATCTTCTGCATGAGCTTGGGCTGGAGGTTACGCACAACCATCCGTATTTGATCTTTGTCAGTCGGCCTAATGGTCATCATTAAGGCTTTGGCCCTCTAGCGGGTTACGAAGTCAAAAAAGCTCTCCTTCGGCTCCTGTCTAGTCGTCTCGAAATCACGAGTTGTGATCTCGATCTACGTATTGTAAGAGTATTGAGCCACGAAGGCCTCAGCCATCTCTTCCCAGTTCCTCTTAACGGAGTCTTCTAGTTTTGCATACCAAATAGCCGCTACACCTGACAGGGTCCAGCCAAATAGGGAAAACTTCTGCAATCTGGAGAGGCCCATCGGCCTTAAGATATCTGAAAATAGCCGTAGGTGCACCATGGGATCCCCAAACCCATCGAAACGGTCTATGTGTGGCATTTTAAATCGGTTCGGCAGAGTCACGGCCGAGTCGGTGTACCCCTCAATGTCCGGAATGGACTTCACACCCTGAGATTTCTTGAACAGCTTTTCAAGCTTGCTCACCTTTAGTGCCGTGGGGTCCACCTCGAACTCAAAGGGAGAATCCGGTAGGTTGGTCTGTGCTTTGGGTGGTTGGGGTAGGATCGGGAGCGGAGCCGGCCCTATTGGAGCGTCCGTATTATCCTGGATGTGTATTGTCTCCCCAGGTATGGGAACTCTTGGTGAGGGAGGAACCTGGTGTGAAGCAGATGCTCCGGCTTGCTGCTGTAGCCTGGTAATTAACTCTACCTGTTGGGCCATGACTTCGGCCTGTTGTTTGGCAAATTCTGCTTGACGGGCAGCGTCCTGCTGCATGGTTTTCATACTTTCCTGGAGCTGACGCATCATCTCTTCCATTCCTGGCATACTGCCCTGATCTAACTGAACCATTGGCATATCTGTCTCTGCAGTAGACTCGGAAATCTCAACCTGACTACTCAAGGACCACTGATCTGGCAACCGCGGTATCGATACACTGCACCTTATTGACCTTCGTCTAGTAACCGGGGGTAAAGAATGGAACACTGGTTGTCCGTCTATTAGATCCTCAGATCGATGGAGTTTACGACCTCTAGTCTAGAGTGCTTGGGGAATATATGCTTGGTCAGAAGCAATTGTGCTAAACTACCTAGCAAAAAAATAAATAAAGCATAATAAGGAAATAATGAACAGAAAAACGGACAGCATAACAACTTAAATAAAGATAACACACAGCTGGCAAACATATGCTGAATGAACCGTTCTCAACCACTGATCACTGTTCCCAAAATCACTGCCCCAAATCTGAATCTGATACCCGCAGATATAACTAATTCTTAAAACACTGATACCCGCAGGCCTGATACCCAGATTTGCAGACTGATACATGCATTCTTGTAGAGACGCACTCTAAAAGCACATATCAAGCAAGTGAGAGCCAAAACACCCCTATGGAGGGGTAGGGTTTCCCTGTCCTATTTTGTCAGGAGCTAGGGTTTCACTACGTACACAGCGGTTTCAAACAATCTATAATCGGGTAAGCAACCTGTCCTAGTTTGGAATAGTCACTACGGATTCCGAATATGCACTGGGTCGAATGTCAAAAAGGGTGCCCCGGTAAAAATCGGGGTTTGTGTTCCCATCGTGGCAGAGCCCGTAACCGGTCAGCCTTATGGCACGCTTCTCAAAATGAGCCTCCGGTAAACCGTTCAGGAATAGCAGATGGCAAACACGGTGTCCTAGGCGCACCAATGCAAATGCAATGCAAAGAAACACATAAGTGTAATCAAAACAAGATATCATGAGTTCGAGTCAAGTTCTCTAAATCCAAAACAGAGTCGCCAGAAACTGTAGACGCACCCGAACGTCCCAGGAGAATCCCGTTTTGTTCATTAGGCTCATTACGGTTCTTAATCTGATCTTGCAAAGTGCAATGCGAGATTGATAAATCACCAAAGAGTCCAAATCCGGCAAATCATTTTGAAAAACTGATTTTTTAGAAAGAAATGCCAAACATGGACTGCTTTGCCAGATATAGAGTCGCCACTTAAATATTTTATTTTTGGGAAATTTAGGAAACCCTGACTCGTGCCTAAGGCCACGTGTCCGTCATCACCAAAGTTGCCTCAGCTCGGGAACTTGGGTACGAGAAGGGAAGGTCATGCAATGAGCACCCCCGCTTGCCCGATCAAAGATCGGCCTTTACTAACATGATATCTTGTTTTTGAAAGCACATGTGCTCTTATTCCGGTTATTAACCTAGAATTACTATGTGATGCGCACAGTATACAAGTATAGACTGGATCGCCTAAGTTGGAACAAAACATCTCATGTTTGTTTTTGAAAGCGGTTTGCTACTTGCAAGTAGGCTAAAATGCTGATTTTGCCACCCTCAAGTGGGGTTTAGAAAACATGGTGATTTGCCACTCTCAAGTGGGCTTAAAACTTGCAACCAATGAATTGTTTCAATTCAAGTAATCCAACCTTCACCCACAGGCATTCAGACAGTTATATTACATAAGCAGTTAGCCTCATGGCAAGCATGCTATCATGGCAGTCACTCACACATATGCAAGGATGCTAAAGCATAAACACTTACCGAGTACTCCGAGCCAAAACAAAAGCTATGTTAGAAATTAATGCATGATCCTAGCTATGTCAAGAATGCCTAATGCAACACATACAAGATGCAACTAAGATAGGCTCGGCTATTCTAAAATGTCATATGAAATGCAATTTGATACATGTATTCAAACAGGAATTGAAATACAATGCAATCAGCATGATGCGCCGAGCCCGGTGTATGCAAGACAGATGAATGGATGCAAACATGCGAGCATAAGGATGCTAATTGGAACATGCCCTAAAACTAACCATCGTAAGCTGGTAAATAAAAGAGAGAAAGAAATGGCGGTTGGAAGACATGCATCACACACACGCACACTTATTTCCAACAGTTGTGCCCTCTCGACGTAGGGTCCGAATGAATAATACAGAACCAACTAGCTAATCTAAGCTAATCTAATTAAACTAGTTATTACACAACAGAATGAATAACAAACTACAGCTAATTATTACACAACTCTAACTAATTAACAAATTAACTAAGTTAGCAATTGAATAAGCATGTAAACTATATGAAATAGGCTGCCTCCAATCTGCCTTGGATGACAAAGGATACGTGCCCAGTCACCTCGTGTGAATATCCATTGTGATACCCCGATTTGCCTCTGTTTACAACTAGTCTCAGAACACTGCACAAAGCTCCAGAAGTCTGAAACTCCATCACAGGAATCTGTAGGAATGCTGCCGACCAGTTGTTGGCATTGGAGACCACCTGCCGACCACTTTTTATGCTGAAAACTAGAAAAAGTGGTCGACCAGCCACTTTATCTGGTCGGTCGACCAGTTTTTGCTGCTTGTTTCTAGTTTGCTGCAACAGAGAGCAAGAAGGGACATGGCAAAGTATTTGCAACACATGTATGCACAACCACCTTCCCTATCATTACGTAAGCTTAAGGGAGTATGGTTTTCGACCCTCGGGCCACCAATCACGCATCTCGATGCATGATGGCCGAGGAGCCCAAGTTGTACAACTCAATATGAAATGAATGCACATACGAACACATAAAGCCTAAAACTCCATCATGTATAGTCAAGAGTGTCGGCGACCGAGAATTGAGGCACGTTTCATCACTTCAAGTATGAAACGTCCCTCGTTTCCCGTGTTTGGACTAACACCTATTCCAAATACAAATGCAAAGCAAGCATGGCATACCCAATGCGACTCAAGCATGCAACTTGATGCAATACAACTAAACAAGCATGCAAACAACATGCAAGGGATAAGCATGCAAACATGCAATGCAATGTAACTTAGCATACTCAATGCTAATGGCATGCACAATGCACAGTGCTAAGAACCACATGGCCCACTCAATGCAATGTGACATGATTAACTTAACAAAGCTAATGAAATGCAAATTCTGCTAATGCATGCATATTCAATGCAAGACAACATAAGCATATAACAATATGAACAACAACTAGCATACACAATGCGAATGGACATGGCATACACAACGCAATGAACCATATGGCATACACAATGCTCGATGGACTTAAACCAAAATGGACTGACCTCAGTCATGCCCAAATCGGTGGCCATTCATGCTAGGATAGAAACTCAAAATGCTATACAAACATGCATGCCTATTGGCCCAAGTTCAAGGCACAAAATACAACTCTCCAAAGGCCTTTAAAGGATGAAACATGGAGTACAATGGCATATGTTTCAGCACTTAAATGACATGCAAAATGACTTAGAATCATGCAAACAACCCATGTAATGCATGTTGAAAGGCTCAAGCATCGAAGCTAGTGAAGTGTATTACACTAGAGGCATGCAAGACAATGCTCAAATGGCCAAACCAGCCCCAAACAGACCTTATGCAGGCCAAGACAGTAGCCAAAATGGACTGAGATGATGGCTTGAAAGGCAAGGAAATGAGGCTCATGCAATGGCTCACAAACAAGGCATAAATGTGCAACTCTCAAACACATTGAATGAGTGATAAACACGAGAATATTGAAAAGATATAAGCTCTGAAATATCATTTCAAATGATGCTAAATCATGCAAATAGCCCAAGCAATGCATGCTAGTGGCTTGGAAACTCAAGGCTAGTGAGCTAAAATGCACTATGGCTATACAAAGCATGGCACGCATGACCAAAATAGCATAAATAAGACCTTAAGAATGCTAAAACATGAATAAAGTCTTCTTAGAGCTAAGCCAAAAGCATTCGAAAATGACATGTCGAAACATGATGCATGTTAGGCTATTTCATGGAAATGTACTACAAGTGCATGGAGCATGCATGGGGTCATCAAACCAACCCAAAACAGAGTTATGACATGTCAAATGATGGCCAAAAACCCACTGAAATGGAGCCAATACATGCTAGAAAGACATGCTACTTTGATGAGCCACAAATGGGATTACATTACACATACAAGAAGCATGCAAAAGGTGACCAAACCAGCCATGGACAGAGTCAAGGAAGGCCCTAGAAGTCACAAAAAAGTTCCTGGACTAAGCCTCAAAATGGTAGAAACACATGCTCCTTTGATAGGCCAATAATGCAAGCAAACAAAACAAGAAGAGAGGGGATCACCCCCCTCTGATTTGAGGCCTCAAAACCACATGCTTACCACTGAAAATCCACTGGATTTCAGTGGTTAAAAGGCCAAGAAAAGACTAATTCAAAGGCCTCAAGGCATGACACAAAATAAGGCCAAACAAGGCACAAAAGGGGGTAGAACACCCCCAACACCCAAGGAGCCTCAAACAAACATGTTAAGTACTAAAAAATAAATCTTTTTGTAGTTTTAAGTTAAGCCAAGAGAAGCGTGCAAATATGGCTAAGAGAGTGATCAAAATAGAGCTAAAAAGGGGAAAAAAAAAGAAGGTTACCCTTGAAGCACTACAATACCAGCAAATTTTCTAAGCCAAAACCAACTCTTAAGCTCCCTCAAGACCTTCCAGCAACTCAGCAACAAGGTAAGAGTTTTTGGCTATGAGGTTGTGTGTACAAGTGTGAAGCAAAACACCAATATATATATATAGAGAGAGAGATATAGAGAGAGTGTAAGCCTATGCTCTCAGCCAAAATCAGAACCTCTGGAGTAGAGAGGGAGGTTCTCTCTTATATAAAAACCAAAGTTAAAGCTTCTTAGAGAAGTTAAAACTTGGATGCAATCCCTCCATACACGTGTATGGAGGATACAGTCTGTGCCTTCCAGCTGACATCTACACAGTCTGCCAAAACAGGGGGAGAGATGCCGACCACTTTTAAGTGGTCGGCTTGCTACTTGCAGTGGTCGGCCGACCACTTTAAGTGGTCTCCCAGAAAAAAAAGTGGTCGGCCAGGGGAATTGGTGGTCTCCATACTGCAAGCAAGCCAATGGTGGGGGGCAGACCAGAAAAGGTGGCCTAAAGACCAAGAAAACTAGTTTCCTGACCAGAAAATCGGCTGGCGGGAAGGAAAGTGGTCTCCAAGGGAAAAACTGGTCTCCCACCCTTGTGCCACCTTCCAAACAAGGAATACAAGATTTGTACCAAAAACAAGCCAAAACGGATGCAAGACGAGAGTTCGGGAGGCAAAGCGCGCAACCGGGAGCCTCGAAAAC
Organism: Camellia sinensis; assembly: GCF_055761805.1. Lineage (NCBI taxonomy): Eukaryota > Viridiplantae > Streptophyta > Magnoliopsida > Ericales > Theaceae > Camellia > Camellia sinensis. The sequence continues at coordinate 126,893,687 of NC_138968.1, read as the reverse complement.
AAGCTGTCGAGCACCAAAAGTGGTACACGACCACAATAGTGGTCCCTTGGACCCCAATGTCCTTTTAGGGAGAGGAAGCAAGGTGTGGTTCAAAAACCAAGCCAAACGGAGAACGTTAAGCGGTCCTGAGACAAGGCACGCGGCCGAAGGCTCCAAAAATCGAAAACTAGTCTCCAAACGGGAAAAGCGATCTACGACCATGAAAAGTGGTCTACGACCACAAAGAGATGATCTACAAAACCTTTCCCTCCCTCCAGGAAGAGAAACAGAGTTCGGTCCTCAGACCGAGCCGAAGCACAAAAGAGTTCAAAGGCCCGGAGGTAAGGCTCTCAGCCAAAACTCCGAAACCTCTAAACGAGCACAACATGCACTATCATCGAGTGCTCAATCGATGATGTCTGAGTCTTAAGATCGGTCAAAAATGAAGTGTCTACACACGGTTGTCCTCCTCAATTCTGAGCCACATTATCAGTTCTTTCAAATTTATCTCCTTGCCCTTATGCTTTAGATAATTCTTGAATTCTTTCTAGGATTATGACAATTTTTCAATGATTGTCGTTACTTGGAAAGATTCACTGAGAACCATCTCTTCTGCATGTATGTCATGGAGAATTAATTGGAGATCTTGAACCTAGCTAATAACTCTTTTGGAATCTATCATTTTAAAATCTAGAAAACGGCCGACAATAAATTTCTTTGTACTGGCATCCTCTGTCTTATATTTATGATCTAGAGATTCCCACAGTTCTTTTGCAGTGCTTTTGATACTATACACATTATATAATGTATTGTCCAACCTATTGAGGATATAATTCTGACACAGAAAATCACTATGTTTCCATGCATCGACTACGACAACCACTTGCTGATCAGTTTCTCCCTCGTTTAGTGCCAAAGCTTTTTCATGAGTGAAGCGAGCCAAATTCAATGTAATAAGATAAAACATCATCTTTTGTTGCCATCTTTTAGAATCATTTCCATTGAATTTTTTTGGTTTCTCCCTATGATTTACTGGTACTGCCGGAGTCATCATTGGCACAATAGGTGTAGGGGTTGGAGTAATAACAGTCTCAGTACTGTTTATTTCAGTTGTCATGTTTCCGACGAAATAATAATGCACCAATCACAAATTTATACAGAAAAGAATTTACGCACAAAATATACAGAATAATATTTTGTAACAAAATTTCAATGATAAACAATATATAACTAGTATGTTATCAAAGAAATCATTAAACAATATATTACTACTATTTAAGAAATTAAATAGCATATGGCTACTATTTAATTTCTTGAAACGAAATATTCGTCTGTCTAACATAGAAATAAATAAAAATGTAAATCTATTTTAAGATTGTTATATCCATAGTAGTGCGTGTAAATTAAATGTATAATTAAAATAATTCAGAAAATAATTATATAAATTAAATTCTGAATCAAAAGTTACAGAAAATATAAGTCGAGGCTTGTGTTGAACACAATCTCCTTAAAGTAGATTTTGTCCTCGCTTCGATACTTCGATTTTAACGGCGTCTACTTCCCAGGATGCAACGACTGCTATTTGATTTACTACTTGATTTGCAACACTACAAAATCAAGTCTTGTGAACCAAATTATGCTGTAACTCTTTCTCTTTCTTTTCCTAAGAATAAACACGATAATAGATGCAGGAGCAAAGGAGGACGAACAAAAGAAGAAAGGGAAGAGGTTTGGAAAATTTTGATGTTCTAGAATTGTTGGATGGCAGACTATTTTAGGAGGAATGGTGGCTATTCGAATAGGTAGAAAACCTGTTCGGACAAATTGAACAGATACAAATTTGTTTGAACATATACAGATTTGAATTCAACAGGTATGAACCTATTCGAGTGGGCTTTTATAGGTAGGGATCTGTTTGGGTGAAAGAAAAAAAACTGGAAAAATAAAAAAAATAAAAAATGTTTTTGGCCACGCCCAAGCCCAGCTCAGATGGCGACATCATGCGTGTGGTTTTTTGTTTTGGATCCAATGGATCTAGCCCACTTTATTCATAACCTCACCCTTTTACAAACTTGGGTACCTCTTGGGGCCCATCCCAAGTATCCCAAGCTAGTGTATATAAACCCATTTAAAACCTTAAGCGTTTCTAATGTGGGACAAACACATTTTACAAATATGTAGGAAACCTACCTAAAGCCATTTCCATGAACCTGAAAACGCGTGTTGAATTATTATTCATCCAGATATGGTTTTGAGCAACCAAATATACGATTTTATTCACTATGCAGTATTAAATATTGTGGAGAAGTGGTTTGGAAATACTCTTCTGATCTTGGGGAACGCTCGTGATCCTCTTCTAGTCACCTGAAAAGGAATAAACACTCCGGTCGAGGGTGCCGGAATTAGTACTCTGATGGACAAGTCAGTGTCAACGCTCAAGAATGCTTGTATTCTAAGTTTAGCACAACAATTCTCACATACCTCTTTCTGACTGATGTTTCTTCTATTTATATTTTTTCTTCTTTGGGCCTCGGGATTAGATCCATTTCCCACCTCATATTCGGCACATTTTATAATAGACCGATCTTCACTCGGCCCCTTGCTTAATCGGTTATTTGGCCGAGTAGGGTTGGATTTGAGCTTTCGAGCCAATTGCTGAGTGCTTCGAATCTCGACTCTCCTAGATTTGACTATCCGGAATCTCTACGACTTCCAATTCTCGGCCCCCACAATTGCCCCCCAAGCACTCCACTAACGACAGTTGGTTGGAGTGTTTGGCTTCGAACTCGAAAATTCAGAGCCGAAATTCGGTGGCTGACCGTATTCCAACGCAAATGTCTGTACACACGTTTCTCGGTTATCATTTCAACTTCCCGCCTCTTCGTACAATTCTATTTATTGTGATTTAAAATTTTGACGTCTTTTCAAATGCATACACGCTTTTAGACGCCTGTCGCTGGACTGCCTTCCGGACTACGTCTGCAACTTCCTACTTTTCTCTATCTCCTTCGCCTCTTATAAGTTCTCTCATTCTCTGCTTTATTTTTGGCTTAGCATAATCCTATTAGCTGGGGGAAATGGTGAAACATTTAAAAGATCTCCTCTCACCGGATCGAATTTCTGGCTTCCGACGCCATTTTTCCATTCTTGATGACGTCCGTCTGTCATTTGTGGCAGACGGCACCCTCGATATGGAGAGGGTTGATGAGACCACGATCGTCTTCCCTTTTCTATTAATCGCAGAGGGTGGGGTCCGTTTCCCCTTTCACCTACTCCTTAGGGCCGTGTTTTGCCATTGGGGGTTAATCCCTTCCCAACCCAACGTTAACTTCTTTAGGATCGTGATGGGGATTATCGCACTAAACCGCCGTCTTAGGCTTAACCTTGGCATTCCCGCTATTCAGCATTGCTACGCCTTGGCCAAGTCTTCTGGTCGGCACGGGCGTTATTTCCTTAAGGCCAAAGACACCGACCATTAACTAGTGACTATGCTTTCCAGCTCTAGGAAGCGAGTCAATGATGTTATGGTCGTTGTCCAAGGAAACTGGGAATTCGACGAAGGTGAGGATCGCCTTGATCGTATTCCTAGACGGAGGGGCGAACCAGGTGGCCGAGTATCTTCTTTTATTTATTTACTTGTTGTATTTATAAAAATTTATTTTCGGGACGTCATAGTTTTGCTTTTACAGGAAACGATTTGAAGAAAATCTTGACCTTGACCGACGATGCCGTCCTTTCAGAAATTAAGACTGCGCTCAAGTATTTTGGCCGACCGAGTCTTTAAAAGCAAGGGAAGGCGGCCCACGTTCTGTTCTGCTACGAGCTGACTTAAACGACCTTTTCGGCGCCGGAAACATCCCAATTCTGAAGGGTGAGGAATTTCTTATCGCCCTTATCTTGACTAATTTCAGAAATTTAAGGCAAGTCGGTTGCGAGGGATCAGATTCAGAGTGACCGGAAGTAGCTGAGGCCGCCGAGTCAGACCAATCCGAAACTGAGGTTGACGAGGCTTTGAAGTTAGCATTTGAAGAAGCCAACCTCAATTCAGCTGATCCTCCGTCCACTTCGGGTCGAGAGGACCGTTTGCTTGACGATATTTTTCACGGTCTGGAGGACCTTCCCGTCGTGTTCCCAGAAGATATGGCTAGGTTGAGCCTCACTAAACTTTCCAAGAAGGCGAACGCGGAAAGGATGGCCGCGCGGCAAAGGGCAGAGGAGATCAGGGCTGCCAAATCTCAGTCCCAATCCTCTTTTCCTGTTATTGAGGGGACGACAAAGAACGGAAGTACCAAGGCGGAACCTTTTGTGTAGGCGAGTGTGGAAGCTGAGAAAAAGGTGGAGAAACGCCCTGCCGATGTCGAGGCCGGCTCAGAAGAAGACCGTGTCGACAAACGACCACGTTTGGAGGAGTCGAATGTGATTGTACCTTTTGTTATTCAGCTTAAGATAAAAAAATATGCCGATCTCCTCCAATGCTTCGCTAATCAAAGATCCAGCAGTTGCACTCAGCTTGGCGACGTCCGTTTCACTGCTTGCTGAAAAGGCAGTTTTTCGGGCAAAGCCTGATCTGGTTGCAATTTGGTTGGCCGCACAATCGGCTCTTTTGGTATATATCTGGACTTTGTCTTTTCTCTTTATGCAAATATTATTTTGTTCTTAACTTCCTGTTTTGCAGGTCGTCAGAAGGATAGCCGACATGGGCCGTCGCTATCATGATGCCGTCGAGCTAATTGGCTGTTTACAAGCGGAGGTTGAGGGCCAAAGGAGTAGGGCGCAGACGGAGGGTGCCTGTGCCAAGGCCGAGATGGGGAGAGCCTGCAATACTGAAGAATTGAGATCAGTTACCGAGAAGAGGGCGGATGCGAGCGACGAAGCGCTTAAATTGGCCCAGGAGGCGATCTCTAAATTAGAGGTTGGGTTGGAAGAGATGAAGGCGGCGAAGGAAACAGCCGACCTGAAGGATTCCAACGCATTTGATGTTGGGAAAAAATCTTCTTTTGATGAATATGTAGACGAAGTCCCCAAATTTGAGAATCGGGGATTTAAACACGGCTGGCTCAAAGCCCTTGCTGCTGTTGATGTGACATTGGCTACGCCAATTCCATACGAGCAAGTGGATGTTGAGCCGTTGGAGTCTGACTCCGAGGGCTAATTTGGGCGGCTCTTGTTTTTGTTTTAGGATTTGCATGTAATTTTTAGCTTTTTATAGCTTTTGTTTAGTAATTTTCATATGTAAAATGGTTACAATTTGTGCCCAATTTACTTAATAAAAATTCATTTTGTACTTTGTTGTTTACTAATGAACGGAATTGTTTGGTTGCTGTTTTGGATAAAACGTTTTGTATACTTGCCGACTAGATGATTAGGCCGTTTAGATAGTTAGGCCGTTTAAAAAGCCAAAAATCAGTACATGAAGTGGCTGTGGCACATATCAATCGGCATGGGGCCAAGATGCTCGGCTGGTTAAATTAATAAATCTGCCCTTGCCTCTGCCAGTGCATGGACTTCAAGGCATTCTCCCATAATTTCCGTTTAAATAATTAGGCCGTTTTAACAAGCTAAAAATTAGTGCATGAAGTGGCTGTGGCACATATCAATCGGCATGGGGCCAAGATGCTCGGCCGGTTAGATTAATAAATCTGCCCTTGCCCCAGCCAGTGCATGGACTTCAAGGCATTCTCCCATAATTGCCGTTTAGATAATTAGGCCGTTTTAACAAGCCAAAAATTAGTGCATATCAATCGGCATGGGACCAAGATGCTCGACCGGTTAGATTAATAAATCTTCCCTTGCCCCAGCCAGTGCATGGACTTCAAGGCATTCTCCCATAATTGCCGTTTAGATAATTAGGCCGTTTTAACAAGCTAAAAATTAGTGCATGACGTGGCTATGGCACATATCAATCGGCATCCGTCGTTTGGAGACTGCCAAAAGCGTTAATGAAATTGCCTCGGGGTCGCTGCATACCTACGAATAAATGGGATGAGTTCGCGCCAGTGGGTCCACTTATTCTTAATCAAACTCGATTTGAACTAGCTGAGGGCGAGGGCGAATGTCAAACAGACTATTCTTCAATAGCAGAGGAGAGGGACGAACGCTGGCTGAGCTAGATAATGCGATGAATCCCAGCAACGAGCCTGCGCGTGTGAGAGGAAGGACGTCCAAGGAAAACGAAAAACATCAACCTTCAAGCCGTCAAAGCAGATCATCCTAAAGAGAGAAGCATCAACGGGGAAGCTTCCCGCGACCACGACCGAGGAGTGAGTCAGATGCGACGCCACGACCATTGAGTTTTGCGGCGTTCGTAGGGAATAAACCGATGACTGAGGCAGATTCCATCGTCAATGATCTGGGTGTAGCGGTCGAGTTCACTCGACAGATCTTTCCATCAGAAGTCCAACAATCGATGGTTGGACGACGAGATTTCAAAGTGTTTTGAGAAGGTATGCATGGGGCGATGAAGGGGCTGTACACCGCCTACGAAGTCGGCATGGGTTTGCGCGCCGCGCGGCGGGAGATGGAGAAAATGGACGAATGGGTCCGCAGTTCGGAGGCTCATGCGGAGAAAGCTGAGGGTGAGCTTAGGGAGCTTAGAAAGGTTAAAGTCGCCAATCCGCATGTGGCCGGTAAATCTAACCCGATTGTGGACGAGAGGGTGACCCAACGGCTATTAAGTCATGCCATCGCCGACCGAGATACGGCAAGCATGTTTGCCGTAGAAAATGCGAGGGCCAAGGGTTACGAGCAGGGCTTCCATGCTAGTTGGAAAGTTGGGATCGACAAAACAAAAAAGACACTTGCTGAGGAGGTCTGCCGATGCGAGAATCGGGATTTTAAGCATGGTTGGATCGCGGCTCTTCAGGCAGCAGAGGCTCTTCGAGCAAAGGGTGTCGATTCCAACTTATGTGGCCTGGATCATCGTGATCATTTGCCCTTTTCCGCCTTTGAAGTTGAAAAGAGCGATGATGAGGGCAACGTCGAATAAAAATATTCGTTGTAATATTCAAACGCGGATTGCGTCTAGAATTATGTAATTATTGGTTGGTCGAATAAAAAGAAGAATTTTATTTTCAATGTTTTGTTATAATTTTTGTCCAGCACACACGTGTTTGCATGTGTTTTATTCTATACATGTTTGAATAAACATATTTCGGATGAGTAAATGGACATTGATCGGCCTGATTTAATTGACATCATTGTATTATGCACGACCCGAATGCTTAATCGGCCTAATGACATCATCCACCGATGGGGCTCCGAATCCGGAGGCTTTAACGGCCCAAAGACGTCCGTCGATGGGGCTCCGAATTTAGAGACTTTATTCGGCCAATCATTATATCCACGAAGGGCGCTCCGAATCCGGAGGCTTTAATCGGCCCAAAGACGTCATTCGCCGATGGGACTCTGAATCCGGAGACTATATTTGGCCAATCGTGATATCCACGAAGGGTGCTCCGAATCCGGAGGCTTTAATTGGCCCAAAGACGTCATTCGCCAATGGGGCTCCAAATCCGGAGACTTTATTCGGCCCAAAGACGTCATTCACCGATGGGGCTTTGAATTCGAAGACTTTATTCGGTCCAAAGACGTCATTCGCCGATCAGGCTCCAAATCCGGAGACTATTTGGCCAATCGTGATATCCACGAAGGGCGCTCCGAATCCGGAGGCTTTAATGGCCCAAAGACGTTATTCGCTGATGGAGCTCCGAATCCGGAGACTTTATTTGGCCAATCGTGATATCCACGAAGGGCGTTTCGAATCCGGAGGCTTTAACGGCCTAAAGACGTCATTCGCCGATGGGGCTCCAAATCCAGAGACTTTATTCGGCCCAAAGATGTCATTCGCCGATGGGGCTCCGAATCTGGAGACTTTATTTGGCCAATCGTGATATCTACGAAGGGCGCTCCGAATCCGGAGGTTTTAATGGCCCAAAGACCTCATTCACCGATAGGGCTCCGAATCCGAAGACTTTATTCGGAACATCTTTGAACTAGATTCTGTAGTAGGTGAATGGGAATCTTTGTATTACAGAAAAAGAGATGTACATGGTGAACAGTTCGGAACAAGCATCATGTCCCACAAGTCGGGTTAATGATAAAATTTACGTAAATGCGTGAAATTTTGAGGTCGTGGCAGACTCCTTCCTGACATGTCTTTGAGTTGATATGCCCCTACTCCAGCGATCGAATCGATCTGATAGGGGCCGTCCCAATTAGGACCCAATTTTCCATCGGCTAGTTTCCTGTCAGCTGGGAGCACCTTCTTCAGGACCAACTCTCTTGGTGTGTAGCAGTGCAGTTGAATGCGTTGATTATACGACTTTGCCAGCTGCTGCTGGTATCGTGCCATAGACACAAGGGCTCAGTTTTTTCGTTCTTCGATTAGAATCAAATCCAAAGCCAGCATCATGTCGTTTCAGCCCGTATCAAAAACTTGCGACTTGAGTGTCGGGTGGCCGATCTCCAGGGGTAAGATTGCCTGGGTTCCAAAGCATAAGGCAAATGGCGTTTCTCTAGTCGATCTTCTCGGTGTAGTTCGATAAGCCCACAGTACACTCGGCAATTCTTCGATCCATTTGCCTTTGGCTTTCTCCAGCCTCTTCTTGATGCCGTCCGAGATGGATTTATTAGAGGTTTTGGCTTGGCCATTGCTTTGGGAGTAAGCCGGCGTAGAAAAGGAAGGCCGAATACCATATTTGTTGCACAACTTTCGGTATACGCCATAATCAAACTGGGTGCCGTTGTCTGAGATAAGAGCTCTAGGAATGCCGAATCGTGTTATGATGTTCCTCCACACAAAGCGCTTAACGTCAGCATCTTGAATGTGTGTTAATGCCTCCGCTTCGACCCATTTCGTGAAGTAATCTGTTGCGACGATTAGGTATCACTTGTTCCCTGGGGCCCTCGGCAATGGTCCTACGATATCAAGCCCCCACTAGGCGAACGGCCAAGGACTGGTGATAGAGTTCAACTCTTCAGCAGGCAGATGGTTTAACGGGGAGAATTTCTGGCACTATTCATAATTTTTTGCATAACACTCGGCGTCCGCTTTCATTGTCAGCCAATAATACCCCTACGTTATAGCTCGATGGGCCAAAGAGCGTCCGCTAGAATGGGCACCACAACTGCCTTCGTGTATCTCAGTCAGAAGCTCGCCGACTTTGTCCGGGTGCACACATTCCAAATATGGGCCAGAGAGTGGCTTTTTATAAAGCCTTCCTTGCGGATCCAAGTAGTATCGCATGGCTTTGTTTCGCAGCTTGTGTACTTCTTTCTTGTCTTCTGGGAGTTGTTTAGCAGATAGGAATGCAAGGATAGGATCCATTCAATTTGGTGCAAATTCTATAACGCTGATTTGGACTTCCTCCGGAGGGCCAATGCTTGGCTCTGGGATGAATCGTACTTCGATGGTCCGTTTAATCTCTGAGTTGATTGCGGAGGCTAGGCAAGCCAAGGCATCTGCATGGGTGTTCTGATCACGTGTTATCTGGTTCAACTCATGATGGTCAAATTTTGCTAACAGGGAATTGGCTGTTTTCATGTAGGCCGCCATACAGTCGTTTCTTGCTGCATACTCCCTCTTTAGCTGATTGATCACTAGTTTTGAGTCGCAAAACACAAGCAAAAGCCGAGCACCCAGAATATACGCATTCCGCAAGCCAGCTAAAAGGACTTCGTATTCGGCTTCGTTATTTGATGCTTCAAAGCCGAGCTTGACGGCCTGCTCAATTATTGCGCCGTCGGGGGTCATGATTACAACCCTAGCTCCACTGCCCCGCTGATTGGACGATCCATCGCAATACAACTGCCAGATGTCCCCAACATAAATCCTCCAGTTCGGCTTCGGTCGAATTTCATCAGACTTGAAGTCGGCGACATCAGACTTGAAGTCGGCAAGGCCCCCAGTGAATTCGACGATATAGTCGGCAAGCACCTGTCCCTTGATTGAGGTTCTGGGTAGAAATTGAATATCGTACTGGCCAAGTTCCAGAGCCCACTTTGAAACACGTCCAGATGCTTCCGCACTGCGTAGTACTGATCGGAGGGGATAATCTGTTAGCACCCCAATGTTATGCCCCTGGAAGTAATGCATGAGCTTCCTTGCCGCTATAGCTAGGGCTAGGATGAGCTTTTCCAGTGGAAGGTAGCATGTTTCAGCGTCAACCATTACCTTGCTCACATAATACACTGGCTGCTGCTCCCCCAGCTTTTCCTTTATCAATATGACGCTGACGGCTCAGTCAGAAACTGCCAGGTACAAAATGAGCGGGTCGCCAGCAGAAGGTGTTATCAGGAGTGGTACTGAGTGGAGGTAGGTCTTCAAGCCATTGAAAGCGGCTTCGCACTCGGCGGACCATTCAAAGGCTTTGCCCTGCCGTAGTGTATGAAAGAATTGTCGGCAGCGATCTGTGGACTGGCTGATAAACCTGTTGAGTGCGGCAGCCATCCCCATCAACTTTTGAATCTCCTTTACTGAACGAGGGAAGCCGAGCTCCAGGATTGCTGTGATTTGTCTTGGGTTGCCTTCGATTCCTCTGTGGTTGACAATGTAGCCTAGGAATTTGCCAGAGCCGATACCAAATGCACATTTGGAAGCGTTCAACTTTATTCCATATTTGCGTAGGACACCGAATGTCTTTTCCAGATCGGCTATATGATTATGCTCTTCTTTGGACTTAACCGCCATATCGTCAATGTACACTTTCATAGTTTTGCCGAGTTTCTCCTTGAACATGGTGGTGACTAGTCTCTAGTAGGTTGCCCCTGCATTCTTCAACCTAAAAGGCATTACCTTATAGCAATAGGTTCCTCTTGGGGTGAGGAATGCAATTTTCTCTTGGTCCTCCGGATGCATAGCGATTTGATGATAACCTCTATAGGCATCAAGGAAGCTCATACGCTGATGGCGCGCCGTAGCATCTACAAGCTGGTCTATCCTGGGAAGAGGAAAACAATCCTTTGGGCAGGCTTTGTTTAGGTCCGTGAAGTCGACGCACACTCGCCAAGTTCCATTTTTCTTCTTCACCACCACTGTATTAGAGAGCCATGTAGGGTAGGTCACCTCCCTAATTGCCCCGGCATCAAGCAGCCTGTCAACCTCCTCAACAACGACGGCAGTGTGCTCTGCGGCTGACTGCCAGCTTTTCTGAATGATCGGCTTGCACTTAGGATCGACATTCAAATGGTGCTGTAAAACTGACGGATCTATACCCGGCACCTCGTACGGAGTCCATGCAAAAACATTGAGGTTGCTGAGCAGGAAAGATATTAGCTGCTGTCTGTTGGCCTGATTCAAGGAGGCGCCGACCATGAAAAACTTGTCTGGGCTTCCATCGATTTGAACTCGTTCTAAGTCTTCCATTGCCTTTTCATTTGGGAGCCGTCCAACATCGTCGAGGCTTTCTCGATCCGGCAACTCAATGGAATTCACCTGTAGTTCCTTTAGCGTTTTCTCAGCAAGGAGATAACATGCTTGTGTCGATTTCTGGGAGCCACGGATTTGTTCAATACCGCGTTCTGTCGGGAAGCGGAGAAGCTGATGATAGATGCTGGGTACGGCTCGCATAGTATGCAACCGGGATCGCCCCGTGATGAGATTATACGGCGACGACAGCTTGACGACCAAGAATCCCACATCCACTACTCGGGAACCTGCTCGAACGAGAAGTCTAATTTTTTCCAACGGGTACTCTGGATTGGCATTGAAGCCGAATAGTGGATAAGGGGCCGGAGAAAGATCCGATTTGGAGAAGCCGAGTTTGGTGAATATCTTGTAGTACATAATCTCTCATGTGCTCCCCGGATTAATGAGTACGCGCTCAACTGTGAATCGGTTTACGCGTAACTCAATTACCAAGGGATCAATGTGGGGCAATGTTACTCCGGCTAAATCCGAATCATCAAAAGTGATAACATCGGCTTCATGGGGCCGTTTAGCCGGAGTGAGTTGCTCATGAGGGTTAGTCTTCGACTGAATCGCGTGCACCGCCGATGACATTGGCAGGCTATATATCATGTGGATCACGCGGGGCGAATGTGAATCCTGTGTCAAGGCTATTGCTTTGGTTGGGTTGCCTTTTCGGACGTACTGTTGTAGCCGGCCATCTTGTACCAATTTACCGTCGTACAAGGTGAATGACGGTGCTTTGAATTTCTTGGGTAGCCCTGCCTTTGCAAGCCGTCGTACAAAAGGATCATGTTGATCGTCATCCGAGCTGTTTCTTCTTTGCTTACGCCTTGTATGGGGACTCTCTTAAGAAGAACTGGAAATTTCAGATCGTCCATTTTTCTTGGGCTCTGAGGATAATGAGTCGGAGTTGCTATCAATATCTTGTTGTCGGGCTCGAGATTGTCGACCAGCTGTCCTCACGAGTCGTTCCGGGCCTTGGTATGCAGCTTGTTTGGACTTCGCCACCTCCAAGGCCAAATCCTGACGAAGATGTTCATTCTCTACAATCATGTTCTCCAATCTTTGTTCGTTTTGCTTTGCTTGTTTCAGGATCGCTTGCATTGCTTCGTGCTCCGAAGTCGAGGGTGAGGCGAAATTCAAGGCACGTCTTGCGGCGATAGTCTCTGTTCTAAGCATTTTTGTTGGAGTGGTTTCATCTTGCGGTATATGGTCGATAGTGACTGTCGGAGGATCTTCTGCCACGCTCGCCATGGATGTGCTTGAGTATTCCCACAGACGGCGCTAATTGTGGAGAAGTGATTTGGAAATACTCTTCTGATCCTGGAAAACGCTCGCGATCCTTTTCTAGTCACCTGAAAAGGAATAAACACTCCGGTCGGGGGTGCAGGAATTAGCACTCCGACGAACAAGTCAGTCTCAACGCTCAAGAATGCTTGTATTCTAAGTTTAGCACAACAATTCTCACATACTCCTTTCTGGCTGATGTTTCTTCTATTTATATCTTTTTTTCCTTGGGCCTTGGGATTAGATTCATTTCCCACCTCATATTCGGCACATTTTATAATAGACCGATTTTCACTCGGCCCCTTACTTAATTGGTTATTTGGCGGAGTAGGGTTGGATTTAAGCTTTCGAGCCAATTGCCGAGTGTTTCGAATCTCGACTCTCCCAGATTTGACTATCCGGAATCTCTACGACTCCTAATTCTCGACCCCCACAAATATGAATCCAATAAGAAACGTTAAAAATAACATTTGGGTCTCATCTTAATTAATATTTAAAATTAACAAACAATAAATAAATAAAATATTTCTAAAGCCTCCAAAATCATTTTCCAACATTTTGAACTTGTGGCTTCCTGAGACAGGAATGCCCCACTTTACGAGGCCTTGGAGTAACAAGAAGAGAGGAGAAACTATGTTATGTGTGTCAAGTGTTAGAAATTGGGGCTGTGGATCAAGTATAAATTTTAATGTTGCTTTATCCTATACTTGGAACTTGCTCAGGATATGTACGAACTAGTTAAAAAATATCCCAATAGTAGAGCATTTGTACCCTAAGGTATTCACAATGAGATTGTTAAAATTATTTGTTAAAGTGTGTTATGATAAAAAGTGATAAAAGTGGAGTCTAAAAATATTTGTTAAATGTGTTAAGAGTTTATTAATTTTAGAGAGTGAGTAGTGGTGCAATGGATGTATTAAGGGGTGTGTTAAGGTGTATATTAAATATATATATATATGTGTATATAATAAATAAAATAAATAAATAATTTAGTTTAATAAAAAATTTCAAGTCCAAAATTAAATTTTAAGTCAAAAAAAAAAAAAAACCCAACAAGCAACCGGCCAGACGTTCGGCCGATCAACCCGGAAGACAAAAAAAACACTTCCCTGCGCTAGCTAAAGCGCTAGCCGCAGTTAACAAATCATTTAGCAACTGACGCTAACGAAGCTCACTAATACACGCACTAACAACTCCATTGCAGCCCCAAACACACACCACTGTTAGCTAAAACTTGGCAACTGACACTAACAAACGCGTTAGTGTGTCCATTGTGGATGCTTTAACAAAAGTTATACAGACTTCTTAATTGCCTATCTCCTTTGCACAATTTTCTATGTATCTTGTATTTCACGCCTATCTATTAGGAATTCAATTCACCGAAAACTATGTGTTCTTTCGAGAAGTTGGTAAAACATTAATTTTTTATTTTTTATTTATTTTGAATCATATCACTTTTCACATAATTTATTTATAAAAAGTTAAAATAAGTTTAAAAAGTTAAAAAAAATCAATTTTTAATCAATTTTTCAAAACATCCTCATGAGAAATTTCATTTTTGTAATTTTAGTAAAGCCTGGGACCTCATTGGGAGAGAACCTAGGTCCCCAGTGGGGCGTGATTGATCTACTGTTTTTTTTTTTCTTCTTTCTAATCATTAACCTCCACGTGTGTGTGGAAATAATAGAGGTGAAAGATGGTGGGGTCTCTGTTATGGTTGTTGTAATTTTTAGCGACTCATTCCAAACCTTGTTTTGGTCGGTCACTTTTTGAAACGGAAATACCAAACTCATCACTCAATACATTGGTGCTACATCACACCCTGTGCCAAATAGATGGAAATGGTGTGACACTGATAAGGGTTATTTGAGATAATCTAAATAAATATGTTTTTTTTTTTATTTTTTATAAAAAAATAGAGAAATGACATAATCAAAATAAGTATAATTATCTAAATAAGGACACCTTTCTAGTTTATGTCAAATAGTGCTTTAGTAATTAGCAACGAAACTCCAGTATACAAAAAATATGGTATTTTATTTACCAGATCCACCTCAAAAGTATTTGCGAGTTGAAAGATCAAACATTTGAAAACCACAATTAAAAGAGTTAGGCACGCTGTAAAATTATATTATTATTCTTATTCATAATAAAATTGAATTAACAATAAAATTGACCCAATCCTTGCTCATTAAACAACTAATAATACACATAAAATTCAAGCATCATCGCACTCTAGTGTCATTACATTTTAGAAAAAAAGATTACCAAAAATACAAAACAAACCTACAACAAGAATTGATAAAGAGCATATTGCCAGCTCCAAGAGATAGTATCTAGTAAACAATATTTTCTAATTAAACTAGAAGAGTCTAATAATAATTAGAAAATAGTTGTTAGGTCCTGGAGTCCAAGGCCATGATGGTGCTGAGATTCATGGGGTTCATGTACTCGGTGGAGCCAGTCAATATTCGTTGTACAATAATTCTGTTGGCCTTCTCAGTGGGATGGAATGCATCCCAAAATGCATAGAGATCTCTGTCAGGGCACAAGTTGGAGATCACTGTGCAAAGTCCTAGCCCATTGTATGGTCCTTGCCCACAACATGCTACCTTTGATGTTACAAATCCTGTTCAATTCAAGCCCATTATAATTATATGTTAGTTACTACATAATTTACAACTCCAATTGGTAGCTCGAAATAGCAGAGGGTCGAATGGCTCGAAATTCCAAAACGACGTCGTTTTAGACTTTTTTTGTATTCTCTTACCGGTAAGAGAATATTTGCGACCCATTCGACCCTTCACTTTCGAGCTACCAGCCATTTTCCATTGGGGAAATTAAAAAAAAAAAAAATTACGCTTAACATTTACAGCAAAATAAATTCTGAATTTTTAATTTTATCAATTTAAATTCAAATATTTTTATTTGTTTTCAATCTAAACCATCAACATATTTTCGTTAAGTAAAATTGATGAAAAAAATGATATTTTAGTCATTAAACTCGATATATGTGTACATAAAATGTTCAAAATACCCTTTTTCATTAAGTTTAATAACTAAAATATTATTTTTTTTGGTCATTTTTACTTAACAGAAATAGGGAAACAATTTAGATTAAAAACAAATAAAAAAAATTAAATTTAAATTGACAAAATTAAAAAATGATTCATCCCCCCTTTTTCCCCCACCCCCTTTGACCCCCTCTCTCTCTCATTGGTTACATTTTCTTTTTCTTTTTCTTTTTTTTCCTGCTCCTCCAATCACCACCCGCCACATGGCAAAAGGGGGTGAGGGGGTGACCCCCAAAATGGGGTCCCAAGCATAATTCTTTGTCATAAGGGTCAAACCCTCAATTTTTGTTGTTGTTGTAATTCTCCTAATTTATTTAGTTTGGGTACACAAAATCATATATAGTCTAAATCATCAAATTGTTTATAGCAATGTTATCTGCAAAACATAGGGAGGTAATTATTTGCTGCATCCCATGCTACCATTGGATCGAGGAATTTAGTGAAAAAAGAAATTGAAGAGCAAGAGAACAATTATCACTTGTTTAATTATTGAGGTAAAAAAAAAGAGAAAATTTGTAAGGGAAAAAAAAAACTCCCTTAAAACTCACATTTTGTTTCTCTGTAAAATTGGTGAGATTCGGAAAGTTACTATAATTCTTCTTTTTTTTTAAAAAAAAATATGTAAAATCGCCTATTTATATACAAAATTTTGAAAATAAAATCACACATATGCACTCTATCATTCAACGTTCATCTAAACATAATGATAAAAAATTACAATTATTTTTATTTTTATTTTTATACTTACCTAGGTGTGAAATCATGTTCTTAATAATTTTTTTCTCACCTAATTTACCAAACAATGCATGTCATCCATACGAGAGACAGTCCATTAAATCCCAGTAGCCCTACTAAGCTCTTCCCTCCATCAATTTTGTGTCCCCTCGTTACCTAACCCCTTGGTCCCTTTTTGGTCTCATTAAATTGGCTGTGTGTTAACTATCCAAATAAATTAATAAAGGCCCATGGTTGGTTGGATTTGGACCTACTGCATTTAAACACGAAAATTAATCACATAATAAATAAATACTAAGCGATTTGTTTTTGTATTTATAGCAAAATAGAAAGAGAAAAATTGCGAGTGTAAGAGAGAGAAAATGGTTTTGACATACCATATGCTTGAGGATTGGAGATGAAATCCATGTTCATTTGAAATGCATTTGCAACTACAAACACATTAGATCCGATTTCGCTATTGAGTTCGTTTATCATGTCAGCAACTTGGGGGTTGAACAATGCCGCAGCCCGTTGCAATTCCACCACGCACTCCCCTGTCCTGCTCCGCTGAGCCAACTCAGCCGGCACACAGCCCATCGGGCCGGTGCTAGTCACCAAAACCCGTCGAGCTCCCAATTCATACAACCTCTGCAGTTATATATTTATTATAGGACTTGATAGTTAAAAATTTAAAATTAATTTTTATATTTCATATCAATTCCATGTTGAAGACAAAATGTACACATGAACTAGTGAAGCAGACCCTTTAACGCTTACTTTATGTAGAACAAGGTGTTGCCCTTTTGTTAAGAGTTAATGTAAGTAATTTAGGTTTGATTTAGAAGGGCCAAGGTTCACAATGGAGTTTACTAAATTACTACATGATCAAATATAAAATATCATTAAATATAAGGATAATAATTAAGATTTACATGCAAATAGAAAGATATGCCCTAACTTGCTAGGGAGATTCAATTAATCCGTTGACTTACAAGAGCATAATTCAAGAAAATTTGCTAACTCCGATTAAATTAATTTGTCATGATAGTTTATACTTTCTCATGTTACTACAACAAATTAAGACTTTTAGAGATAAAAAATTATGGACAAAATCACTGTTTGGAGATGAAATATTAATCGCCAAAAGTGTTACCGTCTTTTTTTCAAAGACGAAATTGGACATGAGTGATGAATTACTATCTTTTTTGGATTAAATTTTTTGTCTAAAAATTGAACATTTTTTGCACTAATTATTTTGTCTTTAAAAATATATTTATTAATAATTTTTCAAACTTTTATCGTTAATTTTATTTTTATTTTTTAACTTTTCAAAATCACCATGTAAATGTAGTAGTGAGTGAAAGACCCATTCTAATTGTGTAACTCACTAAATTTTAGGATCAAGAGTTCAAGTAATCTAATGGCATGGTCTGCAAGGAACATTAAAGCATTCATTTTTTTAAAATTTATTTATTAAGATTAAAGCATTCACTTTGGCTTATGTAGACAAAATTCTAATGTTGCGTTTGGTTGGGAGATTTCAGAAGAGATTTGAAAAGAGAAATAGAAAATGCATGTGCAGTATGAATAAAACATACCTATATTTTACCTAATTTTACACACATTTTCTCTTTCCGTTTCTAAATCTCTCCCAAAATCTTTCAATCAAACACAACATAAATAATTTTTTTGAATTTATAGCATCACTCATTACTTGTCTGTTACTGTTTGTTTGGGAATTATTTTTCTTAAAAATAAATTTTTAAATTTTTAATAAAAATATATATAAAAAATTAAAAATAATAAATTGACTCTTTTTAAAACTATTTTAGGCCCTGTTTGTTTTGGGTGTAAAGGATGGGATGAGATTAGGATGGAGGTGGGGTCATTTAGTGTTGTGTTTGTTTGTAGAATTGGAGAAGAGATTAGAATGGAGGAGGGGATTAAGATGGAGGTTGAAAGGGGGATTGGGATGGAGGAGGTGGAGATGGTATTAGAAAATAGTGAGGGGATTAGAAATTTTTTTATTTTTTTACATATTGGAATTTTTTTTTTGAACATTAATGTTTAATTTTTTTGTATTTTTGTATTTGTTTTATTATTTTATATAAAAATAATTTAATAATTCTTACACTAACAACTATCATCAAAATAAATATAGTTTTACTTAATCCTCTTACTATCAATCTCTTCACTATAAATCCTCTCTATTCTACCACTGAAGATAAACGGGGCTTAATTCATTGTCAAATATGACCCTATCCTTACAGTCAGAGAGGTCTTTTTTTTTTTTTTCTTTTTTTTTTTTAATTTTTTTTTTTTTTATAAATGCATTGGTAAATGGCTTTAATGAGCACGTGAAGAAAGCAGTGGAAGGGATTTAACACGTCCACCAACCAAACCAACCAAGCATGGATAAGGCATTGGCTAGTCAATGTGTTGTCTCTTCCGGGCATACGTGCATGCATGCCCAACTTGTTTCCAACATAAATATCAAAACATTGCTGAATTCTCTATATAGAGTGGGTACATTTTTTCAAGTAACAATTTTTTGTGTTTTTATATTTTTAGTGATTTTTTAAATTTTTATTTTTTATTTTTTAGATCCACTTAAAACACTTAAAAAGTATAAAATTAATTTTAAAATATTAAAAAAAATTCATTGAAAATAACAAAATATGCAAAGGTATTGAAATTTTATATTTTTTTGTAAGTTTTTTTCTTTTTAAATGTATCTAGATTATGTGTATCAAAAAAATTTAAAACTTTGCTTAAAATATTAAAAAAATTAATTAAAAACAGAAAAAAAAAACAATGAAAAAAAAATCAATTTTCAGAAAAACAATGTAAACCAATCAAAGTGATAATGTTAATTAATGTGATTAAATTTATGTATTAAAATTTAAATATAATTTCATATGTTTCATTAATATATTTACAACACATCCTATGATATTTAAAATTAATTTAGTTGCCCTGGGGGTGGGTTTAGCGAAAGGGTTGGCCCAAAAATGCTTTCAACTCGGGTTCAACTCTTCGTTACCCCTCAGTGTGGCGCCTTTATACTTTACCTAAAACAATGTCTTAACTCGGGGTTTGAAACTGGCAGAGCCTGTGCTACCCCTTTTTTTAACACCAAAAAAAATAAAAAAAAAAAATTAATTTAGTTACTTAAAAACATAATCATGTTTCTATAATTTTCGTTGTCATCTGATTTTCACTTCATACAAGATAATAAGATTTATGTTATTAAAATGAATAGAATTCACATACTTGGATTTAAGAGTGAGAAAAAGCTGTGAAAAATAAGATTATGTGTGTTAATATATGTGTGCGCAAAAAATGCAAAAGTCCCTAAAAATATTATTAAAAATTTTATACAATACTTAAATAGGTGTCAGTCCCGTGTAGTGTCAGTCCCATGTGGTGTAAATTTTATACATACTATTGTGTAAAATTTTTGATATTCCTAACATTAACATTACTCGTGTTTGCATGACATGAGACTTGTGATATTATTTATTATGCTATCACTTAAACCATTCCTTTTAAAGAAACAAAAGAGGATTAAAGCAATCTGTAACGATGTTAATAATTTGATGTGTTAATCTTTTAGGCCCTGTATATAAATTATTCATATAAAGAATGATGCTGAACCGATTCACAAGAGCTTAGAAAATCAACAAAATCAAATTGTGAGAGTGAGATTCATGGTAAACTCACAAATTCAAACTAAACCGATTTAGTCTACTTTGTGATTTAAGGACCTGCCCAATCCTTTCAAATAAATTTTGGTTTCAGAAGGCATAAATCAATAACAAAATCGGACATAATCATTTCACATTTTGTGAGACTTAAATGTATGTAATAAAGTTATGTCTAATTCTATGCTCGATTTCTTATTAGTAGAACTGAGTTTTGAAAGAAGAGAAAGGGATGATTACCGCAAGAACTTTGCGATACTCTGAAACGAGATATCGAACGTAATCGGGAAGAGAGAATTGGCGAGATCTTGCGGAGAAGGGAATGAGATAGTAGTTGTTCACAAAATCATTGCCGCCGAGAGTGATGAGAACAAGTGCTTGGTTTACAAGTCTCTGAGTCTGCTCTGCTCCAATCAAATCACTCACTCTTGTTTGGTACTGTTCGAAGTACTCCAATTGCTTAAATATCCTTATAATGTTCAACTGCATCATCAACATTCATCATAATCATACATTATATAATTTATAACTTTTTATTTATTAAAAAAAATAAATAACCCCCCAAAAAATATGCGTATATATAAACACTTTGCTCGTTCATCTTTTAATTGTAATACTTTTTAGTCAAGTGTTAATATTTCCTTTCATGGTTTATAGAAATTGATATAAAATTGTCATTGTGCAACACATGGCTTACTTTTGAAGTTGACACGTGCAATTTTTTTTGTCAATTTAGCAAATCTATCTGGAGGGAGAGGAAAGTTGACAATTGACTACAAATGTAGGTTTGACGGGTTGAATTGAAGAATTAGTATAAACAACCATGATACAGACTCTCACTATCCCCTCACATGTGGAAGTTAGTGATTGGAGAGAGAAAAAAATATATATTTTTGGTCAATAACCGCCCACTGGGGTCTTCCCAGTAGGGATCCTAAGCATTAACTTATTATAAAACATAAGGATATAATATATTACTGGGATCCTAAGCATTAACTTATTATAAAACATAAGGATATAATATATTAGAGAATCATAAAAAGTATAGATAAGGGAACAATATATTATAGATTCATAAAAAGTATAGAAGTGAAGTGGGGTATGTCACAAATTAGAATGACATTAATGTTATGTAGTGTAAGAAAATTATTTAAAATTACATACAAACTGAATGCCGGTATCATTGAGAATTCCAACCCCGGCAGAGGCAAAATTGGCACCAACAAGCAGTCTTTCACCTGTCAGCTCTGGGCTCAAGTATGGCAGCGTTGATTCTGTTCCCAGTTGCTCACCTTCATAAAAAGAAAAGAAAAAAAAGAAATTCCCAATTACTCTCTAGCTAATATTACTTTTTAAAAAGGTTCTAATGATATGTGTTTAAGCATAAAAAGCATGTAAAGATTTTGTACATAGTGATGGGACTGGAATTGAGACTTTTTATTTGTCCTATAAAAGAGAACATCTCTAAAATATGAAAGAAAAAGAACGAGCGTTAATTATCCCGGCAATCTCAAAATATACAATCTGTTTTATGTTAATTAATAGTTTTAGCCTTGTTTAAAATTAATACCGGGTGGAAGGATATCCTTAAAATTTTATTTAAAAAAAAAAAAAATGCAACAAATCTAAAAGAATGACGACTAAAATATAATAAAATACATATTTAGACACTGGGGTATCATATGTGTATATGATCCCTTTAAATTTTGATGTAAAATTTCAAAATTACATACGAATATGAAACTTAACTAATAATGTCCGGAATGTTGAGGCCATTAGAGAATCGGCCGGTGGGACGGTGAGTCGGGTAGTCAATCCCATAAGGTGGTGAGTCCGCTCGAGCACTGGTGACAAGGTAGTCATTGTTGCCATTGTCGACGAGTGAGTCTCCAAAAACCAAAAAAGCTCGACCCTGAGCCTCAACTTGAGGAATAACAATGTTCACCACTGTTATCACCGCCATGACCACACATAAAATGGTCCTCCAGTTGGAGGAGCTGATTGGAGAGAATGAACCGTCCATGATCGAAGTTAGTTGGATGATTTCTCTTTCTAATTAACTAACAAGTATGCAATGAGGATGTGTGAGAAGAGGGACGGACTTATATATAGGACTGATTTTGGAGTTGGTGTATGATTTATGTGTTATTTTTACCTATTGTGGGAAGATGGTTATAATCAATTTTTTTATAAAAAACTGCTTATAAGTAGTTTTTTTGTGAGAGAGAAAGTGGGTTATAATCTGAGAAGTAAATTATAATTCACTTTCCAAAATAGGCCTTTGAAAATTTGATAAAAAATTAATTTTAAAATTTTTTAAATCTATTTCATCTTTTTATGAATAAAAAATATAAAAGATGATATGAGTAAGGTAAATAAAAAATTAAAAATTAACTTTTTATTTGATTGCTAAACCACCCTATATCTCATGAGATGGGAGAGAGCATATTAATTGCTTTCGCTAGCTACCTCCAACGGTGGGTCGTTTAGCAGACTTAAATTTCTGCACCAATCAATCCACCAGTTACTACACTACAGTTGTATTTGTGTTTATATATGTACGAGCAGCTGTCGCATGCAATATATATTTAATTTAAATAAATAAATAATAATAAAATTAATATTATAATATGTGTATTAATCAAGTGATAAGATTGTTTTTTTCTTTCTAAGGTTTCATGTATTTCTCTATCTATATATATATATATATATATTTTTTTTTTAAATAAAAAAATAAAAGTTTCAAAACATTAAAGCTTTGTTTGTGGTACTCTAAAAAAGTTAAAAAGTCAAAAAATCACTATCTTATTTAAGTCATATCATCTTATTTAAGTCACATCACCTCTCTACCACATCACTTCAAACTCAACTTATACCCAACCCATATCTCACAAAAACTCAAAAAGTGCACTTATTTAGATCATCCCAAACCACTCATAAATTCAGTCTTTACTTTGGGTGTTTTAGAAAGTTAGTTAAAAGCTAGTTTTTTAAATTTTTTTGACTTTTTTGTTATTTTATGTATAAAAAATATAAAATATGATATAATTTAAAATGACTTAAAAATTAAAAATTAAAAATTAACCCCCCCCCCCCCCCCTTTTTTTTCTTCTCCCCCCATAATAGTCTACATATAGAATATATATAGCGCAACTTGCTTGCTTTTGGACCAAGGGCTCTGATCAGTTTTGCAAATTGTAAAGATTTTATGTAGATAGAGTAATGGATATGGATGGATCAGGCTTTTAATGACTTTATGTAGCTATCTATAAATATAACTACGATTTTTGTAAGGTGGGTTTCACAATTTCTCTTTTTGGTAATCTTTTGTTTGCTGTTTTTATTTAGTTTTTTAGTAATTTTTTTTTTAATATTTCAAAACAACCTTTTCATTTTTAGGCTCTAGATGGATTTGAAAAGTATAAAACAGTTATTTTTTAAAAAAAACTTATTATTATTATTGTTTAATTTTTAAGATTCTTCTGGATCAAATGAATCTAAAAAATTAATTTTTTAAAAGTATGCCTTTTTTTTAAAAAAAAAAAATATTGTCAAAAATAGCCTAATTGTATATAGGGTTGTAAGCACATTAAATGAAAAAGAAAAACATTTTTAAAGACAGATTTCATGTAAATTATAGTCTGATTTATATCCTTTCAACTGTAAAAATTTCATGCCTATGTAAGAAACATGGAAAACAATTTCTCAAATGATGTGAATTATATGCGCCAATTATGCACTTTTATAGTATATGTTATATATTTTTATGATAAATGTTACATAAATTTTTGATATGATTACACAATTTATGATTTAAAAATTGAGTCACTTTTAGGATAATATTACACATTGTTTTGTCCAAATATTTTCTAATCAAAAAATGTGCAGTATTACCAGAAACGTATAATTTTATTTCTGAATTACAAATTATTAAAATTCTACTAAAAAAATATTTAATATTTACTATAAAAATATATAACATATACCACAAAATACGTAATAATCACTTTGTTTTGTTCCTGTTTTTTAGGCTTAGCTTTTTGAAAACTTTGGAGTTCTTATTTGGTTATTTAGGAAAAGAATAATGCTTGGGACCCCCTTTTGGGGATCACCCCCTCACCCCCCTTTGCCACGTGGTGGGTGATGATTGGAGGAGCAGGAAAAAAAAGAAAAAGAAAATGAAAATGTAACCAATGAGAGAGAGAAGGGGTCAAAGGGGGTGGGGGAAAAGGGGGGATGAATCATTGTTGTTAGGAAAACCAGAGTAGTTTTCAAAAATTTCATAGGAATACTTTTTGATGTGATATATTTTTTTTTAATTGTATCTCCACCTATGAAAGGAGTAGTGAATTTTTTTAAAAACCAAATTTTATATCGGTTTTGTTTCCATTTTTGGAATTCACTTTTTAAAAAATTTTATTTTTTCATTTTTTCTATTTTTTTACTTTCACTGAATTTTTAAAAATATTTAAAGCAAATTTTTAATTTTTAGATGCACTTAATATAAATACACTTAAAAAGTATAATGTTTATGAAAAAAATCTTTAAAAAATTTACTAAATACCAAAAATATAAAAATTCAGTACATTTTTTGTATTTTTGTGTATTTATTAATTTTTAAAATATTTTTTCACAAACATTTTACTATTTAGATATATCTAAGTAAGGTGTATCTAAAGAAGTTAAAAAATTTAAGCATATTCACTAAAAAAAAAATACGAAAAATAAAAAATTTAATTTTCAAAAAATTGAATTTAGAAAATTGAAATCAAACACCCATTCATTTTCAAAATATAGTTTTCAAATCACTTTTTGAAAAAATAACTCAAAAAAAGTAAAACCAACAATGTAAAATATATACATAAAATTCTATAAGAGCACTTTTTGTTGTGACAATTTTTTTTTTTTAATTGTCTCTCCACCTAGGGAAAGAAATTTAAATTTGCAATAGTGAACTTTTTTAAAAAACCAAATAAATATTCATTTTCAAAATATAATTTTCACATCACTTTTCAAAAAAATAACTGAAAAAAGTGAAACCAAACCTGTAGAGTGGTGCCCAGTGCCGAGTCCGGATCCTCTCCTTGAGGAGGGTCCTTCATTTCCTGCTGGCAACGGCCACGATCTGTGGAAACAGATCCAACGGCTCTAATAAAAAAAAAAAAAAATTTGAAAATGTAATTTCCAATTTCCCGTCCAAACGATATATGCACACAGCTCTGTTCCCACCATTCCATTCCAGCACAGACCTTCTCCATTTCCACTCAGCCCCCTTCTCCTAACTCACCGGCAACCCACCCTCACCGGCGAACCCACGGCCAACGGCAACTCCCGACGGCGACCCCCGACGGCGACCCACTCCTCAGTGAGTTCTTCTTCTTATGCTCTCTCTCTCTGTCTGTGTTTGCTGTCCCTTTCCCAATATTTATATATTTATTAACTCAAGATAATAAATAAATGTGAAACAGTAAAGAGGAATAGCTAATATTTGTGCTGAATCAGATTTTTCAATTTCATATTTGTGTTTGCTCTAAAATTAAAATTAAAACTAAAGCAAATAACAAAGCACACTACTTAATATTCCAACTGCAATACACCCCAGACAGTACTTTTTCATCCATTCAAATGCAAAATATAATAAATCACTGCAACCAATATATGTTCAATCGCTTGAGAAATTAAAAGGTCCAAAAGGCGGACGCAAAAGATTCCATCAGGCAACACCATCTGTAACAAATGAAGTGTGTTCTCTACACACTCAGATTTTTCAATTTCATATTTGTGTTTGCTCTCCAGGGTGAACTATTTATTTCAATTTCATATTTGTGCTTCCTCAGATTTTTAATTTCCCAATAATACTCCCTTTCAATTGTTCATTTTTTTTGTTTTTTGTTTTATGTTTTTGGATGGTTTTTTAGTTAGTTTGTTGAAATTTATGCGACCCTTTTCTTGGATTATAATAAGTTTGATATACTATCCTGCATCATTGGGTGCATAATAATGAAAAGATTGTCATGGTTTGCTTGTTCTTTGCCTTGCCTTTTGACCTTGCTCTGCAGTATTAAGAATGAGTTGGGCCTTGGGTGAAATTGGTGTCCATTGTGTTGAAATTTGGCTGTCAGTTGATGAATTTTATTGTTATCCATTTGTATTTATAGTTTTGTACTGTAATGGATTGTTGTCCATTTGATTATAATTTAATTTAGCTAATATATGATTTATAATTCTTGATTTGTGGCAGCTGAAAAACTGTGTCGAATTGTGCTGATTTTGGGCTGAATTCAGTTGCTGTTTGTTGCTGTTCCAAGGTGGCTGAAATTTGGCTGTTATAGTTGCTGATATTGGGCTCAAACTGTGCTGAAAGTGGGCCGAAACTGTGTGGAATTGTGCTGTTTTTGGCTTGAAACTGTAGCTTTCATTATTTTCTTTTCATGGTTGTGTTTGTTCTTTTTATGCAAAAATTGTTGTAAAAGAAGATAGCTTTGTATTGGATGCATGTTCGTAGTTAATATGATTTTCGAAATATATGGTATTTCAACTTCAGAAGTTTTGGACTTCATGGGTGCTGTCTTAAATTTTCTATTTATTTATAATTCGGTTTCAATATGGCATATTCATTGCCACACTTTTCGTTTACGACTCTAGATACCAACACAGGTTAGTGTGTTTCCCCAAGGACTATGATCAATTTTTTTTCCTGCATAAGAACCAACAAATAACCCAAATAGTTTGGGAATGAGTTTGGCATTATGATTGGTTTTTGGCATGGGGATGAGTTTGGGAATGAGTTTTTTTCCGGTAGCCAACTTTACACAAAAGTTTGGCATTATGATTGGTTTTTGGCATGGTTTTGGTTCTCAAGTCCTGTAAAGTGGCCCAAAATCAATATAGACAAGGCATAATAACATTCGTTAAGAGATTCAAAATCAAGATCAACAAACCATTTGCATAACTAAACATCCTTCTATAAATGCCAAAATACATCCGTTAACTTTGATCAAATACATAATAACATACGTCAAATTACAACGAAGCCAAGCAATCAATAAGTTATATCATAAAGTACAAAATCATACAAATTACAATTACATACACCATCGCCTTGAAATAATTTTCAATCCTTTCAACCCTTCGAGCGTAGTCATCATTTTCATTTTTCATCCTTTCAAGTCTTCGACGATATATATAGCAGCTGTTCTTCCACAATGGCGCAGTCTCAGTCTTAATCTTAGGTTGCTATTGTTAGTTGAAGTGGAATCCATTTTGTTAATCTGCATACACAAACCAATTCAAAAGTCATATATTCCATTATTTAGAGATAATGAAATCAAAAATCACCAACAATCTCATCAAATATATAATCATTTGTACTTTGTATAAAGAACATAACAAACTAATGCATTTACAGTTCTCTTTCCTTGGATGTCATAGTCTTATCTTCAACACTTTCTTCTTAAAAATGTGAGAAGATTATACACAGTTCAGAGCAGAAAAGGCAGATATTGTAAAGAAATATTGAAAACCTAATAAACATTCCAACATTAATTATAAAAACTTAAGCTTGAACATTATCAAGATCAAAATAGACAGCCAGAACAAAACCCTGGTGCCATTTCCAATTCCAAACACTACATATATATACCTATAAAAGAACTACCAATTTTTGGCAAAGAGAGAAAAAAAAAACACACATACATTGGCTGTGCCGTTTGTGAATCCCTTCAAACCCCTTTCTAATTTTCAAATATAATAAAAATATACACACATACAAATATATATACACACAATTGGAGCTAACAGGGGTAAAGAAAATTAATTGAAAAAAAAAAGGTCAATCAAAGACTTTTTTTTTTTTCAACACTCAGTTTTTCAAAGAAGAACCAACTTGGGATTGAAAAAAAGAGTTGAAGAAGTTGCGAAAAAAATTAACAAGGAATGGCGTATTTGTAGGGCAAAGGAAGAGAGAGAGAGAGAGCTTGCCGGTGAGGGTGCGTCGCCGGTCTGATTCGTCGGTTTGGGTCGTCGGTGACTGAGAGTCAAAGGCGTTGGAATGTCGCCGTGGGTTCGCCGGTGAGGGTGGACCGCCGGTATGGGTCGCCGGTGAGTGAGGAGAAGAGGCTGAGTGGAAATGGGGCAAAGGGCTGCTGGAATGGGAATGAGTGTATGAGTGTTTGTATATGAGTTATATTCGCCGTCGAGAGTCGCCGTTGGCCGTGGGTTCGCCGGTGAGGGTGGGTCACCGGTGAGTGAGGAGAAGGGGGCTGAGTGGAAATGGAGAAGGTCTGTGCTGGAATGGAATGGTGGGAACAGAGCTGTGTGCATATATCGTTTGGGCGGGAAATTGGAAATTACATTTTCAATTTTTTTTTTATTAGAGCCGTTGGATCTGTTTCCACAGATCGTGGCCGTTGCCAGCAGGAAATGAAGGACCCTTCTCAAGGAGAGGATCCGGACTCGCCCAGTGCCGTCGTTGGTCACAGAAAAAAAAGTTTGAAATTTTAGAATATCATAATCACTGCATATCTGATCCACATATTATAATTATAACATGATTTATTCACATAAAGTATTATAATTTGTGGTTCTTAAAATATAAAAAATAATGGGCAAATTACAAACACCCCCTCCAGGTTTGGTAAAAATACAGATTCCTCCTGAGGTTTGAGAAATTACAAATTGCCCCATAAGGGTCAAATTTTCATAACAAATTAGGAGAAATTAGGGGGGAAATCTGTATGAAAATAAAAACCTCATGGGGCAATTTGTTATGGAAATATAAATCTTAGGGGATGGGATGTAATTTCTCAAACTTCAGGGGGGAATCTGTATTTTCACCAAATCTCGAGGAGGTGTTTGTAATTTGCCCAAAAATGGTTCAAACCACAAAAATCATGAACAGAGTAGTAGTAGAGATTGTATGTCTCTGTATTGTTACATATATATATGTTTTGAAAACAAAAACCAACCAACATATATCATATTTTCTATTTATTATTTTTAGAGCTAGATTTAAAAACTAAAAAACATAGATAAATAATACGTTTATTTTTTTCAATTTAAAAAATATATTTAAGTTGAAAACGTTTTTCAACAGAATATTTAAACTCTTTTTCAATTGAAAACACAAACAAAATATTTAAACAAATTGAAAATATAAAGTCATATAAATTACTAGGAGTGCTCGCGGTTTGGCGGTTCGATTGTGGCCAAAGGAATCTCAAATCCGCCATCCGTCCGCCAAATTGGCGGATTGGAGAAAATCAATCCACAACCGTCCGCTCATCATCATGCATCAGTCCAAAATGCGGCGGATTGGTTCGGTTCGGTTCGGTTTGGTCGGTTTTAGCGGATCGGTATATCCGCTGCTTATCCCTAGTGTAAATTATTACCCCCCCAAAAAACTATAAATTATAATAGGGCAAATTATGCTGATAGTCTTATATTTTATTTTTTTTGTCATTTTGATTTTTATTATTTTTAATTGGTTCAATTTTAATCTTTAATTTTAGATTTTATTTCAATTTGTTTCAATTAATAATATCTTTAGTGCTTTTTAAGAAAAATTATCACTAAATTTGTTGTAATTAACTAACTGAGTTGAGTAAGTTTATAATTTTATCCTTAAAAATATGGCATGTGACACCTATGTATATATTTTCTATAAAAAAAATGCTAAGAGTTGTATTAAGTAGACTAAATTGAGATAAAATTATAAATTCAAAATTAAAATCGAACCAATTAAAAGTACATAAATTAAAATGACACAATAAGTAAAGTACAAAAACTATTGTCATAATTTGTCTATTATAGATATTGATACACTGAGGTGTTGTTTGGAGAGTTACCGAAATAGTTTAAAAAATTAATAAATTATTATAAAAAAAATCCAACTCAATCTTTTTTTTTTTGTTTTTTTACTTATTTTTCATAAAAAAAATACTAAAAAAATTAATTCACAAACATCCTGGTTAACTTGAATTGAGTTCATACCTTAATGTGGGGAGGGATGTGCACTTACAATTTTTTTTAACAATCACACTCATTTATAAACTGAAAAAAAGGGTGACTTAATCGCTTTTAAAAATATTTACCTTTTTATTAAGTGCTGGATGTGTGAAAAAATATGAGTGTAGTTTGGTGAAATTGTTTATTAAGCCTAATTTGGATGTATTTTTTTTTAATAACATAGGAATATGTGACTACTTTGTCTTCTATTTTCAAACAAAGTTATTATGTAATTTTCAATTATTAAATAGACATATCATCACATAATTGAATAGACCTACCAAGTGGCCATTTATTTATTTATTTATCAGCTTACCAATTAAATACTTGATGGTTTGAATTCAGTGGGAATTCAACAATTGTTATATACACATTGTGACTTTTATAGAAATTAGTATATACATATAGACACACACATATATTATTTTATTAATTGATAGAAGATTAAAAAGTATGCCTTTTTAAAAAAAAAATATTGTCAAAAATAGCCTAATTGTATATAGGGTTGTAAGCACATTAAATAAAAAATAAAATAAATTTAAAGACAGATTTCATATAAATTATTAAGTCTGATTTATATTCTTTCAACTGTAAGAATTTCACGCCTATGTAAGAAATATGGAAAACAATCTCTTAAATTGTGTGTATTATGTACCTCGATTATGTACTTTTATAATATATGTTATATATTTTTGTGATGTATGTTATATATTTTTATGGTAAATGTTATATAAATTTTTGATAGGATTACGATAATTTATGATTTAAAAGTTAAGTCACATTTTAGGGTAATATTACACACTGTTTTGTTCAAATATTTTTTAAGCAAAAAATGTGTAGTATTACCACAAATGTTTAATTTTAATTTTGAATTATAAATTATTAAAACCATACTAAAAAAAATACTTAATATTTAGGATAAATTACAAACACGTCTCCTGATATTTACTTAAATTATAAATTACCTCATATGGTTCTAGAAATTACATTATGCCTCCTAAGATTTCTAATTTCATAACAAATAGGTCTTTTATTAATAAATCATCAAATTAATTAATAGTTTTTAATAATATTAAAATTTTATTTTAATTAATAATTCAAATAATTTTATTATTATATAGGTGAACAATTATAAATTTTATTTTTTTAATTAATTATGTTAAATAAAAAATCCTAACAGAAAAATATTTATAATTTTCTAAATCATAGAGGACAATTTATATTTTAAACAAATATCAAAAAATGTATTTATAATTTATCCTAATATTTTATTATAAAAATATCTAACATATACCACAAAATGCCTAATAATAGTGAGTCAAGAGCCTCTCCTTGCAGGCTCCTACTTGCGCCCGTCCTTGCAGGGTTTTCGGGCCTACTTTTAGGTCCAATTTTGATAATCCGAATCATTCATATTTTATGATTTATTCAGTATATCATACCTGTAAAAAATCAAATTGATCGGATATCAGAAAGTATGTGTTTGAAAAATTGAACTAAAAACTATTTTTTAAAAAAATTTAATAAACAGTTTTCTGAACATATGCTTTTTGATATCCAATCAACTTGATTTTTTACAAGTATAATAAATTGAATAAATCATAAAATATGAACGATTCGAATTATTAAAATTGGGTCTAAAAGTAGGCCGAAGGCCCTCCAAGGACGGGGCAAGGAGAGGATCCTCGTACAATAATACTGCCTAATGCTGTCGTTGGTCATCCGTCATCCAAGCAAGCCTGCCACTTAGGGCTGAGCAAGGAATCCGTGAAATCCGTAATCCGATCCAGTCCAGTCCAATCCGATAGGTTTGGATTGGTTTTTTGAATCCGCGGTTCGGTTCCGGATTGAAGAATTAAAAATCCGTAGTTCACGGATTGGTTCCGGATTGAATCCCACGGTTTCGGATTGGAACCGATCCGAACCGTATACAAATAGTCTATATTTTTATTATACAACCTCCCCCATAGTATCTTCTCTTATTCTATATAAAATCTAAATTCAAACCTAAAACCGTATAATATCTTCTTTTATTACTTTTGTTTGTTAGTTTTAAGTTTTAATTTGCAATGGTCTAAATACTTATGGTGAAACCAGTTTTCTTATGGTTGTTTAAATTATAGAACAGTATGTCGTTATTATAGAAAAACATATTGCTATTATGGAACTAATATAGCGTTATGTTTATATTTTTATGAAATTCAAGTGTTATATATATATATTTTTGTTATTTAATTATGTGAATCCGTGGTCCTAAACCGATCCAATCCGTATTTAAATGGATTGGTTCGGATTGGTTCCATGATTTAAACGGATTGGATTGGTTCCAATTTTTCAGGAATCGTAAATAACGGATTGGTCCTGGTTTTATCTCAATCCGATCCAATCCGGACCATGCTCACCCCTACTGCCACTGTCAAATAGAGGCGTAAATTACAACAATGATTCATCTCATTAAAAACATCACCACTAATAGCACTAATGCATTAAAAAAGTAAAAAAAAAAAAAAATACAACTCCAAGACCAAAACATCACATCATTAATGACGAGACCCACTGTCACCTAATTAGTGGGAGCACTAATTAGTACTCCCAAGCATTTTTCGTGTAAATTATTACCCCCCAAAAACCTATAAATTATAATAGGATAAATTACGCAGGCGGTCCTACATTTTATTTTTTTGTTATTTTGATTTTTATATTTTTAATTGATTTAATTTTGACTTTTAATTTTATATTTTATTTCAATTTACTCCAATTAAGGTCTTATTTGTCATAATCTAAAAAATTTAAAATGTCAAAAAGTTACTATACTATTTAAGTCACATCACCTCTCTACCAAATCACTTCAAACCTAATTCATATTTCATAAAAAGTCAAAAAATACACTTATCTAGTTCATTTCAAACCATCCCTAAAAATGGGTGTGTTTGGTTTGTATTTTGAAACATGTTTTTGATACAAATTGTCTCAAAAAAAAAATTCAAAATTACTTCTCTCTATTACACATCAATCAATAACTTTTTTTCTCTCCTCTTTTTTTTTAATCACTTTTTCTCTCACACATATCTACTTAACTATAA
Organism: Camellia sinensis; assembly: GCF_055761805.1. Classification (NCBI taxonomy): domain Eukaryota; kingdom Viridiplantae; phylum Streptophyta; class Magnoliopsida; order Ericales; family Theaceae; genus Camellia; species Camellia sinensis. The sequence continues at coordinate 126,860,431 of NC_138968.1, read as the reverse complement.
TAAAATATCAAATCATCACAAACTCTTAAACTCCAAAAATATTTTCAAAATATACAACTAAATAAACCAAAAAAATTTCTAAATTCTCCTCAATTTTTTTTTTAAAAAAAATTTATCTCAAAACACAAACCAAACAAACCCAATATCTTTAGTGTTTTTTAAGAAAAATTATCACTAAATTTGTTGTAGTTAACTAACTGAATTGAGTAAATTTATAATTTTGCCCTTAAAAATATGACATGTGACACCTATGTACATATTTTCTATAAAAAAAAATGCTAAGAGTTGTATTAATTAGACTAAATTGATACAAAATCATAAATTCAAAATTAAATTTGAGCCAATTAAAGATATATGAACTAAAATAAAACAATGAGTAAAGTATAGAGATTATCGTCAAGAGTTGTTCATTATAATAATAGTAAAAAATTTAATAGAGATATTGATACACCGAGGTGTTGTTTGGAGAGTTACCAAAATAGTTTAAAAAATTAATAAATTATTAAAAAAAAAAAATTATTTATAAGTCCTATTAGGGAGACTTATGCTATATATGGTCCTACTAAAAAACTTATGTTTCCATAAGTCCTGTGGAAAATTTGTTGACACATTTACCCTCAATATTAGTTGTTAATATTATAAATAATAATAAAATCATATATAGGAAATTGAATGTTACCATAAATCATATTTATATAAACGTAGCATAACGTAACGTGACACCTACATAAACGTAATGACACCTATGATCTATGGTAACATATAGGAAATTGCATGTTACCATAGATCATATCTACATAAACGTAACGTAACGTGACACCTACATAAACGTAATGTGACGCCTATGACCTGTGGTGACGTTCAATTTTCTATATAAACGTAACGTAACGTGACACCTACATAAACGTAACGTGACACCTATAAAACGTATTTATATGAAACGTACCAAAAAAATAACGTGTCTTTTCATTACCATATATCATATTTATATGAAACGTAACGTGACACCAACATAAACCAGTAAAATTTTCACATTCAATTTAAAAAAATAAAAACTCATTAAGTTTGCGAAACGTAACGTGACACGTTACGTTACGTTTATGTAGGTGTCACGTTACGTTTATGTACGTGTCGCGTTACGAGACGTATATATAGGTCTCACGTTACGTTACATTTATATAAGTGTTACATCACGTTACGTTTATGTAGGATCTTGTAGAATACATTCCTATCTAAATAGGACTTAAGACTCTATAATAAATTACACAGGACTTAGCCTAGCATAAATGTCTGAAAAAGGACCTACAAATAAGTCTCCCTTAAAAAAAATCCAACTCAATCTTTTTATTTTTTTACTTATTTTTTCATAAAAAAATACTAAAAAAATTAATTCACAAACATCATGATTAACTTGAATTGAGTTCATACCTTAATGTGGGGAGGGATGTGCACTTACAATTTTTTTTAACAATCACACTTATTTACAAACTGGAAAAAAGGGTGACTTATTCGCTTTTAAAAATATATACCTTTTTATTAAGTGATGGATGTGTGAAAAAATATGAGTGTAGTTTGGAGAAATTTTTTATTAAGCCTAATTTGTGTGTATTTTTTTTTAAATAATATAGGAATATGTGACTACTTTGTCTTCTATTTTCAAACAAAAGAATTATGTAATTTTCTATTATTATTAGATAGACATATGATCACATAACTAAATAGACCTGCCAATTAACTTTGTTTATTTTATTTTTTATCCGCTTAACAATTAATACTACTTGATAGTTTGAATTCAGTGGGAATTCAACAATTATTATATACACATTGCGAGTTGTATGGAAATTAGTATATACATACAGACACACACACACGTGTGTATATATATATATATATATTATTTTATTAATTGATAGAAGATGATTTACAAATTCAATGAAAATGTAATTACATCAAAATAATTACAGTCCAATAACTACAGTAGGCCAACATCAAAAAAAAAAAAAAAAAAAAAAAATTATATTCATAATAGAGGAAAAATTATTAATATTTGTCTTTAATAATAATTGACTTCCTAACCTCCCAGGTATAAAAGGTGATCAACTGAACTAATTTAATTAACTAATTAAAAAGTTTGAGATGCGTTTGATTTTAACTAAGGAACTTTGCTTCAGACCCCAGTGGGAAGTACTCCCAGTGACCCCAATGCCACGTGTCGGCCTGGGGTGGCTGAAAAAAAAAAAAAAAAAAAAAAGAAGAAGAGTTTTTGCTGGCCAATCACAGCCGGCCCCCAGCACCCCCATTGGGGGTCGGAAGCTTTATTCTTAACTAAGTTGTAGGCATAATTTATTTTACATATTTACCCTTTCAGTTGTTGAAAAAAATCACGACAGACCTTTATGGTAGAGATTTCACAAAAATTTGGTGGTCTCTCTTCCTTTAGTGCAATAATATATATGTTAAAGTACTTTCAAAATAATAAAAATTCCAAAACCTATCAATTTTATTTCCAGATGAGTTTGTCTTTAAAACCCTTATCTATGTGGGGCAAGTTGAGTTGTTGGCTAAGATTAAGCAAAAAAGTTATTGCACCTTGTTTAATGAAACTTGTTTGTGATAGCTCCATTTGTGACATATATAAGCTAGATTGTTTCTTTATGAGTCAACACAAACATGAACCATTTACATCAATAATAACTCCTTAACTAGCTAGCTATATATATCAACCATTCATTTTCCTTCAATCATCATCATCACAAAAAAGCATGCTCACTATGTTAATTTATTATAGTTGTATTTTCTTCTATGAGCCTCATTAATTATAGAGAAATGCTATGCTTGTTAATTTGTTCTTTATTTGGATGTAATCACTAGAGAAATAATTAATATACATATTTCAAAATGAAGCTGGTATCAATTTGGCCCTCTATAATTTTTGAAACTTTTTCACCGCAGAACAAATAAAGACGTATTGAAATTTTATGCTTTTTCTAGTATTTGCAATTACTTCGAGGAATTAGGAAAATATTTGGTCCAATTATCTTTTCAAATCAACTCTTAATTTAACAAAGTGAGATGAAGTACATGGTTATCAAAGTACATGGTTATTAAAAAGCAAGTGAAATTTTTGGTTGTGTTTTTTCAAAAATACTTTTTAGAAAATTCTACTTTCTTGTTTTTTGTGTTTTTTTTGTTTTTACTAAATTTTTTTAATATTTTAAGCAATTTTTTTTTTACTTTTTAAACATACCTAACATAAATATACCTAAAAAGTAAAAAAATTGTGAAAAAACCTTTTAAAAATTCACTAAATACTAAAAATATAAAAAAAATACGAGAGTTCAATATATTTTTTGTATTTTTATGTATTTATTAAAATTTTAAAATATTTTTTTACAAAATTTTTACTTTTTAGATACATCTAAGTAAGGTGCATCTAAAAAAGTAAAAAAAATGTTTAAAATTTTAAAAATATTCATTAAAAATAAAAAAATACGAAAACAAAAAAACTGAATTTTCAAAAAATTTAATTCAAAAAACTCAAATCAAACACTAGAATTTATATACAAATTTAGTTAGGAAATGGTATACAATAAAGTCAAATCCACTAAGTAAAATAATCAAATTTGTTTGTCTCTCCTATCAAATCCCTCTTCAACGAAACTCTTGTGCATTGAGTCATCGTTGAAAATCCTTTTTAATATCTTGTTCAAGGCTTTTCTTAGTTGAATTAGTCATATTGATAAGGTTTTCCAAAACAAAATCAAGCTTTTTGCCTACTCAGCCCCACCAATTAAACAAGAACATGAGCTACCTTAATCAATTACAGCTTTATATGTAGAGAGCACAGATGGGGGAGGGCATGAATAAAGATGCCATGTGATCAAAATAAATGGGGTGGGGTTCAATTTCAGCTACTCCCAAGGAGTCACTTCCACAATCTCAGCCCCATATTCCCAAAATTGAATTTAATAAATGATCAGGGAAAAAGAAAAAAAAGAAGAGAGAGATCTTTGGAGGTGTTAGACGTGTGACTCAATTTTCACCTAGATGTATTGTCATTGTTGGAAAAAAACATTTTTTTAGTAATTTTAATTAAATATTAAAGTAGGTCCCAACCATTTATTGTGACTTGGGTCCAAGTGGGTTTAGATACTTTACAATGAGATCTTTACACCACAAATAGAATGACCAAAACCATTAAAAATTGAATGAGAAATTGCCCCATGAAGTTAGCTTCATGAAAGAGTTAATGGGTTTTGTAACTTCTGTCATTATTGCAGAGCTTAATAGTGCATTAATGGGGTTTGTAACTCCTGCCTTTATTGCAGAGGTTAATGATGCATTAGTGACCAGCCATAAAGGCTGAAGGCACGTCACAATGGAACTGTTTCCCATCGTCATCATCTGCGGCCGATGTTGGATGCTAACATTTCTATGTCGTCACTGTCCAATTCCCACTTGACAGTATTATTTGTTATGACCCAATTCAACAACCGGTCTCATGATTTATCCCTTTGAAGTTCAATCCGAAAGGCGCCTCTACAATAGAGGTGTATTGGTCTTATAAGTCTGTTCTAAATAGAATAAAGTATACCAATTGGTGTATTAACGGATGATATAGTATAATTTTAGAGGTTTTGAGTTTTTGTAGTTTGTATAATAGGTAGAGTCTATAGTTTTGAAGTGATAATGCCATAGCATATGTTGATACGCTACTTGGTATATCAATATGAATTGATACGTGTAGCACTACTGTTCTAATATCATTTGCAAATGATAAAGGATACCAACAGAGGAATTTATATTGGCAACTACTTTCAAGGTCAAAGTAGCTATGAATTGAAAACAAGATCAATGTGTTTGGATTTAAACAAATACCCTCATAATGGTTGAGTACAAGTTTGGATAAAAATAATGGTTTGCTTGTACGCCAATTGAAATTGTCAAACTACATACGTAGCAAATTTTATTTTAATTCTTATAAACCAAAATTAAAAAGTTCTCTGAAAGCTACAAGAACACTCAAATGAAATAATTAATGATAATACATAGGACAAGCTAGATTCAGATAAAGAAATAAATTAAAGGGTAAATTGCAAACACATACTCTGAGGTTTACTTACAAATTATCTTATGTGGTTCCAAAAACTACATTATGCCTCCTAAAGTGGTTAAAAAATTTCATAACAAATAGTTTCTTTTATTAATAAGTCTTAAAATTAATTAACAGTTTTTAATAATGTTAAAATTTTATTTCAATTAACAATTCAGATAATTTTATTATATAAGTGAACAGTTAGAAATTTCATTTTTTCAATTAATTTTGTTAAATAAAATTTTTTAATAGAGAGGTATTTATAATTTTTCAAATTATAAGGGACAACTCGTATTTTAAGCAAATCTTAAAGAGCGTGTTTGTAAATTTCCCTAAATTAAAACATGTAATAATATAGCATTTATTTTGAATGAAACTAGAGAGAGAGAGGTATGATGCTTTAGCCTCCGTTTGGGAAGTGGGTTGGCTTTTTGGTTTTTTGATTTTTTTGCCTATTTAAGTCTGGGCTCAAAAGCTTGGTTTGGGAAGGGCTTTTTGGCTTTTTGGTTTTTTTGACTTTTTTTGTGAGAGAAGAGTATAATGATTATGGGTTGGATGTGATGTTTTGTCTGTTGTGGCTCAAATAACCTATTCTATCTTTTGTGACTTAAAAAGTCAAAAAAACCCAAATGAACTCTTCCCAAACGACACCTTAGAAGCCCAACAACTTTTGCATGCAACAATGGCACGCATTTACTTTTAATAGTGCAAAAAATAGCCATATCCCCCACAAACATCTGTCAACCCAAATTCTGCTCTTAAATACCAGCAGTACTAAAAATATGAAAATGACATTCACATCTGTAACTACAGAGGAGCTTTCTGTTAATATTTTGAATTGAATAATGATATATAAACAAATATATATATATATATATAACACAATAATAACAATATTCAAATAGTACATATTAATGTATGTTTGAAAAAAAAAAAAAACAAAAATATATATATATACAGCAAATAAAAATGTATACAAAACGATGCATGTTGAGATATGAGCCCATCACTTTAGAAATAAAAATTCATTGAGATATCTTTTATTTACAAAGAACACTGTCATGTCATTCTAGTAACAAATTTTGTATAAACAATGTGGAATTATAGGATTTTCTTTTTGATTTTTGTATTAGTTTCTACAAAAATTTACTTGCCTTGAAAGACAACTGTAAAATGATATGTGGTTGTACGGGAAAGAAATAAACCTTCTCGTATAATCCTGTTCATCAATTTCGCGTTCCTCCAAACGTCGTCGCTTTACTCCCTGAAAACACAAACGTGAGCTAGCCGGCGGGTATGTGCCGGATACCTCTCCGATGTCTAAGTCAGCAAAATAGACAAATAGACGAAAGTTCTGTGTATTCAAGAATCAAAGTTGTGTTACCTCTCCATAGGTGATGTTATGAGCTTTTATAGGTTCAGCGTGGCACAATCCTAGTAAGACTCTTACTTCTCCATATAGAGTCCTCCTAGAAATCACATTCTTGAAAGATAATGCTTATCCTTCAATACCACCCTCACTGCTTAAACCAAGTGAGATGATTTTACCTAGGTCAGATATCAATACGATCGGGATAAGATGGCCGTGCTAAAGCCGCAGAATAGACCGAGCTCCACCTAGCTCGGTTCTTCCTTTCACTGCGTGTACCTTGGTTTCTTCTGTACAAACCATACTAATCCATAGTGTGCTTAGGCCGTGCTAACGAATGGCTAGGTTTGACCGAACTAACTGTATTATGCCACGACCGGGCTAACTCTGAGTGCGGTGACCGGGCTATCCGCAAATCTCTCCTGGACCGGGATAACAATAAGGCTTTCTAGGACCGGGCTAACTCCAAGACTTTCTTGGACCGGGCTAACGGCAAGACCCTTTTACTCCTCCCTTCTTACTGTGGCCCACAGCGGCCCATTATCCAGCTCGGCCCAATTTATATATAAATTACCCTCTCAATTGCCCCTTAATTCCATCTATATAGCATGATAGGGATTACCTGTTACCAGCCGAACTAAAAAAAACCTTTAGCTTACCAACCGAGCTAAATTTTTTAGCTTTACAGCCAAGCTAAATTCACACTGGGCCCTATCTGTCCGGTCAAAACGTCTCTTCAATCGCAGCAACTGAATCGCTTCTCATTCCAAGGACACGTGGCAAACTCTCATTGGCCACATGTAACTGTCACGCCGTCTTCGTACCTCATGTTTTTTGAACAGTCCCGCCATTTCCTTTCCCTCTTTTCACAAAACCAAAACCCTTGGTTTTGAATCAATCATTTCGCTATTCGCCTTCTCTCTCTCTCTTTTGCTTCTGATCTTCCATTGCTTCTCAAACTTGCAACTGCAAAGCTCGTGAATCCCTCCAGTGCTGTTTCCAACTTCCAGTTCCTTCCTCTTCATCTGGTAAGCTACACAGATCTGTTCTATTTTTCTTGTTTTCGCAGTTGTTTAATCCACAGCATATTGTTTGTGTTTTTGCAAAACACATGTTTTTCATTTTTTGTTCTGCCTTGCGTTTGCTGGGAAAAAACCTTGTAAGAACCATTTGTATTCACGAAATAATCTGCAGAACATTGCATTTGATCCAGAATCACCATGTAACCGAACTAGGAAGTTGTTTGTAGTTGATGTCAGTCTGGCCGGACTAACCATCTTTTGATTCAATTTAGCCGAGCTATCGAACCGTACTAGGTCTGCGCAACAGTGTGCTTGAATACCTTAACCACGACCGAACTACAACTTGGGGCTAAACCAACCCTCTTAGTTTGGACCGAACTAAGAACGTTGCCCCTAGAGGCTCAACCGGGCTAAAAATCGCCTGCTCAAACCGAGCTAAGATCCATAGCATTTAACCTAGCCGTGCTAGGTCTTCAATTTTCTTGCCTTTGTTTCTTTCAGCACGGTTCAATCGATCTGTGCTAAACCAACCCTCTTATTTATTTATTTATTTTTTTGTTCTTTCCCAAGGAACAAACATACAAATGCACTAATGCAACAGGTTGATAAAGAAATGTAAGTTGTTCAACTAGTTCTTATCTTGCATCCATATTTTCTTTTTGAAAATTGTTTGCGGTGCATATTTATATTGGACCAGAGATGTGGTTTTCCTATCCGTATCTAGAGGAGTATAGTTATATTGTTATATTGGACCAAAGTGTGGTACATATGTTAGAGTTCAACACTAACTCTCTCTCTCTCTCTAGAATTTTCTCTAGCTTTCTCTTTAGATATTTCTTCTTAGATTTTGGTTAAAGAAATCTGTGGCTGTGAGAAGCTTGAGTTGCCTGCCTCTTATGGAGAATTCCGGAATTTCAAAGTCGGTGGATATAACTGACTCTCGTAGCTATAAAGAGGAGTGAGACTAAGGATCGAGTCTAGGTGTGCGAGACTGAATACAAAGAAAGTGTGTGAGATATATATACAAAATGTGTGAGTGAAATAGCATGTGCGAGGTGTGCCAGGTGTCACGAGAGTATAGTAAAGTTTTGTGTAAGTGGTGTCTTGGTCAAGTCAGCACATGTGTGCTAGTGATATAGTGTACTACTGTGTGTAAGTGTATTGTGTATTTGTGGTGTATTCGTGGGTGTTATTAATAAATATATTTATATATATATATATATATATATATAATTTTTGTGTCAAATTCAATACATAGTTATATTGGATTGGAGATATGGTACACGTGCATCATAGGTTTTGTTATCATTTTAGAGTCCACATTAAGACGTGTAAGATTCCTCTTTCGATAAGAAACAATGATAATATCACCTATTTTCTCTATCTTTTTTGGTTTTTTTTTTTCATGTATTTAAAAAAAAAAATGTGAGACAGAAGGATTGATTGTACGAATGCAAATAATAGTAATAGGAGTAATTTATATTTATCGAATCTCTCTCGATGCATTATATCTTCCTGTACCTACAATTTTATATTTTTAATGAAATTTTTACTTTTTATTAATTAAAAAAATGATAATATCATATCATATCCTATTCTCTCTCTTTTTTTTCTTTTTTTTTCCTTTGTTAAGTAAAATATTTTCATATCCAATTAAAAGACATTATTGATAAAAGGGCATGCAGAATCAAGTGTCACTTTCGTCAGGTGTAGTTACATGAATTCATCATCATTAGTGTAGCTGGATTCTTGCATTCCTTCGATATGGTTCTCTAGGAACCCTTCAATTGTTCTTCTAAAGGCGACCCTTGCATGGTGGTTTGGTGAATAAAAATTTCTAGCAATTGAATTTCAGACATCTTGGTGATTAAAAGTTCCTAAAAATCAAATTTTAAATGTTCACTGCCAAAACATTATGTCACAAAATTTGCGAGGAAGTAAAAAAGAATATCATTGTAAACTGATTGCAAACATCACACCGTGGTCACCAGTCAAGTTTAATTCTCTTCTTTCCCTAGTATATAAGTAAAAGGATATTTTTAGGAAGAAGACTAGTGACAGCTCCAAAATTTTATTCCACTATTACTAATTTTTGTGATTTTAAATATTGACTAACAAGGCAATTATAAATTTATTTTTAAAAAAAAAACACCGACACACAAAATCACCTAAAATTTTAAATTACAAGTTCTTAAAATTTTTTGTTTAATATTTCCAAGGTGGGTTTCACAATTTCTCTTTTTAGTAATCTTTTGTTTAATTTTTTTTTGACCTTTTTGTTATTTTATGTATAAAAAATATAAAATGTGATATAATTTAAAATGAGTTAAAAATTAAAAATTAACCCCCTTTTTTTTTTCTTCACCCCCCATAATAGAATATATATATATATATATATAGCGCAACTTGCTTGCTTTTGGACCAAGGGCTCTGATCAGTTTTACAAATTGTTAAGATTTTATTTAGTTTTTTAGTAATTTTTTTTTTAATATTTCAAAACAACCTTTTCATTTTTAGGCTCTAGATGGATTTGAAAAGTATAAAACAGTTATTTTTTAAAAAAACTTATTATTATTATTATTGCTTTATTTTTAAGATTCTTCTGGATCAAATGAATCTAAAAAATTAATTTTTTAAAAGTATGCCTTTTTTTTAAAAAAAAAATATTGTCAAAAATAGCCTAATTGTATATAGGGTTGTAAGCACATTAAATAAAAAAGAAAAACATTTTTAAAGACAGATTTCATGTAAATTATAGTCTGATTTATATCCTTTCAACTATAAAAATTTCATGCCTATGTAAGAAACATGGAAAACAATTTCTCAAATGATGTGAATTATATGCGCCAATTATGCACTTTTATGGTATATGTTATATATTTTTATGATAAATGTTACATAAATTTTTGATATGATTACGACAATTTATTATTTAAAAATTGAGTCACATTTTAGGATAATATTACACATTGTTTTGTCCAAATATTTTCTAATCAAAAAATGTGTAGTACCAGAAATGTGTAATTTTATTTCTGAATTACAAATTATTAAAATTCTACTAAAAAAATATTTAATATTTACTATAAAAATATATAACATATACCACAAAATACGTAATAATCACTTTGTTTTGTTCCTGTTTTTTAGGCTTAGCTTTTTGAAAACTTTGGAGTTCTTATTTGGTTATTTAGGAAAACCAGAGTAGTTTTCAAAAATTTCATAGGAATACTTTTTGATGTGATATATTTTTTTTAATTGTGTCTCCACCTATGAAAGGAGTAGTGAATTTTTTTGAAAACCAAATTTTATATCGGTTTTGTTTTCATTTTTAGAATCCACTTTTTAAAAAATTTTATTTTTTCATTTTTTCTATTTTTTTACTTTCACTGAATTTTTAAAAATATTTTAAGCAAATTTTTAATTTTTAGATGCACTTAATATAAATACACTTAAAAAGTATAATATTTATGAAAAAAATCTTTAAAAAAATTACTAAATACCAAAAATATAAAAATTCAGTACATTTTTTGTATTTTTGTGTATTTATTAATTTTTAAAATATTTTTTTACAAATATTTTACTATTTAGATATATCTAAGTAAGGTGTATCTAAAGAAGTTAAAAAATTTAAGCATATTCACTAAAAAAAAAATACGAAAAATAAAAAATTTAATTTTCAAAAAATTGAATTTAGAAAATTGAAATCAAACACCCATTCATTTTCAAAATATAGTTTTCAAATCACTTTTTGAAAAAATAACTCAAAAAAACTAAAACCAACCATGTAAAATATATACATAAAATTCTATAAGAGCACTTTTTGTTGTGACAATTTTTTTTTTTTTAATTGTCTCTCCACCTAGGGAAAGAAATTTAAATTTGCAATAGTGAACTTTTTTTAAAAAACCAAATAAATATTCATTTTCAAAATATAATTTTCACATCACTTTTCAAAAAATAACTGAAAAAAGTGAAACCAAACCTGTAGAGTGGTGCCCAGTGCCGTCGTTGGTCACAGAAAAACAGTTTAAAATTTTAAAATATCATAATCACTGCATATATGATTCACATATTATAATTATAACATGATTCATTCACATAAAGTATTATAATTTGTGATTCTTAAAATATAAAAAATAATGGGCAAATTACAAACACCCCCTCCAGGTTTGGTAAAAATACAGATTCCTCCTGAGGTTTGAGAAATTACAAATTACCCCATGAGGGTCAAATTTTCATAACAAATTAGGAGAAATTAGGGGGGGAATCTGTATGAAAATAAAAACCTCATGGGGCAATTTGTTATGGAAATATAAATCTTAGGGGATGGGATGTAATTTCTCAAACTTCAGGAGGAATCTATATTTTCACCAAATCTCGAGGGGGTGTTTGTAATTTACCCAAAAATGGTTCAAACCACAAAAATCATGAACAGAGTAGTAGTAGAGATTGTATGTCTCTGTATTGTTACATATATATATATGTTTTGAAAACAAAAACCAACCAACATATATCATATTTTCTATTTATTATTTTTAGAGCTAGATTTAAAAACTAAAAAACATAGATAAATAATACGTTTATTTTTTTCAATTCAAAAAATATATTTAAGTTGAAAACGTTTTTCAACAGAATATTTAAACTCTTTTTCAATTGAAAACACAAACAAAATATTTAAACAAATTGAAAATATAAAGTCATATAAATTACTAGGAGTGCTCGCGGTTTGGCGGTTCGGTTGTGGCCAAAGGAATCTCAAATCCGCCATCCGTCCGTCAAATTGGCGGATTGGAGAAAATCAATCCACAACCGTCCGCTCATCATCACGCATCAGTCCAAAATGCGGCGGATTGGTTCGGTTCGGTTCGGTTTGGTCGGTTTTAGCGGATCGGTATATCCGCTGCTCATCCCTAGTGTAAATTATTACCCCCCCCAAAAAAACTATAAATTATAATAGGGCAAATTATGCTGATAGTCTTATATTTTATTTTTTTTGTCATTTTGATTTTTATTATTTTTAATTGGTTCAATTTTAATCTTTAATTTTAGATTTTATTTCAATTTGTTTCAATTAATAATATCTTTAGTGCTTTTTAAGAAAAATTATCACTAAATTTGTTGTAATTAACTAACTGAGTTGAGCAAGTTTATAATTTTATCCTTAAAAATATGGCATGTGACACCTATGTATATATTTTCAATAAAAAAAATGCTAAGAGTTGTATTAAGTAGACTAAATTGAGATAAAATTATAAATTCAAAATTAAAATCGAGCCAATTAAAAGTACATAAATTAAAATGACACAATAAGTAAAGTACAAAAACTATTGTCATAATTTGTCTATTATAGATATTGATACACTGAGGTGTTGTTTGGAGAGTTACCGAAATAGTTTAAAAAATTAATAAATTATTATAAAAAAAATCCAACTCAATCTTTTTTTTGTTTTTTTACTTATTTTTCATAAAAAAATACTAAAAAAATTAATTCACAAACATCCTGGTTAACTTGAATTGAGTTCATACCTTAATGTGGGGAGGGATGTGCACTTACAATTTTTTTTAACAATCACACTCATTTATAAACTGAAAAAAAGGGGTGACTTAATCGCTTTTAAAAATATTTACCTTCTGGATGTGTGAAAAAATATGAGTGTAGTTTGGTGAAATTGTTTATTAAGCCTAATTTGGATGTATTTTTTTTTAATAATATAGAAATATGTGACTACTTTGTCTTCTATTTTCAAACAAAATTATTATGTAATTTTCAATTATTAAATAGACATATCATCACATAATTGAATAGACCTACCAATTAGCCATTTTTTTTTTTTTTGTTTATCAGCTTACCAATTAAATACTTGATGGTTTGAACTCAGTGGGAATTCAACAATTATTATATGAGTCATGATAGAGACCCCTCTAATTACCACCCCCACAACCCCCACAGACACGTGGCGGGTGGTGATTGGAGGAGCAGGAAAAAAAGAAAAAAAAAAAAGAAAATGTAACAAATGAGAGAGAGAAGGGGTCAAAGGAGGTGGGAGGAAAAGGGGACAGGAAACATTTTTGTTATTATATACACATTGTGACTTATATAGAAATTAGTATATACATATAGACACACACATATATTATTTCATTAATTGATAGAAGATTATTTACAAATATTCATAATAGAGGAGAAATTATCAATCTTTATCTTTGACAATAATCGACTTTCTAACCTCCTAAGTAGAAAGGTATAAAAGGTGATCAACTGAATTAACTTATTATTATTATTTAATTTTTAAGATTCTTCTGGATCAAATGAATCAAAAAAATTAATTTTTTTAAAAGTATGCCTTTTTAAAAAAAATTTATTGTCAAAAATAGCCTAATTGTATATAGGGTTGTAAGCACATTAAATAAAAAATAAAATAAATTTAAAGACAGATTTCATATAAATTATTAAGTTTGATTTATATTCTTTCAACTGTAAGAATTTCACGCCTATGTAAGAAATATGGAAAACAATCTCTTAAATTGTGTGTATTATGTACCTCGATTATGTACTTTTATAATATATGTTATATATTTTTGTGATGTATGTTATATATTTTTATGGTAAATGTTATATAAATTTTTGATAGGATTACGATAATTTATGATTTAAAAGTTAAGTCACATTTTAGGGTAATATTACACACTGTTTTGTTCAAATATTTTTTAAGCAAAAAATGTGTAGTATTACCACAAATGTTTAATTTTAATTTTGAATTATAAATTATTAAAACCATACTAAAAAAAAATACTTAATATTTAGGATAAATTACAAACACGTCTCCTGATATTTACTTAAATTATAAATTACCTCATATGGTTCTAGAAATTACATTATGCCTCCTAAGATTTCTAATTTCATAACAAATAGGTCTTTTATTAATAAATCATCAAATTAATTAATAGTTTTTAATAATATTAAAATTTTATTTTAATTAATAATTCAAATAATTCTATTATTATATAGGTGAACAATTATAAATTTTATTTTTTTAATTAATTATGTTAAATAAAAAATCCTAACAAAAAAATATTTATAATTTTCTAAATCATAGAGGACAATTTATATTTTAAACAAATATCAAAAAATATATTTATAATTTATCCTAATATTTTATTATAAAAATATCTAACATATACCACAAAATGCCTAATAATAGTGAGTCAAGAGCCTCTCCTTGCAGGCTCCTACTTGCGCCCGTCCTTGCAGGGTTTTCGGGCCTACTTTTAGGTCCAATTTTGATAATCCGAATCATTCATATTTTATGATTTATTCAGTATATCATACCTGTAAAAAATCAAATTGATCGGATATCAGAAAGTATGTGTTTGAAAAATTGAACTAAAAACTATTTTTTAAAAAAATTTAATAAATAGTTTTCTGAACATATGCTTTTTGATATCCAATCAACTTGATTTTTTACAAGTATAATAAATTGAATAAATCATAAAATATGAACGATTCGAATTATTAAAATTGGGTCTAAAAGTAGGCCGAAGGCCCTGCAAGGACGGGGCAAGGAGAGGATCCTCGTACAATAATACTGCCTAATGCTGTCGTTGGTCATCCGTCATCCAAGCAAGCCTGCCACTGTCAAATAGAGGCGTAAATTACAACAATGATTCATCTCATTAAAAACATCACCACTAATAGCACTAATGCATTAAAAAAGTAAAAAAAAAAAAAAAAAATACAATTCCAAGACCAAAACATCACATCATTAATGACGGGACCCACTGCCACCTAATTAGTGGGAGCACTAATTAGTACTCCCAAGCATTTTTCGTGTAAATTATTACCCCCCAAAAACCTATAAATTATAATAGGATAAATTACGCAGGCGGTCCTACATTTTATTTTTTTGTTATTTTGATTTTTATATTTTTAATTGATTTAATTTTGACTTTTAATTTTATATTTTATTTCAATTTACTCCAATTAAGGTCTTATTTGTCATAGTCTAAAAAATTTAAAATGTCAAAAAGTTACTATACTATTTAAGTCACATCACCTCTCTACCAAATCACTTCAAACCTAATTCATATTTCATAAAAAGTCAAAAAATACACTTATCTAGTTCATTTCAAACCATCCCTAAAAATGGGTGTGTTTGGTTTGTATTTTGAAACATGTTTTTGATACAAATTGTCTCAAAAAAAAAATTCAAAATTACTTCTCTCTATTACACATCAATCAATAACTTTTTTTCTCTCCTCTTTTTTTTTAATCACTTTTTCTCTCACACATATCTACTTAACTATAATAAAATATCAAATCATCACAAACTCTTAAACTCCAAAAATATTTTCAAAATATACAACTAAATAAACCAAAAAAATTTCTAAATTCTCCTCAATTTTTTTTTTAAAAAAATTTATCTCAAAACACAAACCAAACAAACCCAATATCTTTAGTGTTTTTTAAGAAAAATTATCACTAAATTTGTTGTAGTTAACTAACTGAATTGAGTAAATTTATAATTTTGCCATTAAAAATATGACATGTGACACCTATGTACATATTTTCTATAAAAAAAAATGCTAAGAGTTGTATTAATTGGACTAAATTGATACAAAATCATAAATTCAAAATTAAATTTGAGCCAATTAAAAATATATGAACTAAAATAAAACAATGAGTAAAGTATAGAGATTATCGTCAAGAGTTGTTCATTATAATAATAGTAAAAAATTTAATAGAGATATTGATACACCGAGGTGTTGTTTGGAGAGTTACCAAAATAGTTTAAAAAATTAATAAATTATTAAAAAAAAAATTATTTATAAGTCCTATTAGGGAGACTTATGCTATATATGGTCCTACTAAAAAACTTATGTTTCCATAAGTCCTGTGGAAAATTTGTTGACACATTTACCCTCAATATTAGTTGTTAATATCATAAATAATAATAAAACCATATATAGGAAATTGAATGTTACCATAAATCATATTTATATAAACGTAACGTAACGTAACGTGACACCTACATAAACGTAATGACACCTATGATCTATGGTAACATATAGGAAATTGCATGTTACCATAGATCATATCTACATAAACGTAACGTAACGTGACACCTACATAAATGTAATGTGACGCCTATGATCTGTGGTGACGTTCAATTTTCTATATAAACGTAACGTAACGTGACACCTACATAAACGTAACGTGACACCTATGAAACGTATTTATATGAAACGTACCAAAAAAATAACGTGTCTTTTCATTACCATATATCATATTTATATGAAACGTAACGTGACACCAACATAAACCAGTAAAATTTTCACATTCAATTTAAAAAAATAAAAACTCATTAAGTTTGCGAAACGTAACATGACACGTTACGTTACGTTTATGTAGGTGTCACGTTACGTTTATGTACGTGTCGCGTTACGAGACGTATATATAGGTCTCACGTTACGTTACATTTATATAAGTGTTACATCACGTTACGTTTATGTAGGATCTTGTGGAATACATTCCTATCTAAATAGGACTTAAGACTCTATAATAAATTACACAGGACTTAGCCTAGCATAAATGTCTGAAAAAGGACTTACAAATAAGTCTCCCTTAAAAAAAATCCAACTCAATCTTTTTATTTTTTTACTTATTTTTTCATAAAAAAATACTAAAAAAATTAATTCACAAACATCATGATTAACTTGAATTGAGTTCATACCTTAACGTGGGGAGGGATGTGCACTTACAATTTTTTTTAACAATCACACTTATTTATAAACTGGAAAAAAGGGTGACTTATTCGCTTTTAAAAATATATACCTTTTTATTAAGTGATGGATGTGTGAAAAAATATGAGTGTAGTTTGGAGAAATTTTTTATTAAGCCTAATTTGTGTGTATTTTTTTTTTTTAATAATATAGGAATATGTGACTACTTTGTCTTCTATTTTCAAACAAAAGAATTATGTAATTTTCTATTATTATTAGATAGACATATGATCACATAACTAAATAGACCTGCCAATTAACTTTGTTTATTTTATTTTTTATCCGCTTAACAATTAATACTACTTGATAGTTTGAATTCAGTGGGAATTCAACAATTATTATATACACATTGCGAGTTGTATGGAAATTAGTATATACATACAGGCACACACACACGTGTATATATATATATATATTATTTTATTCATTGATAGAAGATGATTTACAAATTCAATGAAAATGTAATTACATCAAAATAATTACAGTCCAATAACTACAGTAGGCCAACATCAAAAAAAAAAAAAAAAATTATATTCATAATAGAGGAAAAATTATTAATATTTGTCTTTGATAATAATTGACTTCCTAACCTCCCAGGTATAAAAGGTGATCAACTGAACTAATTTAATTAACTAATTAAAAAGTTTGAGATGCATTTGATTTTAACTAAGGAACTTTGCTTCAGACCCAGTGGGAAGTACTCCCAGTGACCCCAATGCCACGTGTCGGCCTGGGGTGGCTGAAAAAAAAAAAAAAAAAAAAAAAGAAGAAGAGTTTTTGCTGGCCAATCACAGCCGGCCCCCAGCACCCCCATTGGGGGTCGGAAGCTTTATTCTTAACTAAGTTATAGGCATAATTTATTTTACATATTTACCCTTTCAGTTGTTGAAAAAAATCACGACAGACCTTTATGGTAGAGATTTCACAAAAATTTGGTGGTCTCTCTTCCTTTAGTGCAATAATATATATGTTAAAGTACTTTCAAAATAATAAAAATTCCAAAACCTATCAATTTTATTTCCAGATGAGTTTGTCTTTAAAACCCTTATCTATGTGGGGCAAGTTGAGTTGTTGGCTAAGATTAAGCAAAAAAGTTATTGCACCTTGTTTAATGAAACTTGTTTGTGATAGCTCCATTTGTGACATATATAAGCTAGATTGTTTCTTTATGAGTCAACACAAACATGAACCATTTACATCAATAATAACTCCTTAACTAGCTAGCTATATATATCAACCATTCATTTTCCTTCAATCATCATCATCACAAAAAAGCATGCTCACTATGTTAATTTATTATAGTTGTATTTTCTTCTATGAGCCTCATTAATTATAGAGAAATGCTATGCTTGTTAATTTGTTCTTTATTTGGATGTAATCACTAGAGAAATAATTAATATACATATTTCAAAATGAAGCTGGGATCAATTTGGCCCTCTATAATTTTTGAAACTTTTTCACCGCAGAACAAATAAAGACGTATTGAAATTTTATGCTTTTTCTAGTATTTGCAATTACTTCAAGGAATTAGGAAAATATTTGGTCCAATTATCTTTTCAAATCAACTCTTAATTTAACAAAGTGAGATGAAGTACATGGTTATCAAAGTACATGGTTATTAAAAAGCAAGTGAAATTTTTGGTTGTGTTTTTTCAAAAATACTTTTTAGAAAATTTTACTTTCTTGTTTTTTGTGTTTTTTTTTGTTTTTACTTAATTTTTTTAATATTTTAAGCAATTTTTTTTTTTACTTTTTAAACATACCTAACATAAATATACCTAAAAAGTAAAAAAATTGTGAAAAAACCTTTTAAAAATTCACTAAATACTAAAAATATAAAAAAATACGAGAATTCAATATATTTTTTGTATTTTTGTGTATTTATTAAATTTTTAAAATATTTTTTTACAAAATTTTTACTTTTTAGATACATCTAAGTAAGGTGCATCTAAAAAAATAAAAAAAATGTTTAAAATTTTAAAAATATTCACTAAAAATAAAAAAATACGAAAATAAAAATACTGAATTTTCAAAAAATTTAATTCAAAAAACTCAAATCAAACACTAGAATTTATATACAAATTTAGCTAGGAAATGGTATACAATAAAATCAAATCCACTAAGTAAAATAATCAAATTTGTTTCTCTCCTATCAAATCCCTCTTCAACGAAACTCTTGTGCATTGAGTCATCCTTGAAAATCCTTTTTAATATCTTGTTCAAGGCTTTTCTTAGTTGAATTAGTCATATTGATAAGGTTTTCCAAAACAAAATCAAGCTTTTTGCCTACTCAGCCCCACCAATTAAACAAGAACATGAGCTACCTTAATCAATTACAGCTTTATATGTAGAGAGCACAGATGGGGGAGGGCATGAATAAAGATGCCATGTGATCAAAATAAATGGGGTGGGGTTCAATTTCAGCTACTCCCAAGGAGTCACTTCCACAATCTCAGCCCCATATTCCCAAAATTGAATTTAATAAATGATCAGGGAAAAAGAAAAAAAAGAAGAGAGAGATCTTTGGAGGTGTTAGACGTGTGACTCAATTTCCACCTAGATGTATTGTCATTGTTGGAAAAAAATAATTTTTTAGTAACTTTAATTAAATATTAAAGTAAGTCCCAACTATTTATTGTGACTTGGGTCCAAGTGGGTTTAGATACTTTACAATGAGATCTTTACACCACAAATAGAATGACCAAAACCATTGAAAATTGAATGAGAAATTGCCCCATGAAGTTAGCTTCATGAAAGAGTTAATGGGGTTTGTAACTTCAGTCTTTATTGCAGAGTTTAATAGTGCATTAATGAGGTATGTAACTCCTGCCTTTATTGCAGAGGTTAATGATGCATTAGTGACCAGCCATAAAGGCTGAATGCACGTCACAATGGAACTGTTTCCCATCGTCATCATCTGCGGCCGATGTTGGATGCTAACATTTCTATGTCGTCACTGTCCAATTCCCACTTGAAAGTATTATTTGTTATGACCCAATTCAACAACCGGTCTCATGATTTATTCCTTTGAAGTTCAATCCGAAAGGCGCCTCTACAACAGAGGTGTATTGGTCTTATAAGTCTGTTCTAAATGGAATAAAGTATACCAATTGGTGTATTAACAGATGATATAGTATAATATTAGAGGTTTTGAGTTTTTGTAGTTTGTATAATAGGTAGAGTCTATAGTTTTGAAGTGATAATGCCATAGCATATGTTGATACGCTACTTGGTATATCAATTTCAATTGATACGTGTAGCACGACTGTTCTAATATCATTTGCAAATGATAAAGGATACCAACAGAGGAATTTATATTGGCAACTACTTTCAAGGTCAAAGTAGCTATGAATTGAAAACAAGATCAATGTGTTTAGATTTAAACAAATACCCTCATAATGGTTGAGTACAAGTTTGGATAAAAATAATGGTTTGCTTGTACGCCAATTGAAATTGTCAAACTACATACGTAGCAAATTTTATTTTAATTCTTATAAACCAAAATTAAAAAGTTCTCTGAAAGCTACAAGAACACTCAAATGAAATAATTAATGATAATACATAGGACAAGCTAGATTCAGATAAAGAAATAAATTAAAGGGTAAATTGTAAACACATACTCTGAGGTTTACTTACAAATTACCTTATGTGGTTCCAAAAACTACATTATGCCCCCTAAAGTGGTTAAAAAATTTCATAACAAATAGTTTCTTTTATTAATAAATCTTAAAATTAATTAACAGTTTTTAATAATGTTAAAATTTTATTTTAATTAACAATTCAGATAATTTTATTATATAAGTGAACAGTTAGAAATTTCATTTTTTTAATTAATTTTGTTAAATAAAATTTTTTAATAGGGAGGTATTTATAATTTTTCAAATTATAAGGGACAACTCGTATTTTAAGCAAATCTTAAAGAGCGTGTTTGTAAATTTCCCTAAATTAAAACATGTAATAATATAGCATTTATTTTGAATGAAACTAGAGAGAGAGGTATGATGCTTTAGCCTCCGTTTGGGAAGTGGGTTGACTTTTTGGCTTTTTGATTTTTTTGGCTATTTAAGTCTGGGCTCAAAAGCTTGGTTTGGGAAGGGCTTTTTGGCTTTTTGGTTTTTTTTGACTTTTTTTGTGAGAGAAGAGTATAATGATTATGGGTTGGATGTGATGTTTTGTCTGTTGTGGCTCAAATAACCTATTCTGTCTTTTGTGACTTAAAAAGTCAAAAAAACCCAAATGAACTCTTCCCAAACGACACCTTAGAAGCCCAACAACTTTTGCATGCAACAATGGCACGCATTTACTTTTAATAGTGCAAAAAATAGCCATATCCCCCACAAACATCTGTCAACCCAAATTCTGCTCTTAAATACCAGCAGTACTAAAAATATGAAAATGACATTCACATCTGTAACTACAGAGGAGCTTTCTGTTAATATTTTGAATTGAATAATGATATATAAACAAATATATATATATATATATATATAACACAATAATAACAATATTCAAATAGTACATATTAATGTATGTTTGAAAAAAAAAACAAAAAAACAAAAAAATATATATATACAACAAATAAAAATGTATACAAAACGATGCATGTTGAGATATGAGCCCATCACTTTAGAAATAAAAATTCATTGAGATATCTTTTATTTACAAAGAACACTGTCATGTCATTCTAGTAACAAATTTTGTATAAACAATGTGGAATTATAGGATTTTCCTTTTGATTTTTGTATTAGTTTCTACAAAAATTTACTTGCCTTGAAAGACAACTGTAAAATGATATGTGGTTGTACGGGAAAGAAATAAACCTTCTCGTATAATCCTGTTCATCAATTTCGTGTTCCTCCAAACGTCGTCGCTTTATTCCCTGAAAACACAAACGTGAGCTAGCCGGCGGGTATGTGCCGGATACCTCTCCGATGTCTAAGTCAGCAAAATAGACAAATAGACAAAAGTTCTGTGTATTCAAGAATCAAAGTTGTGTTACCTCTCCATAGGTGATGTTATGAGCTTTTATAGGTTCCGCGTGGCACAATCCTAGTAAGACTCTTATTTCTCCATATAGAGTCCTCCTAGGAATCACATTCCTGAAAGATAATGCTTATCCTTCAACACCACCCTCACTGCTTAAACCAAGTGAGATGGTTTTACCTAGGTCAGATATCAATACGACCGGGATAAGATGGCCGTGCTAAAGCCGCAGAATAGATCGAGCTCCACCTAGCTCGGTTCTTCCTTTCACTGCGTGTACCTTGGTTTCTTCTGTACAAACCATACTAATCCATAGTGTGCTTAGGCCGTGCTAACGAATGGCTAGGTTTGACCGAACTAACTGCATTATGCCACGACCGGGCTAACTCTGAGTGCGGTGACCGGGCTATCCGCAAATCTCTCCTGGACCGGGATAACAATAAGGCTTTCTAGGACCGGGCTAACTCCAAGACTTTCTTTGACCGGGCTAACGGCAAGACCCTTTTACTCCTCCCTTCTTACTGTGGCCCACAGCGGCCCATTATCCAGCTCGGCCCAATTTATATATAAATTACCCTCTCAATTCCCCTTAATTCCATCTATATAGCATGATAGGGATTACCTGTTACCAGCCGAACTAAAAAAAACCTTTAGCCTACCAACCGAGCTAAATTTTTTAGCTTTACAGCCGAGCTAAATTCACACTGGGCCCTATCTGTCCGGTCAAAACGTCTCTTCAATCGCAGCAACTGAATCGCTTCTCATTCCAAGGACACGTGGCAAACTCTCATTGGCCACATGTAACTGTCACGCCGTCTTCGTACCTCATGTTTTTTGAACAGTCCCGCCATTTCCTTTCCCTCTTTTCACAAAACCAAAACCCTTGGTTTTGAATCAATCATTTCGCTATTCACCTTCTCTCTCTCTCCTTTGCTTCTGATCTTCCATTGCTTCTCAAACTTGCAACTGCAAAGCTCGTGAATCCCTCCAGTGCTGTTTCCAACTTCCAGTTCCTTCCTCTTCATCTGGTAAGCTACACAGATCTGTTCTATTTTTTTTGTTTTCGCACTTGTTTAATCCACAGCATATTGTTTGTGTTTTTGCAAAACACATGTTTTTCATTTTTTGTTTTGCCTTGCGTTTGCTGGGAAAAAACCTTGTAAGAACCATTTGTATTCACGAAATAATCTGCAGAACATTGCATTTGATCCAGAATCACCATGTAACCGAACTAGGAAGTTGTTTGTAGTTGATGTCAGTCTGGCCGGACTAACCATCTTTTGATTCAATTTAGCCGAGCTATCGAACCGTACTAGGTCTGCGCAACAGTGTGCTTGAATACCTTAACCACGACCGAGCTACAACTTGGGGCTAAACCAACCCTCTTAGTTTGGACCGAACTAAGAACGTTGCCCCTAGAGGCTCAACCGGGCTAAAAACCGCCTGCTCAAACCGAGCTAAGATCCATAGCATTTAACCTAGCCGTGCTAGGTCTTCAATTTTCTTGCCTTTGTTTCTTTCAGCACGGTTCAATCGATCTGTGCTAAACCAACCCTCTTATTTATTTATTTATTTTTTTGTTCTTTCCCAAGGAACAAACATACAAATGCACTAATGCAACAGGTTGATAAAGAAATGTAAGTTGTTCAACTAGTTCTTATCTTGCATCCATATTTTCTTTTTGAAAATTGTTTGCGGTGCATATTTATATTGGACCAGAGATGTGGTTTTCCTATCCGTATCTAGAGGAGTATAGTTATATTGTTATATTGGACCAAAGTGTGGTACATATGTTAGAGTTCAACACTAACTCTCTCTCTCTCTCTAGAATTTTCTCTAGCTTTCTCTTTAGATATTTCTTCTTAGATTTTGGTTAAAGAAATCTGTGGCTGTGAGAAGCTTGAGTTGCCTGCCTCTTATGGAGAATTCCGGAATTTCAAAGTCGGTGGATATAACTGACTCTCGTAGCTATAAAGAGGAGTGAGACTAAGGATCGAGTCTAGGTGTGCGAGACTGAATACAAAGAAAGTGTGTGAGATATATATACAAAATGTGTGAGTGAAATAGCATGTGCGAGGTGTGCCAGGTGTCACGAGAGTATAGTAAAGTTTTGTGTAAGTGGTGTCTTGGTCAAGTCAGCACATGTGTGCTAGTGATATAGTGGAGTAAGGATTCTCTAGAGTGATTTTTTCCTAAAGTTTCCTAGAGTACTACATTGTGTGGTTGAGATTTACTGGCAAGTCACATCAATTTTTCTGATGTGACTTGCCAGTAAATCTCAACCACACAATATAGCACTCTAGGAAACTTTAGGAAAATTTCACTCTAGAGGATCCTTGGTGGATATAGTGTACTACTGTGTGTAAGTGGATTGTGTATTTGTGGTGTATTCGTGGGTGTTATTAATAAATATATTTATATATATATATATATATATATAATTTTTGTGTCAAATTCAATACATAGTTATATTGGATTGGAGATATGGTACACGTGCATCATAGGTTTTGTTATCATTTTAGAGTCCACATTAAGACGTGTAAGATTCCTCTTTCGATAAGAAACAATGATAATATCACCTATTTTCTCTATCATTTTTGGTTTTTTTTTTCATGTATTTAAAAAAAAAAATATGAGACAGAAGGATTGGTTGTACGAATGCAAATAATAGTAATAGGAGTAATTTATATTTATTGAATCTCTCTCGATGCATTATATCTTCCTGTACCTACAATTTTATATTTTTAATGAAGTTTTTACTTTTTATTAATTAAAAAAATGATAATATCATATCATATCCTATTCTCTCTCTTTTTTTCTTTTTTTTTTTCCTTTGTTAAGTAAAATATTTTCATATCCAATTAAAAGACATTATTGATAAAAGGGCATGTAGAATCAAGTGTCACTTTCGTCAGGTGTAGTTACATGAATTCATCATCATTAGTGTAGCTGGATTCTTGCATTCCTTCGATATGGTTCTCTAGGAACCCTTCAATTGTTCTTCTAAAGGCGACCCTTGCATGGTGGTTTGGTGAATAAAAATTTCTAGCAATTGAATTTCAGACATCTTGGTGATTAAAAGTTCCTAAAAATCAAATTTTAAATGTTCACTGCCAAAACATTATGTCACAAAATTTGCGAGAAAGTAAAAAAGAATATCATTGTAAACTGATTGCAAACATCACACCGTGGTCACCAGTCAAGTTCAATTCTCTTCTTTCCCTAGTATATAAGTAAAAGAATATTTTTAGGAAGAAGACTTGTGACAGCTCCAAAATTTTATTCCACTATTACTAATTTTTGTGATTTTAAATATTGACTAACAAGGCAATTATAAATTTATTTTTAAAAAAAAAACACCGACACACAAAATCACCTAAAATTTTAAATTACAAGTTCTTAAAATCTTTTGTTTAATATTTCCAAGGTGGGTTCACTACAAGAAAATGGGGCTTAAAAGACGGAACTATTTGCGACGGTACACTTGCCGTCGCAAAAAGTGACTTTTTGCGACGGTAAAAAATACCGTCTCAAAAAATCAGAGTATTTGCGACGGTAAAAAATACCGTCTCAAAAAACAGAGTATTTGCGACGGTAGAAAAATACCGTCGCAAAAAAGGAGAGTATTTGCGACGGTATTTTCTGCCGTCGCAAGTACTCTTCTTTTTTGAGACGGTATTTTTCTACCGTCACAAATACTCTGTTTTTTGAGACGGTATTTTTTACCGTCGCAAATACTCTGATTTTTTGAGACGGTATTTTTTACCGTCGCAAAAAGTCACTTTTGTGGTTTTTTTTTAAAGTGAATATTTTTAAATTTTTAAATATTTTTTTTAGATGCACTTTACTTAAATGTATCTAAAAAAAAAAATTATGAAAAAATATTTTTAAAAATTAATAAATACATACAAATATATAAAAAAAATGTATTGAATTATTGTATTTCTTTTGTATTTTTGGTATTTAGTGAATTTTTAAAATATTTTTTTACTTTTTAGGTGTATTTATGTTAGGTGTGTCTAAAAATTTAAAAAATTAAATATTAAAAAAATTCAGTAAAAATAATATAACACGGAAAACAAGAAAGTGTAATTTTCTCAAAATAGTTTTTGGAAAACTCTAACCTAACATAGTGATTGTGGTTTTGAGACAGCTTCATATATATACAGTCACAAAATAGTTTGAATAAATTCAACGGTATTTTTCTGTCACAAAAAAAATAAAAAAAACGATGTCGTCTTACTCTTTTAATATAACATCTCTTTCATTCATTTTTTCATCTTCCTGTCTCTTTGTATTTATCTCTCTCTGTTCTCTTTATCTCTTTCACTCATCACTCTTCTTTCTCTGTCTGTCTGTGTATCTCTCTCATTTTCTCTCTGTGTCTCTCGCATATCTTTCTTCTCTCTATCTCTTATGTCTTCTCTCTTTATCTCTCTCGCTCATCTTTCTTCTCTCTATCTCTCTCATTTATTTTTTTTCTCTCTTTTTCTATCCCTCCTTCTATCTCTCTCTCTCTCTGTCTCTTTTTCTGCCTATCTCTCTCTCTTTGTCTCTCTCTCATTCTCACTCTCTCTCACTCATCACTCATCTCTCTCTCTGTATGCTTGTCTATTTGTCTATTTCTCCCTCATTATGTTCGCCTTGCTCACTCTCTCCTTCTCATATTCTCTATTTATCTATCTCTTCTCTCATCTCTTTTCTCTCTCTGTCTCTTTCGTTCATCTCTCTTCTCTCTATCTCTTTCGTTCATCTCTCTTCTCTCTCTATCACTTTTTCTGTCTCTTACTCTCTATCTTTTTCTCTGTTTGCGTTGCTCACTCTCTCACTCCCGTCTTCTCTATTTACTGAGCTCCCTTTCGATTTATCGATCCACTATAAGAAAATGCACTTTTAGCGACCACTTTGTCTCTCTCTCGCTCATCACTTTGTCTCTGTCTGTTTCTCTCTCTTTCTCTCTCTCTCTCTCTTTATCTCTCTTCTCTATCTGTCTCTCACTTATCTCTCTCTCACCACCCATCTTCTCTACCATATTCACCACTACTGCAAATGCCATTCCACTACTACCACTGTTGTCACTCCACCTCTACAACTATCATTACTACCATCATCGCTACCACTCCACTACCACCACTACTACTACAATTACCTCTCATCTACCACCGCTATTCTATCTCCTCTACCACTACCACAACTTCACCACTTATCTCATTCACCAGCACTACCACCACCACTATCACCTCTTATCCACCACTTTCACCACTACTGCCATTTCTATCCTCTATCACAAAAAATTAGTTCTTGATTTTTAGTATAAAAAAAAAAATGAGTCACAAAAAAATTATTTTCATTGACCACAAAAAATTAACTTTATTTTAATGGAAAATATTATCCCTACTTCTACCAAATAAAAAAAAATAATTTTTTTGTTCATTAAAATAAATATGAAACAAATAAATTTTCAACCTTACTAAATGTAAAAAATAAAATTCATCAACTATAAAAAAAAAATTATTTTAATAAAAAATAATTTTTTTAACAAATCTTCCGTTGCAAAAAAAAAAAAATCATTTTATTATTTAAATATTCATTTATAGTAAAAATAAAAAAAAATTCCAAAAAAATTTCCACCCCCTTTTTCCATTCCCACTCGTTCCCTACCCCAAACCCAAAATCCCCAATGTCAAAAATCCCTAATCCCTTCCTCCTTTTCCATTCCCGCTCGTTTTTCCCCCCTCAACCAAAAATCCCCCAAAAAAACCCTAATATGCACACAGCTCTCTCATTCCTCTCATTTCATCTCATCTCATCAGTCTCTTTCTCACTCTCATTTTCATCTGCACAAATCGACTCCACACCGATCAAACTCGCAAGATCGACTCCTCACCGATCGACCTCACTCTCTCATTGCACCGATCGATCTCATAGGTAAGCTTCTCTCTCTCTCATCTCATCAGTCTCTCTCTGTTTCGAATTAAATCTGTGATTAGAACTGTAAGAATGAAGATGGCAGAAGAGCGAGTTTCACCAGTGATATCTCAATGGATCAGGATGATGACGATGAGAAAGAAACCAAATACCGCTTGGATCCAAAGTGAATATTTGAACCTTTTGATTCATTATACCCAAGTAGACACACACACAGTTGATAGATTAATTTTTCTTTAGAAATTAGAATATAGGATACATATTATATGAAATAAAGAAACTGAAAGGAATTCTTATACACATTCTATGGAATACACTTGTCTTATTAATTATACCTCTATTTCCTGGTTTGTGTCTGTTAGGTACGCCAATATAAAAACACCAGAACGACATGTGCGGACACGCCTTTATTTCACATCGGTGAGTAAAAGTAGCTAATCATCTTGTCATTAAACACCCCCCAACCCCCCCAATTGATGCTGTAATACTCATCACTGGTGAAACTCGCTCTTCTGCCATCATCCTGATCCATTGAGATATCAACTGTTTGGAATTGAATCTGTTGATTTCTGTTTGGAATTAAATCTGTGATTAGAACTAAATCTGTTCATTTCTGTTATGCAATCAGATCTGTTTCAAGATTATGTTGCTAGTTCAAGATTATGTTGCTAGTTCACAAGTTTTGTATTGGCATCTAGGTAGTGATTGCAAACTTTGTGGTCATAATTAGTTTAAGGATTTTTGTTAACAAGTGTTTTACTGATATTTGTTCCACTTCAAGATTCTTGATGGTGCAAAGTTGAAAGTGGCTTTTGAGAAAGCTAAAGTTAGGAAAATATGAGTCTTGGATTAGGCAGAAGTGACATATCATGCTTACCAGAAGGTTCAAGATGTTTCTCTGCTTCATTTTGTATGGTCTTTTTTGCTTTACCAAATCATTAGGTCTTGATCACAAAAAAGGGCTATGAGTAAGTAATTGAAACTTAATTGTACTAAGACATTTCTCAACACCTACTCAACTCAACACACAAATAATAATGAAAAATCTCCCGGTGTGCCATACACATTGTATGCAACCATTCCACAAAATTATATAAGTTTTCATGAATTTACATAAATGATTTCACAAAAATACGTAAACTGAATATAAATTCGTGTAATTCTATTAATAAAGGTGAACTTATGCAAATTTATATTCAATTTACTCATTTTGGTGAGATTACTTATGTAAATTTGTAAAAACTTGAGTAATTTTGTGGTAAGAGTTGCATACGTTGCACACCTGAACATTACCCACTTGAGTAAATTTGGTTTGTGAGGTTCATTGTGATAGTGTTCTAGGGAAGTGAAAGGTAGAGAGAATTCTAAATGAAAATAATGAGTTGGAATGTGAGAAGACTGAGGTCCAAGAGAAAAGGTTTGAACTCTAATCAATTATTTTTTTCTTTCTTCTTTCTTTTTTTCATTTTCTGCAACAAGATGAGGATTATTACGTGCTGTAAACACTCCATGCAGTGACTCCAACAAGCCACGCATGGGAAGCTTTCTGTACATCTTCCCGGTTCAAGTAAGTAACCGTTTCATCTTCTACACAGACATCTATGTTCTTTGTATCTTGCTGTAAATGAAGATTGATATAGATGGAGCCAAGACTGATTAACACAGTAAAAGAAGAGGAAAACAAGAGTTTCCTAAAGATAAAGAAACAAACAAGTATAGGAGAGCTGGAGATCTAGGCCTACCAATTGATTAATAACCTGTGCTTGTGAACCAACGGATGATGAGCAGACATCGAGAGTGACATCATATTTGTCGATAAATTTACTGATCTCTCTTGAAACTTGATTGTTTACTCCAGAACAAATAGGGATAAATTTACTGATCTCTCTTTAAATGAGGCTCATAACAATAAGACAAAGGCATTTCCTTCATTTATCATTTATTTTTCTTGTGTATCTAAAGGTGAATGATGACCAGATTATTCTTGATAAGACTGTTGCTGATCAAGTATCTATATGGAAAAGCAGCAGAGGCCTAACTGATAAGGTGGTCCCCAATCATGATTGCTCTGGAGAAACATGTTCTTATTATCAAATTGGAGATGTATTCGTTTGTGAGAAGACCGGACAGGTCCATGGTATGCATCACTAGTTGTGGTTATTGAATATAGCAACCTTGCTTGTTTGTAAATTTGGTACAATTGCATAGATTTTTATACATAACTTGATTGAAGTTTATTGGTTTATGTTCTTTGTTCATGCAGTTTGTGATGATACATGCAGAGAAGCTGTTTTGGACCCTACAAATGTGCTTTTGGTTTGTACAATATCTGGGCACTGCTTTGATCTATTACTGTCACCATCTGAAATGGAGCCGGACACTGTAAAAGAGATCTCCTTTAACTTGTACTTGGTGTCCTTTGTCATATAGCACACTTACGTTTTTAATTTCAGAGGTTTCCTGACTTTCATTGTGCACCATAACAGTCCATGAACTATAATATCATTTTAGTATTACAATTTCTAAAACAGTGCACGCTACAAGACTGCTATCGTTCAGTTTGTCCATAGTCATTTTATAGTCACGAGGTTTGAGTGCATCATGTGTTCCATCACAGTATGCTTGATATCAGGGAATAAAACTATAAGACTTAGAGAGGCTATATACAAGCACATCTGAATAATTACAAGGGAAATTGAATGCCAAATCCTTTGATTCTTTTGAGCATCATAGTGGGGACTGTATTTTTTTATTGTGTGTTCAATCAACAGAATGGGTTGTGGTCTCTATGCAGTGTACCATCACGAGTGCACAGCTAAACTGTAGGGAAAGTGAGAAACTGCAAGGGATTAGTTCTATTGCTTGTCTGTCTTGTGAATAGGAAATGTGAGATTGTGTAGCAATTTTTCTAAAAAATTCTATATAATTTATTCATGCTATGTTTAGGTTTGGAATTTGTAAGGAAATGAAATTTTACTTATTTATTTATTTTTTTATATCAATTGTTGGTGCCAAAAATAAAGCAGCTGGTTACCTGGTTCAGTCAGTATCATGGGCTAAGAGTTTGATGTTATTATTTGACTTTGGGGTCAAGTATTGCAAATCAATGGGATCATGGATTTGGGTGAATTTTATAATTTAAATATGCTTTTATGAACATGTACAGTTTAATTATTCTTTGTAAAATATTGAATTTGATGGTTTGATCAACTTTTATTTTTATTTTATGTTATGATGTTTTTGTGAATGGAATGTAAATAATCAGCTCTTAGAGAGTGAGAGACGGCACCATCGTCGGAAAAAATAAAAAATTTTAGTATTTTTATTAATTTTGTTATAGGTTTTACTTTTTGCGACGACATTATACTGTCACAAAAAATAGAAATTTTATTATTTAAATTAAAAATTTTATTATTTTTTAATATTTTTTGCGACGGCATTAACAGTCGCAAAAAATAGAAAATTTCATATTTTTTATACTTTTTGCGACGGCACCACACCGTCGCAAAAAATAGTATTTTTTTTTTTTTTAAAAAAAAAGACTATTAGTGACGGTATTTTTTGCTGTCTCAAATAACATTTTTAGCGACGGTAAAATAGGGCCGTCGCAAAAAAGTCAAGAAATTTCAAACGTTATTAGCGACTGCACTGTGCCGTCGCAAAAAGGTAAAAAATGCCGTCGCAAAACATTAGCGACGGCACTTACCGTCGCAAAAACTCTTTTGCAACCCCTGCAGTTGCGACCCCCTTTTGCCGTCGCAAAAAGTATTAGCGACGGCATTAGGAGTATTAGCAAAAAGTCAATTTTTTTGTAGTGGTTTCACAATTTCTCTTTTTAGTAATCTTTTGTTTAATTTTTTTTTGACCTTTTTGTTATTTTATGTATAAAAAATATAAAATGTGATATAATTTAAAATGAGTTAAAAATTAAAAATTAACCCCCTTTTTTTTTTCTTCACCCCCCATAATAGAATATATATATATATATATATATAGCGCAACTTGCTTGCTTTTGGACCAAGGGCTCTGATCAGTTTTACAAATTGTAAAGATTTTATGTAGATAGAGTAATGGATATGGATGGATCAGGCTTTTAATGACTTTATGTAGCTATCTATAAATAACTACGATTTTTGTAAGGTGGGTTTCACAATTTCTCTTTTTAGTAATCTTTTGTTTGCTGTTTTTATTTAGTTTTTTAGTAATTTTTTTTTTAATATTTCAAAACAACCTTTTCATTTTTAGGCTCTAGATGGATTTGAAAAGTATAAAGCAGTTATTTTTTTAAAAAAACTTATTATTATTATTGTTTAATTTTTAAGATTCTTCTGGATCAAATGAATCTAAAAAATTAATTTTTTAAAAGTATGCCTTTTTTTTTAAAAAAAAAAATATTGTCAAAAATAGCCTAATTGTATATAGGGTTGTAAGCACATTAAATAAAAAAGAAAAACATTTTTAAAGACAGATTTCATGTAAATTATAGTCTGATTTATATCCTTTCAACTGTAAAAATTTCATGCCTATGTAAGAAACATGGAAAACAATTTCTCAAATGATGTGAATTATATGCGCCAATTATGCACTTTTATGGTATATGTTATATATTTTTATGATAAATGTTACATAAATTTTTGATATGATTACGACAATTTATTATTTAAAAATTGAGTCACATTTTAGGATAATATTACACATTGTTTTGTCCAAATGTTTTCTAATAAAAAAATGTGTAGTATTACCAGAAACGTGTAATTTTATTTCTGAATTACAAATTATTAAAATTCTACTAAAAAAATATTTAATATTTACTATAAAAATATATAACATATACCACAAAATACGTAATAATCACTTTGTTTTGTTCCTGTTTTTTAGGCTTAGCTTTTTGAAAACTTTGGAGTTCTTATTTGGTTATTTAGGAAAACCAGAGTAGTTTTCAAAAATTTCATAGGAATACTTTTTTATGTGATATATTTTTTTTTAATTGTGTCTCCACCTATGAAAGGAGTAGTGAATTTTTTTGAAAACCAAATTTTATATCGGTTTTGTTTTCATTTTTAGAATTCTCTTTTTAAAAAATTTTATTTTTTCTTTTTTTCTATTTTTTTTACTTTCACTGAATTTTTAAAAATATTTTAAGCAAATTTTTAATTTTTAGATGCACTTAATAAAAATACACTTAAAAAGTATAATATTTATGAAAAAAATCTTTAAAAAATTTACTAAATACGAAAAATATAAAAATTCAGTACATTTTTTGTATTTTTGTGTATTTATTAATTTTTAAAATATTTTTTCACAAATATTTTACTATTTAGATATATCTAAGTAAGGTGTATCTAAAGAAGTTAAAAAATTTAAGCATATTCACTAAAAAAAAAAATACGAAAAATAAAAAATTTAATTTTCAAAAAATTGAATTTAGAAAATTGAAATCAAACACCCATTCATTTTCAAAATATAGTTTTCAAATCACTTTTTGAAAAAATAACTCAAAAAAAGCAAAACCAACCATGTAAAATATATACATAAAATTCTATAAGAGCACTTTTTGTTGTGACAATTTTTTTTTTTTTAATTGTCTCTCCACCTAGGGAAAGAAATTTAAATTTGCAATAGTGAACTTTTTTTAAAAAACCAAATAAATATTCATTTTCAAAATATAATTTTCACATCACTTTTCAAAAAATAACTGAAAAAAGTGAAACCAAACCTGTAGAGTGGTGCCCAGTGCCGTCGTTGGTCACAGAAAAAAAAGTTTGAAATTTTAGAATATCATAATCACTGCATATCTGATCCACATATTATAATTATAACATGATTCATTCACATAAAGTATTATAATTTGTGGTTCTTAAAATATAAAAAATAATGAGCAAATTACAAACACCCCCTCCAGTTTTGGTAAAAATACAGATTCCTCCTGAGGTTTGAGAAATTACAAATTGCCCCATGAGGGTCAAATTTTCATAACAAATTAGGAGAAATTAGGGGGGGAATCTATATGAAAATAAAAACCTCATGGGGAATTTGTTATGGAAATATAAATCTTAGGGGATGGGATGTAATTTCTCAAATTTCAGGGGGGAATCTGTATTTTCACCAAATCTCGAGGGGGTGTTTGTAATTTGCCCAAAAATGGTTCAAACCACAAAAATCATGAACAAAGTAGTAGTAGAGATTGTATGTCTCTGTATTGTTACATATATATATGTTTTGAAAACAAAAACCAACCAACATATATCATATTTTCTATTTATTATTTTTAGAGCTAGATTTAAAAACTAAAAAACATAGATAAATAATACGTTTATTTTTTTCAATTCAAAAAATATTTAAGTTGAAAACGTTTTTCAACAGAATATTTAAACTCTTTTTCAATTGAAAATACAAACAAAATATTTAAACAAATTGAAAATATAAAGTCATATAAATTACTAGGAGTGCTCGCGGTTTGGCGGTTCGGTTGTGGCCAAAGGAATCTCAAATCCGCCATCCGTCCGCCAAATTGGCGGATTGGAGAAAATCAATCCACAACCGTCCGCTCATCATCACGCATCAGTCTAAAATGCGGCGAATTGGTTCGGTTCGGTTCGGTTTGGTTGGTTTTAGCGGATCGGTATATCCGCTACTCATCCCTAGTGTAAATTATTACCCCCCCAAAAAAACTATAAATTATTATAGGGCAAATTATGTTGATAGTCTTATATTTTATTTTTTTTGTCATTTTGATTTTTATTATTTTTAATTGGTTCAATTTTAATCTTTAATTTTAGATTTTATTTCAATTTGTTTCAATTAATAATATCTTTAGTGCTTTTTAAGAAAAATTATCACTAAATTTGTTGTAATTAACTAACTGAGTTGAGTAAGTTTATAATTTTATCCTTAAAAATATGGCATGTGACACCTATGTATTATATTTTCTATAAAAAAAATGCTAAGAGTTGTATTAAGTAGACTAAATTGAGATAAAATTATAAATTCAAAATTAAAATCGAGCCAATTAAAAGTACATAAATTAAAATGACACAATAAGTAAAGTACAAAAACTATTGTCATAATTTGCCTATTATAGATATTGATACACTGAGGTGTTGTTTGGAGAGTTACCGAAATAGTTTAAAAAATTAATAAATTATTATGAAAAAAATCCAACTCAATCTTTTTTTTGTTTTTTTACTTATTTTTCATAAAAAAATACTAAAAAAATTAATTCACAAACATCCTGGTTAACTTGAATTGAGTTCATACCTTAATGTGGGGAGGGATGTGCACTTACAATTTTTTTTAACAATCACACTCATTTATAAACTGAAAAAAAGGGGTGACTTAATCGCTTTTAAAAATATTTACCTTTTTATTAAGTGCTGGATGTGTGAAAAAATATGAGTGTAGTTTGGTGAAATTGTTTATTAAGCCTAATTTGGATGTATTTTTTTTTAATAATATAGAAATATGTGACTACTTTGTCTTCTATTTTCAAACAAAATTATTATGTAATTTTCAATTATTAAATAGACATATCATCACATAATTGAATAGACCTACCAATTAGCCATTTTTTTTTTTTGTTTATCAGCTTACCAATTAAATACTTGATGGTTTGAACTCAGTGGAAATTCAACAATTATTATATGAGTCATGATAGAGACCCCTCTAATTACCACCCCCACAACCCCACAGACACGTGGCGGGTGGTGATTGGAGGAGCAGGAAAAAAAGAAAAAAGAAAAAGAAAATATAACAAATGACAGAGAGAGGGGGGGTCAAAGGGGGTGGGAGGAAAAGGGGACATGAAACATTTTTGTTATTATATACACATTGTGACTTTTATAGAAATTAGTATATACATATAGACACACACATATATTATTTCATTAATTGATAGAAGATTATTTACAAATATTCATAATAGAGGAGAAATTATCAATCTTTATCTTTGACAATAATCGACTTTCTAACCTCCTAAGTAGAAAGGTATAAAAGGTGATCAACTGAATTAACTTATTATTATTATTTAATTTTTAAGATTCTTCTGGATCAAATGAATCAAAAAAATTAATTTTTTTTTAAAAGTATGCCTTTTTAAAAAAAAATTATTGTCAAAAATAGCCTAATTGTATATAGGGTTGTAAGCACATTAAATAAAAAATAAAATAAATTTAAAGACAGATTTCATATAAATTATTAAGTCTGATTTATATTCTTTCAACTGTAAGAATTTCACGCCTATGTAAGAAATATGGAAAACAATCTCTTAAATTGTGTGTATTATGTACCTCGATTATGTACTTTTATAATATATGTTATATATTTTTGTGATTTATGTTATATATTTTTATGGTAAATGTTATATAAATTTTTGATAGGATTACGATAATTTATGATTTAAAAGTTAAGTCACATTTTAGGGTAATATTACACACTGTTTTGTTCAAATATTTTTTAAGCAAAAAATGTGTAGTATTACCACAAATGTTTAATTTTAATTTTGAATTATAAATTATTAAAACCATACTAAAAAAAAAATACTTAATATTTAGGATAAATTACAAACATGTCTCCTGATATTTACTTAAATTATAAATTACCTCATATGGTTCTAGAAATTACATTATGCCTCCTAAGATTTCTAATTTCATAACAAATAGGTCTTTTATTAATAAATCATCAAATTAATTAATAGTTTTTAATAATATTAAAATTTTATTTTAATTAATAATTCAAATAATTTTATTATTATATAGGTGAACAATTATAAATTTTATTTTTTTAATTAATTATGTTAAATAAAAAATCCTAACAGAAAAATATTTATAATTTTCTAAATCATAGAGGACAATTTATATTTTAAACAAATATCAAAAAATGTATTTATAATTTATCCTAACATTTTATTATAAAAATATCTAACATATACCACAAAATGCCTAATAATAGTGAGTCAAGAGCCTCTCCTTGCAGGCTCCTACTTGCGCCCGTCCTTGCAGGGTTTTCGGGCCTACTTTTAGGTCCAATTTTGATAATTCGAATCATTCATATTTTATGATTTATTCAGTATATCATACCTGTAAAAAATCAAATTGATCGGATATCAGAAAGTATGTGTTTGAAAAATTGAACTAAAAACTATTTTTTTAAAAAATTTAATAAACAGTTTTCTGAACATATGCTTTTTGATATCCAATCAACTTGATTTTTTACAAGTATAATAAATTGAATAAATCATAAAATATGAACGATTCGAATTATTAAAATTGGGTCTAAAAGTAGGCCGAAGGCCCTGCAAGGACGGGGCAATGAGAGGATCCTCGTACAATAATACTGCCTAATGCTGTCGTTGGTCATCCGTCATCCAAGCAAGCCTGCCACTGTCAAATAGAGGCGTAAATTACAACAATGATTCATCTCATTAAAAACATCACCACTAATAGCACTAATGTATTAAAAAAGTAAAAATAAAAAAATAAAAATACAACTCCAAGACCAAAACATCACATCATTAATGACGGGACCCACTGCCACCTAATTAGTGGGAGCACTAATTAGTACTCCCAAGCATTTTTCGTGTAAATTATTACCCCCCAAAAACCTATAAATTATAATAGGATAAATTACGCAGGCGGTCCTACATTTTATTTTTTTGTTATTTTGATTTTTATATTTTTAATTGATTTAATTTTGACTTTTAATTTTATATTTTATTTCAATTTACTCCAATTAAGGTCTTATTTGTCATAATCTAAAAAATTTAAAATGTCAAAAAGTTACTATACTATTTAAGTCACATCACCTCTCTACCAATCACTTCAAACCTAATTCATATTTCATAAAAAGTCAAAAAATACACTTATCTAGTTCATTTCAAACCATCCCTAAAAATGGGTGTGGTTGGTTTGTATTTTGAAACATGTTTTTGATACAAATTGTCTCAAAAAAAAAATTCAAAATTACTTCTCTCTATTACACATCAATCAATAACTTTTTTTCTCTCCTCTTTTTTTTTTAATCACTTTTTCTTTCACACATATCTACTTAACTATAATAAAATATCAAATCATCACAAACTCTTAAACTCCAAAAATATTTTCAAAATATACAACTAAATAAACCAAAAAAATTTCTAAATTCTCCTCAATTTTTTTTTATAAAAAATTTATCTCAAAACACAAACCAAACAAACCCAATATCTTTAGTGTTTTTTAAGAAAAATTATCACTAAATTTGTTGTAGTTAACTAACTGAATTGAGTAAATTTATAATTTTGTCCTTAAAAATATGACATGTGACACCTATGTACATATTTTCTATAAAAAAAAATGCTAAGAGTTGTATTAATTGGACTAAATTGATACAAAATCATAAATTCAAAATTAAATTTGAGCCAATTAAAAATATATGAACTAAAATAAAACAATGAGTAAAGTATAGAGATTATCGTCAAGAGTTGTTCATTATAATAATAGTAAAAAATTTAATAGAGATATTGATACACCGAGGTGTTGTTTGGAGAGTTACCAAAATAGTTTAAAAAATTAATAAATTATTAAAAAAAAATTATTTGTAAGTCCTATTAGGCAGACTTATGCTATATATGGTCCTACTAAAAAACTTATGTTTCCATAAGTCCTGTGGAAAA
This sequence comes from Camellia sinensis, assembly GCF_055761805.1. NCBI lineage: Eukaryota > Viridiplantae > Streptophyta > Magnoliopsida > Ericales > Theaceae > Camellia > Camellia sinensis. The sequence continues at coordinate 126,821,609 of NC_138968.1, read as the reverse complement.
TTTGTTGACACATTTACCCTCAATATTAGTTGTTAATATCATAAATAATAATAAAACCATATATAGGAAATTGAATGTTACCATAAATCATATTTATATAAACGTAACGTAACGTAACGTGACACCTACATAAACGTAATGACACCTATGATCTATGGTAACATATAAGAAATTGCATGTTACCATAGATCATATCTACATAAACGTAACGTAACGTGACACCTACATAAACGTAATGTGATGCCTATGATCTGTGGTGACGTTCAATTTTCTATATAAACGTAACGTAACGTGACCCCTACATAAACGTAACGTGACACCTATGAAACGTATTTATATGAAACGTACCAAAAAAATAACGTGTCTTTTCATTACCATATATCATATTTATATGAAACGTAACGTGACACCAACATAAACCAGTAAAATTTTCACATTCAATTTAAAAAAATAAAAACTCATTAAGTTTGCGAAACGTAACATGACACGTTACGTTACGTTTATGTAGGTGTCACGTTACGTTTATGTACGTGTCGCGTTACGAGACGTATATATAGGTCTCACGTTACGTTACATTTATATAAATGTTACATCACGTTACGTTTATGTAGGATCTTGTGGAATACATTCCTATCTAAATAGGACTTAAGACTCTATAATAAATTACACAGGACTTAGCCTAGCATAAATGTCTGAAAAAAGACTTACAAATAAGTTTCCCTTAAAAAAAATCCAACTCAATCTTTTTATTTTTTTACTTATTTTTTCATAAAAAAATACTTAAAAAATTAATTCACAAACATCATGATTAACTTGAATGGAGTTCATACCTTAATGTGGGGAGGGATGTGCACTTACAATTTTTTTTAACAATCACACTTATTTATAAACTGGAAAAAAGGGTGACTTATTCGCTTTTAAAAATATATACCTTTTTATTAAGTGATGGTTGTGTGAAAAAATATGAGTGTAGTTTGGAGAAATTTTTTATTAAGCCTAATTTGTGTGTATTTTTTTTTTAATAATATAGGAATATGTGACTACTTTGTCTTCTATTTTCAAACAAAAGAATTATGTAATTTTCTATTATTATTAGATAGACATATGATCACATAACTAAATAGACCTGCCAATTAACTTTGTTTATTTTATTTTTTATCCGCTTAACAATTAATACTACTTGATAGTTTGAATTCAGTGGGAATTCAACAATTATTATATACACATTGCGAGTTGTATGGAAATTAGTATATACATACAGACACACACACGTGTATATATATATATATATATATATTATTTTATTCATTGATAGAAGATGATTTACAAATTCAATGAAAATGTAATTACATCAAAATAATTACAGTCCAATAACTACAGTAGGCCAACATCAAAAAAAAAAAAATTATATATATATATATTCATAATAGAGGAAAAATTATTAATATTTGTCTTTGATAATAATTGACTTCCTAACCTCCCACGTATAAAAGGTGATCAACTGAACTAATTTAATTAACTAATTAAAAAGTTTGAGATGCGTTTGATTTTAACTAAGGAACTTTGCTTCAGACCCCAGTGGGAAGTACTCCCAGTGACCCCAATGCCACGTGTCGGCCTGGGGGTGGCTGAAAAAAAAAAAAAAAAAAAAAAAGAAGAAGAGTTTTTGCTGGCCAATCACAGCCGGCCCCCAGCACCCCCATTGGGGGTCGGAAGCTTTATTCTTAACTAAGTTGTAGGCATAATTTATTTTACATATTTACCCTTTCAGTTGTTGAAAAAAAATCACGACAGACCTTTATGGTAGAGATTTCACAAAAATTTGGTGGTCTCTCTTCCTTTAGTGCAATAATATATATGTTAAAGTACTTTCAAAATAATAAAAATTCCAAAACCTATCAATTTTATTTCCAGATGAGTTTGTCTTTAAAACCCTCATCTATGTGGGGCAAGTTGAGTTGTTGGCTAAGATTAAGCAAAAAAGTTATTGCACCTTGTTTAATGAAACTTGTTTGTGATAGCTCCATTTGTGACACATATAAGCTAGATTGTTTCTTTATGAGTCAACACAAACATGAACCATTTACATCAATAATAACTCCTTAACTAGCTAGCTATATATATCAACCATTCATTTTCCTTCAATCATCATCATCACAAAAAAGCATGCTCACTATGTTAATTTATTATAGTTGTATTTTCTTCTATGAGCCTCATTAATTATAGAGAAATGCTATGCTTGTTAATTAGTTCTTTATTTGGATGTAATCACTAGAGAAATAATTAATATACATATTTCAAAATGAAGCTGGGATCAATTTGGCCCTCTATAATTTTTGAAACTTTTTCACCGCAGAACAAATAAAGACGTATTGAAATTTTATGCTTTTTCTAGTATTTGCAATTACCTCGAGGAATTAGGAAAATATTTGGTCCAATTATCTTTTCAAATCAACTCTTAATTTAACAAAGTGAGATGAAGTACATGGTTATCAAAGTACATGGTTATTAAAAAGCAAGTGAAATTTTTGGTTGTGTTTTTTCAAAAATACTTTTTAGAAAATTCTACTTTCTTGTTTTTTGTGTTTTTTTGTTTTTACTTAATTTTTTTAATATTTTAAGCAATTTTTTTTTTACTTTTTAAACATACCTAACATAAATATACCTAAAAAGTAAAAAAATTGTGAAAAAACCTTTTAAAAATTCACTAAATACTAAAAATATAAAAAAAATACGAGAGTTCAATATATTTTTTGTATTTTTATGTATTTATTAAATTTTTAAAATATTTTTTTACAAAATTTTTACTTTTTAGATACATCTAAGTAAGGTGCATCTAAAAAAGTAAAAAAAATGTTTAAAATTTTAAAAATATTCACTAAAAACAAAAAAATACGAAAATCAAAAAAATGAATTTTCAAAAAACTTAATTCAAAAAACTCAAACCAAACACTAGAATTTATATACAAATTTAACTAGGAAATGGTATACAATAAAATCAAATCCAATAAGTAAAATAATCAAATTTGTTTGTCTCTCCTATCAAATCCCTCTTCAACGAGACTCTTGTGCATTGAGTCATCGTTGAAAATCCTTTTTAATATCTTGTTCAAGGCTTTTCTTAGTTGAATTAGTCATATTGATAAGGTTTTCCAAAACAAAATCAAGCTTTTTGCCTACTCAGCCCCACTAATTAAACAAGAACATGAGCTACCTTAATCAATTACAGCTTTTTATGTAGAGAGCACAGATGGGGGAGGGCATGAATAAAGATGCCATGTGATCAAAATAAATGGGGTGGGGTTCAATTTCAGCTACTCCCAAGGAGTCACTTCCACAATCTCAGCCCCATATTCCCAAAATTGAATTTAATAAATGATCAGGGAAAAAGAAAAAAAAGAAGAGAGAGATCTTTGGAGGTGTTAGACGTGTGACTCAATTTCCACCTAGATGTATTGTCATTGTTGGAAAAAAATAATTTTTTAGTAACTTTAATTAAATATTAAAGTAGGTCTCAACCATTTATTGTGACTTGGGTCCAAGTGGGTTTAGATACTTTGCAATGAGATCTTTACACCACAAATAGAATGACCAAAACCATTGAAAATTGAATGAGAAATTGCCCCATGAAGTTAGCTTCATGAAAGAGTTAATGGGTTTTGTAACTTCTGTCTTTATTGCAGAGTTTAATAGTGCATTAATGGGGTTTGTAACTCCTGCTTTTATTGCAGAGGTTAATGATGCATTAGTGACCAGCCATAAAGGCTGAAGGCACGTCACAATGGAACTGTTTCCCATCGTCATCATCTGCGGCCGATGTTGGATGCTAACATTTCTATGTCGTCACTGTCCAATTCCCACTTGACAGTAGTATTTGTTATGACCCAATTCAACAACCGGTCTCATGATTTATCCCTTTGAAGTTCAATCCGAAAGGCGCCTCTACAATAGAGGTGTATTGGTCTTATAAGTCTGTTCTAAATAGAATAAAGTATACCAATTGGTGTATTAACGGATGATATAGTATAATTTTAGAGGTTTTGAGTTTTTGTAATTTGTATAATAGGTAGAGTCTATAGTTTTGAAGTGATAATGCCATAGCATATGTTGATACGCTACTTGGTATATCAATTTCAATTGATACGTGTAGCACTACTGTTCTAATATCATTTGCAAATGATAAAGGATACCAACAGAGGAATTTATATTGGCAACTACTTTCAAGGTCAAAGTAGCTATGAATTGAAAACAAGATCAATGTGTTTGGATTTAAACAAATACCCTCATAATGGTTGAGTACAAGTTTGGATAAAAATAATGGTTTGCTTGTACGCCAATTGAAATTGTCAAACTACATGCGTAGCAAATTTTATTTTAATTCTTATAAACCAAAATTAAAAAGTTCTCTGAAAGCTACAAGAACACTCAAATGAAATAATTAATGATAATACATAGGACAAGCTAGATTCAGATAAAGAAATAAATTAAAGGGTAAATTGCAAACACATACTCTGAGGTTTACTTACAAATTACCTTATGTGGTTCCAAAAACTACATTATGCCCCCTAAAGTGGTTAAAAAATTTCATAACAAATAGGTTCTTTTATTAATAAATCTTAAAATTAATTAACAGTTTTTAATAATGTTAAAATTTTATTTCAATTAACAATTCAGATAATTTTATTATATAAGTGAACAGTTAGAAATTTCATTTTTTCAATTAATTTTGTTAAATAAATTTTTTTAATTGGGAGGTATTTATAATTTTTCAAATTATAAGGGACAACTCGTATTTTAAGCAAATCTTAGAGTGCGTGTTTGTAAATTTCCCTAAATTAAAACATGTAATAATATAGCATTTATTTTGAATGAAACTAGAGAGAGAGGTATGATGCTTTAGCCTCCGTTTGGGAAGTGGGTTGGCTTTTTGACTTTTTGATTTTTTTGGCTATTTAAGTCTGGACTCAAAACCTTGGTTTGGGAAGGGCTTTTTGGCTTTTTGATTTTTTTGACTTTTTTTGTGAGAGAAGAGTGTAATGATTATGGGTTGGATGTGATGTTTTGTCTGTTATGGCTCAAATAACCTATTCTGTCTTTTGTGACTTAAAAAGTCAAAAAAACCCAAATAAATTCTTCCCAAACGACACCTTAGAAGCCCAACAACTTTTGCATGCAACAATGGCACGCATTTACTTTTAATAGTGCAAAAAATAGCCATATCCCCCACAAACATCAGTCAACCCAAATTCTGCTCTTAAATACCAGCACTACTAAAAATATGAAAATGACATTCACATCTGTAACTACAGAGGAGCTTTCTGTTAATATTTTGAATTGAATAATGATATATAAACAAATATATATATATATATATATATATAACACAATAATAACAATATTTAAATAGTACACATTAATGTATGTTTGAAAAAAAATATATATATATATATACAGCAAATAAAAATGTATACAAAACGATGCATGTTGAGATATGAGCCCATCACTTTAGAAATAAAAATTCATTGAGATATCTTTTATTTACAAACAACACTGTCATGTCATTCTAGTAACAAATTTTGTATAAACAATGTGGAATTATAGGATTTTCCTTTTGATTTTTGTATTAGTTTCTACAAAAATTTACTTGCCTTGAAAGACAACTGTAAAATGATATGTGGTTGTACGGGAAAGAAATAAACCTTCTCGTATAATCCTGTTCGTCAATTTCGCGTTCCTCCAAACGTCGTCGCTTTACTCCCTGAAAACACAAACGTGAGCTAGCCGGCGGGTATGTGTCGGATACCTCTCCGATGTCTAAGTCAGCAAAATAGACAAATAGACAAAAGTTCTGTGTATTCAAGAATCAAAGTTGTGTTACCTCTCCATAGGTGATGTTATGAGCTTTTATAGGTTCCGCGTGGCACAATCCTAGTAGGATTCTTACTCCTCCATAAAGAGTCCTCCTAGGAATCACATTCTTGAAAGATAATGCTTATCCTTCAACACCACCCTCACTGCTTAAACCAAGTGAGATGGTTTTACCTAGGTCAGATGTCAATACGACCGGGATAAGATGGCCGTGCTAAAGCCGCAGAATAGACCGAGCTCCACCTAGCTCGGTTCTTCCTTTCACTGCGTGTACCTTGGTTTCTTCTGTACAAACCATACTAATCCATAGTGTGCTTAGGCCGTGCTAACGAATGGCTAGGTTTGACCGAGCTAACTGCATTATGCCACGACCGGGCTAACTCTGAGTGCGGTGACCGGGCTATCCGCAAATCTCTCATGGACCGGGATAACAATAAGGCTTTCTAGGACCGGGCTAACTCCAAGACTTTCTTGGACCGGGCTAACGGCAAGACCCTTTTACTCCTCCCTTCTTACTGTGGCCCACAGCGGCCCATTATCCAGCTCGACCCAATTTATATATAAATTACCCTCCCAATTGCCCCTTAATTCCATCTATATAGCATGATAGGGATTACCTGTTACCAGCCGAACTAAAAAAAACCTTTAGCCTACCAACCGAGCTAAATTTTTTAGCTTTACAGCCAAGCTAAATTCACACTGGGCCCTATCTGTCCGGTCAAAACGTCTCTTCAATCGCAGCAACTGAATCGCTTCTCATTCCAAGGACACGTGGCAAACTCTCATTGGCCACATGTAGCTGTCACGCCGTCTTCGTACCTCATGTTTTGTGAACAGTCCCGCCATTTCCTTTCCCTCTTTTCACAAAACCAAAACCCTTGGTTTTGAATCAATCATTTCGCTATTCACCTTCTCTCTCTCTCTCCTTTGCTTCTGATCTTCCATTGCTTCTCAAACTTGCAACTGCAAAGCTCGTGAATCCCTCCAGTGCTGTTTCCAACTTCCAGTTCCTTCCTCTTCATCTGGTAAGCTACACAGATCTGTTCTATTTTTCTTGTTTTCGCACTTGTTTAATCCACAGCATATTGTTTGTGTTTTTGCAAAACACATGTTTTCCATTTTTTGTTCTGCCTTGCGTTTGCTGGGAAAAAACCTTGTAAGAACCATTTGTATTCACGAAATAATCTGCAGAACATTGCATTTGATCCAGAATCACCATGTAACCGAACTAGGAAGTTGTTTGTAGTTGATGTCAGTCTGGCCGGACTAACCAACCGAACTAACACTTCGCGCTATATTAGTAGTTTCAACAAGTCAAACCATCTTTTGATTCAATTTAGCAGAGCTATCGAACCGTAGTAGGTCTGCGCAATAGTGTGCTTGAATACCTTAACCACGACCGAGCTACAACTTGGGGCTAAACCAACCCTCTTAGTTTGGACCGAACTAAGAACGTTGCCCCTAGAGGCTCAACCAGGCTAAAAACCGCCTGCTCAAACCGAGCTAAGATCCGTAGCATTTCACCTAGCCGTGCTAGGTCTTCAATTTTCTTGCCTTTGTTTCTTTCAGCACGGTTCAATCGATCTGTGCTTAACACCTTTGTTTTTCATTTTGCAGACTTAGGCTGTCCAGGCACTCCTTTGAGTGCTCGATCGAGCTACTCAGCATCACTCTTCGACCAAGCTAACACTCCAGTTTAATTTATTCATAACTTTAAGTCACAAATGGGAAAGAATAGGTTCTTAGTGAGCTCACCAGGGGCCATAGCCGAATTCCGAAAGGATTACAATATACCTGATGATGTACACTTGTCCTTAGCCGCACTAAATACCACACCTTGGGGAAACCCAGGCTTTGTTCCAATTACCCTTCTATCCATAGTAAAAACTGGACTAAGATTTCCTGTACAGCCTCTTCTCTGCGAATTCCTTAGGCAGACCAACCTTTGTCCAACTCAACTTTCCACCAATTCTTACCGTATAATAAATGGTATTGCCAAGCTAAACTGCCGGGCTGGCCTTAACCTCGGTTTAGCCGAGCTTTTCCATCAATATCCTATAGGCTCCGCCGAAGATGGATGGGTCTATTATTTAAGAATAAGACGCCGACGTGAAAAGATAATAAAAGATACTCCTGATAAAGATATAAATGATGACGATTTCCTTTGGATATTTGGAAATTTTGAGTACTACCAAGCCCAAATCCCTGGCGACAGAATAAATTGGAACAAGGGTGTAGCCTGTAGGGTTACCTCGGCTCCATTGTATGTTGTCTTTTACTCCGGTTTTCACTTCTGGAACCGAACTAACTTTTGTTGTTCTCTCTTTTTTGCAGATTTGAACTTCCTTAAGTCCCAATACAGCTACCCCAACTTGAATATACTTCGCGCCGCCCTGCGATATCCCAACCAAAGTTGGACCGAGCTATTGGACTTTTAGCCAACCTACCGATATAGTGGCAGACGGAAGACCAAGGTAACTGACTTCTTATTGGAAGTCTCTTCTGAACCGAACCCAAACTTGCCCCAAATCAGATTGATCCCCTTAACCGCTGAGCAAGAGATGGCCAAAAAATGAGTTGTGAGGGCCCTTTTGACCGAAACAAACCAAGCCGAGGTACCACCAGCAAGCCTACCCCAAGAGACCGTGGTGGCCTTACCGATACATCAACCCTCTTTATCTCATCCAAACAAGCATGCTCGGACTTCCACGACTGAGCCACGCCTTGTTGACGAAGAGGATACCATTCCTCCACCAAGCCCTCTACGAAGCCCACAACCGGAGCGCTCTGACTGAGCTAACTCTTCCAAGTGGGCTCCAAAAATTACTTTTCAGAACCGTCCTATACGGGATACTAACTCGGTGGTCGTTGAAAAAGATCACCTAATGGCCTTTAATCTGGCCAAAAGTGTTTGCCTTCCACCTGATATGGAGCACCACGACCACCTAACCGAGCTAAAGGCACTTCGCTCATCCATAAAATCCATGGTGCTGGTAAGTAGCTCTCTTGTTTATCTTTCAAATTCTTACTTTCTGCTCGGTCGTACTTAAAAAAGTTTATTTCCATCCCTTTGTAGGCCATACAGAAGAACCATATCGCTCATAAGCGAGTGTTGGAGCTTCGAAAAACAACAAGGCAGGCTATGGCCGAAGTAACTGAAAAAACTGCCGAGCTAGAAGAGGCCAGGAAGCAGCTGGCCGAGCTACGAACCGAGAATGGTCATCTGATCGGTCTTGTTAGCTCGGCTAAGGCGGACAAACAAAAGGCTGCAGCCGTGATAAAAGACAAATATTTGCGCGAGCTGGCCAAGCTTGAAGGAAAAAAGGATGCCGAAATAACCAAGCTTGAAAAGAAGCTGGAGGATGCGGAGAACCTCGGTTTCAAGGAAGGGGAGGCTCTTTACATTAAGCAATGCGAGGCGGCCAAAGACTTATTCTTTAAATGTAGATGGAGGGCGGCCATGGCACAACTCAGTCATGGGCCAGAGACTGAGTTCTTCAACCCTCCTCCGTATTTTATCTTGGGTTCGATGACGGAGTACGCTTCTGCCATTCAACAGCAATTTCTCTAGGCTGAGGATGACGAAGAAGAGACCGAGCCAAACAATACCCTGGTTGTTAATGACCCTGCTGTTCAATCAGCTCAGTTGGAGCCACTGGTTGAAGATCTGACGACCGAACTGCCAGATGAGACCAGGCTACCAGATGAGACCGGCCTCCGAGTTGATCTTGACACGGAAATAGATGACCTTTTTGCTTAATCTCTGTATTTTCGTCTTTTTGCTTTTTGACAAGAAGTTGTAACCGGGCTAAGGTCCCACCTTGTGTATTCAATTTGCACTTAATGAAATCCTCTTTTGTTTTAACTGTTATCTCGGTTTACTTCCATGCTGGTACTTGCTTTTTAACTGTAATCTGAATGAAGTATAACCTTCTCTTGCCGAGATACTTTATCCCGGTCTTTAGCTTTCCAATCTATCAAGCCATAGTTGCCAACCTCTTCAGCCTAGATTATTATCTCGGCTGAAGAACAATAAGTGTTGGTTTTTTCAGCCAACTACTCTTCAGCCTGACTCCTTATCTCGGTTGAAGAGGACTAAGTGTTGGTTTTTCCAGCCAAACACTCTTGTAGCCTGGATCCTTATCCTGGGCTTAGGAAGGGTGTTGGTTATTCCGACCAACCTCTAAGTTGGTTTTTCCAGCCAAACGTCCTGCAGCCTCGATCCTTATCCTGGGCTTAAGAGGGGTGTTGGTTATTCCAGCCAACCTCTAAGTTGGTTTTTCCAGCCAACCTAGAGTAAAGTGTTTGGTTTTTCCAGCCAAACGTCCTGCATCCTAAATCCTTATCCTGGGCTTAGGAGGGGTGTTGGTTATTCCAGCCAACCTCTAAGTTGCTTTTTCCAGCCAACCTAGAGTAAAGTGTTTGGTTTTTCCAGCCAAATGTCCTGCAGCCTGGATCCTTATCCTGTGATTAGGAGGGGTGCGCAGTTGGTTATTACGGCCAATTATGCTTTCTATTTTCCTAACTCACTAAAATAATCTTTTACAGAGGAAACAGCTATACTGAAAAGAAACTGCTTGTTTTATTGAGAAAGGAAAAAACTACAAATACTTGGAAGAAAAGCTAAAAATAAAATAACTTGAGATTGGCAGTGTTCCACGTCCTTGGAATGGCTTTGCTGTCTTCATCTTCCAAGTGGTATACCCCTTTTCCTGCTAATTCAACCGCTTTGTATGGTCCTTCCCAATTGGGCCCTAACTTGCCATCTCCGAGTATCAAAGTGTTTCTCATTACTTTGCAAAGTACCCAATCTCCAATCTTGAACTGTCTTGGATGCACTATCTTGTTGTATTTCCTTGATAACTCTTGCTAGTATGAGGCGATGTAAATCAGTGCTCTTTCTCTTCTTTCTTCCACAAGGTTGAGCTCCAATGTGATGGCTTCTCCATTTAGGTCTGGATCAAAATTTTCACTTCTGATTGTAGGGAGGCCGACTTCCAATGAGATTACTGGTTCCATGCCATAGGCCAAAGAAAAAGGTGTTTTCCCAGTAGATCGACGAGGTGTGGTACGGTAAGCCCATAAAACATGAGGGAGCTCTTCAGTCCACTTGCCCTTTGCTTTTTCTAGCCTTTTCTTCAATCCATCCAAGACAACTTTGTTTGATGCTTCTGCTTGGCCGTTTGCTTAGGGGTAAGCCGGTGTAGAATTGTAGAACTCTATCTTGTACTCTTCACAAAAGCCTCTAAAAATTTTACCGTCGAACTAGGTGCCATTGTTTGATATTAGAGCTTTTGGTATGTCAAACCGAGTAATGATATTCTACCAGACGAACTTCTTCACATCTTTCTCCTTTATTGATGCTAGTGCTTCTGCCTCCACCCACTTTGTAAAGTAGTCTGTTGTTGCTAGAAAGAACTTCCTATTGCCGGGTGCTGTTGGGAGTGGCCCTACTATGTCCAAGCCTTACATTGCGAAGGGCCATGGGCTAGTTAATGGTAGAAGTTCTCTGGCTGGCTGATGTATTTGGTGTGCGAACTTCTGACATTTCTCACACCTCTTTACACACTTCTCTAAATCTGCTTGTATGTATGGCCACCAATATCCTTGCGAAATGGCTTTGTAAGCTAATGATCTTCCTCCTTGGTGGCTTCCGCATACGCCTTCATGTATCTTGAACAAGAATGCTTCAACTTTGCTAGGATGGACACACTTTAGATAAGGTCCTGTGAAGGATTTCTTGTACAAGGCCATTGATGGGGAGAGCCAAAATCGCTGTGACTTTGCTCTTATTTTGTTGGCCTCTTTCTTCTCTTCTGGTAGGACGCCGTCTTTTAAGAATGCTATGATGGGATCCATCCATGAAGGGCCTAGTTCGGCGCAACATACTTTTTCTACTTCAGGTTCTTCAATGCTTGGTCTTGGTAAGTAGTCAATCAGTAGCGGATATGGAACGAATGTATCTGCCATTGAAGCAAAGCCTGCTAGTTCGTCCGCTCTACTGTTCTCTTCCCTACCAATCTGTTCTATCCGCACTATTTCAAATTTCTTGATCTTTTTTCTGACTAATTCTTGGTACTTAGCCATCCTATTGTCTTTTGCCTCATAGTCACCTGAAATTTGGTTTACCACCAGCTGTGAGTCACTGTAAACCATTAGCTCGGTAGCCTTCATGTAGGATGCTGATTTTAGTCCTGTTAAAAGTGCTTCATATTCCGCCTCGTTGTTTGATGCTGGGAATCCAAGGTTGACTGCTTGTTCCACTACTAGGCCATCTGGTGAGATGAGAACTATGCCGAGTCCTGCTCCGTGCCTGTTGGATGCTCCATCCACAAAGAGCTTCCACATCTCTCCTACGAATAACTTCCAGCAGGTAGAGGGATCGGATAATGCCTTGGGGTCCTGAGTGTTGCTGGTGTTTTCTTTCAAGTCCATGCTTGCTGTTTGCCCCTCATTATCTGGTTGTACCAAGTCTTCATTTATTGGCGAATCTTTGCTTGGTGTAGCATGCTTTGCTTCTTTTTCCCTTACTTTACTCTGGTCTGCCTCAGGGTATGACTGGATATCCTGCACCAGGGGTTGCGCTATTCCGTCGTCAACTTCTAACCCTAGTTCAGTTGTATCGGTCAGGTCAATTGGGCAGATATGATGACTTCCTGGGGTGAATTCTGTGACAAAGTCTGCCAAGGCTTGGGCTTTTATCGCGGTTCTAGGTTGGAACTTGATGTCAAATTGTCCCAACTTCACTGCCCACTTCAAGATTCACCTAGAAAAGTTTGCCCTCTCAAACAGAGCTTTTAATGGGAAAACTGTGAGGACGATTATGGTGTGGGCGTGAAAGTAGTGCGACAACTTCCTTGATGCCATCATCAAGGCTAAGGCCAATTTTTCCAATGGTAAGTACCTGGTTTCCACGCCCAGCAATGTCATGCTGACATAAGAGATGGGTAGATGTTGGATTCCTTCCGCTCGGACCAACACTGCGCTAATTGTGTGCTGTGAGACTGCCAGGTACAAAAATAGTTCTTCTCCAAGTATTGGGGTCACTAGCAGTGGTGGAGAAGACAGGTATTCTTTTAAACTTTCAAGGGCATGGTCGCATTCTTCATCCCACTGAAATTTGGCCTTCAATGCTTGAAAGAATGGTCGAAATCTGTCTGATGACCGACTTATGAACCGGTTTAGCGCGGCTGCCATACCGGTGAGATGCTGTACTTCTTTTACTGAGTTGGGCCTCTCTAGATCCTGGATTGCTTTGATCTGAGAGGGGTCTGCCTCTATACCACGGTTGGTTACCAGGAAGCCTAGGAATTTACCAGATCCTACGCCGAACACACACTTAGATGGATTAAGGCGTAACTTGTGTTTCTTCAGGATCTGAAACATCTCACCTAGGTCCTTGAGATGTTCACTCTTGTCCTTGCTCTTGACCACCATGTCATCAATGTAAGCCTCCATTGTTCTGCCTAACAATGGTTCAAACATCTTGGTGACCATCCGTTGAAATGTTGCCCCTACATTCTTTAGGCCAAAGGGCATGACCTTGTAGCAGTACAGTCCTCTTGGTGTTGTAAAAGACGTGACCTCCTGGTCTGGTTCATACATAGCGATCTGATGGTAGCCTCTGTACGCATCGAGGAAGCTAAGGCAGTTGTGTCCTACCATCAAATCTACCAGTTGGTCTATCCGTGGAAGGGGAAAGCTGTCTTTTCGGTATACCTTGTTGACCGTTTTGTAGTCTACACAGACACACCATTTTCCATTCTTCTTAGGCACTACCACCGTATTGGAGATCCATCTAGGGTAGTGCACCTCTCTGATAGCTCCTGCTTTTAATAAGTTTTCTACTTCTTTAGCCATTATCTCGGCATGGTGGAGTGCCGATTTGCGAGTGCGCTGTATAACTAGTCTGGCAATTTGGTGGACATTCAATTGGTGACAGATGAAGCTTGGGTCAATGCCAGGCATGTCATACGGCGTCCAGGCAAACGCTTCAATGTTAGAGGTTAAGAATTCCACGACCTTTATTCTCTTAGTGTTGGACATAGATGAGCCAAGCAAAAAGAACTTATTCGGGTTCTTTTCATCTATTCTTACATGTACCAAGTCTTCCACTGCCTTTTGTTCAACGGCTTTGCCAACATCCGCAAACAATTCATTATTTTCGGGCTCTTCTACCATTTGAACAAACCCCTTGGCAGCTCGGCTGCCATTTACTGTGACGAAGCATTGCTTGGACATAATTTGGTCTCCATAGACCTCTTCAATTCCTCCGACTTCGTTGGGGTACCGCATGACTTGATGGTATGTTGACGCTACCGCTCTCATGGCGTGCAGCCATGTCCTTCCCAAGATTATGTTGTAAGTGGAGGGCACTTTTAATACCTAGAATTTCACTTGTTTAGTCATTCTTCCAGCTCTGACTGGGAGGATTATCTTGTCGACTGGCCATTCTAGCATTGAGTTGAACCCGATCAGGGGAGATACGGCGGGTGCCAAGTCTTTGTCCTTCAATTTCAACTGTTTGAAAGTTTCGTAGTACATTATCTCACATGAGTTTCCTTGGTCAATCAAAATTTGCTTGACGTCATAATCCTTGATGCGAAGAGTGACGACCAGTGCATCGTTGTGAGGGCAATATATCATTTCCAAGTCTTTGTCTGAAAAAGACATGGCATTCGTGGCCTCTGTTTTTCCCTTTGGGCTGCGCACTTAATACCTCCCTTAAATGCTTAGCCTTCTTTATCATGCCCCCTGAGTTCACATACTCGCTTAGGCTCGAATACCCTATGTATTACGTTTATCATGCCTTGAGGTGGGGCGTCATTCGGTGTTCCGTTTGGGTGGTCGTGCTTTTGGAGGGCTGGCTGCGTCCCTCCTTCTATGTACCGGTCTAAGTGACCAGTTGCCACTAACTCCTCTAGATGCTGCCTCAATGGTGTGCAATTTTAAGTGCGGTGCCCCTTTTCCTTATGGAAGGTGCACCGAGATCTTTTGTCGTAGTCCTTCTGAGCTTCTCCTAATTTAGTTGGCCATTTGACGAAAGGTTCATCGCGTATCTCACTGAGAATCCGGTAGATTAGTTTCTTGAATACTGTGATAATGGCAGTGCGGACTCTCAACCATCTTTTATCTCGGTCCTCTTCGTTGTCTCACCTGCCTCGTCCATTTTTGCTTTGACGCTCTACCGTATTGACCTTTGCCATAGTCTTCTTTTCTAGTGTTGCTGTCGTACCAGATTTTGCCTTGGCACGGGAGCCATCCTCCTCCACCTGAATATGTTGGTGCACTCTCTCCATTAAGGTTTCCATCGTGAAGGGTGGAGTCATTGTAATGGAATCCCTCAATCTATTTCCGGCTGGAAGTCCTTTTTTGTATTGTGCAATGGCAAGATTGGTGGGGCAGTCCCCTATCTGGTTGAACGTCTCCTAGTAGCGACTGTTGTAGGACCTCAATGTTTCTTTGTCCCCCATGTCAATGGAGAGTAGCTGATCAATCTCCACTGGCGTCTTGGTGTTCATTCTGAATCTTGTCACAAATGCCTCTGCTAATTACACCCAGGAGGCTATGCTGCCTTCTGGTAGCCTTTCGAACCAGGTTAAACCTAGGTCGCCAAGGCTGGATGGGAATAGGATGCACATCAAAGCTTCGTTCCGCCGGTATACTGCCATAACCTGGCGAAAGTGGCTTAGGTGCATGTAAGGGTCTGTCTTCCCTTCATACGTGGTAAATTTAGGCTGGATAAAGCCTGAGGGTAATAGTGCGTTCTCAATCACCGGAACGAACGGCGAGCTATGTGGTCTTGCCAATGCTTTATCTGTTGGTTCGTAGGCAAGGTGTGGTATTGGCATTCCAACCTCGACCCTTCCATGTGTCCGAGGAGTCAACTGCCGAAGGGCTGAAACTCTGTGCGGGTCGCATGCCCTGGCATCTTCCTTCTGTCGCGCCCTTTGTTCAAGCACTGTCCGTAAATCGGACGATCTAGGCAACTCTGTCTGCCTGGATGATGTCTGATGCGTATGTGAGGGCCGATAGGTACTTCCCTTAGTGTAAGACCTCGATGATCTCGTTCTCTCAGACCTGGAGTAACGAGTTCTGGAAGTCCTTGATTGAGTGTCGCCTGTCCTGAGGCTTCTACTCTCTACTTGCAATGGTGTGGTATGCCTACCACTATCTTCTGAGTGGCGAGGAGGCGTATTGCCTTTGCGCCCCTCTCCTGTCGCCACCCTTTTTCCCTTGATCTGGCGCTTCATGGCCTCCATGTCCGCCGCCATCTTCCTTATTAGTTCATCTTGCTCTTTTACGCGATCCTCTAGAGCTTGAGGGTCAATTCTTCGCCTTTGCCTTTCAGGACTTTGTAAGCGAGAGGGACGAGGGCTGTTATTCCGCCTCCCCCTTGTATCCCTCTGGGGATTCTGTCGTTGAGGCTCTAAGTCCGCCATGGGAGGGATAGAGGGTAATCCTTCGCGCCCCCCACCCCCCTCTGGGGTTTGTCCGTCGATGGCGGACTGCAGCAAATCTTTGTTGTGCGCTATTCAATTAGCGAGGGAAACTTGATCAAGAGGTTTTGTTTCTTGTCTGATCTTCCCATAGACGGCGCCAATTGTACGGGAAAGAAATAAACCTTCTCGTATAATTCTGTTGATCAAGTCCGCGCTCCTCCAAACGTCGTCGCTTTACTCCCTGAAAACACAAACGTGAGCTAGCCGACGGGTGTGTGCCGGATACCTCTCCGATGCCTAAGTCAGCAAAATAGACAAATAGACAAAAGCTCTGTGTATTCAAGAATCAAAGTTGTGTTACCTCTCCATAGGTGATGTTATGAGCTTTTATAGGTTCCGCGTGGCACAATCCTAGTAGGACTCTTACTCCTCCATGTAGAGTCCTCCTAGGAATCACATTCCTGAAAGATAATGCTTATCCTTCAACACCCTCCTCACTGCTTAAACCAAGTGAGATGGTTTTACCTAGGTCGGATGTCAATACGACCGGGATAAGATGGCCGTGCTAAAGCCGCAGAATAGACCGAGCTCCACCTAGCTCGGTTCTTCCTTTCATTGCGTGTACCTTGGTTTCTTCTGTACAAACCATACTAATCCATAGTGTGCTTAGGTCGTGCTAACGAATGGCTAGGTTTGACCGAGCTAACTGCATTATGCCACGACCGGGCTAACTCTAAGTGCGATGACCGGGCTATCCGCAAATCTCTCCTGGACCGAGATAACAATAAGGCTTTCTAGGACCGGGCTAACTCCAAGACTTCTTTGGACTGGGCTAATGCCAAGACCCTTTTAATCCACCCTTCTTACTGTGGCCTACAGCGGCCCATTATCTAGCTCGGCCCAATTTATATATAAATTACCCTCTCAGTGGTGATTTAGGTTTGACAAAGTTTGATATGAAGATTCAATTCTTCCTTTGAACTATTATTTATAGATGTAACAATTTCTTTGATCATCCGGTAACCATTTATGCTGTGTTTGGTTAGAGGATTTGGGGAGAGATTTGGAAAGGGAAATGAAAAAGGTAGGTGAAATGTAAATAAAATATGCCTATATTTCACATAGTTTCACACACCTTTTCTGTTTCCCTTTCCAAATCCCCTAATCAAACACAGCATTAAGGGGCAACAACTGCTTCGCACAACTTCCATGATTTTCCTTCATGTCTCTACTTTGATGCATGCTTTCTTCATTGTTTTAAATTCAAATTTCCTCAACAATTGCTGAGATAACTTCCTCCAACTACTATTCTTCTAGGATTTATCTTGTATTTGAATTGTCTATCTCACAACCCTTTAATTTGCCGCATGTCTTATTTTTATTGGACAATTTTTAATTTGGATTTTCATACCAAACATCACAAAGTAGCACAAGTCTCATAATCAACTGCCACAAAATTTGATAACTAAATTCACCACAAATTTACTTTCACAAAACTTCATAATTTCGCACTAAAATATTTCATAACTATTATAAAACTTTAAAAAAGGGAGTAATACACAATTTTAAGATCTTCATTTAACATGCTAGTACTATTTACATAATAAATATCTTTGAATGAGACATGACCTAGTATTATTAGATCACGTGCATTATTAAGTTTGTTGTTTGAGTATGGTCAATTATATACATGACCCTAGTTTATCAAATGTCATTTTCTTGATATTGTTATTAGACATTTATGAAAATTGATGTTTTAATTATAGTGGAAGAATAGTCAATATTGATAAAGATTGACAAAACACCATGCCATGATGCTGATCGGGAAAAAAAAATTCAGCTTGTCTCAAGTTAAAATTAAGACTGAATTCGTCCAGTTTGGCTCATAGGGTTTATTTTTTGGACCCGTTTTGATAATCTGAACCGTTCAATGTGTAGAACTCGTTGAGTACTACATGCCTGTAAAAAATCACGTTGATCGGATATCAATATCTATGTAATCAAACCAGTTTTGTATAAAAAAAATGACGGTGAAAAAATTAACGGTTGATAAAAAAACTGTTTTGTTCACATAGCTATTGATATCCAATCAACGTGATTTTTTACAGGCATATAGTACTCGGCGAGTTCTACATATTGAACGGTTCGGATTATCAAAACGGGACCCGTGGTGGGCTCCCACGAACCCAACAAAATGGTCCAATCTAATTTTGGATTGGACCAAAGCCACTGCCAAAAAGAAAACACCATGCCATGATCAATAAGTTAATTGATTTTAATAATTGGGTGAAATACTAATAAATTTCAAATAAAGATTTTATGAATTGTTTGGTCTTTTCTTTTTTCTTATAAACCCAAAGATCTCATTCTAGTATGAATTACATATAGGACCAATCATAAACGCACGTGTGTTTTGTGTTGAGAGACAAATGTAACTTTTCTCATAATATTGAAATTACTAAACGTAACACTTCAAAAAAATTCATTAGTGTACTTTTCCAAGCATAACACTTCAATATAACACACTAAAAATCTCTTTAGTGTATGTTTCTCAAATGTAATAATGTAACATTCTAAAAAAACTCCTCAGTGTATTTTTTCCAAACTCAACACTTTAATCAATATAACACACAAAAACTCTGTAATGTGTTTTTTCCAAACGTAATATTCTAATGTAATACATTCCAAAAAAACTTTTTAGTGTGCTTTTATCAAATGTAACACTTCAATCAATGTAACACACAAAAACTCTTTAGTGTATTTTTTTCCAAATGTAGCACTCTAATGCTTCACAACTAACACTTCAGCCACAAACCCCCCAAAAAGAATCTTCCGTACGTCACCTTTCCATTTTCATCTCAAAAACGAATTAGAAAATTAAAAAAAAAAAGAATCATAAAAGGACATTAACTTAAACTCAAATGGCACCAAATCAAATAAATATAATCTTTAAAAAAAAAAAAAAACTAATTGATTTATAAGAAAATTCTTAAGACTAAATTGATCAACATTCATCCATAGAGGATTTACGGATAAATTTTCATCGATAATAATTTAATGCAAAAACTAGCTTTTAGGGTTGATTCTGATTTCAGAAATCACAACTATGGTAATCAAATAACATCTTACAAATATATGGAATAAAATCATATATGGAACTTTTACCATACACATCTTTAAAAACGGTATATTATTTTTATTACATTATATACGTTACAATATTTTTTAAAAATAATTTTATATGTATATGTATAAAATATAAAATAAATTACATTAATTTCTCATAAGATTATGAGAAAATATATTAAACTTTACAAATTTAGCACAATTATATTATATTAAGTTTCTTATGATTTTAAATATATACCTCTTAATTTTCTTTATCAATAATTCGTTAGTTGTATAGATAAAAAAAATAAAATTTGATATTGTCATATTTTTTATACTGACATTCATATTTTATACTTATTCACTGTAATATTTGTATTAATTCTATCATTTTAACCTTACTAGACCTCATTTGGGAACAGACTAATTTAATAAGTTTTTGATTGTTTTGTTAAAATATGAGGCCAAAAAAACTCGTATGTTTGGGATGACTTTTTAGTTTTTTACGAAAAAATGTGTAAAAAGTAGAGAAAAAAGAATTTTTTTGACTTTTTGGTATAGGTTGTTAGCTTTTTAGTTTTTTTAGTGATTTTTTTGACTTTTAGACTAAAAATATTGCCAAACGAGGCCTAAATGAGATATAAATGTAATTATGTCAAATTCTAAGGGTTTATTTATTTATTTATTTCTAAATCTGAGTATAACATAAATAATTTAATTAAAATTTCTATAATAGTATATATTATTTTGAGAAAATATTTGATTTTTTTTTCAGTTCAAGGGCTTGAATAATTGGAAGCCCAAAATTTCTGATTGGAGTACAGTTATATCGAGTGCCCGGGGAGCGGATCCTCTAGAGTGAATTCTCTGGAGTGATCTCCTAAAGTAGTTGATCGAACGGCTTAGAATAAAACTCACCAAAACGACGTCGTTTTGGTGAGTATTTTGAAAAAAAAAAAAAAAAAAATCAGATTTTTGAAGGTTTTTTTACAGATCAACAATGGCTTCCATTGTTCATCATCATCACAACCCAAAAACCCAGATCAGATTAACTCTCTCTCTCAAATCCATTCTCTCCATCACCCTCCTCATTCTCTCTCTCTCCTCCCCCACTCTCTCTCTCCATAAACGACTTCACCAAATCCGACAGATCCACCGCCGTCTCCGGTGGTGAGTACTTGCTTCCGCTACTCTCGCAGAGCCTAGCGCCACTTCATCAAACGCCTCCGCCACCCTCTTGAACCTCGCTGCCATTGTTGATCTGCAAAAAAACTTCAAAAAATCTGATTTTTTTTTTTTTTTTTTTTTTCAAAATACTCACCAGTGGGGGAGGAGGGTGATGGAGAGAATGGATTTGAGAGAGAGTTATTGCTGTGATACGGAGTTGAAAGAGAGTTTGATTGGGTTGTTGGGTTGTGATGATGATGAACAATGGAAGCCATTGTTGATCTGTAAAAAAACCTTCAAAAATCTGAATTTTTTTTTTTTTTTTTCAAAATACTCACCAAAACGACGTCGTTTTGGTGAGTTTTATTCTGAACCGTTCGATCAACTACTTTAGGAGATCACTCCAGAGAATTCACTCTAGAGGATCCGCTCGCCGAGTGCCCGTTCTCGCTCAACTGTTCACTTTCTCTCTCTAGAATGAGAGGCTCCCTACCCTAGGTAGCTCCTCTACGTTTTTTTTAAGGGTGCAACTCGGACGGGTTTGAGGGGGTTTGGAGGTTGTCCAAACTCAGCTCAAGTTGTCATTTTCTTCACGGTTCCTTATCGGGAGTTTTGGGAGGTGTCATTTGTAGGTGAGATCATGGAAATTGATTTGAACTCCATTGAACTGGTGGATGGGCCTGACGCTCGGGATGAAGTTTCTCAACGGTTTTTGCTGGGAAAATTTTTAGGATCAAAGCCATTGAATAAACAAGCAGTCTCCTCAATCATTCATGGGGCTTGGAAGGTGAGAGATTCCTTTTCAATCACTATATGGAATGATAACCTGTTTCTTTCACCTTTGAAGATGACGAGGATAGACAATGGGTTCTGGAGGAAGCCCCTTGGTCGGTTATGGGCAATCTGATGGTCCTCAAACCTGTGGAGATTGGGAGTCCAGTATCTCAAATGGACTTTACTTGGAGCCATTTCTGGGTTCAGGTACATGGTCTGCCCGTGGAAAAGATGACAAGATCAAATGGAGAAACTATAGGGAAGAGATTAGGGCGTCTCTTAAGGGTGGATGGGCATTGTGAGGGACTTCTCCTTAACAGAAGTTTCCTTCGAATACGAGTGGAGCTAGATGTTACCAAACCACTGCCCAGACGTTTCTTTTTAAAACAGTTTGGTAACTTTATAGGGGAAACAAAAGAGCTATGGATTGATTTCAAAATAAAAAAACTTTCAGATTTTTGTTTTGATTGTGGTCGTATAGGCCATGATCGGAATAGTTATAAGTTTGATACTCGGGGAGGAAGGCAGAACATCAAGGTATGGACCTGAGTTGAAAACTGAGATCACAAGGAGTTATGGGTTGTCGGTGGAGCACTACAAGAAACAGGTGGAAGAAATGAAGACCAGAAGCAGAGCTACGCTACACTGACCAGTGGTAAACAACCAGGGCCCATTGGTTTCACCTGCGCGTGGCGACAAAAAAGAACCTTTTCATTTTCATTGCTCCATTGTTCCGAATGAGAATTGTCAGATGGATCTTTCATTGAATCCAATCAAAATCTTCAATAATTCTATATTTTTGATTATTTGTTGAAGGGTTTTTGACCTTGGTTCTAGGATTTTTGAATTCTTGACAGAGAAGATATATAAGGAAGAAGTTTGAAATTGATAATTTATATTATATTTATTCTTGTCCATTATGGTAAATACACAAATAGTGTGTATCATAACTTGTCCTCTATAGTCATTTCACTTAAGGTTAAAATTGTAATAAAAAATAAATTAATTAATGATTTACCTTGAGAGGGAAGGTGGTGTGTAAATAGAATGACCCCAATGCTGATGGTAATCTTGGAGTTCCTTGTTCTTTTATGACATAAAGGCCCCCAATAGTCCCCAAATCAATTTGATAAAGGGCTCAAATGGGACCAGCTAGCTGATCAATTTGTGTAGCAGTTCTTTTTTGTTGTTCTTAATTAAAACAACAAAAAAGAACCTTTTCATTGCTCCATTATTCCGAATGAGAATTGTCAGATGCATCTTTCATTGAATCCAATCAAAATCTTCAATAATTCTATATTTTTGATTATTTGTTGAAGGGTTTTTGACCTTGGTTCTAGGATTTTTGAATTCTTGACAGAGAAGATATATGACAGGAAGAAGTTTGAAAGGTTCTTTTCATTCGGAACAATGGGCTCAAATGGGACCAGCTAGCTGATCAATTTGACATCTTGGAGTTCCTTGTTCTTTTTTGTTGTTTTAATTTCATTCTGACCAGTGGTAAACAACCGTAACTCTGTTATGCCGAAGGGAGATGTGGTGAACAATGAGAGCCTTTCCCATATTAAGCCAAATTTCTATTTTAATTCTTAAACTAGGCTTAGTTTAGACGGAATTCTCAAACTAAGCTAAAGCGTTATTACAAATCACACTTTCACTGCTTGAAGCAGAAAAATTGATAAATAGTGAAAGCGCTATTTCAAAAAACGCTTTTAATTAAGAAAATGCTATTACAAAAAGCGTTTTCACTGTGCATATGAAAAAAATGCTATTATAAAAAGCGCTTTTACTGTGCATACTCAGAAAACGTTTAAAATATATTAAAATGTAATCAAACTTAATCTTAAGTTCTTTGTAGCTCAAATGGTAGTGTATTGGTTTTGCCATACCTCTGCACAGGTTCAAACCACATACACACCAACTCCAAACAATTGCTATCTAAAATGAAATTCAACCTTTTTTTTTTTCCCCTTTCCACTCACTCTATATTTTATATATTTATTATGTAATTTTTTTATCAAAAAAACATGTTTGTTTGGTTAAATATTTTAAAAAATTAAAAATAAACAATTTATTTATTTTTAAAGAATTATATAAAGTAGTATACTATTTATACTATCATCACGTCACACGTATAAATAATATACTCACTTAGACGTATTATACTATCATCACATCGCACGTATACTACTTTTTTTTTTAATTTTTAATAAATTGTTTATTTTTATTATTACCCATTACTTTTAAAATATGTTTACTTTTAAAATATTTTAAAAAATTGAAAAATGTACGTTTTTAAAATATTTTAGTACATTTTAAAAGCGTACATTTTACTGAAAAAATATTTTTTGAGTACGCTTTCACTGTAAATATTTTTTTGAGTACATTTTAATATGGACAAAACGTTTACTCCAGACAATTCCCTCTACAAAAGAGATTTTCAGAGTATTGAGGCAAGACAAACTTTAAGGGTAAAAGAAGCTCTAGGCTGTTTGACTGGGCTCAACAGTAGGCCTGTTGACCCACAAGCTGTTACAGGGCCTCGATATTTTGTCACAGAACCTATGGACCCAAACTTATCAATTTCCTTTTAGCCCAATATCTCTAACCCTTTGGCAAGGCCAATACAAATTGAGGAAGTCAGCCCAAATTCTAGGCCCATCCGTAATGATTTAAGAACCAAAGTTGTTGACGACTGTATGTCAACAGTCTTCCAGTGGCTAACTCTTAAGAGGAAAGCACGTGAAGAAGAAGATGAGGGCATGAGCCCTAAATTGCTTAAGGGTGCTGAACTAACAGATGTCCCACTTCAACCCTCCCAAATCTCCACAACCTTGTCCCAAACAGTTTCTTCTATATTGTCCAACTCTAGATCGAAGAGGAACATCATCAAAACTAAAAGGTATGGTCAGAAATTGAGAAAGTCATGGTTTTTTGAAGTGAAAGTCGAGTCAGAAAAACTGATTCTAGCTAAGGAATTATTAAGCTGCTCTCAGACTTCTCTAATCCCTTCGGAACCAGATGAGTGTTGTTCACAAGTCCTGAGTACGTTCTTGTAGCTCGACTTTTTCACGCCCTATTTCGGAAGCTTGGAATAAGCCCTATAGTTCGGATTCTCACGGTTCTGAATCTAATTTCACAAGTGCAATGTGAAATTGATAAGCATTTAAGAGTCCAAATCTGACAAATCTTTTAGAAAATCATTTTTGAATCAAATTGTCAAAAATGGACTGCTTTGTCAGATACAAAGTCGCCACCTAAATATTTTATTTAGAAGAAATTTAGGAAACCCATGACTCGTGCTAAAGGCCACGTGTTCATCTTCACCAAAGTTGTCTCGGCTCGAGAACTTAGGTACAAGAGGAGAAGGTAATGAATTGAGCACCCCCGCTCGCCCGATCAAAGATCGGCCTCTACTAATCATGATATGATTTTTATCAACATTATATGCTCTTGTTCCTGTTTATTAGGCTAGCATTACTATGTGATGTGCGCATACAAGGTATAGACTAGTTTGCCCGAATTGGAACAATTTAATTTCATGTTTGTTTTTCGAAAAGGGTTTGATTTTGCCACTTAACAAAGAGGGCTTAAGTTTATGAATTTGCCACTTGACAAAGTGAGCTTAAACGTACATTCATTTGAATCATTCCAATTCAAGCAACAAGCCTTCATCCACATGCACTCAAACAGTTTAACAAGTAAGTACTTAGCCTCATGGCAAACATGCTAGTCATGGCAATCACTAACATTTATGCAAGTATGTTAAAGTACTAAAAACTCACATAGTACTCCAAGCTAAGATAAAGCAAAAAACTTAGAAAAATATGCATGATACCTAACTACACAAGATGGCTAATGCAACGCATGCAATAATGCAACTAAAATAGGCTTGGCTACTTAACATGTTATTTGCAACAATTTCGTAGCATGCGTTTAAACACGTATTCAATGAGTTACTAAACGACGATGCAAGTTTGAATGATGAACCAAGCCTCAATGTATGTAAGACAGATGAATAGATGAAAACATACGATATGCTAATTGAAACATGATACTCCTAATCTAACCATCAAAAGTGAATAAATAAAAAGGAGAAAGACGTGAGGTTGGAAGACATACACATTATTACAACATTGATGCCCTCACGCAGGAGCGTCCAAATGAATAAACTAGCTAAGCTGCACTACTTAACGAATTATTACAAACTTGAATAAATATGCTAGCTATCTAAGCTAATTAATTAAGTATTACAACAAATTAATTAACTAATTAATTACACCATGAATTAATTAACTAAATAACTAATCTAATTAAATAATTACAACACTTTTAATTAGATACAACACAACTAACTAATCAATAACTAAACTAGTTAACTAGTCCCGGGAACGAGGGAGGCCCAATACAAGCTTGGTTTCCACCTGAAGAGCGTCCACTGTTTGCTCCCGAAAGCCTCTGTTGCACAGCCCTTGCACTAGTTTTCCTTTTCCAGACCAACTCTACTTTGCTTCACAAATACACTGCTCAATATTCACTGGTGGCCGACAGGCCAGAAGTAAGGGATTGCCAGCCACTGATGGTGCCCTGCCGGCCACTGTTGAGGGGTTGCCGGCTATTGATGGCTTGTTCCTCCTTTCTGCAACAGAGGACAAACAGAGCAAAAAGAGGCTATTCTCATAGGTTGTTTGTACTGTGTATCCATCATTATCATCAAAATATCTCAAAGGAGTGATACACTTAGCTCTTAAACCATCAACCAAGCAATTTCATTGCATGATGGCCAAAGAACCAACATGTACAAGTTCAATAACTGCACACAAAAAAAAACCAAAAGCCTTTACCCTATCATGCATGATCAAGGGCAATGGAACCTAGGAAACTTGACACATTTAATCACTTTAAGTATGAAATGCCCCAATTTTCCTTGTGTTCAATTAATGTCCGATTGAACACACCAAAACACAATCAAATCATTACACAATTTTAGTTTCCATTTTTGTTTACCCATTTTAATTTACCACTCCATTCTTTAACCAATTAAGTCCATTGGTGAGTAAGTCCTCTAAAAGAAAAGGAAGTGTCAAACAAAGGGTAGTTTATGGCAAGGGAGAGGTGTCATGCCGTTGATAATGAACACTCAAAAGAGGATTAAACTATTAAGCATGGACTTCAATCTCAAGCTTAAACTATCCTAAGGTTGAAACAACTCTCAAAGAAAATAAAAAGTCAAGAAATGAGGGAGGTTGCAGAGATTAATGAGTGCTAAAGTTAAGTGAGAAAAGCACTAAAACATACAATCAACTCAAACAAGTGGTGTCTAAAGGCCTAAAACACCAAGCTTGTGAGGACACTTACACTAGAAGCATGCAAAAAAAGACTCAAATGATTTAACCAATCCAAAACAGAGTTAAAACAGTCCAAAATAGAGCCTAAAACATGCTGGAGTTAAGCAATAAAAGTCTAGAAAATTCAGCTAACACATAGAGCTATCTAAGCTAGCAAACAAAACACAAGAAGATGAGGCTAACCCTTCAAAATTTGAAATTCAAAACATGATTTTTACTACTGAAAATACTCTAAAATTCAGTATTCAAAAGCCCAAAAAAAAGATAGTTTGAAAGTGGGAAACAAAGGTGGAAAGGCCTTACAAACAAGGAAGAAAGAAGTGTGAACCACCCCCTACCTTTAAATGGCCTACAACCACCAATTTCAATCCACAAAAATAGAGTTTTTATAGCCCAAAAAAAGTATAAAAATGTGTTAGAATGAAGACAAAAGTAGCTAAAACAATAAGCTAAAACATGGAGCAATTTAAGCTAGTAAACAAGCCAAGGAGGGGTGGCTAACCCCTCCATTTTTGGGACTTTAAAATCACTTTTTTAGCCACTGAAAACCTTTGAAAATTAGTGGTAAAAAGCTCAAAAAAAGTTGATGAAAGAATGGGAAACACAAGGGCAAAAGCTTAGAGAACAATGTTCAAAGAAGGGTGGTTAACCTCTCCACGTTTGGTAGATTTAAACCACAAGTTTCAACCTATAAAAACAGTTGAAAAATAGTTCAAAATCAGCAAGAAAAGGTAGAAAAGAAAGAGTGCAAAGGTGCTCAAAATTATACCTCTTGAAGAGGATTAACACTTTTGTTCACAAACCAACAAGTTCTCACTCTCAAGGGTTGAAATTTGGACTTAATAATCTCAACAAGGAGAGCTCCAATATTGGTTTAGGAAGTGTAGAGAGAGGGTGTATAGGTTTCAAGATAGAGATAGAGAGAGAATTCCAAGTTTTGGAACTTTTGAAAATTTTTGGAACCTTAAATTATAAGGGAAGGCCCGGTATATATAGAAAAACAATCCTTCAGGTCGAAAATATTAAGCCTGGAACAGCTGGAGCTTTTGGGGGACAACTGGCACAAAATATCTAGGTTTTTCACCAGTGGTCGGCAGGCCAGAAGTGTGGCCTGCCGTCCACCAGTGATGGCCTGCCGGCCACAAAAAATCTGCTTCGAGGCCCGACTTCAAACGGGTATATCTCCTTCATCCAGACTCGGTTTTAGGTCATTCTTGAGTTTAAATTGAAGCCCCAGAAGTCTAATTTCCAATGAATGTGGTCTCACATCTAAATTCTAAGTGTGAAAATATATATGTCTATTTTAGTGAAGGTTGCTTAGTTTTCTCTTAACCGGATTGATGCCTAACTTCAAATGGTCATACCTCTCTCATCCGGACTCGGCTTTAGGACATTCTTGAGTCTAAAATGAAGCCCCAGAAGTACACTTTCCAATGGTGGTGGCCTCACAACTAAAGTCCAAGTGTACGAAAGGATAGGCCTAATTTAGTGAAGGCAGCCCAGTTCTCTCTTAACGGTTCCATGCTTAACCATTTCCCCAACTAGTTTTCTTCTTTCTCCTCCAATTTTCTTCAACTCCAAACCACTAAATAAGATGTTTAAAAAAATATTTTTCAAAGAGTTCACATCTCTTCCATTTATTTCCATTTTGTCCTTCCTCGATTTATCGAAAAGTATAATTTTTTAAAGGAAATGTGAGTCTCGGAACATTGTAGAAATATTTTCAAAAATATTTTGAAAAAGAGAGTTTTAAGGTCTAAATAGTTTTGGTCCAAAATAGGGTGTAAGGTTGGGATTTAGAAGCTCTTCTTGTTAAAAAAATTGAGTGATTGTATAACATAACTTTCATCATCAAGTAATTAACAAGTGGTGCCTAAGTCTTAAGGGCGGTCAAAAATGGGGTGTCTACAGCTCCCATCTATCTCTCCCATCTATCTACGGTGATGACTCTAAAATTAGGGCTTTGGTGGCTGGCTCCAAACAGCCATAACCTCCATGTTAATTCTCAATTAGAACTGTCAGGGGATGGGACGACCCCTGACAGTCCGGATCCTTCGAGGGTTGATTGTAACCCATCACCCCATGGTGGTTTTCCTTATGGAAAGTAGAATAAATAGGTGTTTTTGGAAAGAATTCGCAGACGTCTCTCTTTTACTTAGAAGTGCTATGTTAATCCTAAAGGTGCCTCAGGAGGTCCAGCCCTGTGATGGAATGATGAAATTCATATGGATATTCGGTTTAAGTCAAAGTTCATGATTAGAGGTGTGATAACCTCCGATAGTATTTCTAGTTATTGGGCAGTTTCATTGGTCTATGTTCCTCCTCAAAGATCAGTTCGTCAGGTTTTCTAGGATCAATTTCGAAAAGCTGCTTCTGAAAATCTATATCCTTGGTTATGTATTGGGGACTTTAATGAAATCGGGCTCTTTGAGGAAAAAAATGGGAGGTGTAGAGTGCAGGATGAGTCAGTTACAATCCTTTCTAGCATTCTTATCTGATTGTGCTCTCATGAATTTGGAATTTAATGGACTCCCCTTTACTTGGTCAAATAACCAACGTGGAAGTGCTAACATTCGTGAAAGGTTGGATAAAGCAATTGCGACTGTGGAATGGCGAGCTTTATTTCCTTGTGCCCAGGTCTTCCATGAACTCCTAGTTGGGTTAGATCATTGCCTTGTAGTGTTAAATTGTTGTGTACCTCTCAAGCGGGTGCCTCGACTGTTTAAATTCGAAACCATGTGGTCAATAAATCCTGATTGTGTTGAGGTTATCCGTTCCAAATGGGTTGTCACTCAAAGTGGATCTCCTATGTTCCAATTAGTTAAAAACTTCAGTGCTGTAGAAATGGGCTTAAAAGGTGGAGTAAAGAACACTTCAGAAACAATATCTTAAACATTGCTCTTATAAAATCTAAGCTTTCATTTTTTCAATCCCAACCCTGGATAGAGGATAATATGCAGGCCCAAGACCATCTGAAATCTAATCTTGAACCAGCTCTTACCCGGGAGGAAATGTTCTTCCATCAAAGATCTCGTATTCGATGGCTAAATGATGGAGATAAGAATTCTCATTCTTTTCATGCCTCAATGATTCAACGTCGCCAACAAAACTAGATTCTTCGCTTACAAACTAAGGAAGGGACTTGGCTGACCTCGAAATCAGATATAAATCAACATCTTTTGAGTTTTTTTTTTTCTTCTTTATTCACAAGTGTAGGCAACAGAAATTTTATGGTGGCCTTATCAGTAATGGATCCTATGGTCACTGAAGAAATGAACAGGAGTTTAATTCAACTGGTCTGTGATGCAGAGGTTACGGCAGCAGTATTCCAACTAGGGACAGTGAAGTCTCTAGGACCGGATGGCTTTCCGGGGTTTTTCTATCAAACTTATTGGGAAGAAGTGGGAGCAACAGTCTGTGTAATTGTGCAGAGTTTTTTCCTGGAAGGGTTTTTGCTCAAAGAACTCAATCAAACCAATCTGATTTTGATTCCCAAGGTCTGCAATCCTACGTTGTTATCCCAATTCCACCCAATCAGCTTATGTAATTTTAATTCAAAAATCATCACAAAGATCCTGGCCAATCGTCCAAACCCAATTCTAAAGATCCTTATTTCTCCAAACCAATCAGCTTTTGTTCCAGGGCGAATGATTCAAGACAATATTGTTGTGGCCCATGAAGCCTTCCATGCTCTCAAATTAAAAAAATCAGGGGTTGTTGGTAGTATGGCTATCAAACTTGACTTTAACAAGGCCTATGATCGGATAGAATGAGATTTTTTAGCTGCTGTCTTGCAAAAGTTGGGGTTTCATTCTAAATGGGTTAATTGGGTTATGGAATGTGTTTTAACAGTGAGCATCTCTATTTTTGCGATTGGTGAAAAAAGAGCCTCGTTTATTCCTTCCCGAGGGCTTCAATAGGGTGACCTCATCTCCCCTTATCTGTTCATTTTAGTGGTGA
Organism: Camellia sinensis; assembly: GCF_055761805.1. NCBI lineage: Eukaryota > Viridiplantae > Streptophyta > Magnoliopsida > Ericales > Theaceae > Camellia > Camellia sinensis. Next base: position 126,790,942 of record NC_138968.1, on the reverse strand, counting down.
ATGTACTCTCAAGACTCCTCAATCAGAGTCTCATTCAAAATCAAATCTCGGGGATGAAGATAACTAGGCACAGCCTAACCCTTTCGTATTTATTTTTTGCAGATGATATGCTACTATTTCTTAAGGTTGACATTCAGGAATGTAAAAATGTATTGGAGGTTCTGGACATTTACTATAAGGCATCTGGTCAACAAATAAATTTTGACAAATTAAGTGTGCAATTTTCCACAAATGTTCAGCCACAGGTAAGCAGCTCAATCAATGCCCTCTCGGGTCTAAAGACTACCCCTGCTAATGCAAAATATTTGGGTTTACCTTCCTTTTGGGTAGGTCCAAAGCGAAAGGTTTTCAATTCATAATTGAAAAAGTTCTCTCAAAGTTACAAGTGTGGAAATCAAAATTGTTATCACAAGCGGGGAAAGAGACTTTGATCAAAGCAGTAGTTCAAGCAATCCCATCTTACGCTATGGCCTATTTCGCTTTTCCAAAATGGTTTTGTGCAAGGTTAAATGCATATATTAGCACATTTTGGTAGGGAGGGGACCTGAAAGGAAGAGGAATTCATTGGATCAATTGGGACTCTTTGGCGTTATCAAAATTTCAAGGAGGGTTGGGCTTCCGTGACTTCAAAGCTTTTAATCTGGCCCTGTTAGCTCGCCAAGGTTGGAGATTAGTGAAGTTCCCAAACTCTTTTAGTGCTCGCATCTTCAAAGGTATCTATTTTCCTCACTCCTCCTTTTTGGAAACGGTGAAAGGTCGTAGAGCTTCTTGGGCTTGGGCTAGTATTTTGCAGGGAAGAAATGCGCTTATGGAGGGTTTGCGATGACAAATTCATAGCGGGGCAAATGTCAAGTTTTGGGTAGACAAATGGGTGCCAAATCTCCCTAAATTCAAGATTTTTACTCCAATACCTGATGGATCTTTGATTACGAAGGTAGAAGATGTGATTGACTCTGCCCGTAAGAGTTGAAAGGTAAACGTTCTTCGAAGTCTGGTATCTGAATCTGAAGTGGCAGCAATCAAGTCAATCCCTCTACCTTTGGTAACTAAAGAAGATGCTATGATTTGGCACTTTGAAACGAAAGGGGTATATTCAGTCAAAACTGGATATCATGTAGCTTTTTCGGAGGTGCAAAACCAGTGGATTCAGAAATCCTCTACCTCTTTTAAACCTCTAGACAGTTTTTGGAAGTTGATTTGGACTCTTAAAGTTCCTCCAAAGATTCGACATTTCTGGTAGCGAGCGTGCCAAAATGTATTGGCTTCTAGAGAGAACTTGTTTTGGAGACGATGTGCCCCTTCTAATGAATGCCCAATCTATCACAGCAAAACTAAATCGGTGGAACATATTCTTTTCGATTGTGGATGGGTTAGAGTCGTATGGTTCGGGAGTGATTTAAACTTCAAAGTTGAATGTGCAACCATTCAATCAATTGTACAATGGTCGTGTGAGCTAGTGGAAAAATTCAAAAATGAGAAGGATCGAGCTTCCTACCTTGGTATAGTAGCTTGGATTGGTTGGTTCATATGGAAGGATCGAATCAATTATGTTTTCACCTATCACCCAGTGCAGCCCTCCTCGACTTTACATCAAGCTCGAGTGACAATGGCAGAATTTGAGAATGCGGTGTATTGCCCAGCAATTTCTTTTCCTCATTGGCCTTCTCTGATGCCAGATGGAGTGGGTACCTGGACGCCTCCAGATCAAGATCAATTCAAATTCAATTAGGATGTGGCTACAAAGAAAGGCTCTTCCCAGGCCTCTATTGCAGTGGTTTTGAGGAATGCTTCGGGACGGATTCTGAATGGTCTAACCAAGAAAGAATACATCTCCTCTCCATTCCAAGGTGAAGCTCTAGCTTGTAGATGGGCTTGTCTTTTTGCTTAGGCTTGCGGTTTACCAGGGGCGATTATTGAAGGAGATAATAAATCAGTCATCCTCCTCAATGTGTCTGAGACTATTCCTCTTTGGGAATGTGGACTGGTTATTGATGATATTAGGAGATTGGCTTCTGAGGAAGTGTTGATCCTTCAATGGAGACCTCGATCTGCCAATAATGTCGCCCATTGGGTGGCACAAGCGTCGCTGCATGGTTATCTCTCTCAAGACTGCGTCTCAAACCCACCAGCTGCCCTTGCTGCTTTGTTGGGTGTTTCTTAGTTTGGTTTGTTTTTTCTGTTTTTGCTCTGTTTTGTTTGCTTGGTTGTTAATTCCACTGTTCAAAAAAAGAAGAAGAAGAAGAAGAAGAGTATAGTTATATCGGTGGACGATAATTCTTCCTTCTGCAAGTCTCTCTCCTATCGTATGTTTCAATTGTTTGACTTTTACCATATATTTTGATATATATTATATTAGTGTAAAGTCTGTGTTATGTACGCTTCTAAATAATGATTCAAAATTTAATTTTAAAATTAATTAAAAATAATTTGAAAAAATTATAAATGGATAAGATTAGTAAGTTTCAGTCAATACTTAAGTCTTCTATTAGTATTTTTCAATTAGTAAAATTAAAAATAAATAAATTTGCATAAATTACAAAAATTGCTATTTGTTGAGTATAACTATATTCTGTCACTACAATATATAAGAGTTTTAGAGACCAAATGTTTTGGTCTTTAAAAGTGAAAATTTTGTTGCAAAAGATAGTTAAGGACCAATTTCTATCGTTATAAGGATAGTCGCTAAAAGATCGTCCCGAAAAGTCAAAAACAAAGCTTTTAGAGACAAAATTTTGAAAATGTCACTAATAAAATGACTTTTAGAGATAAAATAATTTGGTCTCAAAATGGTTTATTTTTTGAGACAAAAATTTGGTCCTAAAAGGATAATAATTCATCACTAATGTCTAATTTTCGTTGCTAAAAATATAATAATAACACTTTTTGCAACCCTAAAAAACAATCTTGTCCCTAAATTTTGATCCCTAGAACCTTAATTTTTTGTAATGTGTCTATAAAAATTTTATAATCATAATTTGTCATATCAACGTTTGTTAAATAAAATAACAACACCCTATTTGGTTTTGAGTAAGAAATTTTTTTAATGATTTTATAAAATATTTTAATCAAATATTTTAAATTTTTAGATCCACTTAATCTTAATATACTTAAAAAGTAAGAAAATTTGTACAAAAATTTATAAATGTTTTTTATTGAATACAACAAAATACAAAGATGTATTGAATTTTCGTATTTTTTAAATATTTTTTTATATTTACCTAATTTTTTAAAGTTTTGTTTCACAAATATTATATTTTTTTAAGTGTATTTAGATTGGATATATCTAAAAAAATTGTGTAAAATATTAAAAAAAAAATTCACTTAAAGCACAAAAAATAAAAATAAAAAATTCAATTTTCTGAAAAATTGACTTACTTTTCTAGAAACAAACATGGTGAAAGTACTATTTTTTTTTTTTAGTATCTCTAGCTCTCTCTTGTATTTGTTCTCTATTTTTTTTTATTTTATATTTTATTGAAAAGACTTTAATTTTTATATATAGTTTTAATTGTTGTGGTGGATTTTAGTTGTAGAAAGAACTTGTAATGGTGATAGTGGTGAGCTTTCATGTCTGAAGGTAGGTTCAGATTTTAGGGTTTAACGCGATATGGCCTAATAAAAAAAAAAAAATGAAGTGAAAATTTAAAATTTAAAATTTATTTCAATAACTATATTAGAAATATAATTAGAGTTACTGTGTGTCTTGTTGCGGTTTAGAAAAATAATAAATTGATATGGTAGAATAAATTTAAGTTGGTCTTAAAGTGTAAGAGCATTTTTGAAATCTTTAAAATTTTATTGGATAATCGAACTGTCATAAGCCATGTTAGGATTAAGTCAATCAATATAAATTGAAGAGCTACTTGATCAACTTATTTATGTAAATATATTTTAAATTGATAAATACGTACCTTTAATATTTTTTTCATAATGAAAATAACAAATATGTACATATTTATGCATATTTGTTAAAAAATTTAAAATTGGGTAAATTTTTTTTTATTAATATTCAAATTTATTAAATTAATATTTAGATATAATTATATTTGAAAAAAAAAGTAATCCAAGACCAAGTTGAGTTAGATATACTCTGTGAGTTATGTTATAATCCTATATTTGGATCTAGCTAAGAAATTTTTTCTATCAATGAGTAAACATTCAGTAAATGAGTAGTTAAAATTATATAATAGTTTTGTAGGTTATAATGATCATGTGTTAGCTTAGGAGTGTTAGACGCTAAAACATAGTTTAAAAATAGATTTTGGATTGACTTTTAAATCATTATTGTCCTAAATTCAGTTATTGGAGAATTGTTACTTAATAGTCAATTTATGAGTTACTTGTCTACTTATTTATGTATTTGTATTAAATTCTTATATAAATACATATATATACATACAATCAAAATAAGAAATATGTATATAAATTTTTTTTGCATATTTATTAATATTTTAAAATTCTAATTTTGAAATTTATATATTTATTCTTAAAATATAACTAATGTCTATTCTATTAATATTAAGGCATATTTACGTTTGAAAACATTATCCAATAGTAGACTAGGCATGTGTGATGCCCAGGTACATAACCTGTTTTGCTTCCCTTTAATCGTGTTTATTTTACTCATGTTGGGAGTGTCAGGAACTAATCTGATGCCTCGTCGTTTGTTTAGGTACATCACTTTCGAACCTTTCGCGGATTTACACCTCCATTTCTTTTTGTTTTGGGGTTGAGTTTCCTTGTTTTAGAAGCATAGTTGGAGTCGGGGATGTCGTGGGCTTGTAAAGTGTACGACTCAAGAGAAGGAGCAAAACTGCACGTGCGGAGGCTTGGGTTGCACGTGCGGTGAGGATGTGTCTTCGAAGGTTAGGGATTGAATTTATTGCACGAGTAGAGGGTACGTGTAGGAGGTGGGCCACGCATGCGGCGAAGTGGAGTTTCCTGTGCATTAATCATTGAATAACCGCACGTGCGAGGAAGGATTTCCACATGTGTAGTAGAGGTACACTCCGCACGTGCGGAAGAAGGCGCGCACGTGCAGGAGCCTTGGAGTCCGAAATTTTTTTCTCTTTTCTTTCCTTGGGCTGAATCTCTACCCCACTTTTCCCTCATCTCTCTCTCTCTCTAAACACATTTCTCTCCCATCTTTCTTCATTTACTCCCACCAAACTCCATTCAAATATTGACATCTCCAAATCCATTAGAGTTTTGACCCAAGTTCTTTCGTCAAAGTTGGAGAGCTCATCAAGGGCTACATCTTGTGTAGTGGAGATTGGATTCCAACACCATCAATTTTGGAGATTTCTTCTCTCTTCTCCTCCAAATCTTGAGGTAGGGAGTTATTTTGAGTTATATATATGATTTTGGCATGTTCTTGTCATTTTCTTGATATTATGAGTTGGGTTTTGAGTGAGGGTTTTGAATGTATTTTTAAAAAGGGATATGTCTCTTCCCTCGCATGAAATTGGTTCTTATTTATAAAATGTGACTCTTGGAAGTCTATTGGCTAAAACACCTCTTAAAAATGAAAGAAATTCATATTGGGTAGTAACCCTAGATTTTGAAATTTGGGAGAAAAGGTTGGAATTATTAAAGAATGATCATATATATATTATTTTGTTGTTAAATAATCTATAGAGTCCCAGGTTCTAAAACTTGACTTGAACTCGTTTGTGTGGGTGCCTCGGTATACTTCCGGGCTTGTGGATATTTGGGTCTTATTGTTTTTACTTTAATGTATTTACTTTGTTATTTGTTTGCTGTTAGGAGTGGTTTTCGTGCCTTAGGATTGTTCCAGGAAATTGAGCAACAAAATCTGTCTCAAAGTGGTCGCACTCGCGACCATAGGTGCCCACGAGTGTGAGGTGGTCGTGTGTCACGACCCAAACCCGCCCCTATGGGTTTAGCATCGTAACCGGCCAGTAATCAGTGATTACCAAAGGCCTGCTTAATAGTAATGACAATAGTACAGAGTAAGGGGCTGGCGGAAGCCAAACAGTAAATAAAAGATGTTCAATGAGCTGTAAAAATCTGAATAGAAAAAGACATATATGGACTAGTCCACATTCATAACCATAACCGTATATACATATCGGATACACATAACATACAGATTAGGGATCCAATCCCTTTACCATAGCTGTACAGTCAAAAGTCTTAAACATTCATTACATAACAGAGACAAAAGGGTGAATCTGGAACACCCTAAAACAGCCTTGGCTTGAACGGACTCGGAACCTCGAAGTGAGGCACAATAGTTGTCTTGACAAAACATGAGCTTAACTTGACGCTTCTAGCTTTGGTCCGGTGCCTGGCCACCTACATACATATATAAACTGTGAGTTAAAGCCCAGTGAATAACAACTGTGTAAAGGGGTCAAGAATGAATGTCCTTTCGGTAATTAAAACAGTCATTTGCATTAGTAGATCAGTTATTCGATCAGTGGCTCGTATTCCATGCCATATCAGTCAATTAGAAATCATAGCAATCATATGTGGTACATCCAATAGCAAAACAGTACAGTGGGTCTTAATAGACCGAACAGTCAGTTGATGGCCATCAAACAGTAAACAGTAGTAGTTCCAAACATTGGAACTAATAGAGATCTCTATAACAATAGCAGTAACAGTAATAGTAGCAGTAACAGTAACAGTAACAGTCAGTTGCCATGGATGCCACGAGTACAGTTCATAAAATAGGATAAACATTCATTCAGTAAACAATATCATTTCAGAAAGCAGTACAGTTAATCATTCAGAAAATAATTGTAATTGAACATAGCTTTACAACATTGTTACTCATAGATCACTGGGATATAGACAGGCTAATCAGCGTCCACGGGTGCCAACCCTACACAGTTGCAGAACGAACACACACTTAGGATTAATAACCTAGCCCCTTAACTTGACTTGGTGTGGTTCTACAACATTATCCTCGTTAAGATGCCTTAAACATTCCCTAGGAATGCCTAGGATGGAATGAGGATACAAAAATGCACTTACCAACATTTCTCAAAATTTGCTGAAAATAAGGGTCTCACTCGAGCGTGGCTTTTCTCGTTCGAGTGGACATGCAGACAATGAAGCTACGCTCGAGCGTGAATTCTCTCGCTCGAGCGGACTGTAAACTCATGAAAAGTACTGGTTGCACGTTTTTCACACTCGATGGATGCTTGAGCTCGGATAACCTCGCTCGAGCGAACTGCAAAACAGATGAACTTATGGGCATATGCATTTCATACTTGAGCGTGACTCTCAAAGCTCGAGCGGAAGTGCATGTACTCAGAGTGTACGCTCGAGTGCTCGAGCGTGGATCAAAAATCTGGAATTTCCAGATTGATTCTCAAGCACTAAACTCAACCTTTAAAGCTTCAAACTCGATTTTTCTGGGCCAATTTTCTGGAAAATACTTAGAAACTCATAATACAACATGTTTTGACGATCACTTTACAAAATCAAAGCCCAAAAGTATGTCAATTGAACACAATTTCAACTAAAACTTTATGAACATAACAAGAACATTACATGCATGAGTTCTCATGAACTCTAATGCTCCAAAGCATGATCAAATGCAAACTTGAACTCAAAAACATGGTGAATTTCTAGAGTACAACCACAATATGGACATGCATGCAAGGACTTCATGAAAACAACCTCAAAATTCTATGATATGGGCATGCATGCATGAATTCACTCTCAAATCAACACTTTAAGCTAATTCTTGACTCTAATCACCAATTGAACATAATTTCAATAAAAATTTCATGAACAATGCGTGTAACAACTTAAATTCATAATTAAAAGAATGAATTTCCTACCTTAAGTCTCGAATTCCAAGTGTGGTAGCTCAAATATGCAATTCTCCTTCAATTCCTCTGATTTTCCAAGCCAATCTCTAGATGAATTCAATTTTCTCCTACTCTCTCTCTCTCACTCACGGTTTGCTCAAGAAGATGGATGAAAAGTGGTGTCAAACAAGTATAAGGTCAAGCAAATGGCCTTGAAAGGCCCACTAATGGCAAGAGTGTAAATAACTCTAGCTAATGTAGTTTAACCTTATTTATTCTAATTTAATCATTCCAAATTGAATTTTAATTAAACCTACCACAAAATTCTATAAATCCTAATTGGCATATAACACTAATCAATTTCTGAATCGGTCGCCGATAAGGCTTTTAATTCGCAGTTTGAAATTAAAGCATGAACAGATCATTCAGTAACGAACATATAGAAATGCATTTAAGGCAACACACTCATGTAATCAATTTAGGATTTCATCATAATCAATTACTTATCATGCTAAAATTGTGAATTAACACTAATCAGAGGTGAGGGTTGTCACATCGTGCCCGTGGAAGACCGCAACTAGGCCGCGACCAAAATCCACATTCAGGTCTAGGGTATAAGAAGCAAGGTGTATGGCTTGTGATGGATGCGTAGCTCGCGACCCTCATAGTCGCGCCCTCGATATAAAAGGTCCCGCCCATGACTTGCCTTGTTGGCTTAGTCAAGCCCGCGATCTGTCGTGTATTAAACAGAGCAGTCTGTGAAAATATCTCATTTTTTGTCCACTTTCTCTTCTCTCTCTGCTCTGGCAACTTTTGCCCTAACATTTTGGGCTTAAGTCTTGATTTTGAGGCCTCTAGCCTTGGTATTGATCTTCGAATTCTTCGTGAGTGTTGTAGAGCTTAGTGAGGGCTTTTGTTTTAATCTTGGCCAAATCTTGTTTCGGCGACGGTTGGTTCTTCTACCTTCTCCTCTTCTTTTCAAGAGGTAGAGTTTTATTTCTAACTCAATATGAGTTTGCTAGTATATTTGTAATATTTTGGGTACAAACACTTTGTTGTTATTGTTGATGTAGTTACTATTTTGATTTTGGAAATCATGAGTTATGGATTGAGGGTTTGGTTGAATTAGGGATTGATTATTTATAATCTAGTTACTAAACTTAATTTCCATAAATAAAATTGAATTTGGGTGATTGTTGTTGAAAAGCCCCAATTTTGATGAAAACCCCTAAGTGTATATGATTTGGGAATTTGAGAAATTGATCAGTGTGTGTTGAAACTGATAAGATCATAATGAGTATCATGTTATGAAGATTAATGTGTTTTTACTAGTGTTGGTTATATACTAGTGTACAATATGCTTAGCGATGGCCACGACTGTAAAGTGTAACTCATATTGTACACTAGTATATATATGTGGCACTCAGCGATGACCATAGTTGGACTGATATATATATTTATATATATGTGTGTGTGTGTGTGTGTGTGTGTGTGTGCGTGTAAGGTTCAATAAAGTATTAGATATGATGGCAGGAAATGGGTAAATTGAACAAGGAATGTTGTTCAGTTGAGAATGGTTTAATTGAACTAATACTTATGTTAAGGAAATATTCTGAATTTGTTATATATGTATAGCATCATGATTATTTATACTTGTGGGGTTGTATAGTTTTAGAAATGTTTCCTACTGGACTATATGCTCATCCTACATGGTTGAAATCTTTTTTTCAGGTGTTGGTTACTTGCCAGATGTGGAGATAAAGACTTGGATTGTGTGTTTGGAGCAAGGTGAGGTTGCTATTTTGTTTGTAGGCCTTGGGTCATTTATGTGTAGGCCAAGTGCCATTCTTGTAAGGGTTGTGCTCTTTGTAAATGATGTAAGTCTGTGGACATTTTAATTTAATATATGAGATTACAGTTTAATTCTACCTTGAGACTATTCATATTGCTTAGATGTTGATTTAGGGTGTTTGGAACCGAATAACTCACGTAATACATGTCATTATTATACCAATTTGTATGAGAGATGGCATACCTATTTGACCTATTGTGGTCTTTTATTTGTTATTTCATGGTTTATTCCCATGGGTAGGATCTGGGAGATCTGGGGCATGACATCATCTATGTGATGGGTGAATTTTTGTTAAGAAAGCACCATGGATAGTATAATGAGAATATTTAGATCATGGAAAAATTAGAAATTTTATAGCATTTGTGAATATGTCGCATGGATATGGTTAATGATTAATAAATTGAGAGATGTTGATAATTGCATTATTGAAAACATAATGTTGAGAAATATAGAAATTGTAAAATTTCATTTACATACATTCATTTGCATAGATTTGAATATAGATTATTATGGCCATGTTTTGAAAATGAATTCATTGTTTTGAGAAAACAATTGATGATATTGAAAAAGTTTTGGGGTAAATACATTAGTAAGTCCGAATAAGGGATGTAGATTGGTATTGTTTAAGTTGGCCTAAGTGTCCAGGGTAAAAGATCGAAAACACGTACGGAGTAGGTATTACGTGCCTTCCGGTTAGGAGCCGGTAAAGTGGGGATTGGTACTGCTTGATAAGCCTACTTGCAAACACCGGTTTAAGGATTACCTGAGTCGTATTTACCACCTATTGTGCATTATGAAATTACTGAGATGGTTTTTTTTTTTTTTTTTTGAAAGAGCATTGCACATGATTTTTAAAAAGGAATAAAGATATGAATTTTTGGAACATGACATTGCATAGCATGCATATCATGAGACTACTTAAACATATATACTTTGTTAAAATATTCTATTGGGTTTTGTATTCACCCTTAGTGGATTTGTGCAGGAAATGATGTGGTGATTTCGCCAAGTTAAAGGCGAGGAATATGCTTTGAGAGCATGAGGTCTTTCATATATTTTTGTTATTGTATGTTTTGATGGGTTTTTGGATAACTATCTTTTGTGTAAGCGGGCTTAAGCCTTGAAACTTATAGCCTTTAGGGCATTTATGTTGTGTTATCTCTTTTGTTTTCATCGTCGCACATGCTACGAATTCACTCTTTTGAAGTTTGAATCTGTATTGCATGTGGACTCTTTTTGTAAATCTTTCGTATGATTGGAATAAGAATATAAAGATTTGCCCACTTGATTTGAGATTAGTGTAATTGTATGGAATTATCAGATTTATATTTGAGGGCATTACAATATGTGTTGTGCTTTTGGCCCAGGACTTGCTTAAGAGAAGTGAAATATTAATTATTAATTTAAACTTTATATTTAAAATTTTAAGTTTTAATTTCATATTTTCTAAATAGGACTAGGACATGTATACTTGAATTTTATAACTTTTTATATATTATTATTAAAATTTCATTTTGATTTTTTTTTCTAAATTTTAAATTATTTGTAGGGTTAAGTATGGTTAAATTTTTGTTTTAAAATTCTATTTACTTTTTTTTAAAAAATTTAATGTTAGATATGGTTAGATAGACCAATAGTTTTATGCCACATGTGTTTCATGCTACATTTATATTTTTTTTTTCAAAAAAATACAAATATGTTCAAATTTTATATGGATAAAATTCCATTTCAAATATTGTTATAAAAAATTTCTAGTTTCAAATTAGATATATGACTTAGATTTTAATAAAAGATATGGCTAAAATTCATTTTTTGACTTTTTATATAAGTAATTTTAAAATTTAAAATTATAGAAATAGAATATAGATATAGATAGTAATGACAATAGATACCATAAATAAATAGTTCATAAATTAATAAATTTAAAAGATTTTTCATATTAATCAAGGATTTAATTAAAATATTAAATAGAAGAACCAATGATAATGTGTCATGCGTATTTTTATAATTTTTTAATTGAATAATTTGAGAAAATTACATTGAGACTTTAAACCTTAAAGACCCAACATTTTTACTTATATTATATAGGAAAAATTACAAATACACCCCTTGAGGTTTGCTCAAGGTACAAATTATCCTATGTAGTTTGAAAAATTACAAATATCCCTTATTAAAAAAATTTATTTAACAGAATTAACTAAAAAAAAAATTCATAATTGTTCTCCTATAAAATAATAAAATTACCTAAATTAGTAATTGAAACATATTTATATCATTAAAAATTATTAATTGACTTGATGATTTATTAATAAAATGGATAATTTGTTATGAAATTAGAAATATCAAGGGGTAGAATGTAATTTTCAGAACCATAGAGGACAATTTATATTTTAATCAAATTTATATTTGTAATTTATTCTATTATATAATTCATAATTTTGTGTTTCCTCGGATTGTCGGTTCTCTCTGTTATTGTAGCTTATTTTGTTTACTTCAAAGTGTTGTGTTCTTTTTGTTTTTCAGTTCTGTAGCTAGTAATTAATTGGGTAAATTATAAATACACCCCTAAGTTTTAATTCAAATACAAATTGCCCCTTATAGTTTTGAAAATTATATTCCACCCCTGAGATTTCTAATTTTATAACAAATCGTCCATTTTATTAATAAATTATCAAGTCAAATAATAGTTTTTAATGATGTTATAACTATATTTAATTAATAATTTATGTTATTTTATTATTGTATAGGAGATCAATTATGAATTTCTTTTTTTTAGTTAATTCTGTTAAATAAAATTTTTTAACAAAGGGGTATTTGTAGTTTTTCAAACTATAGAGGGCAATATGTACTTAAAGTAAATCTCAAAGGGGTATATTTGTAATTTACCCTAATTAATTTTAGGAAAATTTTATGTGTTTGGTATAAAACAAACAAACAAAGTTTATGAAATGGAAAATTTTAATATGCCAACTTTTGAAGAGAAGGGAAAAAAGAATTTGGTTGTGTTTTATTTTATTCTATTTTTATTGATTTTTTTTTTTTTAAACTTTGTATTTAGTTCTAGAATAATGCTTGGGACCCCATTTTGGGGGTCACCCCCTCACCCCCTTTGCCATGTGGCAGGTGGTGATTGGAGGAGCAGGAAAAAAAAGAAAAAGAAAAAGAAAAGGTAACCAATGAGAGAGAGAGGGGGTCAAAGGGGGTGGGGGAAAAGGGGGGATGAATCATTACTCTTAGTTCTAATTGAATCCAAGTGTTGAACCACTTGCTTTTGCATGAAATTGTTTTAGTGGAAAGTGAAAATAGGAATATTGATCCTGTCATGATAATGTGGCATGAATAGCCGAGAAGCGAAGACTTGAGGATAAAATTGATGATAAGGGTGCACAAGAGACCCAAAAAACCCGAGAAGCTAATCAACTCAGACCTCTATGGGTTCGGTTGGTTCTGTTTGTTAATACATTAGTTTGGTTTTGGGCTTAAATATAATGAATCCGATCAGATTAGTTCGGTTCTTGGTTTAGATTATACCCAAATTGAACCATCCAGAAACACAGACCTTCATATATTTTACATAAAATTCTAGTCAAGTTCCTTAAAATTAAAAACAATCCTTTGTTCCTTTAAATTTGAAACAATTGTTTGTACTCTATTTATTCCTTATTCCTGCAAATTCAAAATAATGTTTTGTTCATTGTTGTGTTTTGTTATAGTATTTGATACCGATGGGCACCCAGGAAGGCTCAACCCACGGATCAACGATCAAAGCTGAAGGGCCCAGTCCACAGCCCAACAATCAAAGCCCAATAACCCTAAGAAATCAACACTAGGCCAGGACCAATAACATTCAAACACTTGCCAGACAGAGGCCTAGACACGTAAACAAACAAAGATCCTGCAAAGTTATTGCACCACACATCAGCCATTAATGAAGCTCTCATTGCATTAAATACGACAACCTCTTCATGTTGGAGGAGACAGACTCACCATGAACGATGTGATCTAGAATATAGACTTTTGGCCAACACGACAGTCGGAAATGGGCAAGGAAAGGATGGGCAAAGAATATAAGGAAGTTTCCGAGATATGTTAAAGGTTAAGTTCTTCATCCCCTTCTTATGGCTCAACACAATCAATCTACTCTATCCTAATTTGATCGTCGGAGTGTCTGCCGAGGGATTGCCTCCCCTCCTAGACCTTTTTGTAGGAATGTTCCGTGGACTTCAAGGCCAGCAGGCCTGTTAGAAGCGTAGACCAGCCCGATCCATCCCTCGTTGTAATTACAGTATCATCAGTTGGCGCCATCTAAGGGAATACCATTTCGGAAAGGCAGTTGTGTTCATTGTCGCCGGAAGGAACCTCGTAATTACTTACCCCCTGCATCAGGGTGGATGGTCATGACTAGATCCATGGCTTCCCAACATAACGCTGATAACCCCGAAGCTGAGTCCTCTAACCCAAATAACCCGCCTCCATATTTCGTAGAACTCACCACCAGCATCAATTGACTAACCGAGCAAAACCAAACCCTGATCAATGCCTTACTCCAGCGTGACCTGCCTATCTCTCCTCCACTATCGCCAATAGTTCTCCCGTACCTGGAACAAGCCCACTATCACCATCAATTCCCACCACACGTGCCTTAAGGAACATTCTCACCCTTCGCCCTGTGGCCTCAACCGTCGAATCTTGATGGCCTGCACCCTCCCCTGTCAGGCTCGCAGCCTCGCCAAGATATGCCACTGTCTTTCAATGACCACCCCTTACCATATCATACAGTCGCCCATGAAGGTGAGGCTAGCAGTGTTCAACCCTCGATCCCTGTTTGTGGGGATAATGCTCCCGTCTGAGACGAAGAACTGCGGGCCATGAAACTCCAACTATAGGGGGTTATGCAGAACATGCAGCACCAGACTTCCTCCATTGTCAACTCTCCTTTCACCGCTTCCATCAGGGATAAAGCTCTCCCTTCTAAGTTCAAAATGTCATCGATCAACACCTTCGATGGTACCACTGATCCCGTTGACCATGTAGAAACATATCAGACACTTACGATCTTACATGTCTTTCTAGACGAAATCATGTATCATGCCTTCCCTGTCACATTGAAGAGGTCGGCGCGCCTTTGGTTCAGTCAGCTCCTCCTAGACTCAGTCACTTCATTTCGCCAGCTCAGCGACAACGGCATCCAGCCACCCAACTGCTAAACATCCGACAGACAAAAAGGGAGTCTTTACGCAGTTATGTCACCCGCTTCAACACCGAAGCCCTATAAGTGGAGAAAAACGATGACAAGGTCATCACAGCCTTCATGGCCGGTTTGCGTCCGTCCGATTTCCTGTTCTCCCTCTCTAAAAATCCCCCGACTACTATGGCCTCCCCTCTCGCCAAAGCCTAAAAATAAATGAACGCCGAAGACTCTCTAGCAGCTCACCAAGACTCCACATTTAAAGCCCCGCACTCCAAGGACAAAAGAAAAAAGCCTGAAGCCCGACCCTCGCAATATACGTACCGATCCCCATGACTCCCAGATCGGCCTGCACGCTCGGACCGACCGACTCCAACCCACCCACCTAGTCGGTTCGAGTGGTTCACCCCCCTCAATTCGCCCATGGAGCAAGTTCTGAACCAAATTCAATGAGACTATAACCTGAAATGGCCTCAACCATCTAGATCTCCCTCCAACCGACGAGATCAATCTAAGCACTGTCGTTTCCATCAAGACCACAGCCACAACACTGATGAATGTGTCAACCTCAAAGACCAGGTCGAGGATCTGGTCCGCCAGGGATGCCTTAACCGATTCACAGCAGCCCGTCCCCCACAGAGGCCTAGAACCGGCCCCCCAAACTATAACTGCCAACACAGTCCACCCCAACGACCAGCACAACCCAAGCGAAATGATGACCGGCCTCAACACCAATCCTGAGCTCACAGTGACCTTCTCCTCCCCCGGTAGATGAAATAAGGGTCATTGCCGGTGGCCTCGTGTGTGGCGGACCGTCGCGGTCGGCAGAGCGAGTTGAGCTTCGAAACATTAGACAAGGATCTGACAGAGAAGTAGCCACGGTGGACCAACCCTACAAGTAACCCAAGCAATGGTCTAAGCCGGTCACCTTTACAGTGGCAAATTGCACAGGCATTCACTATCCTTATGACGACCCCCTGGTCATCTCTGCTCTCTTATCAAACTACAAAGTCAAGAGCGTTCTGGTCGACAACGGTAACTCCTCAGACATCATCTTCTTCAACGCCTACCGCCAACTAAAGGTCGGGGAAGAGAAGTTGTCATCTCGACAAACCCCTCTAGTTGGTTTCACCGGCGACCGGGTCACATCCATGGGCTCCATCGACCTTCCTATCATCATCAGAGAGTATCTACAACAGTCCACCAAACTCCTTACTTTTCTCTCTGTCGACTGTTTATCTGCTTACAACATCATATTAGGGCACACCACCCTTAATGCCCTTCAAGCCGTAACCTCCACGTACCATCTGGCCATGAAGTTTTCCATTGACCAAAGGGTCGGCACTGTGAGAGGTGAACAGACGGTAGCCCGGGAGTGCTATGTTGCCTCATTGAAGGAAGTCAAAATGAAAGAAGCTATGATCATTGAAGGCCTTGATGTTAGAGACGAGGAAGAGTTAGTTAGAGGAGAACCAGTAGAGGAACTTGTCGAAGTACTTGTCGATCCTACCGATTCAAAGAAAATGGCTAAGATTTGCAGCCACGTGTCCTCTCAAGCCAAGGCCGATCTCACGGCTCTCTTAGCCAAGCAAAACGATGTCTTTGCTTGGACCCATTCAGACATACCAGGTATCGACCCTTCTTTTATTACCTATCGTCTCAACATTGAACCCAATTCCGACCGATCCGCCAAAAATAGTGCATTTTTTATCCATAAAATAACAGCCTCATCGCCGCTGAGGTAGACAAGCTGCTGAAAGCACAGTTTATTAAAAATGTGGACTATCCCAGATGGTTGTCCAACGTGGTCTTGGTCCGCAAAAACAATTCAAATAGCGACTTTGCATTGACTATTCCGACCTCAACCGAGCCTGCCCCAAAGACAGTTATCCCCTTTCCAGAATAAATTTATTAGTCGACGTAACTGCGGCACATCAGATGCGTAGCTTCATGGATGCTTTCTCTGGCTATAATCAGATCTTAATGCATGCAGCCGACCAAGAGCACACCTCTTTCATCACTGACAGGGGGACTTATCACTACCGTGTCATGTCATTCGGTTTGAAGAATGCTAGAGCCACTTACCAACGCCTGGTTAATGCCATTTTCCAACACCAGATAGGTCGGAACATAGAAGTCTACATCGACGACATGCTCGTCAAGAGCAAACTCTCCTCCCACCATTTGGCAGACCTGCGCGAGACTTTCCAACCTTGCGCAAGTATCAGATAAAACTGAATCCGAAAAAGTGCGCCTTCGGCATTGGGTCTGGTAAGTTTTTGGGGTTCATGGTCAGCCAAAGAGGCATTGAGGCCAACCCAAAAAAAATCAAGGCCCTGATAGAAATGTGGTCTCCTAGAACGGTCAATGAGGTTTAGCGGCTCACAAGTAGAGTTGCTGCCCTCAACCGTTTCATTTCACAAGTCCTCTGGCAAGCCTTTGAATGGAACACTAAGTCTAAGGAGGCCTTCCAACAATTGAAACAGTGCATGGCCAACTCCCCTCTTCTCTCTCAAGCACTGTCGGGCGAAACCCTCTTCCTCTACTTAGTTGTGTCCAACACCGCTGTCAGTGCTGCCCTCATCAAGAAAGATGGCTCAGTACAATGCCCAATTTACTACATCAGCCGCGCACTCAGGGGAGCCGAATAGAACTACACTCTATTAGAAAAAATGGTCCTCAGCCTAGTCATCACCTCCAGACGCCTCCGACCCTATTTCTAAACTCATTTCATAGTGAATCTCACTAACCAGCCTTTGAAAAAGATCATGCAACAACCAGAATCATCAGGCAAGCTTATGCAGTGGTCCGTTGAACTAAGTCAGTACAACATCTCTTACCAAACACGAACAGCCATCAAAGGCCAGGTTGTCGTTGATTTTATCTTAGAATTCACAAATCTTACCCTGTACGCGCCCCCTCCACCAACACACGGCACTATTGAGGAGGAAGACCTCCATTCCTGGACTATTTGTGTCGACAGTTCATCCCACAAATAAGATAGTGGAGCCAGTTTAATCCTTACCACCCCAGAAGGAGAATACTTCAAATGTGCCCTCCGATTCCTATTTGCAGCAAGTAACAACCAGGCCGACTATGAAGCTCTTATAACAGGTCTCCGACTGGCTAAAGATATCGAAGTCGACCATCTCCAAGTGTTTAGCGACTCTCAGTTGGTAGTCGGCCAGATAACGAGCGAGTTTGATGCCAAGGAAGAAGCCATGCGATCATACAGGGACATTGCTCTTCTTCTGACCCGCCCCTTTAATAGTTTTCGTATCCAACATGTCCCTAGGTCAGAAAACTCCCAAAGAGACGAAATGACACAGTTAGCCTTAGCAGACCAATTAGACCTCTGCCATAGCGTCCGGGTTGAGTACCTGACCTATCCAGCAGTCTCACCAGATCAACGAGCAATTCACCTGTTTCAGGAGGAGCCAATCCCATCGGCCCAGGACATCATCGCATTCCTCGAGCGGGGAACACTTCCATCAAACAAACTCAAAGCCGCCAAAGTCAGGACTCGGTAGTTGAATTACGTCATTATCAATGGCACCTTGTATAAAAGGGAATTCTCGCGACCATATCTCAGATGCCTTAATAATGACCAAGCAATCTATGTAATGAGAGAAATACATGAGGGAGTTTGTGGGAATCACTCTAGAAGACGATCTCTGGCTCATAAAATTCTCTGAACAAGTTACTTTTGGCCCACACTCAGTCAGGACGTCGCTGGTTTTGTGATGAAATGCGACAAATTCCAATGCTTCGCTAACATCAACCACGCCCCTCCAACGGAGTTGACCACGCTCAACAGCCTTTGCACTTTCGCTAAATGAGGAATTGATCTCGTGGGTCCCTTACCGACCGACAGGGGCCAAGTAAAATTTGTCGTAGCTGCCATCGATTACTTCACCAAATGGGTAGAAGCAAAACCTCTTACGAAGATCACTGAGTGGAATACCAATAAGTTCATATGGCAGTCCATTGTGTGTCGTTTCGAGGTTCCTCAAGCTACTGTCTTCGACAACGACAAACAGTTTGACAACGCCAAATTCAGAGAATTCTGCACAGAACTCAACATCAAAACCTGTTTCTCCTCCCCAAGCCATCCTCAAGCCAACGGTCAAGTGGAGGTTACCAACCACTCCCTGCTGAAAATCATCAAGACTAAGCTGGAGGCTGCCAAGGGCCTCTGGGCAGAGGAATTGCCAAACGTCCTCTGGGCCTATTGGACAACTGCCCGAACTCTAACTGGGGAGGCCCCATTTTGCTTGACATACGGCACCGAAGCCGTCATCCTTGTGAAAATTGGCCTACCGATGCCTAGAGCCATCCACCGTAATCCACACTTGAATGAAGACCTTCGGAGGGCCGACTTAGACCTTATCGAGGAACTACGAGGAAAGGCTGCTGTCCGACTAGCCGCATACCAACAGAAAGCAAGGCAACACCATAATCGCCGAGTCTAACCGAGGGCATTTATAGTGGGAGACCTCGTCTTGCGCGAAGCCACTCTCGCCACTAAAAACCTAACTGAGGGCAAGCTAGCACCTAAGTGGGAAAGCCCTTACATTGTCAGAGCAAGACCCCACCCAAGCACATACCATCTCCAAGACATGGAGGGTAGAGACCTTCTCCATCCATGGAATGCTGAACACTTAAAACGCTATTTCTAGTAAAGCGACATTTCCTACTTTTTGTTTGATTTAAATTGTCGTATGTTTTATTTTGGTGATCAGAACACTTGTCCATTTTGGCTCTTGCCATGTAATGCATATATTTATGATCACAGGACTACGACAATAGTTCAAGATTCCCATTATCTATGTTGTGCCTTAATCCAAAATTAAACAAATTCGGTTGAATTAAATATAAATTGAACCTGAAGAGCTCAGCCTGACTGAGTTAAGCAAAGCCTCAGCCAGACTAAGCCCTCCAAAAGCCTTAGCCAGACTAAGCATAAAGAACTCAGCCGAACTGAATTAAACATAGCCTCAGCCAGACTGAGCATGAAGAGCTTAGCCAGACTGAGTTACACAACACGCTCTGCCAGACCAAGCATACCACGCTCAGCCAGACTGAGCCCTACAAAGCCTCAGCCAGACTAAGCACAAAACGCTTTACCAGACCGAGCATGCAGCGCTCAGCCAGATTGAGCCCTCCAAAGCCTCAGCCAGACTGAACATGAAGAGCTCAGCCAGACTGAGTTACACAACACGCTTTGCCAGACCGAGCATGCGGTGCTCAGCCAGATTGAGCCCTCCAAAGCCTCAGCTAGACTGAACACAACACGTTCTACCAAACCGAGCATGTGGCGCTCAGCCAGACTGAGCCCTACAAAGCCTCAGCCAGACTGAGCACAAAACACTCTGCCAGACCGAGCATCCGGCGCTCAGCCAGACTGAGCCCTTCAAAGCCTCAGCCTAACTAAGCACGAAGCGCTCAGCCAGACCGAACCCTCCAAAGCCTGAGCATCAGACCGAGCACAAAGCAAAACACACAATTTTTTTATAACTTAATTTTATTACAAACCATAATAACCCGCAGTCTCTTTAGCTTACGGGCAACTAGGTACATGATTCATTTAGTTCACTTTTAAGGCTCATTAACCACATTACTTTACACAACATTTAAATCTTTTCATGCAAAGATTTATTATATACACAGTACACAACAAAAAGAGCAACAGGAAAAACCATTATTCAGGCAGATACAAACTAAAACTTCACAAACCTAAGTCTTAAATTCTTTATATTTAAATCTTCACAAACCATCATATTCAAATTCTTTATAAATACCACACATTCTTTACAATGAGCTCTTTCTCAAAAAAAAAAAAAAAAAAACTACTTTATAGTCTAATTTCTACACCACTTCACCATTACCCCCATCTCCTTCTTCTCTACCAGACATTAGCTCTTTTTCATCAATGCACTCGTCCAGCAGGGTTTGAGCAATGTTCTCCTCCCCTAGCCTTAGGAGCCTAGTGTCAATATCTGGGAAGATCTTTGCGGCCCTCTGCTGGCAACTCGCCATCCACTATCCCAATATTGGCTCATTTTATGCTTATAATAGTCTGACTGCTGGAAGTTCTGAATTATTTCTCCTTTTGTTTGACCCTCCACTAGTTCGACTGCAGCTATGTTCGACGGCCCAGCACCAATCTCCCCCTCTCTGGCAATGCTCTTTGCCACAGTTGTGTCGATCGCCATTTGGAACTCAGGTGATAGCTTGAACTGTTCCACTGCCACTGTGCACAGGTCTGGATAAGCAGCCCTCTCAAAAGCCCTCATCTTCTCCAACTCCGCTAATTTGGCTTTTTCTTCCTCCAAGGCCTTTACCAACTCGGCCTCCCGCACATCTGCCTCTTCCTTCTCCTTCAGAGACACCTCACACAACTCTTCGTTGTTCACCAAGGCCGCCTCTAACCTCTCATTGGCAGTGGCGTAGGCTTCTTAATCTTCATCACCCATTTTTTTCTCACTCGCCAATTTAAACTCTAGCAACATCGCCCTATAATGCGTCATCTCCAGTTCTGCCTTGGCAACAATTCGATGGCAACCTCAGTTTCGTTGACTTTGACACGCTCCGCCAAATAACCCTGCACCACCGCAAACACCTCCATCTTCTTCGCTCTTTGAGCATATGTTAAGCCCTTAGCACTTGCACTTTGTGCCACTTTCCTCCAACTGACCGCCTCCAATTGCGCCCATATCTTTTCCAATTGGGCCCTTATTGGCCCCGCCTTCACCTTCGCCCCCATTACCTTCTCCAGTAGGGCTGTCGCCAAGGTCGCCAAGGTTGCCGCCTCTATTTGTGCCGAGCAGAGTCCCCTCATGAGGTCAACCTTTGTTAATCGTGCAACACCTCACACAGCCACGTCCTCGATTACCCCCAACAGGCTGTCGGCCCCAGCTTTGACCTCCTTTTGCACCTTCAAGGGGTCCCCACCGTCCATCACCAAGTGGCTAGCCACGGGTTTTGCATGATATGATGCCATTCCCAATGGCCCCAACGCAATGTTCCTCTCTGGTGAGCTCGCCTGGTCTGTAGACTGCTCAACACTTAGCCTCCCCTTTTTTTTCTTCCCCTTCGCTGATCGCCTCAACGATAGGAGTCTCAGCACTACCCCCTCTGCACTCTTCCCAACTTTGGTCTCCTCTCTTTCCACTGCGGGGGGCATGCCTACCACCATTTCTTTCTCCTCTTCTCTAAGGGCCTCTCTTCACCACCCTCTGTCGTCCCTTTCCTTTTCTTCTTCCTCAATACCTGCTCCACTTCCCTCTTAATATTCTCCCTCAACGGATCTACTGGCATTTACAGGGGAAAAAATGTTGCTAAGTCCTTCTCTCCCTACAGCTTGGGCCGTGGTCGAACTGACCTCTTTACAACCAGCTTAGGCGCTGGGCCTAGTTCTTTTTCCTTATACTTATCCGCCATTGCAAAGGCTCGCTTGTCCTCTGTCTCCTGAGCTTTCCTCCTCGCCTCCAAATCCTCTGACAACGGATCTCCCTCGGCTGGCCATGGCCCCAGATTTATAGCGAACAAGGCTGAGGGCTGGACAAGGTCGTCCCACATTAACCCCTCATTCTCCCTCCACTCCTTCACCTACTTGACCCTCATTTTCACCTCAGCGTCCAATTTTGGCTCATACGACTTGATGGGGACTTTTCAAATTGTGCACACTCCCTTTCCACCGCTCGCCGACACCAAAAACCACTTTGGCTGCCAGCCCTTCACCGACAAGGGCAGTCTCACCACCAATTCTGTAATGACCCCAAAACACGTGTCATATTTATCAGTAATTAATTATGTGTTCATATGAAATTAATTAAAGAATATCCGTTTGAATTAGAAAAATATCTGCTGAGGCTACAACTTTGGGATTGAAATTGATGACCGTAATGGGTTCAGAAAACGAAATTGGGCACGCCTATGTGATACCGGGAATTTTTAGACCCATTTGGGAAAATAAATTGAGGACTGAATTTCGTCTGATTCGTTAAGCCTTGTTTGGCTCAAGATTATGGCACAATTCTTTTTTTTTTTTTTTTGTGATATATCTATACATAGATAAGGATGTTGACTCTTTGACTCAAAAAGAAGAAAAGAAAAATCTAGAAAGAGAGAGAGAGAGAGGAGAATTCGTGAGAAAGGAGAAGAAGGGGGAAAAAGGAGAATCAAGCTACAACTTCTCCAATTAAGTGCTTAAGGTAAGAATTTCTTCTCTACTTTCTTGAAATAAGGTTGAATCATCAATGATCTCGTGTTAAATAAGAGGATTGAAAGGAGAAATATGTTTAATTTGAGCATGTATGGCATGAATAGATGATTTATGTTTATATTTGGCATTCTTGAGGAAGAACCTCCATGGATATGAAGAAATGAAGCTTTTACATGAATAGTTATGATTCTTCGCCTCAATTCATGGTTTGATCTTGTACATGATGCATGTGGGTTTTGTTAAGAAGTTGTAAGGTCTAAATCAAGTGGTTTTCAAGTGTTTTGGGGCTTGGTTTCCATCGTTTTGAAGTTGTTTTTGTTAAGGGAAAGGTTAAAGCTTTGGAAGAGCTTAGAATTTCAGATTTTCGCGCAGTCCGCTCGAGCGGAGGTATTCCCGCTCGAGCGTGAAAATCAGCCTCCCAGCAGTTTTGGAAAATTGTGCAGTCCGCTCGAGCGGACAAAGTGGCGCTCGAGCGGGGGACTTATTTTCAGGAAAACTTTGGAGGTTGTATTCAGTTCATATATGGCATGAATTACTTGATTTTATCATGTTATTGGCATCATTTGGCACCTCATGAACATGAAATTTCATAAGGAAAGGATAGAATGGCATGAATTAAGTGATTTAATGATAATGTGTATTGAAGAAATGTGTTATCATGTTGATAATTGCAGGTCAAGAGGCGAAGACCGTGCAACCGGTTTTGGAAACCCACTGTGAGTAACATTTCTGTAAAGATATGTTAGTATGATCTATGTTTAAAAGTGCTACGTTATGCTATGGTTTTGAAATGATAAATGTTTTCTGTGAACGAATGTCCAGTTTGCGAATCTAGTATGGCATCCATAGATAGTCCTAAGTGGACCAGTTTACGAGATCTCGGTATGTGTTTAATCGGTGTCCGGGACCGGTTACTCTAGTCGTTGGACGACAAATGTTATGTTCTATGGAGTATGCCATTATGTATGTTTTGATATGAGATGATTATGTTTATGAATGATTTATTTTATGGATATATGAAATGTGGGATTCGTTCACTACCCCTTTACTTTAATGTTACTTGCTGAGCTTTAGCTCATTGTTTTCATATATGTAATTATAGGTGAGCACTCTGGGAGTCAAGCCTAGGCGGAGTCCGAGCTGAGCCGCCGTTTTGAAGCCTACCCGGTGTTTTGGTGCCTCCGAGTTGGGGCTAGGCCGTTAGGAAGCTTGGTTTTGGTTGTACATGTGGCGTGAGCCTATGTCGTGTATATGAATTTTGATTATATGTGATGTAATGTAGTGGGTAAATTAACATTTTTGGCATGTAATGTATGTTCATATAAATGCACAGCTCTTTGGACTATTAGTGTTTTGTTTTCGCTTCCGCAAGCCCCGGTTATGTATGTTTTATACAGAAAGGCCTGTGGTAATCTAGGATTACTGGCCGGTTACGATGCCAACCTTTTCGGGGCGTGTTTGGGTCGTGACAAATTCCCTTTTGGCAATGGCTTGTAAGGTCACCCATGTCTCCTGTTGCCCTGACACCTTGTAGTAGGAGAAGAATTCGTTCACCATCATTCTCTCTCATTCGGTCGCCTGTGACCACGCGATTGCACACGCGAATGGAATCTTCCACGCGTTTGGCATCAGTTGTCTTAGAGCCACCTCTAGACGATTTAGTACATCGATCACCAGTTGTGGAAGGGCGACCTCAGACCCCCTTGCAACGCTTCTTCATACAATGCAAACTCCGTTGGCCATGCATCAAAAGCCCTCTCCTTCGCCGTAGGCACTCTCAACTCTACCTTTGCTGGAATCTGGTATTTGCTCTGCAGCTCCTCCAGATCCTCTACCGTTAGTGTAGATTTATCATACTTGGTAAGTGTAGACTCGACTTTCTTTGCGCGCCCCCTTTCGAAGAGGCGCGAGTTGGTCCTACATTTCGGACTCCTGTTACAGTTCTGAATCTAATCTCACAAAGTGCAATGTGAGACTGATAAACACCAAAGAGTCCAATCCGGCAAATCATTTTTGAAAAATCAGATTTTGAATCAAATAATGCCAAAACTAGACTGCTTTGCCAGATTACAGAGTCGCCACCTAAATATTTTATTTTTGAGAAATTTAAGAAACCCTGACTCGTGCCAAAGGCCACGTGTTCGTCATCACCAAAGTTGGCTCAGCTCGGGAACTTGGTTACGAGAGGGGAAAGTCATGAAATAAGCACCCCCGCTCGCCCGATCAAAGGATCGGCCTCTACTAAACATGATATATTGTTTTATAAACCTCATGTGTTCTTATCCAGTTATTAGCTAACCTTACTATGTGACGCACACATACATGTATAGACTAAAATCGTGAGAATTGGAACAAAACAACTCATGTTTATTTTTGAAAATGGTTTGAAAGTGCCACTCGCAAGTGGGCTAAAGAGCGGATTTGCCACTCTCAAGTGGGCTTAATACATGATTTTGCCACTTCACAAAGTGGGCTTAAAACTCACAATCGTCGAATTGTTCCAATTCAAGCAACCAAGCCTTCATTCACAGGCATTCATGCAGTTTAGCATTTAAGCAAATAGCCTCATGGCAAGCATGCGAAACATGGAAACACTCACACTCATAGAAGTATACTAAAGTGTAAAACTTACAGTGTACTCCAAAAAATAAAAACTAGTTAGAAATATGCATGATTCCTAACTATGCAAGATGTCTAATGCAACACATGCAACATGAAATTAATAGGCTCGGCTACTAATATGATATATGATTTGATTCAATTTGATAACATGTTTTTAAACATGTATTCAAAGAAGATATTGAATGTGCAATACAGTTTGAATGATGCGCTGAGTCCGGTGTATGCAAGACAAATGAATGAATGCAAACATGCAAGCATAAGGTATGCTAATTGAAAAATGTCCTAAACTAACCATCGAAAGCGGTTAAGTAAAAGGGAGAAATACGTGGAGTTGGAAGGCATGCACACACACACGTACCCTTATTACAACATTGCGCCCTCACGAAAGAGGGTCCGAATAAGCTAAGAGCTAAGCTACCCTAAGCTAAGCTAACTAACTAATCTAATTAAACTAATTAGACTAATTATTACAACACAACATAATGAAATAGCTAAGCTAAAGCTATTTAATTATTACAACACAATTGAATTTGAATAAATAGCTATGCTAAGCTAATTAAAATATTACAACTCAAATTGATCTAATTAATTACAACACATGTAATAATTAGCAGCATATAGCTAATGAAGCAATAAAGAAGAGATGACCTCACGGGTGAGGGAGATATGCATGCTCGGTTGGCTTCGTCCCGAAGAATCCGTCACTTTGCCACTGGTTTCCTCTGTTTGCACCCTCCTTGATCTCTGGACATTGAACCAACATTCCAGACTGTTTTTGCTCCAAAACAGGAGCACTTTTGCACCAAAATGGACTGGTGGTCGGTCGGCCACAAAAAATGGCTGCCGGCCACCCTAACTAGCCGGTCAGCCAGTGAAAGTGGCTGATCGGCTACTGCAAGTGGCCGATCGACCACCTGCTTTTCCAAACTTCTGATTTTGCTGCAACAGAGAACAACAGAGGCACAACAATGTATTTTGCAAGAAATGTGTGTACTGCCACCCTCTTTATCATGTCTCAAGCGCAAAGGAGTGTGGCACTTGGCTTTCAAGCCATCAATCAAGCATTTTCATGCATGATGGCCGAAGAACCAAGCATGTACAAGCTTAGTGAATGCGCACATAAGACTCAAAGTGCCACCACCCTATCATGCATGATCAAGGGTGATAGCAACCAAGAAATGCGATAGGTTTCATCACTTTGAGTATGAAACGTACCACATTTCTTGTGTTTGGATTAACGTCCGATTCAAACACATGAAATGCAACACAAATGCTTATCTTATTCATGTTTTAGTTGTCCAATTCTTGTTTACACATTTTAGCGTTACCAATTAATCCTTTAATTGGTTAAGTCCAATGTGAAAGTCCTCTAATCGAAAAGATGGCCTAAGCCACAAGTGCCTTGAGCATGAAAGAAGTCTCATGCTGTTGGCTAGTAGAAACCCTCAAGAGAAGATTAAAGCCATTAGGCATGAGAGCCTCAAATTCACACTCAAGCCAACAAGGGACTCAAGACCACTTTCAAAGCAAATTGAAAAGTGAAGAAGAGAGAGAGCTGGCAAACTTTTCAGTGCTGAAATGGCATGAAAAATGATGCTAAAACATGCAAACAACTCATGTACAACATGTTGAGAGCCAAAAACATCAAAGCTAGTAAAGAGCATTACACAAGAGGGATGCAATACTAAGCTTAAATGACCAAACCAGCTCTGGACAAAGCTTAAACATGCCAAATCAGTAGCAAAAACATGCTGAAATTTAAACATGAAAGGCAAGAAAAACATGCTCGCATGTTGGCTCACAAACAAGGCACAAAGCACAACTCTCAAAAGCAATGAAATAGTGGAATATGTGAGAGTGTGAAAGGGTTACATGCACTGAAATTGCATGTTATATGATGCTATAGCATGCAATCATCTCAAGCAAAGCATGTTAGGGGCCTTGAAGCCAAAAGCTAGTAAAGGCCTATTACCCTACAACCATGCATAACAAGCCTCATATGACCAAGACCACTCAAAATAGAGTCAAAGCATGCTCATCAGTAGCAAAAAAAATGTTGGAATCAAACTAACACAAGCTAGAATGATAGGCTAAATCATCAAGTATGCAAGGCCAGTAAGCATGATTGCACTACAAGTACAAAAAGCAAGCAAGAAGTGTTCCAACCAACCAAAAACAGAGTTGAAGCATGTCAAAACAAAGCCAAAAACATGCTCGAACTAAGCTACAAAAAGGTACAAAAGCATGCTCACATCTTAAGCCATCTACTCATGCAAACAAGATACAATGAGGGGAAGCCACCCCCTCCTATTTTGGACCCCAAAACCAACTTTTTACCACTGATATTCCACTGGAATTCAATGGTTAAAAGGCCAAGAAAAGGGTATTTCAAAAGCTTTAAAAGATGGCTCAGAAGGCTTTACAAGCCATAAAGCAAAGGGAAGAAACCACCCCCTAACTAAATAAGACTCAAACCACCATTTTAAACCCTTAAAAACAGAGTTTTTTAAAGGTTAAAACCAGTTTCAAAATAGCATGCAAAGGTGGCTAAACAAGTGATTAAAGCAAAGCTTAAAAGGGACAAGTCCTTACCCTTGAAGCACAGCACTAAAATAGCAACACTTCTGAGCCAAAACCAAGCTTAAGACCTCAAACCAAGCTTCAAGGGACCTCAGTTCCAAGGTGAAGGTGTTTGGCTAAGAGTCTTAGTGCAAAAATGTAAAGAAAACTCACTTTTAAGCACGATATATATATATATATATATATATAAAGAGAGAGAGAGAGAGAGAGAGAGTGAGAGTGAAATTTTGCTCCTAAAAATTCTAAACCCTCAAAATGGAAGAGAAACCTCCCCTTGTATAGAAAAAGCAAGCAAAAAGCTTGCTTCATCCCTCCATACACGTGTATGGAGGATGCATTCAGCGATCAACAGTTGGCATAGCTGGTACATAAAATATCTGGAAAATGAGAAAATTGGCTGTCGGCCACTTCAGGTGGCCGGCAAGGAGGAAAAGTGGCCGGCAAGGAGGAAAGGTGGCCGACAATAGCCAAAAGTGACCGACAAGGCCCTTCTCCCCTCCAGGCAAGAGGCACCAAGGTTTGGCCCAAAAACAAGGCCAAAACACAAAGGGTTTAGAGGCTCAAAGACAAGGCGCTCAGCCGAGACCTTCGGGCGCTCAAAACGAGCACAAACATGCTCAATCATCAAGTGCACAAACGATGATGTCAAAGTCTTGAGGTCGGTTAAAAATAGGGTGTCTACAGTATGCCAGTGGTCAGGCACCACTTGGCCAATCGGCTAGACCGCAGCCATCGTTGTCCTTGAAGCTGGTCGCACTAGCCGCTCCACAACCCTCTCTTTCCGCCTCTCTACTCTATATTGCTCCGCTAGTGCTACTCCATCATCATTTCCTAACGCATCCGATGTCATCGCCGATGCTTTGTCTTATGCCATCTCCTTTACGTTTCTGTATATCGCCTTGGTCGCGAAGGCGAGGAAATTGGCGATGTGAAAAAGGGGAGAGTCCACCGAGACAAATACGCTAAAGTTTGAAATATGTTGATTCTTCGCAATAAGATAAGTAAATCGCACCAGTCCAAATGCCCAGGGTTTTTCTATGTTCCAAGGATCGTAGTTAAATTTTTCCAGTTTGAATTCGACAAACAAGTACAACTCCCCGTATTTTCCACATCCCCACCACCAACCCCTTCTCCTCCCCACCTCGATTCGTCTTTCCATTCGCGACCTACCATCGCACCATGTGTACAACTACAATCCCTCCTCTTTCCCACTATTTCTCTTTTCTCTTTTCTCTCCTCCGTCTATTCCATTTTACATCATCACATGCCTACTCGCTCATCGATCCCCGCGCGCCGTCATTGACTTTTTTGCCACCTTCGCGATCAGTTTTCCCTCCTGATTGGTCATCTTGCTCGGCCACTTTCACGGTCAGCCCTCTTTTCGGTCGGTCATCCCGCTCGATCACCTTCGTAGTCAACTCTCTTCCCAGTCAGCCATTCTGTTCAGCCACCTTCACAGTCGACCCTTCTCCCGGTCGGCCATCTCGCTCGACCACCTTCGCAGTCGACCCTCCTTCCGATCGGCCACCCCACTTGGTCCCCTTCGCAGTCGGCCCTCCTCCCGGTCAGCCACCTTCGCGGTCGGCCCTCCCTACTGTCAGCCGCCCTCGCTGCTTGGTCACTTCTCTACTCTCCCACCCCTATTCCCTCTCCAAGCTTGAGGGACTCCCTCCACCTTTCTTATTCCCTTCGTTGGACTAAAGCTGTACTCGGGAATGGGAGACTATTGATACCGATGGGCACCCAAGAGGGCCCAACCCACGGATTAGGGCCCAGTCCATATCCCAGCGATCAAAGCCCAATAACTCTAAGAAATCAACACTAGGCCAAGACCAATAACATTCAAACACTTGCCGAACAAAGCCCTAGACACGTAAGCAGATAAAGATCTTGCAAAGTTATTGCACCACACATCAGCCATTAATGAAGCTCTCACAGCATTAAATACGACAACCCCTTCACGTCGGAGGAGATAGACTCACCATGAACGATGCGAGCTAGAATATAGACTTTTGGCCAACACGACAGTCAGGAATGGACAAGGAAATGATGAGCAAAGGATATAAGGAAGTTTTCGAGATACGTTAAAGGTTAAGTTCTTCATCCCCCTTTTTTGGCTCAATACAATCAATTTACTCTATCCTAATTTGATCGTCGGAGTGTCCGTCGGGGGATTGCCTCCCCTCTTGGACCTTTTTGCAGGAACGTTCCGTGGACTTCAAGGCCAGCAAACCTGTTAGAAGCATGGACTAGCCCGACCCATCCCTCATTGTAATTACAGTATCATCAGTATTCAAGTCTTGTTTATTGTTGATTATGTTCTTTTGAGAAGTTTCTGATGATGTAACATTGAATTTTGAGGCTCTGTTCTACATAGAAATTACTCACTTATTTTCAGTGTGGCGGAACTGCAATTCAAATACGAACAACTGAGCTACATCATGTTGGTTTGCATTGGTTGTAGGGAAGGATTGGGTTGGTCCTGGGTCCAAAAACTTTGAACCAATCAGGTTTGGTTTGGTTATGGATATAGTTCTAACCCATACCAAATCGACTGATGCACACTCCTAATGGAAGATAGTATTGAGAGTATTTACTTTGGTAGGGATAATTCTGTCCTAATGTAGATTAAAATAAGTGTTTCAAACCAATCTTTCATAACCTGTTTTTTTTTTTTTTTTGGATTCCCAGGATTGAACATTGGTTCAGCTTCTTGTGTTTCAACAATAGAATTGTCTCTTTACAAACAGATAACTCTCATTTTTCTCAGCACTCGCATATCTCTCACAAGAATGTATATAACTGTAGGTTTTAGTGATACTGTTATTGCCATTAGGGATAAACGGTTAAGTTGGGAAAACAAAAGTTAAAAAAGGTATTGGCCTGGTAAAGCTCCTGAATGGGAGTGGATGATACAGATGAAGATGGGAATATTATGATGAAGAAATTCAGAAGAATTTGGAGTTGGAGGCTAATACTACTACTGATGTAGATACACAGATGATGACAAGAGAGCGGGGGAAGTGGATAATGTGGTAGATTTCCTTGGATTTCACATGCCTTTCTCCTAACTAGACATGTCACATGCCTTTTGGGTCGTCGTTCAAAGCTAAGGTAGTTTGGGGGGGGAGGAGGGGAGGGGGGTGGAGAGATATGAAAGAAGACTTGCTTCTTGGAAGAGACAGTAACTATCAAAAGGGCAAGTTTGATTTTGATCTAGAGCACCCTTTTTAGCCTGCTTACTTGGTATCCATCTTCACTATACCTTGGTCAATGCCTAGAAGATTGGAGAGATTGCCCAGTGACTTTGTTTTTGTTAGAGTGGGATAGATTATTCTTACCAATCCAAAGGGAAGGCTAAGGAATTCCTAAGTTTGGTGTTTAGCAAAGCTTTGTTGGGCAAGTGGCTGTGGAGGTTTTTGCTTTGGAGAATAAGAGCTTGTGGAGAAGGGTGATAGGTCTACTGGTATTGTAATTGGGCCTTATGTTGTGGGCTTATGGAAAGGCATCATGAGGGTGTGAGACAAATGGTCTAAGAGGATTATCTTTGAGGTGGAGAATGGCATAGTGTGGCATAAAGGAGAACCATTTTTTTAAGCTTGTGTCATTATTAGTGTAGAACTTGTGACTATTGGAATTTGGATTTTTTAAGCTTGTATCATTATTATTTTATGGCATCTATTGGAATTTGGATTCAAAATCACTGCTTATTTGTAATGCTATATTGTGTTAACATCCAAATTATGTTTTAAGTTCTGCTCTTATAACTTTGGTTTATATTGGAATGGTTATTTTATTTAGAACTTACCCTTTGCTAATTGAGGTTTATTATGTAATACAGGTGTACAGACAATGATCCTCTTCAGACCAAGTACAATGCAAAAATGGCAGGATGAATGCACCTATATAGCAAAACCCAGAGGAAGCAAGAAGCTGACGGATTGGGAGTCTCGGTGAAATGTTTTGTGCTCTCAAGTACCCATATCATTTTTAATTTTATTTCTTGGTCTATTAGCTTCTAGTTTACTAGTAGGTGTTTTCCGATCATGGGAATTAGAACTTTGTGTTACTTGATCATGTTTAGCCTAGTTGCCCATGCAAATACAACACACATAGAGCGTGCGCACACAAAAATTAATCGTTTTGGTTGTCTCATTGGAGAAGTTGAGGCCCTTGAGGGCTAGTGAAAGTAGCTAAAATTCTTTATTTCTTCATTTTCCCTTCTGATTCAATCATTTGAACTGAGCTGGAGATCTCTGTTGGTACATGTATTATGAACAAAGTTGTGGATTTAAGAGGTTGAACAATGCTTTAACATCCCAATCTTGCTTTGAATGGAAATTGGATGACGTTATTAATGATTTTTTTTTTTTTTTTAAATGTAAAACCTCAGCTATGCCAACCATTTGAATTGGCTTATATGTAATGAATATATAAAATGCAATATCAAATTTTTGAAATTTTAAATTAGAGACCCAACTAATGAGACCAATTTAGTTGGCACTTTTGTACACTCTCAATTGAGAGGTCAGGAAGTCAATAACTACTAAAAATAAAGATTGATTATTTCATTCTTTTTGTTTCTTGTTAACGGGGTCTTATATTATGTAGTGGTGATTGTGAGTATCTATTATTAGACTTTCTTGAATGGTTTATTGTATCGACATAGAAATGATCACAAAAATTGGACATAACTATTTTACATGAGGCGTGAGTTTTACATTTTTGTAAGTCTTGTTGGAAAATAACTTTTGAAACTTTTGAAAAAATCTTATTCTTTGTTAACTTTGAGCATTAATTAAGGTGGGACCAAAGCGTTATTTTTTACGTTTCTAATTAAGGTGGGACCCAAGGAGTATCCAAGTTTGTGGAAAGGTGAAGTTACGGGTGAAGTGGGCTAGACCTATTAAACCCAAAACTAAAACCATCTGGGCTTGGGCTTAGGTGCATGATATGAGGTTAGTTTGAACTTGTCCAGCCCAATACTTATCTTTTTGGGTCAAAAACATTTATAACTTATTTATTTATTTTCAAAATTCAAAATAAATTGTTCCAAAATTTTTCCCTTCACCCGAACAGGTTTGAACCTATTGAAT
This sequence comes from Camellia sinensis, assembly GCF_055761805.1. Taxonomy (NCBI): domain Eukaryota; kingdom Viridiplantae; phylum Streptophyta; class Magnoliopsida; order Ericales; family Theaceae; genus Camellia; species Camellia sinensis. The sequence continues at coordinate 126,757,590 of NC_138968.1, read as the reverse complement.
CCTTCCCAGACAAATCTGGAACAGTTCAAACATATTTTCTATCTGTTGAAATCTATCCAAACAGTTGCCTATCTGTTGGCACCTGTTCGGAATAGCCACCATTCTGCCTATATAAAGCCTGCTTCCAGCAATTCATTTCATTCAATTTTTTCCTTAGAATTTTGCCCTTCTTCTTTTGTTCTTTCTATGCTCTTGCATCTGTTTCTGCATTTATATTTTAGGAAGAAAAAGAGAGAGTTATAACAAAGTTTTGGTTCACCAGGCTTGAATTTGTAGTACTGCAAATTTAAGTGTTAGTTGTTGCATCTTGGGAAGTAGACGCTAGTAAACTCGAAGCATCAGAGCGAGGGCAAAATTTACTTTAAAAAGATTGTGTCCAACACAAGTCTTGACATTAATTTCTGTAAGCATTTAATTCGAAAAATAATTATTACTTTATTTTATTATTTATTAATTTATACATTTAATTTACACACACCACTGTGGGTATAACAAGTCTTACACTCATTTGAAAGAACTGCGATCAATTTTTCAATTGATTTATGTGCTAATAGAAGAATTGTTTAGGACATGTGCATGTATCTGCACCCTACATCCATTTCAATGGTGGATTAGATTCATGTTAGTTAACCTACTACCTATTACTTCTTGTTACACATTAAATTGATAGAAAAACAAGAACAAGGTAGCAAAATCAACACTTTGGACTTTCTGGTTTTGTGCTTATAATTAATCTTCAACTTGTGAAAGATTCACCCAATGAATTTTTTTGATGACCATTGATGCTGTCATAATCTGATGAGACATGATATTTATTTTTTTATTATTTCTTTTAAAATAATAGAGATTACAGGTCTGACTCTATCTGTTCCCAAGTTATTGTTTGAATATTCACATGAATATATTTATATACTAGTGAATAATATTCATTAATATTCAGTGAATAATAATGAATATTCTGAGATGCTTTGTTGGCTGACTGCTGCTTCTTTGAGAGGCCGCGTCCCTTGATTAGTTTTAAATACTAAGGGCCAAACCTTTCATTATAATAACAATAATGTCATTAATTAAGTTGGTGAAGTTACACTGTTTATCAATTCTATAGAATCATCAATTTTTAATTTCACTTTTATATCTCCTAAATTATTGTTATTTTTTTAATTTCATTTCTAAACTATCAATTTCATTTGATTATTAGTTCTTAGAGTTCTTCTTATTTAGCTTATGTGATTTAAATGGAGACGAATGTCTAATCAATAACTGTCATTTTAAAATTTGAACAACGTGAAATGAGAGTGGGGAAAAGGAGAGGATGAGAGAGAGGAAGGGGTGGAGAAGAAAATGAATGTTTGGTTGCAAGGTGTGTGTTGGGTAATAAAGCGTGAGTAAGAAGGTAGGTTTGATTAATTGAATAGGTTATCTAAATTATAATATTATAATTTTTAAATTAAGTTGCATTGTGTTGGCTTATTTTTCCTACGAAGGAAAATACCATAAATGCGAACGTGCTAGTAAGGATTGAAAAATCATTCTAGATTAAATTCAAGCCAATTATCAAGCGATTGTATTGACAGTTTTTTTGTTTCAATGAAGATGACTTCAAAATTACCAAGTGTAGAGAAAAAAATTAAAATAAGGAGGGAGACAGAGAATGATGATTGAGTGAAAAATCAGAATGATTGAGTGAACAATCAAACTAACCATTAATTTACCTCTACTTCTATGCTTCGAAAAGGAAATGCAGAAAATTTAACTCTACTCCTATACTTCGAAAATAAATTGCATAAAATAAGTGTAGAAAATAAAGTGCAGGAAATATAAATAACAAGAAAAATATAAATCAATTGTTTTTTATTTGAGTTTTGGATCTTTTACAATATAACCATGAATGACTACTTATAGGCAAACACTTGTAAGAAAAAAACTACTTAATAACTATCATATTATTCCATCTCTCACACTTTACACTCCGTGATCTTCCACTTCACCTCCATGTCTCCATAACTTTCTTTAACCTCCAATTCATGCTCTATGTTCTCCACTTTGTCCTTCATCATCTTTCTACATGTGTTTACTACTTTATAACTTCTCATAACCTCCAAATGAGTAGAAGAGTGTCACATGTTCTACAATTATATAAATAATAACTAATAAAAATTATCTATTTATGGTGCCAACATTACCCCTCACAACTTTTTCAAAATGAGGAACCTCGAATTCATAAAGATTTGTGCATCAATTTAGACCACATTTGGCAATTAATTAATGTATTCAAAGGGAGACACGCATTCGAAGGTTCTTTTATCATACAACATGATTCAATTTTGTTTAAAAAGAACCAAAACCTTGCTCTGAATGTGCTCACAGCATATTTTAGAAGCTTTACAAGTTTTGAATACATAATAGCTACTTGTTTGGAGAGTTTATAAAGCTTCAAACATAATTAAAATAATTTCACATGCTTTGAATTATAATGTGTGTTTCAAAATTGGACTACTTTGCATGTGTTTGAAGGTGAATTCTTAGCAAAATATCCCAATTTGATTTAGTTACAATGCATGCCAATGTTATTTTCTTTAAGCCATTAGTAACAGTTGGCCCTTCTATGCTTTACTTCGAGACCTTCGATGCATCATGAGACTATGGGAATTTTAAGACCTTCGAAGCATGATTATTCAGACCTTAACAATATATTTTCACTTCCGATTGCACTATTTCGAATTTTTTCAAAGTGACAAACAACATACACACTCTTTAAATTACACTACTTTAAAGTGTTTTGCAGAGTTTTTCATTACCTTCTAATCAAATATATGGACCTTCAAAGTGCTTTTGAGAGAGTTTCGAGCCACCTTTGAATTGAATATATGGAACTTTGAAGTGTTTTCGAGTTTCGAATTTCCTTCGAACTAAATATATGGACCTTCGAAGTGCTTTTGAGGGCGCTTCGACCCACCTTCGAGCCAAATCTATGGACCTTTGAAATGCTTTGACATAGTTCCAATATTATGTTTGACTTGGAGATTACAACATACTCGAAACTTCTCTTGGAGGCTTCAAAGGCGAGTAACCAACCTTCAAGACAATTATCGATATTTTAAAGGCGAGTAGCCAACCTTCAAAATAATTCTTGAAAGCTTCGAAGGAGTAACCAACCTTCAAGACAATTCTTGAAGCTTCGAAAGCGAGTAGCCAACTTTCAAAACAATTTCCAAAGCTTCGAAGGCATACAATCACATCCAACCATCGATTATTTGAAACCCAAAACTGTTGTTGATGCAACATGCGGTCCTTTGAAGCTTTCGAAGTCTCAACAAAAAGGACTTTTGATTCATATCAAATAATAATAATTTATAGACCTACTTTGAAGACATCTTGGAGCCATCTCCAATACATGCAAAGACCAAACTTTGGTCTTACCATAAAGGAAATTAACCAATGTCTCCTAAAGTCTAAACAAATTTAAGAATGGATTCATAAATAAAATCCAAAATTAAACCACTCCACAAAGTTAATTATGGTGTTATGTGGTTGTCCATAAAGCTTGAAAATTTAAGAAAATAAAATAAAATTAAATAAAATTAAATTGCCATTACTTCGAATAAATTGGCCATTCTTAGCCAAGTTCAACATTTCAAACGGAAAAGTTGTTCTTTAGTGCATCAAACTCATCAAAATAATGCTTAAATATGATTGTTTTATTAGTCATTTCATCAAAATTAAATTTGATGTGAACCACAAATCTAAAAAGGATTTTGAACACCAAGAACCATAGTACAAGATGGCCTTAAAAATTCAAACGACTTGACATTTTGAATAATTTCAAAAAATCCAAATTCATGAACATTAAAGTGTTTATCATTCTTAGTCATGTTTGCCTTGAGAACATGTTCTTCGGCCCAATAACTTTCATCATTCGTTGACAAATGGGGTTATTTTTGTATTTTATCCAATAATGGATTATGAAAATCCTCCATGCGAGTTTCATCATTTCTTGGTCTAATGGGTAGTTCCATTTTAGTCATTAATGACTTATGAAAATCCTCCATATAAGTTTCATCATTTTTTGGCTTAATGGCTGTTCCATTTTAGCCATTAATAGCTTATGAAAAGCTTTCATAAACATGCTATTTTCATAGTTTGTCTATCCAAGAATAGGTTTTTCAACCCTCCAAGCTTTATGTGGAGCATCATTTTTAACCATGTTTGACTCAACAACATGCTTTTCAGCCATATTATTTTCATAAATTGGCTTTTTAAAAATGAGTTTTTTGATCCCCCGAGCCATTGATGAAACCAATTCTTTTCTTTTGTCATTTTCAACACAGAAAGAATTTTGAAAAAAATCACCAATTCTGGCCATTAAAGCCTCGATTAAAGACTTAGTAGTAAGAGTTAACAACTCATCATTCCATTGGCAAACTTCCGTATCAAGTTCATGAATTTTCCCAATTAAATCGTGTCTTTTTTTCTTCCACCAAATAATATTGTAATGAATGAAAGTTTGTTTCATCAAGAAAATGAATCTCTTCTTGAAGATCTAAAATTTTTTGTTTATGCCAAAAGATTTTATCTAAGCTATTTGGAATGGACAAATTCAATTTATTTTTCATTTCTTACACTTGATGTCCCACCGGGCGTGCCAAAAATTGTTGGCTTATTTTTCTTACAAAGGAAAATACCATAAATGTGAGCGTACCAGCAAGGATTAAAAATTCCTTACAGATTAAATTCAAGTCAATTATCAAGCGATTGTATTGACGGTTCTTTTGCCTCAATGAAAAGGACTTCAAAATTGCTAAGTGTAGAGAAAAGAAAAATTAAAAGAAGAAGGAGGGAGACGGAGAAGGATGATTGAGTAAACAATCAAAGTGATTGAGTGAACAATCAAATTAACCATTAATTTACCTCTACTCCTATGCTTCGAAAAAAAAAGTGCATAAAATAAAATGCAAAAAATTTACCTCTACTCTTATGCCTCGAAAATGAAGTGCAGAAAATTAAGTGCAGAAAATATAAATAACAAGAAAAATAAAAATCAATTGTCTTTGATTTGAGTTCTGGATCATTTACAATGTAAACATGAATGGCTATTTATAAACAAACATTTGTAGAAAAAAAACTACTTAATAATTATAATATTCTTCCATCTCCCACACTTCACACACCATGATCTTCCGTTTCATCTTCATATCTCCATAACTTCCTTCAAACCTCCAATTCATGTTTCACGTTCTCCACTTTGTCCTTCATCATCTTTCTACATGTATTTAATACTTTATAATTTCTCATAACCTCCAAATGAATAAAAGAGTACCACATGTTCTACAATTATATAAATAATAACTAATAAAAATTATTTATTTATGGTGCCAACACATTGTTATTATTCGAAGTGACATCTCCAATTGGATCACATGAATTGAAATAAAAATTCTAAAAACTAAATAGATAAAATTGATAATTATTTATAAATGAAATTGGGAGGGGGGGGGGCCTTTTAAGATTTCAAAATTTTTATATTATTTTCATGTTTGTCATTTGTTGTTTGTATAGGCATATGAAGCATGTGAAATAAAACCTTGAAAGTTGAATTGACAGAAATATTTCTTATTTTCTCTTAATAAAAACCCTTAACCCATCCCCAATCAGCTCATGAAGGAGATTACATGTAAACGTTGGTGATTCGGAGCCTAACAATTTTTTTAATTAAAATTAAAATTATAAAAAGTAGAAATTTAAAATAAATAAATAAATAAATAAATAAAGAGAATAGGGAGAAGATTCAAATGGATTCATGGATCCCAAATTTAATAAACTTTTGATAAGTAGTCATCTAAATAATTGTATCCCATTTTTTTATTTTAATGGGGTGGAAGCGGCGGCTACATGACACAATAATATTGATAAGTTCTCCATATTTGCAATTTTAGTTGGTAGTAGATTCTTTCTGAGTTTATGAGCCTCAAATAGCAACTAGATATTATTTTATTGTAGATGAGAAAATTGACTTTAGAATAAGAAAATATATATATATATATATATATTTTTATGTCCAGAACACTCTTAATGCAGAATTCTTAGGATTTATCTTTACAAGTTAAATTGAAGGAAGCTAGTCAACCCATTTAAACCGTTGGACTTTTACTTGAATAGTAGGAAATTCAAATCCTGATAGTAAGGAGATGAGTAAATTCTCTTACCAACTAGAATGACCCCTTGGTGGTAATAATTTTGTTTTTTCATAAGTCATATTAAGGCTTATTTTGAAAATTCAATTAAAAGTAAGTTTTTTTTTCTTTTTTGAGTCATACCATTTCTTTACAAAAAATTTTAAAAATTAACTTCTAACCTACTTTCTAAAATAAGCCTAAGACATGATTAATTCAATTCTTCATGGTAGATTCTATTATTGTTCACGCATAAAAGACATGTTGAAATAAAGCTATGATTTGACAAATATTGTTGAAAAAAAAAAAAAAAAATTCAGCCTATAAGTTCAAATCTCAATTTTGTTTGGTCAAAAGACCACCACTTAAATATTTTGTCCAAAAGAAAAACTTAAATAAGATGATCAAAATACCCTTGTATATATATTATTTTCTAAACAAACCCTACACAAGTCACACTTCTCTCTCTTCTCTTCAGCCACCGACACAACCACCGTCGCTGTCGACCATTTTCTCTCTCTCCGATGTTGCCACTGTGGTGCTTCGATCACAACAATTTGGACGTCGTGATGCTCAGATCTCATATCTCATTTCACTCTCTTCTCTTTTCTGTATCTTGATCAGCCTCTCTTCCCAATACCACCTTCTCTCGCAACCGCCGTCTCCTTCCTCAGATTTCGTTAGATCTAAGATCTCCATCTTTTGTCAGATCTGAGATCTCATTCTTACTCTTCTATTCAAACTCAAAGGTCTTACGCTCTCTCTTTCTCTCTCTCTCTCTCTCTCTCTCTCTCTTTCTCTCTCTCTCTCTATCTATCTATCTATCTCTCTCTCCTCATATACATACATATGCTGATAGATATATCTCTTCAATGAATAACGAATTTACAGAACATTAAAAACAGAACAAATTAAAAAAAAATAAACAGAATTTTATTCTTAACAGAATAATAAAACAGATTATAAATCAAGATAGAACTTACAACTTTTCTGCAGAATCAAACTAAGAATAAATTTGTGATTGAGGCCAGTGTTTGGACACTGTGTCTTTAAGACAGAAATTCGTCCTCTCCTAGGTGCTTGAGAATAACGGACGTCCTGCCTCCAGGATTCAACAATCACCCCAAACAGATGCAGCACTGCAAACTGAATGTACTATGAACCAGATTGTATTTTCGAACTTACAAAAAATGCCAAATGAAGATGAAGAAAAGCAGAGAGTTGTGAAGACAGTTACGGGTTCAAAAGTATTTACCAAAGGAATGGAGGGTTGATATATATAGGCTTGAGAAGTGCCTATTCCGGAATAGAAGACTGTTGTGAAGAACAGTCACCAAGTTGGAGACGCGACTGTTTGGAGAAGAAGAGAAGTTGCAACCGAATAATTTTAAATTCAAAAATTCAGATTTCGAATTTTCCTGCAGAAAATTATTTGAAAAAATTCAAATAATCTTGGTGCAAAAAATAAAGGACGGCCTAGACCCACACCCGCGCCCGCCCCGACCCGGACGGACGGCGGCGCGCGCGTGTGGTGATGGTTTTGGGTTTGTCCATAACTCCTCCTCCTACAAAACTTGGGTACCCCTTGGGGCCCAACCCAAGGTCTCCAACTTAGAGCTTATAAACTCAATGAAACTCTTCTAAGTTTCCTATGTGGGACAAGGTTTTGGATACCAACTCAAAGGAACCACACAAAACATTTTTCATGTTTATGAGGCTCACTTCGGTATCAATTTCTCATTCACTCGTAAATGGTTTCGACCACCCGAGTATATATTCTTGTTTACCACATGGCAAGGAACGTATTGCCACTCGGACCCACCCAAACCGAGGTGTGGGACCTACATTAATTAAAGCTCAAAATTATCGAAAATTAATGGTGAAAATACCATTTCTCTAGCAATCCCCCACATGAATGAAATTGAAAACGAATATGCAACAACATGCAGACACTGAGAGTACAAAACTGAAAATATCCTGCAAATGATAGGTAGCTTTTGGCTTTGAACCTTCCCTTGTGAAAGACGATCGGGTTTACTGGCTGATTAGTGAACATGATGTCTTGAACTATTCTGCCATTGGTGTAAACCGAGACAACAGTCTGTCACACAGTTTTATTTCCTTACACAATCTGGTTCTATCGGTTGTGCCCATTTCGGCCCTAGACAATACCTGGTTTTCCTGAGTGCTCTAGAGAATTAGCCTTTTTCCAATTCCCATAAAACCGGCCCAGTTCACACTCATATAGGTGATTTTCATTAAGAGTATTCTGCTATACCCCACTTGAATTTCCAAGATATGAATATCATTAAAAGCAAAGCTTAACCTGATTAGCGCTGCAGACATCACTATGTTATCATAGGAAAGGGTAGGAAAATTTTTTTCTTAGTGATACTAATGAGTCACACATAATTCGGTTGTCCCTTTGAACCTAGATTTTGGGATCTCCAGTCAGCTAGGTTGGGTAGCCATTAAGGCGACTCTTTAGTTAAAAGGCTTTAAGCCCATTTCCCTCGATGATCTTAAAACTTGCTCTCTGGTCAAACCTTTGGTTAACGGATCCGCGATATTATCTCTTGACCTTATGTACTCAATAGAGATCACTCCATTTGAGAGCAGTTGCCTAACAGTATTATGTCTACGTCGAATATGACGAGACTTACCATTATACATATTATTTTGTGCTCTTGCCATTGCTGCTTGACTATCGCAATGAATGCAAATGGCTGGCACAAGTTTTGGCCACATTGGGATATCCTCTAGAAATTGACGAAGCCACTCTCTTTCTTCATCTGCTTTATCTAAAGCAATAAATTCGGACTCCATTGTGGACCTTGCAATGCATGTCTGTTTGGATGACTTCCATGAGACTGCTGCATTTCCCAGGGTAAAGACATAACCACTAGTAGACTTAGAGTCTTTAGTGTCTGAGATCCAATTAGCATCACTATAACCTTCTAAAACTGCTGGATATCTCATATAGTTCAGCCCATAGTTTCGAGTATACTTTAGATATCTAAGTACTCTAACTATTGTTGTCCAGTGGTCTGTTCCTGGATTGCTAGTATACCTGCTTAATCTGCTAACTGCATATGCTAAATCTGGACGAGTGCAGTTCATGAGGTACATTAAGCTTCCGATGATCCGGGAGTATTCTACTTGTGATATACCTTCACCCATATTCTTCATCAAATGAAGATTAGCATCTATAGGAGTCTTAGCGAGACGATCGTCATGCTTGTTAAATTTCTCAAGTATTTTATCAACATAATGTCCTTGAGACAAGGTATATCCTTCAGATGTCTTTGTAATTTTTATTCCAAGTATAACATTTGCTATTCCCATATCTTTCATGTCAAATTTAGAGTTCAACATTTTCTTGGTAGCTTTGATCATTTCATTATTACTACCAAGGATGAGCATATCATCTACATATAGACAAACAATGACATATCCCTTTTCAGTGTTTCTCACATAAACACATTTATCACATTCATTAATTTTAAATCCATTTAACATTATTACATTGTCAAATTTTTCATGCCATTGTTTGGGTGCTTGTTTTAGACCGTAAAGAGACTTCACAAGTTTGCACACTTTTTTCCCTTGCCCTGGAACCACGAACCCTTCTGGTTGTTCCATGTAAATTTCCTCATTCAAATCGCCATTCAAGAATGCAGTCTTAACATCCATTTGATGGATCTCAAGATTATACAAAGCTGCAATAGCTATTAACATTCGAATAGACGTTATTCTTGTTACAGGTGAGTAAGTATCAAAATAATCTACTCCTTCAGTCTGCCTGTAACCTTTAACTACAAGTCTCGCCTTGTATTTATCAATTGAACCATCCGGCTTCATCTTCCTTTTAAAAATCCACTTGTAACCAAGAGGCTTACAGCCTGGTGGAAGATCCACCAATTCCCATGTATGATTTTGCAGGATTGATTCAATTTCACTATTGATAGCTTCCTTCCAGGAAGGAGCTTCAGGAGTAGATATTGCTTCTTTGAAAGTTCGAGGCTCCTCTTCCAGTAAGTATGTTAAGAAATCAGGACCGAAAGTTTTTTCTGTCCTAGCTCTTTTACTACGTCTGGGTTCCTCCTCGACTTTTTCCTCCTCAACTTGCCTTTGATCATTGTCAAAAGCAGTATCATATGTCCTTTTAGGCTCTTGCGTCAATTTACAAGGAAACACATTTTCAAAAAATGATGCATTCCTAGACTCGATAATTGTATTGACATGAATCTCTGTGTTCTCACTTTTATGTACTAAAAATCGATAGGCACTGCTGTTGTTTGCATATCCTATGAAAATACAATCAACAGTCTTGGGTCCAATTTTAACCCTTTTCGGTTCTGGTACTGCCACTTTAGCCAAACACCCCCACACTTTCAAGTATTTGTAGGAAGGCTTTCGACCTTTCCACAGTTCATAGGGTGTTTTATGAGACTTCTTATGAGGAATTTTATTGAGAATATAATTAGCGGAAAGAATAGCTTCCCCCCACAAGTTCTGAGGTAACCCTGAACTTATTAACATGGCATTCATCATTTCTTTTAAAGTACGATTTTTCCGCTCAGCAACTCCATTTTGCTGAGGTGTATAAGGTGCAGTGGTTTGATGTATTATTCCTAATTGTGAACATAAGTCACCAAATGGTGCTTCATATTCACCACCTCTGTCACTCCTTATAGCCTTTATTTTCTTGCCAAGTTGATTCTCAACCTCAGCTTTAAATTCTATGAATTTTTCTAAGGCTTCATCTTTGCTTCGCAACAAGTATACATAGCAGTACCGAGTGCTATCATCAATAAAGGTTATGAAATATTTTTTCCCTCCTCGTGTTTGAACAAATTTCAAATCACAAATATCACTATGGATTAGATCCAGAGGTTCAGTATTTCTTTCTATTGATTTAAAAGATGCCTTAGTCAATTTTGATTCAACACATACTTCACACTTATGATTTGCATCAATATGAAATTTGGGTAGATATTCTAAGTTAATTAATCTACGCAAGGTACCAAAATTAACATGTCCTAATCTACCATGCCACATATATAAAGACTCAACAAAATAAGCAGAAGATGTGTTATTCTTATTAGAACTAGGAACCACTGTCATTACATTAAGTTTAAAGAGCCCATCGCTCAAGTACCCTTTCCCCACATACATCCCATTTTTAGAGAGTACAAATTTGTCAGATTCAAACACAAGGCGAAACCCGTTCTTGCTCAGCAATGATCCTGATACCAGGTTCTTTCGAATTTCTGGTACATGCAGCACTTCTTTCAAAGTAAGCTCTTTGCCTGATGTCATCTTGAGTACTACTTGTCCCTTGCCTTCAACCTTGGAGGTAGAAGAATTGCCCATATAAAGTTGTTCCTCGTTATCTACCATTTGATATGTGGAGAACATCTTTTTCTCAGAGCAAATGTGACGTGTAGCACCTGTGTCCACCCACCGTGTTTTGGGGTTGCTTACCAAATTCACTTCAGACACCATTCCAGACACATGTAATCCCGAAATCATTGCACAAAGATTTTCCTCCTCTGTTATGTTGGCTTGAGCAGGTTTCTTTTTCGTGGTTCGTTGAGTCCGACGCTTGTAACAATCTTTGGCACGATGTCCTTGCTTGTTACACACATAGCATTTGCCTGTGAAGTTTTGAATTTCACTTGTCTTTGAACCAGAGCTACGTTTTGAACTCTCACCAGGATACTTCCTCTTCTTACTGTTGTGCTTAGGCTTCTGTTCCACCACATTAGCCTTGGCCTCCATCAGATTACGCCCATTTTTCTTTTCCGACCCACGGTTGTCTTCTTCAATCCTCAACCGAACAATTAAGTCCTCCAGTGACATCTCTTTGCGTTTGTGCTTTAAATAATTCTTGAAATCCTTCCATGACAGCGGCAATTTTTCAATCATAACTGCTACCTGAAAAGACTCACTCAGAGACATACCTTCTGCATGAATTTCATGCAAGATAAGTTGTAGATCTTGGACTTGACTGATCACTGTCTTGGAATCCACCATCTTAAAATCCAGGAAGCGGCCAACAACAAACTTCTTTGTTCCTGCGTCTTCCGTCTTATACTTGCGATCCAAGGAATCCCACAATGATTTTGCTGTCTTGATCGGACTATACACATTGTAAAGTGTGTTGTCCAATCCATTGAGGATATAGTTCCTGCAGAGAAAGTCTGCATGTTTCCATGCATCTAATGCAGCGACAACTTGCGCATCACTCTCATCTTCTTTCAGAGTTGGCGCATCTTCTCGTAAAAACCTTGCCAAATTCAGGGTGGTTAAATAAAATAACATTTTTTGTTGCCACCTTTTAAAATCGGTACCACTGAATTTTTCAGGTTTTTCCCCATGGTTCACTGGAACATGTCCATGACCCGGGCCATGAGTCACAGTTGGAGTAACGACCGGAATAGAAATCACCGGTGGAGGCACAATGGGATTAGGAGTAATAACAGTACCCTCAGTTGCCATCTTTAACTTTAACTTTCTGATTAATAAAATAAATTAATATAAACAGAAATTATTTTCTAAACAGAATTCTTGAACAAAATACTGTATAGGAAAATAAATAACAACATAAAAGTGAGGAGAACGAGATTGGAATTAAAACCAAAACAGATTGTAAAGTATGAACAAAACAAACAAAAAATCTGTCAAAAGATTCAATTAAACTGACCAAATTAATTGTCTACCCAAGTTAATAAAATAAAAGAACCAACAGAATAAAACCAATTTAAACTAACCAATCACAAATTCATACTTGTGTAAGAACACTACAAAATATTAAAACTAGAAAACTAGAATTCTAGTCATACATATTAAACACTAAACCAGTGAATAAAGTTACTAGAGTCTGGAAAAAAAAAAAAAACAAACAAACAAACTTACTTATACCCAAATGATTTGATTCACCATACAGTGCATGTATTAAAACTACTTGTGCATTTATGGAAAAAAAATAAATAAATAAACATTTTATATAACAGACAATGCATGTGATAAAACGGAACTTTCTGTTTCTATGAAATAAAGAACAAACCAACAACTCAAAATATTATAATACACAAAAAAAAAAACTAGAATCTACACACAGACAACTTTAATATTCTGTAAATTTATTCTTAATCGAAGAATATATGCACTGGGTTACCGAAGTAAAACAGGAAACAAAGAAGATAGAGTTTTCTGTCTTAAAACTGATAGATATATCTCTTCAATGAATAACGAATTTACAGAACATTAAAAACAGAACAAATTAAAAAAAAAAATAAACAGAATTTTATTCTTAACAGAATAATAAAACAGATTATAAATCAAGATAGAACTTACAACTTTTCTGCAGAATCAAACTAAGAATAAATTTGTGATTGAGGCCAGTGTTTGGACACTGTGTCTTTAAGACAGAAATTCGTCCTCTCCTAGGTGCTTGAGAATAACAGACGTCCTGCCTCCAGGATTCAACAATCACCCCAAACAGATGCAGCACTGCAAACTGAATGTACTACGAACCAGATTGTATTTTCGAACTTACAAAAAATGCAAAATGAAGATGAAGAAAAGTAGAGAGTTGTGAAGACAGTTACGGGTTCAAAAGTATTTACCAAAGGAATGGAGGGTTGATATATATAGGCTTGAGAAGTGCCTATTCCGGAATAGAAGACTGTTGTGAAGAACAATCACCAAGTTGGAGACGCGACTGTTTGGAGAAGAAAAGAAGTTGCAACCGAATAATTTTAAATTCAAAAATTCAGATTTCGAATTTTCCTGCAGAAAATTATTTGAAAAAATTCAAATAATCTTGGTGCAAAAAATAAAGGACGGCCTAGATCCACACCCGCGCCCGCCCCGACCCGGCCGGACGAACGGCGGCGCGCGCGTGTGGTGATGGTTTTGGGTTTGTCCATAACTCCTCCTCCTACAAAACTTGGGTACCCCTTGGGGCCCAACCCAAGGTCTCCAACTTAGAGCTTATAAACTCAATGAAACTCTTCTAAGTTTCCTATGTGGGACAAGGTTTTGGATACCAACTCAAAGGAACCACGCAAAACATTTTTCATGTTTATGAAGCTCACTTCGGTATCAATTTCTCATTCTCGTAAATGGTTTCGACCACCCGAGTATATATTCTTGTTTACCACATGGCAAGGAACGTATTGCCACTCGGACCCACCCAAACCGAGGTGTGGGACCTACATTAATTAAAGCTCAAAATTACCGGAAATTAATGGTGAAAATACCATTTCTCTAACATATACATGAATGGAAAATCAAAATGGATTTGAGAACTATGTGGCAGTATACACCATAGTGAAAAGGCACAACATTGGCACATTTTCTCAAAATGTGACAGCGTTTGGCGTTTTGAAGGTGATTCTAGTGGGACTTCGTGACTTCAACGCCTTCAGCAGCTATGGCTCCACCTCTTACCTCCGTTTTCGCCACTCATACTCCCTCTCTGACGTCTATCTCTTTCTCAATGTCTCTCTTAAACCCTAAACCTTTCTACAATTTTAGAGTTTGAATTCTGTAGATTTCAGATGATCAGTAGTTTATAGGTGTTTGTTGAAATTTTCAAGAGAGAGATTGTGATATTTGCGGGCTTCAGAGCTTTGCCTATGATTTTAGAAGTGTAGATAGTGACATGAAGGAACATGAGAGTCCTATTACGCCTAGCAGTAAGGTTCAAGGTTTGGGGATATGTTTTAGAAGTGCTTGATAAGCTAAGAGAGCAAAGAAATGAGGTTGTTAAGGGCCATAGATCTAATGAAGTGTATGAGAGGTAATCTGATGAAGTGTAAGGAGTGTGGGTGTTCTTTTACAATGAGAGCATGAATCTGGACATGGATGAAAATGTTCAAAAAAAAAATTCTTTTTTTTCTCTTTATTATCTATTGTTGATTATGATTGTGATTGTGATTGTAATTGTTGTTGTTCTTGTTGATGAAATAGATTGTAACAAAATAAAAAAAACTATTGACAGATAAGACTGATATATTTTGAACAGATAATAGGGCTTGGAATGTACATGTGGAGAAATTTTGAGGTTTTGGACAAATAAGGGAAAAAACTGAACAGATAGGGAAAACTTTTTTGGACAGATAATAAAAAATGAAACACAAATTTCAACAGATATTGTTTTAAATAGACAAGAACAAAGAGAAACTCATAGAATTTGAGCAAATAGAGAGAAACCCACACAATTTGAACAGATAGGGAAAGCAATTGAACAGATACGGTAAAAAATTTGAATAAATAGGAAAAAAATTGAATAGATAGGAAAACTTTGTTGAACAGATAGTCAACGAAAGCCAATAGATAAATTAAGAAGTAAAATTGAAAATAAAATGTCTTTCAAAACAAATAAAAAGATTTTTCACCAAATTATTTCATATAGGATGAACTTTTCACCAACAAAAAAAAAAAATTACTGAATCTAATGCTGTATACCCTCCTTAACTGGAACTTTTCAACAATTATCTTAAAAAAAAAAAAAAAAACTACGACTTCCAATATTTCTCTGAAGAAAACCCCTTTAGGGCATCTTTAATCATCTCACGTAACAGATTAGTGATATAACGAGGGCGACTCGCTGCCTGCCACACAATTAAATAATTTAACACACCACCCCAAGTTCAAAGAACCATATAAAAAAAAAATGCATAAATTTTAAAAAATAAAATAAATAGATTCAACTGGATTCATGAATCCCAAATCTAGTAAACTTTTTTGATAAGTAGTCATTCAAATAATTGCGTCCCATTTTCTATATATATATATATATATATATATTAGTGTACGTTCGTACTTGAATGCACGATTTAAATAAAATTAAATGAACAAAAAAAGAAAATAAATAAATAAATAAATAGAGAGAAAATAAAAAAATGGGAAAAAATAAAAAAATAAAAATAAAAGAGAGAGAAAGGTGGGATCATGGGTTATTCATGGGATCATGAAAGAATGAGTGAAAAAAAGAAAAAGTAAGAGAGTGAAGCGGAAAAATAAAAAATGTATACCTAGAACATTTTTAAAAAATTACATCTCAACCATTGTTTTATAATTTGAACAAATTTGAACCATTCAAATGTTGAAAATTCAAAAAAAATCCTATTTTATTATGTCCCGTACCTAAAGGTACTGTGTGAATAAAAATAAGTGAACAAAAAAAAGAAAATAAACAATAGAGAAAAAAATAAAAATGGAAAAAAATAAAAATAAGTAGAAAAGAAAGAGGAAGGTGGTGGGATCATGAGATCATGAAAAGATGGGTGAGAAAAGGAAAAAGTAAGAGAGAGAAACGGAAAAGTAGAAAATGTATATATAGGATATTTTTTGAAAAATATTTCTCAGCCATTATTTTATAATTTGAACAGATTTGAGTCATCTAAATATTCTAATAAGACAAAAATATGTTAAAAATTCAAAAACTGTCCTCCTTTATTTTATAAATATATAATTTGTCAACACACAATTATATATCTAACGGAAGCGAGGGATATGTGCGCTTTCTATTTTAAGTGGAAACCATGGCTACATGATAAATACATGAAAATGTTCATGAACACAAAAATCAGTCACAAAAATAATTTATGAACACAGGAAAAGACTTATGTATTTGATTGGGTGATCTGTTTGTTTGTTTGTAGCATAACTTTACAACTGGTTTTGATAGGTAATAGATTCTTCCTATAATCTAATTAGCCTCGAGTAACAGCTATATATTTTTTAATTGTAGATCAGAAATCTAATTAGCCTCGAGTAACCGCTATATATTTTTTAATTGTAGATCAGAAACTTGACTTTAGATTAAGACATGAATATTTTTCATAAGTTAGATTAAGATATGATTAATCCAATTTTTTATGGTAGATTCTATACTATTAGCCTTGAGTATCAACTAGAGATTCTTTTATTTTTATTTTGATGTATCATTTTTTTTATTGCACTCTATACATAGTCTTACGTATACATATTAGGAACTGGACCTTCTTCAGTTTGGTAGTCTAACTAGACTGTCAATACGGTTTATTTTGAATCTGTCTCGATAATTCAAACTATTTAATGTATAGAAATCGTCGAATATTTTATTCCTGTAAAATATCACGTTGATTAGATATTAATAGTCATTGATTATATCACATTTGTATTAATAATTTATTTGTAAAATCATACTTATCATTAATACAAATTTGATATAATCAAGTGACTATCAATATCCGATCAATATGATTTTTTTGTAAGGATGAAGTATTCGACGAGCCCTACATATTAAACGGTTTGGATCATCAATGTAAGCTCTGTAGTGAGCCCACAAAGGTTTAACGTCACGTTTAAATTTGATTTCGGACCGAAAAGAAGCCACTTCCTACTTATTAATGTGATTTTATATTTTGTAAATTTTATGGTAGATTAGAAACTGAACTTCTTTTGTATTTTTTAATGACAATGAGTCTTTGTCAAGGCATGGTCACATTAAATTCACCCCTACGAAGATATTTGCAAACAAGCCATATATATCGGTCAAGTCTAGAAAATAGCAGCAATAGTTAAACTTAAGATGTTTGGATATACAATTCATTATCGGTCAAGTCTAGAATATATTTTCGCACTTTCACTCTGGATTGAATTTTTACAAGTTAAAACTCATTCTGCATTGAGTTTTTCTCACATTCATTCCGCATTAAATTTTTCTTACAAGTTAAATTTCACTCTGCATTGAGTTTTTCCCATATTTACCCTGCATTGAATTTTTCTTACAAGTTAAACTTCACTTTACATTGAGTTTTTCTTACATTTTACACTTCATAATGATTTATACATAAGCCTTATACAAGTCGCCATTCTCATTCATTTCAGATGCACAAACAAAAGTAGTAGCATGAAAACAAGACTCAAAATTTTATTTATTCACAAACTTGTACATAAGTTTCTTACAGTCATTCAAAAGCAAAAAAAACAAAAACAAAAACAAAAACACAAAACAAACCCTAAGTACAGGTTTTGTTCACACCAGTCACTCCTCCTCACTTGACACAAGGTCTTCTTCTTCAACGCCCTCATCTAGGGTGGTCTGGGCCACGTCGTCTTCATCAATCCTTACACCGCTAAGGTCCAAGTCTGGGAACAGTTCTTCTACCTTCCGCTTGAACATCTTCCAGCCACTGTCCCAGAACTCAGCCATTCCGTGTTTATAGAAGTTCGACCGCTGGAAGCTCTCAATAACTTCTACTTCAGTCCTGCCTCTAGCGGTCGTTCCCGACGGGCCTGCCCCCCCAGACACCTCCCTTGCCAAGTTGCTGGCGACCGCGGCGTCAATCGCCATCTGGAAGTCAGCAGACCCCTTGAATTGCTCTACTGCTGCAACGCACAGGTCGGGGTATGCTGCCCTTTCAGAGGCAGCCTTGATTTTTTCTTCCTCCAACTCCTTCTGCAATCTTGCCTTCTCCTCCATTGCCCTAGCATGCTCATCCCCCAGCTCCTTCTGTAGCCCAACAATCTTCACGTCTGTTTCATCCTTCTCTTTGATCTACTGGGCGCGCAGTTCTTCATTGTTGATCATAGCCTCTTCAAACCGCTCGGTGGCGACTGTGCAGGCATTCTGAGCATCCCCCAGCTTCTTCTGCTCGGCAGCCAGCTAGAACTCGAGCGACACTACTTTGCGGCGTTCGTCCTCTAGCTCCAACTTGACCGTAAGCAGCTCAGCATGGGCTCGAGCAGCAACATTACACTGAACGATCGCCAACACTTCTATTTTCTTCGCCTTCTCAACCTTCTGCCAACCCCTGGCACACACGCCTCGTGCAGCCTTCTTCCAGCTTGCACTCTCCTTCTTGAAACTTGCAAGTTGGGCCTTAGCCTCCTCCGACTTGACCTTCGCAGCCGCCGCCTTTCTCAGCAAAGCCCCTGCTAAGGTGGTTACCTCCATTTGGGCAGAGCACAACCCCCTTAGCAGCTCAGCCTCATTGAACCTGGCCACCGAGCGCACAGCTGCGTCGTCTACAATCCCCACAATGCGATCTGCAGCCGCCCTGGCTGGGCCTTCTTCTCCCTCCAGCCGCCCAGGCACTGCGCCAGCGTGGTAGATAGCACTCTTCAGTCTGGCCCCTTTTCCTTGGGGCGCAGGGCCCCCCTTGGGCTGCTGCTCCATCACTTCCTTAGGGTCAGCTGACCTACTCTCCAATTGCATCCTGGGGTCGAGGGCGCTTATGTGCCCTTCTTCTTCTGGGATCCCTTGACTCTTCTCTCCCTGCGTCTCTGGGGCAACGACCATTTCTGGAGCAGCATCCACACATTTCTCTCCTCTCTCCTCTGCCATCGAAGTGCCCTCACCACCCACCCTGGCCTTCTTCGATCCAGGCCCCCTCAGGGGCAACCCTTCTCTTCTTCTTCTTCTTCAAGACCTCCCCCTCCTTGCTTGCCCTTTCCTTCACTGGATCAACGGGGGGCGGTCGTGGCTCAAAACTGCCCAAGTCTTTTTCTCCCAGCGGCTTGGGGCGTGGTCGAATTCTTTCTCTTACGACCGATTTTGGTGGCGGGCCTAACTGCGCTTCTTTGAACTTATTGGCTTTGGCAAAAATGGTCCGGTCCTCCGCCTCTTGCGCTTTCCTTTTCGCCTCAAGCTCTACCGGTGCCAGATCCCCACCGATCGGCTGAGGGCCCAATCCTGCGGCAAACAAAGCTGACGGCTGAACGAAGTCGTCTTATCTGACACCCTCCTTCTCCTTCTATGCCTTCACCTTCTTCACCCTCTCCTCCGCGACCACCCCCAGCTTTGGCTCCATAGACTTGGTGAGTACTCTCCACACCGTGCGTACTCCAACTCCGCCGTTCGCGGATACGTAGAACCACCGCGGCCTTCATCCCTTAATTGATGACGACAACCTCGCCACCAAACCCCTTCCTGCCGCTGCCTGCAAAGTGACCCAAGTTTCTTGCTGGCCCGAGGCCTTATAGCAGGCAAAAAACTCATCCACCGTCATAACCGCCCCCTCGTTCGCCTTCGGTCACGCACTTGCACAGGCCAGTACAATCTTCCTTGCGTTGGGTATTAGTTAGCCTGGCACCACTTCCAGTCGGTTGAGGACATCCACTACCACCTGTGGAAGCGGCAACCTCAACCCTCCCTTCAATGCCTCATCGTAGAGGGCAAACTCCCCTGGCCGGGCGTCGGATGGCCTCTCCGTTGCTGTCGGTAACATTAACTCTATTTCTTCAGGCACCTGGTATTTTTTCCGCATATCCTCCAACTCCTCCGCCGTACCGGTTGACTTGTCGGCCTTCGTATACCAGTGATCTGGCTTAGCCTAGCTAATTGGCTTCGGAGCCGCTATCATTATCAACGGACGAGGTAAACCCGCCGGCCCCCCTGACTTCTCCACTTGCCTTTCCCTCCTATATTGTTCCGCCAGGTCAATCGCGTCATCATCCCCTAGGGGATCAACCCTTGCGGTGGTTGCTTCCTCTTGTGCCATTTCTCTCGTATATCTTCGAATAGCTTCAGATGCAGGCGTAAGAAAATTCAAGAAGTGTTACAGGGGCGTATCGTTAGCAACGAAGGAGTTTACGCTTGGAATGTTTTGATGTTTTGCACAAAGATAGGTAAAGCGAATAATCCCAAAGGCCCAAGGTTTGCCCATATTCCAAGGGTCCCTATTAAATTTTGCCAGTGTGAAAATTTTTCAAAACACTGCCAAAACTGTCCTTTTAACACTCTATAATGACCTATCGTTTCACTTCTAGCCCAACGCCTAACCTCCTCCACCACGAGATGCTGCCACGTGTACGACTACGATTCACTGCCCCCTTCCCCTACCCTGTCTTTTCCACTTCAAGTCATCACGTAACGCGCCACCTCTCGAGCCCCGCACCCCGCCACTTCACCCTTCGCAGTCGGCCCTTCTCAAGGTCGGTCCCTCCACTCGGCTACCCTTCGCAGTCGACCCTCCTCATGATCGGTCCCTCCACTCGGCTCCCCTTCGCGGTCGGTCCTCCTCATGATCGGTCCCTCCACTCGGTCACCCTTCGCGGTTGGCCCTGCTCACGATCGGTCCCTCCACTCGGCCACTTTTGGTCGGTCGTTCCTTTCCCTCGACTTTCAACCCCCATCTTCCTCATTATTCCCTTTGTTGAACTAAAGATGCACTTAGGAATGTGAGACTACTGACGTGGATAGGCCCATAAAGGCCATAACCCACTATGAACAACCCAAGCCTACCACTTAGGGCCTAATACATAACCCAACTGATAAGGCCGAGCACCATCTGGAAGTCAACATGGCACGAAGGACCAATGATATTCAGACACGTGGCAAGTAAAGGGCAAGCCACATCAGCAGACAAAGATCTGTAAAGTTATTGTCACTGCACATCGCCATTAATGCAGCCCCTCACTGCATTTATTACGACAACACCTCTCCGTCGGGACAGCATGTCCTCACCCTGAACAAGGCAAGCTACAGCATAGACTTTTGGCCAAGGTGACAGGTTGGAAGAGACAACGAAATGATTACCAAAGGATATAAGCAAACGTTGAAGACAAGAAGAAAGTTAAGCTTTTCTATCTCTAATCTATCTACATATTCCACTCTCTCTCTCTAACTTGCTCGTCGGAAGATTCGCTGGGGGACTCCCCGTTCCCCGTTGAACTCTTGTGCAGGTTCTCTGGTAGGCTTGGTCACTCAGACATTAGGCTTTAAGAACGTGGATCAGTCCAACTTGTCCTACCATCGAAAACTGCATCATCAGGATCCAACTCCTTTATCGCTAGGCTACCCGTACAGGTTTCGAAACTGAACTTCAGATCGTGATATAATTAATCTCTTTAAAAAAAATTTGTTAATGAATGCCTTAAAAGTGGTTGTTAATAAGTTCGAAATTATTAGACATTTATTATGAGAGTGTGCGTCATAAAAAATGTAAATACATCTTACATTTTGTTAAGCAATATTCCTAAGGTACTCGTTTACAAAATCTAGAAAAAAAATAAAAATAATTAAATAAATTAAAAAGAAAAAAAACTACGGTTAAGATTTTGAATCTTGATTTTGTTAAAGGGAAAATCGGTCTAAGGTCCCTATCCAACTTTTAGTAATGCATTAGGTCCACAATCTGTTTTTTTGTAGTCTAAGGTCCCTCACCCCATCCCCTCTCCATCCACGTTGTCCTGAGCTTGATCAATCGAAAGTGTTTTCTCTTTGCACAAAAACACATTTTAATATATATATATATAGGTTGCTATTGTTGTTTATTCACTCATTAGAGTGAACTGTTGATAACTTTAATCTTAGCTTTTGAATCGAACCTGACAATAATCCCAGTCATAAACAAAATTGACCAGCCAACTACTGATCCAGATCATGTTAAAGCTTAGCTAAAATCAGAGAATTTTTCTAGACTAAACCAGAGAAATTTCAGTTCAAACCAGAGAATTTCTCTGGACCAACCCAGAGAAATTTTAGTTCAAAGCAGAGAAATTTCACTTCTAACTTGTGATGCAACTTTAATATTGATTAAGTTTACCTTCTTTTCTAACCATGCAGCCAGAGAAATTTTGAATTTCTCTGGACCAGAAAATACAATAATTCAACTAATGTCAATTGCATGGAAAATCTTCACAGCTGTCTGTTGACTGATTGTAACTGCTTTTAACGATTTTTCCTAATAGATGAAAACGAAGATCAATTATTGTATTTCAGTCTTTTGCATTTGGGCATTGCCCTGTTGAACAAATTGTTTCATTATATATGATGAGTCACAGAATGTGCATTTTAGAACTTCCTATTTTAGCATAATAGGAATCTATTGCCTTTGTTAGTCACTGTAATCAGTAAAGCTCTAATTCACATCAAATGTGCAAAGTTTGGCAAATGAATGAACTACCGGTCTTCTACCCATTCATATATGTGCATGTCAATTCCTACTGGCAGCTACTCAAGTATCTAACTGATTTTTTTTGTTGGTCAATAGTAGGGTCAAGAGTGGCTTGAAACAATCCTTGAAAAAGAGAAGACTGGATAGAGTTTCCTTTCTTTTTTTTTTTTTTTTAATGTCTATAGAAACAAAATGTATCTCATTGTGATCTGCAAATCATGCCAGAAAGAGCTGGTTTGTGTAAAATATTAGAATGGTATGGCCATAAACTTAGGTTTCTCTCTACAACCTTGAAAGTACTCTTATTTTAAGACTTGTTTAACTGATATGTAAAACACATTAGATGATTCAACTTTCTGTAGAGGTTTTGATACCCTGTCTCTGGTGAATAGAATATTTTCTATTCAGCAAAACATATGTATACAGGCACATGTGCATACATCTAAATGAAGTATCACAGTTGACTGATAGATATTCCCTAGCATAGGATCTGTGACATTTTTTTAATTTCTGTTTTCAGTCTATATCGCCATACAGTGGACATTACCGGCCAACTGATGACAGCCTTGACAACTTTTTGTCATTTCTTAATGAAAATGGAGTGAACCTTGATGAAATCGAAGTATGTGATATTCTTTTCTACTGTGTCATTTTACTCTCGTAGATCTGTTGATTAGTGTGTTAAACTTTCTGCAAGGGAGGTGGTTGTAAGGTGAAACTTCTTGCCTGTGCAGCACAAACTTTCTACAATGTGGAATTTTTCCAGTTGAATTCAATTGAACATTGTTCAACAGAGAAACACTTTCGATTGAAAAATTCAACTGGAAAAAAGCGAAGAACAGATTTGGGTAAGTTGTAGAAATTTTTTCAGATATTACAAATCAGAGAAATTCTCAATTGTTATTTTCAATAAACCAGAGAAATTCTCAATTGTTATTTTTAATAAACCAAAGAAATTCTCAATTGATATTTCAATAACAAACCAGAGAAATTCTGATAAGTTGCCATTCTCAATTGATATTTCAATAACAAACCAGCGAAGAACCGATTTTTCCAGAATTTCTGTGGTTCTGATAAGTTGCCATTGTTATCCCTTCTAATGTTGCTTACATATTACAATGTGAAATTTTTCCAGTTGAATTCAGTTGAACATTGTTCAACAGAGAAACATTTTCGATTGAAAAATTTAACTGGAAAAAAGCAAAGAACAGATTTTGGTAAGTTGCAAAAAAAATTTCAGATATTACAAACCAGAGAAATTCTCAATTGTTATTTTTAATAAGGCCTCGTTTGGGAACAGGCTAATTTAGTAACTTTTTGGCTATTTGACTAAAATATGAGCTAAAAAAAAACTAGTATGTTTGGAATGACTTTTTGGCTAATTACGAAAAGATGTGCAAAAAGTAGAGAGAAAAGAGAATCTTTGACTTTTTAGTATGGATTGTTGATTTTTTGGCTAATTTAGTAACTTTTTGACTTTTTAGCTAAAACAGAGCCTTCCCAAACGAGGCCTAAATCAGAGAAATTCTCAATTGTTATTTTTAATAAACCAAAGAAATTCTCAATTGATATTTCAATAACAAACCAGAGAAATACTCAGATTTTTCCAGAATTTTTCTGGTTCTGGTAAGTTGCCATTGTTATTCCATTCTAATATTGCTTACATATTACAATGTGGAATTTTTCCAGTTGAATTCAGTTGAACAATGTTGCTTACCTAATGAATCACAATGATTTGGATGTGAATGAGAAGAAAAGTAGAGAAACTCATCCAAAGAAATTTGGTCCGGAGAAATTTCTCTGGGCCAAAATTTCTCTGACCAATTTTCTCTGGAATGAAATTTCTCTGGACTGAAATTTCTCTGGATCAAGATTGAGGGACCTTAGACATTATGAAAATATTGTTGAGGGACCTTAGACATTATGAAAATATTTGGTGTCCTTTATGTTATAAAATCATAATACCAGAGATCTTAAAAAAAAAAATCCATTGTTAAATCATAATGCAAGCATTCTTCATAAATTCACTAAAAAAAGGACAACGAAGAGGGCAGAGACAACTTTGTTACATATGATCAATCGTTCTAAAAATGTAGGTAATTTATGAACCCTAACTTATCCAAGTCAAATAGGAAGAGTAGAGCCGTACTATTCAAAATTGCATTGAGAATCCCTGAAATAAACAAAACTATTTCACTAAAAAAATGTAATCTGACTCAGTGATTTTGATGTATAATCATTTAAAATGATCAAATATCAAATGTCCATTTTCAAAGGATGGACCTAAGCGATTATGCAATCATCATGCTAATTACGCGGCTAATGAGCAACGCAAGTGATTATCATTGGTTATTGCTTTTTCTTAGAAGAACATTACAGACCCATACTTATCTAGAATTTATCTATTAAAAAAAAAAAAATCAATAATTCAAATTCATTTTACTCATGAATTTCACATTTTATCAATTTAATTTCTATCATACAAATACATTTGGAAAAAGTTATGATTTCATAAAGGTGGATTCTTAATATTTTTCTTTTTTTATAATATATTTTAATCTGCATCAATATTAACATGAATCTTTTGCTTTTTGTCATTTTGTCTTGATGTAATTTAAATTATTAGATCATATTCATAATTTATATGTATCATGAAATTCTCACATATGATTTAATAATTAAAAATATATTTGCACAGAAAAAAAAAAACAAAACAAAACAAAACAAAAAATTCAATACAAAAGATCCATAAAATAACTTTGCAATTTTCTATTTTTCCGTTTGGTTTTAGGGGAAACTTGAGTAGATTGTGATGTTAATAAAATTAATTATATTGAATAATGTGACAAATCTTAATTTTATCAATTTAAATAAAAGATCTATTAATATGACCGTAGATTTTTTAAAAAGGGATAAGCTTATAGATTGAATGGTGCTCTTCACCACAGGTCCCTTACTATTCATTTTTAGTGCATAATGTTTGGATCATAATTGCAAAAAACAAAAAATTAAACAACAAATATTATTTAAAAATTAAACCATCTATTCTTTGAGAGACAAATGTGATAATTACCATACACGTTGTAATTTAAAAAATGAACGATTTAAATCACCGATTTAAAACCAGTGATGGCCCCATAGCCACAAATAACAAAAGTTTTGTACAAAAACCGTGTACAAATTATCTACAGTAAGTCCTTGGATCTCTTATTTTAAAATTCAAGGTGAATTTATGATCCCAACTCCCATAAAAAAATATATATATATTTAATTACAATATTATTTTAAAGACCAAAGCTTAAATATAAATGTTAGGTCATCAATCTTATAGTAATCACAAGAAGTAAGGCTAATTACGTCAACGGTGTCCCCTAAACACACACAAAAGTTTTTCAAAATAAGAAAATTACTTCAGAGCCCACATCCCCTTAATAATTGAGACATCTTTCCTTTTTTTTCTTTTCTTTTCTTTTCTTTTTTTTTTTTTTCCTAACAAAAAAGGCTTTTAACCAACTGAGCTGTGCCATTTAGTAAAGATTTTATCATTTTTATATGAGAAGTTACGAATTTAATGCTCAAATCTCAAAAACAAATTAATATTTAAAAGTTTTATTTTACAGTCTTCTTTTAAAGTCATATTCAAGATTTGGATTCCTATATAACATAGGAGATGTCACGACCCAGCTTGTTCCTATAGGCTTAGCGTCATAACCGGTCAGTAATCTTAAGATTACCGAAAACCTCAGAGATAGATTCATAATATAAGGGACGAGCGGAAGCAAATAACAAATATACAATATTCATAACTGTGCAGACAAATAACAAATATACACATAATTCTGCTTAACCATCTTATTAATATTCTTAATTAAAAATTAGTAGCTAATTACGGAGTGAGGTTGTTACATGAGGACTTAAGGTTTAAAAGTTTAGAGTTTAGTTTGAGTGAAATCTGGAACATTTTCATGAGTGGGGAAAAAATTAACTATAGTTTTTGGATTTTGCTAACACATTTGTTAAAAAACTTTAAAATATATGGCACCTAAAAATTTGTTAATAATTATTTTTAAAAGACTTGTTAATCACACTCATAATTTTTATATGTAGCCGAGGAAAATAGAAAATTAAATATTAGTAAGGCTTTCTTACATATAATAAACTCGATTGGCAATGTTTATTTGTCAAGCATAGACCACTTTATGTAGGGATGCTCGCAGTTCAGTTGAGGTTTGAGAACTTTCAATCTGTCATTTATTCAAACCTAGGTGGATTGAAAAAAATCAATCTGCAACCATCTATCAGATTGGCAGATGCAGGTCGAGCAAATTGATGGATGGATGCGAATCAATTTGACAGTTTACATTTTACAGATTTTCAACATAATAAAACTTGTCGACAAAAATTGTTTGTTTCTTTTTTTTGGGATAACAATCCAATCTGTCTTATTAATAATGACTACAAGCATGGATAATAATCCAACAAATCTCTACATTAGCAATGACTGCAAATTAGGGGTGTTCACGATTCGGTTGCGGCGTGAGAACTTCCAATCCTCCATCCGACCAAAACTAGGTGAATTTGAGAAAATCAATCTGTATCTGTTCGCTTATTATTACGCATTCATTCAAAATACAACGAATCGGTTAAATTCGATCGATTTGAACAAATCGATATATCCGTTGAACACTCCTAACATTATGTTTGGGGTTTAGGATTTACTTTTTCTCGAATTTTAAAACCACTAAATCCAAAATGTTAATTGTTTTTCATTTAATGGCCCCTCCAACAAAAATAAATAAACAAATAACAATGCTACATGCAAATAATTGAAGAGTGCTGTTATTAGCACTTCATAAACTATTTTGGACTCCATAATTTTTAACTTTTTTTTTATTACAATAATAATCTCAAATAAAATTACTAAAAATGACATCATTAATCTTGGGATACTCCATCTCACAATTAAAATACCCACTACATCATGAATTAGGGTTTATGAGAGCAACTACCTCCATCACCACGCATCCATCTTCTCCAAATCCCACCTTCAAAACCTTGAAAACTCTTTGGCAGTAATATTCCGGCGATAATAGTGGCAACCATTTGACTACTTACACTTATCTGGCAATGGCAATGTTCTAGCGGTAACAGTGGTAACCCTTTGGCAAAATACAGGCCTAAACATTACTTATTTGTTCAGGATGGTGTTCCCGAACAAATAAGTAATGTTCGGGAATGTAGGTCCAAACATAGAAATCTCTTAACACATTGAACGGTTAAAATTGTTAACATTTGCAAAAGTTTTCATTTTTTCAAGTTCAGGAATACAAGCCCGAACATTACTTATTTGTTGGGAAACATAAGCCCGAACAAATAAGTAATGTTCAGGGATGCAGGTCTAAACATAGAAATTTATTAGCATATTGAATGGTCAAAATTGTTAACGCTTGTAGTAGTTTTTATTTTTTTATAGAAATTTTTTAGCATATTGGACGGTCAAAATTGTTAATGCTTGCAGAAGTTTTTATTTCTTCAAATTCGGGAATACAAATCTAAACATTACTTATTTATTCGGGAAGGCATTCCCGAACAAATAAGTGATGCTTGGGAATGCAGGTCCGAACATGAAAATTTCTTAACACATTGAATGGCCAAATTTTTAACACTTAGAGAAGTTATCGAAAGTAGCCCAAATCCATTATCATATTCAAAAGTTATTCCTTCATCGCACAGCCTTGATAATGTTGCGTAGTTCTCTGCCGAACTCACAATTTTATAATATCTACCAACAAAATCAACCAAACCAATTATTATAATTTTTTTTCTGTAAAAGAAAAAATTATTATGAGAAAACTAAGAAATTATGTGTGTGTATATAAATATATATATATAGAGATAGAGATAGAGAGAGAGAGAGAGAGAGAGAGAGAGCATACAAACTAAGACAATAGTAGATGAGACAGCAGAAACAGTAATCACATTGGCTCGTCTTCTTCTTGGTGGGTTTTATTTGGATTTTTTGGAAGAGATGTTTTTTTTTTTGGTGTGGGATTGTGGGGGCGTGCATTCAATGGGTGGAATGTTTTTACAAGGATAAATTTGGTATTATTTGAAAGGAAAAAAAATTGAGGGTTTCAAAATTTATAAGTGGGGGTCCAAAGAAATGAGGGTCTAAAATAATTCATGGGGTGCTAATAGCATCACTCTGATTAAAACACAAAAGATGTGCAAAATGTGAACTATATGATTTAAATTTATTTTAAACATAACTCACGTAGTACTCAAGATGAATTTTAATTATACATTATACTTTGTGTGCATTTTCTATAGATCCCAGCTTCTCTCCAACAAATTGGATTGTATTGTCCGGGCTCATAAGACTCTCCACGAATCCTATTTTGACAATCAAAACAGTTTATTTTATAAGCCTTTTATGTATATCATTCATTAAAAAAAAAAAAAATTAGATCTATATGATGATTGTAACTTATTCAATTTATTATATTTGTCTCCAAAATAATATACAACAAATGCATTGTTAAAGATAGACCATTTATTTTTTTAGTAAGAAAAATGATAAAATAAAAATGTTATAACTATCGAATTAACTTAACTTTTCTCAAATGATATACACGAATTATCAAAACAAAACTCATAATAAACATTATGAGCCTAGACAATACCCTTCAATTCGATGGTAGGAGGATGGAACCCAATCTTTTTTATAAGGGAAAATCACTTGTCAGTGGTGGCAGTAAAAAATTATTACAAACTCATGATAAAATTTATAATTTTAATTATTAATATTTAGGATAATAACTTTTCTTAGACCTCGTTTGGCATGTAATACTTTTAGTTTAAAAGTTAAAGATTCTATTTTCTCTCTATTTCTTTGCACATCTTTTCGTAAAAAATCAAAAAGTCATTCCAAATATACTAATTTTTTTAACTCATGCTTTAGCCAAAAAAATCAAAAAATTACTAAAATAGTCTATTTCCAAATGAGACCTAATATAAGGAAAAATCACTTGTCGATTGGTTTATCAGAAAGGATAATAATTTTTCTTAATAATAGGAGGAAAATAGAAGAAAATTTTGTATTAATTACACAAAGCTAAGAATGAGTTTGGTTAAGATGAAAGTGATAAAAAATAAAATATAATAATAACAACAATAATAATAAATTTTTAAAAAACAAACTTTTATGTCGCATTTGTAAAAAGTGCAAAAAAAAAAAAGACAAATTAAATTTACAGTCTATATTGGTTTTCTTGCCAAAAATATGAAAAGTTTGCTTTTCGTGAAAGTAGCCAATTGCAATATTTTTTTTTCAAAGGTTTGATATCATTTTAATTTGAGAAAATGTTTAAGTTTGACAAGTTTATTTTGGGACCAATTTTAGTGATCTAAACCGTTCATTTTTTAAAACTCATTAAGAAGAATTTTATGTAAAAAAATTAAGATGATTGGATATCAGTAGTTATAGGTTTGAATTATTTGTTTTAAAAAATGGACGACAAATATAACTTTAAGAATGATCATCTATTTTTTGTAATATCAATTTGACTCAAACATATAACTATTGATATCAATTATTTTGATTTTTTACATTAATATTTTACTCAACGAGTCCTAAAAAAATGAACGGTTTGGATCACTGAAATCGATCCCAAAATCGGTCTATCAAACCCAAACGTTCTCTCAAGTTAAGATGTCCAACTTGAGAGAAGCTAGCAAAAATAAGATGATCGGATATCGATAATTATATGTTTGAATCATATTTATTTTTAAAAATAGACAACAAATATAATTGTAAGAATAGCCGTCAATTTTTCATAATAAAAATTTGATTCAAACATATAGTTATATCGATATTAGATAATCTTAATTTTTTACAATAATATTTTATTCAACGAATCCTAAAATATGATTATTCAGATACTAAAATTAGTCTCAAAATTGGCCTATCAAACCTTTCATCTAAACAAAATGCATTTAAAAAAATGAAATCCTATTTTACCTATCATATTTTTTTACTCAAATCAAATGGCTTGATCCTATCAAAAACCTATTAAATCAACTTGCAAGTTTTAGTAGTTAACTAACATGGTTACAGATAATTATTGAGTATAATAATGATATTAAGTGATGATAATTAAAAAAAAAATCTTATACTGCAGTTAGAAATTATATAATTTGACCATTTGTAAACAATAAGTGCATTTCTCATGTCGTTTTGGATATCTTTATACTTTGATACTATCACTTAAAATAAAATTATTGTTGTATTTAATATTTTTAAAGGGAAATCTTAATGTAAAAAAGGTTTAATCATAATAGTGATCTTTAAAATTACAATACCTTTAAGTGGCGTTATATAACATAGTCATTCAATCATATAGTGGTACGTTACCGATTTACACATAAGTAAAGATTTAAACCTACACTCACAATAATATATTCGCTTAAATTCTGAAAGTTCGCCCCATTAATCTTGTGTGTTGTCGTCTGAACACTTAATTCCACTTGATCCCAAACCCATTGAATTGAAAACCTAATATCGAGTGAGAGTTCCAATGTCCAAATGAAAAACCTCTAATATGACAGAAAACATGGGGCAGACGATGACATAAGACATGGTCCGAATACCTCACCACATTCATATAACTGTTTTTTTAATGTTATTTTCCTCATAACAAAATGTCAAAACAATAAAATAAACCAAAGTCCTCTTCATTCTCTCTTGCCCACCTCAGCCGTCCATGTTGGCCAAACGATCTATGGTTATTAAATTTTCTTCTCACACTTCATTAAAAATCTTAATTTCCTAAACGTTTCACTCACTTTATTTCAAAACATTCGTAATTATTTAAATTTTTAAAATCTTGATAAATTGTAATATATGATCTAATAAATATAAGGAAAATGTTGTACCCAATGATATGTGGTTGATAATTAAAGAAAATATGAAAAAACGTGTTACTTTTAATATTTTAATTGATTATCACATCACTAAATTTTAAAATTGAGTCTAATTTTTTTGTCGTAGTAATGTTTGTTGGACAATTTTCACTATATTTAAAGAATAAATTTTGTTTGTGTACTTAACAATAAACGAAATGCAGAAAAAATAAAAGAAATGAGAGAGTTTGTTTGATTACAAAAATCAAACCATAAAATAAAATAAAATAAATAAAACAGATTTTTATTTTATTACAAAAACAAAACCAAAATTTGAAACAAGAAAAATAATAAAACAAAAAAGTAAATTAATTATTTACCAAATTGATTTCTTGAACAAATTTTTGATCAAGTCTAGTATTTAACACTATGTCCTTAAGACAGATTCGTCCTCTCCACGGTTCTTTCATATTATAGGCATCTATCTCCTAGGATAAAACGATCAACTGCGAATAATAGCAGCACTACAAATTATTTGCACAACAAACACACTTTGTGTTTACACTCTCTCACAAGAAAATAATGCAGTAAAATGTAGAAAGTAATTGTAGAATTTTGGACGAAAATTTCAAGTGAAAAAAACAATTGAGGGACTGCCTATTTATAGAAGAAAATGGTTGCTGTTTGGTTTGAATCCAACAAATAAGGTACCTGTTCAGTTTAAATTAAACAGATACAAATCTGTTTGAATTTTAAATTAAACAGGTAAGCGTTTTTTTTTTTAACTGAAACGGACAGATTTGAAATCTGTACAAACGGAACAAACAAATTTCAAACAGAATGGTGCAAATTTTCGAACCAAAATTTGAATTCAAACGGTCAAAATTTATTTTCCAAAAATTAAAAAATAAATTCAAATGTTTTTTGCCCAAAAAGATAAGTATTGGGTCGGACAAGCCCAACCCAATCTCACATGACACACCCGCGCGACTGACCGGATGGACGGTGGCGGCGCACACGTGTGTGTTTATTTTTAGGTCCAATCGGTCTAGCCCAATTTGCTTATAACATCTTCCTTCTACAAACTTGGGATGCCCCTTGGGACCCTCCCCAAGTTACAATCCCATGCCTTATAAACCCACAAAATTCTTCCCACCAAACCAATGTGGGACAAGCCTTTGTTCAAACCGTAAGGAATTTCTACCAAAAATACCATTTCCATGGAACTCTCTTTGGCTTCAATTTTTCATTCACCCGATGATGGTTTTGAACAACCAAATATACTACATGAATCACAATGCGGCATAGAACGCGTTACCACTTAGACCCGCCAACTTTGGCGTATGGGTCCCAGCTAAAAAATAGACCAAAGTTAAGGAAAAATCATATTTTCCAAAACCATTTCTAACAATCCCACATATGAATGGAATTTGATGACAATGGAAATGCAACAATATACAGAATTTGTCGAAAGAGTATAAATCAAAAATATTTTGCATCAAGATAGGTAGCTTTCAGCTTTGAACCTTCCCTAGTGATAACCTATCGGACTTGTTGGCTAACCAATGGACGCGATGCCTTGAATTTTTCAACCGTTTGTATAAGCCAAGACAATAGATTTCACACAAAATATCTTCTGACACATCGTGGTTCTCACAGTTGTGTTCATTTTGGCCTCGAACGTTCCTGGTTGTTCATAAGTGCTTATAGAGAATTTAGCCTCGTCATTATCATAAAATCGGCCCCATTTCGACACTCATATAGGTGATTCTTATTGTGAGTATCTCTTATACTCGTCTTGATTTTATGCCTAAATCAAGATATAAGTAATTATTAAAAGCAAAGCTTATCCTTAAACCCTTACATATAACATATGTTGCAATATTACTCTCACCATAGAAATGGGTAAAGAATTTTAATCCCTTGTTGATTTTTAATGAGCCACACATAACTTAGTTGTCCCTTTAAACTTAGTTCTTGGGATCTCCAGTCATATAAATAGGATTACCATTATGATGACTCTTACGTAAAAGGCTTTAATCCCATTCCCTTCGGTGAACTATACACTTACTCTTTTGTCAAACATTTTGTTAACAGATCCGCAATATTCTCTTTAGATTTTATATAATCTATTGAGATTATTCTATTTGAGAGCAATTGCCTTATGGTATTATGTCGACGGCGGATATATCGTGACTTACCATTATACATATGATTCTATATCCTGCCTATTACAGATTGACTATCACAATGAATGCAAATAGCTGGCACAGGTTTAGGCCATATTGGAATGTCTTCTAAGAAGTGGCGAAGTCATTCTGCTTCTTTTCCAGCTTTGTCTAAAGCAATGAACTCAGATTCCATTGTGGATTGTACGATGCATGTTTGTTTCGTAGATTTCCAAGAAACAGTAGCGCCTCCCAGAGTAAAGACATATCCACTAGTGAATTTTGAATCTTTAGTATCCGATATCCAATTCGTATCACAATAGCCTTCGAGTATTGCTGGATATCGAGTAAAATTCAAACCATGATTACGGGTAAATCTTAGATATCTAAGAACCCGACTAATTGCTTTCCAATGGTCTTCTCCGGAGTTACTAGTGTACCTACTCAATTTACTGACAGCATAAGCAATATCAAGACGAGTGCAATTCATTAGGTACATTAGGCTTCCAATGATTTAGGAGTATTTTAACTGAGACACCACATCACCTTTATTTTTCGATAAATAAAGACTGATGTCTACAGGTGTTCTAGCTACATTTATATTATCCTTGATAAATTTACCAAGAATTTTCTCAATATAATGTGATTAAGATAATGCATATCCGTCAGATATTTTAGTAATTTTCATTCCTAATATTACATCTGCAACCCCCATATCTTTCATATCAAATCTTCTATTCAGCATTTGCTTAGTTGATTTGATCATGTTTTGACTGCTTCGAATGATAAGCATGTCATCCACATAAAAAAAAACTATGACATATCCTTGGTCAGTGTTTTTAACATAGACGCACTTGTCACATTCGTTTATCTTAAACCTATTATTAAGCATAGCATGATTAAATTTTTCATGCCATTGCTTAGGTGCTTGTTTTAATCCATAAAGAGATTTTACAAGCCGACAAACTTTCTTTTCTTGCCCTGGCACTACAACCCCTTCGGGTTGCTCCATATATATCTCTTCATTTAGTTCACCGCTTAAGAAAGCTGTCTTAACATCTGTAAAACCCAAGTTTTGTATATAATTATTTTTGGACAGATTAGTAATTAAATTAATTTATATGGGTCATTTAGTAATATCAAGGAATTAGTTATGAGGTGGTATTATAATTTCTATTACTTAGATGGGTAATTTTGTAATCTTGGGAAATTAGGTTAATAAGCCCACAGGTCGTAACTTTAAGCCTTGGGAAAAAAAATAAAAATAAAACAGAGGCGGGTGAATTGCGGTGAGGAGTTTTGGAGGCAGCAAGGGTTTGAAAAAGTAAAGAAAAAAAAATAGAGAGAGAGGTTCAAGTGAGGCTGCGAAGCTTTAGGTAACCTGTGGTAAGATTCAACCATTGATTGGGGTAAGATTTTTGCATCACCAACCAGTTATTAATTTTCTATTGAAGAAAAAAATGGGGGGTGCGAAAGCTTTATGTAACCTGTATGTGCTTATTTGGTTTTGAGAGCTTGATGAATGGTCCCATGTGTGGAGTGTGGTCTAGGTAAATAGTAGAAACAGTGGAGTAATTTAGGTGGGTGTGTTTTGACATTTGGGTTTTGTACATTGGGTAAGGTGTGTTTGGCTATTGAATTGGGTGGATTGATTTGATGTCTCTTGGATTTTAAGCATATATATATATATATATATATAATGGGTTCTTGTTGATGTGTGAAAGACATCAAAATATTAATTTATTTGACGTTCTATTTATTAGGTTTGTGTGATTGAATTGGTGGAATTGGGTGTCTGAAGTTAGTGTGGTGGAATATTATTTTAGCTATTTGAGGTAAGTAACCCTCTATCACTGTTGGTTCATTTTTATTCCTATTGAATTGTTTAAAATTATAAATATTTATTTATAGCCTTCATGTTCTCTTAAAATAAAATATGGGTCAAGTATAAAACAATATCGAATATTATTATGAAAATTATTTAAATATTTTGTGAAACTATTCTGAAAATTGTACCAAATGTTTATTCTGAAAATATCGAATATTTTATTTAAAAGTTGTGTATTGTTTGAATTTTAAACATTACTCTAGTCTGACTATGATTTGGACCTTAGCCAAATAGGGTTATTTAGTGGCACATAAACTAGTTTCTTTTAGGGCTTTACTACCGGCCAATGTGTGGTTCTGGGTCTTGTCACCGGCTAAGTGACCGTAGTCACCAAGACTTGAGTTTTGTAAATCGCATCATTGAACCATTTGAATATTGAACCATCGATTTGAACAACGAAATTTCTTCGAATTATCTCATTGTCTTTTCAATTATAATGTATTGCTACACTGTTTATTTTTAACTATGAAACCATCTTACAAAATAATTGTTATTTATTAAATTGTAGCAAAAATATATTTATTGGTTATCGACTATTTTTTTTTTTTTTTTGTATACATGATCCAGCTAGCAGTGATGGTTGGTTATTTACTGGACTGTCTAGCTTACCCTTATTTTATTTTATTTTCAGATTCTGAGAAGTAGAGCTGTGCGGGGTTTTTTTTCTAGTGGGAGTGCCGAGAGTAGAACTATGATTTAAGTACTTAGATTATTATTTTGTTAGTAGATTATATTAGTGGACTTTGTGGACAATTTCATATGATAAGAATTATTTATTTTTATGGATTTTGGCATTATGATAATTAAAGATCTAATCTGAGTATTTTACATTGTTGGGTTATGTGATTGGACTCTTAGCCTTGCATAAATGAGTGTGCAGCGTTGTCACGGAGCTTTGGGCGTGACAATTTTGTGGTATTAGAGCCAGGTTGTAATTTTAAAGGCTAGTATAGAATAGTGGTGAGATTGGGTAGATGTAGGATTGGGAACACGTATAATTTGGTATAATGTTAATTTTATTTACATGTTATAGGGACTTAAGAATAGAATAAGATGGGGTTTTATTATTGATACATATAGGTTGCAATGGAACATGAGGAAACATTGGCAAATATGGCTAGGAATACACACCAGGGTCAAATGAATCGACGAACTGGTAATAACAATCGGCGAGGGGATGTGACTAATAATGGTAGTGGTTCTCAAGCAGTCAGAGGAAATTAGGGGCAAGAGTTGGGACAACAAGAACAAACTGCAATCCCTAATCCAGTTGGAGTGGTTCAAGTGCTTGAGACTTTGGCTGGGGTGGTGCAACAACAAACCACCATAGGGAATAACTTGACTAGACTTATAGAGCAACAACAACGGATGCAGCCAGGTGTTGGGCCACAACTGAGGCCACGTTGTAACATTACTAAGTTTAAGAAGATAGCCTTGGCATTTGACGAAACCACAGACCCTTTGGAGGCTGAAAAATGGTTGACAGAAATGGAAAAGTTGTTTCTCATTTTTTAGTGTATGGATGATCAGAGGGTGACTTATGCTACGTTTATGCTACAAGGAATAGCTAATGATTAGTAGCAGATGGAGAAGCGCATACATGAGCATGATGCCAACCCCTATACATAGGAAAGGTTTAAGAATGCATTCAATGAGAAATACTTCCCTTGGAGTGTTCGTCTACAAAAATAGAGGGAATTTTTGAAGTTAGAGCAAGGAAATAAGACGGTTGTAGAATATGAAGCCGAGTTTACGAAGTTGTCTAAATTTACATCAGCATTTGAAGCAGACGAGGATAGCAAAGCACAAAAGTTCGAAGATGGGCTAAGAACAAACATTATGCAACAAGTGATTCCTTTCGAGTTACCTACTTTTGGAGCAATGTTGAATAAGGGATTGTTGGTTGAGAGTGGCCTCACAAGAGCCTAAGAAGAGAAAGAAGAGAATTATAAGAAGAGACCTAGTTCTTCCAACTTTCAAACTAACAACAGTTCGAAGGGCAATGCTAAGAGACAAAACACTTCTTCAGTTGGAAGTTGGGGAAGTCGAACTGTGGGTGGTAGTGTTGATAAGTAGAATGATCGGATACAGTGCACTAGATGTAATGGTTTCCATCGGGATAGTGAGTGTCGCTGGAATACCGGGGTTTGTTTCTCCTATGGGCAACAGGGGCACATGATAGCTGATTGCCCTAACCGGAAAGGGCGTGAGACTGAACAGAAAGCATGGACAAAGAAAGAAACATCAACAGGCAGAGGGTCTTCAGGAAATCAAAATAAAAATTGAGGTTATAAGCCAAAGACTCAG
Source organism: Camellia sinensis (assembly GCF_055761805.1). Taxonomy (NCBI): domain Eukaryota; kingdom Viridiplantae; phylum Streptophyta; class Magnoliopsida; order Ericales; family Theaceae; genus Camellia; species Camellia sinensis. The sequence goes on along the minus strand of NC_138968.1, from coordinate 126,719,255 downwards.
GGCCGAGTGTACGCACTCACGCAACAAGATGTTCAGACTTCCAACACGGTGGTTTCAGGCACTGTTTTAGTGTCTTCTGTTTATGCACATGTGTTATTTGATTCTAGCGCTACAAATTCATTTGTGTCTATGGGATTTATTGAGAAACATGGATGGAAATGTGTCTTTAGAGAGATCGACTTATGTGTTGAAACCCCAATAGGAGGTGTTATGGATGCTAACTTAATTTGTAAATCTCATGTGGCTAGTATAGATGACAGGAGATTGCTTGTAGACTTGACTGTTTTAGATATGCGAGACTTTGACATAATTCTTGGAATGGATTGGTTGGCAACCAATTATGCTTCTGTTGATTGCCGAGGCAAAAGGGTAGTGTTTTAGATTCCTGATCAACCAGAATTTTGTTTTGTAGATAGTAGAGTTAACACTCCTCTTTTGGTAACCTCAACTTTGCAAGCTAGACGGTTGTTAAGAAAGGGTTGCGAGGGCTATTTAGCTTCTGTGAGAGATACCCGTGAGACTGAATTGAAGTTAGAGGATATTCTAGTTGTGAAGAAATTTTCCGATGTTTTTCCTAAAGATTTACCAAGGTTGCCACCAGATAGAGAGATTGAGTTTGCCATTGTAGACGTCCCCGAACACCCCGGGAGGATGAGTCCCCCGTTCTGTTCGTATTGGGCTCACTACAGTTCAGGACTCTCAAATTGTCACGGTTCTAAATCTGAACCAAAGAGTCCAAATCCGGCGAATCGTTTTGAGAAAAAACAGATTTTGAAAGAAGTGCCAAACATGGACTGCTTTGCCAGATACAGAGTCGCCACCTAAATGTTTTATTTTAGAGAAATTTAGGAAACCCTGATTCGTTTGCCTAAGGCCACGTGTCCGTTATCACCAAAGTTGCCTCGGCTCGGGAACTTGGGTACGATTGGGGAAGGTCACTTCGTGAGCACCCCCGCTCGCCCGATCAAAGATCGGCCTCTACTAACCATGATATCTATTTTTGAAAACATTATGCGTTCTTATTCCGGTTATTAGCCTAGATTTACTATGTGATGCGCACAGCATACAAGTATAGACTGGATCACCTGAATTGGAACAAAACATTTCATGTTTGTTTGTTTGAAAATGGTTTGATGGTGCTACCCGCAAGTAGGCTAAGACGTGGATTTTCCACCCTCGGGTGGGCTTAGAAAACATGATTTTGCCACCATCTAGTGGGCTTAAAACACACATTTGAGGAATTGTTCCAATTCAAATAACCCAACCTTCACCCACAGGCATTCAGGCAGATATATCACATAAGCAATTAGCCTCATGGTAAGCATGTTATCATGGCAGTCACTCACACGCATGCAAGGATGCTAAAGCATAAAACTTACCGAGTACTCCAAGCCAAAACAGAAGCTAATTAGAAATCCATGCATGATCCTAATTATACAGAAATGCCTAATGCAACACATGCAAAAGTGTAACTATAGCAGGCTCGGCTATTCTAAAGATGGCATATGAAATGCTACAACTAACAAGTATTCAATTTGGAATTGTAATACAAATGCAGTTAGTATGATACGCCGAGCCCCGAGCCCGGTGCATGCAAGACAGATGAATGATGCAAACATGCTATCATGCTGCATGCTAATTGAAACATGCTCTAATCTAACCATCATAAGCTGGTAAATAAAAGAGAGAAAGACGTGGGGTTGGAAGACATACATCACACTCATGCACACTTATTACAACATTGCCCTCGCGCAGAGGGTCCGAATAAATAATACAGTCCCAAATGAATAAATAATACAGTCCCGAATAAATACAAAATCCTAATTAATTAACAAATTAATTTAGGAAAGCAGTAAATTGGCACGCAAATCCATGGACCGCCTCAGCTCTATTCCAAATGATGAATGATGCATGCTCGGGTTGCCTTGTGCGAAGAATCCTTTGCGATGCCTCGGTTTGCCTCTGTTTGTAATTGTTCTTGGAATACGTGCCAAACTCCGAAAGGCTGTTGATTTCTGATTTGCTGCATCAGAGAGCAACAAAGGGGCATGACAAAGTATTTTCACATATGTATGCATGACTACTCTTCAGGGAGTGTAGTCCTTGATCCTCGTGCCACCAATCACGCATCTCGATGCATGATGGCCGAGGAGTTGATTTGCACGACTCAATATGAAATGAATGCACATATGGACACAACAAGGCCCAAACTCCATCATGGGTAATCCGAAATGTCGGCGACAGGGAATTGAGACATGTTCCGTCACTCGGAGTACGAAACGTCCCTCGTTTCCCGTGCTCGGGCTAACTCCTATCCCAAACATAATGCAATATGCATGACATGCATGAATGCAATTCTAACATGCAACCTAGCATACACAATGCTATGAAATGGCATACACGATGCGCGATGTAACATAGCATACACAATGCGCTAACATACAACCTAGCATACACAATGCTATGAAAAGAAATGGCATACACAATGCACAATGGACTTACACCAACATGAGTGGACCTCAGCCACACTCACATCAGTAGCCATGAGATGAAAATGAGACACTCGAAATGCTTGCACATATGTGCGCAAACCGAGGACCGATCCTAAGGCACAAATGCCACTCTAACAAAGCATGGCAAGGCACAAAATATGTCATACAAACATGCAAAGTCCAGCACTGAAATATGCTACAAAACAGCCCCGAAACATGGAAACATGGCACCCGATGCATGGAATGAACCCCGAAATTCGAAACTAGGCACATGGAATGACTTACAGCTATACAAAGCATGCATTATTTGATCATGAAGTATGAATACAGATGCAAGACAGTCCCAAAACATGCATATTTCCAGTTTATAACAAGTCTCAAAAATGAACACAAATAGGACTAACCTATCATGCAAAAATGGGCCAAAAATAGAGATTAAACACAAAGGGACAGCAGCTGGCTCCAAATGGCAAAGAGCCCTTCAACAAAGTTGAAGAGGGGCTCAAAACAGGGCACTTTAAAGTTTACATCAAGCCACGAAAATAATCACAAATAAGGCCAAACTACTATGCAAGAAAGGGCCTAAAAGAGGGGTAAAGAGACAAGTGGCAGCTACTGTTCTCAAACAGAGGAGAGCCCTTCAACAATGTTGAAGGGGAGTTCAAAACAAGATATTTCACAGTTTATGGAAAGGTCCAAAACAGCTCACAAATAGGCCTAAAATACTATGCAAAAATTGGCCTAAAAGAGAGATAAAGAAGCAAGTGATAGAAGGAGGCCTCAAACAGAGGAGAGCCCTTCAATAATGTTTAAGAGGGGCTCAAAATAAGTTATTTTACAGTTTATGGAAGAGTCCAAAACAACTCACAAATAGGCCTAAAATACTATGCAAAAATTGGCCTAAAAGAGAGTTAAAGAGGCAAGTGACAGTTTCTGGCCTCAAACAGAGGAGAGCCCTTCAACAATGTCGAAGAGGGACTCAAAACAAGATATTTTACAGTTTATGATAAGGTCCAAAACAGCTCACAAATAGGCCTAAAATACTATGCAAAAATTGTCCTAAAAGAGAGTTTAAACACAAAGGGTGAGGAGGGGACCTCGAACAGAGAAAGACCCTTAATCAAACATGGAGATGAGCACAAAATATGACTATTTAAAGTTTGAGTCGGAGCCCAAAAATACTAGCAAGTATGGATCAGATACAAAGCAAGATAAGGCACAAAAGAGGGAAAATGGGACTCACCCTTATAGACCAATGGACCAGCAGCTCTTGGACCAATTTTGGGAGCTCTTCACCTCTGGAAAGCAGCCTCAAGTTGCTGGAATGGAGGATGGAGGCCTTGTGCTATGAGGTGTAGGGTAAATGGTATAGGATTAAGGGTGTTTTGAGGGTTGGAATAGAGAGAGAGGGAGATTTTATGCAAGAGCTCCAAAACAAATCTTGTAACCCCTAAAAATGCAGCTGACGGGCTGGTTATATAGGCAAAGGAATGGAGGAAAAAAAGGGGAAAAATGAAATTCAAATTTCCCCCCCAAAAGACCCCCCCTCGGATACAGGATCTGGGGAGGAATAGAGGGCACAGCTGTAAGGAACCAGGTGTGAGGGTCACGACCGGCCAGGTTCAGAAGGTTCAGAGGGCCAGCCGACCACCTCCCATGGCTGGCCGACCAAGGGTCAAAGGGGGCAGTGACAATTGCTGGTCAGCTACCTCATATTGGTGGTCTCCTATGTCTGCACAACACAACCATGTGGTTGAAACCCAGAAAAAGTGAACTAGGAGAGAGAAAAGACCACTTTTTAGAGGGGGTCAAAAGGGTCAGGCACAATTACTGGTCGGCCACCAAATATTGGTGGCCTCCCAGGTGTGTACAACACAAATATGGGGTTTAGGGTTCAAGAAAGTGGCCCCAGGGTAGTCAACATTGACTTTCAAGTGAGGAAAACGGGCGTTGGAGAGCGATGAAGGAATAAAGCTAGCTTTTCAGAACAATTCCTGGCCTTCCACCCTCATACAAGCTTCCTAACTATGAAAATAAGGTCTCCACCAAAAAAGAACCAAAACGGATGCAAAACGGAGGTTCGGGGACCGAAACGCGAGGCCTGGGGGCCCAGAAAATGGGCTGTTAAGCACCGGAGGTGGCATTCGGCCACGAAGTTGGTCTCTCGGACCCCAGTGTCCCTTAAAAGGGAGGAAATAAGATGTATGCCAAAAATCGGAGCAAACGGAGGTGGTTAGGTGGTCCCGAACCGAGGTACACGGCCGTCGGCTCTGAAAAATCAAAAACCGGGCTCCAAACGGGAAAAATGGCCTACGACCACAAAACGTAGCCTACGGCCACTGAGAGATGATCTACGAGACCTCTCCCTCCCTTCGGGAAGAGAAAACAGAGAAAATGGAGCCTGGTTTGCAAACCAAGGCGAGGCACGAAAGAGTCCGGAAGTCCAGAGGCAAGGCTTGCAGCCGGGACTCTGAAATTTCTGAACGAGCACAATATGCAATACCACCGAGCGCTCAATCAGTGGCGTTTGAGTCTTAAGGTCGGTCAAAAATGGGGTGTCTACAGCCATTGAATTGATACCCGGCACGAGTCCTATCTCCAAGGCTCCGTATCGGATGGCCCCAGCAGAGTTAAAAGAGTTGAAGGAACAATTACAAGAGTTACTAGATAAGGGCTTTATTAGGCCTAGTGTTTCTCCTTGGGGTGCGCCCGTTTTATTTGTGAAAAAGAAGGATAGTAGTTTTCGCCTTTGCATTGATTATCAAGAGTTAAACAAGGTAACAATTCGAAATAAATATCCTTTGCCCAGAATAGATGACCTATTTGATCAGTTGCAAGGAGCACAAGTCTTTTCTAAGATTGACCTTCATTCTGGCTACCAACAGTTAAAGGTTAAGGCGAAAGATATACCTAAGACAGCCTTCCGAACTGGGTATGAGCATTATGAATTTTTAGTGATGCCGTTTGGGTTGACCAATGCGCCTGCAGCTTTTATGGATTTAATGAATAGAGTATTAAAACCGTTTTTAGATTAGTTTGTGGTAGTTTTTATTGATAACATTCTTGAGTACTCGAAGAGTGAAAAGCAGCACAAAGAACATCTGAGAATAGTGTTACAAATATTAAGGGAGAAGAAATTATTTGTTAAATTAAAGAAGCGTGAATTTTGGCTGGAGAGTGTATCATTTTGGGGTCATGTGATATCTAAAGACAGGGTGTCTGTTGACCCCAAGAAAGTAGAGGCTATGGTAGAGTGGAATAGACCTACTAGTGTCACTGAAATTCGTAGTTTCTTGGGTTTAGCAGGATATTATAGAAGGTTTGTTGAGGGATTTTCCTGAATTTCTATGCCTTTGACTCGTTTAACACACACAGGGGTAAAATTTGAGTGGTCTGATGATTGTGAGAAGAGTTTCCAGGATCTAAAGAGTCGATTGGTGTCTGCTCCAGTACTTATAGTTTCGTCCGGAGATGAAGGTTTTACCATCTATAGTGATGCATTGAAGATGGGCTTGGGTTGTGTCCTGATGCAGAATGATAAAGTAGTGGCATATGCATCTAGGCAGTTGAAGCCATATGAGTAGAATTATCCTACGCATGATTTGGAGTTGGCTGCAGTGGTGTTTGCATTGAAAATTTGGAGGCACTACCTGTATGGGGTGAAATGTGAGATATTCACTAATCATAAAAGTCTGAAGTATATCTTCACTAAAAAAGAATTGAATATGAGGCAAAGGCGATGGTTGGAGCTATTAAAAGACTATGATTTGACTATCAATTATCATCCGGGAAAAGCCAATTCAGTGGCAGATGCCTTGAGTAGAAAGACTCCGAGTAATTTGGCTACCTTGATCATTGACCAAAAGAATATCTTAAAGGATTTACGAAGATTGAATATTGAGATTAGATGGCACAACCATGGAGTGCAGTTGGCAAACCTCAGGGTTCAACCCATATTGATTGATAAAATTAAAAATGCTCAGGAAAGAGATCCTCAGTTGCAAAAACTTAAGGCTGAAATGGAAATAGGGCTTCAGATGGAATTTTGTATGCATAAAGATGGAACCTTGAGATTTGAAGAGAGGTTGTGTGTGCCTAATGATTTAGAGCTCAAGAGAGAAATCCTGAAAGAAGCTCACAGTTCAGGGTATACGGTTCATCCAAGGAGCACTAAAATGTATAAAGACTTGAAGAGGAACTTTTGGTGGAATAATATGAAGAGGGAAATTACTCAGTATGTTACTCAATGTTTGGTATGTCAACAAGTGAAAGATGAACATCAGAGACCTACAGGTAAGTTACAATCTCTTCCTATTCCCGAGTGGAAGTAGGAACATATTACCATGGATTTTGTGACAGGATTGCCTAGAACCCAAGGTGGGAACAATGCTATTTGGGTTATCATTGATCGGTTGACAAAATCTGCCCACTTTATAGCTGTTAAGGTGGGGCTCTCCTTAGAGAGGTTTGCAAAATTGTAGATCAAGGAGATCGTGAGGTTGCATGGTATTTCGATGACCATAGTATCTGACAGAGATAACAGATTTGTATCTATGTTTTAAAGGAGTTTGCATGCAGCTTTGGGTACTAAGTTGAATTTTCGCACTGCCTTTCATCCTCAGACTGATGGACAGTCAGAGAGAACTATTCAAACCTTGGAAGAAATGTTAAGGACTTGTGTTATTGATCTTGGAGGGTCTTGGGATGAGCATTTGGCTTTAGTAGAATTCTCTTATAATAGCAGTTATCATGCGAGCATTCAGATGGCACCATATGAGGCTTTATATGGACAGAAGTGTAGATCACCTATTTGTTGGGATGATGTAGGCAAAAGGAAGTTGTTAGGGCCTGAGATTGTGCAATAAACAGTGGACAAGATCAATCTTATTAGAGAGCGACTTCGCACTGCACAAAGTAGACAGAAAAGTTATGCAGATAATAGGAGACGCGATTTGGTGTTTGGAGTTGGAGACTATGTGTTCCTTAAGGTGTCTCCTATGAAAGGAGTACTGAAGTTTGGTGGTCGTGGTAAATTGAGTCCTAGATTTGTTGGGCCATTTGAGGTTTTAGATCGAATTGCAGAGGTAACTTACAGACTTGCCCTACCACCTTCACTAGCTGGAGTTCATAATGTTTTTCATGTCTCAATGTTAAGGAAGTATATACCGAATCCTAGTCATGTGATTGATCCTGCATCGTTGCAGTTTAAGGGAAATTTGATCTATGAGGAACACCCTATACGAATTGTTGATAGAAATGAACAAGTTTTGAGGCATCGAGTCATTCACTATGTTAAAGTTCAATGGAGCAATCACTCGGAAAGAGAAGCTACTTGGGAACTCGAGGATGAAATAAGACAAAAGTATCCACAACTTTTTGAGACTCCAGGTATGTCAAATTTCGAGGACGAAATTTCTTTTAGGGGGGGAGAATGTAAAACCCAAGTCTTGTATATAATTATTTTTGGATAGATTAGTAATTAAATTAATTTATATGGGTCATTTAGTAATATCAAGGAATTAGTTATGAGATGGTATTATAATTTCTATTACTTATATGGGTAATTTTGTAATCTTGAGAAATTAGGTTAATAAGCCCACAAGTCGTGGCTTTAAGCCTTGGAAAAAAAATAAATAAATAAAACAGAGGTTAGTGAATTGCGGTGAGGAGTTTTGGAGGCAGCAAGGGTTTGAAAAAGTAAAGAAAAAAAAACAGAGAGAGAGGTTCAAGTGAGGCTGCGAAGCTTTATGTAACATGTGGTAAGATTCAACCATTGATTGGGGTAAGATTTTTGTATCACCAACCAGTTATTAATTTTCTATTGATGGAAAAAAAAAAAGGGGGGGGGGGGGAGGGGACCAAAGCTTTATGTAACCTGTATGTGCCTATTTGGTTTTGAGAGCTTGATGAATGGTCCCATGTGTGGAGTGTGGTCTAGGTAAAGAGTAGAAACAGTGGAGCAATTTGGGTGGGTGTGTTTTGATATTTGGGTTTTGTACATTGGGTAAGGTGCGTTTGGCTATTGAATTGGGTGGATTGATTTGGTGTCTCTTGGATTTTAAGCATATATATATATATATATATATATATAATGGGTTCTTGTTGATGTGTGAAAGACATCAAAATATTAATTTATTTGAGGTTCTATTTATTAGGTTTGTGTGATTGAATTGGTGGAACTGGGTGTCTGGAGTTAGTGTGGTGGAATATTATTTTAGCTGTTTGAGGTAAGTAACCCTCTATCACTATTGGTTTATTTTTATTCCTATTGAATCGTTTAAAATTATAAATATTTATTTATAGCCTTCATGTTTTCTTAAAATAAAATATGGGTCAAGTACAAAACAACATCGAATGTTATTATGAAAATTATTTGAATATTTTGTGAAACTATTCTGAAAATTGTACCAAATGTTTATTCTAAAAATATCAAATATTTTATTTAAAAGTTGTGTATTGTTTGAATTTTAAACATCACTCTAGTCTGATTATGATTTGGACCTTAGCCAAATAGGGTTATTTAGTGGCACATAAACTAGTTTCTTTTAGGGCTTTACTACCGGCATATGTGTGGTTCTGGGCCTTGTCACCGGCTAAGTGACCGTAGTCACCAAGACTTGGGTTTTGTAAATCGCATCATTGAACCATCTGAATATTGAACCATTGATTTGAACAACGAAATTTCTTCGAATTATCTCATTGTCTTTTCAATTAGAATGTATTGCTACACTGTTTATTTTTAACTATGAAACCATCTTATAAAATAATTGTTATTTATTGAATTGTAGCAAAAATATATTTATTGTTTATCGACACATTTTTTTTTTTTTGTATACCTGATCCAGCTAGCAGTGATGGTTGGTTATTTACTAGACTATCTAGTTTACCCTTATTTTATTTTATTTTCGGATTCTGAGAAGTAGAGCTGTGCGGGGTTTTTTTTCTAGTGGGAGTGCCTAGAGTAGGACTATGATTTAAGTGCTTTGATTATTATTTTGTTAGTGGATTATATTAGTAGACTTGGTGGACAATTTCATATGATAAGAATTATTTATTTTTATGGATTTTGGCATTATGATAATTAAAGATTTAATCTGAGTATTTTACATTGTTGGTTTATGTGATTGGACTCTTAGCCTTGCATGCTCACTTAAATGAGTGTGTGGCATTGTCACGAAGCTTGGGGCGTGACAACATCTATTTGATGTATTTCTAAATTATACAACGCTGAAATAGCAATAAACATGCAAATGAATGTTATTCTTGTCACAGGGGAATATGTGTCAAATAGTCCAGACCTTCCTTTTGTCTGTAACCTTTTACCACAAATCTTGCTTTATACTTGTCTATTGAACCATCTGCTTTTATTTTTTTCTTGAATATCCATTTATATCCAAGAGGTTAAGAACCGGGTGGAAGATCCACCAATTTCCAATTATTATTTTGCATAATAGATTCAATTTCATTATTAATAGCTTTTTTCCACAAAGGTGCTTCAGGACCTGTCATTGCTTCCTTAAAGCTTTGAGGTTCATTTTCTAACAAGTATGTTATAAAATTTGAAACAAAGGATTTTGATGTTCTTACTCTTTTACTTCGTCTTGGTTCATCATCAGTTAAATCCTGTTGGTCGTGACCATTACTAGTCTCTTGTGTTTGATTGTCATTAGTCTCTTGATTTTGTGTACAATCATAACTTATTTTCTGTGAACTTAACTCCTGTCCTTTCTTGTAAGAAAAGACATGATCAAAAAACACGGCATTCATTGACTCTATAATAGTATTCACATTTATATCAGGTATTTCTGATTTATAAGTCAGAAACCGATATGCACTATTATTCTGAGCATAACCAATAAACACACAATCCACTATTTTGGTCCTATCTTAGTTTTTTTAGGAACAAGAACTTCAACTTTTGCCAAATACCCCCACACTTTTAAGTATTTATAGGAAGGTGGTTGACCTTTTCACAATTCATAAGGAGTGTTGTTAGATTTCTTATGTGGTATTCTGTTAAGAACATAATTAACAAACAATATTGCTTCCCCCCACAAGTTCTGTGGTAAGCCTGAACTTAGTAACATGACATTCATCATTCTTTTAGGGTTTTATTCTTTCTTTCAACAATTCCATTTTGCTGTGGAGAATAGGGTGTTGTAGTTTGGTGAATAATGTCATGTTGTGCACAAAATTCATTTAATTGTGCATCATATTCACCACTCCTATCACTTCTAACCATTTTAATGGTTTTACCAAGTTGATTTTCAACTTCAGTTTTGTAGAGTTTAAACATTTCCAAAACTTCATCTTTACTTCTAAGTAAATATACATAACAATATCTTGTGCAGCCATCGATAAATGTTATGAAAATTTTTTTGCCTCCTCTAGTTTTAACAAATTTAAGATCACATACATCTGTATGAATTAATTCCAAAGGCTCGATTTTTTTTTCAACCGATTTAAATGGAGCCTTAGTTAGTTTCGCTTCTACATAAATCTCACATTTGTGATTATGATCAATTTCAAACTTTGGTATATAATCCAAACCAATTAATTTACGCAAAGCATCAAAATTTACATATCCTAATCTACCATGCCATAAATTCGACTCAATAATATAAGCAAAAGATGTGTTATTCTTATTAATAGCAAGTTTTGGTACAACCGTCATTGCATTCAACTTGAAGAGACCATCACTCATGTATCCCTTATCAACATACATACCACTCTTTGTTAATACAAATTTATCAGACTTAAGTACAAACCTAAAACTATTTTTACTTAACAAAGAACCAGAAATTACATTCTTCCTGATGTCTGGTACATACAATACGTTGTTGAGGGTAAGTTCCTTCCCTAATGTCATATTCAAGATCACCTTTCCTTGTCCAGCCACAGTAGAAATAGAAGAATTTCTTATGAAAAGTTGTTCACCATTTGCAGCCTCATTGTAAGTAGTGAACATCTTCTTGTCCGCACAAATGTGACTAGTTGCCCTAGTGCCAACCCACCATTCCTTGGGATTTCCAACCAAATTAGCCTCAAACACCACAACAGAGAGATTGATGTCATTTACCTCGTTAGAGATGTAATCTAATTATGTCACATTGGCTTGATTGGTGGTCTTCTTGCTTGTACTTCTGCGATCCTTCTTAGGGCGACGCCAATTAAAAGCTCAATGTCCGGACTTGCCACAGTTATAGCATTTTCCTTTGTACTTCTTATTGCCATTATTGTCGCCTTGTTTAGGACCATCTCCAATAAACCTTTTCTTTTTATTATGTGGTTTGTGCACTTGTTCAACCCTATTAGCCTTGGACTCAATGAGATTGTTACCATTTCTTTTTTCAGCCTTTCGGTTATCTTCTTCAATTCTTAGTTTTACAATCAATTCATCGATGGTCATCTCCTTGCGTTTGTGTTTTAAATAATTTTTAAAATCTTTCCAAACTGGTGATAACTTTTCCACTAAAGCAATGACTTGGAAAAACTCGCTAAGAGACATACCTTCATAATGAATATCATGCAAAATTAATTAAAAATTTTGAACTTGAGAAATTACCATTTGGGAGTCTACCATAACGAAATCCAGAAATTTACCGACAACAAATTTCTTTGTGCCAGCATCCTCTGTCTTGTATTTTTCTCCAAAGAATCTCACAATTCTTTTGCTATTTTTAGAGGGCTGTAAACCTTATACAGCATGTTGTCAAGGCCATTGAGGATGTAGTTTTTGCACAGGAAATCAGAATGTTTTCAGGCGTCTACAGCGGTAACAACTTGCCGATCACTTTCATCCCCTCTAAGTACTGGAGACTCTTCACGGAGAAACCGAGCCAAATTTAAAGTTGTAAGATAAAACAACATTTTCTACTGCCATCTCTTAAACTCTGTGCCATTAAATTTTTTTAATTTTTCTTCATGATTTATCGGAACTTGAACATAGTTCGGGAAAGGGACCGGAGTCGTTGTAATGATCGAATTTGGAGTACTACTTTCAGCAGCCATAATATTTTATTACAAAAATCAGAAAAAACCAAAACACAAATTAATTTTCTAGTTACTAAAACCAGAAAATAAATTATAACACAAAATAATTTTATTTTCCTTGTTACTAAAACTAGAAAAATAAAATACCAAAATAATTTTATGTAATACAAATTAATATTCTGCAATTGTTAATGATACCAGTATATTACTACTGGTTGTCAAAGAAAATAAACAGTATATTACTACTATTTATCAAACAGTATATTACTACTATTTGTATTTTCCAACCAGAATATCATTTTGTGAAAGCATAGAAAATTAAATACAATGAAAATACCAAAAAATAATATGTCTTAAGATTGTTAGACAATCTTCACTGTATTTAAAGAATAAATTCTGTTTGTATACTTAACAACAAACGAAATACAGAAGAAATAAAGGAAATGAAAAAGTTTGTTAGATTATAAAAATCAAATCAGAAAATAAAATAAAATAAAATAAATAAAACAGACTTTTATTTTGTTACAAAAATAAAATCAAAATTTGAAATAAGAAAAATAATAAAACAAAAAAGTAAATTAACTACTTACCAAATTAATTTCTTGAACAAATTTTCGATCAAGTCCAATGTTTAACATTGTGTCCTTAAGACAGGTTTGTCCTTTCCACAGTGCTTTCAGATTATGGACGTCTATCTCCCAGGATAAAATGATCAACTGCAAATAATAGCAGCACTACAAATTATTTGTACAACGAACACATTTTGTGTTTACACTCTTTCTCACAAGAAAATAATGCAACAAAATGTAGAGAGTAATTGCAGAATTTTGGACGAAAATTTCAAGTAAAAAAATCAATTAAGGGGCTGCATATTTATAGAAGAAAATGGTGGCTATTTGGTTTGAATCCAACAGGTATGGTACATGTTCAGTTTAAATTAAACAGATACAAATCTGTTTGAATTTTAAATTAAACAGGTAAGGGTTTTTTTTTTTGAACTGAAACGAACAGATTTGAAATCTGTACAAACGGAGCAGACAGATTTCAAACAGAATGGTGCAAATTTTCGAACCAAAATTTGAATTCAAACAGTCAAAAATTATTTTCCAAAAATTAAAAAATAAATTCAAATGGTTTTGGCCCAAAAAGATAAGTATTGGGCCTAACAAACCCAACCCAACCTCACATTATGCACCCGTGCCCAAGCCCAGGCCCAGCTGAACGGAAGGCGGCGGCGTGCGTGTGTTTATTTTTGGGTCCAATTGGTCTAGCTCAATTTACCCATAACCTCTCTCTTCTACAAACTTGGGGTGCCCCTTGGAGCCCTCCTCAAGTTACAATCCCATGCCTTATAAACCCACAAAACTCTTTCCACCAAACCAATATGGGACAAGCCTTTATTCAAACCTTAAGAAATTTTCACCAAAAATACCATTTCCATGGAGCTCTCTTTGGCTTCAATTTTCCATTCACCCGATAATGGTTTTGAGCAACCAAATATACTACATGAATCATAACGTGGCATAAAACGCGTTACCACTTAGACCCGCCAATTTTGACGTATAGGTCCTACCTAAAAAATAGACCAAAGTTAAGGAAAAATCATATTTTCCAAAACCATTTCTAACAATATTTAAATATTTTATATGTATTAAAAATGGAGTATTGCACTTCAGGTTAAAAAATTAGACCCGCTTTCTAGATCCAATGATGTGTCACTTTGTTTCCTAAATTTCCTAAATTATTCAATCACTTTGTTTCAAAACATTGGTAATTATTAAATTTTTTAAAATCTTGATAAATTGTAATATATGATTAATAAATACAAGGAAAATGTTGTACCTAGGGCGGCAAATAAACTAAGTTGTTCATGAACAAGCTTGATTCGACTTATTAAAAGCTCGGCTCAACTTGTTAAAGGCTCGACTAGGCTTGGTTCATTTAATAAACGAGCCGAGTTCGAACTCAAATATTAGGCTCGTTTAGTAAACGAGCCGAGTTCGAGCCCACATAAGCTCGGCTCATCAAGTTCGATTCGTTTATCTTTATTTAAATTATATAATAAATATATTATTTATATATTAAATAATAGTATAAATACATTATTTATATATTAAATAATACAAATAATATATTTTATTTAAATAATATAAATAATACTTTAAAAAAATTTATCGAGCCGAGCCAAACTTGAGTTTCATTAATGTTAACGAGCGAAGTCGAACTCGAGTCCAGTTTCTTATCGAGCCAAGCTCGAGCTCAATAAATGAGTTGAACTCGAGCTCAGCAAAGCTCGGTTCGGCTCGGTTCGGCTCGGTTCGTTTGTAGCCCTAGTTGTATCCAATGATATATAAGTAATATAATTGGTTGATAATTTGTGAAGATATGAAAGGGTGCATTACTTTTAATATTCTAATTGATTGTCGCATCACTGAACTTCAAAATTGAGTTTAATTTTTTTTTTGGTCATAAATAGCAATGTTCAAATATTATATAGGGCAAATTACACTGACAATCCCTATAGCTTGAGACTCAGGTCACTTTGGTCCCTAACTTTTCAATTGTGGCACATTTGATCTTGAATTTTAAATCTTATTCCAAATAAGGACAATTGAAAATACCATTGCTCAATTTCAAGGGCAAAGTAGTCAATTTAACACATATAAACTAATTTGATAAAAATAAATGTCAAAAAAATATTTTTGAATTTTTAAAAATAATTTCTACCCACTAAAGATAAAATTATGTAAAATTGATAAATATTTTAGACATTTATTATTTTTTCTACCAAATTAATTTTTATTATGTGTTTGGATGAGAATCATGTAATGGGTGGTTGTTACACTTTGAATGTGTAATCGATATATTTAATATATGAAATATTTTTAATTTTTTATTTTTTGATTTAATGGATTAGTTTAATAATGATATCAAAGTTGTGCCCATCTTTGACTTTTGGAAAAATAGAAACTATTTCAATGAAAATAAAAAAACAATCACCTATTATATGATCATCATCCAAACACATAATAAAAATCAATTTGGTAAAATAAATAAATAAATAAACGTTTAAAAAATTTATGAATTTTACATAATTTTATCTTTAGTGGGTTGAACTAATTTATAAAAATTCAAAAATATTTTTATCAAATTAGTTTATATTTTATCAAATTGACGACTTTGCCCTTGAAATTGAGCAATGATATCTTAATTGTTTTTACTTGGAACAAGATTCAAAATTCAAGGTCAAATGTATCACAATTGAAAAAGCAGAGACTAAAGTGGCACAAGGCCCAAACTATAAGGACCATTAGTGCAATTCGCCCTATTATATCTGTATTAAAAATAGAGTATTGCTATTCAGGTTGAAAAATTAGATCCACTTTCTAGATTCAATGATGAGTTACTCTATTAAAATATCTAAATCAAATTTTTCTCTCATTTATTTTCTAATTATCAATCAAGCGTCTTGTTGATACAGTCTAGAAAATAGATTTTAAAAATAAATTTATATATCATTTTTCATAATATTTTTGTGATAAATTCAAAACAGTACTCGGAAATATACATATATCAAATCTGAGGTGATGATGATTTGACGGTAAAAATGATGGTCGCTGACCGACAGTGAGGATAAATGGAACCAATAGATGGTAGAGACGATGAACAACTATCGAGTTAGTAAAGAGAAAGAGACTATTGTAAAAAAAAGTGAAGAAACAAAGAGTATAATGAAAAAATTCAAATAATAAATTTTATTTTTCATACAAAATTTTATAATTATCATAAATTTTTTAAAGTACTAATTTTATTTTATTTTTAATCCTTTTAATAAGAAAAAAAGAAACTAACAGAAATTTATGACCAAAATATTCAAAATTTACAGATACCTTTAGATACCAATTAAAAAAATCATACTTTATCTGGTAAGGGATTAACAACCTAGTCTATTATAAAAGCACAAGTAACTAACACTTTTGGCTTCTAAGCCTCTCTCTCTTTCCCATTTTTCTGACACTAACTAAACTAAGCAAAACACTCGTATAAGTTGTCATGGCTTCCACTTTGGGCTGCTCAGCCACAGACCTCGTCCCCCACCTCACCGGCGTCAACAACGCCACCGCGGTCGCAGACTTCATCTGCGGCCGCTTAGACGCCGTCTCCACCAAGCTCTCCGACACCACCTACGCCGTCGACACCACCTACCTCCTCTTCTCAGCCTACCTAGTCTTCGCCATGCAGCTCGGCTTCGCCATGCTCTGCGCCGGCTCCGTCCGCGCCAAAAACACCATGAACATCATGCTCACCAACGTCCTCGACGCTGCCGCCGGCGGCCTCTCCTACTACCTCTTCGGCTTCGCTTTCGCTTTCGGCTCCGGCTCCCGCTCCAACGCCTTCATCGGCCACTACTCCTTTGCCCTCACAGGAGTCCCATCAGCTACCCACGACTACAGCTTCTTTCTCTACCAATGGGCTTTCGCTATAGCCGCCGCCGGAATCACTAGCGGTTCTATAGCCGAGCGAACTCAGTTCGTGGCTTACCTCATCTACTCCTCCTTCTTAACCGCCTTTGTCTACCCCATCGTCTCCCACTGGGTCTGGTCTGGCGACGGCTGGCTCAGCGCCAGCCGTACCTCCGGCGCCCTCTTGTTCAGCTCCGGCGCCATCGACTTCGCCGGCTCAGGTGTCGTCCACATGGTCGGCGGCATCGCCGGTCTCTGGGGAGCCCTAATCGAAGGCCCGAGAATCGGCCGATTCGACCGGTCCGGCAGGTCCGTCGCGTTGCGAGGTCACAGCGCTTCGCTCGTTGTTCTCGGCTCGTTCCTCCTCTGGTTCGGCTGGTACGGGTTCAACCCCGGTTCGTTTTTAACCATCCTGAAATCGTACGGTACTGCCGGGACTTATTACGGGCAATGGAGCGCCGTAGGGAGGACAGCTGTGACTACAACATTGGCTGGTTGCACAGCCGCACTTACTACCTTGTTTGGCAAGAGATTATTGGATGGACACTGGAATGTCGTTGATGTGTGTAACGGTTTGTTAGGGGGTTTTGCTGCGATCACCTCAGGGTGTTCGGTGGTAGAACCGTGGGCTGCAATCGTGTGTGGGTTCGTGTCAGCTTGGGTTTTGATCGGGTGTAACAAGGTTGCAGAGAAGTTGAAGTACGATGATCCACTGGAGGCGGCGCAACTCCACGGGGGTTGTGGGTCGTGGGGGATTTTATTCACCGGGTTGTTCGCGAAGAAGAAGTATGTCGACGAGGTGTATTCGGCGGGGCGGCCGTACGGGTTGTTTATGGGTGGCGGAGGAAAGCTTCTGGCGGCGCAGCTTATTGAGATCTTAGTTATTTTCGGGTGGGTGTCGGTGACAATGGGCCCACTATTTTATGGATTGAAAAAATTGAAGTTGTTGCGGATCTCGAGGGAGGATGAGATGGCGGGGATGGATCTGACCAGGCATGGTGGGTTTGCATACATCTATCGTGATGAAGATGATCTCGCTAATAGACCTGGGTTTATGATGAGGAAGGTCGAGCCTCAGAACTCAAGTCCAACACCTGATCACAACTCATCATCACCAGCTGAAGCTGTGTAGTACAAAGGGCAATCGGACGGTTTCCCAGAGTCAAACTTCCTACGTATCAGCTTTTTTTTTTTTTTTTTTTTTAAAAAAAAAAGGGTAGCTTATAATATGGATGTTTTATATACATGCAGCATAAATATGAAAGAATCTAAAAATACACAAATCGGTTGTAGAATATTAGATACAATTATCTTACACGATTGAGTTTCACTTTTTTGTGATCTCCCATTCATTTAACATAATTGTGTTTAAATTTATAATTATGCGTAAAAGAGTTGCATATTTGTTAGGTAATATGATAAATGCGAGGCGTTTTTGAGAAATGATGTTGTGGCCTGTTTGTTTGAGAGGGATTAGCGTATGAGATGAGCTAAATTTGTAAATATTGTACGTGACAATGGAAGGTTTGAAGCTACTTTAGGCTTAAAACTAATGTTCTTGCATCATTTCTAATTTTATCCGAGTAATGATATAAAAAATATTATTTATGCTGTTCAGAATAACAACTAATATTTTTGTTGTTGAGCAAAAGAAAACAAATACACACATTTTTATTATAATAACTTAGTCCAGGATCCCAAGAATGGGAAAACAGCAATAATCAGTCTCAGCAGCAATGGTGTGTCTCTATTTCTCACTCTCCTGCTCAGTTTACCTTTCTTCTGTTGTTGCGGCTTGTTTACCCTTTGAGCGCTTTTCGGGATTTTATAAGATCCCATTCGCTTGTCTAGCTCGTCCCATCCACCAAACCCGGGCGCCCTCTTATCGCGTGTTTTAGTTGAAATGTCATTTGCAGCTACCCACGACTGGTAATTCTCCCTTACGTTGCCAGATTCAGCATCTTCATCCCCCCTGTTCGTTCTAGTATCACTAGTGGGTCTAGCATAATTCTCTCTTATGTTGCCAAATTCAGTGTTTTCATTCTCACCATTCATTCTAATATTGCTCTCGGCTCTAGCAAAGGGCTTCTTCTTCTTGGTCCTGCGCTTGGGCTTAGGGCTGCCACTTGACCTTCCCCAGAATGTATCCGTTACAAGGGAAACTGCTGACTGAGCTATGGGAAGCACTAATGCCATGAAGAATGTGTTTGGTCCCGTGCCGAGCAGCAATGATATGATGATGGCGGGAAGCATCCAACCAATAGCATTCAAAACCTGCACTGACTCATCAACATTGTGTCAGAAAACTAGGTAAAAGAAATGTATTTCAATTTTTTTTGTCAACCATTAAATTGAACACATACAGAACTACTTTCCAAAATTCTATTGTTCCCAAACAGTTGGAACAGGAAGTCAGGAACTTAAAGTGAATATTTCGCAAGGTGGTTTCATAAATTGCCCTAATCTTTTCACCTAAGCCTCTATACCTTCAAATTTGATATTCAGCAAATCAACTTTGTACCCTTTGATTGTAAACATGTGACACCAGATCATGCTGTCTCTGATTGTGAAAACATATCCCTGATAGTAGCAGCAACATGACTATGTTTGCTTGGCATGTGCTAAAATAGCATATGCTATTTTAGTACATTATTTTATTTGGATCACAATCATCTTATTTGGCCACATTACATTTTATTTGAGTCATATCATCTCTCTACCTCATCACTTCAGCCCCAACCCACATTTCATATGTTTTCATAAAAAATCAAAAACATCTACTACTCCCAAACAACCCCTAAATATACTTGGCCGTATCTACAACCTCACCCCCGACTTGTGTCCTGTAGTGTAGCAAGACTAACAAGTGATCAAATGAATTTAGAAACTAGCAACTATTATGATTTCCCTAAGGTTGTATTTGATTCATGGATTTGGAAAGGAAAAAGAAAAAGGTGAGTGAAATGTGAATGAAATATAACTACATTTTACTTATGTTTCACACTTTTTCTCTTTTCCTTTCCAAATCTCTCTCCATATCCATGAACCAAACACAACTAAGTGTGAGCTTCAATGGGAAATAGTTGACAATGTTGAGAAAGAAGAAGCTGCTTTAGTGGCTGTTTATGTAATCTAAAAATCAAAATTTAGATGGAGTTGGCAGCAGCAGTCATATATGTGCATAGACTATAGAGGGGAAGTGAGAGATGAAATTGCAAACTTTATTACAGTGAGCACATATATGAGCATTTTATGCAATTGAAATAACTATACGGCCATTTACGAAAACTTCATAACTGGGCAAGCAGGGTACTTTGAACCGAACTCTGCCACGAGCCTGGCTCAAGATATTCTTACTTCCCTTGAACCTGCATCTCCAAACTAGGAGCGGGGTGGTACTCAAATACCCTTGGTTCAATTGCCATCCTTATTTGTATTATACTTTGGAGCTGGGAAGTATTCTTCTTCTTCTTCTTTTTCTTTTAATCTAAGCTACTACCAAATGCTATATTAGGGGCCTGTATTTGGTTGTGTTTTAGTTTCCTCTTTTCATTTTTCAAGTTTTCGGAAACCTTTCACCCATCTTTTTCATATAGCTATCATTTTTTAGCGAAAACTATTTTTGAAAACTCAAAAAGTAACTTTTTGGTTTTTCCTAAACAATGGGTTGTTATGGGGAATTTTTTGGGAAAACAATTTTGTGGAATCTACTGCTCAGTGGGTTTTTTAAAACTTGCTTACTAATTGATGAA
Source organism: Camellia sinensis (assembly GCF_055761805.1). NCBI lineage: Eukaryota > Viridiplantae > Streptophyta > Magnoliopsida > Ericales > Theaceae > Camellia > Camellia sinensis. The sequence goes on along the minus strand of NC_138968.1, from coordinate 126,698,555 downwards.
AAAGTTCACCATTTCATACTTTAATACTTGCAAAGTTTAATATTAATTTGTAAATATTTTTTAAATATACACTGACATGTATTTTCCCCAACAATGTTCAAAAATAGTTCCCCTTTGTGCTCTCCAGAAAATAAAAAACAAAAACACAACCAAATAGGGGCCTGCTCAATTTAGTGCATAGAAGGGAGTTTAAAGACCAAAACTTTGAAGTGCCTAACTTGCGGAGAGGAGAGTCTGGCTCAGTAGTTGATGATCAACTGGTAGCAGCCCCCACTAGGATGAATGAGATGGGAAAATATTTGGGGATATCATTACGCTGGTGAAGGAAATTTTTGTGGAGTAGAAGGATATCCCATTTTGAATGTCAGTTACTCATGGCAGCTTCAGAAACATTGAGATGAAGAGGAGGAAGGTAGATTCCTAAGAGAAAAGCCGAAATTATGATAAATACATATTTTCTTTTGCCTTGGTAGATTTTCTTCTATTTATGGCATTTATATGATTGAGTGATCACGTCCTAGTTGGAATTGAGATTCTAAGTCGACAAGAACATTATTCTAACAAGATTCTTACTTTGAACCATGAAATGCAAATATAGAGAGGAATCATCACCCCAATAGTCAATTCCTGCAACTAAGATCATGTCTTTGACCGGAAAGGCTACCATGCGCAGCCCAAAAAGGGTCCATATGATAAGCACCTTATATAAAAAGTAAGGTTTATTTTATTTTATTTTTTATCAACAACAAAAGATTTTATTGATAAATCAAAAGGTGAGAGAGGATAGGGCATCCTCTTACAAAAGGAAAAAGAAATACAAAGAACATAGCCCACAAACAAGATCATCTCAAGCAAAGCCTACATATCACACACTGACAACCAATCTCTAGCCAACAAAAAAAGTAGAACTCCCTTAAAGAGAGAATTCCCCGACGCCCAAAAGGAAGTTAAGTAACAGACTTTAACCCACAAACAATCCACTTTCTGAAATTTATCTTTGAACAACCGGGCATTTCTTTCCAACCATAGAACCCAAAAAGTTGTAAAAATGGCACAAGACCATAGCACTTTGGCTCTCTTCGATCCACCGAAAGAGCGGAAGTATAAGATTTATCACAAAAGGTATTAACTTTGTTTAGGCACCATAACTTTGCTATTCATACCTTTCAACACAAAAATTCATATCTTTCATTACAAAAATCATAACTTTTATTACAATGTGCACCTTTTTAGGATTGCACATTGTAGCATTTCCCTTAACGGGAGTTGGTTTGAGTCTTGAGTATGAAGGAAAACTCAAAGACATCTTCACCCTTTACTCAAAATCTTGACTCAAACTTAAGTTTGAGTAAAAAGCCATTAAAATCCCCTTCACTCCTTTACTCAGACTTATACCAAATTGAATTTTCCACAAATTTTTACTCAAATCAAAGGGAGACCCATTTCCTTTACTCAGATTTATATCCAATCCAAACTTGACACTACTAATTTTACCCAACTATCCACTAATCTCCTTTACTCCAACCCCTAACTTTCCCTCAAACTTGACACTTGCTAATTTTACTAAAAGTTATTGTTTATCATTGGAGTATTTCATATCATTGAGTTTATCCATTGGAGCATTCCATATCAAAATTTCTACATAATTTGAGTAGAAGTATATAGGGTTGGAGATAGCATTTCATCATCAAATTTGAAGGAAACAAACTCTCACAATTCATTTGGTTTGAGTGATTTGGAGAGAAATGACATGAAATGAAATGAAATGGAGTGAAATACATTTTAATCAATTGTTTGGATTACCAAACAGGAGAGAAATGGAAGATATGGAGGGTGTTAGATTTGCATAAAAGAAAGAAAAGAAAGAGAGGAAGAAAAGAGAGAGCACTGCTACTGCTGTATATTATTTCACACCACTAAACATATTAGGGTTACACATACTTATAACAAAAGACTAAAGGAACAAAAGACATAACTACCCTTATACACTAATACTTAACGCTCCCCCTCAAGTTGGTGCAAAGCTATTTCTCATGCCCAACTTGCAGCAAATAGGATGGAAAATCTTACTACTAAGACCCTTAGTAAAGACATCAGCCAATTGATCTGCAGACTTCACAAAAGGCATACATATGAAACCCTTATTCAATTTCTCCTTGATGAAATGTCTGTCGATCTTAATATACTTTGTTCTATCATGCTGAACAGGATTGTGAGCAATACTAATGGCAGCTTTGTTGTCACAGTACAGTGTCAATTGTTCACTACAAACGAACCCAATATCATTCAACAAGGACTGGAGCCACATCAAAGTATTAGTGTATAAGGGTAGTTATGTCTTTTGTTCCTTTAGTATTTTATTATACGTATGTGTAACCCTAATATGTTTAGTGGTGTGAAATAATATACTGCAGCAGCAGTGCTCTCTCTTTTCTTCCGCTCTTTCTTTTCTTTCTTTTATGCAAATCTAACATGGTATCAGAACATTTTCAGAAATCCATTGAGTATGGAGTGAGTCATCACCATCCGGTCGGGGAAGAAAACCAGTAATATAGCCAGTCAAACGGCGAGCAGCAATAACAAGACCACAGGAGCATGACCAAATCAAATAGTTGGAACCATCCAATTTAACGGGACTAATTTGAAGAGAGGGACTGTCAGTAAGCGTCATAACACGACGGAGGCCACCATCATTACTAATTGTATCCTTAGTCTCACTCTCAACCATTGAAGATAAAATGCCCACAATAGAAAAAAAACAAATACCAGCCCAAAACAGCAAAAACAAATAGAGGCGAATCCACAAACTCAACTTAGGGACAAAAGCTACCTCTAGAGACAAAAATAGAGCCGAAACAGGGGCTGGAGAGGCCAAAACCAGTCAGAAACTGAGAGAAAACGTGCTGAAACTGAGAAAAATCGACAAAAATAGAGTGAAACCTTGCCAAATCATCAAAACCAGCCCTCCCAACCCTAGGACAGTCCTAGTCAGCTCCCAAGGTAGAGGGAGGAAGGAAAAAACAGCCAAAAACAAGCCCTAGTAGGGACTTCCAAAAAAAATTTATCGGTTTTTCCAAAAATCAACAAAAAATGGAAAAACACTCAAAAACTCATCAAAAAATTAAAATAAAAAATTAGGGTGAAAACCCATCAAATTTCGACTATAAAGGATTTTTTTTTTTTTTTTTTCTGTGTACAAGGAAGAACGAAAGAAACAAGAGACAAGAGAAGAATTTTCAAGGAGGAAGATGAAACTCTGACACCATGTTAGATTTGTATAAAAGAAAGAAAAGAAAGAGAGGAAGAAAAGAGAGAGCACTGTTGGTGCTGTATATTATTTCACACCACTAAACATATTAGGGTTACACATACTTATAATAAAAGACTAAAGGAACAAAAGACATAACTATCCGTATACACTAATACTTAACAGAGGGAAACACATCTCTATTTTCAATCTCACCAAAAGTGGAGAGAAATGAAACTCACCAAATATTATTTTGTTATAATACTAAAACTACCTTTTAAATATAGAACAAATAAAAAGATTAACCCTATAAAAGGTTAATTTGTTAATATAACATGAGATTATTTTTTTCTTTTCTTTTATATAACAGATAGGGAACTCTATTTGGTTTGGAATTTTCAAAAACAGTTTTCTAAGTTTCATTTAATCATTTTTTTTTTATATATACTTTTTAGATCCATTTAATCTCGATATATTTTAAAAGTATACAAGTTGTACAAAAATCTTTAAAAAAATCATTGAATACAACAAAATATGAAAATGTACTGAATTTTCTTTTTTTTTCTTTTTCTTTTTCTTTTTTTTTTTTGTATTTTTTGTATTTGGTGATTTTTCTAAAGTTTTTTTTTTTTTTTTTACAAATATTATACATTTTAAGTGTATCTAAAAAAAATGCATAAAATATTTTAAAATTCAATAAAAACAAAAAAAAAAACTCAATTTTCACAACCAAAAAAAAAAAAAAAGGATAAAACCAAACAAGATGAATATCATTTCATTTTTTTTTTTCTCTTATCTATCCCAAAAAAAAAAAAAAAAAAAAAAGGGGGAAATCAGAATCTTTTCTTTTCTTTACAACTTAGCTAATCATTTCTTTTTCTTTGCATATTTCATATTGAAGAATTCTATCATACACACTCCCTACCATATATGCATCCTTCAATTATGTCATTTTCTTCTTTAGGTATTATCAATTTTTATTTTTAATTATGACATTATAAGATAGATCTTGGTTATGGTTATGCCTCATGTGGGTTTAGTTAAGTTATGACCTTTTTTTTTAGTTAACACTCAGAATGTATGAAATTATACAATTTTTTATTTTAATTATAAGGTGATGCACACCATAGTCCTTCCTATCTATATTTCATGGTGTACCGTAAAACTAATCAATTTCAAAGACAACCAACCAAACAGAACACTTTGATAATAGCATATAAATTTCATCAACCAAAACTACAAATTTAAGATGATTTCGTGTACCTTGAAAACCCAAGACGCGTCAATAGACTCCCCAAAAACCCCAAATCCTTCTTCATCATCATCGTCGTCGATATCAATCGAATCATCGGACCACCAGACCCTCTTCTTCGCACCAAACCCATCGTCTTCGTCGCCGGTAACGAACTCGTCGTTAAGATTGAATCTGAATCGCTTTTCTCCGACATGCCGACCGCCGTAGACGGTGGAGCGACGTGAAGTGATGTTTAAGATTCTAGGGTTTTTTGTGAGTAGAATCGGCAGTGGCTGTGGTGATGATGGTGAAGTGGCTGATCTGGGGAACTGAAGAGGAAGGTGAGTAGTCCCCATTTTGAGGGACACGGATTGTGTATCCTCCTCATGCTCCACTTATCTTCTAGATTTTTTTACCAAAAAGTTCTTGTTTGGCAAGTAAGAAAATATAGCAGATAAAAATTAGGGAAAATGTAGTAAATATTATGTTTGTTTGGAGTGAAAATTTTGTGAAATTTAAATTAAAAAAAATGATAGATTTCATCATTATAAAAAAATAAATTTTTATTTTTATCAATTTTAATTTTAATATTTTTGATTTGTTTACTTATTTTATTGACCAAAATATTAAATTTTTTATTAATTTTATTTAACAAAAATAGATGAAGTGCTTAAATTGAAAATAAATTAAAACATTAAATGTTTAAATTAACAAAATTAAACTTTCAAGGTTTATTTTATTATAATAGTAAAATCTTAAGAGTTTTTTTTTTTTTCCCTAAATTTTTTCTTGTAAAAAATACTTTTTGAATCTCTTTCATGAGTTGTTTAGATTGTGAGGGGATAAATAAAAAAATTTACACTTCACACTTTGCTCAATATACCGAATCCTCTTTTAATTTTTTTATTTTTCAATCGTAATAGTTAATCTCTTATAATATGATTTTTCTATTAATATTGTATTAAAGTAGTTATGGAAATTTGAGTAAACCCTTACATTTTATAGCCAAATCTCACTTTGATTTTGTATTTTTCAATTGTAACAATCAACTTATTGAACTTTTTTTTTTTTTGTGGGTTACACAAAAAAAAAAAAAAAAAAAAAACAACAACAATAACAACAACAACAACAACAACAAAGGGCTAAGCCCGATCACTAAATAGACCTATCATGTCTGTAACTAACAAGCTCTTAATTTCAATAGATGGCTCATTCACCACCAACATTTCTTCAAGTTGTTCTGCACCTAGTTTAGCCAATGTGTTCACACATAAGTTGTTTTCTTTCCAAATGTGTTGAATAGTGTATTCACACCCTCTAAAAAGTATTTTGGCATCTTCTCCCAAGTTTCTGAAGGAGCAATCCCTTGTTTCTTCTCCCATCAGCTTAACCACATGGGCCGCATCAGTTTCGATCATCACATTATTTAGTCCCTTTTATAGTATGATAGTAAGGCCTCTGTACAAGGCCCACAACTCAGCTTCTAAACTTGTTCCCATTCGCATCTTGCCATAATAGCCACATACATAAGCTCCTCTTTCATCACGAAGTAGCCCTCCAAAGCCTTCTTCTTCCCTAGCTTTCTTGCATCCATCTATATTGAGTTTTATCCTACCTGCAGATGGCCAACACCAATGAATAAGTCTATAGAATGGTCTAGGATTAAGGATTAAGTTAAGAAAAGCTTGGCGGATATCTCTAGAGTAATCCAAAATAAATGTGGCACTCTCTTTGTTATTAGTATTCTTTCCATCAAACACAAAAGTATTTCTAGTTTTTCAGATTTTCCATAAAATCACAACAAAAACAGTGTACCAAGAGATGTCTTCATTAAAATATTTTTTATTTCTAGAATTACTCTTGAGCCAATCCATCCAAGATTTCTTCAACATATCTAGGTACCAATTCTTGCCAAAAGTTGCAAGCCATACTTCTTTAGCCTTATAACACTCCTTAAACAGATGATTGTTATCCTCAATCCCACAACAATTTAGGCATATAGGATCATTGGTAAAGCCCTTTTTTATTCTCATATGATTAGTAAACAACTTTCGATAGAGACAATCTACAAGAAAGCTTTAAGTTTTTGTGGTAGCCTAAGCTTCCACAACCAGTTCCAATCCTCTTCCATATCAAGTTTACCTTGGATGAGCTCATAAACAGATGAAACAGAAAACACACCATCAGTTACACATTTCTATAGAAGAGAATCCATGTTAACATTATTAGAAAGGACAATATTCAAAATTAGAAAGGCAATAAGAGAGGGGAGAAGACTTTTAACACATTAATCATCCCAATTTCCATTCTCTCCCAACAAGTCTCTAACATTTTCACACCTGGGATCATCAGTGGATTTGCTTTGATTGGGGCTGGGAACAGATTCTACAAAGGACCTATCGCCATACCACTAATCTTTCCACACATCAATAGACTTGCCATCGATTTTGAATTAAAAATGTCAAAAATGGACTGTTTTGCCAGATACAGAGTCGCCACCTAAATATTTTTGGAAAACTTAAGAAACTCATGACTCGTGCTAAAGGCCACGTGTTCGTCATCACCAAGATTGTCTCGACTCGGGAACTTAAGTACGAGAGGGGAAGGTCATGAATACATTTGAGCACCCCCACTCGCCCGATCAAAGATCGGCCTCTACTAATCATGATATGAATCTTATTTACATTATATGCTCTTGTTCCGGTTTATTTTGCTAGCATTACTATGTGATGCACACACACACAAGTATAGACTAACTTTGCAAGAATTGGAACACTTGATTCATGTTCGTTTTTTAAAATTGTTTCGAATATGTACCACGTGAAAAAGTGATCGTATATGAATATTACTCAAATTATTCCAATTCAAGCAATAAGCCTTCATCCATAAGCATTCAAGCAGTTTATAGCATTTAAGCACTTAGCCTTATGTTAAGTATGCTACACATGGCAACAATCACACACTCATGCAATTTATGCTAAAGCGAGTAAAGACTCACCTAGTACTCCAAACCAAAAAAGAAATGAGTTAGAAAAAATGCATGATTCCTAACTTATGCAAGATGGCTAATGCAACACATGCGATATGCAATTGCTAGGCTTGGCTACTAATATGGCTTTTGAGTCAATTAAGTAGCAAGCAATCTAAGCACGTATTCAAAAAAATATTTAAACAATAATGCAATTAGAATGATAAATCGAGTCTCAGTGCATGCAATACAAATGGATGCAAACATGAAGCATGCTAGTCGAAACATGATGTCCCTAATCTAACCATCATAAGCTAGCAAATAAAAGAGAGAAAGACGGAGGGTTGAAAGACATATGCATTATTACATTGCGCTCTCACGAAGGAGAGTCCGAATGAATAAATGTCACGACCCAAACCTACCCCTATAGGTTAGCATCGTAACCGGCCAGTAATCCTGGGATTACCGAAGGCCTCTGAGACAGATTAGCTTAATATTAGGGGCTAGCGGAAGCAAATAACAAATATACAACATCCATTGAGCTGTGCAGACTTATATGAAACGGAAAAATTTAAAACTTTTTATATACATATTTACGCATCACCCTTACGTCATCATATTGATACAGATTAGACAAAAAGGGACTTAACCCTATTTACAAAATAAGCAAGGACTTGTTTAACCAAACAAGAAAACAAAACTTGAACTTAATGCACTTACCCATAACCAGTAGACATATCCGGAACCTCCACGGGAGGCACTTAGGTTGGCTGACAAAACAGAATCCAAGCAGAAGCTCTAGGCTTGGTCGTACGCATGATCACCTACATACAAAAATAATACAGTGAGTTGGAGCCCAATGAATAATAACAGAGTAAAGATTTTAATGAATGATGTCCATACAGAATTCAGAAATCAGATTTTAAATCTCTTATCAAATCAGAAACGTAGTCATGTTTATGTTCGTATTCATATCAGAAACTCAGAAATCAGCTTTCAAAGCTCTTATCAAATCAGAAACATAGTCATGTTCATGTTCATATTCGTATCAGAAATAGAGTCATATTCATATTCATATTCAAATCATGTGTGGTACTTCCTTTAGCACAACATATCATGTTGGTCAAGCATATCAAGTTTCATAATGGAACCTTCGGTACCGGGTAACATATCTCATACGTGGGCCACGGCATTGTTTCCCCCGGGCGAGGGCCTAGGCCACGATATTAACCCCCAGGCTAGGGCCTCATGACCATAAGCCACAGTATTATGTCTCCTAGGGGAGGGCCTCTGCTAAGAATACCACAATTACGTTTCAAAGAAAATAGGCAATCATTCATTCATACAAAACATAGCATTTCAGAAACTTATCATCTCGTATCATCAGAAAATAATAAAAGTTAAACATAACTTTACAGAGTTATTACTCACAGTGGGTTAAGTCGATATAAGGCCTCGGATGCCCACTTGTATAAATCACATAACAAAAACACAATAGAAACACCATTCAATATTCATTTCATTTTAATTTAACTCTCTTTATGTGTTTCTAGTTTATTCCATAACTATGAGAATCCAATTGGTGCCTAAGAATACTTAGAATGTCATGAAGATGCAATTATACATTTAAAAGAGTTAGTAAAAATTGCTGAAAATAGTGTCCTCGCTCGAGCGCTACTTTGGTCGCTCGAGCGGACTGTAAAATTTTGAAACACTTCTAGGAGCTCGATTTTCACGCTCAAGCGAGACTTTCCTCGCTCGAGCAGACAATGTGAAATCTGAAATTTCCAAAATTGTAATTGAAGTTCAAATTTGATATTCAAAGCCTCAAAACATGTATTTTAGGTACACAAATATGGAGAACCATTGTATAATTTAGTAAACACTCTCATATAGAAATCATTTATTCAAAATCATGCTCCAATTGTCCAAATTTAGTTTTAACTCATTTTCTTTATATCAAACCCACATTTTTAAAATATGAATTAGACTTTTCAAACCCTTGAAAATTTCACGATGTATGTAAAAATAGAACCCAATTTCATTATCAATAACAAAATCAAACTTAACTAATGAATTACAAAATAAATTCCTCAGAATTTCAACTTAACTCAATCTTTAACCAAAAATTCAATTTATAATCATAGATGTTCTAAAATGTGTTTAAATTGAATAAAACTTTTAAATTAAATTACATGCATGGATTAAAAATTAAAATCAAACAAATCCCTAATTTTCATAGTAAAAATCAAAACTTTGTCTAACCTTAAGATTAACTCCAAATTTCCATAAACTTGATCTTTCTAAAGCTTTTCCCTTTTTCTCCTCAAAATATGAAATTAAATTAATTCAATTTTTTTTTTTCAAAATCCATGATGCATGTTGTAATTAGAATATTAATTTGCCTATACATGTAACAGTGAGACTTAATCTTATGCAAGACTACAAAATCATGCCCAAAATAATTAATTTCTAATTTATTTTCCATAATCATCCACATGCATGTAACCCATTTTATGTTTAGAACCAAATTCCAAATTAACTTCCATAATTTTGAATCCAATTCAATTTCTTCATCATTTTACTAATTCCTCTTAAATCATGAAATTAAAATTACAAACTCTTTCAAAGAAATATTTGCATGTATGAAATTAGGATCAAAACTATTGATTTTATATTTTTTCCAAGCAAAGCATAATTTAATTCTCGAATTACTCTAATTTAGTTTTTTATTAATTTTCTTCATATCTAACCCAAATTTAAACTTATAAGTCTTTTACACATGAATTAAATCTAAAACCTTGAAATTCTAACATGCATGTAAGGATGAGTTGCAATTTATGAAGAATAACAAAAATCAAACTCTAACTAATTAATTTCCAAATTTATTTCTATAATCTTAAACATAATTCCAATTTTCTTTATCTTCTTGTTAATTCCTATTAATTACATGATTTTGAGTCCAATTTCATCTTTGATTTCAAGTGTAATATAAAGATTCAATAAAAATTAAACATGATTTCATATTTTAAACTTTAATTTCAACATTTTAATTGATTCTCTTCTACTTCTCCTTTACTTTTCTTTTCTTCATTTCTTTCATTAATCTATAGCTTTTCCTTGAGTCCTTCTCCATTTCCAGAAATAGTACTAACTTGGACTCTCTCTCTCTCTCTCTGTGGCTTTTTCCTTCCTACAACCTGATTGAGTTCCTTTTTCCTTCTCATATACATATAGATGATGGATGTCCAGCAATGCTCTCAACTTTTCTAGAAGTCTCTCAAGCATAAATCAACATCTTAATCAATTAGAGCAATATTGGATTATCTTGCTAATTATGTATTAATTTAATTAGCACTTAGCTTAATTAATCATAACTAATCACAAATTTCACATAATTTAATTAATCTAATTTGACTTCCATTACAACCCAATCTATCATAATTAAATTTATCAATTTGAATCAAATTTTTAATCAAATTCCCAAAAGACTCAAAATATTAAATTAAACTTATTTTCAACCTCAATTCTGGTTTCTGAAATCATTAGGGCCTTTAATTTCAGATTAAACTTCAAAATCTTCGTCAATAAATTACATATTCAATTGAACACCTCATAAATAAATTTAATTCATAATAATCTTAATTCTTAATTCGTATAACTTAATCAACTCCAATTCGGACCCAGCTAATCAAATCTCAATTTTATAGGTCTAAATCGAATATTTAATTAACTTCCATATGGTCCGATACTCGAAATTTAAATTATTCAATTCACTATTTGTACTTTCTTGAGCCATGTTGGCTTTTAATTTCTAATTCCAAAATAAATCCTCAATAGAATCATATACGAATCAAACTAAATAATTTTATGACCCCAAATTAAATTAGAATAATGGACAATTAAAATTCAAATCTCCTTAATTAATTAAGTGTTATTCGTTATACACGGTGGGGTCGTCACAATAAACTAACTAATTAAAGCTAAGCAAATTAAGCTAATTATTACATACAAATGAAATTAGTTAAATTACTTAACTAATATTACAACAAATGAATTAACTAACTATTCTAGCTAACTAATTATTACAACACGAAATTGAATAACTAGTTACAACTAATTAATTACAACAAATATATAATCTAAATATTTAAACTTAAACAAGCTCGGAATGCGAGGGATGCTCATGCGCGTGCTCGGTTTCCACCTGAAAAGTCACTGTTTTGCTTCCGAAGAGTCTCTGTTGCGCAATAGAACACACACACTGTTGTCCACTTCCAAAATAATTATGTTTTGCCTCATAAACAAAATGTTGAATTTTACATCAGTGGCCGGCCGGCCAGTGATGAGGCCTATCGGCCACCTGCTGGCCATGGAAGGTGGCCTGCCGGCCACTACTGCCCAGTTTATCATGCTGCAACAAAGAACAAACAGAGCATGCATATGGTATTTTCAAGGGTTTATTTGCACAATTCACCGCTCATTTTCATGAACAAATAAAAGGAGTAATGAACTTGGTCTCCAAACCATCAACTCAAGCAATTTCATTGCATGATGGCTCATGAACCAAAGTGTTCAATTTCAATAAATGCAACAAAATAAGACTCTAACTTCCTCCCTTTCATGAGTTGATCAAAGGAAGTAGTGACATTGGAAACTTAAGCCATTTCATCACTAATGAGTATGAAATACCTAAAGCTTCCATGTGTTCAATTAATGTCCAATTGAATACAACATTTTATTATCTTACACCATTTTAGTCCCAATTTTAATTATTCCATTTTAGATTACCAACCATCCTTTAATTCATTAAGTCCAATAATGAATTTAAGTCCTCTAATGGAGTGAAGTACCAAACCAAGAGTTAACTTAAGACATGAAAGAGATGTCATGCTGTTGATAATGAACCCCTAAAAGGGATTAAACCATTAAGTATGACAACCTCAATCTCATGCTTAAAAGAACAAGAGGTTTGAAACAACTCTCAAAGCAAAACAAAAGCCAAGAAAGGAGGAAGGTTGTAGAGATTATTAGTGTTGAAAATAAGTGAGAAAAGCATAAATAAATGCTATCAACTCAAATGAGATGGTGTCTAAGGCCTAAAACACCAAGCTCATGAGGGCAATTACACTATAAATATGCAAAACAAAACTCAAATGCAACTATCAACCAAAAATAGTCTAAAAATAGTCCTAAAACATGCTAGAATTAAGACAAAGAAAGCTAGATTAATATGCTAAAACATAGCACAAGCTAGGCTAGTAAGCAAGACACAAGGGGAGGCTAACCCCTTTAATTTTGGACTTTAAAACATGATTTTAGCCATTGAAATAACTCTGAAAAACTGTGTTTGAAAATTCAAAAAAAGATAGTACAAAGGTGGGAAACACAATGGAAAAGGCCTTGAGAGAATGGTGAACCACCCCTCCACCCTTTAAGGCCTTAAACCACAAGTTTCAGCCAAAAAATATGGAGTTTTGACAACCCAAAACAATGAAAAAATAGTAGAAATAATAGTAAACAAAACAAAGTTACAAGTAAAGTCTTATATCTCTTGAAGAGAAGAAGCTATTCCAAACAACAAAATCAAGTAAACACACTCTCCAAAGTTCAAACCAAGCTCAAGAATACCTCGGCTCAAAGATGAGAAGATTTAGTTAATGATGTATAAGCAAAGGTTGAAGATTTGTAGGCAAAGGTGTAGAGATTTGATAGAGAGAAGGAGAGAGAGAATTATAGAGATAAAGGAAAAAAATTTATCTCAAAATTTTCTAACCTTAAAACATGAGAGAGGGGCCTCATATATATATATAGAAAATATGAAATTCCCTCAAGGAGGTCCAGCCCTACACGTGGGGATAGATGCATGTATCTGTGCAAACAGCTGGCACAGTTGGCATAAAATATCTACAAACTACACTGGTGGCCGACAGCCCAAAAGTGGTAACTGGTAGGCCACCAGAGGCTGCAGGTTGGAAAAGTTAGTCTTGGTCCAAAACTGGGACAACAAAGGTACAGGGTTTGACAGGCTGGCATTCTGCTGAGGACTTCGAACACTTGGCGAGCATATAAACTCATCATCGGGTGTGCATACGAGGACGTCCAAGTCGTAAGGGCCGTAAAAAAATGGGGTGTCTACACTAACCATGTTCCAACCCAGCTTAGTTAGCAAGGCCAAATTTTGGCCTCTGACTTTTTTTGTAACGCCCCAAATTTTTAGAACATCATAAAATTTAAATAACAAAATAACTTGCTAAATAAAAATTTTAACATCTAATTAAGAAAATTTAAATTCTCACATGGTCAAAGTTCAATAACACAAAAAAAAATTACAAGTTCACATTCAACGTTACAATATTTTTAGGTACTAATACAAGAGATAATAAAATTTTATTTTGATAAAGTCTTGACTTTAAGTTAGTCAAGGTTCAATATAAGCAGCAGTTCCAAATTCAGCCTCAGTCCCTTCTTTGACATAATCTGGCATAAAACGCAGAGCAACAAAATATATGCCATGAGTTTTGTAACACAGTATGAAAATATAACTAACCTACCATTCTTTTTTTTTTAAGAGAAAATAATCAAACCATAATAATAATTAAAATAGTGATAAAATTTAATAGCATGATAAATGTAACAACCATTATGATAATTTCGACAATTTTAATAGTTTAGGTGACGCTCAAAATCTCACCCAAGAGATTTTCTTACCAACCACTAAGTCATGGCCACAGTTAATTTGAAACCCCTTTTTGGTCAAATATTCAAGAACTACCAAAGATGCCCACACCCGAAGTTATATACCCAAGCCGTGGCATCCATGGTCTGGCCCAAGGGAACGGTCTGCTAGGGGTACGTAACTTCCCTGCGTGCCACCTGCACATTTATCCTTATTCCAAAACCAAATACCGATAAGGGTTCAAATAAGTCTCATGCCATCTTAGGGTTTTACGACACAATTTACGTGAGAATTCTCAAAATCAGGGCTCACCGTGAACAACCGATATTAACTCTCTATCATTAACTTTATATATACCATTAATCATTTCGGTTAGGTTTTATATTAATCACAAATTATTCAAATTTCAATCACCAATAATGTTATACCAACTTTAAAATTCCCAACATAAAATATTACACATGTCACACAATAATAATTCAATTTAAATAATTTAAATAAACAATTAATTTGAACCATAGTATGAATATAATAACTTAGATACAAAGAAAATAAATCATAATCACACACATTCATGAATTTTTAATTTACAAAATTAGACTAACATAATATTAAATAAACCACAATACACTCATACATGGATTACTAATTTACAATATTTGATAAATTAGACCAACACAATAATTGATTTTTATCCAAATAAATGATTGAAGTGATGATCTTAAACCTGTCCAGAAAATTTCAGGTTATGCCTTAGATAATAAAAATTATAAATAAATTATTTATACAATTCTAAAATTCGTGAAAATGTACAGAATATTCAATAAAAATGTGTAGGTCACTTTTCAGAAAGAATTTCCAAAAAATAAGTTATAAACAATTTTTTAAAATTCCCAAAAATTTTATGACACAAATTTATCACATTTTCTTAAATTAATTCCATACTTAAATTCATAGATCAACTCCATAATCTAAAAATTTATTATGAAGCTAGATTTCTCAAATTTCATCTTTTAGTTAGAAATTACTTAGATTTGGTTTAATATAGAATTTTTAATAAATTTTCAAATATATAGTAAAATATGTATTGCAGTTTTAGATTTAATTAAAAATTTGTATAAATTTGTAAAAGGCTCAATAATTGTTTCAAAAATTCCTGAATGAATTAGACATCATTCTCAATAACTTTTTATAAGAAATCATTTTCAAATTTTGAGTATAAAATTGTCTAAAAATTCATACAAATGTTGTGGCAGATTTAAGGGCCAAACAAAATCTTCAATCCTCTCTTTAATGGTATAAACTACACATTCAAGCCTATTTCCACAATAATATCATGACTTTAAGATTATTAATATCTTCAAATATTTGATATACACATCACAAAATTTATATACATATATAGAAAAATTTATATCTATAAGTTAGTCATTTTATCATATGAATATAATCTGAAAATTTCAACAATTAAAAAAAAAATTAGATGATTGAGAGGTTTTTTTTACTTAGTTATAGGATTGAAATGAAATAGTGAAATAGTAGGAAAATATGCAACCTTCTTAACCTCCTCCTCTTATTCCCTTACTCTACTTTGCAGATTTTCTTCGCAGGTTTCCTTTACAT
Organism: Camellia sinensis; assembly: GCF_055761805.1. Taxonomy (NCBI): domain Eukaryota; kingdom Viridiplantae; phylum Streptophyta; class Magnoliopsida; order Ericales; family Theaceae; genus Camellia; species Camellia sinensis. Next base: position 126,682,804 of record NC_138968.1, on the reverse strand, counting down.
TTTCTAATCATAGAGTAGCATGCATATATATAAACATGCTGAGACTTTTCCCTTCTCTCTCTTTCTTCTCATCATTCTCTCTAGTCACTTCGTATCTTCTAAATCCAAGAAGTATGATATGGTTATGGTTCCTATATTAACATGCAAACAAACAGGTGGCATTATTCTGCCACCGAGAATTCAATTCTGTTTTTTTTTTTTTTTTCCTCTGTGTGTGTGTATTTGTATGGGTTTTTCAAAATTGATACACCAAGATTTTTAACTAAGGTATTTAGTAAGAATAATTATCATGTTAAATCCTAATTAAAATAATTTATAAACAATAAATATTGAATATTCACAAAATTATTATTATTAATAATGTCTTTGTTAGTGATTTAATTAGATTAATTTAAAACTAACTTATACACTAATATATTTCGAACAAACTCCAGATAAAATTTATTAATTAATTAATCAATTTATTTATTTATTTATTTATTTATATTTATTATTCTTTTTTTAGAATAATTAAATGCGGGTTTTCACATTTTTTATCCCAAGCCTCCCCATTCTTTTTCATTTTGCACACCACATCCTAATTAAGCAGATGAATTTTGTTTTTTTTCCAAGGTGTCACCCGAAAGGAAATTTCTATTCAATTTGTCAATGTCATTGCTCACTTTTTTAGGTAACAACATTGTTTGCATAGTGTAAGAAGGAATAACAGAGCTAACTGATTTAATCAGAGTGGCTCTACCTGCCAAGGATAGCACATTAGCTTTCCACCTAGCCAATCTTCTTTGCATTTTGTCAAGGATGTCATTAAAATACCTTCTGCTAACTCTGCCATGAATTAGGGAACACCCCAGTATTTCCGTAACTCATTAGTTAAAGGAATACCACATTTGGTGCTCAAGTCTCTAGCTTTCCTTCTTTCGATATTAGGAGATACATAAAGCTTGGACTTGTGGGAATTAACTTTCAACCCAGAGATGTTACAAAATTCATCCATGACCTTCATGATAGTGCTACAATTGGACATGGTGACCAGCTTAAATAACATGAGATCATTAGTAAATAATAAATGGATGATACTAGGCCCACCTCTAGTGACCTTAACACCTTTCCAATTCTTGCTCTCAGCTTTAAAGCTAATCATGTTAGAAAACCTCTCCATATATAACACAAAGATATAAGAAGATAATGGATCCTCTTGTCTCAATCCTCTTTGGGGTTTAAACACCATAAAAGGTTCACTATCCCAAATAATGGTAGTGCCAACACTTGTAACACAACACATAATTATATCAATCAAGTTTTGTCAAAGTCAAATTCATGAAGAGTTTGTTTAACAAGATCCCAAGAAATGTTATCATAAGCTTTTTCCAAATCAATTTTTAAAATCATACCTCATTTTTTGCCCATTTTTTGATTCAAAGAATAGATGATCTCTTGAGAAATAATGATGTTTTCACTGGTATTTCTACCAGGGATGAAACTACATTGATTAGGTCTAACAATTTTGTTCAAAAGATGTCTGATCCTACTTACAATGATTTTAGAAATAATTTCATAGGACACATTACAAAGGCTGATGGGCCTAAATTATTTAATACTCTCAGGGTTATCAATTTTGGGTATCAAAGCAACAAGAGTTTTGGTAATAACATCAAAAGGGATATATTTGTTAAGGAAATAGTTTTTCACAAAATCACAAATAGAGGGTCCAATAATAGACCAATAAATGTGGTATAACACAACTTGAAACCCATCCTTCCCAGGGGCCTTAAAAGCATTAATGTTCTTCACGGCCCTCCAAACCTCCTCATTTGTTATGCTACTAGTAAGCTCAATGTTGTTCTCCTAGGTAACCTTGTAAACCACCAGATTGTTCCAGTGATCAAGAGGGGTAGTAGGGGAGTAACTAAAAATACTAACAAAGTAATTGGTAATTAGGCTTTTGAGTTGGTTAGGATGGTCAACCCAATCCCCACTATCACTTCTAAGCATCTCAATGTTTCTCCTTCTCTTTTTGGTCAAAGTAGTAAGATGAAAAAAAATTGTGTTCCTCTCTCCTTGTGTAATCTAATTAGTTCTAGATTTTTGAAACCACAAAAGCTCTTCTTGGTATAACACTTTATTATATTGGTCCACAAGATCCAACTCGAGAGTGTAAAGGTTTTGAGAGTAGATCTTAGCTTGGGATTTTTGTATGCCTTCAATCCTCCCTAGTGACCACCTCTTCCTTCCGAAGATATTACCAAAGACCTCTTTATTCCAGATACTAACTTCATAAGCTAGTTTCTGGAGATTGCTACACAGAGAGGTGTGGTTCTTGGTCCAATTATTATCAACCACATTTTTGAAATCGTCATGAGTGATTCAAGCAGCCATGAATTTAAAGGGTTTACAAGTGGGGTTAAACGAAGATCATAGGTGAATGGTTTGAGTAGGTGCGAGGTAGATTTCAAACTACTCCATTTAGGAAACTGGTTCTTCACTCTGTGTTGCATATAGCTCTATCCAATCTTACTATAGTATTTGCCCAACCTTTTCTATTATTAGACCAAGTCAACCTTGGTCCGATGTATCCCAAATCCGTTAAATTGCATTTGTCCACCCTCTCGTTGAATTTTTTGCTTCTCCTCTGGTCTTGGCTCAAATTTTGGTTTTGGTTTCCTTGAAAACTTCATTTTTCATTAGGTGTGAAATCATTAAAATCACTAGCAACTAACCAAGGTTCAATAATATTTTGAGCAATTTCCTCCAAGTGTTCCCATAGCTCATCTCTCATGTTATTGTTTGGACTTGCATAAACTACTGAAAGCAACCAATATGGGTAATCTTGGCGAAATCCACAACTATGTACTACAATTTCTAAACCCCTTCCCCCCTTCTTTTACTATTCTTAGTCTTTGTTCTCCCAATCCTTGCATTTTCCCACTACCCATGGCAACTCTTACATTTTTTTTCTGCCACTTTCATCCTTTCCCCCATTAGCTCATCACCACCCATCATTGCCCTTACTCTTTATCCTCGAGCCTTTTTTTCTTCCACCACCCAACACTACTCTCTCTCTCTCTCTCTCTCTCTCTCTCCCATTTCATTCATGACCACACCACCCCCTTCTCCACCACTCACAACCAGTTCTACCCCTTTCCACCACTCATGCCACCATTTTTCTTGACAAAACACAACCACACATCTACTATTTCAGCATCACCAAATTGAAACACTCTTATATGTTGTGACCAAATTGACACAATATAAATATTAATGATCAAAATAACATCAAACTTATACTTATGAGACTTAAAATGCAATTAATCCTCTTTTTCTTTTTTAAATTAGAAGTTAATAACTAAAAAGTAGAAATAAAAAATATTTCCACTTAAACTTTTTAATAACAATTTTTTGTCTAATTATAAATAAAAGTTATACTAAACACTAACACCAAAAACCTAAAATAAAAAATAAATAAATATTACACGAAGGATCTCATGCCCTCTTTAACCTCACCTCATTTGATGCATTTCTAATGTCTACTTCTTTTTTTTCTTCTTCTTCTTTTTTTTTTTTTCTCTCTCTCTAAAGTCTTTAACCTTAGAGGTCGAATGAATCGTCAGCTTCCAATATGTGACCTGCAGTAGCTTCTTCTTCATCATCAATCACCAAGTACGGATTTTTCTCTATGGGCTGAAAGTTGTAAAAAATGAACAAATAAAAACCCAAGCTCCCACCCTCCGCCGCTGCGACGGCAACCCATTCATATCTGTAACTCACCACCGTCCCAATCGCCGGAACCATCACTCTAGTGAAGTACAAGAACAAAATCACAACAACGTAGAACTGTTTAAACAAAGTCAATTTCCCCAAATTCCTCGCAGCCTTTCCATCCGTCTTCGACGCCTCTCTCAAGCTTTTGATCGACCAAATGATAGGAAAAAGCACAGCGCAACAACATGCCACATCAAAAATCAAGAACAACTGAGTCCACATCAACCAATCCTTCATAGCAGGCCCCGTTTCGCTGATTACAACAGAAGCTACGTTTTCTAAAACTTGTAATGGAATAATTACCATTAAGACTTTCTTTTCACGCTCTTGAAGGTATGGTTTTAGGAATGACCAACCGGTGCCTATGAGGACGATGACAGTGAAAAGAATGACACCTTTGAAGAAACCAAACACGTAGAACGCAACATCCCAACCGTGGGGCGTGCCCGTTTTGGTTATGTACATCTTGTCCTCTGACGCACAAATGAGTTTGAGTGCTTTGAACAAAAGCAATGCACACATAATTAAATGAATTCGATCAACGGTTGATCTTTGTTTGATACAAATGAAAATCCATGTACCCAAAAAAATGGTGTAGATGAGGAAAAGGAGAAAATAGAGTTTTGGCATTAGGGTTTGGCCTGCAGGAAGGAAATCCTTTGTACCATCATTTCGTACATTGTACATCTCCGTATGAACGTTCATCGTGACTTCAAATTCTGGTTGGCAATTTCCAAATATCAAATTATACTTGTCTGGCTCCTCGATGGCTATAGAACCATTGTAGGTTAAGCCACCAGCGAGCTTGTCAAGTCTGAATATAAGTTTCACAAATTGGCTCGATAGAACGCAAAAGCCTTCGGTGTACTCTGACTCATTTAAGATTCGTGGGAAGGAGATGTCTCTGACGAGGAAGAACCCCATGGAAGTAGGATCAAGCTTTGCATTGTGATGTTTGGATTTCCATGAAACATCTTTTATGGAAATGGCCACGTGCCCGTCTTGGGCAAACCCAAATCGCTCAAACAAGATCATTGGCCTTGCATCATCGATGATGCGAGTGTTTTTTATCTCACAAGCACAAAATGAGATGTTTGAGATCAGAATTGAAATAAGAAAAAGCCAAAGTATTTGTTGATGGTTGTGTAATGAGTTTGGGTTTTTCATCTTTGAAAATCATGCATAGCATGCAAATGCAAATGATCTTGTTCAAATTAAAGGAAAAAAATTAGGAGATGCGTATGGGTATTTGAGCAGTTAAGACTCTTGGTTTGTGAAAGAAGAGAGCGGTTTACATGGCAAAGAATTAGGAAGTAAGCGAACAGTATTTTGACGCGTGCAAGAACTGTGCAATAAATTACTTAATTTCTTACCAGTTTTTTCGTGATTGAAAATAAGATACTGCATCAATGTTAGGTATCATGAAAAAAATTTTATGAAAATACTCATGAAAATTTTGTAATTCTTGGGTTACACTTAAAATAAAACACCACACACTAATCAAGGTGATCCAAGGATCATAACTCTTTCATGATCATTTTCATGATCAAATTTTCATGATCCCTAACTTTCCTCAAGATACTGAGATTCACATTAATAGTTGTATATTGAAACCATTTAACCGTGTTGAAGAAATGAGGTAAAATAGGATTATTTGCAACAATTTTTTTCTATAGCTCCAGTATTATATACTAATGTCGTTAAAGAAATTGATTAAAAAAAAAAAACTAAGAAAAAAAAGAAGAAGAAGAATAAGTTGTTTTGAACATGAACTAAAATAAAAAAATTTAAAACATATATAAAAGTGGAAGAATTTGATTAAGAGGTTTGATATTTAAGACAAAATGAAAGTATATATGTTTTCAATTGGAAAATGTTTTGGAGGAAAAACCAAATGTGCCAATTGGCCAAAAAAGGAAAAGATTTATTATATTAAGGAATTGCATATTGAATTTGTAAGTACCTCTAATGTGTTGTCCTGCAATATTGCTTCGAGAAACTTTTTGGTTATGCAGAGTGTTTTGGCCTAATTTTGAATTTGATCATTGTTATGAAAGTGATTTAGAAGATCAAAACCTATTGCGTTAGTAAGATTTTCTATTCTCTGTTTGGCATGTCGGTTTGGGCTAATTTAGTTATATAGGATAAAATTGATTATTTTAGCCAAATAGAACAAAATATCACATTCAAATTATAATCATTTTATTACCAAAAAGTCTATCTCAAATGAGACTTTAGCCCCAAGCTAAAATAGTAAAAAAAAATCATTCCACATCCAGACGAAGGCTTTTATGTCCATCTTTTGTTTAAGTTTAACATAACTTAAATGTATTTGTCTTTAAAAAAATGGATGTATTGTTACCAATTGTATACTTGTTGTGCATTTTTTTAAAGATAAATGTATTGAAATCATATGATAATAATTATTAGTTCAATTTGAATTTTTTATAAATAATTTATATATTAAAATCTAAAATATTAATCAATTGAATTGTCAAAATAGGTGTAGTGGTGGACCTATGACCCAGATTGGACTGGTCCAAACCATGTGAGTAGGAGACAAGCCTTAGCCTAGTCCTTGAAATATTAGAGGTGGTTCGTTATAACGTTTTTATTAAAAAAATAAATAAAATTGAATTGATTATAAAATTTTCAAAATTTTTAAAAAGTAGAAAAATATATTCACTTGTTTTAGTAATCACTATACAAAACCACTAATTGTGTTTTTTAAAACTAGTTGCAAATCATAGTGGTTTTGTAATCACTATACAAAACTACTATATAAATTATAATTAAACAACACATCTTTAATTATAAAATAAAAAATAAAAAAATCACAATAGATCATAACTAATATAAGAATGAGTCATAACTAATCATTACTTGATGTATAACTAAAGACCTCTTCAGTCATAACCAAAATAACAATCACAAGAAATTATAATTAAGTTATATCCAACAATACAATGTATCATAATTAAAGACCATGAAAATCATAACTACGACATAGACACTTTCTTTGCAATGTGTTTATAGAATTTTTCTATTAAAATATATCATTTCTATCTCAACTTATCTTATTTTTTAATTTTTCAATCTACCTAACATAGTTACTCTCCAATATTTATATAAAATTTAATTTCAAATTCTATAATTTAAAATTTACATTTATCGAAATAAACTCTTAATATTTAAATTTAGTAATATCTCATTATTACTTATTATAAAAAAACAAAATTAATATTATCATTAATTTGAATCCATTCACTCAATTTCTAACTGGGCCACTGCATCAAGTATTAATTCTAACAACAATGATTCATCCCACTAAAAACACCACAACTAATAGCACTAATGCATTAAAAAAAATAAAAAAATAAAAAAATACAACTCCAAGACCAAAATATCACATCATTAATGGCAGGACCCACTGCCACCTAATTAGTGGGAGCACTAATTAGTGCTCCCAAGCATTTTTCTTAACTCTAATAGCCTACTTCCTACCCCCAGGCACTACATTTATCCCCCACAATATTTATAAAAAATAAAATAAAATAAACAATTTTGAAAATAGGCCTTAGAATTTGGTCATAAACAAACCAACGTTGGATAGATTCAATTAGGAGTAAGGCGTGACAACTTGCATGGCATGATGGCACGAGATCAATATTTTATCCATTTTGCAACCCCCTAATGAATATGTCAACTTTTGTTTATATTTTGCCCATCTAAAAAAATAAAAAAAAATTGTTTATGTTTTGATTATATATATATATATATAAGGCCTTAAAACATTATTCTAATTTGGTCAAAACCAACCAACGTTGGATAGATCTAATTAGAAATCGGCCTCGTTTGGGAATATATTATTTTAGTAATTTTTTGATTTTTTGGTTAAAATATGAGGTAAAAAAAATAGTATGTTTGGGGTGACTTTTTGACTTTTTACGAAAAGATGTGCAAAAAGTATAGAGAAAATAGAATCTTTGATTTTTTTGTATATTTTATATGTTTTTGACTTTTTAAATAATTTTTTGACTAAAATATTAACTTGCCAAACGAGGCCGAAATGATTGTTTGAAACCTATAAAAAAAAATCAGTTAAAATAGTTAGAAAGATACTAAATTATTTATTATGCAATAAAAAGTCAAATATCACATTAATATTCTTAATTATAGAAAGAATTTTGTAACAACTTCCCAAACATTTTTTCTTTTATTTTTTTAACTATTAAAATATCAAAAGTAAATTTTTTTTATAAAAGTAAACTTTAAACATCTAGTAAGGCGTGTTAGACAAAATATTTTAACGCAAATTGCACTTCAGTTCAAGTTTTAAATTTTTTCACAAATAAGTGAAAAAATTTATCAATTTTAATAACTAAAAAATAATAAGTTTTTTCATGAATTTATAAATATTTTATAAAAATACCACTTATTTACAATTTTCTTATATTTTATTCCTTTTGCAACTTCCTAATTTATATGTCAACTTTGGTTTGTTCAGGATTGATTAAAAAATATGGGAGTATAGAAATTTCAATTTTTAGTACATCACAATTTTTATATAAAATTTTCATAAAGAATGATTTGGTTTATTATGATCCTCTATTTTTAATCAAAACACTTATTATTATTTTCATAATTTAAAAATATTATTGACACATCATTTTAAATGTGTTTTCAATGTGATCTTTCTATCCGCAAAACATATTTTTAAAACTAATTGTGTTTTTTAAAACTTTTTGGTTAATTTTTTTGAACTCTTTAATTGGTCATTAGTTTTTGTGTTTAATATAAATTTTAGAGTTTTGTTTTTAATCAATATGAAAATAGTATTCACCAGTGTGTTTGGTTTTAATTTTCTGGATTTATTTTTTGAAAATTGAGACTTTTGTTTTTCTTGTTTTTTATTTTTTTAGTTTTAGTGAATATTTTTTAAATTTTAAGAACTTTTTATTTTTATTTTTTAGATGCATCTTATTTAGATGTATCTAAAAAATAAAATATTTATAAAAAAATATTTTAAAAAATAAATATATACACAAGAATATGAAAAATATACTGAATTCTCATTTTTTTATATTTTTGATATTTAGTGAATTTTGTAAAGATTTTTTTCACAAATATTATACTTTTTAAGTGCATTTATGTTAGGTATATTTAAAAATTTTAAAAATTGCTTAGAATATTTTAAAAATTCAGTAAAAATAAAAAAATACAAAAAATAAAAAAATTTAATTTTTTGAAAAGTGAATTCTGAAAATTCAAACCAAACTGTATATGTTTTTTCTTGTTTTGTACAATATGAAAAATTACTTAATATATCTATACTATTATATTTGTGAGCACATGATTTGATGTCTAATAATGTGGTGGTTTCTCCTTCTACCACGTGACACAAATTTTCCTATCTTAAAATAAAAAAAATATTGTTCAAAGGTGCGAACAAGATTTAAACCCAAGGCTTTGGGTTTCATCAAGAATACTCTTACCATTTAGACAACATATATATTGATATTAATTTCCTTATTATTTATTTTTATATTTACTTGTCTAAATTATATACACATTACATGTGCCACCCACTAATATATATATATATATATATATATATATATATATATATATTTATAGAATTTTGTTGCCAATTTGACCCAATCTAATCTTGTGTCTTAACCACATAATAAAAGTGAGTGTGCATGTCCCACTTGTAAAATTTTGCTCTACATAAAATTTTTCAAAAATGATTTCGAGTTATAATTTTTTATTTTTTATTTTTCATGTTTTGTTGTTTTTAATAATTTTTTTTTTCATATCTTAGTTAATTTTTTTTTTTAAATATACCTAATCAAAATATACTTAAAGAGTAAAATATTTATAAAAAAATATTTTAAAAAATTTAATAAATACATTAGTAAAAAAATTTCAAGGTTTTCTCATAAATTTTACATTTTTAAGTATAACTAAGTAAATTTAAAAAATTAATTTTTTTAAAATATTAAAAAAATTCATTAAAAATGAAAAATATAGAAAAATTCAAAACCCAAATGGGATGTTTATAGCATTTTTATTTATGATTGGTTTGGGATGTCCTAAACAAGTACACTTTTTGTCTTTTTACCAAAAGATATGCAGAAAAGTAAAGAGGTGATGTGATGAAAAAAAAATAAAAAGATGAATTATATAGGTTATGCCAAACCTAACCTTAATAAAACTGTTGATTTTCTCAATAGGCCATGGGCCATGGGCCATTACTTGGCAAATCCTACTCAAAATTTGTGTTCTCTATTTATTTTTTTTAAAAAAACCCCTAGACTACGTTTTCAATTCAAAATTCAAACGATTCGTTTGTTTTCAAAGGTAGAATGGAAGAGATTTATAGTGAGTGGATTATTAATGAAAGAATTAAGTAAAATTATGTTTATTTTGATGATAGTTGTTAGTGTAGGAATTGTTAAATTATTTTTATATAAAATAATAAAACAAATAAAAAAATATAAAAAATTAAACATTAATATTTATAAAAAATTCCCAATATATAACAAATAAAAAAAATAAAATAATTTCTAATCCCCTCACTATTATTCTAATACAATCTCCCCAACCTCCATCTCAATATCCTTCCCAACCTCCATTTATATCACTTCTACCATCCTAATCCCCTCCCCAACTCTACAAACAAACATAACATTAAGGCCAAATTTGGCAAGTCCAGAATAAGTCAAAAAGTTACTCAAAAAGTTAAAAAATTAACACTATTCACTAAAAGTCAACAATTACGATTGCACAACTCACAATTCTAATTTTCTCTTACAAACCAATTTTTACAATTTTTTATTACATATTTTTTCATAAAAATTTAAAAAATTAACCCAAACATCTATATTTTCTTTCTCACTTTTTTTAATTCAAAAAAATAAAAAATACACTTATTTAAAACACTCCAAACAACTCCTCATCCCCCATCTGCTTAACCCAAAACAAACGGCCCAAAAAGTCTTAACCCAAAAACCCGCCCCCACTCTCTCTCTCTCTCTCTCTCTCCATTTTCTCTATCTACATCCACACAACTATACATACACATACACATTGCAAATAGAAATACAATCTCAATCCAAAAATTGTCTCTGTGAAAATCTAATAAAGATCGTTGTTCCTTGTTCTTCTCCATTCCGATTTCTATTTAGCGGAGTGAGTCTGTGTCGATCAGCTGCAATGGCCTCTGCTGCAGGAGGAGGAGCAGAAGGTATAGCTAGGCGGTTCTGGATCAAGTTCCATGAAGAGGCGATTCTCGCTCTCTACACTCCCTTCGTCGTCTGTTTGGCTTCTGGGAATCTCACTCTCCACACTTTCCGCCATTACATCGCCCAAGATTTTTATTTTCTCAAAGCCTTCGCCCAAGCGTCAGTCTCTCTCTCTCTCTCTCTCTAGGTTTTTTTTTTTTTTTTTTTAATTATGTAATATTGACAACACTTTTAGCCTCAAAGTTAAAAAAATAAAAAATAAAACCTATAACCTATGCTTAATAACTCTACTCATACATATCTGTTCAGAAAAAATTCAAAATCCATTCCAAATTTTTTTAAAATTTTTTATAAGTTATTAAAATAGCCTGTTTTGCTTCCTTCCGTTTTTGATTTGTTTGGTTGCTCAGAAAGAAAAATACTAATCTTATTAGATCATATATTGTTTAAAGTTGAAGCATTTGAATGTGTGGATTTTACAATTTTGCCTTGACAGTTCAGACGAATTATGTTTGGTTCGATTTTTTTAAAAATCTTGAGTTTTCATTTATCTTTATTGATTTTTTTATTTTATTTTATATTTCAGTCAAAATTTTGACTAAATTTGACAAAAATATGAAAAAAAGTGACTAATTTTTTTAAGCAAACTATATATATTATAGTTATTTTTTAAACTTTTTAAAAATCATCTAAATTAGTTGGATCTAAAGTGTGAAAAAAAAAAAAAAAAGACTAAAATACGAAAGAGTTCATTAAAGGCCTGTCTAAAAATAGCTTTTGAAAAATCAAACTAAAGTTATATTTATTTGACAACTTTAGAATTAGAAAAAACATTACACAGTCACAGGCACGACACGCTAGAGATACGTTCAATATATATAATTAATTTTATTTATTATATGTCATAAAATAATTAAAAATTCATTAAAAGTTAATTAAAAATACAAAATAATATTATTAAAATTAATAAACCCACATTAGTAAAATTAACAAACCTAATAAAAAAAATTATATATTGAAATGAGTGGCACAGAGTAAAAAAAGAATATTAAATGAAATTAGGGGAAAAAAAATAGAAGACAGAGAGAGGGAGAGAGAATACCTAGCATATAAAAAAAAATAAAAGAAAAGAAAAAATAAAATGAGACAGAGAGGGTGACTGAGGCAGAGAGAGAGAGACATCGACTGAGAGATTGGAGGAAAAGAAAAAGAAAATCGAACTAGAAGAAGAACAAAGAACATCGAAGCAGAAGGACGAAGAAGATTAGCGATTAGATGAGCTACGAGCGACAAGCGATGGACAAGGAGCTACGACAGCGATGGATGAGGAGCAACAAGCGACGAGAAGCGACAACTGACGACCGACCAAGTCTCTCTTCTCTTTTGTTCTCTTCGTCTTCTCTCTCTTTTCTCTCTCTTTCTCTTTCGATTTAGGGCAGATATGGTTCCATTTTTGGTTTGTTACAAATCGACCCCAAATATGTTTTGTAAATTCTGAAATTCACCTCGAGCGTGTCCCACAAGTGTCGGAACGTGTCCGGAACGTGTCTGTCTTCAAAAAAAAAAAAAATAGGACACTTTCTGGTGCGTGTCGGACACGTGTCCACCGCGTGTCCAACGCGTGTCCGTGTTCGACACTAGTACGGAGCCCTCCGAGAGGTGTCCGTGCTTCATAGACAGTCACGGACATGGGAACTGACATCATACTATATGGACATGCCGACAAGACAAATACAGGCGACGACAAGTGAGGGACACATAAAATAAGGCTTCGTTTGGGAACAGACTTTTTTAGTAACTTTTTTATTTTTTGGCTAAAATGTGATTAAAAAAAAAATTAGTATGTTTGGAATGATTTTTTAACTTTTTACGAAAAGATGTACAAAAAGTAGAGAGAAAAGAGAATCTTTGACTTTTTAGTATGGATTGTTGGCTTTTTGATTTTTTTAGTAACTTTTTGACTTTTTGGCTAAAAAGTCACTTGCCAAACGAGGCCTAAGTTTATAAATTCATCCCGATCATCTTTCACTAGTCACTCCTCTCGCGGTGGCTCTTCTAGGGGAGCTCTCATCATTAGTTTAATCGCACTGCTGCTGCTACTGCCTCAGAGGATTTCTCTGAATCTCTTGCTCCGTCTGCCCCTGTTTTTTCTCAATCAGATGTTGAGGCCATGTTCAAACAGCTTCTCTCCACCTCTGGTACACCTCCTCCTACTGCTTTGTCTATGACTCCAGGTAACTCTTCTTGGTATTTTGACTCCGCCTGTTGTAATCATACGACTTCCAGCTCTACTATATTCTCCTCTATCTCTCCCTCTACTCATCTTCCCTCTATTCATACTGTTGATATCAGTCATGTTGGGACTGTTTCTACATCTCAGTTATCTTTACCTCAAGTTTATCATATCCCTGCTCTAACCTTAAACCTTATCTCTATTAGTCAATTATGTGAGTTTGGTCTAATCGTCACATTTTCTGCTAATGGTTGTTTGGTGCAAGACCCTCAGACAGGACAGACTATTGGGATCGGCCGTAAGCATGGACGTCTCTATGAATTCATTCAACTTCATGTTCCGGACTCCCCACAGATCGCTGTTCCTGCATCTGCTTCCTCTTTACCCCCTTTTCATCTTTGGCATTGTCGCTTAGGACATCTTTCTGTTAGTCGTTTAAAGTCTTTGGTTTCTTGTGGTCAATTGGGTCCTGTACTTCAAGATATTTTTGATTGTATACCCTGTGAACTTGCAAAACAACCTGCTTTATCATTCAATAAAAGTACTTATGTTTCCCGTGCTCCTTTTGATCTCATACATTCGGATATTTGGGGCCTATCCCCTACTACTACCATGGGGGATCTCGTTATTTTGTTGTTTTTATTGATGACTATTCACGGTTTACTTGGATTTTTCTCATGAAAACTCGGTCTGAACTTAAACATCTTTATTATAGCTTTGCCAACATGGTCCACACACAATTTTCCAAAACCATTAAAATTTTTTGCTCTAACAATGCTATGGAATATCGGGATACCGATTTCCTTTCCTTTCCTTTCCTTTCCTTTCTTCAGAGTCATGGTACTCAGCCTCATCGTTTCTGTGCTGGCTCATCCCAACAAAATGGACGTGTTGAACGGAAATATAGGCATATTCTTGACACTTCTCGCGCTCTCCTTCTCTCGTCTTCCTGCCTTGAAAACTTTTAGGGGGAAGCTGCCCTTACTGCTGTGTACACTATCAATTGTGTTCCTTTCCCTGTCATCTATAATCAAACTTCCTTTGAACGTCTACATGGCACTCCCCCACCATACACCAATCTTTGGGTTTTTGGCTCTGCCTGCTCCGTTCTGCTTTAATCCCATGAACGCACCAAGTTTGAACCTCGTTCTCGTCTTTGTTGCTTTCTTGGATATGGGATTGAATATAAGGGCTTTCGCTGTTAGGATCCTCTCTCTCAGCGTCTTTGTATCTCCCGTCATGTAGTTTTCTGGGAGTACAAAATGTTTTCCTTTCTCTTTTCCTTTCACTTACCCGCACTCTCCACTCCGGTCATCTTTACTAATCCTTCTCTCGATCTCTTCTCTAACCACTTTGATACAGGTTCCTCCTTCATTGAGACGCCCTTGTTGATCCCTGATCCCGACCAGACTGTTCTCCCTGATGGTCCACCTCCTCTTGCACCTTCTAGTCCGTCTCCTCCTTCTTTGCCAGCCTTCCTCCTACCGATCCTCCGACGGGTCGGCCGCACCGGGTAACTCAACCACCTATTCATCTTCGTGATTATATTGTTGGGTCTGTTGCCTTTTCTACTTATGAACCCACCTCCTATCGTGAGGCTTGTACTAATCCTCTTTGGCAGCAAGCTATGACTGATGAACTTCAGGCTTTGGACAAAACTCATACGTGGGATGTTGTTGATCTTCCTTCTGGCAAGACTGCAATTGGCTGCAAATGGGTTTACAAAATCAAGACTTATTCTGATGGCTCTATTGAGCGCTACAAAGCTTGCTTTGTTGCCAAGGGTTTCAACTAGGAATAAGTCATTGATTCTGAGGAGACCCTCTCCCTTGTTGCTCGACTTACCTCTGTTCGCAGTTTGCTAGTTGTTGTTGCTGCTCGCCACTAGGAGCTCTTTCAGATGGATGTCAAGAATGCCTTCCTTAATGGTAATCTTCTTGAGGAGGTCTACATGCAACCTCCACCTAGGTCTACTTTTCCACCTCATAAGGTTTGCAAACTACAACGTGCCCTCTATGGCCTCAAGCAAGCACCTCGCACTTGGTTTGCTAAGTTCAGTTCTACCATTCATGACTTCGGGTTCACCTCTAGCTCCTATGACTGTACTTTATTTATTCGGACTACTCATGATACCACTCTTCCCAAGGTTTTAAAAAGCGGCCGCAACCGTTACGTAACGCCGTTACGTAACGGTTTTGGCGGTTACCGCCACCCGTTACGGCCGCTTTTGCAGTGTGATTGAGATTCACAGGTGTGTCGGCCGCAGCGGCTGCCGTAGCGGTCGTAACAGGCCGTTACGGCTGTTACAGCACCGTTACGTAACGGTTCCAAGCTGTTTCTTCCGAAAAACACACAAAAAAAAAAAGCTAAAAATGGGGGAAGAGGGATAGAGAGAAGAGAGAAGAGAGAAGATAAAGAGAGAAAATGGAGGAGCAAGAGATAGAGAGAGAGAAGAGGGAAGATGAAGAACATGTTATTAATTTGTTGAAACTGTAAGACCTATGCTATTCTATTCAGCTGCTATCACTAAACCATTTTGTTTGTGCGTGTCTATCTATATATTGTTTGAAAATAATAATAATAATAATAATAAGTGTGGTCATTATCTATTTGGCTTGGTTAAAATATGTATATATATATATATATATATTTAGGCTCTTATTTATTCTCTTACTTTTGTCATTGTTTATCTTATGTATAATAGTTAGTGATTGATTTTTTGTATAATATAAAGTCATTAATTGTTAAAATAAAATATAAAAAACTCAGTTTATAGTGATTTAAAAATATGAAATATATTGCATCATACTTAAAAATTTACAAAAATTGATCAATATTTATTTTTAACCCAATAAATATGATCATGGAAAAAAAATATGCGTATCGGTAAGTTTTTTTCAAATTGTGCGAAAAATAAAAAAATTCACGGTTCCGGTTACCGCAACCGTTACACTACGGCCTTTACACCCCGCAACCGCAACCGCGTCACCGCCACCGTTACGGCGACCGCAACCGCTTTTCAAAACCTTGACTCTTCCCCTTCTTTATGTGGATGATATGATTATTACTGGTAATGATGCAGCTGGTATTCTTCACCTCAAAAGTTTTCTCCACCGTCAGTTTGAGATGAAGGACCTTGGTACTCTTAACTACTTCTTAGGCCTTGAAGTCTCCTATGATTCTACTGGTTCCTATTTATCCCAAGCCAAATATGCATCCGATCTTTTGGCTTGTGCTGGTCTTACCAATTGCAAAACTATCTCTACTCCAGTTGATCCTCAGATTCGTCTTACTCCTCTCAATGGGGATCTCCTCTCAGATGCTACTCTTTATTGCCAGCTCGTCGGTAGTCTTGTCTATCTCACTTTGACTCGTCCTGACATTGCCTATGCTATTCACATTGTTAGTCAGTACATGTCGGCTCCTTGCACTCCCCATTATACTGTTCTCCTCCGCATCCTTCGCTACCTCAAAGGCACTCTGTTCCATGGCCTCCACTACTCTGCTTCCTCCTCTCTTGAACTGTGTGCTTTTTCTGATGCTGATTGGGCTGGGGATCCTACGGATCGACGCTCCACCACGGGTTTCTGTTTCTTCTTAGGGAATTTCCTTCTTACTTGGCGTAGCAAAAAACAATCCCTCACTGCCCGTTCTAGTACCGAAGCTGAATACCGAGCTCTTGCTGATACTACTCAGGAACTTCTCCGGCTTCGCTGGCTTCTTGCTGATATGGGTGTTTCTTCTTCTGGCGTTACCTCTCTCTATTGTGACAATTAGAGTGCCATTCAGATTGCTCACAATGATGTTTTTCATAATCGCACCGAGCATATTGAGATTGATTGTCACTTCATTCGCCAGTATGTTACCCATGGCACTGTTCTTTTTCTCCCTATTGCTTCTGTCGATCAACCTGCTGATATTTTCACAAAAATTTGTCCTCCTGGTCGCTTCACTGATCTCGTTTCAAACTCAAGCTGGTTGATGCTTACCCTCCTTGAGTTTGCAGGGGGCTGTTAGTGTAATATAGTATTGTTAGTATAATATAGTGTTAGCGTAATATAGCTGCCATATCTAGCTGTCATATTAATGATGTTGTATACTTTCTGCTTTCGGTGTTAGCTTTGTCCACTGTTAGCATCCTATGTACCACACTTTCCTCCCTATAAAAGAGAGTGATCTGCTCCTTATAAATCACTGAACATAATACAATTTATACAATTTATTCAGTCTCTCTCTCTCTCTCACTCTACCAAGTTTACAATACTTATAATCACTTTAGCGTGTGTTTAAGCAATGGACACGAGTATCTGAATCTAAATTTTTTTTTAAAAAAATAGAATATTTTGATGAGTGTCTGATTGGTGGCACGCTGGGAATGTTCAACAAGTGTCGGTGTCTGACACGAACACAACACGGATACGCTACCTTCTTAGAAGTGCCATGCTTCTTAGGTCACAGTTCACACCAAGTGATGGCTTTGTAATAGTATGTGTGATGTAATAGAAATAGATAGATAGATAGATAGTATAGACTATTATAATATGAATTAAATTAAATTTTTTTTTTTTTCTCTTTGAAAAATATCATTAAAAAATTTATTTTTTGACTATTGAAATACTCAGCTTTCTGTTAACTGCAAGAGATAAATAGGTAAAATCAATGGTTAACCATAATAACTGATCAGTTTTTAAAGTTTGCACCATGTCACTTACTTTTTGCAGCTGGGTTTGTAGACAGCTAGGGCTCTGTTTGGATCAGGGATGTAGAAAGGGACAGTCAAAGGTGAGGGAAATTTGTATGAAATATATGCTAATTTTTTTCTTTATTTCCCTGGCCTTTTCCTTTCCTTTCCTTTCCTTATCCAAATCCCTACCCCAATCCACAATTCAAACACAGCTTAAGGGTGTCAAACATGGTAGAATTGGGGTGTGCACCAATCGCTAGCATATATAAGGCATAGACTGCCCTAACATCATAGATACACTCTACCTTGTATGGTTTGGTCACTGACTAAGGATTTAAACATGGTAGAATTGCACTGGTATAGCGCGTGTACCAGTCGCTACTATATAAAGCCACACACTGCCCCAGCATCACAGACTCACTCTGCCATGTATTGTTTGGTCACTGAGAAATAAATGTATGTAGGAAAAAGGGAAGAAAAAAATAAGCAAAATAAAATAAGGATTTTTTAAAGAAGCTTATAAAGATTGTACATTTTGCATAAAAGTGTGTAATAAAGAAAAATAAACCAATTATAAATCATTCATATCTAACCCAAAAAAAAAATTCTTCAACAAGTACTTCATTTATTTTGAATTAGAACAATAGCTAAAATTAAATGTCCAGTTTTATTTGGGTAAAAACTTCTTCTCTCTTGTATGAGTGCTTCATTTACTTGAAATTAGATCAACTAAAATTAAATTTTCAGTTTTTAGTTTTTTGGTATATATTATAATATTTATATACATATATCCATGTATATATCATAAGGGGACCACTGATGTAGTAGTTAAAACTTGGTCTATTAATCTTGAGATTGTGAGTTTGTGCCTGAGGGCAGCTACTTTGTTCAAATAATGCCAAGGAGTAGGTCTACACCCAATCTACCTCTTGCAGGCTCCTATCCAAGGGGCCTACCTTTTTACATGTGTATATAGTTGTTAAGGCTTTTAAATGTGGGTCTTTGGAATCATTTTTGTTTTTGGTTGTATTTGGGAATTTTAGGTACAAGTTGGCGGAGGAGCGTGCAGATGATGACGATGCAAAGGCTGTGATTAGTCAATTGAGGAAGAGTGTCTTAGAAGAGCTGAAAATGCATGATTCATTTGTCCAAGTAAGACATTAAACTTTTTTTTACCCAAGTTTTGTTTCCATGTAAGGCTATTGGAAAGGATTAGGCCATATTCATGTCATTGAATTAGATAGCAATGAGACAACTCTTTTGTTCAATAAGGTAGGCCTTACCTTACAGCTAGTGCTGGTAATTTCTGGACTATTAGTGTGAATGTTTGTAGTTGAATACAAGAACAAACTTTGAAAAGCTGGAACTCGAGATTTTGTACTTGACCATCTAAACCTCATGTGGGCAAGTGCTTAGATGTTAAAGTTTGTCTTATATTAACAGCAATGTTAGTCTTGACTAATTGTTCTATTAAATTGTTGCTTTTGGAGATTGAGGTTCAGTTAGACTAATTGTGAATAAAGATGGCATGTACTAGAGCATCAAGTGCATGAGCTATTTTCTTCTTGTATTATTTTTTTGATGGCACGTTGTTAACACAGTGTTGGTACATAGTGGGTGAGTGCATAAAGCTAAAGAATATCTACTTGCCAGTTGTGTATATGTAGAGCTAGTTGTACATGTGGGAGAAATGTAAGAGAGATTTGAGTGTATAAAGCCACATAATATTACTTATGAAAAAAGCTAAAGAATTTTTACCTCAAAGAAATTTGAGTGTATAAAGCTAAAGAATTTTAACCTCAAAGAAATTTTAAATACTTCTTTCAAATGCAACACTATTCTTGCTCTTTTGGTACATTCTACACGACCTTTCTATTATATATATCTACATACACCCATGTAGCTTAATAAATCAAGTTTTCAGTGGGTAAAGGATAGATATGCAAGGCACCGTTTTTATGAATCATCAACTTAACAACTAAACAAATCATGTCTCAACATGTGGTCTGCTTGGAGCTTCTTATTCGAAAATTGCCTTTCATTTAACTTTGCCAATAAGTGCGCCTCAAAGCAAGACTCAAAAGCAGTAAACAAAGGGATTCAGGTGCGGGAAAGCATCTTTGTCTCGCCCACTTTTGCGCTCCTATTATAAATAAGCCCCGCTCCTAGGGGCCCCTCTCCGATAAGGTTAGAAGATCCATTTTATAACCGCTATGTTCCAACTTCTGCGTTCCTTAATTTGCACTAGTCAAAGACCATGCATGTAGACATTTTCATTCATTATGTTGCTCACACTATGGGTCTCAAAAAGGGATCTGATACGAATAAGTTGCCAAAAACACTAAAGTTGATCCTTACTGATCAGTTATCTTTGATGGCATAATCAATAAATTCTTGAGGTTCAAAATTATTTCTTGATCAAAATTTATGTAGCTGGGTTAACTTTGGTGGTTCTTAGTGAAGTTAATTGATTGAATTGTTGCTTAGAATTGCTTTTAGTGGCAGTGGCAGTGGCAGTGGCAGTAGTAAAGGAAAGTAAACCAGCCATTTTTGGGGGGAATGGTATGTGATTAATTAAGTTGAAGCATACGTATTAACCTCACCTTTGTGACTAAGGAATCTAAACAGAGCGCTATTTGGTTTAGTTTTGAATCCTTGGGAACAGTTTAATCTCACATGTGCCCAAGTTTTTCATTTGTGAGTCAATTTTGATGTGCTTGTGCTTGCCCCCCGTCATTGGTGACATAAATTAGATCACCATGATCATCTTCTTTCATTTTGTTGATGGTAGGCAAATGATTTTGTTTTTGAAGTGGTTTCTACTTCTTCTAAATGGCCTTTGGGAAACTTCTTAAATAGGTCTTCATCATTGTTTGATTGTGGTAGATCAGAGTATGTGTTGTATCGAGTGAGATCTTGATCTCTTTCTTGTTAGAACTATGCTTTTGTATGCTAGAAGTAGAAATCGTTGAATTCTGTTTTGCCTTTTAGGAATAAGATTCCTAAGGATATGTTTGGTTATTTTTTTGTTTTTTGTTTTAATTTTCCCTAAACCACAACTTTTTTGGTGAACTATTTCTGAAAACTATTTTCTGCAATATTTTTTGAAGGATGCGTTTGGATCATGGATTTGGGTGAGATTTGGAAATGGAAAGAGAAGATGTGTGGACAATGCAAATGAAATTTAAGCTAATTTTTTTTCTCTATTGCCTTTTTCCTTTCTTTTTTCCTTTCTAAATCCATGATCCAAACGTACTGGAAAAGAACCCATTTTTTGGGAAACAACAAAAATTTGTTTTGGAGTTTTTGAAAATTGTTTCCATACAAAAAGAGTGTTTTCAAACTTTGTATTGTTTTTGTTTTTGAAAACAAGAAAAATAAAAACAAAGAAAACAAAAACACAACCAAACTACCCTTAGGTACCTTGCATAGGTTAATGAGACATTAGATTTCTTGGAAAAATGCGTGCTCAATCTGGAGTTTAAAAAGTTATTAGTACTCCCTTGATGGATATCAATATTCGGATTTTAGAGTTGCGGGTATTTTTTTTTCAAAATTGGTTTCCATATTTGCTACAGATGGAGCCTCGTGCATAGGGTGTTTTGGGTTGCATATTCTTCAAATTGCTTTTACAAAAATGCTCAGGACTCCCAAAGTTGAGGACCCCATGACCCCCAAAATGATGTAGACTAATCATGTGTTTTTGTTTTGTTTTGTTTTTTTTTTTTTTTTTCTTTCCTTCCTGGACCAGTGGGGGTTGTGAAGGTTATGTTTTTTTGGGGTCTGTAGCATTGTTGTTGCTTTTATTCTTGCTCTGTCGTGTTGATAAATTTTCTAGGAAGCTTCCATCCTTTCCCTTTAGTTTTTGGCTGGTTTCCCCATCTATAGTACATTGTTGTGTTTCCTGTAAAAATAAATAAATGAATATATGAAAAATAGCCTATTAATGGGCATGCCAAAAATGTTGGATGTGATTATTGAATCATGCAAACATGGACTGTTGTGTGTTTTGAAGTTTGGAATGCACGGATCTATTTCTTGTTTTGTGTGTTGTCTTCTATACAGAAACACGGGCTATTTGTGGTGCAAAAAATTAAAGACTGAAATGTTCCATTTAATTTAATAGTATTAGTGGAAACTATGACTATACTAACTAGGGGTTAAGAAGTAGGGTAGTTCAAAAATCCGCCCGACTTGCCCAACCCGACTCTACGCCTAACAGGCAGTTTAGACAATAGTTTGGATCGGTGGCTGATTAAAATTCTGGTGGTCAGATGTTGGGTAAGTAATTCAAAAATCCATCTCACCCGACCTGACCATACTACAAAGAGAAGCTTTTGCAGTCTACGTATCATACTCTAATGGGCTTCAGAAATTACATTTCATCTTGATCTCTTTCATATCAGGTAATAGTAATAACCTAGAAATCTACAACCTAGAGATCTACAATGATAACTCAGAATCTATAACTTACAATGATGACCTAGAGATCTATTACCTAGAGATTTACACAACTCAGCCTACAATACAACTCAAGAGTCCTGCAACTCAAGAGTCTACAAACTCTTCATCTGCTTCTCTCTCTTTCTCTCTCTCGTTTTTGTCATTCCCTAATGCTGTGTTGTGTTTAGTTGGGAGATTTGGGAAGAGATTTGGAAAGAGAAAGAGAAAAGGTAGGTGAAATGTGAATAAAATATCCTTACATTTCACATAATTTCACATACCTTTTTCAATTCTCTTTCCAAATCCATTCTCAAATCTCCCAACCAAAAACAACGCAAGTCATTTATCTCTTCCTGTCCTCTCTCTCTCTCTCTCTCTCTCTCTCTCTCTCAATTTGCAAAAGATATCTCCCTCTCAATTTACAAATGGCCATAGATGATTGACGTCACTGCTGCTCCTATTCTATCTTGGCTTTGCCATCCCTGCCGCTACCTTCACATTCTCCACTGCCGCAGCTTAGCCGAATCCCCTTCAAAGAGAAACCCTAGATCCTTCGGCTCTCTACTTTGCCAATCATCGTGATTTGTTTCGCTGCCATAGCCAATATCAAAGTTCCTCTTTTTCTCACTACTCTACTTTGACTATAAATTATTTTCAATTGAATCACGAATGAATTTTTTAATTTTATTTTTTTGTTACAATTTTTTGTTCTTTAAACATGTTGAAATGTTATTTTTATCCAAATATACTAAAGGGGTTAGGGACAACGATGAGTGGTCAGTTTCGACTATTGACTGAAACTTTTGAACTCGTTCCATTCGGTTTCAAACATGTAAAGGGTCGAAAGCAGGTAGTTCATTTTCCAACCCGATATGGGCAGGTCGGGTGGCGGATATACAGCAAAATTGATCCAATCCAACCCGTGAACATCCCTATTAAGAAGTATTGACACTTCTAAGAAGGTAGCATGTCCATGTTGGACACTGACACTCATGGACGCTTCTGGACAC
This sequence comes from Camellia sinensis, assembly GCF_055761805.1. Lineage (NCBI taxonomy): Eukaryota > Viridiplantae > Streptophyta > Magnoliopsida > Ericales > Theaceae > Camellia > Camellia sinensis. The sequence goes on along the minus strand of NC_138968.1, from coordinate 126,659,428 downwards.
TCTCTGTACACTTGCGTGTCAGTTTCTTATTATTGTAGCTTGTGAAATTCCCTTACCAAATGAAATTCTTTACTTATTTTGGCCTTAAAATCAACATAAAGATTTTGATGAGTTTATTAGAGGATGTGAGTAGGTGGGTCCTCCTTTATTTAATGCAAGATTCACGTGGTCTAATCTTAGGGAAAGTCGAGTATGTTGTAGATTGGATAGATTCTTATTCTTTTTGGGTTGGGAGGGGGTTTTCCCCAATGTGAGACAAGAGACGTTTCCAAGATTGGTGTCCGATCATTGTCCCATTATGATGGAGAGTTGCCCTTTTAAGTGGGACCCGACCCCATTTAGGTTTGAAAATGTGTGGTTGGAACATCATTTGTTCAAGGAGAACTTTGCGGGATGGTGAAATAGTGCTAAATGTCATGGGTGGGAGGGTTTTAGATTCATGAGAAAGCTGAAGGTTATTAAAGAGCACGTGAAGATTTGGAATAGGGAGGTGTTTGGGAATTTGGAATCATCAAAATTTCAAGTTATGAGTAGAATTGCGGAGATAGATTCTTTGGAAATGCAGGGAAATGAGGTTGAGGAATTGAGGAGTGAGAAGAGGGAGTTAGGTGTGAAGTTAGAAGAGTTGACTCTTAGAGAGCAGATTTTTTGGGCACAAAAAGCAAAGGTGAGGTGGCTAAAGGAGGGGGATGTTAGTTCAAAATTCTTTCATAGGATTGCGGATGGGAAAAGGAAGAAAAAGTTTATTAAGAGGTTGGAAGTAAGGCGAGGGATAGTGGTAGACTCAGAGGAGCAAATAGTCCAAGGGATTTTTGAGTTTTATTCAAATTTATTTTCGAAGGATGGGTTAGTCAGGCCTGGGATAGAGGGGCTTGAGTGGAAGCCTATCGTTCAGGAAAGTGCGACTTGGTTAGAAAGACCTTTTGAGGAATTGGAAATTAGGGATTCAGTTTTTGAGTGTGAGAGGGACAAAGGCTCCAGGACCGGATGGGTTCTCCATGGCTGTTTTCTAAGATTGTTAGGAGGTGGTGAAGAGGGATTTGGCGAGAGTTTTTATGGAATTTTATAAGACAGGGGTGGTTAATTTATGTGCAAATGCCACATTTATCTGTTTGATTCCTAAAAGGGATGGAGCCATCAGAATTGAAGATTTTAGACCAATTAGTTTGGTGACATCACTCTACAAGATTCTAGGGAATGTTTTGTCAAAAAGGTTGAGGGCCTCTTTAGGGGATACAATTTCTCCGACTCAGGGGGCTTTTGTGAAAGGCAGACAGATTCTAGATGTGGTTCTGGTGGTTAATGAGGTGGTCGAGGAGTGTAGGAAGGTAGGAAATAGAGGTCTTGTGTTTAAGGCAGATTTTGAGAAAGCATACAATCATATAGATTGGAATTTTTTGGATTTTGTGATGGATAGAAAAGGATATGGGGAGAGATAGAGGTCCTGGATTAGGGGATGTTTGGCGTCTTGCAATATGTCGGTAATATTCAGTGGTAAACCTAGGCAGAGTTTTGAGGCATCCCGAGGGGACAGGGCGATCCCTTATCTCCTTTTCTATTCATCATGGTAGCAGATGTGTTAGGAGGATGGTGGATAGGGCTAAAGAGGTAGGTCTATTTGAAGGCGTACAAGTTGGGAGAGATAAGGTTAGTGTGAAACATTTGCAATTTGCAGATGACACTGTTTTCTTCTCTGAGGGGGACGAGAGCCAAATGGTTAATCTCTATTCGGTGGTAAGGCTTTTCGGGGTACTCTCTGGTCTTAGGGTAAATTTAGAAAAGAGTAGGGTAGCGGGTATTAATGTGGATTCAAGTTTGATTCAGAGAGTAGCTGAGTTACTTGGGTGTGGTATAGAGACATTTCCGATGAAGTATTTGGGGCTCCTGCTGGGAGGTAATCGAAGGGGTGAGGTGTTTTGGAATCCGGTCGTGGAAAAGATGGGGAAGAGGTTAGAAAGGTGGAGTAGGGCTTTACTATCTCGGGGAGGCAAGTACATGTTGGTTAAGACAGTACTAAATGGAATTCCAATTTATTTCATGTCTATGTTTAAGATTCCAATCAAGGTAGCAAAATTTGTAGAAAAGTTATTAAGGGATTTCTTTTGGGAAAGGAAAGATGAAGGTCAGAAGGATCATTTGGTGAAGTGGGAAACGGTGTCCTTATCTAAGGAAAAGGGGGGTTCGGCCATTGGTAATATATTAGCTAGAAACACGGCTCTGCTGGGCAAGTGGTTATGGAGATTTCCCGCTGAGTGTGATTCATTATGGCATGCAGTTATTAAAAGTAAATATGGGATTCAGGTTAATGGTAGGGACTCTCAGGTGGTCACGAGAGGAACCAGGCGTGCTCCTTGGAAGTCCATTTTTCAGATTGATCCCGTTTGGTCCCAATTCATTTATGTGAGGGTGGGTAATGGGGAAAAGGTCAAATTCTGGAAGGATGTTTGGGCGGGTTCCTCGTCCTTGGCGGAATTCTATCCACTCTTGTATAGTGTTTCTCAGTCTCATTATGTTTCTGTTGCGTCTGTGGCGGATTCTTTAGTGGCTCTTTTTTCTTGGAATTTTAATTTCTGCCGGAATCTTCATGATAGGGAAGTTCCGGAATTGGTATCTCTTTTGTCAAGGCTTGAAAATGTTTTTTTGTTTCCAATATTGGAGGATAGGTTGTTTTGGAATATCCATTCATCGGGTTCTTTTACTTGTAAATCCTTTCTTGATAAAATTATTGATTCTTCTCGTGTACCTTAGTTTCTGTTTCATAAAAAGATTTGGAAGGCATGTGCTCCTCTTAAGGTGAAAGTGTTCACGTGGATCTTGGTTCATAAGGGCACTTTGACAAATGATTCATTGCAAAGGAGGAGACCCTTGCGATATCTTAATCCTTAATGGTGCATTATGTGTTGTAAGAGTGGAGAGTCTCTGGATCATCCCTTTTTGCACTGCTCGGTGACTAGGCAATTGTGGCATATGGTGTTTGGTTTGGATAGTGTGATGTGGGTGGCCCCAAAAGGATGTGCTCAAATGATATTATTTGATTTTCAAATTTTTGGAAGGTTGAAGAGGGCTAAGGTGCTTTGGAGTGGTGTCGTTTTGCAATCTTCTGGGTCATTTGGTTGGAAAGAAATGTGCGTGTTTTCGAAGGAATTGCCCGGGATATAGACTATTTATGGGATAGGGTGAGATATTTGACGTCTTTTTGGGCTTCAGTGAGGTCAATATTCCGAGGGGCTCCGCTTTTTTTGATTGCTACAGACTGGGTGTCAGTTTGTACTGTGTAGTTTTAGTTTATGTATCTTTTTGTATCTTCTTTTGTTAAGTTTTGGTTTTATTTTCCATCTTCCTTGTAGAGGATGCCTTATCCTCTTTTTTCTTGGCCTTGTGCCTTAATATATCTTTGTTTGTTACTGATCATAAAAAATAAAAAATAAAAAAATATTGAAATTATGATAGATAGGGTCATAAGAAGCATGGACACCCCTATTAAGAAGCATGGACACCTTACTGCTTGAAAACAATTCACATGTCTAGTTTTTGATTCCCGTTACACATTCTGTAGTCTGAGATACAAGTTATGCAGGAATGGGGTTCTGACATGGTCAAAGAAAACACTCTCAACTCAGCCACAGTGAAGTACACGGATTTCTTGTTAGCAACAGCCTCGGGGAAGATTGAAGGAGTAAAAGGCCCTGGAAAACTTGCAACTCCTTTTGAGAAAACAAAACTTGCAGCTTACACTTTAGGTGCCATGACTCCTTGCATGAGGCTTTATGCCTTTATAGGGAAGGAGGTTCAGGCACTTCTTGATTCCAATGAAAGCAGTCATCTCTACAAGACGTGGATTGACAATTATTCCTCTGAAAGTTTCCAGGTTTGTTCTGTTATTGAGCACTGAACATTTTTTTTTTCTTTTTTGGTTGTCAAGCTGATGCATTTTATTGATTACAGTTTCAGTGGAAAACATTGTGGTTCACAATTCGATACGAGTTTCAACTAAAACAATTCGATTCATGTTGTTGAATCTTAAATTGAATGAATTGTGCGATTCAAACGCGATTCATTATGATTCATTTCAATTCATTACGATTTGCTTTTGCTACAATTCAGTTCTGTTTGCAGAATGTATGAAAAATCGTTTTTGCAAAATAAAACAAAAAGAGATCAATTAAATAAATTAATATATGTGGTTTTATATGTATATATATACACATATTCAATTTAGTTACATTGATATTTATTTCATTTTGAATAGTGTGTATTTTTATATGTATATGTACATATATATAATTATATATTATGATAAATAAAATGAATCTTACAATTAACAATTCGATACAATTCATAATTCACTATTTTAGAAAAAAGATACACGATTTGGTAACCATGGTGGAAAATACATTACAATGGCCTTTTTTAACTCCAACGGCTCAATTATCTTATTCTTTGAATTTAGGATTCAGCGCTGCAAACCGAGGACTTGTTGGACAAATTAAGTGTCTCTTTGACAGGAGAAGAGATTGACATCATTGAGAAGCTTTATCATCAAGCTATGAGACTCGAAATAGAGTTCTTCTGTGCTCAGCCACTTGTTCAACAAACTGTTGTTCCCTTGTCAAAAGTGCACAACCCTGCTGAACATCGTTTTATGATATTTTCTGATTTTGATTTGACATGCACTGTTGTTGATTCGTCTGCAATTTTGGCAGAGATTGCAATAGTAACAGCACCAAAATCTGATGAGAGTCAACCTGAAAATCAAATTGCTCGGATGTCATCAGTTGACTTGAGAAACACATGGGGAGTTCTTTCTAGTCAGTATACAGAAGAGTACGAACAATGCATTGAGAGCATTTTGCTCACTGACAAAGGTACAGTACTGGTGTGTAACTTTGAACAATAAAGTTTGAAGACGTTACTAGAAAGTCAATGATTAGGCTAACGAGATGGATATGCTCAGGAATTTGTGATATTTATGTTGTCTTTGCAGTTGAGAAATTTGACTATGAAGGATTGCATAAAGCACTTGAGCAACTCTCTGATTTTGAGAAAAGGGCAAATTCTAGAGTGATTGAATCTGGAGTCCTCAAGGGTCTGAATCTTGAAGACATAAAACGAGCTGGAGAGCGTCTTATTCTCCAAGATGGTTGTACAGGTTTCTTCCAGAGCATCATAAACAATGAAAATCTGAATGCAAATGTCCATGTACTTTCATATTGTTGGTGTGGTGATCTCATTAGGTCAGCGTTTTCATCAGGTTTGTTCCATATTAATTGAACTGTAAATTATGCACTTCAAATCTGTATGTTTGGCTACTAAATTAGTTGTCAGTTTACTTGCTTTATACCCTGCTCAATTCACTTGTAGTTGTTGAAACTTATTCCTTCTGCTTACAATGGAGTCTGCTAACAGTTTTAACTTTGCTAGTGTTGATATTCAACAGTTTGACTTTACTAGTGCTGATACTCAACGTTGTGATGAATGATATGCATCTTTTCTCTTCTTTCAAGCACAATTTTCCATAAATTGGAATTTTGTGTAACCAAATTAGTTTTGTTTGTCTCTATTTTGCTGTCTGTCACCTTGAAGTATAAAACTACCATGTATAGTGATTTAGTAAACATTTGTATGTGGTATTTTTTTGGTTTTTTATATGAACAGTATTGTAACCTCCTTTTATGCACAGTAGAACAATTCATGTTGACCAAGATTAGAGGGCACTAGCATTTGGTCCTTTTTCCTTTGATAAATTATCTTCTAAGAATTCAAGCAGCCACTAGAGGAGAGTGATTGTGTCAATGTATTGGAGACGGACTTGTTAGATGCACACAAACTAGTGACCATCATAAAAATTTATGAAGTATAAATTGGTTTTAAATATGGGTATATTTGTGTATATATATATATATATATATATATAGAGAGAGAGAGAGAGAGAGAGAGAATTTTATGTGTGCTAATCATACATCATAGAGATTTTACTATTGTAAATTATCATCATTATCACTGCTGCCACTATCGGCATTACTACTATGATCACTTCATGTCTATGCTATCCTACACATCATGGTTATCACTGTTGCCACTGCCACAATTACCACCATGCTCATCTTATTCTTCTTGTTTTATCCATCGTCAATAATTACCATGGCCATTCTTATTGCCTTTGTCACCATCATCTTCTTGTTCTTATTGTTGCCCCCAAACATACTCTTTTTCGCTCCCCTTTCTTTTCTCAACCCCATGGTTCAAAAACATGGAAGGTTTTTGTAAATTTCCTTCTTGTTGGTTTATATATATATATATATTTACTTTATTAATTTTAGTCTTGGACATTGTACCTTGTCTATGTGAACTATTGCAATATGATGTGTTGCCTCATTTTGCTTTTCTTTATTTCCTTTTTTAGTTTTTTCTGTGGGTTTAACAATTACACTCTTTTAATTTAAATTTGTACTATTATTCAAAGTTTACATGACTTCACTGATTGATTATTTTATGCATATCCATGCACTATTTCATACATACATGCAAGAAGAATCTCTTTCCTTCTTTTTAAGTTTAGCTAAAATGGGTATGCTAATGTATGGATAAATTGAGAAAGGGAAATTTTAGGGATTAATGAATTCAACAGATTGTAAAATAGCTTCTTTTGGAGATAAAATGAGGGACAATCTGTAATGATGATCAATAATTCAACTAGTAAGGAAGAGTGGCATTACCCACATTGAGGGTAATGTTTGGGGAGAAGAAAGATCCAAAATTTAATTTGGGTTAAGATATATGACAAAGATATGATAACATGTGGTTTAACTTGAGTTATGACCCTTGATAAAGCAAGTTGGCGAAGAAGGATTCTTGTAGCCGACCTCAAATAGTTGGGACCAGGTGTTTTTGGGTAGAGTTGAATTGATAATAAAAAAAGTAAAAGTTATGAACAAAATGTGGTTTTTCAACGGTCTTATGTTGATTTATGGACTATATTCATTTGCTAAAAAGTGAATAGTACAAACACGTGTTCGCAATCATATGATGAAATCTCTTGCAGTGGGCCTTGTGTATGTGTAGAAACTGGAAACTCGTGCTTATGTAAGCGTGGATGATGGAGTTCAGGGGTGGCTGGAACAAGATGATTTGGAAAGATTATAGGTGCTTAGTTGGCAAGGGTTTACCAAAGGTGGAGGAGGAGAGTTGAGACACTCATTGAAGAGAGAGGGTGGAAATAGAGATCTTCTAAGCCAAAGAGAGCTATGTGGGGATGTATTGATGATGGCTTGATGATTGCTTGGGGGAGACCCTTGTATAGAGGAGGTTGGAGAATGTGGCTCTCCTCTCTAGTTCAACAATGCGGAGGAATCTCCTCGACAATAATCTTAGGTGTAAAAATTTATGTATTATTGATTGATGTTTATTGATTTATTACAATGATTCATGATTCCTATATATAGAAGAGGGTGAGTGTGTAGTAGGTAAGGAGTAGGTGAAGTGGAGGTGGTAGTGGTGTAGTGGGTTAGGTTTAGTGGAGTAGGTGAGGTGGTAGTGGTGTAGTGGGTTAGGTTTAGTGGAGTAGGTTTAAGTGGGTGAAGTAGGTGATAGGTTTTAACAGCCCCCCACAAACTCAAGGGGGATAGGAACTAACCAACTTGAGTTTGGAGAGAGTTACAAAACAAGAAAATCCATAAAAATAAAAGAGAATAGGTGACACTGTATGGTCGTGTCAGACCATTGGTGAAGACACTGGATGGTGGTGTCATAACGTTGTAGAGGACACGGTATGGGGGTGTCATAACGTTGTAGAGGACACTGTATGGGGGTGTCATAACGTTGTAGAGGACACTGTATGGTGGTGTCAGACCGATGTAGAAGACAGTTTATGGGGTCATGTCGGACCGTTGTAGCAGACAATGTTGTGACAGTTGTTGTGACAGTTTACAGAGTCTTGCTGGACCCTTGTAGAAACTAACCGGAATCAATGTCGGGACAGTTTACAGAGTCTTGTCGGACCCATAAAGGAGCTAACCGGAATCAATGTCGGGACAGTTTACAGAGTCTTGTCGGACCCATAAAGGAGCTAACCGGAATTAATGTCGGGACAGTTTACAGAGTCTTGTCGGACCCATAAAGGAGCTAACCGGAATCAATGTCGAGACAGTTTACAGAGTCTTGTCGGACCCATGAAGGAGCTAACCGGAATCAATGTCGGGATAGTTTACAGAGTCTTGTCGGACCCCTAAAAAGTCGCACCCTCAAAAGGTGTGCCCAATCTTTCAAAAGGCGTGCCCAATCCATAAAAAGACGTGCCATCAAAATGCGTGCCCAATCCATAAAAAGACGTGCCATCAAAAGTTGCGCCCTCAAAAGGCGCGCCCACTTCATCAAAAGTCGTGCCCGACAGAAAGCGTCGAGCCATCAAAAGGTGAGCCGGAGACGCGGCGAGGCACGTGAGCGACAGAGTGGCGTGTCGGCCGCGTCGTCAGTGTCGATATAAACCAATGCGGAGGCTGTGCTTGAGGCAGAAGCGAAGACAAAAAAACCTGGGAAAAAACTTCTGAAAAACTCTTCATTTTCTGAGAGAGATATTCGTTTTTCTGAGAGATTGCCTCTAAGAGCTGCAAATCTTGAAACACTCCCCTTCCGAACATTATCAGTCTGAAATTGCTATTTCGCTGAAACACTCAGCAACCCAAAAAGCATGGCCTCTTCTTCCCGTTCAGCTACCCAGAATATGGTCTCTTCATCCCGTGGTCTACTCACTCTCTTTCCCGACCTCAACGAGTCAACAAGAGAGATAACTGGTGAGGAGGCCCGTGAACCTCAACCAAACACCTCTGGTTTTGCTCCGTTGAACTTTCCGATGCGGTCGGTGGAGCAAAGAATGGCAGTGCAGTCGGATGTGGAGGCCAATCAGTATACATTGAAGTCATGTGTGGAAACCATGACTGCGGTTACAAATTTGTCGAACCGGCTGCAGAGTAGGACAAATGAGGTGCAGCAGTTAAACGCCCAACTGGCTCTGCTCCAACGCATGTATAAGGATGCGCGAGCAGAGTTAAGTGTGCTAAAGGCGGAAAATAAGGAGCTGAAGCGGAAGGCCACCGTGATGTTCCAATTTGGAGGTCCACCGTATGCTGTAGTGGAGGAGCAGGAAGGAGGCAACTTGCTTGGTGGTCTAGGAAGCACGGAGGCAACACCGGCAAGGACCACCCAGGACGGAGGCAAGAAGAAAAGACCGGCGGCTGAGTAGAGAAGAAAAATCCCACTGTGGGTGTGGTAGTTTTGTTTTTGTTTTTGTTTTTTTGTTTTTTTTTGATGTAAAAGTGTGATCGGGGTTGATCCCCTGATATGAATAAAATGACAAGGTTGTGGAATGTTGTTGGTGTTATTTTGTGGTGTTGTTTTGTTTAATAAGAAAAATAAAATAAAAGAAAATAATGGATAAAGAAAATAGAGAAAAATATTTGTGGATGGGTGATAAGAAAAACAGCAGTGTGATTTTTTTTATTTTTATTTTTTTGGTGGAATATAAAATAAATAATAATAAGAGAATGGAAAACGGGTGATGCTTACTAACAAGGGATAGGGAAAATATATTATAATAAAATATATATATATATATTAAAATAAAAGAAAATGGTGAAAGAATGTGGATGAAATAAATTAAGAGAAAGGAGAGATATGATTAAAGTGGGTTTGAAAGTGGGAAAAGATGAGAGAGAGGGAGATATGTCCAAGAAGCTTGTGCTTTTGATAGTTACACATTACCCAAGCTGTATGTGAAGATGCATGTTACTGTCTTACACTTCTGCAGGCTTGGTATTCTTTGTGGGGCACTTGCAACACGTGACATTGAAAATTGTATTCGAAAATGATGACATCTCCAACATGAAACGTCTTGGAAGCAGCCCAGGCCTTGTAATCAATATTCCCAATGATGGTTCAACCAGCGGAGTCCCCAACCTTGTACACTGCTGCCATTGAAACCTTCAAGCCAGCAAACATGGCTACCAACAACAGAGCCACAGCTCTACACCCCACACCCAAATCCATGGCTAAGAGAGAGAGAGCAAATCGGGAAAAAAAACAGCAGTGACGAGCAGAAAAGCAGCGCCAGAAACGCCAACGACGACGACGACGAGTAAGAGTACAACCACGGATATGTGAGAGGCGAGGTGAACGGCGATAGAGGCTAGACGATGATGCGGGTGCCGCCGCCGACATAGCGGAGGAGGGGTGTAAGAAAATGTTGAAGAAGTCAAGGTATGTGTAGAAAATAAGCGGAATAGGTTGAGGTCCGGCGGGCGGCCAAGGCGAGGTTGCCGCCCGCCGGTGAAGCGAAAAATACTAAGGTCTTAACCTTGCTCTGATACCATGTAAAAATTTATGTATTATTGATTGATGTTTATTGATTTATTACAATGATTCATGATTCCTATATATAGAAGAGGGTGAGTGTGTAGTAGGTAAGGAGTAGGTGAAGTGGAGGTGGTAGTGGTGTAGTGGGTTAGGTTTAGTGGAGTAGGTGAGGTGGTAGTGGTGTAGTGGGTTAGGTTTAGTGGAGTAGGTTTAAGTGGGTGAAGTAGGTGATAGGTTTTAACATTAGGATAGGTCAACTAGCTTCTGTCTTGACCATATCAAAGTGATCATCAGATCCTGACACTGTCGCGCCATGGTACAATGTCAGGCATGCGAGATATACGCATCGTAGGTGTAGGTGCCGTGCAGACATCATGTGTCTTGTGGAAACATCTCTCATCTAACTCTAAGACTGATCAGGTGTCTCCAAGCAGGAACTTCGACCATCCCGCAACTCCAGCCTCCAACCCACAAGTCCTTTAATTATCTTCAGTATCCTAGGTCGCGCTCCCAACCTAGGTTGTTCCGGAGCTAACTGTAAAATGGAGACCATGGATAGTTTGTGAGCTAAGTGTAAGTTGGAGATTTACGGATTGCATTTGACAGATCTTATTTGTAGATCAGTGTTGGAGTGAAATTGTCGAGGTATCGTAAGAGGTGCGTTAGCACATTTAGTGCCTAGACTCAGCAGGATATCAGCTCATGTGTCACGAGGAAGCCATATGGCACCAACTCACTTGCAAGAGAGTGACGTGGAGATGATGTGGTGGTGCCATGTAATGGACATGGACAGATGCATCTGCAGTAACCTGTGTCTTGAAAGCACGGCCTAAAGATAGGAGTTCCTATCTCTGTTGCCTATCCAAGAAAAAGTTTTCAGCCCCTACTATGTTCACCTATATCTTTGAGGTCAAAATAAAACTGATTAGTTAAAAAAAAATCGTATTATTAGGGTTTTTGTTTGCATAAGAGAACATGTGGCAGCTTGAGAAATCACCATAATACGCTACTTTTGTTGATTATCACCACATTATTTTTCAATTTCTTATATGTAAATGTCAGATCCCAGTGCATCGATGGTTGGGCTGACACTTCATGTGAATAACACCAGAGATTAAGGTCTGCATATGGTTTGCCCTTCTCAGCATTGTGAACTGATGGTACCGCAATTAAGTAATGTGCATTTTTCTTTGTGCGACATGTGGGTGGCATGCATTTTACTAGGGTTGTTTGATACTTCGTATTCTGAATGATTTGCTATTTCATATTCTATAATGGGGACATCAATTCTTAATTCTTCTTGTTTATGTAGTTCACTCTGTTGCTGGGTAGGTTTTTTATTTTTATTTTTAAATAGTGATATGATAACCTTCAATGTTTAATTCTTCCAGCTGATTTTCACCAAATGTTTAATTTTCCTTTCTTGTTTATTGGTTTCTTTATGGGAAGTAGTTTGTACAAGATGGGGTTTGTTTAGTTGCATATTGTTGTGATGTCATATCTGAACTTTAGATTTTGAGGGTCAATTTTTCTGTATATATGAGTGCTATTTTTGTGATTTTACATCATAAGGTGATCAATTCTCTTCTGGTTTGCTGTTGGACAGGGGGTTTGGATGTTCTGAATGTACATGCGAATGAGTTTGTCTATGAAAACTCCATATCTACGGGTAAAATTGTTAAAAAGGTTGAGTCACCAATCGATAAGCTTCTAGCTTTCAGTGATATCCTAAAGAACAGCAGCAGTGACAGAAAGGGCTTGACTGTTTATATTGGAGACTCAGTGGGTGACTTGCTTTGTCTGCTTGAAGCAGATGTCGGAATTTTACTTGGATCGAGTTCAAGCCTAAGGAGGGTGGGCAGTCATTTTGGTGTTTCTTTTGTTCCATTGTTCCCTGGCTTGGTTAATAAGCAGAAAGAATGTGTTGAAGGAAACTCTTCTAGTTGGAAGGGGCTATCTGGCATTCTTTATACGGTCTCTAGTTGGGCTGAAATATATGCTTTATTTTTGGGGCCGTAGAATCTTTTTCTTTTGTTCATGAGTCCATCATGTGAAGTTAGGACAAATGAAGGAATCTTTACATATAATAGAACACAGATATATACAAGTTGGTGGCTAATTTCATTACGGGCCACAGATTTAAGTGTTTTATTCCCTTTTTGTCTTTCTACAAGAACTTCTGTTCAGAGATGTAAATGTCTATCTTTTGGCTGGTTGTGTTAAACGGGGTATTTGCAATCTCTCTCTCTCTCCATTTGCTGTTTTATTTCCTCTTTAAAAAAATACTGACTTCTTTCAATTGAAATTTTGTCAGGTGTTGAGAGGTTTCATGCGGTAATCATCCCATAATGGAGGGTGTTCTATAATAATTCCAGATTAAGTTTGATACTTGTACTTTCACAGGTTGTTGCTGTTAGTTGTTTTGTGGAATGGCAATTTAGTGAAGACTATGGATTTTATTGAAGACTATGGATTTTATGTAATATTGGTTCTGAAAAGCCAGTTCTTGATCTTTCAATTCTCTGCTTCTCTGTATAGTATGGTGTAACTTTACCATGGAATAATAGTTTTATAGTCAAATATATCCTAATTTTGATGGCATTTTCAGAGAGGATTATCCTTGTTCAGCATAAAGAAGTTTATAATATTGTTCTTTCCCATTGCATTTATCATGCAATTATTTGATAGACTGCAAACAATTCCCTTGCCATGTCTTTGTAATTGAGCATGAACCAAGTGAGAGAGAAATGACAACTTCAAGACCTCTAGGTTATGTTGGTATTCATTCTCCATATTTTGTATGTCTTTTATTAGAAGAGTGACTTGTGATCTGATATTTATTTTTCATCCTTGATTCATTTTGTGTAGCAAACTGTCTTTTAAATGTAGAGATTTTGTATGCCTACTGTTGAGGAAAGTTTCTGGACTCACCTGGTGCAAGTTACTCATGGTGCAAGTTACTCAGCTTGTTATATTAGACATGTAATTCTCTTCTCTTGAATAAATTTACATACACAATATGGGGTTGTGACAAAGTGTAACGCAACGGTTGGTTTAGTTTTTAATCTAATATTTGGATTTAAAAAATCAAAAAATATGTTTGGTTAATAAAATTTTAAAATTATTCTCTCCCTCCCCCCTTTTTTTTTAATATTATTAATAAATCAATTAATCACTTTTTTTTCCTCTTATTTTCTCACATTTTACGTAGCAATTAATCAAATTTTCTCTTACACATTTATTTAACTAAAAATAAATAAATAAATAAAATTATCTCAAAATTCTTTTAGACTTGTCTTTCAAAATATAATTTAAAATTCTTTTTAAAAACTAAATTAAATCAAGCACAGCTTAAGTTTTTGTCGGGTACGAAAATGGGATATGCTAATGGCCTATGGGGTTATCAATCTAGGATGAGTTTCTCTCAATATCTCATCTTTCTATAATTCTTCATACTCTTCTTATAGATTTCAATTTGAACTCACATTGATGATTTGAGCTATCTATCTTGTAGGTCTCACAATAAACGTTATTTATGCAAAAAAATCAATTTTATTAGAAAATTATAAATACAAAAATTAATTTTATAAAATGAATGGTAAATATAATTAAATTTAAACTATTTATTTTATAAAATGAAAAATGCTTCGGACCCTCACTGGGGGTCGACCCCCAGTGAGGTGGCGCATTATGATTGGGCAAAAAAAAAATTGTTTTATTTATTTTATTTTATTTTTTTTTGAGTTTCAGCCAGTGGGGGCTCGCCACCTCACTGGGGGTGCGACCCCCACTGGGGGTATGCAGCAAGACTTTTTGTAAAATAAAATATAATTTGTTCTCCTGTTTGTAGTGTCAGATGAAACTAATTTTTTATATGAATGATCTTTATTGCGGGGTTTCGAGATAAATGATTTAAGGCTTGGTTTGGCATAATAAAAAAAAGTCAAAAAAATACTATCTTATTTAAGTCACATTACCTCTCTACCACATCACTTCAAACTCAACCCATATCCAACCCATATTTCATAAAAAGTAAAAAAATACACTTATTTAGTTTATCTCAAACAACCCGTAAATCATCGATACGGAGCGGGATTGAAACTTACGAGAAGAACATGAAAAGACATGAAGAGATGCCTACAGCTCTCACTTTACAAATGGGTTCCCTTACCGTACCGTAACAAATGCATGATTCAATCTCTCGTTTCTCAGGTTTATAGCCTAACAACTAAAGCTTGCACAGGGTAGTTCCCTTACCTGTGTCCTGTGTTACATGGACTCGGCACTTTGGGGTGAAGTACCCATGTCGACACAACACGACACGGGTGCGGGTGTGGGATCTATGTCGGATTCACGTGTTCTCTCTCAGACACAGCTCTTTACAGACAGCAAAAGAGATGAAAGAGGGAGAGAAAGAGAGAACCTGGCCACCTGTCGAAATGGCGAAGACATCGGTCGCTACTTCAACTGCTTCAACATGCTCGATACTCGATCTCGATCTCCTGCTCTGTCTTCTCTCTCGTCTCTCGTCTCTCGATCTGTCGATCTCTCATCCTCTCCTCTCGTCTCTCGATCTCGATCTCCCTTCTCTCTCTCTCGGTCGCCGACTTCTTTCTTCTCTTCTCTGTTCTTTCTTCTCTTCTTTGTTCTCTCGATCTCCCTCTATTAGTATATAATATTAGTAGATAATAATATAATAATAATAATATATTTATTAGTATATAATATTAGTAGATAATATAAATCTCATAATATAATAGTATAATATATAATATTATTCTTTTTTTTTATTCAAATATAATATTATTCATCCATTATTCATATTACATTTATATTAACATATAGTATAAATTACATTAATATAATAATATATAATATTATTCATCCAAAAAAATTATATAATGCAATATATCATAAATAATATAATTTTTATCTCTAAAATAAAAATAACTTATTTTATCATATATAATATAATTTATTTTATATCTAAAATAATTTTTATTTGTTATTTATATAATATAACTCATCTTCATACAATAAATATATATTTTTTAAAACAAACTATTTAACGTATCTCCGTACCCGTATCCAAATTTAGATACATATTCACGTATCCTTAATTTTTAATTTTGAAGTATCCGACCCTTAGATATGCCGTGTAACTTAGCCTGTGTCTGAGGTTGAGCTATGTGATTCTCAATTTTTTTTTTAGTCTCCTTATTGATTGCTTTGAATGGCAAATTTTAACATCCAAGTTGTGCTGGACCTCAATAAGCTCACAGATAATGCTGATTTGCGCGTGGTTTAGTTTTTACTTAAATGCAGCTTTGATTGAAAATTTTTGTAGCAGTTATGCATCTATAGGTGAAGAATGCACTTTTTATGGTGTTTTGAAAAATTGGTAAAAAATTGACTTTTTAACTTTTTTAATTTTCTGGTGGTTTTTTTGTACAAAAAAAACTGACTTTTTTGTGATTTTTTTGAGTAAAAAAATCAAAAAACCAAAAAACTAAGTTCCCAAATTGACACTCTCAGTAACAAATGATTTCATGATAGAGGGAGTAATATGATTGATATGAATGGATGGATGGCAATTAATTGTTAATGAAGGATTATTCACCACTTGTAGAGGTTGTCAAGTTTTGGTAGCTAGTCAGATCAACTAAACAAATCTTAATTTACCCCTGTGATTGTTTAATTTGCTTTTAAACTTTCACCAAAATTTAAGACTTTTTGTGTCTTGTGTCAATGTTTGTGTTAAATGAATGTTTTCGTTCTAACCATTCCAAAACTTTGTTCGAGAGTTATAAATTTTATCAAATCTCTTATTATATAACAGACGGTATGATTATTGGTACGTTTATTAAAGTTTCTAACATTAATTGTTAATTTTTTTCTTAAATATATGTGTGTGTTAGGTTAGGTGTAAAAAAAATATTGTTTGGTGAAAACCATTATATAGTGGGGACCTCTGTCTATGTCTTGCTTATAATTCACAAAAATAAACCAATATGATTATTGCATAATATGACTACTGTTAATTTCCCTAAACATAATTAGCTGTGGAAGTTTTCTAATTGTAATTGATTCTCCTTTTGTCTCATCAGATCAGATGTGCACAAGCCCCATTATGTGCTTTGATCAGGGGCACTTTTGTATATATATAAAGTCTATAATGTGTCATCAATTTTACATGAATTTGGGACTACCTAGCAATTATAAGTTGGGACCCAAGCTCTTGTCTTAGTGGTCATGAGTGGGTATTTAGGTATTAATGAGATGAGGTTCCACAATAAAGTGGTTTTGGCCTGGTATAGTTGTTCAACTGTATTAATCTATTAAGAACTTATCATGTGAAATTAAAAATAAGTAGAATCATAGAACATTTTACGAATAAAAATTTACTTATTTGATTGTTATAATTATGAAAAATAATTTTTATATAAAATCAGTTTTTCAAAGATAAATTTGATATTGCAAAGTATCTTGATATGTTTTTTTTTTTTTAAAAAAAAATTTGATAATAATAATAATAACTGATTTTATTATATTTGTCTTTAAAAAAAAATTGATAATTTAGTTTCAAAATTATACAATCACAATCATGTGATTACGATAATTAGATCAATTTATTTTTTCAAGAATAAACGCATGATATTTTTCGTCCATAAATAAGTTCTGTATTATTTTATATTTCAAAAATGCCCTATTTTAGTGATGAATTGCGAGTACTATGGAACAATTTATGCAAGTTCATGTCACCATTTTTCATTTAAAAATTTTATTTATATATATTTTGAAAGTTCATATAATTAAAGTTTGAGAGCGATTTTTCATTAGTCCGGAATCGGAATGGACAGTATTATTGGGTCACGATGGGCCTGACTCCAGCCCATCTCGATAATCCAAATCATTTAATGTGTAAAGCTCGTTAAGTATATCATCGTTATAAAAAATTGCGTTAATCAAATATTGATAACTATTTAATTAGATTACATTTGTTTCGACGACAGTTATGATTTTAAAAATAAATCACAAATACAAATGTAATTTTATCAAGTAATTATCGATATCCGATCAACTTAATTTCTTTACATAAATAATATACTCAACAAATTCTATACATTATCGATTTGAATTATGGAAGTTGATTTAGAGCCCCCATCAAAGCTTAACAGTACTATCTAATATATTTTTGAATTGGGAAGAAACTATTTCGCTAAAATTTAGCATAAATATATAAAAAATTCTGCATGCTTTTTGGATTTGGATGCGACTGATTAGAAATGTCATAGTGTTTAGTGACCAAAAGTAGAAAAACATGGACAAAGTGGAACCACCTAAAGTTAGTATTATCAATGGTGAAAAAGACCCAACAAATGAGAGACGTCGGTCTCAATTTTAAATTTAAATTTTTAAAAATTAAATTCTTTATTTTTTTATATTTTTTATATTTTTAGTAAATATTTTTAAATTTTTAAACAATTTTTTTACTTATTTAGATGTATCTAAATAGTAAAAATTCTTTGAAAAATATTTTAAAAAATTAATAAATACACAAAAATATGAAAAATGTACTGAATTTTTATTTATTTTTTTATAATTTTGGTATTTAGTGAATTTTTTTTTAAAATCACAAATATTGTACTTTTTAATTGTATTTATATCAGGTGTGTCAACAAATTAAAAAAAAAATTACTTAAAATATTTAAAAAAATTATTGAAAACAAAAAAAATATGAAAAATAAAAAAAGTAAATTTTTTTTAAAAGTGTTTTCTGAAAACTAAAACTAAACAAACTTATTTATTTAATTTCTTTTTTTTCTTTTTTGTAGGAACATTCGAATTTCAGTATTTCACTAATGTTGCATTTCGCTTTTCTGGAAAATAGAAAGCTTTCAGCCATTTTGATAGAAATAAACAAAAAAAATTTCTTATATTCATTCTTGTAGCCAAAATAAACAAAAAGAACATTTAAGTATATTTTATAAATAAATAAAAAGGATGTTGAAGTAAATTTGAGTTTTTCATCTTTGGTTTGGACCCAACAATTCTCATGGATTGCATATGGACACAATTTGGATTACGGCGATGATTCGTAACTAGAATTCGAGGCTCGAATTTGGCTCGAATTCGTCGGAGTCGGAGTCGGAGTCGGAGGAGGAGGGGGAGGGGGAGGAAGGGGGAGGGAGGGGAGGGGGCCATAAAAATGGCTGGAGGAGGAGTCGAGGCCGGAGGTGGGGCTGCGCGGAGCTGCGGCGTGCTGCGACGATCGGCAGCGTGCTGCGACGGGGACGGCGGGCGGAGGCGGCGGAGGCGACGAGCTCCTCGCGACGAAGACGGCGGGCGGAGGCGGGGGAGCTCCCTCTCTCCTCTTCCCCTCTGTTCCTGGTTTCAACGAAGAAGACGAAGAAGAAAAGAAGAAAAGGAAGAAAGAAAAGGAAGAAAAAGAAAGGGGAAAAAAAAATAAAAATGTAAAACGACGTCGTTTTACAGATTCGAGCCAAAATTCGAGCCAATTATTCGAGCTACTAGGAATTATCCTTTGGATTAACAATTTGAGTGGAATATGAATTCAACTTGGTGACTAAAAGATCACCTTTTTACTAGGTTTGATTTGATATTTAGCTTCTTCTTCTTCTTTTTTAATCTTTTAGTTTTGGCTTTTAATAATTAAAAACAAAAAATCAAAAAGAACATTGTTTTGCTAATTGCTAAAATAGTCAAAATATCAAAAAGTTATTATGTAAAAAATAATTATTTCTATTTTTTGGCACATCATTTCTTAAATAAAAAATAAAAAATTAATTCCTAACATAGCTAGTTAATAACAAATAAGGGGTTGGTTTAGTGGATAAGGCTTTCGAATCCCTCGCTCAAGGCATGGGTTCGAGTCTCTATAATCCCTTGTTGGGACTAAACATACTCTTTAATGCTTGAAACCTAGCCTATCTGTATATCCATTATTTGAATCAAAAAATAATAACAAACGACAAAAAAAAATGCTAATAACAACTAATTTACAGCGGTCTTCTCAAAACTTTCTCATTTTGATTTGAATAAATTTTATGACATTATCAAGAAAAATAATGGTGTAGTTGCATTCTTAAAATATATATGTAACATAACCCAATTCTCTTACATCATTTTCTTTACAAATATATATATATATATATATATATATTTAATTTATCTCTTCACATATAACATTACTTAATTAGCAATCTCAACCTTTTAGAAATAATATTTTTTTAATCACAATTCTTTTCTATTGCTCTCTATACCTAAATTAACTCACGGAGAATGTGGAGTACGATTGATAACTAAAAAATCATAAATTTGATCGCATCGAATCAAACTATAGTTGGATTAGCACTTAACATCTAGCTTAATGTATAATTTTAAGGAAAATCAATTAAACCATTCAATGAGATTCTTGACCTCCGTACATAATATTTTGTGATCCACTAAACTAAACCATTAGTGAAGTCTTTTTCTTTTCTTTTTTTTGGGTGTTCCACATTTGGATATGTACATTCAAATAATAAAATATATAATAAAAGACTTTCTTTTGTCAAAGCTCCACTCATTGATCCATTGTTTGGTTGGTTCATCTGACTAGTCTCTCCAGTAAATAATTTTTTCTGTTTTATTCTCCTCCCTCTCTCATTTTATTTATTTTTTATGACCAAAAACCTCTCCAAAAGTACAAGGGTCATCTGTACTCAATTTTATTTTATTTTATTTTGTCATTTTGTCTCAATATATTCTCAATCATCAGATCCAATCTCAAAATTTAAGTGACTTAAAGGATAAATAGTCTCTTTTTCTTATTCAAATTTTGAATTATACTTTTAAAAAATCTTAAGAGGAATCCTCTCTAGACGTATTCGTCTTCAGTTTGCAATCCTCTAGTGAGTAAGAGTTAATTAAAAAGAAAAGAAAAAAAAACAAATCGATACGATAATTGTAATCATATAATTTTATAATTTTTTTTTTAAATAAATAGATAACAAGTATGATTTTAAAAATAAACTATCTATTTCTTAAAAATAAATATGATAAAATTATGTTGCTACTATTATCAAATAATCTAATTTGGAAAAATTATGCAAATAGTCCCTATAGTTTATACGCTGTATCAATTTGGTCATTTTGTTTCAATTTGCTCGATTTTGCCCATTAATTTAATGGAATGTGTCATTTTACTCCAATAAATAATGGTTGTTAAGTTAATTTAACGGAAAGTCAAACAATGTGTTAATTTGGTCCCTGTATTTTTCATAATGTGTCAATTTGGTCCCTGTCAAAATCAAGAAAATTATAACAACAATGACCAAATTGACACATCGTGTAAAGTACAGGGACCAAATTGACACATTATTTGACCTTCTGTTAAATTTACTTAATAACCGTTATTTATTAGACTAAAATGACACAATCCATTAAATTAAGGAGCAAAATCGAGCAAATTAAAACTACAAAGACTAAATTGATACATCGTGTAAACTACAGGGACTATTTGCATATTTTACCCATCTAATTTTTTCGTAGATGATCTACACAAATCCTCCAAGGTGAAAATTTTAAATTATTCTCATAAGACCTGATGATACATTTATGATACAACGGGTTCCTGGCAGAACGGGTCGAACTGATCCACGCTTCTCGAGCCAATATCCGAGTGGTCAAGCCCACCTGAGAACCTGCACAAGAGTTCAACGAGGAACGAGGTGTCCCCCAGCAAACCTTCCGACGAGCAAGTTAGAGAGAGAGAAGAGGAACGTAGAGATATGGATCAGAGATAGTGTAACAACCCTCGTCACTGTTTACCGATTAAACACTGATTACTGCTAAACTAAGACTGATTATGATTGGTAACTGAATTGATTGAAGTACTGAACTGATTGACTGAAATCTGGAACTGAATTGATTAAGTATATCTGTTCAATTGTATGTCTATCTGTTGACTGTTTGATTATCTGTTCATCCTTTTGTGTTTAAATTGCGAATTGAAGGCCTTATCGGCGGCCGAATCTGAAATTGATTGATGATTTGTGATCCTTAGAATTAATGTGATTTTATGGCATATTTAGTTAAAATGTGATTTGGTATGATTAAATTAGTTTAATTATTGATAAATTGCACAACTTAGACTTAATTACTATTTTGCCATCCTTAGTGGCCACTACCTCAACATATTGAGCCTTATTACACATAGACACGCATTTGTTCAGCCACGTTTGAGAAGCCAACCGACCTAGATAGAGAGTAAGAGAGAACTGATGTGTTCTTGAGAGTTTGGCTAGAGAACTTGAAGAATTGAAAAGTAAATTGGCAAATTGAGCCTCTAGACTTGTAATTGAGGAACCTAGGTATGAATTTCATCCTCTAAATTGTATATTTAAGCTCTATCTAGCATGGATCATGATAGTTTAATGAGCTAGTCATGAATTGGTTCAAAAGTGTTGAATTGAAGCTTAATTATTGCATGCATGGCATACTCTTGCATTTTAGATCTTGTTCTTTATGAATTTGCCACATGCATGTCCATGTTTTAATCATAAACCATGATTTCATCTTGTTTTTGTAAGAGTTAGCTCATTTGAGCTTGTATTTAAAGCTTTGGAATGACTTAAGTTCATGCATGTTGCATGTTCTTCATATTCTTGAAAATTGGTTTGAAATTGAGTTGTTTGAAACACCCTTGGGCTTTGATTTTACAATTGAGCTTTGGAATCATGTTAAACTATGAGTTTTGGGATGTTTTCTGGAAAATTGGCCCAAGAGGATCGAAATTGATGGTTTAAAACTTGGTCTTGAGCTTGAGGTTCAAATCTGGAATTTCCAGAATTTGGACTCTTGCTCGAGCGGGGTGACTGGCGCTCGAGCGTGGAAATCGTGCTCCCAACATTTTGTTCTGTTTTGAAGTCCGCTCGAGCGGAATAATTGACACTCGAGCGGGACATTGTGTCACATGCTCGAGCGGGTGTCGAGTGCCCAATCGAGCGTGATTTTCACCTATCCAGCACTTTTGACTGTTTTGCAGAGTGCTCGAGCGGGTAAGTATACGCTCGAGCAGAAACCTTTGTCTACATGTCCGCTCAAGCGGAGTAAAATACGCTCGAGCATGACCCCTGTTTTCTGAAAATTTTGAAAATGCTTTTAAAGTGCATCTTTGCATCCTCATCTCATCCTAGGCATTCTTAGGCCTAGTTTAAGGCATCTTAATGAGATATAGATGTAGAACACACCGAGACAAATTAGGGAGTAAGCTATTATCTTTCCCAACTGTGTAGCTTAGTGTGTGTTCAATCTGTAACTATGTAGGGTTGGCGACTGGGGACGCGCTTTTGCTTTACTGTAGCCCAGAACTCTGTGAGTAACAACTGTGTAAAGATATGTTCAAAATGACTATCTTCTGAATAATTGAACTGTATTGCTTTTTGAACTGTTACTGTTAATTGAATGAATGTATGTTCTATATTCTGAACTGTATTGTGGCATCCTTAGCAACTACTGTTTACTGTTACTGTTACAGAGATCTCTGTCGGTTCCCTTGTTAGAACCACTACTGTTTACTGATTGATGGCCATCATTTACTGTTCGGTCTTTTAAGACCTACTGTTTACTGTACTGTTATGCTAATGGATGTACCACATATGACTGTACTGACTGAACGACTGAAATACTGATTTAATGAACTATTTTCAATACTGAAAGGACGTTCATTCTTAACCCCTTTACGCATTGTGTTATTAACTGGGCTTTCGCTCACTACTCATATATATATATATAGGTGTACAGGCACCAGACCGCGGCTAGAAGCGTCGGGGTTAAGCTCCAGTTTTGTCAAGCCAACCACTGTGCCTCACTGCGAGGTTCCGAGCTTGTCAAGTTATGACTTAGGGGTGTTTTAGTTCCCCCTTCTGTCTCTGTAACTGTTTTGTTTACTGTACTGTACTGTTTAATAGGGATTAGGTCCCTGAACCGAATGATTGTATATATATACATATTGTTTTGTCCGACTGTATATATTTGAATGAAAAGTCTTTTTGCATATAGACTGTCACAACTCATTAGACATTGTTTAATTACTGTATTGGCTTCCGCCAGCCCCTGTACTCTGTATTACTGTATTACTGTTAAGCAGGCCTTCGGTAATCTTGGATTACTGGCCGGTTA
Organism: Camellia sinensis; assembly: GCF_055761805.1. Classification (NCBI taxonomy): domain Eukaryota; kingdom Viridiplantae; phylum Streptophyta; class Magnoliopsida; order Ericales; family Theaceae; genus Camellia; species Camellia sinensis. Next base: position 126,635,896 of record NC_138968.1, on the reverse strand, counting down.
CGGTGCTAAACCCATAGGGACGGGTTTGGGTCGTGACAGATAGAAAAACTTAACCTTCTTCTTGTCTTCGACGCTTATATCTCGTAGTAATCATTTTGTTGTCCCTTCCGACCTATCACCTTGGCTGAAAGTCTATGTTCTAGCTCACCTTGTTCATGGTGAAGTTGTTCTGTCTCGACGGAGAGGTGTTGTCGTAATAAATGCTGTGAGGGGCTGCATTAATAGCGATGTATAGTGGCAATAACTTTGCAGATCTTTGTCTATTGATGTGGTTTGTCCTTTACCTACCACATGTCTAAATATCATTGGCTCTTTATGCCATGTTGGCTTCTAGCTGTTCTGGACCTCATCAATTGGGTTGTGTATTGGGCTCTAAGTGATGGGCTTGGGTTGTTCGTAGTGGGTTATGGCCTTTATGGGCCTAACCATGTCAGTAGTCCCCCATTTCCGAGTGTAGCTTTAGTCCAACGAAGGGAATACTAATGAAGAGGATGAGGGTTGTTAGAGATCGGCAGGATGGAGGCCGACCGGTAGGGATGACCAAGTGGATGGACCGACCGTGAGGAGGGCCGACTATGAAGGGTGACCGAGTGGAGGGACCGACCATGAGGAGGGTCGACCGTGAGGGGTAAGGTGGGGGGAGCGCAGGCTCAAAAGGCAGCGTGTCACGTGGTGACTTGAAGTGGAAAAGATAGGGTAAGGGGATGGGGCAGTGAATCGTGGTCGGACACGTGGTAGCATTTCGCGGTGGGGGAGGTTAGGTGTTGGGCCAAAAATGAAACGATAGGTCATTATGGGTGTGGAAAAGACAGTTTTGGCGGATTTTTGAAAAGTTTTCAAACTAGCGAAAATTAACTGTGATCCTTGGAATATGGGCAAGCCTTGGGCTTTTGGTATTATTCGATTTACCTACTTCTTGACAAAAAATCAAAATATTCCAAGTGTAGACTCTTTCGTTGCTAGTGATTCGCCCTTGAGACATTTTGTGGAGTATCTCGTCCCAACAGCTGAAGCTATTCGCAGACACACGAGAGAGATAGCCTAAGAGGAAGCAACAACTGCAAGAGTAGACCCACTGGGTGACGATGATGCGGTAGACTTGGCGGAACAATACCGCGCAGAGCGTAGGAGTGGAGGAGAAACGAGTCAGGCTGTGCGGGCTTGCCCTACAACAATGATGTCTACTGCGAGGCCGATTAGCCAGGTAGAGCCGGACCATTGGCACACTAAACCGGATAGATCCGTACTAACGGCAGAGGAGTTGGAGGGAATAAGGAGGAAGTACCAAGTGCCCCCTGAAATAGGGCTAAGATTGCCCACAGCCACGGAGAGGGCATCGGACGTGCGGCCGGGTGAATTCAGTTTATACGAGGAAGCATTCCGAGGGGGTTTGAGGCTACCTCTCCCCTGAGTGGTCGTAGACGTTTTAAACAAGCTGGAAGCGGTGCCAGGGCAACTGATGCCGAATGCCTGGAAGATAATAATGGCCTGCGCGAGTACCTGGCTTCAGGCAACTGGGGGAGCGGCGATGACAGTGGAGGAGTTCTTCTCCTACTACAAGGCCTCTGGTCAGTAGGAGACTTGGGTCACTCTGCAAGCGGTGGCGGGGAGAGGGTTGGTCGTAGGGCTTCCATCATCAGTGAAGGGATAGAGGCCAAGATGGTTTTTTGTGACGGCGAATGGTGGGGCGGGAGTTCGCGAAACGTGGAAGGTGCCCACCAAATCGGTCGAGCCAAAGTTGGACAAAGCGGCGGAGGACCGAGTGAAGAGGGTGAGGTAATGGAGGGAAGAGAAAGGCGTGAGATGGGACGAGTTGGTCGTGCCGTCAAGGTTATTTGCCCTGAACTTGGGGCCGCAACCGTTGGAAGGGGATCCAGCGAAGGAGGAGTTGGAGAGGCAAAGGAAGGCGGAGGAGGAGGAGGAAAGGAGGTTGTTCGCGTGAGCGGACAAATATAAGGAGACCCAGTTGGGGCCTGCTCCGAAGCCGATCCCTAGAGAACGGATCCGACCGTGACCCAAACCATTGAAGGGAAAAGACTTGGGCAGTTTTGAACCGTGACCGCCCCCGGTTGATCTAGTGAAGGAAAGGGCGAACAAGGAGGAGGAACCTTTGAAAAAGAAGAAGAGGAGGAGGGTGGCCACGGAGGTTGCTGAGGTTGCTACAGATGCGCCCGGTTTGAGAGTTGGGAGTGAGGAGGGACCGTCGTTGAAGAGGATAAAGGAGGAGGTAACAAAGGTGGTTCCAGAGGTGGAGGTCGTGAGGGTCGCCCCCGAAATACAAGTGGAAGGGAGGTTAACTGGTCCTGAGCCAAGGGGAGAGGAACAGCCCCAGGGGGGTCCTGCGCCCCAAGGAAAGGGAGAGAGGGCCAGGTTGAAGACCGCCGTTTACCACGCCCGGCCATGTCTGGCCGGTTGAGAGGACAAGTGTGGGAGGCCAGGACCACTACCGATCGGTTGTTGGGAGTCGTAGAAGATGCGACCGTTCGTGCAATGGCCAGTTTTACCGAGGCCGAATTGCTAAAGGGGTTGTACTACGCCCAGATGGAGGCAAACGCCTTGGCAGGAGCCCTACTTCAGAAAGCAGCAGCTGTAAAGATTGAAACGAGGAACGATAGGGAGAAGTTGGGGCAGGTGGAGGCCCAACTTGAAAATATCAAGAGGGAGAGTGTAAGCTGGAGGAGGGCAGCGCGGAGTGCGCGCGCCAGGGGCTTGGAAGAGGCCAAGAAGGCGAAGAAAATGGAAGTGTTGGCGATCGTGCATCGCAACGTTGCCACTCGAGCCCAAGCTGAGCAGCTCGCTACCAAGTTGGAGCTGGAGGACGAACGCCGCAATGTAGTGTCGCTCGAATTCCAGCTGGCTGGCGAGTAGAAGAAGCTGGGGGATGCTTAGAAGGCCTGGACGGTCGCCACCGAGCGATTTGAAGAGGCTATGACCAGCAATGAAGACCTGCGCGCCTAGCAGATCAAAGAAAAGGAAGAAGCAAACTTGAAGATTGCTGGGCTGCAGAAAGAGCTAGAAGATGAGCGTACGAAGGTAATGGAGGAGAGGGCGAGGTTGCAGAAGGAATTGGAGGAAGAAAGAACCAAGGCAGCCTCTGAAAGGGCAGCATACCCCGATCTATATGTTGCACCAGTAGAACAATTCAAGGGGTCTGCTGAATTTCAGATGGCAGTCGATGCCGCGGTCACCAGCAACTTGGCGAGGGAGGTGGCTGGGGGGGCGGGTATGTCGGGAGCGACCGCTGGGGGCAGGACTGAAGCAGAAGTTATTGAGAGCTTCCAGCTGTCGGACTTTTACAAACACGAAATGGCTGAGTTTTGGGACAGCGGGTGAAAGATGTTCAAGCGTAAAGCAAAAGAGCTGTTCCCAGCCTTAGAATTCAGTGGTGTTAGAATTGATGAGGACAACGTGGCGCAGACCCCCCTAGATGAGGGGATGGAGGAAGAAGATCTCGCTTCGAGTGAAAAAGAGGAGTGAGTGGAGTTAAAAAATATGTACTTAAGAATTTTGGTTGTGTTTTGTTTTGTTGTTTTTTTTTTGTTTTTTTTTTTTGAATTGCTGTAATGGACTCATGTACAAGTTTGTGAATAAATAAAATTTGAGTTGTGTTCTCATTCGATTGTTTTTGCTTGTGCATCTGAGATGAATGAGAATGGTGACTTGTGTGTAAGGCTTGTGTAAAAATCGTTATGAAGTACGAAATGTAAGGGAAATTCGACGCAAATCCAAGGTTGGAATGTAAGACAAACTGGATGCAGAATAGAGTTAAGAAAAACTCAATGCAAATTGGAGTTAAATTGATATTTAAAGGCTCAATGCAGAGTAACGTTGAGAAAATCTCCATGTAAATTGAAGTTGAACTTGTATTAAAAACTCAATGCAAAGTGAATTGTAAGGAAAGCCTTAATGCCAAGTGAAGTTTAACTTTGCAATAATGGAAAAGACGTGAAGTTTGTGAGTCACGACCCAGCAAGGAACTAGTCTGACTTGGAGAATGTTGAATTGGAATTTGACTAAGTATACTCAGTCTGGCGGGGCGCTTCATGCCCAGTCTGGACGAGCTTTTCCTGCTCGGTCAGGCTGAGGCTGTAAGTAGTATGTTCTGGGCGAGCTTTTTATGCTCAGTCTAGCTGAGGCTTTGTGTCGCTCCGTCTGGACGAGGCTTTTGGTGCTCAATCTGGCTGAGGCTTTTAGTGGCTCGGTCTGGCCGGGTTCTTCATGCTCAGTCTGGCTGAGGCTTTTTGTCGCTCGGTTTGCCGAGGCTTTTGGTGCTCAGTCTGGCTAAGACTTTTGGTGCTCAGTCTGGCAGAGGCTTTTAGTGGCTCTCAGTTTACCGAGTTCTTCATGCTCAGTCTGGCTGAGGCTTTTTGTCGCTCGGTTTGGCCGAGGCTTTTGGTGCTCAGTCTGGTTGAGGCTTTTGATGATAAGTCTGGCTAAGGCTTTTAGTGGCTCTCAGTCTGGCCGAGACTTTTAGTGCTCAGTCTGGCTGAGGCTTTTGGTGCTCAGTCTGGCTGAGGCTTTTAGTGGCTCGGTCTGGCCGAGTTCTTCATGCTCAGTCTGGCTGAGGCTTTTTGTCGCTCGATTTGGCCGAGGCTTTTGGTGCTCAGTCTGGCTGAGGCTTTTATGAGTGTTGCAATCAAAATGTTATTGAGACACCACACAGATGATCGAGATATAAAATTGTCATGGAAAGTGTGGCCCAATTGATCAAAAATATACATTATGTGAAGGGAGAACAAGAATGTTCAAGTGTGTAAATTTGCCAAAAAGAAAATACAATAACTGAGCAATACAAAAGTAGAAATTTATTGAAAGTAACGCTTCAAGTGTTCGGCGTTCCATGGGTGGGGGAGGTCTCGACCTTCCATGTCCTGAAGTCGGTAAGTGCCCGGACGTGGTCGGGCTTTCACAATATAAGGTCCCTCCCACTTGGCCGCCAGTTTGCCCTCAGTCAGATTTTTGGTGGCAAGAGTTACTTCGCGCAAGACAAGGTCCCCCACAGCGAACTCCCTTGGTCGGACTTTGTGGTTGTAGTGTGTTCTCATTTTCTGTTGGTATGAGGCCAGTCTGACAGCAGTGGTTTCTCTGAGCTCTTCGATTAGGTCCAGGTTTACCCGACGGAGCTCTTCGGTTAATTCTGAGTTTGGATGCAAAACCCTTGAGGTAGGTGTAGACGTCCCCGAACGCCCCGGGAGGGTGAGGTCCCGTTCCGTTCGTTTTGCGGGTCTGCTACAGTTCGGACTCAAATTGTCACGGTTCTTAATCTGAACCAAAGAGTCCAAATCCGGCAAATCATTTTGAAAAAAAACAGATTTTTGAAAGAAGTGCCAAACATGGACTGCTTTGCCAGATACAGAGTCGCCACCTAAATATTTTATTTTGGGGAAATTTAGGAAACCCTGACTCGGTGCCAAAGGCCACGTGTCCGTCATCACCAAAGTTGCCTCGGCTCGGGAACTTGGGTACGATTGGGGAAGGTCAGCTATGAGCTCCCCCTCTCGCCCGATCATAGATCGGCCTCTACTAACCGTGATATCTTGTTTTGAAAGCATTATGTGTTCTTATTCCAGTTATTAGCCTAGAATTACTATGTTATGCGCACAGCAAACAAGTATAGACCAAATCGCCTAAATTGGAACAAAACATTTCATGTTTGTTTTGAAGAATGGTTTGCTACTCGCAAGTAGGCTAAAATGCGGGTTTTGCCACCTTCGAGCGAGCTTTTAGAAAAACATAATTTTGCCACTATCTAGTGGGCTTAAAACTCACAGTTTTAATGCATTTTTCCAATTTAGGTAATTCAACCTCCATCCACAGGCATTCAAGCAGTTATATCACATAAGAAGCTAGCCTCATGGTAATCATGCAATTATGGCAACACTCACATGCATGCAAGGATGCTAAAGCATAGATACTTACATCGTACTCCGTGCCAAAACAAAAACTAGTTAATAATCATATGCATGATCTTAGTTCATGTTAAGATGGCTAATGCAACACATGCAAGATGCAACTAAGATAGGCTCGGCTAATCTACAATGACATGTGAAATGCTACAATTAACACGTATTCAATTTGGAATTGAAATACAAATGCAGTTAGAATGATGGGCCGAGCCCGGTGCATGCGAAATGGATGAATGAATGCAAACATGCTGTCATGCTGTTATGCTAATTCAAATATGCCCTAGTCTACCATCATAAGCAGGTAAATAAAAGGGAAGAAAGACGTGGGATTGGAAGACATGCACACACGCACCCACACTTATTACAAATTTGCCCTCGCTCGGAGGGACCAAAAGAATAATACAATCCGAATAATGAATTACCTATGCTAGCTAATTAATTATTACAGACCCTCTAATTTAACAAATTAAATGCAGAGTAAAGATGGCCGCAGCCCTGCCTCGGGATACGCGAATGATGCATGCTCGATCCATCTTGCCCGAAAACCCGTACCATGCCACTGCTGCCTCTGTTAATGCTGCCCTGCTCCTCTTAAAATTGCCAAAGTCTTGGGATATGTTCTATGCACACTGTAGAACACCATCGGCTAAGAGAAATAACCACCGGCCATAGGAAATTTCCATCGGCTGCTCTCAAGTATATCGGCCACATATTCTTTGCCGGTCGGCATTAAACACTGCCAATCGGCCACAAATTCCTGCTGGGACCTGCAATTGACAGCAGCAGAGGGCAAGGCAGTACATGGCATGGAGTTTTGAGCAAATGTGAGCTTGGTCACACTCCCAATCATGCAAAAGACTCAAGGGAGCGTGGCCCTCGACCTTCGGGCCATCAATTGTGCATTTTTGATGCATGATGGCCTAAGAGGCCGAGGTTGCTATTCAATGCAAAATGCATGCAAACAAAACACATGAATACTAATACCCTATCATATTGGAGTCAAGGGGAATGGCAACCGAGGGTTGAGGCGCGTTTTGTCACTTGAAGTACAAACACTCCTCAATCCCCATGGCCGGTTTGACACCCCAAACCAAGCGATGCAATGCATATATACAAACTTGGCTCAAATGCACAACATGAGGTTAAAATGCAAAACATGCCAAATGTAATGCAACCTAAACATGCAAACTAAGTTAGTGCATTCTAAATGTGCCAAACATGGTACAATGTATATGAGGTGCAACTAGATAAATGCCATGCCAACATGCAAGTATGATACAATGTAAGCATGAGGACCAAAACAATGCAACATGATCATGCAATTGTGGTGCTAAACCATGAAGGGTAGACCTCAATCCATCCCAAAACAGTGACCAAAAAGTGTCCAAAATAGTGAACAAGCACTCATGCCAACATGCAAGCCAAAGGGGCCCGAAGCTAAGGCACAAACAAGGGGCATTCTACTACGATCATCATGATCACTCATGGCATGGACTAAGCGACCAAAAACAGATGTTCAACGCAGCAAAATACACCCAAAAACCCGCTGATATGGCAGCCCCAAAATGTCTTAAACATACAAGCATGCACAATGCCCATTTCAAGGCACAAAACTACAACACCTTAAAGCATGGGAAGGGACACAAATGACAATGTAAGACCACCTTACATGGATTGAAATATGACCTTAAATAATGCCAAATCATGAGAATAGTCTAAGTTAAGCATGCTAGAAGCCAAAGTACTCAAGGCCTACAAGCCAAAATGCAAAGCGACTACATCAAGCATGCCAAATATGACCAAAACAGTGGCCAACAGACCTTAAGCATGACAAATCATGACCGAAAGCTTCAACAAGCTAAGCTAAATCATGCAAGCATGGAAGCCTAAATAGAAGATGCATTTCTATGCAAAAGGGAGGGATACAAAGCAAGGGTATTATGCATGCAAAAGACCACAAACCCGACCAAAGATAGAGATATATTATGATCAAAAGACACCTAAAAACCTCTGAAATAGGGCCAAAATCAGTCAAGCATGCATGCTGCCCTTTAAGCCAAAACAAGGATAAAAGAGAGACAAAAGGAGAGAGGGGTGTCCCTCCCCTATGCAAGACCTCAAACCATCTTCTTCACCACTGAAAATCCACTGGATTTCAGTGGTGAAAAGAGCAATACAACAAAGGTCAACAAGGCTTAAAGAAAAGGCACCAAAAGAGGCCAAAAGAGGCCTAAGAGGGGGAGTTCGACCCCCAATGCCAAAACGACCTCAATGAGATGTCTTAAGCATGAAAATAAAAATCTTTTTTCAGTTATACACAAAGTCTAAAACAGAAAGCAAGATAGGTCAAAAGCCAATGCAAGATTGGGGAAACTAAAGTAAAGAGATTACTCTTGAAGAACAGTTGGTCCAGCCACCCTCTACTGACCAAAATTAGTCCAAAACCTCAACAAACAACCCTTAAAGTCCCTCAAAGTCGAAGTAAGGTGTGGTAGTATGTGTGTTAGTGCAAAACTAAGGTAAAAATGCACTTTTAGGCCACAAAACACACACAAGGGAGGAGAGAGAGGGAAATATAGAGAGAGAGTGTATATGTATATGTGTAAGCTCTGGTTTTTCTTTCAAAATTACCAACCTAGAAGAAGGAGGAGAGCTCTCCTCTTATAGAAGTTCCCCCTTGCAAAGCTTACCAAACAAGCTTGCTTAGAGGGAAATCCCTCCATACACGTGTATGGAGGGGAACAGAGTAGGTGCCAGCTATCACAGCTGGCACAAAATATCTACTAAAAGTAGATAAACAGTGATCGGCCATTCAAAATTGCCATTTTGGCAAAATAAATGGCCGACCGGCAACAAAGAGTGCCGACCGGCAATATACATTGCCGATGGCACAAAATACTGGCCGGTGGCCTCAAGCCATGGCCGGTGATGTGTGGGGATGCCTCACAAGGCATTCCCCACAAGGCATTCCCTGCCCCTTCAAGGCAAAACACAAGTGTTTGGTGCAAAACCAGACACAATACGGTCGAGTCGAGAGATCCTGACGCAAGGCGTGCAACCGAGACCTCCGGGAACTCAAGACGAACACAAACAAGGGTAATCACCAAGTGTTCCAATGGTGACGTCCAAGTCTTGAGGACGGTCAAAAATGGGGTGTCTACAGTAGGCAGACCGACTTCCACTGGGATGACCGCCTCAGCGCCGTATGTTAATCAAAAGGGGTTCTCCCCAGTGGGAGTCCGAGCCGTAGTCCGGTAAGCCCAGAGTACATTTGGTAATTCCTCAGCCCAAAGTCCTTTAGCAACTTCTAGCTTAGTCTTGATAATCTTCAAAAGAAAACGGTTAGTAACCTCGACTTGGCCATTGGCGTGGGAATGACCTGGGGAGGAGAAACATGGTTGGATATGGAGGTCTGCACAGAACTTTTTGTACTTGGCGTTGTCGAATTGTTTGCCGTTGTCGAGGACGATGGCTTGAGGGATGCCAAACCTGCATACAATCGACTGCCAGATGAATTTGGTTGTGTTCCACTCGGTAATGGTGGTAAGGGGTTCTGCCTCTACCCACTTGGTGAAGTAATCAATGGCGACAATCGCGAACTTGGTCTGGCCTCGGCCGGTGGGAAGTGGACCAACTAAGTCGATCTCCCATTTGGCGAATGGATAAGGACTGCAAAGTGTGATTAGCTCTGTAGGAGGAGCATGAGAGATGTTGGCAAAGCGTTGACACTTATCACATTTGAATACGAAGTCAGTCGCATCTTGGTTGAGAGTAGGCCAAAAATAACCAGTGCGAAGTATTTTGTGGGCTAGGGCCCTACTGCCTAAATGATTACCGCAGATACCCTCATGGATTTCTCGCGTCACATAGGTTGCTTGAGTCGGATTGAGGCATCACAGATACGGGCGTGAAAAATCACGTTTGTACAAGACACCACTAACGAGGATGTAATTGGACGACCGGGCCTTAACTTTGGCTGCTTGCTGTCGGTCATCAGGAAGTTCCTCCGCTGTCAAAAATAGAAAGATGTCCGACGCCCAAGGGATGGGCTCATTCTGGAGGAACTGTACTTTTTGCTGGTCGGGAGAAATGGCAGGGTGGGCTAGGTACTCGAGACGGACACCACGGCTGAGGTCGGACTGGTCTGCAGAAGCCAACTGAGCCATCTCGTCTGCCTTAGAGTTTGCCGCCCGAGGAATGTGCTGGATATGAAAAGTATTGAAAAGGCGAACAAGGGGAAGTGTAATATCCCTGTAAGCCCGCATTATGTCCTCCTTTGCATCGAATTCCCCCGTAATTTTTCCGACAATGAGATGGGAGTCGCTGAACACCCGGATGTGGCTGACACCAATGTCCCTGGCTAGGCGGAGACCTACTATCAATGCCTCATATTCGGCCTCATTGTTACTGGCATCGAACAAGAAACGGAGAGAACATTTGAAATAACCACCCTCAGGGGCGGTGAGGATGAGACCAGCTCCACTGCCTTCTTTGCGGGATGATCCGTCGACGTTGAGAGTCTAAGAATGAGGGTCTTCTGGCTCGGTAGGGGTTGGTGGTGGTGGAGGGGCCGTGGTTGGGGTAGGATTGGTGAACTCCAAGATGAAATCGGCGACAACCTGCCCCTTAATTGCTGTTCGAGGTTGGTAGGAGATGTCAAACTGGCTAAGTTCCACTGACTATTGCATGAGTCTGCCAGAGAGCTCTAGTTGCTGCATTACCTTCTTCAAAGGTTGGTCAGTGAGGACCACTATGGAATGGGCTTGAAAGTAAGGACAAAGTCGTCTGGAGGCGGTGACCAAGGCCAAGGACAATTTTTCTAATAGTGGGTAATTCTGCTCGATGCCCCTGAGGGCCCGACTGATGTAATAGACCGACCACTAAACAGAGTCATCTTCCCTGATAAGAGTTGCACTGACTACGGTGCTTGAAACGGCTAAGTAGAGGAAGAGGGGTTCGCCAGTGATTACCTGAGAAAGAATGAGGGGTTGGTCATGCACTGCTTCAACTGCTAAAAGGCCTCTTCGGACTCGGTCGTCCATTCAAAAGTTTGCCGAAGAACTTTGAAGAAGGAGAGGCACCTATCCGTTGCGCGGGAAATGAAGCGGTTGAGGGCGGCAACTCGGCCAGTGAGTCTCTGAACTTCCTTAACCGTTCTGGGTGACTGCATTTCAATCAAGGCCTTGATCTTTTCAGGGTTAGCTTCAATGCCCCGTTGACTGACCATGAAACCCAAGAACTTCCCAGATCTTATGCCGAAGGCGCACTTCTCCGGGTTGAGCTTCATTTGGTACTTCCGTAGGGTGGCGAAGGTCTCTTGCAGGTCGGTCAGATGGTCAGCGGAGAGTTTGCTCTTGACTAGCATGTCGTCGACATGGACTTCCATGTTTCGACCGATCTGATGATGGAAAACAGAGTTGACCAACCATTGGTAGGTGGCCTCAGTATTTTTCAGTCCAAATGGCATCACGCGGTAATGGTAGGTGCTTCGGTCAATAATGAAGGAGGTGTGTTCCCGATCAAATGGGTGCATCAAAATTTGGTTGTACCTAGAGAAGGCATCCATGAATTTGAGCATTTGGTGACCGGCCGTGGCGTCGACCAGCAGATCTATGCGGGGAAGGGGATAACTGTCTTTGGGGCAAGCTCGGTTGAGGTCTGAGTAGTCGATACAGAGTCGCCATTTACCATTGTTCTTGCAGACCAGGACCATGTTTGACAACCATCTAGGGTAGTCCACGTTCTTTATGAATTGTACCTCAAGGAGCTTATCGACCTCTGCGGCAATGAGGGTATTGCGCTCCGGATGGAAAATGCACTGCTTCTGGCGGTAAGGTTGGAAATGGGGTTCAATGCTGAGGCGATGGGTTATGAATGACGGGTCAATGCCCGACATGTCTGAGTGGGTCCAGGCGAATACGTCGTTGTGCTCGATCAGGAGGACAGTAAGGTCGGCCTTTGCTCGAGGGGACAGTTGGCTGCCGATTTTGGCGGTTTTCACCGGGTTGGTGAGGTCGATGGGAACCTCAACGAGCTCCTCCACAGGTTCCCCTCTGACCAGCTCGTCCTCATCTCAGACGTCAAGTCCTTCAATGATCATCGTCTCCTTTAGCTTGACTTCTTTAAGTGAGGCGACATAGCATTCCCTGGCCACGGTCTGCTCTCCCTTTACAGTCCCGACCCCCAGATCGGTGGGAAACTTTATGGCAAGGTGATAAGTTGATGTGGTAGTTTGAAAGGCATTTAGGGCGGTGCGGCCAAGGATGATATTGTAGGCGGATGGGCAGTCAACAACAAGGAAAGTGAGCAACTTTGTAGTCTGCTGTGGGTACTCGCTGATTGTGATGGGAAGATCGGTAAAGCCGATAGAGGTCACCCGGTCGCCAGTAAAACCGACCAAAGGGGTTTGGAGAGGAGACAGACTTTCCTCCCCAATTTTGAGCTGGCGAAAGCAGTTGAGAAAGATGATTTCTGAAGAACTGCCGTTGTCGATGAGAACTCGTCTGACCTTGTAGTTAGAAAGGAGGGCAGAAATTACGAGAGGGTCATTATGAGGGTAACGGATGCCTGTACAGTCGGTGTCCGTGAAGGTGATAGGCTCGGTCCACTATTTGGGCTGTTTAGAGGGTCGGTCGACCGTGGCTACTGCTTTGTATGAGCCCTATCTTATCTTTCTGAGTTCTGCCCTCTGAGCCGAGCGGGATGGTCCCCCGCAAGCAAGTCCGCCTGAAATGACTCTGATTTCTCCAACAGGTGGGGGGGATTGCCTGGCGGCCGAGGTTGCTGTGGAGGGCGATCATGGCCTTGGTTAGGTTGGGCTGGCTGCCAGGGGGTGCGCCAGCGGTTGTTTCTGAGGGGCTCAGTTCTTTGCCTCTGCTGAGGGCGGGTGTCCGTGAACCGGCTGAGACGTCCCTGACGTACTAGGGTCTCAACCTGATCTTTGAGGTTAACGCACTCATCGGTGTTATGGCCATGGTCCTGGTGAAAACGGCAATATTTGGACTGGTCTTTCCAATTGGAAGGGGTTTGTGAAGGTTGAGGCCATTTGAGGGGGTAGTCCCGCTGGATCTGATTGAGAACTTGTTCCATGGGGGAATTAAGGGGTGTGTACCGCTCGAATCGACCGGTCGGTCGGGCTGGTGCCGACCGGTCAGCTCGGGTGGGTCGGTCGGTATAGTGTGGTGTTTGGCTATTATACTGAGTGTTTCAGGGTTCTGAGTCTTTTCTCTTTTCTCTGGGGGTCGGGTTTTTGGTTATTGGATCCTGCCGGGTGGCTAGGGAATCCTCTGCATTCATGTATTTTTGGGCTTTGGAGAGTAGGGCTGCCATGGAGGTCAGGAGGTTTTTAGAGAGGGAGAACAGGAAGTCGGACGACCGCAGACCAGCCATGAAAGCCGTAAGGATGACCTTATCATCGTTTTCCACCACCTGCAAGGCTTCGGTGTTGAAGCGGGTAACGAAACTACGCAAGGACTCCCCGTCGGTCTGACGGATGTTGAAGAGTTGGGTTGCCGGACGGCGTTGGCGCTGGGCTCCAATGAAATGACTGAGGAATGAGTCATTGAGATGTTGGAAAGTGGAGACGGAGTCTGCTGGTAACTGGCTAAACCACAGCCGAGCTGACCCCTTCAGTGTCACGGGGAAAGCTCGACACATGATCTCGTCAGGGAATGCATTGAGGATCATGAGGGTTCTATAGGTCTCCAAATAGTCGACTGGGTCCATCGTGCCATCAAAAGAGTCGATGGTGGGCATTTTGAACTTGGGGGGTAGAGGTTTATCTCGGATAGAGGCAACAAATGGTGAGTTTGCTGTGGTAGAGGGTTTATGCTGGATGTTCTGCATGACCTCTTGGAGTTAGAGCTTCATGGCTCGGAGTTCTGCATCCCAAAGAGGGATGTTATCACCACCGGAAGGGAGCGGGGGTTGGACACTACTGGCTTCCCCCTCAGGGGTTGGTGCTAGGATCGATGGATGCGGGGTCGAGGTGGTGGATTTATATGAGGAAGAGGAGGTTGCAGGCCTTCCAATTTGGGTGGATAGGGTTGCGGGATAGTATGGCTCGGGGCTCGTTCTTGGTTGGGCGGAATATCTGGAGGTGGTGGAGGAGGCATAGGAAGGTCCCTTTGGAGTAGAGCATTTATCAGGGCTTGGTTTTACTTGGCCATGCGGTTGATGCTGTTGGTAAGCTCGATGAAATACTGTGGTGGGTTGTTTGGATTGGGGGGGGTCGGCTTAATGGTCAGCAGCATTTTGGTGAGAAGCCATGGATTTAGTCGTGACCATACACGTTGATGGGTAACAGGAAAAGGTTATTGGAACGGGGTCTTCGGCGACAATGAGCACAACTGGTGCGCGGAGCAAAGCGTTCCCATAGACGGCGCCAACTGATGATACAGTTATGATACAACGGGTTCCTGGCAAAACGAGTCAGACTGATCCACGCTTCTTGAGCCAATATCCGAGTGGTCAAGCCCACCTAAGAACCTGCACAAGAGTTCAACGGGAAACGAGATGTCCCCCAGCAAACCCTCCGGCGAGCAAGTTAGAGAGAGAGAAGTGGAAAGTAGAGATATGGATCAGAGAGAGAAAAACTTAACCTTCTTCTTGTCTTCGATTTCCGCTTATATCTCGTAGTAATCATTTCGTTGTCCCTTCCGACCTGTCACCTTAGCCGAAAGTCTATGTTCTAGCTCACCTTGTTCATGGTGAAGTTGTTTTGTCTCGACGGAAAGGTGTTGTCATAATAAATGTTGTGAAGGGCTGCATTAATAGCGATGTGCAGTGACAATAATTTTGTAGATCTTTGTCTGTTGATGTGGCTTGTCCTTTACCTGCCACATGTCTGAATATCATTGCCTCTTCATGCCATGTTGGCTTCCAGCTGTTCTGGACCTCATCAATTGGGTTGTGTATTGGGCTCTAAGTGATGGGCTTGGGTTGTTCGTAGTGGGTTATGGCCTTTCTGAGCCTAACCACGTCAAGACCTATAGGAATTCCACGGACCCAAACATCAGCTTACGATTCGAATAATAAATATAAAATTTATTCACCGTGAAACACAATAAATCTTATGTAATCATTAATTAGAATGAAGATTTTTAATTTAAGCATAATAAAATCGCAATGTCCCACCACATTTAAAAAGTAGGTCCCCATTTACAAGTGTTTTGAACAAAATGAATATGTATTTGTACATGTTTATATGTATATTTGTGTATATGTATAATTGACAATATCCAATTAGGATTTGTAAAGGCCCAACTCGTTAGTTTTGGAAAATGTTTGGCATCTCTTTGGGGGATGACTCCTACACTTTTAAAGTGATCTTGATCCTTCATGTATATGTGATGTTTACATCATGAATGATTCAGATTTGTAGGGATCTTATGAAAGTCTTATAAGAGTGGAGATCTTAATCATTACTTTTTTTTCTTTCTAAATTACTAATTCGACCCCTTTTTACTGTGATTTGCTCTTCAACTCTCCTAGTGAAAACTTTCTAAATTACTAAGCCTTCGTTTGCAATTTGTGTTGGAATGGGTTGGTTTGGGACTATTTTAGTCATAAAAAAATAAAATAGGTTTTTTAGCCCAATAAAATAAAATGTCACATCTAATCCATAATCATTATCTTTTTTCTCTCACAAAAAGTCAAAAAAGCCGAAAAGCCTATCCCAAATGAAACTTTTTAGCCCCATGCTAAAATAGCCAAAAAGCCAACCCACTTCCCAAACGAACTCTGAGGCCTTGTTTGAGAATAGACTATTTTAGTAATTTTTTTGACTTTTTAACTAAAATATGAGGTAAAAAAACTAATATATTTAAAATGACTTTTTGATTTTTTACTAAAAGATGTGTAAAAAATAAAGAGAAAAATGAATTTTTGACTTTTTTATATAGGTTATAAGCTTGAAATGGGAGATACTACTGCTCACTCCGCAAAGAAGCAACTGTTGTGTTGTGAAATGAATCCATTTCGGAGTCTATTTTGATAATCTAAACCGTTCACATTTTAAAATATATCAAGTAGAACATGCTTGCAAAAAAATCAAGTTAATCGGATATCATTTACCCATTCATCTACTCATATTTGGATCTACAAAAATAAATAACAATTGTAATTTAAAGTATTAAAATGAATACAAATGTGTGTGGATGAATGAGTAAACAATATCTGATTAACTTGATTTTTAGTAGGCATGTTCTATTTGATGTATTCTAAAATGTGAACGGTTCGAATTATCAAAATAGTCTCCGAAATAAGCTCATTTTATTATACAACAATTACTACTACGCAGAGTGTGCAATAACATCCCTAATTTCTATAGACTTTTTAATTTTTTAATAATTTTTTAACTTTTAAACTAAAACTGTTAGCCATCAAACGAGGCCTGAGGCCTAAGTCTCTTATCTAGCCTTAAGTGCTGATCCCTTTTCTCTTTAGATCTAAACTAAAGTAATATTTGCATGTGTATGTAGGTCAAAAGAGGTTCTAATGAGTGAAAAATGAAAAGAAAGAAGGAAAAAAAAAAAAAAAAACTACCGTTATATTATTTAGTAATGATATGGAAATATAAAAATTATATGGATAAATTATACACATCTCTCTTGATATTTTAAAAAATATAGTTAAATTTACACTTTTGACATAATTATATTGACATCTTTTTTAGTATAATTGAAGCAATTAAAACTAATACAGTTGATTCATTAACACTTAAATAAATAAAGATAAATATACATTTTAATTGAAAATAAATGACAGTATTATTTTTTTCATTCACAGGACTAATGAATTACTGATTAAAAATAACTTATTATGTGAATTAAAATCTCGAGAGAGGCTAGTATAATTATGTCAAAAGTGTAAGAATAATTATATTTTTTCAAAATTTCAAGAAATGTGAGTGTAATTTATCCAAATTATATACACATAAAAATCTATATAGAACGATATAGTATATTTATATTCAATCATTTCAGTTCAAAAGACTCAGTAAACTGATTTATTATTGTAAAAAAATACCTTTGTCACATTATCCAAACAGATTTTTCTATATAAAATTTCTATCTACATGTCATTTTTCCTAATTGTTTCCTTCTAACTCTTGTTCCTTGCTTGTATCAATAGTACTAAGATATATCAACCCCATTATAAATACAGCCAAACAACTGCCAAAGTTTCACATCATCTTCTTATTCCTCCTTTTCTTTCTCTAATCAAAATTTTCTTTTGGGCTATTTTCTATCTTATAAATCCAAGCAAGAAAATCATGTCACTAAGAAAGATTGAAGGAGGACTTCAAGATCAGAGTCCCATGGAGAAAATGAAGCAACCAAAGAAGCTGAAGGGATGAATTGAATTCCATCCAAGAAATGTAATCTCTAGGCAAGTCTGATGCTTGGCTTCTCTTTTTGTTTTATATTTCTTTCCTTCTTTCATTTCCCTTTTGCTTGTTTGGTTGATGTGAAAATGAAGGAAAGAAAAATAAAATGGGAAATTACAGCCACAAGAAGTTGAATTTTCCAAGGTTTCCCTTCTGCTGTCTTCCCTGATCAAGACAATTAAATTTTTATTTTTATTTTTTGGTTTTGTTTTGTTTTGTTTTTGTTTTTGTTTTTTTTTTTTTTTTGTTTGGGAAAATTATTGTAGTTCTTGAAATCTGTCACTTGTGTCAATTTGGCTATTATGGTTCTCACTGTATCAATTTTACTTTTAAAATTTTCATATTATGTCAATTTAGTTCAATTCATAACGCTTTTTAGAAATTAAATTGAATTTAAAGCACAAAATAATCTATTCACTCTTCCCAAACTGATTGTTTGAAATGGTCCATTACATTTTGAATGGATTATTTTGCCATTCATTTCTAGCTTATTTCTTAATAGATGTTATAAATTAGACTAAATTAACACAACATAAAATATTAAAACGTAAAATTAATAAAATTAAAATTTTATGAATTAAATTGACACAAGAAACAAATTACGAGACTACAAATATAATTTTTCCTTTTTTGCAGAACTCTATTTTTTTCTTCTTCGTTGAGAGTTCTTGTGTTTTTGTTGTACACTTAAGAGAGAACAGCTTTGTAAAACTTGAATAGTTATCTAAATTTTTCTGTTTAGATTCAAAATTAGATTTGTGGATGTCATGAAATGATTTTACTTTCTACTATTTTAATCATTTGGTGTTTGTTTGTGGGAGGAAAAACCAATAGTAGGATAACAACGAGGCGATAATGTTTATTTATTTTAGAAGGAAACTAAAGGTGTGTTTGGTAGGGAGATGAAGAGGACATATATGATAGGTGAGTCCACTTTTGTCTTATAAGGATTGGAAATGGAAAAGGAAATACAAAAAAATGTTTGGTCTATTTTGGCAATATTAAGTAATTGAATGGTTTAGTTTGTCCATTATTAATAGGATTAGGAAAAAACTACAAAACTAGAAAAATAGTTTGGAAAATGTCACGTTCTAAAATTTGAATAATTAAATATTAAAATAAGACTAAATTTCAATTAATATTCCATCATCTAAATCCTAAGGGTGAAACAAAAAAAACTAAACGCTAACCAAACCA
This sequence comes from Camellia sinensis, assembly GCF_055761805.1. Taxonomy (NCBI): domain Eukaryota; kingdom Viridiplantae; phylum Streptophyta; class Magnoliopsida; order Ericales; family Theaceae; genus Camellia; species Camellia sinensis. Next base: position 126,617,404 of record NC_138968.1, on the reverse strand, counting down.
TTCACCATAATTTCATAACTAACTAATACCTCCAACATTAAAGTAACAATACATAGTCAAAATAACTTAAATAATGTACGGTTACAAACCATGCCAAATCATCCCAATACTAAAGTCATAAAAAAAATAAATAAATAAATACATAAACTAATATCATCCCTAAGTTTAAGAAAACAAAAGAAATCCAAGAGACATATCCAACAACTATAGTTATTCCACGCCACTCCCAACTAATCCTGCAAAGGAAGCTCGGCTGCACTCAAACAAAACGTACTCGAGTTGCTAAGAGACAAAACGGGTCAGTACACAGGTATACTGGTATGAGTACAAAATTTAACTCCCACGTGTCCACCAGACACAAACAAAAATACATTTAATTCTTGTTACGTGACAAGATAAGCAGTTTCATCTGCACCGAGATAAATGGGTAGTTTCTCGAGATACGATGGCATTTAGTTTATTACCCGTACACAACAAAATATAAATTGAGTACGAAATAAATGAAATAGAAATAAAAACGTGGTGAGTTAGCCCTGCAAAAAAAATTAGTAAGACCCATCATCCTGCAAAAAAAAATAAAGTTAGTATTATTTAATCATAAGTAACTTGTTGAAAAAGTATAAAAATGCACCGTTTCATGCTTAAATAATTCGAATTGACCAAATCTCAAACAACGAAAGTTGTACAGAATTAAATTTCCTAAAGGACAGCGTGAGCGAATTTAATAGAAACTGAACAGGTTAAGAGAAAATTTTGATAAAAGAACTGTGTGAGTGGTTTTCTAACCACACTTCCCGCTTAGTAACCAGCTGGAGAGCACCGGCAGAATAGATGGCACCTGGCTGACCTGCAATAGAAAGAGAAGATTCCGGCGGTGGTTCGTCCAGCCGAGAGCACTCCGACGATCAAGTCAGTATATCTTTCAAAGATAACCAATAGTGCTTAACTCACTAGACAGAATATCAAAAGCATACCTTAGACCCATGGGCGTACCTCTCTTTTATAGCCAAAATAAATCTAGTCCCAATAGAAGCCTAACTTCTATGGACTCAGGATTACTACTAATCTTGGACTCCCAGTAAGATTAGGATAAACTCTCTAAGAGTCTTATCTTAATACAAACTGAAGTCTTCTCTCATTCTAGGACTCTTGCCCCTCATCCGCTTATCTCGGATTCCGATATCTTCGAAGGTAACCTCAGCCTATCCGAGATGACTTCGGCATAACAACCAGGACACGTGGTACCTCGGCTGATATGTCGGCGTCACCTTGGCCACGTGTTGGTACTCAGAAAATATATCCCCACAACTGCCCCCTAGGTTCTATTACCTCGGCATTCTGAGGTGATGGAACCTACACTGTTCGTTCATCTGTGCCCCTCTGTCCGAGATCAAACTTGCCGACTTCAAAGTTCCCTGGATTTTACTGTCCACTTCTGTCAAGTATCAAGCTTCATGCTTTCCAAGCTGCTTGAGATCACACCTCTTAGCCGAGGTTCTTGTTTCATTAATTCGTAAACTCCAAGAGCTTTGCAACTGCTCCACTCACATTCTTCAGTGGGTTCCCGACTTCCAGTCATCTATTTGACTCCGGCGATCTTTATATCGGCGTTCATTTCTCTTGGTAGGTTCAAAAACTCTTTTATTAAGCTCAATCTTTCATAACTCTTCTAAATCCGTTTACTTGCCCTCTGTTGTCTTCTATTTTCGTCCGTTTTCAAGTTTTGAATTGTTTGAACGCCTGGCACTGTTCTTGCCATATTCGCTTTCTGTTGCTAGCATCGTGTCTGGGTCATTACTTTCTTGTTCTTCATATACTTACTTAGTGCCTGTGCACTTGGCTTTATTCTTGAACTTTGTCATCTTCTTGACTCTGATTTTTCTCTTTTTTCATTAAATCCTCTGGTTTTTCTCTTTCTAGCTCTTTTTCTTAAATCCGTCATTGTTCCAAGCTTTCAAGCTCTGCAACTGTTTTCGTTCCTCTCCTCCGGTGAAGCTTACGTCACTCTGTCATTTTCGCATCCGTCGTCAGACTTCGGCAATTCTCATTCCGGCTTTCCTCTTTCTGGTAAGCCACTGTTCCTCCTAGTTTTATTTCTTGTTGCTTTCCAAGAAGCTCTGCTTCATTGTTAATCACCATTGTTGTTTTACCCGTTGTTTCCAAATCATCTTCTTGAATACACACTGTTCACACATCTGTTGATTTCTTCCATTGTTCTTGGCTTGACACACCTGTGCAATCTTTTTGTCTTGATTTCCTGATAGCTTTATCACAATTCTTGATTACGAATTACATTCTTATTTCTGTTTTCTGTGTCTTTTTTCAGATTCTTGCTTTCAATCCTTGCCTTCAAACTCCGAGGTGCCAATCGTCAAGAAGAGCTTTGATCAAACTCTTCGGGAGATCGATGCTGAGCTCGAGGCCGAGAAGGCTGCTGAGAAGTCTTCCCAACTGTCTTTTATATCCTGCCATTGATGCCGAGTAGTTTTGTTTCCTTATTTTACTCCTTGTACCTTGTACCTTGTACTTTGTCCTTCTCCGTATGCTTTTAATCCGGCCGACGTGCCATTTTGTAATCTGAATAATTTATTTTTCAATATTCAGGCCGAAGTGCCTTCTTTCTTCTTTAAATGCATTTCTCTAATTTCTTCTTTGAATGAATGTCTTCTTTTTTCTGCTCTTGTATGATTCTACACTTAGAATAATTTGCATGTCTTCAAAGTACACCTTGACTGTACAATCTCTTCGGGTAAAATACCTCTGTCACAACTTCTAATCTTGCTCATCTCGGCCTTGTCCTAACACTTGAAAATATTGTAACAAATATTTTCACAAGTGTTGCTTAGGACTTGTCACTTTCTCAATGTCTTCTATCAAGACTTCAGTTTTCCATATTTCAAGTTTTGACAACCTAGTAGTTTCGACAAATACGCAGATATTGCTTGAGCTTGACTTTAACTTGTAAATTTTTCTCAAAAAATTTCAACAAGTGTTTTAACCATCATCCTTTATCATAACATCGGCTTAACTTCAGTTTGTAAATTTTTCTCAAAATTTCAACAAGTGTTAAACCATCTTCCTTTCGATACGACCTCGGTTTAACTATAACTTGTAAATTCACACAAAATTTCAACAAGTGTTTAAACCAATCTTCTTCTGATACGACCTCGGTTTAATTTCGTCTTGTAAATTCACATAGAATTTCAACAAGTGTTAAATATCACATCAATTTAACTTCAACTTGTAAATTCACACAGAATTTTAACAAGTGTTAAATATGACCTCGGTTTAACTTCAACTTGTAAATTCACACGGAATTTTCAACAAGTGTTAAATATCATCTCGGTTTAACTTCAACTTGTAAATTCACACAGAATTTCAACAAGTGTTTAAACAATGATTTCGGTTTAACTTCAACTTGTAAGTTGTCCACAAATTTCAACAAGTGTTAAACAATGATTTCGGTTTAACTTCAACTTGTAAATTGTCCACAAATTTCAACAAGTGTTAAACAATGATTTCGGTTTAACTTAACTTGTAAATTGTCCACAAATTTCAACAAGTGTTAAACAATGATTTCGATTTAACTTAACTTATAAATTCACACAAAATTTCAACAAGTGGTAAACATATTCTTCTTCTCTCTGCCCATGTATGGCTTCCACATACTCCTTTGCGAACCTTATAAAAGGTCTTGAACATGGCTAACTGCAGTCCAACCGTGTGTGTTTTCTTTTTTTATCTTCTGGGATCTGAGATCTGCTCGCTAAGCTCTTCTCTTCTCGGACTTAAGTGCCGAGATCTTGTCTGCTAGAATCTTGGATCTGCTCACTCAGGTTGAGCTCTTCTCTTCTCGGCCTAGAAACCTACTCATCTAGGCCGAGATCATGTCTTCTAGGATCTGGGATCCAGGGTCTGGAATCCGGGATCTGCTCAATTAGGATGAGTTCTTCTATACTTGAATGTTATCTCCTTGGGAGCGCTCATGCCCCTGTCTTTGCATCCCTTCTAGAAGGGTCTTCGTTCCTCCGCAAGTATCTATCCTTCCATACTTGGAGGTCATCTTCGTTGTAGTATCCGCTTCGATCTGTTGTCTTTGGTGCGTCACCTTTCTGGCCGGCGTCTTTCACTCTGTGACTCTGGCCACGAGTTTCTGTGTTGCGGTTGTCCCCTTCAACGTCGAGGTTGATAGGTCTCCCACTCTCAGCAGGAGCGTTGTCTTCAATCTGATCCTTCTGTCCGTCATTGGCCATCTATTCTTCTTTCTTTCATTGGCCATCTATTCTTCTTTTTTTCCCACGGACGACGACAAATTGTGTGAGTGGTTTTCTGACCACACTGCCCGCTTAGTAACCAGCTGGAGAGCACCGGCAGAATAGATGGCACTTGGCTGACCTGCAACAGAAAGAGAAGATTTCGACGGTGGTTCGTCCACCCGGGGGCACTCTGACGATCAAGTCAGTATATCTTTCAAAGATAACCAATAGTACTTAACTCACTAGACAGAATATCAAAAGCATACCTTAGACCCATAGGGGTGCCTCTCTTTTATAGCCAACATAAATCTAGTCCCAATAGAAGCCTAACTTCTATGGACTCAGGATTACTACTAATCTTGGACTCCTAGTAAGATTAGGATAAACTCTTTAAGAGTTTTATCTTAATACAAACTGAAGTCTTCTCTCATTCTAGGACTCTTGCCCTTCATTCGCTTATCTCGGATTCCGATATCTTCAAAGGTAACCTCGGCCTATCCGAGATAACCTCGGCATAACAACCAGGACACGTGGCACCTCGGCTGACATGTCAGCGTCACCTTGGCCACGTGTTGGTACTCAGAAAATATATCCCCACAACTGCCCCATAGGTTCTATTACCTCGACATTCTAAGGTGATGGAACCTACACTGTTCGTTCATCTGTGCCCCTCTGTCCGAGATCAAACTTGCCGACCTCAAAGTTCCCTGGACTTTACTGTCCACTTCTGTCAAGTATCAAGCTTCATGCTTTCCAAGCTGCTTGAGATCACACCTCCTAGCCGAGGTTCTTGTTCCATTAATTCGTAAACTCCAAGAGCTTTGCAACTGCTCCACTCACATTCTTCGGTGGGTTCCCGACTTCCAGTCATCTATTTGACTCTGGCGATCTTTATATCGGCGTTCATTTCTCTTGGTAGGTTCAAAAACTCTTTTATTAAGCTCAATCTTTCATAACTCTTCTAAATCCGTTTACTTGCCCTCTGTTGTCTTCTATTTTCGTCTGTTTTCAAGTTTTGAATTGTTTGAACGCTTGGCACTGTTTTTGCCATATCCGGTTTCTGTTGCTAGCATCGTGTTTAGGTCATTACTTTCTTGTTCTTCACATACTTACTTAGTGCCTGTGCACTTGGCTTTATTCTTGAACTTTGTCATCTTTTTTACTCTGATTTTTCTCTTTTTTCATTCAATCCTCTAACTTTTTCTCTTTCTAGCTCTTTTGCTTAAATCCGTCATTGTTCCAAGCTTTCAAGCTCTGCAACTGTTTTCGTTCCTCTCCTCCGGTGAAGTTTACGTCACTCTGTCATTTTCGCATCCGTCGTCAGACTTTGGCAATTCTCATTCCGGCTTCCTTCTTTCTGGTAAGCCACTAGTTTACAAGTTGAAGTTAAATCGAGATCATTGTTTAACACTTGTTGAAATTTGTGGACAATTTACAAGTTGAAGTTAAACCGAGATCATTGTTTAACACTTGTTGAAATTTGTGAAAAATTTACAAGTTGAAGTTAAACCGAGATTATGTTTAACACTTGTTGAAACTTGAGAAAAGTTTACAAGTTGAAGTTAAACCGAGATGATGTTAAACACTTGTTGAACCTTGAGAAAGTTTACAAGTTGAAGTTAAACCGAGATCATGTTTAACACTTGTTGAAACTTGAGAAAAGTTTACAAGTTGAAGTTAAACCGAGATCATATTTAACACTTGTTGAAACTTGAGAAAAGTTTACAAGTTGAAGTTAAACTAGGGTCATGATTAAAGGAAGGAATGATATAGGTTTCATCACCTCAGGATGCCGAGATAATAGAACCTAGGGGGCAGTCGTGGGGACATATTTTTTGAATGACGACACGTGGTCGAGGTGTCACCGGAGTGCCAGCCGAGGTGCCACGTGTCATGGTCATGATGCCGAGATGATCTCGGCTAAGCCGAGGGTATCTGCGAAGATGTCGGAATCCGAGATAAACGGATAAAGGACAAGAGTCCTAGAATGAGAGAAGACTACAATTTGGGAAAAGATGAGACTCTTAGAGAGTTTATCCTACTGGGAGTCCAAGATTAGCAGTAATCCTAAGTCCATTAGAGCTAGGCTCCTATTGGGACTAGGATTATGTTGACTACAAAAGAGAGGCACCCTCATGGGTCTAAGGTATGTCTTTGATACTTTTGATACTCAAGCTTGTGAGTTTAGCACTTGATTTATCTTTGAGAGATATACTGACTTGATCGTCGGAGTGCCCCCGGGTGGACGAACCACCGTTGGAATCTTCTCTTTCTGTTACAGGTCAGCCAGGTGCCATCTATTCTGCCGGTGCTCTCCAACTGGTTACTAAGCGGGCAGTGTGGTCAGAAAACCACTTACACAAAACTCATGATTAAATTCTTTGTACCTTAACTTCATCACTTCGGCCTCCACTTCTGGCCTACACATATATCTCATGTGTCTCCCGTATACCTAACACCGCTCCGAAGCCAAACTTGCACGGGGATATCGTCCCAAGTTTGACCCACACTCCCCGGATGGTTAGCATATACGTACGCGCGTAAATCAAAGCACTTGTCTACTCATGAGAACAAGGCAACAATATATATATACACAACATCTCACTCATGAGAATAAACATAACAATGTCAAGCCTAAGACATTCAAATAAATCTCATAATCCACACTTTTCTTTTCATGCACTCTTTCTTACCAACACTCAAATAAAACAACAACAATCCATGAAGTCATGGTAGAGTGTAAGGAATTTATCTATGAATTCCTAATTTATTTTAATTTCATATATCCATGAGTGTGATTACAATCATAAAATAAATCCATAAAAAAAACCCTAAGCCTTGCATACACAACTAATCAAAATAATTAAAATCAATCAATCATCTAAAAATGCTAAGACTTACATACATAACTAATCAAAATAATTAAAAACAATCTATCATCTTTATGTAAAAACACAATCAAACTAACATCAAATAAATAAAAATAACTAATTAAACATAAATCAAAGGAGGTGTGTTTTATACTCACAATATTTTTTTCAAAGATCTACAAGTTATTTGAAGAATTAATTAAACTCCCAAAATAAAAGCATAACCCCTTTCTTTTCCTTTTTTTCCTGTCTCTCTTTTCACACCACACGCAGCACAACACAGCACTCTCAGTTTTGATTTCTCTCCATCTCTCACGCGCAGTAGAACATTTTTTTTTCTTTTCTTTTTCCTTTCCTTTTCCTTTCTTCTAATCTTAGTGAGGCACTATACTTATAACCTAATTGATATAATATTATATTATAATTTACAACAACCTAAATGCACATATATAAATATAAATATCTTATATAAAATTTATATAAATAATTTCTTTCTTTTTTTATTATAAATATATATAAATATAAATATTCAGATTAATTATATAAAATTAACTAACATATTAAATTAATTAAATATCATATTAAATTCTTATATAACTACGCAATTTATAAAGCTAAAAATAAAATCAAGTAATAATAAATAAATAAAGACTTACGAAACATCAGGTCGCTACAGAAAAAGTTTATTGGAAAATAAAATATATAGTACAAATATAAAGTTAGTGTGATCGGAATGATATTTTAAACAAGTCTGGTCGATATACTTTATTTTTGGTCATTTTTTGAGCAACTTTTTGAGTTTTATAGTATTATTGATATAAACAATGTTACATACATAAAATTAGGGGTGGGCGCGGGTTAGTTGCGGTCACGGAACCTCCAATCCGCCATCCGTCCTCCAGGTTGACGAATTGGAGAAAATCAATCCGCATCCGTCCGCCAATCCGACGGATGCGGATTGAGCGGATTGGCGATTTGGCAGATGGATGCGAATCGGTTTGGCGGTTTGAAATTTTATAAATTTTCAACATATTTCAACTTGTGCACTTATTCTTCAAAAATATATATATATATATATATATATATTACAGTTAATGACTTAAAAAAGTATTACAATTACTGCATGCCTCATCCAAAGAAAGAAAGTTTGAAACTTTAGAATATCACAATCACTGCATGCCTCATCCACATATTATAATCACAGCATGCCTCATCCACATAAAGTATTACAATCTGTGATTCTTAAAATATAAAAACAATTCAAACCACCAAAGCCATGAACAGAACAATAGTAGAGATTGTATGTCTCTGTATTGTTACATTTATATGTGTTTTTTAAAACAAAAACCAACCAGCATATATCATTTTTTATATTTATTACTTTTAGAGTTAGATTTAATAACCAAAAAATATAGATAAATAATACGTTTATTTTTTTCAATTCAAAAAATATATTCAAGTTGAAAATTTTTTTTTCAACAGAATATTTGAATTCTTTTTCAATTAAAAACACAAACAAAATATTTAAACAAATTGAAAACATAAAGTCTTATAAATTACTAAGGGTGCTCACGGTTTGGCGGTTCGGTTGCGGCCAAAGGAATATCAAATCCGCCATCCGTCCGCCAAATTAGCGGGTTGGAGAAAATCAATCCGCAACCGTCCGCTCGTCATCACGCATCCGTCCAAAATGCGGCGGATCGAATCGGATCGGTTGAATCGATTTTAACGGATCGGTATATCCGCTACTCACCCCTACACAAAATTCATATGTAAAAAAATACTCATAAAATTTATTATATGACCCATTCATTTAAAATCTGAGCTCCATCATAAAAAGTTAAATAAATTTTAACTACGCATCAATTTTTTAAGTTTGTTTGTGTGAAAGATAAAAAAATTCCATACACATCTTTATTGGATTATAAAAGCTCCTACTTGGTGGAAAAATATTGGATTTGGTGGCCTATGAATTGTCAGAAAATCTTTGTGTTGGAAAGGAACTAACCACTTGTGCAGTTTATATGGGAAATTGCAAATACCCATAGTCATATTTGTTTGGCCATATTAAATAAGAAAAGATTATAATTCATTAGATTAAGTGTGTTTAATTTTAATTTTTTGAATTTAGTTTTCTATAAATTGAATTTTTTTTTTTTGTATTTTTTTAGTTTTTAGTAAATATTTTTAAAATTTTAAACATTTTTTTTTTTACTTTTTTATATGCATTTTACTTAAATGTATCTAAATAGTAAAATATTTGTAAAAAAATATTTTAAAAAATTAATAAATATACAAAAATACAAAAAAAAGTATTAAATTTTCTTTTCTTTTTTTGTATTTTTGGTATTTAGTGAATTTTTTTAAGTTTTTTTTCAAAAATATTATACTTTTAAGTGTATTTATATTGTTTGTGTCTAAAAATTTTTTAAAAATGATTAAAGTATTTAAAAAATTCAATGAAAACAAAAAAATATGGAAAATGAAAAATAAAATTTTCTAAAAAGTGAATTGTGAAAACTGAAACCAAACAGAGTGAAATCTTGAGATATATAGTCTCTGGACTATTTGATTGGAAAATATGCGTATCCAATGTTTGTTTGATCATGAGATTAGATGTCTGAAAATGACTGTTCTATTGAATCTAATGTTTGATTGGAATAGTATGACGAATGATAAATGCTTAATAGACTATTTTACTCTTTTCAATTGTTTACTAAGTAATGGCAATACTAAGGGGTTGTTTGAGATGATCTAAATAAGTGTACTTTTTGACTTTTTATGAAATATGGATTGTGTTGAAGTGATGTGGTAGAGAGGTGACGTGATTTAAATAAAATGATGTGACTTAAATAGGATAGTGACTTTTTGACTTTTTTGTGTTATGTCAAACTTAGCCTAAATCTGTCTTTAATATTTTAATTGTTTTTGGATAGATTAAATAAAAATTTATTTTATTTTTTAAAAATTTATTTTTTAATCAACTAAATTAATTAGTGAAAAAAAATTGCACTACAAATGAATTTTTTTTATATTGTAATTTTGACACACAGAATGAGTTACACCAAAAACATAAATATATTTGCACCCTCCACGGAATAAAATTGAACCATCATAAAAATACAATTTTTTTCCACTGCTCTACTTAAATGCAAATTTTCATATATATAATGGTTGGTTTGAAAGGATAAATGATCAGTTGCAAAGCTCACCAGAGTGAAAAAAAACTCGTGCAATCAAATCTTCACCCATTGGTCACGTTTGTTTGGCGAATTAGGTTGGAGAAGATTATTAATGAGAAAATGATTAATGAAAAGATTGTTAATGTGAAGATTATTAGTAAGAGAATTAAGTAAAAATGTATTTGTTTTAATAACAGTATAGGAGATGGTTAATGATAGGATTGTTAAATTATTTTTAAATAAAGTAAATTAAAAAATTATTTCTATATTAAAAAAAAATAAAATAAATATTAAAACAAAAGGTGCACTTGGGATTGTTAAAATTAATAATAAAAAATAAAAATAAAAAGTTGACCGGCCAACTATTTTTTTGGCCGACTGGCTATGTTTGTTAAAAAAAATTGCATTGTACAGGACGTCTGGGCAGATATCCAGATGGACGACCAAACAGACTGAAACCGCTTATTATTTTCTTAATTCCACTCGTTTCCTAGCCAAGCTAATTCCTCTAGTAAGAAGATTATTACTAAGCCGCCCAGACTGTGAAGCTAACCTCCTCAAACAATACCAAACATGCTGTGAGTACGACCCACAACAATCCTACTCCAATGACCAAACAGACAAGGCCACTGTGTCTTGTTTTTTTCACGCATTTATAGAGAGAGGGCTGGTTTGAAAACCGTATTATTTTAGTTGGTTTTTAATTTTTTGACTATTTTAATTTAGTTAAAAAAGTTATATTTGAGATGATGGTTGATTTTTTTTTTTTTTTTGGGTAATGGATTTGATGGTTACGATGAAATAATTAGGTTGTGCTTGGTTGGAGTATTTGATGAGAAAAATAAAAAAGAAAATTAAAATGTAATCCCACTTTTTTGTTTGGTTATAATGAAAAATATAGGGAAAAATAAAATGAAGAAAATACAATCTCACTTTTTCTCTTTTGGGTTCACGACTCTTTGCTTTCTCTATTTCCTAACTCAACCAAACATAATTTGAAATTTGAAACCTATCAATTCTTTTTCTTTTTCTTTTTCTTTTTCTTTTTATTTCTATTTCTCTTATTAAATTCTCCAACCAAACACAGTTTTATAGTTTGAATGTAATAATTTATTTTATTAATTATTTTAGTCTATTTTATCTTTATTAACTATTTTAGTTTAAAAAACTCTCTAACCCAACTTTCCAAATGGGGCCAATATCGTGTAAAATTGCATACGTGATGGTCCATGAAAATCACACAGCAAGATATTGTACAAATGGGATCTTATATTGCAGATTCAATTTTAATTTATTTTATTTTTATATAACCCATTAGAACTACTCTAGTTAAATCTAAAGGAAAGGGGATCACGGATCAGGATCCTCTCTTGCATTCTTTTGTCCAGCAGTGTCCTGCACTTTGCAGCAGATTGCGACATGTGGCGGGAAGGCAATCCAATGGGTTGAATGACACCACTTCGCAGAGAGAAATATGATAGAACGGCACCGTTTTGGGCAAACGGAAAGCTCCAAATATTGTGAGACTGCACAGTTCACTCATGTATTTTCACCCACATCTAGAGCTAGAAATCGCCCTCCTCCTCCTCCTCCACCGACGGTGCTAGTGCTACAGCAACAGCAATATTCCTCTTCCACATCAACATAAATGAATAATAGATTAACAAAATCCATTGATTCCATCAAAAAAATCTAGCCAAAAAAAACAAAAAAATAAAAACGAATTCAATAACACACTTCCAAACAGGCTATGAATCACATAACAACTAAAAGATAAAAAATAAAAAATAAAAAAGGATTCAGATACAGGCATTGATTCAAAGACTCCTCTTTGTGTGAATGAAACCCCAAAGAAGTATATAAAATTTGTGACAAATTTAGTAATTAGAGTCAATGTATCCAAAACCCAATTCACAAAAGAGCACCAAATGAGATTTTTATGCAAACATATTTATGTATTTGAATATATATATGTACAGGAAAGAAATAAACCTTCTCGTATAATCCTTTTGATTAAGTCTGCGCTCCTCCGTACGACGTCGCTTTACTCCCTGAAAACACAAACGTGAGCTAGTCGGCGGGTGTGTGCCGGATACCTCTCCGATGCCTAAGTCAGCAAAATAGACAAATAGACAAAAGCTCTGTGTATTCGAGAATCAAAGTTGTGTTACCTCTCTATAGGTGATGTTATGAGCTTTTATAGATTTCGCGTGGCACAATCCTAGTAGGACTCTTACTCCTCCATGTAGAGTCCTCCTAGGAGTCATACTCCTAAAAGATAATGCTTATCCTTCAACACCCTCCTCACTGCTTAAACCAAGTGAGATGGTTTTACCATGCTCGGACTCCAATATGACCGAGGTAAGCATGGCTATGCTAAGCCGCAGACTAGACCGAGCTAAATTTAGCTCGGCTCTTCCATTCACTGCTCTTACCTTGGTTTCTCCCAGTGCTAACCATGGTATGTCTCGACCGGGATAACTGATACGTGGTCCCAACCGAGATAACTTTGTGTGTGACGACCGAGCTTACCATAAGCTCTTTGGGACCGGAGTAACTTCAAGCCTCTTTTGGACCGGAGTAACTTTATGGCCTTTTTACTCAGCCCTTCTTACCGTGGCCCAATGAATGGCCCATTACCTAGCTCGACCCAATTTATATATAAATTACCTTCTCAATTGCCCCTTAATTCTATCTGCATAGCATGACAGGGATTACCTGTTACCAGCTGAGCTAAAAACTTTATTCTTACGATCGAGATAAACTCTTTAGTCTTTCCAGCCGAGCTTAAAAACCCTTTAGCCTTTCCAGCCGAACAAAAACTCTTTAGCTTTTCCAAGTAGTTTCAATAAGTCAAACCATATTTTCACTTAATTTAGCCGAGCTATCGATCCGTACTAGGTTTGCGCAATAGTATGCCTGAAAGCCTAAACCACGGCTAAGCTACAACTTGGGGCTAAACCAGCCTTCTTAGCTCAGACTGAACTAAGAATGCTGCCCCTAGAGGCTCAATCGGACTAACAAATCCCTTGCTAAAACCGAGTTAACAGACCCTTTGCTCAAACTGAGCTAAGACACGAAGCACTTCACATAGCCGAGCTAGGATTTCATTTATCTTGCCTGTGTTTCTTTAAGTACGGTCCCACGATCTGTGCTTAACACTTTTATTTTTCACTTTGCAGACATAGGTTGCCCAGGCACTCCTTTGAGCGCTCAACCGAGCTACTCAGCACCATTCTCTTACTGAGCTAACACCCACGTATAATTTATTCATAACTTAAACCACAAATGGGAAAGTATAGGTTTTTAGTTAACTCGCGTGGTACAATGGCTGAATTTCACAAGGACTACTAAATCCTAGATAATGTCCACCTTTCACTGGCCGAGCTAGACACCGTCCCCTAGGGAAAACAAGGTTTTGTCCCCTTTAACGTTATTTTAATCGTAGAGTGCGGTCTACGTTTCCCTGTACAGCCCCTACTCTGTGAATTCTTTAGGCAAACCAAACTCTGCCCTACCCAACTATCCACCAATTCTTATCGTATAATAAACGGCATTGCCGTGTTAAACCACCGGGCTGGCCTTAACCTGGGCCTAGTCGAGATTTTTCATCAATACTCCATAGGATCAGCCGAAGATGGCTGGGTTTACTACTTACGAATAAAGCACCGGCGTGAAAAAATAATAAAGGACACACCGAACAAAGACTTGAACGATGACGATTTTTTCTGGGTATTTGGAAATTTTGAAGACCACCAAGCCCAGATCCCAGGCCACAGAATAAACTGGAACAAGGGTGTAGTCGGTAGGTTTACCTCGGCTTTACTGCATTCTTCTCATTATTTCAGTTTTCTGATTGTGAATCGTACTGAATGTTGTCTTCTTTTTTGCAGATAGGAACTTTCTTAAGTCCCAATATAACTACCCCAACTTGAACGTGCTTCGCGTCGCACTGCGATATCCAGACCGGAGTTAGACTGACCTGTTGAATTTTGAACTGACCTGCCGATATAGTGGAAAACGAAGGACCAGGGTAACTGACTTCCTGCTAGAAGCCTCTCCTGAACCGGACCCATCCTTGCCTCAAATCAACCTTATCCCACTTACTGCCAAACAAGAAATGGCCAAAAAGAGAGCCGTGCGAGCCCTTCTCACCAAAACAAACCCAACCGAGGTACATCCAGCCGGTTATCCTCAAGAGACCGCGGTGGCCCTTCCATCTCATCAACCCTTATCATCCTGCCAAAGGAAGCGTGCTCGGACTACTCCAATCGAGCAACGTCTGGTTGATGAAGACGAAACCCTGGTCCCTCAAACCACTCTATCAACTCCTCCACTGAGCCCACAGCCGGAGCGTTCGGACTGAGCTAGCTCTTCTAAGTGGGCTCCAAAGATTTCTTTCCAAAACCGGGCTATTCAAGACACTGATTCAGTGGTCACTGAAAAAGATCACTTAATGGCATTTAACCTTGCCAAGAGTGTTTGCCTCCCAGCAGACATGGAGCACCACAACCATTTGACCGAGCTAAAGGCCATCCGCTCGGCCACCAAATCCATGGTGCTTGTAAGTAGCTTCCTTTGCTGATTTTTCTAACTTTCTGCTCGGTTTTACTACAAGTCTCTTCCCATTCTTTTTCAGGCCATGCAAAAGAACCATATTGCTCACAAGTGGGTGTTGGAACTTAGGAAAACAACAAGGCAGGCCATGGCAAAAGCTGAAGCCAAAACGGCTGAGCTAAAAGCATCTTAACAGAAGATGGTCGAGCTAGAGGCCGAGGTAACCCGTCTGACCGGACTAATTACCTCGGCTAACGTTGACAAACAAAGGTCCCTGACCGCGATGAAAGATAAATACCTGCGTGAGCTGGCCAAGCTTAAAGGCAAGAAGAACGCTGAGATCGCCGAGCTGCAAAAGAAGGCAGATGACGCGGATGCTCAAGGTTTCAAGGAGGGGGAAGCTCTTTGCATTAAGCAATGTGAGGCAGCCAAAGACTTGTTCTTTAAATACAGATGGAGGGCGGCCGTGGCCCAGCTCCGTCATGGACCAGAGACCGAGGTTTTCAATCCTCCGTCGTATTTTATTTCGGGTTCGATGACGGAGTACGCTGTGTCCGTTCAGCAACAGTTTCTTCAGTCTGAGGATGATGAAGAAGAAATCGAGCCAGACAATGCTCTGATCGTTCTAAATAATGCCCCGGTCGTTCCAAATAATGCCCCGGTCGTTAATGAACCTGCTATTCAGTCAGCTGATTTGGAGCCACCAGTTGAGGATCTACCGACCGAGATACCAGATAAGACCGGGCTACCAGATGAGACCGGACTCCGAGTTGTACTTGACGCAAAAATAGACGACCTTTTTGCTTGATCTTCTCTTTTTTTTTCTTTTTTTTCTTTACCTTTGGACAATTGTAACCGGGCTGAAGTAACATCCTTCTGTACTTGTGAACTTTGAATGAGTGCTTCTTTTGTTTCAACACTTATTTCGGTTGATCTCTATGCTTGTACTTTACTCTCTAGCTGAAGTCTTGGATGAGGTACAGCATTCTCTTGCCGAGATACTTTATCCCGGTCTTAATCATTACAACTATAAGTACACCTGCCAACCACTCTTTAGCCGAGATCTTTACCTCGGCTGAAGATTACCAAGAATTGGTTTAATCCGGCCAACCACTCTTTAGCCGAGATCCTTACATCGGCTGAAGAGTATCAAGAGTTGGTTTAATCTAGCCAACCACTCTTTAGCCGAGATCCTTACATCGACTGAAGAGTACTAAGAGTTGGTTTAATCCAACCAACCACTCTTTAGCCGAGATCCTTACTTCGGCTGAAGAATACCAAGAGTTGGTTTAATCCGGCCAACTTCTAGATTGGTTTTTCCAGCCAACCCAGAGAAAAGTGTTTGGTTATTCCGATCAAACGTCCTGCTAGCCAACCTCTAAGTTGGTTTTTTCGGCCAACTATGCTTTCAATGCCCCTAGTCTACTAAAACAACTTTTACAGAATAAAAACGCTTATGGTGAAAAGAAAACTATTTGTTTTATTGGGGAAAAGAAAAATTACAAGTATTCTAAAGAAAAGCTAAAAATAAATAGTTTGAGATTGACAGTGTTCCATGGTCTAGGAATTGCTTTGCTGTCTTCGTCTTCCAGGTGGTAAGCACCTTTTCCTGCTAATCCGACCACTTTATAAGGTCCTTCCCAATTAGGCCCTAATTTGCCATCTCCTGGTACCAAGGTATTTCCCATCACTTTGCGCAGTACCCAATCTCCGATTTTGAATTGTCTTGGATGTATTGTCTTGTTGTATTTCCTGGATAACTCTTGTTGGTATGAGGCAATGTGAACCTGTGCTTTTTCTCTTCTTTCTTCGGCGAGGTCGAGCTTCAATGCTATGGCTTCTCCATTCAAGTCTGGATCAAAATTTTCGCTTCTAATTGTGGGGAAGCCAACTTCCAGCGGGATTACTGCTTCCATGCCATAGGCTAAGGAGAATGGTGTTTCTCCTGTTGATCGTCGAGGTGTGGTGCGGTAGGTCCATAAAACATAAGGAAGTTCCTTAGCCCATTTGCATTTTGCTCTTTCTAACCTTTTCTTCAGTCCATCCAAGATGACCTTGTTTGATGCTTCCGCCTGGCCGTTGGCTTGGGGATATGCCGGTGTAGAATTGTAGAACTCTATTTTGTATTCTTCACAAAAACCTCTAAAGATTCTGTCATCAAACTGAGTGTCGTTGTCTGATATTAGGGCTTTAGGTACGCCGAATAGAGTAATGATATTCTGCCAGACGAACTTCTTCACATCTTTTTCCTTGATTGATGCCAATGCTTCTGCTTCCACCCACTTTGTGAAGTAGTCTGTTACTGTGAGAAAGAACTTCCTGTTACCGGGTGCTGTTGGAAGTGGTCCTACTATGTCCAAGCCCCACATTGCGAAGGGCCATGGGCTGGTCAATGGTAGGAGTTCTCTGGCTGGCTAATGTATTTGGTGTGCGAACTTCTGACATTTCTCGCACTTCTTCACATACTTCTCGGAGTCTGCTTGCATGTATGGCCACCAGTATCCTTGTGAAATGGCTCTGTAGGCTAATGATCTTCCTCCTTTGTGGCTTCCGCACACGCCTTCGTGTATCTCGAACAAGAACGCTTCCACTTTGCTGGGGTGGACACACTTTAGGTAAGGTCCTGAGAATGACTTTTTGTATAATACCATAGATGGGGAAAGCCAAAATCGCTGTGACTTTGCTCTAATTTTGTTGGCTTCTTTCTTTTCTTCCGGTAAGACGCCGTCTTTTAAGAACAGTATGATGGGATCCATCCATGAGGGGCCTAGTTTGGCGCAACATACCTCTTCTGCTTCGGGGTCTTCAATGCTTAGTCTTGGTAGGTAGTCAATTAGCAGTGGGTGAGGGATGGATGTATCTGCCATTGAAGCAAAGCCTGCTAGTTCGTCTGCTCTATTGTTTTTCTCCCTGCCAATCTGTTCTATCCTTACTACTTCAAATTTCTTGATCTCTGTTCTAACCAATTCTTGGTACTTGGCCATCCTGTCATCCTTCGTTTCGTAGTCGCCAGAAATTTGGTTTACCACCAGCTGTGAGTCGCTGTAGACCATTAGCTCGGTGGCCTTCATGTAGAATGCTAATTTGAGACCTGCAAGAAGCACTTTATACTCCGCTTCGTTGTTTGATGCTGAGAATCCAAGGTTGACTGCTTGCTCCACAACCAGGCCGTCTGGTGAGATGAGGACTATGCCAAGTCCTGCACCATGCCGGTTGGATGCTCCGTCCACAAAGAGCTTCTACATCTCCCCAACGAACAATTTCCAGCAAATGGAGGGATCAAATGATGTTGTGGGGGTGGGGTCAAGAATGTTGCTGGTATTTTCTTCAAGGTCCATACTTGTTGTCTGCCCCTCGTTATCTGATTGAACCAAGTCTTTATTTGTTGGTGAATCTTGGCTTGGTGTAGCATGGTTCGCTTTTGCCTTGCTCTCTTTACTCTAGTTTGCCTTGGGGTCCGACTGAGTATCCTGCACCAGGGGTTGCACTATTCCGGCGTCAACTTCCATCCCTAGTTCGGTTGCGTTAGTCAGGTCGACTAAGCAGATATGATGACTTCCTGGGATAAATTCTGCGACAAAGTCTGCCAAAGTTTGGGCCTTTATCGTGGTTCTGGGTTGGAACTTGATGTCGAATTGTCCCAACTCTACTGCCCACTTCAAGATTCGCCCAGAAAAGTTCGTCCTCTCAAACAAAGCTTTTAATGGGAAAGCTGTGAGGACGACTATGGTGTGGGCGTGAAAGTAGTGCGACAGCTTTCTCAAGGCCATCATTAAGGCCAAGGCCAGTTTTTGCAGTGGCAAGTACCTCGTTTCGACGCCCAACAATGTCTTGCTGACATAATAGATGGGCAGATGTTGGATTCCTTTCGCACGGACTAACATTGCGCTAATTGCGTGCTGAGAGACTGCCAGGTACAGGAAGAGTTCTTTTCCAGGTATTAGGGTGACAAGTAGTGGTGGAGAAGACATGTATTCCTTCAAGTTTTCCAGAGCGCGGTCGCATTCTTCGTCCCACTCGAACTTGGCTTTCAATGCTAGAAAAAATGGTCGTAGTCTGTCTGACGACCGGCTAATGAATTGGTTGAGTGCAGCTGCCATGCCGGTGAGATGCTGCACTTCTTTTACTAAGTTAGGCCTCTTCAGATCCTGAATAGCTTTGATCTAGGAGGGGTCTGCCTCAATACCCCGGTTGGTCACCAGGAAACCTAGGAATTTGCCAGATCCTACACCGAACGCGCACTTAGATGCATTAAGGCGCAACTTGTGCCTCTTCAGAATCTGGAACATCTCACCTAGGTCCCTTAGATGGTCGTTCTCGTCCTTGCTTTTGACCATCATGTTGTCGATGTAAGCCTCCATTGTTCTGCCTAACAACGGCTCAAACATCTTGGTGACCATTCTCTGGAATGTTGCCCCTGCGTTCTTTAAGTCAAAGGGCATGACCTTGTAACAATACAGTCCTCTTAGAGTTGTAAAGGACGTGACCTCTTGGTCTGGTTCGTACATGGCGATCTGATGGTAGCCTCTGTACGCATCAAGAAAGCTAAATCGGTTGTGCCCTGCCGTTAGGTCTACCAGTTGATTTATCCGTGGTAGGGGGGAGCTGTCCTTTGGGCATGCTTTGTTGACTGTCTTATAGTCGACGCAGACATGCCATTTGCCATTCTTCTTTGGCACCACGACTGTGTTGGAAATCCATCTGGGGTAGTGCACCTCTCTGATAGATTCTACCTCTAGTAGATTTCCCACTTCTTCCGCCACTATCTCGGCGTGGTGGAGTGCCGATCTGCGAGTGCGCTGAATGATTGGTCTGGCGAATGGGTGGATATTGAGTTGGTGACAGATGAAGTTTAGATCAATGCCTGGCATGTCGTAGGGTGTCTAGGCGAACACTTCGATGTTAGAGGTTAAGAATTCCAAAACGTCTAATCTCTCAGTGCTGGACAACGACGAACCGAGCAAAAAGAATTTATCCGGGTTCTTTTCATCTATTCTTACCTCTACCAAGTCTTCCACCGCTTTTTGATCAGCTGCTTTGCCGACATCTGCGAACAGTTCATTGCTCTCAGGTTCTTCCACCGAATGAACATATCCCTGGGCAGCGCGGCTGCCATTAACCGTGACAAAGCATTGCTTGGACATAATTTGGTCTCCAAAGACCTCTTCAATTACCTCGGTTTCGTTGAGGAATCGCATTACTTGATGGTAGGATGAAGCTACCGCTCGCATGGCATGCAGCCATGTTCTTCCCAAGATTATGTTGTAAGTGGAAGGGACCTTTAACACCCAAAATTCCACTTATTTTGTCACGCTTCCTGCCCTGACTGGAAGGATGATCTTGCCGACTGGCCACTCTGGCATTGAGTTGAATCCGATCAGGGGGGATACAGCTGGTGCCAAGTCTTTATCCTCCAATTTCAATTGTTTGAAGGTGTCGTAGTACATTATCTCACATGAGCTCCCTTGGTCAATCAAAATCCGCTTGACGTCGAAATCCTTGACTCGGAGAGTGACAACCAGTGCATCATTGTGAAGGCAGTATATCCTTGCCAAGTCTCTATCTGAAAAAGATATGACGTTCGTGGTTTTTGTTTTCCCCTTTTTAATGGTGGGCTGGGCACTTAATACCTCCCTTAAGTGCTCAGCCTTCTTTATCATGCCCCTGAGCTCACATACGCGCTTAGGCTCGAATACCCCATGTATTATGTTTATCACGCCTTGAGGTGGGGCGTCGATTGGCATTCCGTTCGGGTGGTTGTCATTCTGGGGGGCTGGCTGCGCCCCTCCTTCAATGTATTTGTCCAGGTGACCGGCCGCCACCAACTCCTCTAGATGTTGTCTCAATGGTGTACAATTTTCAGTGCGGTGCCCCTTTTCTTTATGGAAGGTGCACCGTGATCTTTCGTCGTAGTCCTTCTGAGCCTCTCCTAGCTTGGCTGGCCATCTGATGAAAGGTTCATCGCGTATCTCGCTTAGAATCCTGTAGATTGGCTTTTTGAATACCGTGGTAATGGCAGTGCGGACTCTCAACCATCTTTTATCCTAGTCTTCTCCGTTGTCCCGCCTGCTTCATCCGTTTTTGTTCGGACGTTCTACCGCGTTGACCTTTGCCGCGGTCTTTTTATCTGGTACTGCGGTTGTGCTAGACTTTGCTTTACCACGGGCGCCATCTTCTTCTACCCGAATGTGTTGGTGCAATCTCTCCATTAAGGCCTCCATCGTGAGAGGCGGTGTCATAGTGATTGAGTCCCTTAGTCTGTTCCCGACTGGAAGGCCTTTTTGTACTGTGCGATGGCGAGATTAGTAGGGCAGTCCCCAATCTGGTTGAAGGTCTCCCAATAGCGGCTATTGTAGGATTTTAATGACTCTTTTTCGCCCATATCGATGGAGAGCAGTTGATCAATTTCCACTGAGGTTTTGGTGTTCATTCTGAACCTAGTCACGAATGCCTCCGCCAATTGCGCCCAGGAGGCTATGCTGCCTTCTGGAAGTTTTTTGAACCAAGTCACGCCTAGGTCACCAAGGCTTGATGGGAAGAGGATGCACATTAAAGCTTCGTTCTGCCGGTATACTGCCATAACCTGACGAAAGTGGCTTAGGTGCATGTAAGGGTCTGTCTTCCCTTCGTACATGGTAAATTTAGGCTGGATGAAGCTTGAGTGTAATGGTGCATTCTCAATTGCCGGAACGAACGGCGAGCTATGGAGTCTTGCCAACGATTTATCTGTTGGTTCGTAGGCAAGGTGCGGTATTGGCATCCCAACCTCGATGCTTCCATGCGTCCGAGAAGCCAACCGCTGAAGGGATGAAACTCTGTGTGGGTCGCGTGTCCTAGCGTCCTCCTTCTGTCGCGCCCTTTCTTCAAGCACAGTCCGTAAGTCGGACGATCTAAGCAACTCCGTTTGCCTAGATGATGTATAGTGCATGTGTGAGGGCCGATAGGTACTTCCCTCTGTGTAAGACCTCAATGATCTCGTTCTCTCAGACCTGGAGTAACGAGTTCTGGAAGTCCTTGATTGAGTGTCGCCTGTCCTGAGGCTTCTACTCTCTGCTTGCGATGGCGTGATATGCCTACCACGATCTTCAGAGTGGCGAGGCGGTGTATTGCCTTTGCGCCCCTCTCTCGTCGCCACCTCTTTTCCTTTGATCTGGCGCTTCATGGCCTCCATGTCCGCCGCCATCTTCCTTATTAGTTCGTATTGCTCTTTTACGTGATCCTCCAAAGCTTGAGGGTCGATTCTTCACCTTTGCCTTTCAGGACTTTCTGAGCGAGAGCGACGGGGGGTGTTGTTCCGCCTCTCCCTTGTATCCCTCCGAGGATTCTGTCGCTGGGGCTCTAAGTCCGCCATAGGAGGGATAGAAGGCAATCTTTTTCGCCTCCCACCCCCTCTGGGGTTTGTCCGTCGATGGCGGACTGTGGCAAATCTTCGTTGTGCGCCATTCAATGAGGGAAACTTGATCAAGAGGTTTTGTTTGTTCTGATGTTCCCACAGACGACGCCAATTGTACGGGAAAGAAATTAACCTTCTCGTATAATCCTGTTGATTAAGTCTGCGCTCATCCTTACGACGTCGCTTTACTCCTTGAAAATACAAACGTGAGCTAGCCGGCGGGTGTATGCCGAATACCTCTCCGATGCCTAAGTCAGCAAAATAGACAAATAGACAAAAGCTCTGTGTATTCGAGAATCAAAGTTGTGTTACCTCTCTATAGGTGATGTTGTGAGCTTTTATAGGTTTCGCGTGGCACAATCCTAGTAGGACTCTTACTCCTCCATGCAGAGTCCTCCTAGGAGTCATACTTATGAAAGATAATGCTTATCCTTCAACACCCTCCTCACTGCTTAAACCAAGTGAGATTGTTTTACCATGCTCGGACTCCAATATGACCGAGGTAAGCATGGCTATGCTAAGCCGCAGACTAGACCGAGCTAAATTTAGCTTGGCTCTTCCATTCACTGCTCTTACCCTGGTTTCCCCCAGTGCTAACCATGGTATGTCTCGACCGGGATAACTGATACGTGGTCCCAACCGGGATAACTTTGTGTGTGACGACCGAGTTTACTGTAAGCTCTTTGGGACCGGAGTAACTTCAAGCCTCTTTTGGACCGGAGTAACTTTATGGCCTTTTTACTCAGCCCTTCTTACCGTGGCCCAATGAACGGCCCATTACGTAGCTTGGCCCGATTTATATATAAATTACCCTCTCAATATATACATAAAGAAAGAGAGATTGGGAAATCTTGAGAACAAAAGTGAAGCTCTAGAATTGATTTGGGGGAAAAGAAACAACGATGAAGGCACTATCAACCGCTGGTGCTGCACGCCGACGCTGGTGTTGCACTCTAATCCTTGTCGTCGCCACTTTCACTGTGATCGGATTAAGGTTTCTAAGGCTTGGACGTGAGTGAAATAAGGGATTGGAGAGAGTAGAGGATCTCTTGTTTATTGAAAGAAGACCCACCAAAAATGACATCGTTTTTTTGTGTCACTTATTGTCTTTAAAACATGGCGTCATTTAGCTCGTCGGATTACCTTCTCACCATGTGTCACCATCTGCTGCAAATTGCAGGACAGTGCTGGACAAAAGAATGTAGGAGAGAATCCTGATCCAGGGATCACTCCTCAATACAAAGGCCGACATGGCAAATAAGTAAATAATAATGGGTAAACACATGGTAATATATAGTGCACACTCCCCTAAATGATGTAAATCAAACACACACCCTTGCATTACGACATGTGGTCTACATTATACGCAATACAAAAATTGTTAAGGATATGCCAACCACAGTTACAGCCTCAGCCATAGCTTCAGCAAACACAACTCAATTTATTAGCTCAGAGTTATTATCATCAGCTCAGGCCAGCTTGAGCTAACTACATTAGCATGTGCTATATTGTACAACTCATCAAGGCAGTTATAGAGTTAGTTAGAATCTTTACAAGTGGTGTATTAGTTGTAACAATGTGATATGTGTGTGTGCTATTTTCTGACCACACTGCCAAATAGGTACTCAGCTGGAGAATATCGACAGAATAGATTGCGCCCGAACGATCTGTCACAGAAAGATAAGACTCCGGCGGTGGTTCGTCCACCCGGGGGCACTCCGATGATCAAGTCAGTACTCAATTATCTCTCAAAGATAGAAAATAGTGCTTTTACTCACTAGTCAGAATACAAAAAGCATACCTTAGACCCATGAGGGTGCCTTACTTTTATAGTCAGCATTAACTTGATCCCTGTAGAAGCCTAGCTTTTTTTGGACTCTAACCCCATGCTCATCCTGGACTCTCCAATAGATAAAAATAAACTCCCTAAGAGCTTTATTCTTATCCAGGCTGAGGTCCTCCCCCATTCTTGGACTCTTATAGCTTATCCGTTTATCTCGGATTCCAGTATCATCGCAGGTACCCTCGGCCTAGCCGAGATCACCTCGGCGTCAAGACCGGGACACGTGGCACCTCAGCTGGCACTTCGATGCCACCTTGGCCACGTGTTGTTTATTCAAAAGATATATCCCCACAAGTGCCCCTAGGTTCTATTACCTCGGCATCTTGAGGTGATGAAACCTATATCTTTTGACCATATAGCACGTCGGCTAAGCTTGCTCTATCCTCCATTACCAAGGTCATCATTCGTCGGCTCCATATGACCCAGATTTGTAATCTGTTTTCTCAATGCCTTAGAACCAAAAACCAAGTTTTTTCAAGTTCTTTAGCCGAGACCATACCCATAGTCGAGGTCATTGCTTCATTAAATCAAGAACTCCAAGAGTTTCTACACGCGTATGAGCTATCACGCACAACAACTCAACCGTTTTTGCCATGCGTCTATTCCCTATTAAACTGTACCTGACACGCGCCATTAAGTCGTGTCACTTTTGCGTGCGCCGCCTGACAGACACGTCGTCCTAGGCACACTAATTGCGATTTTTCCGCCTTTTTGTGTTCTGATCAAAAACACTTCTCTTTCTTTGTCTTTTCACTTTCACATCTTTGTTTTTTTTCCAAGTTTTCCCTCCCTAAAGTTTTCTTGCTCCCATTGTTGCCTTCTTCGAGCTTCCTGCAACCACTTCGTTCACCTCCTCCGGTGAAGCATTTGATGTTCTTCTCCACTCACTGCCACCGTTTGACTTAGGCGTACTACATACCGGCCTCATTTTCTTCGGTAAGTCACTGTTCCCCCTTTTTTCAATTTTTGACTTACTTCGAAATTTGTTATACTTATACACTGCTACTGTGATTCCATCCATTTGAATGATTGCTCGTGTTTCAAGTTTCGTCATTCATGTATCAAACATGTCTGTTTTGTGATTTCTAGTTGTTCAATCTTTTTTTTGGGTAGACATTTTGTTTATACGCTTGCTATCCTGCCACTGTCTTCGACTTGTGCACATCTATATATTTTATTCAATGTTCTTTGAATTCTTGTTTGCCTTCTTGAGTCTGAATCATTGTTATTTGCCCTGTTTTCTTGTTGCTTTTTCCAGATTCTTGCTCCTAATTTCTGTTTCAATAGCTCTAAGTTAGGGATTTGCCTTAGAACTCACAAACTTTAGGAAAAACTGTAACAATCTCCCATTTTTTCTGAAAAAACCCCTCCTCCGTTTCTGTTTTGGATTTAGCCGAGGTTATCTCAAACCCGTACAAACCATTTTCTTTTGAATTCTCACTGTGCCCCTTGTAGCCGACATCATGGGTATGTTTAGGTGGAGGGTAGACACTCCTACTAAACTAGAATACTTTAAGTAGGAATTTGCCATCCCCACCAATGTCCACCTTAGGCTAGCAGGAGAGGAGGACTCCATCATGTCTGATGGGGACTTCATGTCTTTCCCTGTAGTGGCCTTTATAGAGTGTGGACTTAAGTTCCCTTTTGACATCCTCTTCCGAGAAGTCCTTCACTACTATAAGCTCAACCCAATGCAGCTAGCAATTAACTCTTACTGACTCATTAACGGTATCATTGCCCTAGCTAGCCGAGAAAATGCTAGGATAACCTTAGCTGATATCCAATACTGGTATGCAATGTGTGGCCTGAAGTCAGAAAAGGGCTACATCTATTACTTTAAGCCGAGATCCACAAAATACAAACTCATAGCCGACCTTCCAGACTCCAACAAGGGGGTGGAGACGATTATTTCATCGCCTCGGGCAACTGGGAGTTCCCACCAGATGATGACCTTCACCTCTACCCCTTAAGCCGAACAATGTTCAAAGAGAGAAATAGTAAGAGCCAAGTGTCACTTTACTTGCTTTCAAGTCTTTATTATTTTGATATTTTTGTATGTTCTAACGTCTGTTTGTTTTACTTTGTAGTTCTTCCTCAGCCTCCCAAAGACTTTCGCAAGTCATTCTTCCCCAACAAAGACTTCAAGAGGTTGCTGGACTTGCCTGTTATTTAGTGCAAGGCTCCTCTGCTCCTGAACTACACCCCAACCTACAAATCAACATTGCCCGATGTCCCCAAAAAGAGCAAATCTCCACCCTCAGCAACAACTCCCCCAACTACCTCATCACCAAGGCCCGATCAAGCTTCAACATCTGACCTAGCAGAACAACCATCAACTTCTGCACCACAATTGATTCCATCTTCTCAACACCAACGCCGACGTCGAGCGCCACTGCTTGCCCCCGCAGGAAGAACTCGTAGCTGAAAACGCCGAAGTTCTGAGGCGTCAGCTTATGACCCAGTAAATCCACCCACAGCTCTGCCAGCAATCCACTTTGGTACAAGGGTTACAGTTGCCGCCACAACCGACGAGATAGGGTGAAAACTTGCCGTAGTTGAAAATTTGCTTGCCAACCTTCTTGGCGTTATTACTGTCCAGTCTTCATCTTCTCCTCCTCAACCAACCCCTAAGCCCAAACGAATGAAAAAGGCCAAGGCAAAGGCCACAGTGACCTAGATTGATTCTGAGGACACTATGTCTATTTCAAAGCTAGTCGAAGCCGAGAAGAGCGTCCCTCTACCAAGAAGCGTCTTGCCGAGGACCTACCCGCCAAGAAGCCGAGGTCCGACCACCAAGAGGGCAGCAGCTATCCCTGAGGCATGGTCTGGGCACCCGAGATCATTCTAAATGACAAGCCCCTCACCGCTAGTGATAGTGCTGCAAACCTTGAGGTCAGGGCGACCTTGCCCATGGCAGTTTTTCTGCCCAAGGACATGAACCATATGGCCGAGCTTCATGAATATGAAGACTTCACCTTCATGATGCAGCATTCGGTGTTGGTAAGCATTCTCCTTTCTACTTTGGCAATCTTTCCACACTTAGTGAAATTTTGCTAACTTGTGCTACTTCTTTGCAGGCCATCGAGCATGCCCACTCTTATGCCACCAAGACCGAGATGATGAGAAATGATTTGGCGAAGAAGACAAAAGAAGTAGCCAAACTCCTGTCTTCGCTTAATCAGGCCGAGGCCAACAACCATTCTCTTATGGACTAGGCCAAGGATGCCAAAACAGCTCAAAGTCTGGCCGATGAAAAGGCCAAGATGGCAAACGACGAAGCCGAGGCAGCAAGAGCCGACCTCAAAGCTACTAAAGCCAAAGTGGCTGATCTGGAGGCCAAGCTGCACAAGGCCATCACCAATAAAGAGGCCGAGGTGAAGTCGACCGACGAAAAGGCCTTTGAAGGGGGGCAGGCTGCCGTTCGCAACCAATATAGGGAGCAAATCAACCTGGGTTGCAACCAAGGTTACCACATCGGCTGGACGGTGGCCCTCAACAAGTTGGCTGTTGCTATGGATTCCGATCTTCGTGACATCAGCAAACTCCAAGTGCCATTCCCCCCACAGCCTAAAGAGGCCGACGTCGAAGACGAAGATGATGCCGATGATAGCAAGGCCGACGAAGAGGATGAAGAGGCTGCCATTAATAACAAGTCTCCTACCTTCAACGAACAAATAGACTTAACTTCGGATGAGGAGGATGACTTGGCATCCAAGGGTGTCACTTCTACTCCAGCAACTTCTGAGGTTGAGATCCATTGTGCCGAAAAGAGTCTAGATAAAACCTTGCAAAAGATTGATGCTGAGCTTGAAGCCGAAAGGACTACAATACTACCCTCTAATCAAGCCAAATCTAGTACTTAGAATTTAATATTTTCTCCTTTCCTTGTTCTGTTCCTTCTTAGCTTGTAATATTTCGTTTGAACAATGTTAGTTCTACATTTGGCCGGGGTGCCCTTTTTGTACCTGAACAAGTAATCTCTTTGTAGGCCGAAGTGCCCTTTTTCTTCTTTGAATGCAAGTACAACTTCTTCTTTCAAGTGTTTGTTTGTTTTTCTTCTTTACTGTCTTGTATGATTCCGTGCTCAAAATAATTTGCATGTCTTCAAAAGTGCACCCTATCTGTGCGATCTCCTTGGGTAAAAATACCCTGGATATACCCGCTGACTGTTTATTTCGGCCTTGTCATAACTCTTGAAAACATTTTGTAAAAAATATTTTCACAAGTGTTTACTTAAAACTTGTCATCTTGTCATTGTCTTCTTTCAAGACTTCAGTCTTCAATACTTTAAGTTTTAGCAACCTGGTAATCTCGGCAAATATGCAGATACTTCTTGCAATATAACCTTTGCTTATCTTCAACTTGTAAATTTTTCTGAAAATTTCAACAAGTGTTAAGCCAACTTTTAGCTTGTAAATTCTAACTCCCAAGTATCATTCTCTAGCTCTCTACCCCCTACTGTGAACTTAAGTTTCACTTAGGTTCTCATTAAGCATGTGGCTATGACCTTGTTGCTGAAGTTATACTCAAACAGAGACTAGCTGAGGTTCTCAATCTTGATTCCTCTGTTAATCTTACTCAAATGCTCTTAATTTCTACTGATATAGCAAATCTGGGTTAATCCAACTTAGTTCAACTCCATTATATAGAAGTATAATTTCTTCTCTGCCATATAATGAGTCTAAGTTATTCGTCATGTTTCAATCAGAAACATCACCAACTCAGTTCAACTCTGTGGGGAAAAATTTTTTGAATAACAAACACGTGGCCAAGGTGGCACCGAAGTGCCAGCCGAGGTGCCACGTGTTCTGGTCTTAACGTCAAGGTGATCTCAGCTAGGCCGAGGTTACCTGCGAAGATACCGGAATCCGAGATAAGCGGATAAGCTATAAGAGTCCTAGAATGGGGGAGGACCTTAGCCTGAATAAGGATAAAGCTTTTAGGGAGTTTATCTTTATCTATTAGAGAGTCTAGGATGAGCATTGAGCCAGAGTCCAAGGGAAGCTAGGTTTCTGTAGGGATCAAGTTAGTGCAACTATACAAATAAGGCACCCTCATGGGTCTAAGGTACGCTTTTGTATTCTGACTAGTGAGTAAAAGCACTATTTGCTATCTTTAAGAGATAATTGAATACTGACTTAATCGACGGAGTGCCCCCGGGTGGACAAACCACCGCCGGAGTCTTATCTTTCTGTGACAGGTCGTTCAAGCACAATGTATTCTGTCGGTGTTCTCCAGCTGAGTACCTGTTTGGCAGTGTGGTCAGAAAATAGCACACACAATTTGGCGCCATCTGTGGGAAAGAAAGAAGAATAGATGGCCAACGACAAACAGAAAGAGAAGATTGAAGACGACATCCCTACTGGAAGTGGTAAACACATTGACCCTAACATAGAGGCGTATAACTGCAACGAAGAAACTCGAGATCAAAATCCTAGAGAGAAAGACATCGGCCAGGAGGGAGACATACTAAAAAAGGCAGACCGAAGCGGGTATTATAACGAGAACAACCTCTAGCTATGGAAAGATAGATACCTGCGGAGGGACGACGAGGTGTAGGGAATGGCGAACAAATTGGCAGACCTGCAATCGGTCTTTAATTTCATAATGCAGAACAACGTCATGCAGCCACAGTTTTTGTTACAAGATACGCCGATCCCAATGGCCAAAAAAGATGCCCAGAAAGAGGGCCAGAAAATAGTTCCTCTAGTCCCTCAGCATAACAGAACCAAGGAACACTCTCACCGGCCTTCACGGAGATCGGGTGAGAAAAGTCAATGAAGGGAGAGTCTCGGAAAACACATCGTAACAAAGAAGTCTATACCAAAGAACATCGGTATGTTCAAGGGAAGGAGCTTTGTTTCGACACAACTAATGGAGGGAGGTCTAAGAGGACCCATAACGACACCGGGAGTAGCGCACCAAAAGGGCTAAAATCCGTTGATAGCTGAGCTCCTGGACGGACCAAAGAGGATCTGAGAGATTGCCTCCAGAGGATGTGACAAGATGCTGAGGTAACATCTCCGGTCAAGCCCAGAACGCCATTCTCGGTAGAATTGGACAAATTTGAGGCCCCAAAGAGGTTCCATACGCCGAGATTCTAGATATACGACGGTAAGTCTGACCCTAAATTTCATGTCGGCTTGTACATGAACTCAATGGCACTGTACACCGGGAATGAGTCGTTGCTCTGCAAAGTGTTTCCCTCATCCTTCGGGGAAATCACATCAGATTAGTTTCACAAGTTGCCGAAAGGAACTGTGAAAAGCTGGGAAGGCCTGGCCGAGATGTTCGTGGCTAGGTTTGTAACAAACAAACTACAGCCGTTAAGGGTGGACTCCCTGATGGCTCTGAGAATCGGCGAGGATGAAAGCCTTAGGGCCTATGCCAAAAGGTATTATGAGTTGTTTAACCGAATATCAGGGTGCAACCAAGAGGTAGCGGTCATGTCTTTCAAAAATGGCTTAAACGATGTTTGCTTGCTTCGAAAATCACTAGTAAAGACACTGCCAAAAAGTATGGAGGAACTAATGGTCATGATAGAGAAGTATGTGAGAACCGAGGAGGACACGCTACGAACAAAGGCGTTAAAACAAGAGAAGAGAAACGACCCGCCGAAGCGAGGCCGAGGTAGTAGTAGATACAATAAACAAAAGACAGGACTGAGGGCTGCACAGGCGGTCACAACTGTGTTCCGAATTCCGGTTTACAAAGTCTTAGAAAGAATCCAGAATCAACCCTGTTATAGAGCCCCAAAGAAGATTCCTGGTGAATTTATGGGAAAAAGTCTGGGGAAGTGCTGTGCCTACCACAATGAGGATGGACATCTAACTCAAGGGTGCAGAGCCCTAAAAGCACATCTGGAAGACCTGGTAAGATAGAGTCATCTAAGAGACCTGGTAGTTAAGGCCAGGACAAGGGAAGAGCAAGCGAGACTGCCTTAGGCACCGACAGCACCACCCCCTCCAGCACCACAACCGCAAGCAGGCGGATCTCGAATGATCAATGTGATGCACTTGAAGGTCAATAAGAAAGAGATACGTGGAGAAACTCAGAAGGTAAAACACTTACAGCATGTGTATCATGTCCGGTAGAAGAGACCTATAACAGAGAACTGCCATGGACCAATGGTGTCCTTTACTGAAGACGACCTAGAGATAGTGCAGCATCCACACAACGATGCCCTGGTAATATCTCTCCAGATTAGAGAGTGCTAGGTAAAGCGAATTCTAATCAACTAGGGCAACTCTTGTGACATCATGTATGTCAGGTGTTACAAGGAGCTTGGCCTTCACCAAGATGATCTAGAACAATCCAATGGTCCAATGGTTGGGCTCAATAGAATGCCGACGTGGCCCCTGGGAGCAGTAAGTTTGGAGGTGCAGGCTGGCACCAAAAAGGTAATCATAGAGTTCGCAATAATTGACTCCCCTCCCCTTACAATATTATCCTGGAAAAGCCATGGCTATATGCAATAAGGGTTGTCCCCTCAACGCTGCACCAGTTATTGCGGTTCCCAACAGAGAATGGAATTGAGGAGGTCAAATGGGATCAGGTGTAGGCAAAGAATTGCTCCATGGAAACAATGAAATCCATCTGCAACATATGAGAAGCAAAACAGTAGAGATTGAGGATGAGGACATGGAGGTCTTTGAGGACGTCGACAAAGAACCAGCTGAGAAAAATGAGGAAGCCCTGAAGAAGATCTTAGTCCAGCAAGGGAATGAAGAGCGTTTCTTTCTTCTCTGCTCAGGCTTAGCCGAAGAAGAGGAAAAGGAGTTAGAGGCATTCTTGAGAGCAAACCTTGAGGTGTTTGCTTGAACACCATACGAGATGCCTAGCATTGACCCCGAGGTCATTTACCATAAACTGAATGAGAACAAGTCGGCCAAACCTGTCATCCAGGGAGCAAGGAGGCCTACGTTGATGCATGTTGAGGCAGTAGAAGAGTAAGTGGATAAATTTCTGGAGGCCAAAGCCATTCGAGAGGTAAACTACCCAACATGCCTATCGAACACGGTTGTTGTAAAGAAAAAGAATGGGAAGTGGAGGGTCTGTGTGGACTTCACCAGCCTGAACAAAGCTTGTCCCAAAGACAGTTTCCCACTCCCCAAAATTGACCAATTGGTGGATGCCACCTTAGGACATCGAAGGATGAGCTTCATGGACGCTTACAGGAGGTACTAACAGATAGCCATGTACCCTCCAGATGAGAAGAATACTATTTTTATCACCCTAAAAGGGCTATATTGGTACGGAGTGATGTCTTTCGGGTTGAAAAATACAGGAGCAACTTACCAGAGATTGGTGACTAAGATTTTCAGACATCTAATAGGCAAAACAGTTGAGGTATACATTGATGACATGGTCGTAAAGACCAAGGAACTTGAAGATCATCTGGCCGACCTGAAAGCAGTCATCGATATCCTGAGGACATTTCGGCTCCGACTCAATGCATCAAAGTGCGCATTTGGAGTTGCGTCAGGGAAGTTCCTGGGATACTTGATCACCAGAAAGGGTATCGAGGCAAGCCCGGATCAGATCAAGACCATATTGAAGTTGAAGAGCTCAACATCGGCAAAAGAAGTGCAGATGTTGACTGGAAGGGCTGCAGCCCTAAATGGATTCACAAGCAGAAGTTCTGACAAATGCGAACCTTTCTTTAGTTTAGTGAAGAAAGCCACAGACTTCTTATGGACAGAAAAATGCGAAGTCGCCTTAGCCTACTTAAAGAAATACTTGACCACCGCTCCAGTTCTCTCAAACCCAGTACCTGGAGAGGAGTTATTCTTATACTTGGCAGTTTCAGAGCATGCAGTGAGTACAGTGGTAATCAGAGAAGAAAATGGGAAACAAATGGCAGTTTACTACGTGAGTAAAATCCTAGCAGATGCAGAGACCAGATACCTACCCTTAGAGAAACTGACACTGGCTTTAGTAATGGCCTCCAAGAAGCTGAATCATTACTTTTAGGCCCACAAGATTGTGGTGTTAACTGAGCATCTTTTGAAGTCTCTGTTGCAGCAAGGAGATCTGACAAGCAAGATAGCCAGATGGGCAGTGGTGTTAAGCCAATATGACCTAGAATTCAGACCCAGGTCAGCAATTAAAGGCCAAGTTTTGGCCGACCTCATGGCCGAGTTCACACCAGGCGCCACTATGTATCGGGCTCCGTTGAGTCGGGGTATACGATGTCCAAGTGAACAAGGAGAAACCCAATTGGGGATAGCAGAACAGAGGAAAAAAAAGAAACTCCGACCCTACAATATTTACATCGGTGACTCATTCTGCCTGTTTGTTGATGGGAGTTCAAACTTACAAGGAGCAGGGGCAAGAGTAATGCTAGTATCGCCAGATAGGCAGATGTTGGAACAATCTATTCATTTGGGGTTTAAAGTCTCAAACAATGAAACAGAGTATGAAGCACTAATCGTTGGGTTAAAGTTGGCAGTAGCAATAGAAGCCGACAAGGTGATGGTCTTTTGTGACTCCCAGCTTATCGTCAACCAAGCAACGGACGAATACGCAGCCCGAGATGAAAGAATGATGGCCTATACAAAAGAGGTGGGCAGATTGATAACATTATTCCAAAATTGCCGACTACAGCAAGTTAACCAAGATAACAACAGCTATACTAATGCCTTGGCCAAGCTGGCTAGTGCAATGAAACCAGGAGAGACAAGGACAATAATGGTTGATTACTTGTCAGGTCCAAGTGTAGAACCACTGAACACAGAGCATGAGGCAATGTGTGTGGAGATGGGACCAAGCTGGATGGATGCGATAATCGTATTCCTTAGAGATGGGAAACTACCAGATGATCATAAAGAAGCACACAAGATCAGACTGAAGTCAGCAAGATTCAGTCTGACAGCAGAAAGACATCTCTACAGAAGATCTTTTACTAGTCCCCTTTTGAGGTGTGTACATCCTTCACAAGTTGAAGACTTCCTGTATGAAATACACGAAGGAGTATGTGGAAGCCACGCTAGGGGCAGTTCACTTGCTCATAGGGGCCATTACTCAGGGGTACTGGTGGCCCTATATGCAGAAAGATGCTGAAGCTTATGTCAGGAAGTGTGAGAAGTGTCAGAGGTTTGCACCTTTGATACACCAACCAGCAGCAGATTTGAACCCGGTGTCCAGCCCTTGGCCATTTGCCCAATGGGGCATGGATCTTGTTAGACAACTGCCTCAAGCAACTGGACAAAGAAAGTTCCTACTAGTGGCAACAAATTACTTCACCAAGTGGGTGGAAGCTTAACCCCTTACAAAGATTCGAGTTATTGATGTAAAGAGCTTCATATGGAAGAACATCATCACCAGGTTTGGGATCCCGAGGGCAATAATAGCAGACAGTGGAAAACAGTTTGACAGCAAGCTGATCAAAAGCTTCTGTGCAAAGTATAAAATCAAGAATTATTACTCTACTCCAAGCTTCCCTCAGAGTAATGGTCAAGCAGAAGAATCCAATAAGGTTATCTTGGATGGGATCAAAAAGAGGCTGGAAGCAGCAAAGGTAAAGTGGGTGGATGAGTTGCCCAATGTACTCTGGGCATATCGGACTACGTCGAGAAGATCAACTGGGGAGTCCCCATTTGCCATGGCTTATGGCACAGAAGCAGTTATCCCACTAAAGGTCGGCATCCCAAGGATAAGAACCCAGGGGGTGAAGAATGAGACTAATGATGCATTTTTAGCCTGAGATTTGGACCTACTGGAAGAAAGAAGGGAGAAAGCAGCAATTCAACTAGGGGCATACCAGCAGCAGCTGGCTAGGGCTTACAATAAGAAGATCAATCCATGAGAGTTTCAAGTTGGTGACCTCGTCCTAAGAAAGGTCGTCGGCAACAAGAAGGATCCCAGAGAGGGCAAGCTTGGCCCAAATTGGGAGGGACCTTATAGGATCATCTCGGTCCTGGGCAATGGGGCATATCGGCTTGAAGATAGTGAAGGCAAAGAGTTGCCAAGACCCCGGAATACTTGCAACCTGAAGTTTTTCTATTATTAGATTTCTTTTTGTTTTTTTAATTTTTTTGTTATTAACTGAAGTAATGCCAAGACCTTGGAATACTTGCAACCTGAAGTTTTTCTATCATTAGATTTATTTTTATTTTTTTAATTTTTTTGTTATTAACCGAAGTAATAATAAAATTTTAGCTCGATTTTTTAATTTCAAACTTGTGAAAAACAATTGACCAGTCATTTGGCGATGTTTCTGATTGAAACATGACGAATAACTTAGACTTATTATATCGCAAAGTTGAATTATACTTGCATATAATAGAGTTGAACTAAGTTGGTGATGTTTCTGATTGAAACATGACGAATAACTTAGACTTATTATATGGCAAAGTTGAATTATATTTGCAAATAATAGAGTTAAATTAAGTTAGCGATGTTTCTGATTGAAACATGACGAATAACTTAGACTTATCATATGAAGAGCTTCATATGGAAAAATATCATCACTAGGTTTGGGATCCCGAGGGCAATAATAGCAGACAGTGGAACATAGTTTTACAGCAAGCTGATCAAAAGCTTCTGTGCAAAGTACAAAATCAAGAACTATTACTCTACTCCATGCTTCCCTCAAAGTAATGGTCAAGCAGAAGCATCCAATAAGGTTATCTTGGATGGGATCAAGAAGAGATTGGAAGCAGCAAAGGGAAGGTGAGTGGATGGGTTGCCCAACGTACTCTGGGCATATCGGATCACGCCGAGAATATCAATTGCGGAGCCCCCATTCGCCATGGCTTATGGCACAGAAGCAATTATTCCACTAGAGGTTGGCATCCCAGGGATCAGAACCAAGGAGTAGAAAATGGGACCAACGAGGCATTCTTGGCCTGAGATTTGGATCTGTTAGAAGAAAGAAGGAAGAAAGCAGCAATTCAGCTAGGGGCATACCAGCAGCAGCTGGCTAAGGCTTACAATAAGAAGGTCAACCCACGAGAGTTTCAAGTTGGTGACCTCGTCCTAAGAAAGGTCGTCGGCAACAAGAAGGATCCCAGAGATGGCAAGCTTGGCCCAAATTGGGAGGGACCTTATAGGATCATCTCGGTCCTGGGCAATGGGGCATATCGACTTGAAGACAGTGAAGGCAAAGAGTTGCTAAGACCCTAGAATACTTGCAACCTGAAGTTTTTCTATCATTAGATTTCTTTTTGCTTTTTTAAGTTTTTTGTTATTAGCCGAAGTAATAATAAAATTTTAGCTCGATTTTTTAATTTCAAACTTGTGAAAAATGATTGACCAGTCCTTTGGCGATGTTTCTGATTGCAACATGATGAATAACTTACACTTATTATATGACAGATTTGAATTATACTTGCATATAATAGAGTTGAACTAATTTGGCGATGTTTCTGATTGAAACATGACGAATAACTTAGACTTATTATGTGGCAGAGTTGAATTATACTTGCATATAATAGAGTTGAACTAAGTTGGCGATGTTTCTAATTGAAATATAACGAATAACTTAAATTTATTATATGACAGAGTTAAATTATACTTGCATATAATAGAGTTGAACTAAGTTTGCAATGTTTCTAATTGAAACATGACGAATAACTTAGACTCATTAAATAGTAGAGAAGAAATTGTACTTGCATATGATGGAGTTGAACTAAGTTGGATTAACCTAGATTTGCCATATCGGCAGAGTCAAGCATAAATTGAACTTAAGCGCATTTGAGTAAGATTAACAAAAGAATCAAGGTTGAAAACCTCGACTAGTCTCTATTTGAGTATAACTTCAGCAACAAAGTCATAGCCACATGCTTAATAAGAACCTAAGTGAAACTTAAGTTCACAATAGGGGGCAGAGAGCTGGAGAATAATGCTTGGGAGTTGGAATTCACAAGCCAAAGATTGGCTTAACACTTGTTGAAATTTTTAGAACAATTTACAAGTTGAAGTTAAACCGAGGTTATGTTGAAAGAAGTATCTACATACTTGCCGAGATTACCAGGTTGCCAAAACTTGGAAAATATGGAAGACTGAAGTCTTAATAGAAGACAATAAGTAAAGTGGCAAGTTTTAAATAAACACTTGTGAAAATTTTCTTACAATGTTTTTTAAGTGTTAAAACAAGGCCGAGATAAACAAGTTGGAAGTTATGACCGAGGTATTTTTACCCAAGGAGATCGCACAGAGAGGGTGCACTTTTGAAGACATGCAAATTATTCTAAGTATAGAATCATATAAGACAGTAAAGAAGACAAACATACAAACACTTGAAAGAAGAAGTTGTACTTGCATTCAAAGAAGAAAAAGGGCACTTCAGCCTACAAAGAGATTACTTATTCAGTTACAAAAAGGGCACCCCGGCCAAATGTAGAACTAACATTGTTCAAACGAAATATTACAAGCTAAGAAGGAACAGAACAAGGAAAGGAGAAAATAAAAAATTCTAAGTACTAGATTTGGCTTGATCAGAGGGTAGTATTGTAGTCCTCTCGGCTTCAAGCTCAGCATCAATCTCTTGCAAGGTTTTATCTAGACTCTTTTCGGCATAATGGATCTCAGCTTCAGAAGTTGTTGGAGTGGGAGAGACGCCCTTGGATGCCAAGTCATCCTCCTCATCCTGAGTTAAGTCTATTTGTTCGTTAAGGGTAGGAGACTTGTTATCAGTGGCAGCCTCCCCATCTTCTTCGTCAGCCTCGCCATCATCGGCATCATCTTCATCTTCGACCTCGGCCTTTTTAGGCTTTGGGGGGAATGGCACTTGGAGCTTGCTGATGTCATGAAAATCGGAATCCATAGCAATAGCCAACTTGTTGAGGGCCGCCGTCCAGCCGAGGTAGTAACCTCGATTGCAACCCAGGTTGACTTGCTCCCTGTATTGGTCGCAAACGGCGGCCTGCCCCACTTCAAAGGCCTTTTCGTCGGCTGCCTTCACCTCGGCCTCTTTATTGGCGATGGCCTCCTGCAGTTTGGCCTCCAGATCAGCCACTTTGGCTTTAGCATCCTCGAGGTCGGCTCTTACTGCCTTGGCTTCGTCATTTGCCGCCTTGGCCTTTTTCTCGGCCAGACTCTGAGCTGTTTTGGCGTCCTTAGCCTGGTCCATAAGAGAATGGTCGTTGTCCTCGGCCTGATTAAGCAAAGACAAGAGTTTGGCTGCTTCTTTTGTCTTCTTCACCAAATCCTTTCTCATCATCTCGGTTTTGGTGGCATAAGAGTGGACATGATGGATGGCATGCAAAGAAGTAGCACAAGTTAGAAAATTTTCACTAAGAGGGAAAAGATTGCCAAAGGGAAAGGAAGACTACTTACCAAGACCGAGTGCTACATCATGAAGGCAAAGTCTTCATATTCATGAAGCTCGGCCATACAATTCATGTCCTCGGGCAGAAGAACTGTCATAGACAAGGCCGCCCCGACCTCAAGGTTTGCAGCACCATCACCAGCGGTAAGGGGCCTATCATTAAGCATGATCTCGGGCACCCAAACCATGCCTCGGGGATAACTGCTGCCCTCTTTGTGGTCGGACCTCGGCTTCTTGGCCGGTGGGGCCTCAGACGATGGGTCCTCGGCAAGACGTTTCTCGGTAGAGGGGGTGTTCTTCTCGGCTTCGGCTAGCTTTGAAATAGGCACAGTGTCCTCAGAATCAATTTGGGTCACTGTGGTCTTTGCCTTGGCCTTCTTCATTCATTTGGGCTTAGGGGTTGGTTGAGGAGGAGAAGATGAAGACTGGACGGTAATAACGCTAGGAAGGTTGGCAAACAAATCTTCAACTACGGCAGGTTTTCGCCCCATCTCATCGGTTGTGGCGACAACTGTGACCCTTGTACCAAAGTGGATTACTGGCAGAGCTATGGGTGGATTTACTGGGTCGTAAACCGATGCCTCAGAACTTCGGCGTTTTCGACTACGAGTTCTTCTTGCGGGGGCAAACAGTGGAGCTCGACGTCGGCGTTGGTATTGAGAGGATGGAATCAATTGTGGTGCAGAAGTTTATGGTTGTTCTACTAGGTCGGATGTTGAAGCTTGATCGGGCCTTGGTGATGAGGTAGTTGGGGGAGTTGTTGCTGAGGGTGGAGATTTGGTCTTTTTGGGGACATCGGGCAATGTTGATTTGTAGGTTGGGATGTAGTTCAGGAGCAGAGGAGCCCTGCTCTGAATAACAGGCAAGTCCAGC
Organism: Camellia sinensis; assembly: GCF_055761805.1. Taxonomy (NCBI): domain Eukaryota; kingdom Viridiplantae; phylum Streptophyta; class Magnoliopsida; order Ericales; family Theaceae; genus Camellia; species Camellia sinensis. The sequence goes on along the minus strand of NC_138968.1, from coordinate 126,578,158 downwards.
AACCTCTTGAAGTCTTTGCTGGAGAAGAATGACTTGCGGAAGTCTTTGGGAGGCTGAGGAAGAACTACAAAGTAAAACAAATAGACGTTAGAATATACAAGAATATCAAAATAATAAAGACTTGAAAGCAAGTAAAGTGGCACTTGGCTCTTACCATTTCCCTCTTTGAACACTGTTCGGCTCAAGAGGTAGAGGTGAAGGTCGTCATCTGGTGGGAACTCCCAGTTGCCCGAGACGATGAAATAATCGTCTCCAACACCCTTGTTGAAGTCTGGGAGGTCGGCGATGAGTTTGTATTCTGTAGATCTCGGCTTAAGATAATAGATGTAGCCCTTTTCTGACTTCAGGCCACACATTGTATAGCAGTGTTAGATATCAGCTAAGGTTATCCTAGCATTTTCTCAGCTAGCTAGGGCAATGATACCGTTAATGACTCGGTAAGAGTTAATTGCTAGCTGCATTGGGTTGAGCTTATAGTAGTGAAGGAATTCTCGGAAGAGGATGTCAAGAGGGAACCTAAGTCCACACTCTATAAAGGCCACTACAGGGAAAGGCATGGAGTCCCCATCAGGCATGATGGAGTCCTCCTCCCCTGCTAGCCTAAGATGGACATCGGCGGGGATGGCAAATTCCTGCCTAAAGTACTCTAGTTTAGTAGGAGTGTCTACCATCCACCTAAACATACCCATGATGTCGGCTACAAGGGGCAAGTTAAGAATTCAGAAGAAAATGGTTTGTACAGGTTTGAGATATCCTCAGCTAAACCCAAAACAGAGTGTTACAGTTTTTCCTAAAGTTTGTGAGTTCTAAGGCAAATCCCAAACCTAGAATTATTGAAACAAAAATTAGGAGCAAGAATTCAGAAAAAGCAACAAGACAACAGGGCAAATAACAATGATTCAGACTCAAGAAGGCAAACAAGAATTCAAAGAACATTGAATAAAATATATAGATGTGCACAAGTCGAAGACAGTGGCAAGATAGCAAGCATATAAACAAAATGTCTACCCAGAAAAAGATTGAACTACTAGAAATCAGAAAACAGACATGTTTGATACATGAATGATGAAACTTGAAACACGAGCAATCATTCAAATGGATGGAATCACAGTAGCAGTGTATAAGCATAACAAATTTTGAAGTAAGTCAAAAACTGCAAAAAAAGAAAAAAAGAAAAAAAAAAGGAGGAACAATGACTTACCGAAGAAAATAAGGCCGGTATGAAGTACACCAGAGTCAAACGGTGGCAGTGAACGGAGAAGAACAGCAAATGCTTTGCCGAAGGAGGTGAACAGAGTGGTTGCAGGAAGCTTGAAGAAGGCAACAATGGGAGCAAGAAAACTTTAGAGAGATAAAGCTTGGGAAAAAACGAAGATGTGAAAGTGAAAAGACAAAGAAAGAGAAGTGTTTTTTATCAAAACACGAAAAGGCGGCTAAATCACAATTAGTGTCCCTAAGACGACGTGTCTGTCAGGCGGCGCACGCAAAAGCGACACGACTTAATGGCGCATGTCAGGTACGGTTCAATAGAGAAGAGACGCGTGGCGAAAACGGTTGAGTTGTTGTGCGTGACTGCTCATACACGTGTAGAAAGTCTTGGAGTTCTTGATTTAATGCAGCAGAAACCTCGGCTATTAGGATGATCTTGGCTAAAGACCTTGAAAAACTTTTTTTTTCTTGGTTCTAATGCATTGATAAATACAGAATACAAGTCTTGGTCATATGGAGCCGACGAACGATGACCTCGGTAATGGAAGATAGAGCAAACTTAGCCGACGCGCTATATGGACAAATGATATAAGTTCCATCGCCTCAGGGTGCCGAGGTAATACAACCTAGGGGCAGTTGTGGGGACATATTTTTTGAATAAACAACACGTGGCCAAGGTGGCACCAAAGTGCCAGCCGAGATGCCACGTGTCCTGGTCTTGACGTCGAGGTGATCTCGGCTAGGCCGAGGTTACTTGCGAAGATACCGGAATCCGAGAAAAGCGGATAAGCTATAAGAGTCCTAGAATGGGGGAAGACCTCAGCCTAGATAAGGATAAAGCTTTTAGGGAGTTTATCTTTATCTATTGGAGAGTCCAGGATGAGCATTGAGCCAAAGTCCACGGGAATCTAGGTTTCTACAGGGATCAGGTTAATGCTGACTATCAAAATAAGGCACCCTCATGGGTCTAAGGTACACTTTTGTATTCTGACTAGTGAGGAAAAGCACTATTTGCTATCTTTGAGAGATAATTGAGTACTGACTTGATCGTCGGAGTGCCCCCGGGTGGAAGAACCACTGCCGGAGTCTTATCTTTCTGTGACAGGTCGTTCGGGCGCAATCTATTCTGCCAGTGTTCTCCAGCTAAGTACCTGTTTGGCAGTGTGGTCAGAAAATAGCACACACAAACTCTATTATATACAAGTATAATTCAACTCTGCCATATAATAAGTCTAAGTTATTTGTCATGTTTCAATCAGAAACATCGCCAACTTAGTTCAACTCTATTATATGCAAGTATAATTCAACTTTGTCATATAATAAGTCTAAGTTATTCGTCATGTTTCAATCAGAAACATCGCCAACTTAGTTCAACTCTATTATATGCAAGTATAATTCAGCTCTGCCATATAATAAATCTAAGTTATTCGTCATGTTTCAATCAGAAACATCGCCAAATTAGTTCAACTCTATTATATGCAAGTATAATTCAACTCTATCATATAATAAGTCTAAGTTATTCATCATGTTTCAATCAGAAACATCGCCAAAGGACTGGTCAATCATTTTTCAAAAGTTTGAAATTAAAAAATCGAGCTAAAATTTTATTATTACTTCGGCTAATAACAAAAAACTTAAAAAAACAAAAAGAAATCTAATGATAGAAAAACTTCAGGTTGCAAGTATTCCAAGGTCTTGGCAACTCTTTGCCTTCACTGTCTTCAAGCTGATATGCCCCATTGCCCAGGACCGAGATGATCCTATAAGGTCCCTCCCAATTTGGGCCAAGCTTGCCCTCTCTGGGATCTTTCTTGTTGCCGATGACCTTTCTTAGGACAAGGTCACCAACTTGAAACTCTCGTGGGTTGACCTTATTATTGTAAGCCCTAGCCGGCTGTTGCTGGTATGTTCCTAACTGAATTGCTGCTTTCTCCCTTCTTTCTTCCAGTAGGTCTAGATCTCGGGCTAAAAATGCATCATTAGTCTCATTCTGCACCCCCTGGGTTCTAATCCCTGGGATGCCAACATTCAGTGAGATAACTACTTCTGTGCCATAAGCCATGGCGAATAGGGACTTCCCAGTTGATCTTCTCGACGTAGTCCGATATGCCCAGAGTACATTGGGCAACTCATCCACCCACTTTACCTTTGCTGCTTCCAGCCTCTTCTTGATCCCATCCAAGATAACCTTATTGGATGCTTCTGCTTGACCATTACTCTGAGGGAAGCTTGGAGTAGAGTAATAATTCTTGATATTGTACTTTGCACAGAAGCTTTTGATCAGCTTGTTGTCAAACTGTGTTCCACTGTCTGCTATTATTGCCCTCGGGATCCCAACCTGGTGATGATGTTCTTCCATATGAAGTTCTTTACATCAATATCTCAAATCTTTGCAAGGGGTTCAGCTTCCACCCACTTGGTGAAGTAATTTGTTACCACTTGTAGGAACTTTCTTTGTCCAGTTACTTGAGGCAGTTGTCTAACAAGATCCATGCCCCATTGAGCAAATGGCCAAGAGCTGGACATTAGGTTCAAATCTGCTGCTGGTTGGTGTATCAAAGGTGCAAACTTCTGACACTTCTCACACTTCCTGACATAAGCTTCAGCATCTTTCTACATATAGGGCCACCAGTACCCTTGAGTAATGGCCCTATGAGCAAGTGACCTGCCCTCAGCGTGGCTTCCACTTACTCCTTCGTGCATTTCATATAGGAAGTCTTCAACTTGTGAAGGATGTACACACCTCAAAAGGGGACTAGTAAAAGATCTTTTGTAGAGCTGTCTTTCTGCTGTCAGACTGAATCTTGCTAACTTCAGTCTGATCTTGTGTGCTTCTTTATGATCATCTGGTAGTTTCCCATCTCTAAGGAATACGATTATCGCATCCATCCAGCTTGGTCCTATCTCCACACACATTACCTCATGCTCTGTGTTCCGTGGTTCTATACTTGGACCTGACAAGTAGTTAACCATTATTGTCCTTGTCTCTCCTGGTTTCATTGCACTAGCCAGCTTGGCCAAGGCATTAGCATGGTTGTTGCCATCTTGGCTAACTTGCTGTAGTCGGCAATTTTGGAATAATGTTATCAATCTGCCCACCTCTTTTGCATAGGCCATCATTATTTCATCTCGAGTTGCGTATTCGCCCGTTGCCTGGTTGGCGATAAGCTGGGAGTCACAAAAGATCATCACCTCGTCGGCTTCCATTGCTATTGCCAACTTCAACCCTGCGATCAGTGCTTCATACTCTGCTTCGTTGTTTGAGGCTTTAACTCCAAACGAATGGATTGTTCCAGCATCTACCCATCTGGCGATACTAGCACTATTTCTACCCCCGCTCCTTGTCGGCTTGAACTCCCATCAACAAACAGACAGAATGAGTTGCCAATATAAATACTGCAAGGCCGGAGTTTCTCTTATTTCCTCTATTCTGCTATCCCCAACTGGGTTTCTCCTTGTTCACCTGGACATCGTATACCCCGACTCAACGGAGCCCGATGCACAATGGCGCCTGGTGTGAACTCGGCCACGAGGTCGGCCACAACTTGGCCTTTGATTACTGACCTGGGTCTGAATTCCAGGTTATATTGGCCCAACACCACTGCCCATCTGGCTATCTTGTTTGTTAAATCTCCTTGCTGCAACAGGGACTTCAAAGGATGCTCAATTAACACCACAATCTTGTGGGCCTGAAAGTAATGATTCAGCTTCTTGGAGGCCATTACTAAAGCCAGTGTCAGTTTCTCTAGGGGTCGGTATCTGGTCTCTGCATCTGCTAGGATTTTACTCATGTAGCAAACTGCCTTTTGTTCCCCCTTTTCTTCTCTGATTACCACTGCATTCACTGCATGCTCTGAAACTGTCAAGTATAAGAATAACTCCTCTCCAGGTACTGGGTTTGAGAGAACTGGAGCGATAGTCAAGTATTTCTTTAAGTTAGCTAAGGCAACTTCACACTCTTTTGTCCATAAGAAGTCTATGGCTTTCTTCACTAAACTGAAGAAAGGTTTGCATTTGTCAAAACTTCTGCTTATGAATCTATTTAGGGCTGCAGTACTCCCAGTCAACATCTGCACTTGTTTTGCCGATGTTGGGCTCTTCAACTCCAAGATGCCCTTGATCTGATCCGAGCTTGCCTCGATGCCCTTTCTGGTGACCAAGTATCCCAGGAACTTCCCTGACCCAACTCCAAATGCACACTTCGACGCATTGAATCGGAGCCGAAATGTCCTCAGGATATCGAAGACTGCTTTCAGGTCGGCTAGATGATCTTCAAGTTCCTTGGTCTTCACGACCATGCCATCAATGTATACCTCCACTATTTTGCCTATTAGATGTCTGAACATCTTAGTCACCAATCTTTGGTAAGTTGTTCCTGCATTTTTCAACCTAAAAGGCATCACTTTGTAGAAATACAGCCCTTTTGGGGTGATAAAAACAGTCTTCTCCTCATCTGGGGGGTACATGGCTATCTGATGGTACCCCCTGTAAGTGTCCAGGAAGCTCATCCTTCCATGTCCTGAGGTGACATCCACCAATTGGGCAATTTTGGGGAGTGGGAAACTGTCTTTGGGACAAGCGTTGTTCAGGCTGGTGAAGTCCACACAGACCTTCCACTTCTCATTCTTTTCTTCACAACAACCGTGTTTGATAACCATGTTGGGTAGTTTACCTCCCGAATGGCTCTGGCCTCCAGAAATTTATCCACTTCCTCTTCTACTACCTCAACATGCATCAACGTAGGGCTCCTTGCTCACTGGATGACAGGTTTGGCCGACCTGTCCTCATTCAGTTTATGACAAGTGACCTCGGGGTCAATGCCAGGCATCTCGTATGGTATCCAGGCAAACACCTCAAGGTTTGCTCTCAAGATTGCCTCTAACTCCTTTTCCTCTTCTTCGGCAAAGCTTGAGCCGAGAAGAAAGAAGCATTCTTCATTCCCTTGCTGGACAAAGATCTTCTTCAGGGCTTCCTCACTTTTCTCAGCTGGTTCTTTGCTGACGTCCTCAAGGACTTCCCTGTCCTCATTCTCAATCTCTACTGTTTCTACTTCTCATATGTTACAGGTGGATTTCATTGCTGCCATGAAGCAATTCTTTGCTTGCACCTGATCCCCTCTGACCTCCTCAATTCCATACTCTATTGGGAACCGCAACAACTGGTGCAGCGTTGAGGGGACAACCCCCATTGCATGTAGCTATGGCCTTCCCAGGATAATATTGTAAGGAGAGGGGGTGTCAATTATTGTGAACTCTGTGTTTACCTTCTTAGTGCCCTGCACCTCCAAACTTACTACTCCCAGGGGCCACGTTGGCATTCCATTAAACCTAACCATTAGACCATTGGATTGTTCCAGATCATCTTGGTGAAGGCCAAGCTCCTTGTAACACCTGACATACATGATGTCACAAGAGCTACCATGGTCGATTAGAATTCGCTTTACCTGGCACTCTCCAAACTAGAGGGATATTACCAGGGCATCGTTGTGTGGATGCTGTACCATCTCTAGGTCGTCTTCAGTAAAGGACACCACTGGTCCATGGCAGTTCTCTACCCTGGGTCTCTTCTGCCAGACCTGATACACATGCTGTAAGTGTTTTATCTTCTGATTTTCCCTACGTATCTCTTTCTCATTGACCTTCGAGTGAATCACAATTATCACTCGAGGTCTACCTGCTTGCAGTTGTGGTGTTGGTGAAGGTGGTGCTGCCGGTGCCTAAGGCAGTCTTGCTTGCTCTTCCCTTGTCCTGGCCTCATCTACCAGGTCCCTTAGATGACCATGTCTTACCAGGTCTTCCAGATGTGCTTTTAGGGCTCTGCATCCTTGAGTTAGATGCCCATTCTCATTGTGGTAGGCATAGCGCTTCCCCAGACTTCTTTCCATAAATTCACCAGGAATCTTCTCTAGGGCTCTATAATAGGGTAGATTCCGGATTCTTTTCAAGACTTTGTAAACCGAAATTCGGAACATAGTTGTAACCGTCTATGCAGCCCTCAGTCATATCTGTTGTTTATTGTATCCACTACTACCTCAGCCTCACTTCGACGAGTCGTTTCTCTTCTCTTGTTTTAACACCTTTGTCTCTGGCGTGTCCGCATCGGCTCTCGTATACTTCTATATCCTAACCATTAGTTCCTCCATACTTTTTGGCAATGTCTTTGCCAGTGATTTTCGAAGCAGGCAATCATCGTTCAACCATTCTTGAAAGACACGACCGCTACCTCTTGGTTGCACCCTAGTATTCGGTTGAACACTTCATAATACCTTTTGGCATAGACCCTAAGGCTTTCATCCTCGCCGATTCTCAGAGCCATCAGGGAGTTCACCCTTAACGGTTGTAGTTTGTTTGTCACAAACCTGGCCACGAACATCTCGGCCAGGCCTTCCCAGCTTTTCACAGTTCCTTTTGGCAACTTGTGAAACCAGTCTGATGCGATTTCTCCAAAGGATGAAGGAAACACTTTGCAGAGCAACGGCTCATTCCCGGTGTACAGTGCCATTGAGTTCAGGTACAAGCCGACGTAAAAGTTAGGGTCAGACTTACCTTCGTATATCTGGAATCTCGGTATGTGAAACCTCTTTGGGGCCTCAAATTTGCCCAATTCTACCAAGAACGGCGTTCTCGGCTTGACCGGAGAGGTTACCTCGGCATCTTGTCACTTCCTCTAGAGGTAATCTCTCAGATCCTCTTTGGTCCGTCCAGGAGCTCGGCTATAAATGGATTTTAGCCTCTTTGGTGCGCTACTCCTGATGTCGTTATGGGTCCTTGTAGCGAGGGCCCCACGCGGGCGCGTCTACAGTTTCAGTCGCCACCTAAATATTTTAAAACGGGGAAATTTAGGAAACCCTGACTCGGTGCCAAAGGCCACGTGTCCGTCATCACCAAAGTTGCCTTGGCTCGGGAGCTTGGGTACGATTGGGGAAAGTCAGCTATGAGCACCCCCTCTCACCTGATCCGAAGATCGGCCTCTACTAACCGTGATATCCGTTTTTGAAAACGTTATGTGTTCTTATTCCAGTTATTAGCCTAGAATTACTATGCTATGCGCACAGCAAACAAGTATAGACTAGATTGCCTAATTTGGAAATAAGCATTGCATATCCGTTTGTCTTGAAAAACACTTTGGAATTTGCTACTCGCAAGTAGGCTAAAATACGAATTTCAACGAGTTTTTCCAACTCAGACAATCCAACCTTCACCCACAAGCATTCAAACAGTTTATCACATAAGCATCTAACCACATGGTAAGCATGCTGTTATGATAGCATTCACACGCATGCGATATGCTAAAGCAAAAGGTCTTACAGAGTACTCCAAGCCAAAACAGAAACTAGTTAGTAATCATATGCATGATCCTAGTTCATGTTTAAATGTCTAATGCAACACATACAGGATGCAATTAGAGGAGGCTCGGCTAACCTAAACATGGGATGTGAAATGCAATCAATTGATGCACGTATTCAATTTGGAATTGAAATACAAATGCAGTTAGCATGATGTACCGAGCCCGATGCATGCAATACTGATGAATGATGCACACATGCATAGCATAAAGGTATGCTAAATTAAACATGTCCTATTACTAACCATCAAAGCGGGTAAATAAAAGGGAAGAAAGACGTGGGGTTGGAAGACATACACACACTCACGCACACTTATTACATAATTGCCCTCACTCGGAGGGTCCAAATAAATATTACAGTCCGAATAATAAACGCATTAATTATTACAGAATTTCTAATTAATTAACAGAATGAATGCAAAAGAAAGGTGGCCACAGCCCCTGCCTCGGGATGCGCGAATGATGCATGCTCGAACCCGTCTCGCCCGGAAAGTCCGTACCATACCACTGTCGCCCCTGTTTTCACTGCCTTGCTTCTCTGAAAAATCCCAAAGTTCTGGGTCAGGTTCCTTGTACACTGTAGAATACCATCGGCTGAAGGAAATGCCCACCGGCCATATGTAATTTCCATCGGCTGCTAATGGAGTTATCGGCCATTCACCAATGGCCGGTCGACATTGGACACTGCCGGTCGGCAGAAACTTCCTGCAGAAAACAGTTTTGACAGTAACAGAGGACAGACAGTATATGGCATGGGATTTCAGGCACATGTGAGCATGGTCATGTTTCCCATCATGCTTTGAACTCAGGGAAGCATGACCCTCGATCCTCGAGCCATCAATTGTGCATGATAGCCTAAGTGATCAAGCTTGCCATTTGATGTAAAAATGCATGCAGCACACAAATGAGAACCAAGACCCTATCATGTCCAAGTCAAGGGCCCCGGTGACCGAGAGTTAAGACGCGTTACATCACTTATAGTATGAACACTCCTTAACCCTCACACTTGGTTTGACACCCCAAACCAAGTAATGCAATGCATGTTATGCAAACATGACTCAAAGATGCAATATGAGATCAAGATGCAAGTCATGCCAAGTACCATACAACCACTATGGCAAGTATGCAATGCTAGGCATGCAAGATGCAAATGCAATGCAAACATGGATGATTTAAGCAATAGGAATGTCATGTTACAACACCTAATGAAGCAATCATGCAACAAACATGAGACAAGTATGCAATGGTGGGCTTAAACCATAAAGGGGCAGACCTTAATCCACCCCAAAACAGTGGCCAAAAGTGCCCAAAATGGTGGTCAAACACTCATGCCAATATGCAAGCCAATGGACCTAAGGCTAAGGCACAAAAAGGGGACACTTTACTTCCACTAACATGACCATTCATGGCATGAATTAGACAAGCAAAAACAGAATCCTAGCATGCAAAATGGACTCCAAACCCACTGATATAGCAGCTTAAGAGGCTCCAATGAGATGTATGCATCAAAGCTCATTTCTAGGCATAAAAGGGGCACACCTTCAAAGCATGAAAGAGGTCACATATGCAAACATACAAACATGATTTATGGACTGAAATATGGTCCTAAATGATGCCAAACCATGAGGATGGTCTAAGCTACGCATGCTAGAGGCTAATATACTCAAAGCTTACAAGCCAAAACACAAAGAGATGACACCAAACATGGCAAGCATGGCTGAAACAGATGGCCAACAGGCCTTAAACATGGTAAAGTAATGCTAATACCTTCGTGAAATTAGGCTAATACATGCAAGAATCATGACCTAAACACAAGATGCATTTCTAGGCCAAATAGAGAAATGTAAAGCAAGTATGTTAAGCATGTAAAAGGGCACAAATCCGACCAAAAATAGAGATGACATATGACCTAAAAACACCCAAAAACCTCTGAAAAAGGGCCAAAATCAATCAAACATGCATGTTACCCTTTAAGCCAAAAAGCAAGGAAATGAGGCAATGAAGGGAGAGGGGTGTCCCTCCCCTATACAAGACTTCAAACCACCTTCCTCACCACTAAAAATCCACTGGTTTTCAGTGGTGAGAAGACTAAGGAACTCAAGCAAACAAAGCCTCACCAAGGGAAGCACCAAAAGGCCAAATAAGGCCTAAGAGGGTGAGTTTGAACTCAAACCACAAAACACCCTTAATGAAAGTTCTTAAGCATGAAAATGTAAGCCTTTTTTATGTTATGCACAAAGCCTAAATCAGCAAGCAAGACAGGTAAAAAACTAGTGCAAGTTTGGGGAATCTAAAGCAAAGTGATTACCCTTGAAGATCCTTTGAAGAACAGATGATGCAGCCCTTTTCTTTTGATCAAAACCAGTCCAAAAGCTCAACAAACAACCCTCAAAGTGCCTCAAAGTCGAAGCAAGGTGTGGTAGTGTGTGTGTTAGTGCAAAACTAAGGTAGAAATGCACTTTAGGGCCACCAAACACACACAAAGGAGGAGAGAGGGGGAAATATAGAGAGAGAGTGTATGTATATGTATAAGCTCTGGTTTTCTCTTTTAACTTGCTAACCAAGAACAAGGAGGAGAGCTCTCCTCTTATAGAAGTCCCTCTTGCAAAGCTTACACAACAAGCTTGCTTAGAGGGAAATCCCTCCATACACGTGTATAGAGGGGAACAGAGTTGGTGCCAGCTATCACAGCTGGCACAAAATATCTACATAAAGTAGATGAACAGTAGTCGGCTGCTCAAAATTGCCATTTTGACAAAAAGGAGTGCCGACCGGCAATACAGATTGCCGATGGCAACAAAACACCAGCCGGTGGCCTCTGGCCATGGCCGGTGATGTGTGGGGATACCTCACAAGACATTCCCTGCCCCTCCAAGACAAAACACAAGTGTTTGGTACAAAACCAGTCACTAAACAGTCGAGTTCGGAGATCCTGAGGCAAGGCGCGTAGCCAAGACCTCCGGGAACTCCAAACGAACACAAACATGGATGATCACCTGGTGTTCAAACGGTGACGTCCAAGTCTTGAGGACGGTCAAAAATGGGGTGTTTACAGTCCTCTTGGACCTCCCTCCATTAGTTGTGTCGAAACGAAGCTCTCTTCCTTGAACATGCCAATGTTTTTTAGTATAGGCTTCTTTGCTACGATGTGTTTTTCGAGACTCTCCCTTCATTGACTCTCCTCGCCCGACCTCCCGTGAAGGCCGGTGAGAGTGTTCCTTGGTCCTGTCGTACTGAGGGACTGGAGGAACTAGAGGAACTGTTTTCTCCCCCCCTTTCTGGGCATCTTTTTTGGCCACTAGAATCGGCATATCTTGTAATGAAAATAGTGGCTGCATGACGTTGTTCTGCATCATGAAATTGAGGACCAATTGTAGGTCTGCCAATTTGTTCGCCATTCCCTTCTCGCCGTCCCTCTGCAGGTCTTTCCATACCTAGAGGTTGTCCTCGTTATAATACCCGCCTCGCTCTGCCTTTTTTGGTACGTCTCCCTCTTGGCCGACGTCTTTCTCTCCGGGATTCTGATCCCAAGTTTCTTCGTTGTAGTTATCCTCCTCTACGTTAGGGTCAATGTGTTTACCACTTCCAGTAGGGATGTCGTCCCCAATCTTCTCTTTCTGTTCGTCATTGGCCATCTATTCTCCTTTCTTTTCCACAGACGGCGCCAAATTGTATGTGCTATTTTCTGACCACACTGCCAAACAGGTACTCAGCTGAAGAACACCGGCAGAATAGATTGCGCCCGAATGACCTGTCATAGAAAGATAAGACTCCAGCGGTGGTTCGTCCACCCTGGGCACTCCGACGATCAAGTCAGTACTCAATTATCTCTCAAAGATAGCAAATAGTGTTTTTACTCACTAGTCAGAATGCAAAAGCGTACCTTAGACCCATGAAGGTGCCTTACTTTTATAGTCAGCACTAACCTGATCCCTGTAGAAGCCTAGCTTCCCTTGGACTCTGGCTCAATGCTTATCATGGACTCTCCAATAAATAAAGATAAACTCCCTAAGAGTTTTATCCTTATCCAGGCTGAGGTCCTCCTCCATTCTTGGACTCTTATAGCTTATCCGTTTATTTTGGATTCTGGTATCTTCGTAGGTAACCTCAGCCTAGCCGAGATCACATCGGCGTCAAGACCAGGACACGTGGCACCTCAGCTGGCACTTCGGTGCCATCTTGGCCACGTGTTATTTATTCAAAAAATATGTCCCCACACTATGTATATATAAGGGTGTAAATGATGTATGTATATAGTCAATCAATGAAAATGAATTTAAAATAGAGTTTTTCACATAGTATCAAAGCATTGAGCTCCAACGAGCATTGATCATTGATCCATGGCGTCACAATTTTCATTTTCTTTAATTCCTTCAAACCTTACACTCTTGATCTCCAATCCCTCTTCTTTTGTTACTGTGAAGCTTAATGCTACTAATTTCGTGATATGGAAGAGGCAATTACACAATATTCTCAGAGCAATTGATCTTCTTGGTATTGTTGATAGATCAACACCATGTCCACCAATAATGATTCAAGATTCATCTGGAATGCAGATCACAAATCCAGATTGAGTGCAGTGGAATGTTCTTGATTCTCACTTGTTAAGTTACGTAACTGTAACATTGTCTCTTTCCATCTACTCAATGATTCTTCATCTTCAACACTGCTATGAGGTATGGGCTTCCAGATGAATATGATGCTCTTAAGACAATGATTCATGCCAAATCTGAGCCATTAACAATAGATGATTTATTATCTTTGCTTTGCTCCGAAGCTATTCATATTGAGCTTAAGAACAAGAAAGGTTCTGAACTATTGCCTTTTCTACTATCAAAGGCTCATATAGTTTTGCTTCCTCCAATTTCAATTCTAATTTTCAATCTAGAGGTTTAGGTTATGGTAATTTCAGATGAGGTAGGTCTTACTCTAAAGGAGGTAGGTCCTATCATAGTGGCTCTTATCGAGACAACAGTGGGTTTTATTCACAAGGCAGGGGTAGATCTACAGGTCAAGCATGTTAAATTTGTGGAGGACTGAGACATAGTGCTTTTGACTATTGGTATCGTATGGATCCACAATTTCAGTCTTCTCAAGGCCATGCCTCTACTTAGGGTTATCATGTTCCTTCACCACAACATGCCAGAGCTTGTGTTGCTTCCTTTGGTTCACAAGCCACATCACAGGTCCCATGGTACCTAGATTTAGCTGCCACTAATCATGTTACAAATGATCTTAGCCATCTCAGCTTCTATCAGCCTTATTAAGGGCCTGATCACATTACTATTGGGAATGGTACTTCAGTTCCTATTCAACACAATGGTATAAGAATTCTTCCTACTTTTCATTACATTTTTAGACTTAAAAATGTTCTTTATATTCCTTCTTTTTCTTCTAATCTTGTCTCAGTTCAATAGTTAGCCAAAGATAATAACTGCACCATCACATTTGATGATTCTCACTTTGTGATTCAGGACAAGGCTTTGAAGAGAATTCTTCACAAAGGGTCTAATGTCAATGGCCTCTATCATTTCTTTCCCAGTCTCACTGCGTTAGCTTTTGCTTCTATATAGTCATCGCCACAAGCTCATTTCACTGCTACATTTACTCCTACTACTAGATATATTTGGCATAATAGGCTAGGGCATCCATCATCTGTCAAATTTCAGTATCTTAAACAGCACTTGTTTATTATTTCTAATAAAAATACATCTGCTATTGATTGTAGTGTTTCCAAAAGCCATAGGCTTTTCAAACTCAACTGTTAATGCACCATTTTCTCCAATACACTGTTTCTCTAATACACAGTGATGTTTGGAGTCCATTTCACTCTTCCTCTAGTCTTAAGTATTATGTTCTTTTCATTGATGACTACATGGCTTTATCCTTTGTCTTATAAAAGTGAAGTATATTCAAAATTTCTAGAATTCAAAGCATATGCTGAAACATAATTTCACACCTCACTTCAAATTCTCATAACTGATGGAGGTATTGAGTATCACAATAATAAAATGAAAGATTATTTGTCTTCTCAAGGCATCATTTATCAAGTTTTATGTCCATACACTCAAGCTTAGAATGGTGCTGTAGAGAGGAAGCATAAGCATCTCACTGAGACTGCCATTACTTTACTTCATTACTCATTCATGTCTATCAAGTACTGGTTTGATGCACTAGCAATTGCTACTTTTTTAATTTGTAACCCATAAGGCAACCCAAGAGGATGGCGAATTGGGTTTCTAAATAAATTATCAAATATAAAATTTTAACCCAAATAAATAAATATACTGAACAATATATATGAGAGTAATAAAAAATAAAATGAGTAAAGGGAAGAGAAAGCAAACTCGACAATTTATAGTGATTCAACACAACCGGGCCTACGTCCACTCCTCAAGTTTCTCCTTGAGAGTTCTTTACTATTCTTCAAATAGTAACAACACTACTAGCTTCACGGGTGCTAGTGAACCTTTACAATAAATGATCAGCCCCAATCACTCCAACCAAGTGATTTTATCACAAAAATCACTCACAAAAATTATTATTCTTTTTACAAGAATAAGAATAAGGGATATAAGACCCTTGTACAATAAAAGCTCAAAATCCTTTACAATAAAAGCTCAAAATCTCAACAGATTTTCTCTCAATAGAAATAACTAATCACTAAAAGCACACAAAACAATATTTGGAAATGCTTCAATATCACAGAATTTTCTCTTCAACACTTCTTATATGTTTCTCCAAGCAAAATACTCCTTATATAGCCAAAAATCTACCCATTGAGGAGATGGACACTCCTTCATTTGAATTATGCATGCTCTTTTTCTGAATTATTCTTCTGACTCATATCTGTTAGAGAAAGTATGTGTAGACACCCCATTTTTAACCGACCTTAAGACTCAGACATCATCAATTGAGCGCTCAGTGATAGTGCATGTTGTGCTCGTTTCGAGGTTTCGGAGTTTTCGCTGAGAGCCTTGCCTCCGGGCCTCTGAACTCTTTGTGCTTCGGCTCGGTTTGCGGACTAAGCCTTGTTTTCCTTGCCTGAGGGAGGGAGAGGTCTTGTAGACCATTTCTTTGTGGTCATAGACCACTTTTTGTGGTCGTAGGCCACTTTTTCCGTTTGGAGACTAGTTTCCGGTTTTCGAAACCTTCGGTGGCGCGCCTTGTCTCGGGACCGCTTAACGTTCTCCGTTTGGCATGGTTTTTGGACCACACCTTGTTTCCTTGGCCTAGAGGGCCACTGCGGTTTGGGAGATCACTTTTGTGGTCGCATACCACTTTTGATGCCCAGAGACTAGTTTTCGAGGCTTTCAGCCGCGTGCTTTGCCTCCCGATCTCTCGTCTTGCATCCGTTTTGGTTTGTTTTTGGTACAAACCTTGTTTTCCTTGTTTGGAAGGTGATACAAGGATGGGAGACCACTTTTTCTCCTTGGAGACCACTTTTCCTTCTGCCAGCCAATTTCCTGGTCGGATAACTGGCTTTCTTGGTCTTTGGGACACATTTTCTGGTCGGCCACCATCTCATTAGCTTTCTTTCATGCTCTAGACCTCTCCCACCCATGGTCGACCAGTTTGTGTTCTGGGAGACCACTTAAAGTGGTCGGCCGACCACTTAAGTAGCTGGCCGACCACTTTAAGTGGTCGGCCACTTTTTGTCACTTTTTTGGAGATATTTTCCTCCAGCTGGCACAGTTGGAGGGCATTTGGGCTATCCTCCATACACGTGTATGGAGGGATTTGTTTGAAGCTTAGCTTCTCCAAGAAGCTTTGCCTTTTAGTTTCTATAAAAGGGAGGCTCCTCCTCCCTCCTTTAGGTTCAGAAATTGGGGGTTTGAGATATACATACACTCTTGTATCTATATCTCTTTGTTAGTTCTTATTTTGTGCCTTAAAAGTGTAGTTTTACCACACTTTAACACACAAACACACACTCAAACACCATACTCTTTGAGCTGAGGTCCCTTGAGGTTGTTTTTGAAGCTTTTGGACTAGTTTTGGTTGGAAAAAACTGCTGGAGTTTTGGTTTTGAAGAGGGTCTTCAAGGGTGAGTTTTTAACCTTTTAAACCCCCATTCTTGCTTAAGCTTTTGGACCCTTTTGCATGCTGTTTTAAGCTTAACTCTTACCTATAAAAAGTTCTGAATTTTGGTGCTTAAGATCTTTGTTTAAGGTCACTTTTGAGTTGGGGGTTGTTTACCCCCTCTTAGGTCTTGTTTGGCCTTGCTTTTGTGCCTTCTTTTTAAGCCTTTGGGACCACCTTGTTTTGGCCTTCTCATTTCAGTCGTAAGGGTGGTGTTTTGAGGTCCCAAAAAGGAGAGGGTCATCCCCTCTCCTTGTGTCTTCAATACTTGTCTTCAATGCCTCATGTGTGAGCATGTTTGTTAAGCTTATGTTGGCCATATCTTAGCATGTATTTGGGCTTATTTTAGCATGGCATGCCACTGTTTTTACTTGATTTTGTCACTCCACGTATGCCTTATACACTTGTAGTGTAAATCTTACAAACGAGTTTTATGTGCCTCATGTTTGAGCTTGTCTTTCTAGCTGGTTTTGGAGCCACATCAGTAGGTTTTTGGTGTTATTTTAACATGCCTTAAATCTGTTTTGGGTTGGTTTCATTGGCTCTTGTATGCCTAATACACTTGTAGTGTAAATCACACAAACTAGTTTTGTATGCTTCATGAAGTAGCATGTTATTCTAGCTTGTTTTGTTTCCATCTCAGCATGTTTTTGGTGATATTTTGCCATGTCATACCTCTGTTAGGGTTTGGTTTGGTCGGCCTTTGCATGCTCCATGCACTTGTAGTGTAATTCCATGAAATAGCCTAACATGCATCATGCTTTAACATGTCATTCTAGCATGCTTTTGGCTTAACTTCATGAAGCTTTTGTCCATGTTTTACCATGTTTAAGGTTTGATTTGTGTTGTTTTGACCATGCATGACTTGCTTTGTATAGCCATGGTTCAATCTAGCTTGTTAGCTTTGTGTGTCAAGTTCACTAGCATGCTTTACTTGGACAGTTTGAATGATTTGGCATAACTTGTTATGTGATTTAAGTCCATGTTTCATGGTCATGCACTTGCATCTTTCACTATTTCAATGCGTTGGAGGGTTTGCCCTTTATGTCTTAACATGGGTCATTGCGTATACCTTCATGCCTAAGCTTGTGAGCTATCATTTCAATGTGTTTTGGGGGTTATCTTACCATAATATAACTCTAATTTTTATTGGTTACGTCATCCCATGCTTGGTCTTAATAGGTGTAGTGTAATCCACTATATTTGCCTTGTATGCATCATGTCTTATGCCCTTCATGCTAGCTTGTTTTGGCTTCCTTCCATACATGTTTTAGACTCATTTTGACATGTTCTAGGACCGTTTTGGGTTACCTTTGTCATATCCTTCATGCTTTGTATAGCTGTAGTGCAATTGGCCTTGATAGCTTTGTGTTTTGATGACTCATGCATGCTATCTTTAAGCTATTTAGATGATTTGGCATCATTTAATACTTCATTTCAAAGCTTATCACATTGCCATGTTCCCACTTTATTCACTTTTTAAGTGCCTTTGAGTGTTGTGCATTGTTGCCTCTTTTATGGCCTAGTATGTACGTCATCTTGCCTAGGTCTTTGAGCCTCCATCCTAGCTTGTTTTGGTCATTGTTTTGACCTATTTCAGCTCTGTCCATGGTTGGTTCATGCTTTTGTGCCATGTATTGCATGCCTCCTTGGTAGTCCTCCTTGTTAGCTTTCATGCTTTGGGACCATTGCATGCTTTACTTGCTTTGTTTGAATGATTTGGCATTATTTCTTATCTCATTCCAGTGTACTTAGTGCTGTCACACTTGCACATTTGTCACTCTTTGAGCACTCCCGAGAGTTGTGCTCTTGGGCCTAGTTAAATGGCCAATACATTATGCATGCAAACCATGCCTTTTGTGCCTTAATTTCATCACCAATGGCCACTAATTTGGGCATGAGTGAGGTCTACCTCTATTGGTTTAAGTCCATTGATTATGCCATGTATATTGCATTGAGTATGCCATATTGTTTCATTGCATTAAGTATGCCATCTTACATTGCATTGTGCATGCCATGTGATCCTTTGCATTGTGCATGCCTAGTTGTCCCTTGCATTGAGTATGCCTAGTTGTCCCTTACATTGAGTGTGCATGTCCCTAACATTGCTAAGTTGCCCTTGTAGCATTGCATTGTGCATGCATGTGTTAGCATTGTTTGCATGCCATTTGCATTGGTAGTTTAATCACGTTGTATTGGATGTTGTTGCATGCATGTCCCTTGCATTGTGTATGCCATGTAGTAGCATTATGCATGCCATATTATGTGTTGCATTGTGTTTGGAATAGGTGTTTGCCCAAACATGGGAAACGAGGGACGTTTCATACTTAAAGTGATGAAACGTGCCTTAATTCCCGGTCGCCGACACTCTTGATCATACATGATAGAGTTCTAGGCCTTATGTGTTTACTTGTGCATTCATTTCATATTGAATTGTGCAACTTCGCCTCTCGGCCATCATGTATTGAAATACGCGATTGGTGACCCGAAGGTCGAGAACTTACCCTTCCTTGAGTTCATGACATGATAGGGAGGGTGGTTGTGCACACGTATCTTGCAAATACATTGTCATGCCCTTTTTTGCTCTCTGTTACAGCAAATTGCAGTTCAGCAGCAACAACTGGTCGGCCAACCAGAAAAACTAGCTGGCCGACCACTTTTCTGGTTTGTCAACAACCAAAAGTGGTCAGCAGGTGTCTAGAGAGACCAAAAGTGGTCGGCCACCCTCCTAAAGGACTCCTAAGGTGAAGTTTAAGCTTTCTGGAGCTTGGTGCAAGTTTCTGAGAGCAGTTGCAAACAGAGGCAAATTGGGGCATCGCATTGGATTTCCGAACAAGGCAACCGAGCATGCATCCAGTCTTCTCCCTCCGAGAACCTCCTGATTTACTGCTTTCCTTAGCTGCCATGCTTAGATAGCTTGCTTTTGCTTTGGTTTGTACCTTTAATAGTTAATGCATTTAGCTATTTAAATTTGTTTTGTAATAATTAGTTAACTAGGATTAGTTAATTAATTTGTTATAATAATTAGTTTAATTAGCTTAGAAAGGCTAGTTAGTTTTTTATTCGGTCCCTCCTTCGAGAGGACATATTGTTGTAATAAGCGTGAGTGTGTGTGATGCATGTCTTCCAACCCCCATTTCTTTCTCCCTTTTACTTAACCGCTTATGATGGTTAGTCTTAGGGCATATTTAGTTTAGCATACCTTATGCTTGCATGATTGCATACATTCATCTGTTTTGCATGCACCGGGCTCGGTGTATCATACAAACCAGCATTGTATTTTCAATACCTATTTGAATACGTGTACCAAGTTGCATTTCACATGACATTCTAGATAGTCGAGCCTATTTTAGTTGCATTGTTATATGCGTTGCATTAGCCATCTTAACATTAACTAGGATCATGCATGATTTCTAACTAGTTCTTTGTTTTGGCTTGGAGTACACTATGAGTGTTTACGCTTTAGCATACTGCATGTGTGTTAATGTTGTCATATTAGCATGCTTGCTATGAGGCTAACTGCTTATGTGATTAACTGCCTGAATGCCTGTGGGTGAAGGTTGGATTGCTTGAATTAGGACAATTCATTGAAATTCGCATTTTAGCCTACTTGTGAGTAGCAAACTTCAAACCATGTTCAAACAAACGGATATGCAATGCTTTGTTCTAACTGAGGTGATCTAGTCTATACTTGTTTGCTGTGCGCATAACATAGTAATTCTAGGTTAAATAACCGAAATAAGAACACATGTGTTTTCAAAAACAAAATATCATGTTTAGTACAGGCCAATCTTTGATCGGGCGAGTGGGGGTGCTCATTACATGACCTTCCCCAATCGTACCCAAGTTCCCGAGCCGAGGCAACTTTGGTGATAACGGACACGTGGCCTTAGGCACGAGTCAGGGTTTCTTAAATTCTTCCAAAATAAAATATTTAGGTGGCGACTCTGTATCTGGCAAAGCAGTCCATGTTTGGCACTTCTTTATAAAAATATGTTTTCCAAAACGATTTGTCAGATTTGGACTCTTTGGTGATTTATCGGTTTCACATCGCACATTGTGAGATTAGATTCAGAACCGTGACATTTGAGTCTGAACTGTAGTAGCTTGGAACAAAACGAGATATGTGCCATTGCGAGCGCAGATATCGGAGGGTTCCCGAGAGCGCGTCTACAGTATGCAAGAGACAGACGCTCTTTAAACAGACGCAATAACACATGGAATTTGTCAAAAGGAATGAAATTCAAACTTGAATCATTATGCATATAGATATATTATTTTATACATATAAAGAATGCAATTCAACCTACTAGATTTTCCTGCACAAACAAATCAACAAAGGAGAGGAATAAAGAGAGACTTGAAAATTGTTATATCACATGTCTCATTTTCCTATTAATATTATATGGTTTAATATATATATATATATAGACATATTAATATATAATGTACAATGCATCATCATCAATCAACCCACCAGTGGCCTATCTTTTTTCATTATCATATATTTAATATTATATATTCAAAAGATGCACAATATAGTCAATCAATTTTTTTTTGTAACTGGTTCAACATATAAAAATACATTTTGTGTCAAATGATTGTAAAATATGTATTAAAACTTCACAATTTATCAAATAATATTTTAGATATCATCAAAATTAAATATCATGATTAACATGATTAATAGGTTGCTTTCCTTTAAGCTTGATCACAAGTCCCCTTTTGAGGTGTTATTTCATACTATTCTAGACTACTCTTCATTTAAAGTGTTTGGTTGCCAATGCTTTCCTTGGCTCAAACCTTATACTTCTCATAAACTACAACCTAAATCCATTCCTTGTGTTTTTCTTGGTTATCATCCCTTTGCTAAAGGGTTATAGATGTCTTGATCCCACAATCGGTCACATTCACTTATCTAGACATGTCTTGTTTCACGAAACCATTTTTCTATTTTCTTCTATTTCTTTTCAGTCTCAGTCTTCTTTGTCTTCTTTACAACAGTTCTTCTGGTCTACTCCACCTCCAAATTTGCATTCTTTTTCTTCAGTCTCTGTTCCATTCAGTCCTATTACTCCTTTACACGGGTCTTCTTCTTCTCCTCCTCTTATACCTCAAACTACTCTTCAATCACCAAATCCTAATTCTTCTGGTTTTGCTCGTCAATCACCCAATTCTACTCCACATTCTTCTTTCACTTCTACTTCTAGTCCTTTCTCTTCTCTAGTTATCCATCTTATATCCTCTTCTCATATTCCTATTCAATCCATTTCGATCCCATTACTTCTTCTACCTCCCCCTCCATCCACTAGCCATCCCATGATTACTTGATCTAAGACTGTAGCTGCACCAACTTGTCTACAAACTTCTGTCATTTCTCTGTACACTACTATTAAGCCGCCTACTTACAAGGAAGCCCTTTTGTCTCCAATTAGGTACAAGACTATGTTAAAAAAATTTGAGACTTTGCAAAAACAACAAACCTAGACTCTTATGTCCTTGCCTCATGCCAAGAATACTATAGGCTGCAAATAGGTATTCAAGATTAAGAGGAACTCAGATGGCACAATAGCAAGATATAAAGCTAAATTGGTTGCAAAAGGCTATCTTCAACAAGAGGGGATTCAAGAGACTTTCAGTCCAGTTGCCAAACAACCTACAATAAGAATCCTTATGTGTCTTTTTGAATACATCGAAAAATAAACAAGAATGAAAAAAAAAAACAGCAAAAGGGAGAGGCAGTTAGCTATTAGATTCTTCGATATGACATCCTTACCATATCAGCCACAATTTGGCTTCTAACAGCAATAGGTGGCTCTTCCACCACCACCAATGGTTCCATTTGGTCAGCTCTCATGTTAGTTAACATATCTGCACATTTGTTGCCCTCTTGCAGGATATGTTGAATAGAACAGTTACACCTGTGAATTAGGTGTCTGGAGTCCTCCATTATGGTTCTGAAAGGGCAATTTGTAGATGGCCCTTTGTTGAGCAATTCTTCAGCTAAGGTAGAGTTCGTCTCGACGATAACTTCTTGCAAACTCTTCTCCAGCACCATTGTTAGTATTCTCCCCTCTTCTTCTTTTTTGTTGTTGCTAGTATTCGTTGCTTTTCCTAACTAATTTTTAGATATATGTAGTTTCTTGTCATATATCAAATAATTATTAAGTCTAAATTTTACAGTGTCTTCAAATAAGAGTAAAGGATCTTTAAAATTCTCCGCAAGACTAAGGGTTGGCGTAATAAATAAAACTATCTTTACTAGACATAATATTTGAGTTCGAATCTTATTACTATATTATATTTTTATTCTCTTATTTCTATCATTTTTATCAATTGTAATAAAAAGAATAAAAAAGAAAAAAAAAGAATGTTTTAGAACACATTAAATATTTTGTAACTTTTGTATACTTTATGCAAATTATTAGTTGTCATTGGCAACACTTTAGGATAAGTACGATGATTCATCACTAGTAATATATGGCACTTATTGTATCACTTTTTTTTTTCTTCTTTTTTTTTTGTGCAAACAAGTATTTTTTTTTTTAAGGAAATATTTTTTAAAAAAAAAAAACTTTCACAATTTAGATTGATAAATGTATATTTTTAATTTATAATATATTCAATCATATAAATTTTAATTCTCTAATGGATTTAGAAATCTAAATTTTGAATCCCTAACTTTTTTTTTTATTGAACTTTAGTCGGTCACCGACGTCTCTCAATTAGTGGAATCGACAAATCAATCAAAAAGAGGAGGAAAATTATTCGGTGTCGTATGTGCAATGTATGTGGCCATGCCACCAATCAATTGCCAAGTTTGCTGTCCTCTAATCACCCATATAAATTATTAAAGAAAAATTACATGGTAAATGAATCTTTAAAAATTAATTACAAAATCTAAAAAAAAATTATAATTTTACCTTTTAATGTTTATAAAATTCATACCCATCTAAGAAAATATTTATAAAATTCGCTCAAATATTTAAAAATATTTTTCCGAACGCCCCGAAAAAAACTTTTCCAATTGATAAATGCCATCATTTCAATCAGTCACGTTCGAGTTAGAAAACTACCTAATTGTTCCCTAAGCACTAAGTGGTGTTTAAAAAGTTGATAAAAAGTTAATTTTTTTATTTATTTTTTTATTTTTTTGTAATTTTGTGTGTAAAAAAACTGATTTTTTTCTTACCCAAAAAAAAAAACTGATTTTTTAAAATTTTTTTGTGACTTTTTTTATGTAAAAAAACTAAAAAATTAACTTTTTTAACTTGTTCCCAAAACACCCCTAAATATAAGTCAAATCTATTCACAAAACTTCTACTATGGGTTCAAATCTATTCACAAAACTTCTACTATTGGTTTATGACTCATCCACTACTAATTAAGAGCATCAATGCATGACCATCAATTAATTAAGAGCATCTATATAAAATTAATTAAAATTTATTAACTTTTAAATAAAAGTTAATTTTTTATTTTAGTTGTATAATTTTTTAACTGTACACTCCACCAAACTCTTTATATATTTTTTACATTACTTAAATGTTATTTTTGTTTTTTTATATAATTTATTTTTTATTTTTTAAAAACTCAACACAACTAACACTACAGGAAATGCCACTTTTGGCGACCAAAATATTGGTCGCCAAAAGCCCCATTTTTGGTCGCCGAAACAAATTAGCGACTAATATTTTTTGTCGCCAAAGTCGTCGCCTATAGCCTGTCGGCGATAGTATTGGCGACTAAACTATTTTTGGTCACTGAAAGTGAACGTTTTGGCTACTAAACTCTGATTAGTCGGCAAAGGTTATCTTTTGGCGACTAAAATATTAGTCGCCAAAAGTGAACATTCAGCTACCAAACTCTGAGTAGTCGGGAAAGGATATATTTTGGCAACTAAATATTTAGTCGCCAAAAGTGTTCAAATAAAATAAATTAAATTTTCAGCGACTAAAACTTTTTGTTGGGAATAAGCTTTAGTCACAACATTACTACATTTAGGGACTGAAGAATTTAGTCGCCAAAAATATTATTTTTCATTTTATTAAACTTTTGGCTACTAAAGATTTAGTAGCCGAAAGTCTTCATTTATTTTTAGCTACTAAATTTTTAGTCACCAAAAATCTTTGGATTCTTTATGGCTACCAAATATATAGTCACTAAAAATATTGATTTCCTTTTTGGCTACCAATTGGTTAGTCACTAACAAATTCACTTCTTTTTTTTCGCTACTAAACATTTAATTGCCAAAAACTTTATTTAGTGTTTTTTTTTATTATAATTAATTTCTTCACAACCTGTATTTATTTCGTACAACCTGCACCCTATATTTAAACAATAATTATACATATATCTATTTCTATTTCATTTCAACAATACAAAAATTTGATCAATTAACATCAAATTCTATACAAATCAAATACAATCCATCCCAAAATATTAATTCCATACAAACACAAAATCATACAAAAAAGATGTCCTCTGTACAAAAAATTCTACATCAAATGTCATTTACAGAATATTTTGAAGGTGTAAACATGATGGGAAAATTAAATTTATTTACTAAAACACTTGCTTAATTTAACAATGAAGCCATTGATCTAAAGGCTTCTCATCCTTCAAGCTTGCTTCATATAGTTTGGTACCTTTCTTTCTGAAGACACCAACTGCAAAATAATAATCAGCCTCCCAATCAGCGGAAGCATTTAGCAAATAAGTATAGATAATTAAACAACTCAAATAGAAAGATAATTAAATTGATGATTGGAAAGCTCTTGGAACGAGTGGATCAAAATTTCCAAGTAATATCAACAAAATTTTTTTTTGCTAGAACGAGATCCGCAAAGGGAAAAAGAAGATAAAAAATGAGAGATCCTGAGGTCAAATCCAAAATTTAATTCTTCTCAAGTTTGCAGTTACTTACATTTTTACTGATCCATAGATTTTCACTTCCATTACAAGTTAAATCATGAGTTATTAGAACTTGACAGGGAATGAGAATAGTGCCAGAGAAAAGGATCTATGCACTTCAAATTTGAGACTAGTGTTAAAACTTCTTCCCATCTCTCTTGACACATGCAGACATAAATGGATGCTATTAATGCAAGTTGTCTTAACATAACATCTTAAATTGTCCTATATTTGTTAGTTATTTTGTCTTTATTATTTTGGAAACAGTACACATCGTAGTGTAGTCAAAAGATTCACCAATTTGAGCTGTTAATTTCTAGTTAATGCCAGCTACACCATCTAACAACATACCTCTCCAGCATAATGGCAAATACCAAAAGCTCCACCTCTTTCTCCTTTAAAGCAAGGATTACCACTCAAGTGTTGCTTAAGCTTATTAGCAAAGGTCAAATCAGTGGCCTTGGGGAAATTTGAATCTTCATCCAACAAAGATATTAGCCCTATAGGTTTCTGCAAAATGCATAGTAGTGAAGCCATTAACACACAATCTACCACACATGAAGGAGTGAATTTAAATATGAAAACCTATAATTAGGTTTCATATAACATGGTATGATCAAAAAGATGAGAACTTTGTGTATAATTATGCTTAGGAAGCAATATATTCAATCTTTTATTTTCTTTACAACTTCAATTTATAAGAAACAATATTACAATAAAAACATGGTTTGAATTATGCATGAAAGGCTAACAAAAATAGTCAGAGACCTAGGAAGACCTATGTGGTATGGCATCATATGTATATGAAATATAGTCCAATGCTCACATAAATTGGAACCTTTATTTATTAAGGTCATTAATCACAGATGCAAATGATCTAATGGACTGACTCTAGTCTGGAAGGTTTGATGTCAAATCATACTAACACTATGTAAAGTTGATTTGCAATTAAGATGAATTCTTCTTTGAGGCATTTCATCAAACACCCTGTCCACCAAGGTTATTATATAAGAGCAACACAATAGATATATATATATACCTATCCACCAAGGGATAATGGTCCATGTAACACAGGTGCAATGGAAACGAAAGAAATAATATGTCAGGTAGTTCAAGTTAAAGCACTCCAAGGACCTCCATTTCAGAGCCAAAGCACTCAAACTCCCAAAACTGTTTACAATTTTAGTGAAGTTTATACGTATTAATCACGAATTGAATGTTGACTAATCATATTCTATAACGAATATACTTGAGAAATAAAGAAATAAAATTTCAAATCCAAATCGATTCATGTAGTAATTTTCCCAAATTCAAAAGAAGAACAAACTCACAAAATTAGGCATAATCATCACAAAGCATCACCAACAAGAGTTACAGACAAATATCATAGGGTTGTGTGTGTGTGTGTGTGTGTGTGTGTGTGAGAGAGAGAGAGAGAGAGAGACCGATTGGGCGTTATGCCAGGAGAGGCTGCGGCAGACATTGACGAAGAAGGTGGCGGCGAGATAGATGGTGGCGACGCCGAGGCCCACCGTGAAGGCCTTGAATGCCCAGCACCCTGCTTTGCTTGCCACTCCCATCTCCAGTCTCTCTCTCTCTCTCTCTCTCTCTCTCTCTCTCTCTTAATATACAAAATCAAGAAAATACAACCCTAGAAAATATATTAAAATTTCCCTCCGAAGTTTCCCTCCGAAGTCTGAAGCACAATTTTTAAATTTTGTAAGACTAATCGCCAACTAAAATTTAGTCGGTAAATAATGAATTAAAAAAATATATTAAAAGTAACAATTCAAAATTCATTATTTAAATTTTTTTTAAATAAAAGTAATAAATATATTAAAATTATATTTAAATAAAAATATAAGTAATAAAATTATAAATTACAAATATTAAATTATCTTAAATATTTGTCATATTATTTTTTTTACTGAAAAATATAATAATATATTTTAAAATTTTATATTCTTATATTCTTATATTATATATATATATATATATATATAATATAATATAAGAAAGAAAAGAAAGAAAGAAAATTTAAAAAAAAAGAAGGAAAATTTTTTTTAAAAAAAGTTCTGAGCCAGCTCAACCCGTGTTTTTTTAGTAGCCAATTACTTTTATATATCCCTCAAATTTAAATTAGAAATGTCTCCCTCCAAATTTAAATTAACAATAGTGTTTGATTATTGTTAACCGTGTATAACGTAAAAATAATTTTAAAAAGTTGAAAAAATTAATTATTAAAAAATTAAGAAAAATTTTAAAATCTGAAATAATATCAATAAGTCTTACAAATAATTGGGATATTTTGTCTTTCATTAGTACTGGTAATAATATTGAAAAATTTATTGAAATGATAAATAATTGGGATATTTTGTCTTTTATTTGTGAATTTTGATTTATTCTTAAATTATTAGTGTTATTGAAATATGATGATGTAAAAAGTATAAATAGTTTAATTGTACTTTTCATCTCAAAATAATAGTCTATTTTCAGAATTTAATTTCTTTTTATAATACAATTATTACATTTTAAAAATATTAATTTATCAAAATTACCTTTTGATAGTATATTTTTTTAGAAATATCAATTGTCATAATTGTACTTTTTGTATTATTAATGGATTTAAAAAATTGACAAAATAAGAAATTCATATTATTTTAATAATTAATTTTTTAAAAAAATTAATATTTTGAGATAATAAAAAATAAAATAAGATACAAATATTTTTGGATGGTGGGTGTACAACCTCTTCATAAAAATAAAAATAAAAATAAAAATAAAATAACTATTTTGTTTAGTCAAATTTTCAAGTGGAGACTAATGGTATTGTTGTTAATAAAATAAAATAACTATTTTGTTAAATTTTTTTTTTTTCATTCGGCTACCAAAAAATTTAGTAGCCAAAAGTAGGTCTACAGCAACTAAAACTCATTTTGTCGCCGAAACTTCACATTTGGTGACCAAACTTGTGGTCGGCAAAGATTAAAAATTAAATTTTTTTTTTTCATTTGGCTACCAAACAATTTCGTAGCCAAAAGTAGGTTTACAGTGACTAAAACTCATTTTGTCGCTGAAACTTAACATTTGGCGACCAAAATTTTGGTCGGCAAAGATTAAAAATTAATTTTTTTATTTTCATTCGGCTACCAAAAAATTTAGTAGCCAAAAGTAGGTCTACAGCGACTAAAACTCATTTTGTCGCCGAAACTTCACATTTGGTGACCAAACTTGTGGTCGGCAAAGATTACAAATTAATTTTCTGATTTTCATTCGGCTACCAAACAATTTAGTAGCTAAAGGTACCTCTACGGCTACTAAATTTTCTTTTAGTCGCCAATTGTGATATGTTTAGCTACTAAAAATTTTTTTAGTCGCCAATTGTAATATTTTTAGCTACTAAATTTTTTTTAGTCGCCAATAATCAACATTCCCCTACTAAAAAAAATTAGTAGCTAAAAATTTGACTTTTGCCGACTAATATTATTTTTGGTAGCCAATTCCGTGACTTTTGGCGACTAAATTGGTTTTGGTAGCCAAAAATGATCGGCAAAAATGCTTTTTCTTGTAGTGTAATTACAAGATATCAAAAGTAAGTCAAAATGCTAACTACATTTGTTAATGTTAAACTATCAAAATTGAAATAACTAACTTGATAGCTACCTTCAGTTGAAATGTGATGCTTTATTCATTATTTTAATTAAAAAATAAAAATAACTAATTTAATGGAAATACTCATATAACTCTCAAAATACAATTGTACTAAGTATTCATTATTTTAATTAAAAAATAAAAATAACTAATTTAATGAAAATACTCATATAATTCTCAAAATACAATTGTAATAATTTTGACCACTAAACAGAGAAACTACAGTAACAGCATTACCAACACATCATTTTTTATTGAGGGAGATTCATACTATGATGATGTGTAAGCCCACCCTCGTAATGAGTAGATAGTACAGAATATGAAAGAAAAAAACGACCATATTTGGTTTGTATTTCGAAAAATGCTAGGACTCTATTTTTATGGACTCGGAATTCATCCCAAATGTATTTATGTGGTAAAAATTGAATTGATAAAATTGGGATCTATATATGAAATAAATCTGAGTTATTGATTTCTTTTTATGGATAAATTCTAGGTTGATAAGGGTGGATTTAAAGTATTGTTGTTATATTTGTGAAACAATTTTGAAAAATAATTTTTTAGAAAGAGTTTATAAAATTTGCTTAGTTATATGTTTTGGAATTTGGGATTGTTTATTTATTTTTTTATAGTTGAATGGATGGGTGTGAGAGAAAAAAAAATAATTGATTGATGTGTAGGATGTGAGAGATGAGATTAAAAAAAATGATTGATTGATGTGTAGTAGAGAGAAATATGATTTTCGATTTTATTTTCAAAAAATTTCAACCAAACAAATTTTTAAAGTTTTTTCTCAAAAACTGTCACTTAGGCTCTGTTTGCTTAGAAAGAAACAGATGATAGAAAATAAAAATATCATAAAGTAAAGTGAAAGAAAAGAAAAATATATGAAAATTTATTTTATTGCATGCATTTAAATAGATGAAAACTTGTGTAAGAAATAGATGGGGAAAAAATATAATCACTGCATAATAGAGAGTTGTGGAGAAAAATAAAGGCAAAAAGGAAAACAAAATAAACCTTGTCAAGATTTGTGGGAAAAAATAAATTTCTTTGTATATTTTACAAGAAATTGTTAGCCTAGCTAACAAACTAATATAAGTTGTACAAAAAACTTTGCGTTTGGTTGTGTTTTGTAAATGTGATTTGAGAGTATGAATTGTATTTTGAATTTGTGTGTTGTAAAATTATGATTTGAGTGTAGAAAATTTGTTTGGTAAAGAGTTTTGAAAATAGTTTTGAAAAAGATGTTTGATTTGAGTGGGGAATTGTTGATGTGATATTTGATATGTGATACAAAAATTTACAACTCATAACTAAATATACAACTCAAAATTATTTTAAAGCACATTAAAAATTAAAAAAATTTCAGAAATTTTTTTTTCCAATTATATAAATCAATTGCAAAAAAAAAAAAAAAAAAAAAAAAATTTCCTGTACAGCAGAGGACATCCAGGTGGATGTCTCCATGGACGTCCGGGCGGTAGTCCCTAAGGACGTCCGCGTGGTCTTCCCTTGGCCAAAATTTGAACAAAAAATGCGGCTGTAATACAGAGCTCTCTGCAGAAGTTTGGAAAGTTGATTCCAAACACACAACCAAACATCATACTGAAATACACATGTGGAATTACATTTTGAATTCACAACCAAACATCATTATTTTCTAGGACTGTCCATATAAACAATTGTTGAAAAAGATGATTTTATGATGACTTTGATGTGAAATTAAAATAGGTTCTAACCACCATTTGAGGTGAGATCAAATGGATTTAGATTTTTTATAACAAGATTTTTACACCATAAAAAGAATGACAAAAAATCATTAAGAATTGAATGAGAAATTGTCTCATAAAGTTGGCTTCATGAATGAGGCATTGGGAATTATGTATAACTACCAATCTCACATTGATTGTTACATAAAGTTTTGATGGGTATTTAAATCTCAAGGTTTTGATAAGGGCATAAGCCCTTTGAGGTATCCAAATTTTCTAAAGGAATGAAGTTATAGTTACTTCATGGATGGGCTTGGGCCAAAATTATAGTCCAAATTGGCTATATAAAAATTGCCACATGCGCACGCGGTCTACCCATCCAGACCGAGTTCGGGTTCAAGGTTCGTAGATCTTGGGACTTGAGCTTGCGGAAATGGGCTGGGCCGGATTGGTGACCCATCAATCTAATCTTTTTGGGCCAGGTCTGTTTGGTGGCTGCAGATATACACACATATAGTGGCGGAAGGAAGTAAAGACCAAGGGGGTCACATGCCCCCCCTGGATTTTGGGCTCTTTTTTTTTTGGTGCAAATATAAAGAAAATATTTTGACATTTTAAAAATTATGAGAACAATAATGATTATTTTTATTGAAAATGAAGAGACTATTATAAAAAATATTATCTATGAAAATTTTATAAAAAAATTTGAATGTAACGGTGATGTCATTATTATTGACATACAAGTATAAGTAATCTCACTATAAAGATATGAAATTTATTAGATTGCTACTTACACATGTGAGGTTCACTCTCTATATGTTTATTTACTATTAGTTAGTGATATCACATACTAATGATGACGTGGTATTACCATTATATTAAATTTTTAATAAAATTTTGTATAAAAAAATAATTTATCATTATATAATTTATTTTAAAACTTATATCTATATTTTTTTTATATTGTCCACGATACACTAATTATAAATAACATTCACCTTGCTTGTTTCCATTTTTCAAAAAACACTTTTCAGAAAATTCTACTCTCTTAATTTTTGTGTTTTTTTGTTTTTACTGAATTTTTTTAATATTTTAAGCAATTTTTTTACTTTTTAGACACACTTAACATAAATACACCTAAAAAGTAAAAAAATTGTAAAAAAAATCTTCTAAAAATTCACTAAATACCAAAATACAAAAAAAAAATACAAAAATTCAGTACATTTTTTGTATTTTTATGTATTTATTAATTTTTTAAAACATTTTTTCACAAATTTTTTACTTTTTAGATACATCTAAGTAAGGTGCATCTAAAAAAGTGAAAAAAATGTTTAAAATTTAAAAATATTCACTAAAAACAAAAAAACACGAAAACCAAAAAAGCCAATTTTCCAAAAACTTAATCCAAAAAACTCAAACCAAACACACTAATTATTTTTTTGATGTTTCTTGAAATCAATCGTAAAAATTTGCGTGAAATATTTTTGCAAAAATTTTCGATGTTGTAATTAATAAGTGTCCCTTCTAATTTGATTTTCTAACTTCGCCACTGCACACATGTATATATAGAGTGTGTAACTCACACACTTATTCCCCATCAGTTTTGTGCATTACTCTATCAATTTTGTAGGAGTAATTGGCTGCATTTGTTGCTAACCTTCATAGTTGGAAGGCTCTTTTTCTCTCTCCCATTATGTATAAAAATAGGTCATCTTCCTTGGTTTCTACACAGAATTTTTGGCTTCCATATTGTATAGTCACTCTGCTCCTATATTCTTCTTCTTGAGTGAGAGAGTGCTGTCATTGTTGGTTCACCGAAGCTAAACAGAAGGTGCTTCTGCGTTAGCGAGTCTAAACCGTCGTATCTTGGGAGATAGACGTTAACATACTTCCAACACCTACGGTGAGGCACTGAATCTATTTTAAGGAGGTTGTGATATTACATAGGTTTCGATTTGCTTTCTTTTTCTGAAGTTTTGTTATATGTATTTCTGTTTATTAAATTATATGATGTAATTGTAATAACCCTCACCACTGATTACTGATTAAGCTACTGATTACTGCTAAACTGAGACTGATCGTGATAAGTAATTGAGCTGACTGAAAAACTGAACTAATTGATTGAATGTGCTAGTTTAAATGCATATCTATATGTTGACTGTTAAACTATCTGTTCATGTTTTATGCTTTAAACTACAAATTGAAGGCCTTATCGGCGGCCGAATCTGAAATCGATTAGTGATATGTGTTAATCATAATTTATGTGATTTGATGGTGTATTTACCTGAAATGTGATTTGGTATGATTTAATTAGATTAAATAAGGATAAATTGCAATAGTTGGCTTAATTACCACTTTGCCACCAAGTGGCCCACCTCATACAAAACATATTGAGCTTCATTACATTCATACCAAACATTTCATCAACCTTTTTCCTTGAGAGCTAGCCGACCAAGAGTGAGAGAATTGAGTTCAACTTGATGGTTTGCTTGGAAATTGGAAGAATTGTTAGAGAATTTGCCAAATTGAGCCTCTAGACTTGTGATTGGAGACCTAAGGTAGAGATTCTATCCCTTGGTTTATGTATTTAAGTTGTATCTTCATGAATCATAGAAATTTAGTGAGTTAAAGTCTAGAATTGATTCTATATGTTGAATTGAAACTCATTTCATGCATGCATGCCTATATCGAGGAGTTTAAAGTTGTTTTCATGGAAAATTGTCACATGCATGTTCATATTTTTGCTAAGGACCATGAATTTATCTTGTTTTGAAAAGAATTGGCTCAGTTGAGCTAGCATTTGAAGCTTTGAAGTGTTTAAATTCTTGCATGTTCCATATTAGTCTTGTTCATGAAAATTGGTTTGAAATTGAGTTTAATTGAACTACCTTTGGGCTTTGATTTCTCAAATTGACCTTTGAAACATGTTATATTATGAGTTTTGAAGTGTTTTCCAGAAAATCCAAAAGGATCGAATTTAGTACATTAAAACTTAGTTTTGAGCTTGAGGTTCGAATCTGGAATTTCCAGATTTTGGACGCACGCTCGAGCGGAGTGACTGGCGCTCGAGCGTGAAATTCGTGCTTCCAGCACTTTACACTGTTTTACAGTCCGCTCGAACGGGATATTGGACACTCGAGCGAGGACTTATGTCATACGCTCGAGCGGGTATCGAGCGTTCAATCGAGCGTGATTTTCACACATTCAGTACTTTTTCAGTACGCTCGAGCGGAGGCTTTTGTTTGCATGTTCGCTCGAGTAGGGAATCCCACGCTCGAGCGAGACCCTTGTTTTCTGAAAATTCTAAAAATGTTTTTAAAGTACATCTTTGCATCCTCATTCCATTCTAAGCATTCTTAGGCCTAGTTTAAGGCATCTTGATGAGGATATTGAGGTAGAACCACACCGAGTCAAGATAGGGATTAAGTTATTATTTTCCCAACTGTGTAGCTTAGTGTGTGTTCATTCTGCAACTATGTAGGATTGGCTTTCGGAGACGCGCTCTAGCTTATCTGTCGCCCAGAACTCTGTGAGTAACAATGCTGTAAATATATGTTCGAAAATGAATATTTTCTGAATGATTAATTGAACTGTTTTCTGAACTGTTTACTATTAACTGAATGAATGTTTGTCCTCTATTCTGAACTATACTGTGGCATCCTTAACAACTACCGTTACTGTTACTGCTACTGTTACAGAGATCTCTGTCGGTTCCCATGTTTGGAACCATTACTGATGGCCATCATTGACTGTTCGGTCTTTCAAGACCTACTGTTTACTGTACTGTTCTGCTATTGAATGTACCACATATGACTGTTATGACTGAATGACTGATATACCGAATCAATCGACTGTTTTCTATACTGAAAGGACATTCATTCTTAACCTCTTTACGCATTATGTTATTCACTGGGCTTTAGCTCACTGCTCATATATATATGTAGGTGTACAGGCACCGGACCGTTGCTAGAAACGTCAGGGTAAACTCCAGTTTTGTCAAGCCAACCACTGTGCCTCACTGTGAGGTTTCGAGCCTGTCAAGCCAGGGCTTTTGAGGTGTTTTAGTTCCCCCTTTTTGTATCTGTTATATAACTACAGTTTAGACTGAATGATGTTGCACTGTACTGTTAACAGGGATTAAGTCCTTGTCCTGAATGATTGTATATATTGTACATACTGTCTTGGTACAGATTGTATATGTGCACATGAATGATAAGTCTTTTTGCATACAGACTGTCACAGCTCATTGGACATTATCTATTTACTGTTTTGACTTCCGCCATTCCTCTGTACTCTGTATTATTGTTTGACTGTTAAGCAGGCCTTTGGTAATCACGGATTACTGGCCGGTTACGGTACTAAACCCATAGGGACGGGTTTGGGTCGTGACAGTAATCCCATGATTTCTTATTTTATAAATCGATTTAATTAAGTATGAATATGTTTGTTTATTATATTTAAGTTACATAATTTGTACAACAACAAACACATAAAAAATTAGTTTTTTCTTTTTCTTTCACTTTCTTTTATAATCTATCTAATTAAACTGAGCCTTAAGGCCCCGTTTGTTTTGGGAGATAGAATGGAGGGGATTAATAGTGAGGGGATTGATAGTGAAGAATTGTTAAATTATTTTTATATAAAATAATAAAACAAATAAAAAATATAAAAATTAAACATTAATATTTAAAAAAAAATCCCAATATATAAAAAATAAAATAAATAAAAAAATTTATAATTCCCTCACTATTTTTCTAATACCATCTCTACCTCATCCTTACCAATCCCCCTTCCTCCTTCTTACTAGTCCCCTCCCTATCTCTCAAAACAAACACCACATTTTCAATCCCCTACTCACTATCAAACCCAATCCCCTCCCTATAACCCCAAACAAGCGAGGCCTAAGAGACAAATGAAACAAGGCCAACATGTCCATAGTTCGATGTATCAAGTTTTTGATAAATGAAGAACTATAAAATAACTTAAGTGATCATTACTTATCTCTCAACTACTTAACAGAGCTGAGTTACAATATTCTACTCGTAAAGTTTTTTATTATATTATTAGTTTAAAGTACCACACAAATAATATTACATAACATTTTAAATTTATGGAATTCTTACTTATCACTTTTGTGAATCTTAAGTGCTTTCACATTATCCATTAAAATGTTCACGAAAACATAAAGTCACTTATGTTCACTAATACATTTACGCTGTGTTTGGTTGGAGAATTTGGAAAGAGATTTGGAAAGGAAAACAGAAAATATAGGTGAAATGAGAATAAAATATCCCTACATTTCAAATAATTTCACATACATTTTCCCTTTTTATTTCAAAATCCTTCCCTAAATCCCTTAACCAAATACAGTATTAAGGTAATATGTATATAAACTTGACTTCATTTAAGGTAAAAAAAATGTAATCTATAACTCCCTCTCTCCTATTTTACGAGAGGGAGGGTCACTGCTATGAGCCCCTCCCTGCTGCTGTTGCGAGGACAAAAGCGGTGCAGTTTCATGTGTTTTTGGTTTAACAAGTATAATAGTTTGGTTTGTTCTCTGTGAATGCGTTGGGAAAAACACAATTGTATGTTATAAAATTTTCTTCTTCTTCTGTTTTTTTTTTTTTTTTGCCAACTTTTTTTATTATGTAAATTATTTTGTGCTTGCTATTTATTTTTGTGACAAATATTATATAATTTTTTAATAGAGTTACAACAATAAGTGATTTAGAGATAAAATTATGCATTTTGTAGTAATATTACGATTTTATGGTTAAAAAATGTTTGAATAAAAAAAATTGTAACTTTAACTTAATTTTTGAATAAATTGTCATATCTCATCAAAAAAATAACATAACATTTGGCACAGTGTGAACTATATACATTCTTATTATGTAATTTGTTTTTTTTATATATGTTTCGTATTTTTGACACACTGTGAACCATAAACACACTGATTATGAAAAGTTTTTATATATGTTTCATATTTTTGTCACAAATGTTATGTCATTTTTTAGATGAGTTACGATAATTTATAATTTAAAAGTTAAGTTAAGGTTACATATTTTTTTCATTCAAACTTTTTTTAACCATACAATAGGTAACATTATCACAAAATGCATAATTTTATTTCTGAAACACAAATTATCGTAACTCTATCAAAAAATTATATAATATAACCACTTAATTTTTGAATCATAAATTGTCATAACTCATCAAAAAAATGACAAACATTTGGCACACTGTGAACCATATACACCCTTATTATGCAATTTTTTAATATATGTTTCGTATTTTTGTCACAAATGTTATGCCATTTTTTAGACAAGTTAAATTCAAAAATTAAGTTAAGGTTACATAATTTTTTCATTCAAACATTTTTTAACCATAAAATATGTAACATTACCACAAAATGCATAATTTTATTTCTTAAACAAAAATTGTCATAACTCTATTAAAAAATTATATTATATTTGTCAAAAAAATACATAACATGTACACTATAAATAATAATAATAAATGGCAAAAAGAAAATAATTTTTTTTTTTATAATATACAATTGTGTTTTCATAGAGAACAAACCAAACTAGTATACTTGTTAAACGACGCCGCTTTTGGCCACGCAGCAAGCACTGCAGGGAGCTTCTCACAGCAGTGAACCCTCCTCACATTTTACATATGCACATGTTCTTTTTAGGGCTGCTGGCCGGCCAGTTTTGGCTTGGTGCGGGTTGGACCCGATTCAACCCGCATAAATTCGGGTTGAAAAAAATGGACTTGCATCTGCCCAAACTGTGGGCTGCCATTTGTGTGGGTGGATTAGTCGGTTTTGCGAGTGGGTACAAATTGGTTAGGCGAGTTACATTTTTATATGTAATTTTTTTATTGGGCTTATGTTTTTGGGCCCGTTTTTCTATACTTGTTTACTATTATTTAATAGTTCTCCATTAATTTTATATTCATCCAAAATGTGATAACAATAATAATAACTATAACTAAAATGACTTGTTCATAAACTTCATCCAAAACCGTAAAGAAATCAAATAAAAAAAAAAAGAAGAAAAGTTTGAAACCTCTAGTTTTGCTACTTAGGTTTACAATAAAAAAATATCTAATATAGGGTAATGAATAACATCCAATGGTGAAGATTTAAAAAAAAAAAAATTAACAATTTATGAAGTGCGTGTGATTTGCAAGTGGGTTGTGTAAATCCCGCGATCAACAAACTATACCAAAACTAGATCCACAACCTTAACCTGCGCAACCCTCAAAACTGCCCAAAAACATGCGGGTCATATAGAGTCGAGCGGTTTATTCGGGCCGGCTAACCCTATTTCCACCCCTAGTTCTATATATAGAAGATAAACAAGTACGGTTACAAAAATTCTTCACTAATAAAAATTTAAGATTGGGTATCGAGTAACCAGAAAGTTGTATTTGTATATAATTTCTTTTTTTTACCTATTTGGTCCACTCTATCAACTAATAATTCTAGTTGCTTATAAATGACTCAATGATGATTAAAGAATGCGTTTGATATTAGTTTTGCGTCATTTGAACACTTTGATGTTGTTATGAATTCTTAGCATCATGTAATATATATATACTAGCGTATGTCCGTGCCTGAAGACACGGTGTAAATAATGTTACGATTAAAATATAATTATATTCCCAACACTATTTAATAAATTATAAATTAACCCATAAACAATCTAAAATAACACTAAAAAGATAGATGAAACATGACATTCAAATTAACCTCTAATGAACATAAATCATCAAAACACCGTAATAAATCAACATAAATCAAAGTAATTCACAATAATAATAATAATAAATAAATTATTAAAAGAGCATCATTTGTTTTAATCATACCATTATTTTATGTAATAGAATTTAAATATGCCCTTCTACTAATTATTAAAAACAAATTTAAAAATATAAAAGGGAATATTTGATAATGTGTGTGTAGCATGGAGGAGATATTTGATTAAACCTTTTTTTCTTCTTCCAATGAAGTATGCATATGCTGCCAGTTTGAAATGTCATCATATGAAGCAAATAAAATAATTATTACAGACACAAATCATAAGACTTGAGCTTGATGATTTATGTTATGAGGTCTCTGAAATGCAGGTTGGGATTATACCTTGGTTGATATTATCTAACAGGGTCAGCAAAATAATTGGTCAAAAAGTTTTTCATTAGAAGGATTTGCTACTTGAAGATACACAAGTTGGAGAAAAAAAATTTGTCTTTTTTTTCTTCATCTTCCTATATTTACCAAAAAAGATTCCATGAGTAAGTTTTGGAGAGAAATTAAACTATTTGTCTAGAATTGTTCAAAACAGAAATTATAGTAAGAATTCAGATAGTGCATCAACGATAATAACTAAGGGCAATAAATACAAAAGTTATAATTCCAAGTTTGTTAAAATTGAAGAATAGAATAGATACAACTGATAATGTAACAAAAAAGATGACTCATACTTCCTACAATTTGCAGTGCAAAGCACAATTCAGACTTTACTAAAACATAATTTGAAGGGGGAAAAAAAACAAGTAAATAAACCAACTAAATAATCCAATCCATGTTCACATTCAGACTGGGATTGGCTTGAGAGTCAGTGTCGCTGCTAATTGTTTCTTCACCCAACTG
This sequence comes from Camellia sinensis, assembly GCF_055761805.1. Classification (NCBI taxonomy): domain Eukaryota; kingdom Viridiplantae; phylum Streptophyta; class Magnoliopsida; order Ericales; family Theaceae; genus Camellia; species Camellia sinensis. Next base: position 126,538,585 of record NC_138968.1, on the reverse strand, counting down.
AGGCTCAGTGATTTGCAGCAGATTCATCGTATACATTAATGCAAACAGAAGTTCATTGAGAGGCGAAAAAAATTGCAGACACATCTGATTAATATCACAGTTGTTCATGGCATTAAGAATAGTCTCCTCCAATGTTTCATTAAAATAAATAAAAACTAAAAGTGAGCTAAACATAGGATATCAGTATGACCATTCGACCAATTAATATGTGCTGAGCTAAATGGAGACATATAATCACTAGTTAAGAACTCCATAAGATCAAAAAAATATACATAAGAAAATTGAAAGATATATGAAAGAGAAGAAATACAAAAGAACATGACATATAATTTGTAGAGCATCCAAAACATAATTTGAAAAAAAGTAAACCGACTCTAACTGGATAATAAGAATAGCTTTAGCATAAGCGAAGAAAATTTTCTTATCATCTCACTAAACAATACCACGGCACCAACCACCTAATGACACATCCATTAAGCTTTTTTTTGTCATTTTTTCTTCCCCAACAATTCTCTTTTCACTTCAGTGGCAAAGCAACTAAACATGATACTTCAGAATATCATTATAGTACAAACAAAATAAAATAAAAAACTAAGGTTGATTCATGCTTATTATTTTGCTGAGAACGCAATTCTTTGTAATGTTTGGAAAAAATCTATATTCAGATTCTTTGTAAAAAAATCTATACAATCTATATCCAAATAAAATCTATACAATCTATATCCAATTTCTTTGTAAAAAATTATAGAATCTATTAAAAAATCTAAACAAATAAAATCTATACAATCTATGTACAATCTATAGATTGACAAAAATGAAAAGAGTGATCTTACCTGGAGAGCAGTAGTTTCGGGAGTTAGGGTATAGAAGAAGAAGAACAGGGCTGGAGAGCAGCAGAGGGAAAATCTGAAAAGAAATTGAAAATTAAGTTTAATTTGAACAGGGCAAGTGTCTTTATATGAAAAAAAAAAGAAAAAAAAAAACCATATTCATGGTTCATCATGGCATTGCCATTTTTGCTAGTGCATTGCAAACTGCAAACGCAGCAACACTACTATCATTGAGGAACCAAACACAGATACTCGAAAAAGCTTCATAGCTATTTTCGAGCACACAAGTTTCACAACATTTGCAGCATAAATGTTGCACTAAAATTCACTTCAGATGAAGCACTTTCTACATTTTTATTGGCTTATATGACCACAATTATCGTCTCTTTCAAAATTTTGAGAGCAAAATTTCGGGCTTTTTTTTATATAAAAAATATAAAAATATAAGTATATCCTTTTGTTAGCATTTGAGGAACACTTATCGTTTGACAGCAAAATTGAAGATTCAAGAAACACAACTACTATGTCATTATTTCCTACCCAATAGACAAAGATTCAAGAAGAAAAAACCAAGGGTAAATCAATCTAGTACATAGTCACCACATAAAATGAAAATAGTGATCTTACTTGGAGAGCAGCAGTTTCGGGAGCGAGGGTATAGAAGAAGAAGAATAGGGTTGGAGAGCAGCAAAGGGAAAATCTGAAAAGAAATTGAAAATTAAGTTTAATCTGAATAGGGCAAGTGTCTTTATGTGAAACACACAAAATTTATATGATACAAATGGAAGTGAAGCCGAAGAGAAGGAAACTATACCAAATAACACATTAATAACCAATACTTAATGCAATTGCGCATGAATAGCCTTACCTTGGAGTTGGTTGCAATAGCCTGTATATAGCCTGTATTAAGGTTGAGAATTAAATTTCTTCCAATCAGGGTTCAGAAAGGTATCGCGGTTCTTAACCGAAAACCCTAGCCTTCAGAAAGCGAGTGGGAGGGTTGCGAAAGGGGGGAGAGGGGGAAAGTCGGGGTTCAGAAAGGTATCGCGGTTCTTAATCGAGTGGGAGGGTAGAGGGAGACGGGGAGAGGCAGAGATCGGGTGGAGGGGGAGAGATAGCGAGCGGGGAGAAGCAGAGATCGGGTGGAGGGGGAGAGACAACAAGTTGGAGGGTGGGGGGAGAGGGGGAAAGGCAGAGATCGAGTGAGAGAGAATGAGAGAGGTAGCGTCTCTGCGAAAGGGGGGAGAGGCAGCGATTGGGAGGGTGGGGGGAGAGGCAGAGATCGGGTAGCGTCTCTGCGAAAGATAAAAAAGAGGAACAAAGAGGGAGATAGAGATAAAGAGGGAATAAGAGGAAACGTGCAACAGAGAGGAGATAAAGATAGAATGGAGGAGGAGACGTGGGTAGCTGGGAGAGAGCACCGAGTGTTTGGGTGGGAATTGAAGCAAAATCTCAGCCGTCGATGTGTATCACAATTGATTTGAGCCCTTAAAATAAAATGTATCTCTGATATATTTTACATATTTTCAAAATCCGTCCGGTTTTATTATATAGTTATATATATATTTCTTATTTTGTGCCATAAAGAATAGATGGTTACTATTGAAAACCCATAATTTGATTGGTTTCTCACTAAAAGTGCCGATGATGAAAAATGAAGAATTTCATATTTGTTAAAATAGAATCAATCCCTTGGCATCCATTACAAGTAGGGTTTAGTAATCATATATGGAATAAGGTGATTACATATATTTATGTCAGTTTGGTTTTACAATCATACCCAAAGGAATATGTTAAATTCAAAAAAGATTTTAAATATTGATTAGCCTTATGAGTATTGTCTTATCTATTTTTAAGTAGAGCCATGTGGATCTAGGATGTCGGTCATATGGCATGACTTTGAAGTGTCACGCTTCATAATATGGGTGGGCGCGGGTCGGTTGTGTTAATCATATTACTTAATTTTGATGATGTCTAAAATATTATTTGTAACAATTTGGATTTTTTTAATATACATATTATTTGACACAAAATATTATCTTTTTAAAAATATATATATTTGTTAAATATTATAATAAAAATATTTTTGAAAACTTTACTATTCACTTTTTGAAAATTTAGGCTGATCACTATTCACTTTTTGACAAAATTAAAATTAATTAAAATGATTGATTGGTTGTATTATCTTGACAAATATGATATTAATAAGTTGTCTTCTTTTGACAAAAGTGATATATCCAAATCTGTAATGGTAGAATATATTTAGTTTAAAATCTCTACAACATATACAACATTTTAAAGATGACATACATTTTCAGATCCATCATAAATATCATTTAAAGAGATTTTTCTGTATACAAATATTTGATTAGAACATTATATATATATATATATATATTGCATATAATATAAATAGAATACATCACGTGCGCTATTAAATTTTTTACATTACATTGATTATATCATATTATAATCAAACAAGAAGAAAAAGATGGAGTTATACATATATATGTGTATATATATATATATATATATATATATATTATAAACTAGATGGAGAAAATTATTTGTTTGTTTGAAAGTTGTGGACTTTGTATTAAATTGTCTACAAAAATGGTGGCTCCATGTTTGAAAAAACAAAAAGAAAAAATCAGTCTTATTTTTTATCTTTTGCTGACTATTCAAAATCAAGGAGTGTGCTTATGTAAGCGATGACATCGAGAGTGTGCTTATGTAAGCCATGACGTCAGGAGCGTGCTTATGTAAGCCATGACGTCAGCAAGGAGCATCCAACGGGTATATTTTTGTGTATAAATAGAAGTGTTGGATGTGGAGAAAAATCAAGAACTTGAAGAGAAAATATTTCTGTGAGCTCCAAAATTCTGAGTATTCTGCTCTTTCACTTTCAGATCTAATTCTAGCTTTTGATCTTACACTTTCATATCTACTCTTTGTGAGAGAATTATTGTAAAGAGGGTTTAAGTACTACTTATTCTTATTCCTTATTTTTGTGAGAGATTTCTGTAAGAGTAAGGCATTTATTGTTGAGTGAGGCTCAATAGATAAGAGTAAGTCCTGTGCCAAATCTACAAGATTGGTGGTGTATTTATTCAATTGATAGTAAAGAAATTCTCAAGGAGGTTCCTTGGGGAGTGGACGTAGGCCTGACGTGCCGAACCACTATAAATCGCAGTGTTTGATTTTCTCTCCCTATCTCTCTTACTTTTGTATTGATAATTATTATTCTGTTTGTTTTTATTAACTAAAATTCTGAATATTGTGTTAATTTTAATATTGTGAAATTTTTAATAACCCAATTCACCCCCCTCTTGGGTTGCCTATCTAGGATAACAATTGGTATCAGAGCCTAGACTCTAGTTTTTGTGACTTAACCATCTTAGAGTAGATCATGGCAACCCCTAATTATTCCTTACCCGAGGGACAAGCATCTAATAGGCCACCTCTATTTAGCGGCACAAATTTTAGCTGCACAAATTTTAGCTACTGGAAAACTAGGACGACCATACATATTCAATCTAATGATTATGAATGTTGGAAAATTATTTGTAATGGTCCAAAAATTCCTACCAAAACTATAGATGGACTTAGGGTACCAAAACCTGAAGATGAGTGGGATGAATCAGATACTAGAATGGCCCAAATTAATGTCAAAGCTACAAACATGTTGTACTGCGCCTTAGATGCCAACGAGTTCAATAGAATTTCCACATATAAAACCACTAAAGAAATTTGGGACAAGCTTATAGTGACTCATGAGGGAACCGAACAAGTTAAAGAATCTAGAGTCAGTTTGCTAGTCCATAATTATGAACTTTTTAAAATGAAGCCTGATGAAACTATTCCTCAAATGTTTACTCGTTTTACTGATATTATTAATGGTTTAACTTCTCTTGGCAAAATATATACTAATGCTGAAATTGTAAGAAAAGTGCTTAGGTCATTGCCAAAAAGTTGGGAGACAAAAGTCATTGCCATTACCGAAGCCAAGGATTTATCAAAGCTAAGTCTAGATGAGTTAATGAGATTTCTCTTAACTCATGAGCTCATGATGCAAGAAGGAAAGGAAGAGGAGGACAACAACAAGAAGAAAGGAATAGCCTTCAAATCCACCTCGAAACATCAAGAGAATAAGGAAGATGATTCAGATGAGGATGAGGAAATGGCATTCATCATTAGAAAGTTCCAAAGGTTTGTGACAAAGAAACAAGGCGTACGAAATTTTTTCAGAAAAGACTTCAACAACAGGGATTTTCAAAAAGGAGAAAATCACAAAAAATCTGAAGTAACCTGCTATGAATGCAACAAACCTGGATACTACAAATCATAATGTCCAGAACTTAAGAAAAAATTCAAGAAGGACAAGAAGAAAGCTATGATTGCAGCATGGGGAGAAGATAGTGATGAAAGCGACACAGAAACCGAAGTTTGCAAAAACGAGGTTGCTAACCTATGTTTAATGGCACTTGGAAATGAAAATGAGGTAAATGACGAATCCTTTACATTTGATGAATTATAATTAGCTTTTGATGAATTACATGCTGAATTTAAGAAACTTAGTTTGAAAAATAATTGTCAAAAGAAAGTAATTTCAAGTTTATCAGAAGAAAATAAATCATTGACTTCCAAGATAAATGTTTTAGAAAATGAAGCCATGAAAATGAAAAAGGAAAATGAGATTTTAACTCAAAAAGAGTTTTCAATTTCTGAAAAACATTTAGTTGTATTGCAAAAAGAAAACGAGTCTTTAAAAAATGAGCAAATTATTTTGAAAGAAAATATTGAAGACTTGAAAACTACTCTTTCAAAGTTCACTCAAGGTAGAGAGACTTTAGATAAAATTCTTAAAAATCAAAACCGTACTTTTGGTAGAGCCGGAATTGGATATAAACCTTTTTCAAAAGTAAAAACTGCCAAAAATGGTTTTGTATATGCATCTTCTAATCACTCTCATCTCACATGTCATTTTTGTGGAACAAAAGGTCATATTTCACCTTCATGTCCTATTAAAAGAAATCCTTTTGCTAAAATAAAAAAGATGTGGGTTCCTAAGGATATCTCAAGGGTGTCAAATTCTAACTTTTATGGACCCAAGAAAAAATGGGTACCAATAGAGAAATCAAATTTTTGTAGGTATGTTTCAAGACAAAATCCAATAACGATAGATGGTATCTCGACAGTGCATGTTCGAGGCACATGACTGGAAATAAAGCTATGTTCGCCACACTCCAACCAAATGATGGCGGATATGTGACTTTTGGCGACAATAGCAAGGGTAAAATCATTGGTGTAAGAAGTATTGGTAAAAATCCCTCTCCTATTATTGAAAATATTTTATTTGTTGAAGGTTTAAAACATAACTTGCTTAGTATTAGTCAATTATGTGATAAACGTTATAGAGTTATTTTTGAGAAAACTCATTGCACTATTGAAAATACCTTAGAAAATAAAACTTTATTTGTAGGTTATAGACATGAGAATGTATATGTGTTTGATTTACATGATTTATCTTCTCATTTTAACATTAAATGTTTATCTGCTATAAATGATAATGGTTGGCTTTGGCATAGAAGATTAGGACATGCTCATTTTGATTTAATTTCCAAGCTTTCAAAAAATGAGTTAGCCATAGGTTTACCGAAAATTATTTTTGAAAAAGATAAACTTTGTGATGCATGTCAATTTGGAAAACAAACTATAATTTCTTTTAAATCCAAAAATATCGTTTCAACTACTAGACCGCTTCAACTCTTGCATATTGATCTATTCGGACCATTTAGAACATTAAGTTTATGAGGAAAATCTTATGCCCTTGTTTGTGTTGATGATTATACTAGATATACATGGGTATTATTTTTAGCACACAAAAATGAAGTTTTTATAATTTCTCAAAACTTTGTAAAAGAATTCAAAATGAGAAAAATCTTAATATTTGTAGTATTAGAAGTGACCATGGTAGAGAATTTGAAAATGATAATTTTATTAAGTTTTGTGATGACTTAGGAATAGATCATAATTTCTCAGCCCCTAGGACTCCTCAACAAAACAGTGTGGTTGAAAGAAAAAATAGAACTCTTGAAGAAATGGCTCGTACTATGCTTTGTGAAAATAATTTGCTTAAATATTTTTGGGCGGAAGCTGTAAACACTGCATGCTATGTTATAAACCGTGCCATGATTAAACCTATTCTTAAGAAAACTCCTTACGAACTTTGGAAAGGTAGAAAACCTAATATTAGTCACTTGCGTGCTTTTGGTTGTAAATGCTTTGTATTAAATAACAATAAAGATAATTTAGGAAAATTTGATGCTAAATCGGATGAAGCTATATTTCTTGGTTATTCTATGTCTAGTAAAACTTATAGAGTATTCAATAAAAAAACTCTACTTGTTGAAGAATCTGTGCATGTTGTTTTTGATGAATCTAACGATATTATTTCCAAGAATCTTTTAAGTAATGATATTGTAGAAAATCAACCAAGTATGGAGAGCATTTACAAAAAGGAAAATGAAGAAAATCCATTACGCGAACATGACGAAGAAATGACAATGGAGAAACTTCAAGAAATATATGTTCTTTCAGAAAATGACTCAAATCTACCAAAAGAATGGAAGTATGCTCATGGCCACCCCAAAGACCTTATCATAGGTGATGCGGCGGAAGGTATAAAAACTCGTTCATCTGTTAGAAATATTTGCGGTAACTTAGCATTTGTTTCAAAAATTGAACCAAAATCATTTTTAGAAGCTGAAAATGATGAAAACTGAATTTTAGCAATGCAAGAAGAATTAAATCAATTTGAAAGAAATGAAGTCTGGTTTTTGACCCCTCGACCTAAGGATCATCCTGTTATTGGTACAAAATGGGTTTTTCGAAATAAAATGGACGAATCTGGAGTTGTTACTAGAAATAAAGCTAGATTAGTAGCTCAAGGCTATAATCAAGAAGAGGGAATTGATTTTGATGAAACTTTTGCACTAGTTGCTAGACTTGAAGCTATTAGAATGTTACTTGCTTTTGTATGTTTTAAAGATTTTAAATTATATCAAATGGATGTTAAAAGTGCTTTTTTAAATGGGTATATTTCGGAGGAAGTCTATGTTGAACAACCTCCCGGTTTTGAAAATCATAAATACCCAGATCATGTTTTCAAACTTTCAAAAGCCTTATATGGCTTGAAACAAGCTCCTAGAGCATGGTATGAAAGATTGAGTAATTTTCTACTTGACAAAGGTTTTTGTAGAGGAAAAATTGATACAACACTTTTTATAAAAATCAAAAAGAAATATATGCTAATTGTTCAAATTTATGTTGATGATATCATTTTTTGTGCTACTAATGAAAATCTGTGCAAAGAGTTTGCTAAAGACATGCAGGGTGAGTTTGAAATGAGTATGATGGGGGAATTAAATTACTTCCTTGGTCTACAAATTAAACAAACTAATGATGGAATCCATTTAAATCAAACGAAATATATCAAAGATCTACTCAAAAGGTTTGAAATAGAATCATCAAAGCTTGCAACAACTCCAATGAGCGCATCGATAAAAATCGACAAAGATGAGCAAGGTAAACCTATAGATGAAAAGAAATATCGAGGTATGATTGGTTCTTTACTTTATCTTACTGCAAGTAGGCCCGACATAATGTTTAGTGTTTGTATGTGTGCACGTTTTCAATCCGCACCGAAAGAGTCACACATCACCGCAGTCAAATGCATTTTCAGATATCTTGTCGGCACTCAAAATTTGGGATTATGGTATCCTAAGGGAACCACCTTTGAACTTTTTGGTTACTCAGATGCCGACTTTGCGGGATGTAGACTTGACCGAAAAAGCACTAGTGGCACTTGTCATTTTCTTGGACACTCACTCACTTCTTGGTTTTGCAAAAAACAAAACTCAATGGCTCTGTCAACTACTGAAGCAGAATACATTGCCACCGCTGGGTGTTGTGCACAATTGCTTTGGATGAAACAACAACTTCAAGATTTTGGACTTCACTATGATCATATTCCAATAAAATGTGACAACACAAGTGCCATTAACCTTTAAAAAAATCCTATTCAACACTCACGCACTAAACACATTGAGATAAGGCATCATTTCTAAGAGATCATGTACTCAAAGGTGACATTGAACTCGAATTTGTGCCTACAAATTGTCAATTAGCTGACATATTTACCAAACCTCTAAATAAAGAACAATTTTGTTCTATTAGAACAGAACTTGGTATGATGAATACTCCAATATAATGTTTATATTAAAAAATAATTTTTTAATAATTAAATAAAATAAATATTGTAATAATAATTATTATTATAAAAAATAATAACCATAATAATAGTATACATATATTTATATATATAATTTTTCTCTCTCTCTCTCTCCCGTTCCGTCTCTATCTCTCACTCACTCTCTCCCTACTCTCTCTTTTTCTCTTTCTCTTGGTCTCTCGCTTTCCCCTTCTTCCTCACATCCTCAGCCGACTCCATCTCCATGCTCACCATCGTCTACAACCATCTTCACCACCCACAAAATCATCCATCACATTCATCTCTACCATCATCCACCCAAATCCCTCACCAATCCGCCGAACTCCATCACTTCTCCACCCGAAAATCCGCATCACCATCTTTACCGATTCATCAAGTTCTATCACCGATCCATCAAGATCCGTGACTAATCCATCAAGATCCATTGCCGATCTACACAAATTCGTCACCGATCTATCCAATCGTCTCAATTTCTTCCGTTCATCAAGGTTATCACCGATCAACATGTTAAAATTTTTGTTGCACTGTGTTATATTTTTTTACTTGTTGTATGTGCTCCAAATTCTCTTGGATTTAATAATGGTTGCTTCTATCTTGTCTGAAGAAATTGTTTTTATTTTTATTTTCTCCTTTTATGCTAGTGCACTTTGTGTAATTGTTTATAGCCAGATCTTAATGGCCCTTGGTATTATAGATTGGTAATTTGTTTCTTCAAATTTATGTAATTTTTAGTGCATTAATTCAGGGGGAGACTCATATATTTTGAGATTAACAATAATTATAAATATATATATATATATATCTATATATATAAAAAAAGGGGCATGTGTGTATTCTGTGCATAATTTTAGGAGGAGTATCAATAAATTTTTTTTTCTTATCTGCCATACTCCTTATTTGCACCAACAAACAAATTTGTTTTTTTTTTGTGCAAAGACAGAATTTAAAAAAAAAATTAATTAATTAATTAATTAATAATAAAAATAAATAAATAAATAAGGAAGAAATGCTCGAAATTTTATTTCAGAAAAAGAAAATATTACTCGATTACATGTAAATTTTCAGAAGGCTTCACAAATTTTTTCTTTTTCACTTCTCTCAACAACTTTTCATGAGCCTCTTTTACATGTCTCTCTCTATTTTCGATTTCTGTGAGTCTTGGCATTATCACTGTTACATAATAATGCACTGCATTCTCCAATTGTGTATTTTTCCTTTTTAGCTCTTTCTTCTCCTTACACATATTCACTACTTGTTGTTTTAACAAGCACACCTCATCTCTCCATTGCTGATTTTCTTGTACTCTTGCTTGTAATCGTCGCGCCATATTGGAAACTGCAGTCATGGCCTGTGTACTAAGAGCCATAGTGTTATTAATAGCATCGAAATCATTTTGATTGCCAATACCACTAGAACCCTCATTTACAGGCATAGCATGTGCCTGCGTCACTGGTATTCTCTCATTTGCCTGCATTACAGGCACCTCATGCAGGTCGGACTCATTGATAGACAAGGTAAGGAATGACATGATTACAAAAGAAGCTAAAACAAATTTTTCTCTCAAACACTTGATGATTTCGTATCCTTGCCTTTGATCTGTGTCACTTTTTATACACTCTATTGATCCATTACTCGATGCATATCTGCTATATCTGCTATATCTGCTCAAATATTTTGTTTGTCAATATTTCCTACGCTCGAGATGTTCCAAAATCCCCATAATGATTCCGACAAGACAGACAACCCATTATTTTATTTTTGGCCACTCAGATTATTGTATCAAATGTGCTTGTTTCTTATCTTCATCTTTATTTTGATGATGTCAAAGGGGGAGAAAAAATATGATTTTGAAAATTATATGTGATTTTGAAAATTATATGTTGCAGGGTTATCAAATATTTTGTCAATTTTATTTTGTGTCAAATCCATACAAATATTCCCATCATCAAAAAGGGGGAGATTGTTAATCATATTATTTAATTTTGATGATATCTAAAATATTATTTGTAACAATTTGAATTTTTTTAATATACATATTATTTGACACAAAATATTATCTTTTTAAAAATATATATATTTGTTAAATATTATAATAAAAATATTTTTGAAAACTTTACTATTCACTTTTTGAAAATTTTGGCTGATCACTATTCACTTTTTGACAAAATTAAAATTGATTAAAATGATTGATTGGTTGTATTATCTTGGCAAATATGATATTAATAAGTTGTCTTCTTTTGACAAAAGTGATACATCCAAATGTGCAATGGTAGAATATATTTAGTTTAAAATCTCTACAACATATACAATATTTTAAAGATGACATACATTTTCAGATCCATCATAAATATCATTTAAAGAGATTTTTCTGTATACAAATATTTGATTAGAACATTATATATATTGCATATAATATAAATAGAATACATTACGTGCGCTATTAAATTTTTTACATTACATTGATTATATCATATTATAATCAAACAAGAAGAAAAAGATTGAGTTATATATATATATATATGTATATATATATATTATAAACTAGATGGAGAAAATTATTTGTTTGTTTGAAAGTTGTGAACTTTGTATTAAATTGTCTACAAAAATGGTGGCTCCATGTTTGAAAAAACAAAAAGAAAAAATCAGTCTTATTTTTTATCTTTTGCTGACTATTCAAAATCAAGGAGTGTGCTTATGTAAGCGATGACATCAGGAGTGTGCTTATGTAAGCCATGACATCAGGAGTGTGCTTATGTAAGCCATGACATCAGGAACGTGCTTATGTAAGCCATGACGTCAGGAGCGTGCTTATGTAAGCCATGACGTCAGCAAGGAGCGTCCAACGGGTATATTTTTGTGTATAAATAGAAGTGTTGGATGTGGAGAAAAATCAAGAACTTGAAGAGAAAATATTTCTGTGAGCTCCAAAATTCTGAGTATTCTGCTCTTTCGCTTTCAGATCTAAGTCTAGCTTTTGATCTTACATTTTCATATCTACTCTTTGTGAGAGAATTATTGTAAAGAGGGTTTAAGTACTAGTTATTCTTATTCCTTATTTTTGTGAGAGATTTCTGTAAGAGTAAGGCATTTATTGTTGAGTGAGGCTCAATAGATAAGAGTAAGTCCTGTGCCAAATCCACAAGATTGGTGGTGTATTTATTCAATTGATAGTAAAGAAATTCTCAAGGAGGTTCCTTGGGGAGTGGACGTAGGCCTAACGTGCCGAACCACTATAAATCGCAGTGTTTGATTTTCTCTCCCTATCTCTCTTACTTTTATATTGATAATTATTATTCTGTTTGTTTTTATTAACTAAAATTCTGAATATTGTGTTAATTTTAATATTGTGAAATTTTTAATAACTCAATTCACCCCCCCTTTGGGTTGCCTATCTGGGATAACAAGTTGCGACCACGGAACCTTCAATCCGCCATCCGTCCGCCAGATTGGTGGATTGAAGAAAATCAATCCGCATCTGTCCGCCAATCCGGCAGATGTGGATTGAGCGGATTGACGGTTTAGCGGATGGATGCGAATCGGTTTGGCGATTTAAAATTTTATAAATGTTCAACATAATTCAACTTGTACACTTCCTCAAAAAAAAAAAAAAAAAGTATTACAGTCAATGACTTAAAAAAAATATTACAATCACCGCATACCTCATCCAAAACAAGAAAGTTTGAAACTTTAGAATATCACAATCATTGCATGCCTCATTCACATACTACAATCACAGTATGCTTCATCCACATAAAGTATTACAATCTGTGGTTGTTAAAATATAAAAACAATTCAAACAACCAAAACGATGAACATGGCAGTAGTAGAGATTGTATGTCTCTGTATTATTACATCTATATCTGTTTTTTAAAACAAAAACTAACCAGTACATATCATATTTTCTATTTATTATTTTTAGAGATAGATTTAAAAACAAAAAAATATAGATAAATAATACGTTTATTTTTTTCAATTCAAAAAAGATATTTAAGTTGAAAACTTTTTTTCAACAGAATATTTAAACTCTTTTTTAATTGAAAACACAAATTGAATATTTAAGCAAACTGAAAACATAAAGTTCTATAAATTATTAGGGGTGCTCGCGGTTTAGCGATTCAGTTGCGGCCAAATGAATCTCAAATCCGCCATCCGTCTGCCAGATTGACAGATTTGAGAAAATCAATCCGCAATCGTCTGCTCGTCATCATGCATCCGTCCAAAATGCGGCGGATCGGTTCAGTTCGGCCGGTTTTGACGAATCGGTATATCCGCTACTCACCCCTACTTCATAATAGTAGCAAGAAAATATTGGCCAAGGTCGCAACATTGGCCAACCCTCTTTTGAAGTGTCACATTTCATACTACATAGCAAGAAGATATTGGTCAAGGTGATAACATTGGCTAAACCTCAATCAAGTATGACTCCTAATTAATTGATTCTGAAGTAGAGATTTAACTCTTAAATTGGGTTACGACTCATTAGGAGATTTATCCCAACCCAATTTGGGGAAGATTCTATACCAGTTAGGAAAGTCAAGTTTAAGTTAAAGAGGACTCCAAATGAGAAAAAAAAAAAAAAAAACTAAAATTTAACGGCAATTTGCGCTTGCCCCAAGTTCAATTTGTTAAGATCAGCCTTGGACATACATTATAACCTCTTTAAATTGATACTCAATAAATTAATAATTTCTTTTAAATAATAAAATTGTCGAGACCAACATGCTAAATTAATAATCTTCATAAAATTATAAGATAATACATTTCAAATATTTCCTTCGTATTTTATATACCCCAAATATTTTATAAATTAATATTTAGCTAAAAAGTATATAATACATTTCATCTGTCATAGTTCTTTTTCTTGACACTTTTGAATTGAGAAACTATTTTTGCTATTTTTGAACTAAAGATACCAAATAATAAGGGATTGTGTTGGGTTAAATAATATCTGATTTGATTCAATTCATTATGCATTTGTTTTAAATAAGTTGAATATATTTGATCTTTATGCTAATTATAATTCAATAAACTTTTAATTGGTTAAATATATAGATATATCTTATAATACTTTAAATCTTAATTTGGTCACTTGATGTGATTAGCAAGTTCATCAAACCTTAATATGAGAATAAATATAATATGTTCATTGATAAATTGATAACTTCCTAAATTAATAGAATTTAGATGGTCTCAAGACTACTAATTTAAAGAGGTTATACTGTATAAAGTTTGGGTTGTAAGTTAAGCGCTTAGGCAAAGACAACTTTTAGTACAAACTTGGGCTAGGACTAAGTAGGCTCTCAACCTACTAAGCCCATTCAAGTTGTACCTTCATTTTTAACTCTGAGAATCGACATCTATGCAAGTTTTATAATAGAGTGTCAAATATATGCATACCATAAGGTGGACAAACATCCATTCAATTTGTCAAAATTGAATAGCCTGAATCAATCCGCCCGTAAAGGACAATTTCAATAGATGTAGATGCATTTTTTCTAACATCGTTGAGAAAATGAAGTTAGGTTTTTTTTTTATGTTAATTTTTTTTTATTTAATAATTATATTTACTATTTATGAAATATGAAAATTTACTCTTTATTTTTATTATAAAAAATGAACAATAAAAAAAATTGAGCGCAAAATAATAAAAATTACTAGAAAATAGTTAGAAAAAAGGTCCAAAATAATAAAGTCCAAGTTGCTAAACCAATCCACTCATCGACTTAGAAATGACAACGGGCGGGACCAGGACTGGGTATCACATTTCCTGTCATTGATCCCCGATGGTGGAAATTTCCCCTTCTCCGGTCCCGATCCTCGACGGGGAACCTATCACCGCCCCTAGCCCCTAATGAGGATCGGGTTTCCCCGATCTCAAAAATTCGTCAGATCTGAGGAACAACAACAACATATTTAATATATATAAATATGGATAAATTTAACAAAAACAACAGATTTAACAACAACAATAATAACAAATTTAACAACAATAACAGATTTTATATTTAACAGATTTAACAGATATATTCAGCTCCAGATCTGATGATTATCAACAACGACACACCCATACACTAGATTTAAAATATATATTCAATAGATCTAATAGATTTGAGCTCAAATGTAAAAAAAGAGAGAGAGAGAGTAGAAATGATGAAACCCAGCATATATATTCGACAAATTCAACAAATTCAATAATAGAAATGGCAAAACCCTAGCATACACCAGATTCAACAAATCTAACATATATATTCGAAACTCTAGCCTTAGATAGAAATGACAATGGGTCCGAAGAATGACTCCTAAACTCGGATCTGATCACCAGTGACCAGAACTTCCAGGTCTAAAGAACAAAAGCAAAAAACAAAGAGAAAGAGAAAAAGAAGAGAGAGAGAGAGAGAGAGAGAGAGAGAGAGAAAGAGAAAGAGAGAAAGAGTATCATTTGAAAATTGACGGCGATGGAGCATGAGTAATAGCCATAAGAGAGGCAATTCGCTGTAAGAGATGATGTTGAGCCGGTAAGGGAGTTTGGAGAAGGGAGACGACAGTGGTAAGAAATGAGCAACCGAGCGACGGCGACAGTAGTCGTGTGATGTGAGCAGAGAGAGAATACGATGTGTGTGTGTGTCTCAGTGTCTCTGTGTGAACCCCTAACCCTAGAATAAGAAAAAGAAAGAAAGAAAACACACACACACACACACACATATATATATATATATATATATATTCAGGGGTACAATGGTAATTTCATATCGAGAAATCGGGTACGGGACTAGGGGCGGGCCGTGTCCCGGGTTGTGGAACATATCACCGTCTTCAATCTGAAAATGGTTAGGGATTCATTTTTGAATACCATCTCCAGTCCATCAGGAATAATTTTAGGGAAAAAACAGTTTTAATCAAAATTGGAGAGTCATGTCCCTGTTGGGTTGGTTTCAAATTTCTATTCTTATATTCACTAACTAAACAGATTGATGTAAATTAATTTTTTTAATTTTCATAAATTCAAAAGGACGATAAATAAGAGGTCATTCGATCGAATCCAACTGGCAATATCACCGTAGTAAACAAAACAGGGGTAATATAATATTTATTAATAATTGAGGGGCGTTGATGTAAAATAAACCCCCCCAGGAATGGCAACTGGGCGGGGCGGGGCCGGGGATCACCCTCACTGTCCCCCGATCCCCGACGGGGAGCCTATCACCACCCCCGTCCCCGTCCCCAATGGGGATCGGGTTTCCCCGACCCTGATAATTCCCCGGCTAAAATTAAAAAAAAAAAAAAATCAGTCCATACAGATCTGAGCTGTGAAATCAGTCAATAAAAATAAAAAATAAAAATCAGTCCTTCAAAATAATCTATGAAATCAGTCCATATATTTACACACTCATCAACAACAACAACATCATCAACAGATCTGTGAGAGCATAAAAAAAAAAATCAGCCCATACAGATCTGAGCTGTGAAATCAATCTATAAAAATAAAAAATAAAAACTCTAATACATGATTCTCTTCAACTTCATCTTCATCAGATCTGGGTCAGGGAAACCCGACAGAAGCAACGGCATGGAGGACGACGACGATCGAAGGGAGGCACAGAGATCAGTGTGAAGCAGATCGGAGGGAGGGAGAGAGATCGGCGTGAGATCGGAGGGAGGGAGGGAAAGAGATCGGCGTGAGGCAGATTGCGGGAGGCAGTGATGGACATCGGGGAGAGGCAGTGAGGTCTCGGAAGGAGGGAGATCGGCGTGAGGGAGTGATGGAGGAGATGAGAGGGAGGGAGATGAGAGGGAGGGACATCGGATGAGGGGGGGAAGGTTTGAGAGAGAGAGAGAGAGAGTGTGTGACTAAACTCAGTCCATACAGAATAGGTTTACGTATTAGGAAACATATATGTATAGCGAGGGGTGTAACTGTAATTTCAGTTCGGGACAAACGGGGACATGGACGGGGCGGGGGTCGGGCCGGGGCTGGGAAAGGTATCACCGTCCCCGGCCCGAAAATGATCAGGTATTTATTTTTTAATACCATCCCTGACCCGTGGAGAATTTTTTTCAAGAAAAAACCGTCATATTCGAGATCGAGAGATCGAGTCCCAGTCGGGCTGATTTTAAATTGCCATCCCTATCCCCCTTCCCCCAAAGAAAAAAGAAAAAAACCGGGCCGGGCGTGTCAGTATTTTGGAGTGTGGGTGTCGGGTTCGGCGTTTCTATGTCCTGAAGCGTGAAACCAAAACCAAAGCTGAAAAGGGGACGCAAAGGAAGAGCTCAATACATTGCCCTAAAAACCACAATCGAAGTCGTAGAGCATTGCGATTGCGAATGCGAATGAATGCGAAGCAGACATAGGTCACCCGCTTGTGAAGTCCTTGTCTTCGTGCTTCAATCGACTCACTGGTAAGTCCTAATCTTACCAAGCTTTTTGCTGAACCGATGCCTTAGACGACCTCGCTTCGCCCAGAACTGTTGACTTTTGGTAGTTCTAAACGGTTGAGTAACTAGTATTTTTCAACTGGTTTTGTGCCTAAATTTGCTCCTCTTGGGAGTTTTAGATTTTTAGGATTGATTCAGTAAATGGGTTTTGTGTTTTTTTTTTCTTCTGCATTTTATTTATGGATGGGTGCTTAACATTTAAAATGAGGTTTTGTAGTCACTGTTAATTGTTTTTCTATAATTTATTCAAATATGATATAGAGGGTTGCAAAATTTAGTACATATTGATGAATGCGGTGTGTGAATTTTGATAGATTATCCAATTATAAGTTGGGTTTTGTTTAATTTAACTCTCCACATTGTTTTAATTGCTGAGCCTTTTTCCTCATTACTTGTTAAAAGCTTTGACCTAAGATTAGTGAATGCATTAAATAAAGGTAACTCACAACATTTTCCAATGTCCCTGGCTTTTTTTTTTTCTAAATTCTCTCGGTGTGTCTTCTGAAATCCAGCTATTATGTCTGTGTTGTAATGGATGAAGACTGTATGGCAGATGCTGAATGAGCGTTTAGTGGTTTTAGCAAGAACAGCCCATGCATAAGGCAATTAAGTCCATTGCAAAGTGGCATTGAAACTATGAAGCTAAATGTTTAGCAATATATGTAAGGGATAACTCAATCTGTGGGCTCCACAAATAAGGGATCCTAAATAAGAAGTGAAACTAAATGTTTAGCAATATATGTAATTGTAAATTTTGATTTTTATTTGGGCATGACTTTCTGGTTTTATATATTATTTGCTGTCAATTAAGTTAGTAAGTTTACAATGAAATGGTCTAAATCTAATTACACGGTATCTCCCTTGAGGTTTCTAACAATATAGAGGCCTTATCCGAGATTTATGAAATCACACTACCTCATTACTTCTTCTGACAACATATACCGACCTCCGTTCCGTTAGTTAACCCTTATAATATGAATAGAAAATGCTGATGGTAGCATTTGAAAATTTGAAAGTGCCAATTTGACCCTTGATTGTGTCAACGGAATAAACTCATGGTCAAACAAGATCTTGTGGCCTCTTTCTCAGAAATCAACACCAAGAAAATTATCAAACAATTGATGTGAATCTTGCACCAAACAAATTATTGACTAGACTTTCAAGAAGAGCATTCAACGAGAGAGCATATGGAGCAGTGGCACTATATATGTTAGTGGTGATTTGGTTCAAATGGGGGTTGAAATGGAAGCAAAAATTGTGACATAATGATGACTAGGCTCTCTGCATTTTGTAGCAATGGGGATTTGTAGAAGCTCTTATGGTTTGTGCCACATATAACCATTTATAAATAATGGCATTTTAATATTTCCTAGCCTAAACACAATAACTACTGTAAGTTGGCTTGTGTTGGGGACATAGTGATGGATTGGCAATTTGGCATGGGGGTTTGATTTGTGGTAAGGTTGAGTCATAGTGGATGGTTATGAAAGTTGGTGTAATTGAAGGTAGAGGAGGACTATTGCAAAGAGAAATAGAGAAAAATAGAGAGAGAGAGATAGAGAGAAGAGGAAGGAGTTGGCAATGAGGGTATGACATATGGTGGCCTTGGGTTCATTTGGCGGTGGCCAAATCAAGGGTGACAGTGGGCTAAGTTTAATGTCGTTTGTCAGGTTAGGAATTTTATATTGGCAATTTGGCATGTAATTTTTAGAAACCTTAGGGGTGGTTTCCATATTTGTTAAAGACCTAAAGTGAGGTTCGTGTAAACAAATCAATTAAAATGTCTTTTTTTTTTTTGGGCAAAAATATTGAGGAGATGGATTTACAAATGCTTGAGACGATATGGGTGGGTCTTCAAATGGTGTTGAAGATAGGGTATTGGTGGGTGGAAGCACTAAGGTTCCTCATTTAGTTGTTTTGGAGAAGTTTTCTTTCGTCCCCAAGTTTGCTTGGTGGTGGTCCTTCATTGTTCTTCTATGATGTCCTTGGGGGTTGATTGCTTTGGGACAAATGATAGCTCCAGTGAAGATGTGTCTAAGGAAAGAGGTAAAGAGTTGTGCCTTTGCTAGGAAGGTGTGATTTGACCCTACTGTTATTCTTTTGGATTGGAGAGTTTTGAGGTGCAATCAAAAGGTTCGGACTAGGAATGGGTTGCTTGCGATGATGATTACGGAAGTAGGTGGTTGGTGTTTGACCCTAATGGTGGTTGGGTTGGGATGCTGGAAGGTGTTACTGCTCGGAGTGATCTCTTTGCCTTGTTGGACTATCCTCCTGTGGGGAGATGAGACCAGAGACAAATTTTGATGTTGCAAACTTGTTTACTAATGAGCCGGTGCAACTTGCAGAAGTGTTTAAATGGGTGCCTAACTGAAAGGATGTGAACAAATTTTTGGGAGTGTCTTTTGAAAGTTATGAGGAGGTTATGAGGCTGTTCAAAGCAATTGAGGGTAAGAGGGGTGCTGGTGCTTTTCAAAAGAGTTTAGAAGAGGGGTAACCCAAAGAGGAGATCAGAAAGGAAGTTGAGGAATTCGTAATGCTCCAATCAATTATGAGAGGCGTAGGGAGTGAAGTAGTGAAGTGCTTGTATTAAAGTGAATGGATCTTTTTTATTGTTAAAATGAGAATTAAGATTATCAATTGGGATGCGAGGGGGTTGAATGCAGAGTGGTTGAAATCATCGTTTAGAGATTCTTCAATGGATTCAGGTAACATTTCTTCTTTACCATCATTGTCTCTTTGGTTCTCTTTGATTGTCTCTTCGCTAGTGGTTCTTCTTTTTCAATCTGGTTATTCCTTTCATCCCTTGTTCCATCCTTCGGATTTTCTTATTATTTCTTTAATGTGCCCTTTCAACTTTTTTCTATTGAACCCTTTACATTTTCCATCTTCATCTTCATCCTCATCCCTTGTTATTGTTGATTTCTCATTTTCTTGTGTTTTGAAGTTTCTATTCTACATTCCATTTTGTCCTTCTGCATCTCTTCGTGTCGATCCATCTCTGCATTTTTTGAGTCTTACAGTGATACCCATTATTCCAACAATGACTTCTTATAAGAATGGAGCAACATATTTCAAGATTGAGCAGAAAATATTTATCGTACAAGTTAATGAGGTTTCAAGGGGTGAGATGATATCCATAGCTGAATGAAATAGAAGTAACAACTATGGTCAAAGTGGATCTTGGTACTGCGTATTGGGTGATTCATGTGCTAAAGGAGGTTGTTAAGTTGTTCCATGAGTTTTATTTATTTATTTATAAATATGGGTAGAGAGGTATTCCAACTGCAATGGGGTATTTTATTAGTTTTCTATGTGGATTGGTTGCCGGCAAAAAGCCCACATTATTGTTCTGGCTGGTTGTCAGCTTCAAGGATGGAGTAAGATGGGTGATTCTATCACCATGTGCTTACAAACCTATTCTCTTCAACAGTGGTAAGGATGCTAAGAAGTGGGGAGGAGTGGAGGCTACACAGTCTTCAAAAAAGCAAAAAAACACGAGAGAACATAGCATTATCATTTCCGAATTGCTACTGCAACATTTACGAAATGTTTCTGTTTCTCTGCTAGTTGAAACAAAACATGAATTTTGTTTTTTTGATCCTTGAAAGCATTAGGGAGGGGAGTTTGTATCTCGGAGGAAAAAGTGGTGCAGGAACTAGAAGTAAGACCAAATGGTATGTGGACGGGACAGGAGGGCAGTTCTGTAATTTAATTTTGAGGATAGTTGAACACTAGAGGCAATATTGGATGACTCCATAGGAGAGTGATGTGGCCCATAGAAACGAGATCATGGGTGTGAATAGTGCCAACCTTAGAGGAATTTTTATAGCTAAGCTTTTGAGCATTTTATTTTTGTGCCCTTTTTGCATCTGTTGTTGAAGCATTCACATTCAAATCACTGGAATCAATTTTGTTTTTGCAAGTGTTATCAATTTTTCATTCACAAACTTCATAATTTATTTGTGCTGTGTAATCATACTATATTTAGGTATTATAGTCACTGCATGGATATACGACAAATTTAAATGGTTTTTTAAGAATTATTATTGTTATTTGTTCCAGCGCATGAATTTGCTTTATTTTAAAACTGTCATTGATTCTTTCACTAAAATTATTAAGTTCTAATATCTTATTGTGGACAACATGCTTCCACTATTAGTGTTTTGCTTGACCTATTTGTTGTGCATCTGCTAACGAGGTTGGGCAGTTAATATGTTTATTCTTGATTTCATTTGCAGAAATTATTGCTTGAAATCTTAAGATATTTAGAAGGCCTGTTTTGTAATATTGTGACTTAAATAAGAGATGGAGAATAATGACGGGGTAGTGGATGATGTTGAGAGTGCTTCTAGTGATTCTTTTATTGACGACTCAGATGATGACGGACCTTCAGTATCTGCAGAAGATGATGGATTGCATCTTGAGGCAAGTCAATATTGACCCTTTTATTTGTCACAAGATTTTCTAAATTTTTTACATTAAGGATGATATGATAGTTTGGTGTTCTGATGTTTCTTTTTTATGCTTTTTGTTATTGTTTTTCTTGAAATCTGTTAAGCGTTCATCATAGTTATTTTCATCCTCCATTTTTCTTAATGCAGGCATCCTTAACCGAGGAAGAAATAAATGAGCTAATTGCTGAACTGTTGGAAGTTGAGAGCAAGGTATAATTTTCTTTGCTTGTTTTTCTTGTTCAGTTAGTTTTATTTCCTTCTATTTCTACTTTTATTTTTTGGCTCTCTCTCATTCTCAATTTTAGGCTGCAGAGGCTCAAGAATCACTCGAAGATGAGTCACTAGCAAAAGTGGAGGTTGAAGTTCGGCAAGAATTGGCGCAGTCTCTTCAGGAAGATGATGTTAGTTGACTGCCCTTGTACCTATGAAATCTCTTCTAGAATGCTTTGTTCTTGTCCTTTACTGATGTTCTTTTGTGTGTTACACAGCTTGAGAGGGCTGTTGCTGATGAAATGGCAACTTTCAGAGAAGAGTGGGAAGCTGTGCTTGATGAGCTTGAGAAAGAGAGCGCGCAATTGTTGGTCTGCTTCTTTCTTCAATTTTTGAAATTAATATACTGGTGGCTGTTTTGTCTTTTATACCATTGCATTGATTATGAGCCCATTAATGTTGTAGTTTTAATAGTTAATGGATATCATGTTAATTTCAATAATTGTTGGACATGAGTAGTAGTCATAATCTATGGTTCATAAATTGGGTCAAGTAATGTTATTTAGTCCAAGAGTTACCAAATATTCTTAATTTCTAAATTAGAGTTCTAGTCGTAAGAAAAGTCTAGCAGTTTATAAATAGGCATGCAATATTTTATTATTTTTATTATTACCTTTTTCTTTTCAAGATGAAGTTGCTATTATGAGAATCTGAGATTATGTTTGTGTTAATTTGCCTACACCTTACAAGGTGAAACACCACTTTACATTTCTTCTTCTTCTTTAACCCAAGTACTGCTCTCAGGCTAATGTTCACAAGAAACACAACCCTAAAAATTTTCACTCTTTGACCTAAAACCCTATTTAATCATACATACCCAATCAGCCGTAATTGAATCTCCTATGTATTGGCTTTAAACACCAAACAACTTATTGTTTAGACCGTTAGTAGCCTGTGTTATGAAAATCCGGTAAGCTGGCCACTTTTAAAATCTTACCAAGTAGAAACCTTTTCCTCCCCTCTTAGAACACTAACCCTAGAATTTTTTCATAACCAATACCCCCAATTTCTATTACAGGCAACAATACTCCTAGTTTCCTAAAGCTGTTGTGCATTAGTTTGGTAATAAAAGCTTAAGGATTCTAATTGTTTGTTGAATTTGAAATCATTGGAGGTGTAAGTAATAATGAGTTGCAATTCCTTATCAAAAGAAGTAGTAATGAGTTGCAAACTGAACTCTATAGTTTCTAAGAAAATGTACATGCTAAGATAGATAGTGTTGACTCGAGACTAAGAGGCTTTGATTTGAGAATGGGTTCGTTGGGGAACACCATTCAATCCTTAAAAGTTTCTATTGATTGTTTTCTTTAACAACAATAAGGTTGTGCAATAGGGCAACAAAAGAATGAAACTGTTGTGGTAATTGAAGAAATTCTAAAGGAGCAAGATAAACATATTGCCAGTGTCAAGGATATTAAGGAATTGAAAACTAAAATTGACGTTGTAACTAAAGAAGGCATGAAAGAACATTATGATCATGATTCTAAAGCCCAAGAAGTCAAAGAAAAGAGTGAGAATGCAATCGAACTTTGTACTCTTTACAAATAAAAGGATGTTTACCACTGTCCCCATCTAAACATTGATTTTATCATTTTTATAAATAAATTTAAGGACAAATTTCACTTTAACCCCTTGTGGTTTGGCTACGTGCACATAATCCCTTGTCATTTGAAAGTAAGCACATAAACCCCTTGTGATTTGTGACTAAAGTGCAACGTTAAGACTGTTGAAAGTCTTGAGCAAAAAGACTAAACTACCCTTGTACATAAGTAATCTCGTTGTGCAAACCATGGACATTTTTGTCATTTTTTGGAAGGCAAAGCCACTTTAACCTCTTATGTTTTACTTCATGTGTGGAAATGAACATTTACCCCCTTATTGTTGGACCTTTCACGTTTGCTATTAACTTGGATGGAATGCCTGACGGTGCATTTTAGTCCATAAAGCGTATTTTCCAAAATGACAGGGCAGGTAAACTGCACATAGAGGAAACCACAAGGGGGTAAAGTGAAATTTGCCATAAATTTAATGGAGTGCAATGAGTGATGAAATTGTTGACATTTTAATATTTTCATTGTTGTTTCAAAAAGATTAATTTGAATGAATGCAAGTTTGAGATTGTAGAGTCCTCACACTTCAACATTACTAAGGAATTTAGTCTTGGATGGTTTTAGGAGTCAAAATCTTTGGGATTGTGTGATGCTATTCAAAGCATGATACCTAAAGGAATCAAGCTTTGAATTTTTTTTGGATCAACAACAAAGGGAATATTAATAGTAAGGGAAAAAAGTACAACAGAGTGGTGGAGAAGAAGTCTGCCAAAATAAACAAAGAAATGAAAAGAGCATAAACTCATTGAGATTAAAAGCTAAAAATTACACATTGCTCATCAATCTCTAGAAAAAAAAAAAAAAAAAAAAGCGGGATCCCCTTAAAAGGTTTTGAAACCAAAGCCCAAGAAGAGGACAAATGGCACACTCTATCCCATAAAGAATCAATGTCCTCAAATTTGTCTTAAAAAAACCTTGCATTGTGCTGCAATCAAATAACCCAAAGAAGTGAAAAAAGAAGACACAGCCTCTCAAAGCCTTTACTTGTTGGTACCGAACCAGATATTTCACCCTTTCTATGCCCTTTAAACCCTACTTTATAAGCCCTGATTCTTTCTTCTTTTAATCATTCAAGTCTTCTGCCCAAAGAAGCAAACAACCACTGTCGCTGCTCACAGGGAAGAACAGCACCTGAACTGCTGTTTTTCTCCATTTAAATTGGCCCCCAAACCAATATTGGTTCTGCCCATCTTTACTAATTCTTAGAGCTCCACAATTTTCCCTACCTTTCAGCCCTAAAAACTAGATATAATCAGTCCTAACAAATCCCTCCACTGCTGTCCCTAACTAATTTTACATCGAAGTGTGTAGGAGGGTCTCTTCACTCATCCTGCACATCAGTTCCCTTGACTAGATTACTTGGTTTATGCAGTTACCTATTTTGATGTTCATGTATATGCCATCCAAGCTTATCTTTTCTTCATTTGGACCAATTTGCTAATGGAATTAGATTTGAAACATCTCCTCTTCCCCTGGCTTACAGCTCTTTTCTGAACATCACTCATGTTGCAAGAAAGCCTGCCTATTTTTGATTTGGAGCTTGTATTTACTCTACTCTTTTAATTATTTAGCAATAAAGTCAAGTTGCATCGTTGTATGTGATTATAAGCCAATAGTATTGCAAATACAAGCTGCTGGACTTGATGCCTATTTTTAAAATCAATTTTACTTGCATTTCTGATGATTCTCCCCTTCTTTTATAGTTCATTTTTACTTGCGTAGCATTTCATCTGTGTGCTTCTTGAACCAGGAACAACTTGAAGGCGCTGGTGTTGAACTCCCTAGCCTCTATAAGTGGATTGAAAGTCAAGCTCCTAACGGTTGCTCCACTGAAGCATGGAAAAGAAGGACCCACTGGGTAGGATCTCAGGTTACCAGTGATGTGACTGAATTTGTGTCGGATGCTGAAAAGTATCTTCAGACACACAGGCCTGTCAGAAGGTATATTATTCTGCCTTTTCGGTATTAGAGATTCTGCAGGGCAAAGGTTGATTTCATATGATGGATCTACTTGTGGGACAGGCGACATGGCAAAGTATTAGAGGAGGGTGCTGGTGGTTATTTGGGAAACAAACTTTCTGTCGATGAGAGAAAGGAAGCTATAATGGAAAATTCTGATGTGGATTGGTGCTCTTTCAACAAAATAGTTTCTGGTCATACATCTGAGCAGAGTACTTCATTTGGCAGCAAGCATTGGGCTTCTGTTTACTTGGCCAGTACTCCTCAGCAAGCGGCAGAATTGGGGCTCAAATTTCCTGGAGTTGATGAGGTGAGGTATATGGGTGTGATTGCTGTTTTTAATAGTTTATGACATAACAGCTTGGATGCTTTTATCACAAGCACTTTTGACTTTGTTAATTTTGTATCTGGTATTAATTGTTAATGATTTGTTTAACACATTTTGATTCACATTAGAGCTGGGTTTTACCTTGTTAGATTTTATCAATTCAAGTTTTGTAAATTGTTAATTATTTCCGAGAAACATACTACAATATGCCAAGTACAAAACAATTGCACTTAGGCAATTTGCCTCCTGTAATTCCAATTGTTAGACAAGTGCGGATCAAAATTACATTTCAGTTAGCTTGGAAACAGAAAATTTTTGCAAACATTTATGAAACATAATGGAGTGAGTGGCTTAATCATACTTGTTTTATCTTCTCTTTTCTAATTTCTCAGATTCTCTAATACATTTAAGATTTTTCTTTATTCTCAAATAATTTATTTTGAAAAAAGAGGCAAATAGAAATGACATTGCTGAATATTCTTAATGTGTCAAAACAACTCAATGTTTCAAGTGTTCAGTGTGTGCTGGTAGGTTTTGGTGGAAATATTGGAATTTAGGTATTGCACTAATTTTTCATTTTAGTTTCATAGGAAATGGAAAACTTTTGGCCGTTTTGATGGACATGAAACAGAATTTTGTTCCTTGTAGGCAATTTCATTTTATAATTTTTTTTTTAAATAGTGATTTGTAGGGGCACACAATGCCATATGAGTCATAATAGCATAGCAATTGTTTATTTGTTCCACAAGCAGGAAATTTATTGTCATTTTACCCCCTTTTAAGGTGTTTTTTTCCTTTTGTTTTCTTAAATAGTTGTGAATGACATTTTTATTGGTTACATTGGGTTGCACATTCTCAGTGTCTTTGGAGGGTGTTGTGTCAAAGGAAAAGGATTGTATTTGATCATCTCATTCTTATGTTTTCTTAAATAGTTGTGAATGACATTTTTATTGGTTACATTGGGTTGCACATTCTCAGTTTCTTTGGAGGGTGTTGTGTCAGAGGAAAAGGATCGTATTTGCTCAATTCATTCAATTCTCATAGGAAGGTTGGTTTTCATGTACAAGAAAGAGTAATGTCAAAGAAGCGAACATTGGGAATTGGCATGATTTCTAAGTGTGGCCTATCAAAACCTTGCACAGTCAGGTTTTGGTAGCATTTATGGTTATTGAGTTTAGTATGTGAGTTTTCTACAGGTTTCTTTTGCTCAGGAGTAAAGGATATGCTGGACATGTGCTAAGTTATGGTCCTTGGGTCGTAGTGTCATGCTGGTGCTGGAAACTGTTGATTAGTAGCCAATTTGGTACAAAATGTAGTTAGTTAATTTCAAGGTGCTAAAGTGAAGCATTCAGTTATCAAGAATAGTGAAGCATGCAGCCTTTCAACATGGATTAAAAAATGTAGTTGCAGGCTTAATGGGTTCATGAGGCTTCTTTCTCTGCCTTATTGGGTTGTTAATGAAATGATTTCGTGAAGGTATTCTGGAGTTTCTGTTGAATAAAATCATTAAGGTCCACTTATTCTTTCTTTGTTGCTTTAATTCCAAAGTGGATGGCATTGTGAGCACAAAATACTTTACTCCAATCAATTTAGGATGTATGAAAATCTTTACCTAGATTCTTAGATTGGGGGAAGTTCTTCAAGATACTAATTCTTTTGTGTCGGACAACCTTTCTTGATGGAAGACAAATTTTGAACTCAGTTACTAATGCTAATAAGGCTATAGAGGAGTGTAAGAAACGCACTAATGTACAACTGTTTTTTTTAAATATATTGTATAAGGCTTTGGGTTATTTCTAAAGTGTCTATGGCTTTTCCATCTCATGATGAGAAAGGGTTTTGACTTGAGATTGGGGCTTCAAATTATTGTCCTCCTTGAGAAATGGTTTTTCATCTTTAGGTCACCTTTACCTTTCTCTTATTGCATACTTAAATTGAACTTCTTTGTTTTTGTAAGAAATTTTGAGAGAGAGAGAGAGAGAGAGAGAGAGAGAGATATGTTATGTTATCTCCTAATTCTACTATTTTTTTTTTTTTGATATTATTTATAACCAGTTGTCCGGATCATCTTCTGTGCACCTCGACTAATTCCAGGGCTTTGAAGTTAATGACCGGGCAAACCTCTAGTGGCCCCTTGGATTGACTCGAAGAAGGGACTCTTAGAGCTTGATATACATTGTTAATCCTGTTCCTTAATAGCTTAAGCCTTTGAGACAATTGGTGATCTAACATAGTCAATTTAGTCTTGTCAAGAAATGGCATGTGTAAGGCTCAGATGAGATGCCAAGACAACATGGCCAGCTAGCTTGTACTTCATACGACCAAAACTTTTTAGAACCCGAATTGATGATTGAAGCAATGAAATTCAACATTTCATATTGGTTTAAACTATTTTTGTTCTTTCCAACATTGTACTTGTCTTTTAATTCTTGATTTGAATTTCCAATATTGGTCAACTGTTCTCCATAATTTTTTTTTTCTTTCATGGTCAGGTGGAGGAGATTGATGACATTGATGGCGATTCTAGTGATCCTTTTGTTGCAGACGCTATAGCAAATGAAAGAGAAGCAGAGAAAAATTTTAGGAAGGTTTGTTACTGTTATTCCTTATGATGATTATATATTTTCTTTCAACCGTTCTTTAAGTTGATCATGTAAAACAGAGAAGCCTTTGTTGATTTTCCTATAATATATAATTGATTTAGGTCTTTTAATTGTCCTTTAAATTGCTTATACCGCATTAATAATGTTCTATATGAGGAAATCATATATTCTATTCAATTCTCATGAAGAGAGGGGGAAGATGGAAGATTTATTTTGGTGTGGACTATGTTGTCAAGAACTTCAAGGATCTAAACCATGAGATATGACAGCATATCACACGAAATAATGTTTCTGGTATTTGATGTCAGGATAACAAATAGATGTGTGGGGGGTCAATTCAAACAGGTTGTTGCGTATTTACATGCTGGTTTTGGTTAAACTTATGAGAGGGTACCACATTGTTTAATGGGTTTCGTAGGGGTATGGACTGGAAAGAGGTTTTATGGGCTCTTTGAATTGGGTCTTTATACATGGTATGTTGAGCCCACAGATTGAGCCCAGTTCTGGTAAGAATTGCTCGAGTAAGGCTAGTAATGCTTAAGGTATAAGACCAGGAATGATTGATGTTTTTGTGGTTAGAGGGCTAACTGCTTAGATGTGGTTAGAAGCGAAAGCAACATAGGTGTGGGACATTTAGGTTTGGTAGCAAATGGGAGTGGTTTGGGTTAGGATAGTAGAGGTGGAAGTCTAGTTTTCATATTATTAAAGTAGACCTAAAATTAATTAGATGAGCTTACTTAAGGTGCCCTGCTGCTGTTAAAGGCTGAGGGAATGTGGGAAGGAATTGATACAAGAGGTGCTGGGATTGAGGTGAAACAAGTGAAACAGCAACCTCAGGGGGTCTCAAGTTTGTGTTGGAAACTGAAATGTTGATACTAGGGTAGGCCAATGAACTGTTCCTTGGGCTTCTACTATTGTCAAGGCCCTAACCCTATCGGCCCCATTATTAAAATCCTTGTTTAAATTCAATTTAGAATTAATTTGCAACCTAACCTGATTCACACCAAGAGGTTGAAAATTAAATTTTTTAATCACACTAACCAACTTATTAATGAGTTGGCCTGTTTGAGTGATCTGTGATCTTCTTACCTTCTGTGTGACCAAAATTTCTGTTTGTCCCTACCTAAATTTTGCTACATCAGCCATTCCTAGGCCTCCTATCTTCTTCAACTTTCGAATGATTGTATGAATTTCCTGTGCTACATTCTCTGCAACTCCAGTTCACATCAACTGCTTTTCCTCAATGGTTGCATAATCTCCTTTAGCCTTCCTTGAACTTCTTTCTGTCTGCCAAAATGTTGACAGTAGCCAGAATAAACCCTGACTCGACCCCTGACCTCAATTCAAGCCTCAAAACAAATTTTCGAATTCATTGTTTCTGAGTTCAACTTCCACCAAACAACCACATGCCTCTCCAACTTTACTAGACACCTCACATCTCAAATACACCACAATTTAGCCTTCATAAGATACTATAACTTCATCTCAAATACAACACACTGGCTCCCATTTTTCTATCAACACCATAACATGTCCCCCCTAAAGAAACTTAGTTCTTTATGTCCAAGACCAGAAGCTGGAACATCATTTCTTGCCATAGTCGCAATTTTGTTTGTAGTCACGACTGTTTTCATAGTCAACAAGGTTGAAATTTCCAGGAAAAAAGCTTTAATTTGAGAGGGTGATCCTCATTCTCACCAGTTTTTCTGGTCTTTGGTCTCATTTTGGTTTCTTTAGTTTACTTTTTAACTTCTTACAGCCTATTCAATTCAACAGCGCCATTGCTTCAGGTTCTATAGCATGCTCAGTCATGCAAGATAAGCTGAAATTGCACCAAGCTGGCAACAAGGTCAATCAAAATTGACTTTAATGCTTTTACCTGGAGTTCACAGCTTGGGTTACATCAGGAGCCTGAAGTTTACACCCACAAATGGTCATGGGAACACTAATGAAGTAAGCATTGAGAGTAGCTTACATAACTTCACAACTAACTAAGCTTCTGGCCAAAGGACATGCAAGATTTGTGATCAATGAGGATACATGTTCTTTAAATTTTGATGAAGATGAATACCAGCAAATAACCAAATTGATGGTAGAAGAATTCTGAAGTGTGGAGCAAACTTTTCAAAGGCGAATGCATAACGCAAGGCATTTTACCCCTTTTGAGGTGAGGATAAATATCGTTTGAATTTTGACAAAGATGAATACCAACAAACCACCAAATTGATGGTAGAGGAATTCTGAATTGTGCGGAGTCTGGAGATTAAATTCTTAGATCTCTACTAATTTTATTGTTTACTTTCAAATTGGTTGCAATTTGCATTTGATTTATTAGAAATAGGTTGTTGAGAGTGATAACAAGTTAACATAAATATCTCCAGTTCCAGTTACTAGCAGAGACTGAAATTTGGGGAAGGGATGGTAGGAAGGAGAGAAAATGGTTATTGTAGGGAATTAACGATATGTCCCTTTTTGAAAGAGGGAATTTATCATCCATGGAAAAAAATAATTTAGTGGCAGGAAGGAAAGGCGTGTTACTCTGTTTTGTCATTATCCCCTATATATTACCACAAGGGTGTTATCTGAAGGACAAAAATGAAAAGATATGATTCCTCTCTCTCTCCTCTCAGTTGTCTTTGGAAAGGAAGTGACTTGGATGGAAATTTTCTCCATCATATCTTTTCCTGTCTTGTTCCTTTTGAATAAACAATGGAAACTTTCTCCATTTCCTCCCGTCATTTTTCTGTCCCACTGTTTTGTCCTACCAATTGAAGCACAAGCAATGTGATGAATGGTCATACATTAATCTCTCTCTCTCTCTCTCTCTCTCTCTCTCTCTCTCCTAAGAATTGATGTAAGTTCATGAGTGGGACGTTCATTGTATGTGCATACTTCTCATTTCTATGTGCTGATGATGAAATGTTTGCTGAGTGGTGAATCATTTGGATTGCATGATGTAGTAAGTAATCCAAGTATTTTGTGAGTGTGTGTTTGTTTACTATCACTTTAGTTACTAAATTTGCTGCGAGTATACATGTGCAGTATATTTTCTCTGATAATTGATAAGGTATACACTTGACAGGTCAAAGAGGAAGATGACGCAAATATTGATAGGAAGCTTCAGCTTCGTTTGAAACGTAGGAGACACAGAAACAGACACAAACAGGTATAGTGTTTGTGCTTTTGTAAAACAGTTTGCTCCAGTCCTGGAGAGAGATTCTATTCTTTCTCTTACTTACACACTTGTCTTTTTCATTCTAATTTTCTTTTTAAGTTATTTAGAAATCTCTCTCTCTCTCTCTCGCACACACACACGCGCGCTTCAATAACCTCTAAGTATTATTTGTTTTTGTTTTCTTATCTATTCTCTCTCTTAAGTGTTATTAGTTATTAATTCTCTCGTGACATACACCTATCCCTTGCTTTTTATGTTTTCACTTAACGGAATTGATTCTCTTGTAAGTGGAATTGAGAAAGAAAACATTAATTAATCTTTCTAAATTTAAGAAAATTGTTGTTGCTTTTTGAAAATTCAATTTAGTTTCACGTGTGACAATGGCATTGTTTTGCTGATTGTTTAAAAAAATTCTTTTACAGGCTATTGTTGTAAATTTTTGATGATAATATTCTTGTTTAGAATTGGTTAATTGAAGCCAAGTTTGAGGATTTGGGGGTTTTTTTGGGCTAAAAATTGGTATTTGGCATCTTTTTGGGTTTTGGTGTCTCCTCCGTTTAAGGGGATTATGTTATGTGATATTTTAATTAGGGTACTTTTGTACTTTGAACATTATGGAGTATAAATACATGTAATAAGGGAGAGAATCCTAATTTTGGGTGCTCTCTCATTCACCGTGTACTGTGTTAATTTCTTTTTTCTTTTCTTCTTTTTTTTTTTGGGTGGATAAATCTTTTCTTCTTCTCTTCTATTGATTCATTCATTCTAACTTGGTACTAGAGCCTATTGATTGTCCACAGTTTGTTTAGTGTGTGGGATCCTTGCCCTTGAATTTTTGTTGATAGTATTTTTTTATTTTATTTATGTGTGTTAAAGTAAGCTTCTATTTTCTTAGCAATAAATTTCTTCAAATACCATAACTTTGTATTAAAAATTTGCTTATTTATTCAAAATATTTAGAAGCTACGTTAAATGGATTCAGGTTTAATGTGTAATACCTCAGGAGTAATTTCCTAAGATCTTTTATCTTTTTCGTATAATAAAAATGTTAAGAATTTGATATCTTACATATGTGCTGTTGGGGGATCTTATGCCCCTTTTTTTAACCCCTTGTAGACTGTTGTACTGGGGCTATGCCTTTTTTACAAAGTTTGTTACTTAATCAAAAAGGAAACAATTAGATGTTGGTCAATTATTAGTTCATTAAGTGTAGTGTGAAGTTTTCTCCTTCCATAGCGAACAATTTTTTTAATCTGTCTCAATGTTGAGGAGCCCTCTTTTTTAATTAAATCACATTTGTTTAAAAAAAATTTAGGTTCACTTACAATAATTTACGTAGATCTAATTAATTGTTTGTTGGATGATACAAATAATTATTTGAACTTAATTTACTTTGCATTACAACTTTCTAAATGTGTGCACACCATTGTTGTCAAATTGTGAATCGTTTTGCTAAAATAGTGAATCATAAGATTCACTTTGTTTGACATAATATATTACTTTTTATAATATATCAAAAAAAATATATATATATATATATAACTTTTTATATGTATATACATATAAAAATATACCGCGTTTACAATGAAATTAATATCAATATAACTAAATTGTAAATATGTATATATATGTAAATTTACGTTTATCAATATAATTAATTTCTCTATTTTATTTTGCAAACAAATAGAACTGAATTGTAGTGGCTCATAGCGAATTGTATTGAATCGCAAAGTGTCATAGTAAAACGCAATTGAATCGTAAGATTCACTCAATTTAAGATTTAACAACATGAATCGAACCATTTTTGTTGAAACTTGTATCAATCGTATGAATTGAATTGTGAATTGTAAGATTCTAACAACCATGACATGCACAGGCATGCCTTCTTGATGTTTTGTGGAGTTAATAAACAAAGAAACCTAGTTGACTGGATGGTGTAATTTATGTCAATCCAGAAAGACTAGTTCCTTTGCAAGTAGTTGTTGTTCTACACAATTTAATAAATATCCATGTATTGATGTATCTGTACAAGACACTCCTAAGAAGGCGCTGTGTCTATATTTCACCGTTCCTGATACATGTAGGATACGAGTCCAAACATGTCCAGTTATTATTATTTTATTTTATTATCAACTCGACATGCTGCGAACACTTGGAGGGGGCCTGTTTCCATTGCTTATACTCGCACAAGACACATTGCACGTTTGATAAAATATAAATTGGGTTCTAATGATTAAAATTATTGTGTGAATGTAATAATTAGTAATCCCTCCTCTTTAGGCTTTTTAGTTTCAGGAATTCTAAGGCCTAAATTTCTAATTTGTTTATAAACAATACTTTCTAAAATAGATATTAGGAATTTTTTTGTTCACACTTTTTTTTTGTAATATATAGATTGTGGAAAATAATTTCTTACTATTTTACATAAAAAGTATAATAATTTTTTTCTATTTTATATAAAATAATTTTTTTCTATTTTATATAATAAAATTTAAGTATTTGTAATGTAAAAAAATGAAGAAATTGTTATGATTTTCATTTATATATATGAAGACATTTATTTGTTCTGTGTCGTGTAATGTCCTAGCTCTGTTTAAATATTGGTCTGTCTGTATTGTGTTGTATTTGTGTCTTGTCACTTGTGTCCTCATCTGTGCTTCTTTAAGTGTTCATCTTCTTTTCAAATCTTTGAAAGTACCTGCTTAAAGTGTGGTATAAACCAAGTTATCCTAGCAGTCTCACTCCAGAATTTGTTGAGCATCAGATTCTCTCGATTGTTTGACTTGGAGATATCCTTCATTAACCTTTGAACATAACTTGGTGACTCTTAAATAGATGTAGATATGTTTCTCAATATTGATTTTTTCTTTTGTTTTTGTTATTTAATCAGGAGGATATTCAGAGAGATAAGCTGATGGAAGACAATTCAGATGGTTTGACAACTGATGGGGGTAGTGAAGGCGTAATTGACAATAATAGGAATGATATGACATCTCAGAATTTAAAGCCAGATGTAGATGAAAACATTGAAATTTCTGATGATATTGACAAGAGAAAGCCAATTAGTAATGGTAGTTCTTTCGTGTTTTCTGAGTCTGCTTTGCCTGATCTAACTGAACCCAGGGGCTCCAAGCGTTCACATGACAGTGAGGAACTAGGCACTGATAGTAAGAAGACTTGCACAGTTATTATTGATAGTGATGATGAAGCGCATATTATGGGGGATAAATCTACTATTTGCATTGAGACCGTATTGGATGATCAATCTCATTTGCAAGAAGGATATGCAGATGATTCTCTCTGTGCTGGTTCTACTCATTCAAAGAGTTCGACTGAGAATTTTCACTGCACTGCTTGTGATAAAGTGGCTGTTGAAGTACAAACACATCCACTTTTGAAAGTAATTGTCTGCAGGGATTGCAAATGTTTAATTGAAGAAAAGATGCGTATAAAGGTATGAACTGTAGTCACAGTTGTACATATCAGCGACCTGATTCATTAACTGTAGCAATTATACAAGTACTTGGCTTGGCTGATAAAAATGCTAACTGGAAGATTATTGATCATAGTTAGTTACCGAAATAATTACAGCATGGACTTTAATGACATATAATCGATCCAATTCTAATACACTGGTTTAATGAAATGAAGTTTTCAAAAAATGAGTCTCTACTTCAACTATTGTTCTATTTGTGGGGAATGATTATTTATTTATTTTAATGTTTCACTATGTGTTGTTCATATGAGAAATAACTGTCTGGATTTGGTGGAATGTGCAATACGTTTACAGCTTCTGATTTGCAACAATGGAAAATGATATTTTTCTTAGGCTTATTGTCATGTTAATGAACCATTTCATTTGGTTCTGAAATTTTCTGTGGAATGTCTTGATTGATGATTGTTTGTAGTGTTTCATGTTATACCTTGTACTGATGTAATTTGCTGTGGCAGGATCCTGATTGCTTGGAGTGCTATTGTGGATGGTGTGGAGGAAACACGGACTTAGTGAGTTGCACGTCATGTAAAGTGTTATTCTGTAACACGTGTGTGAAGAGGAATTTAGGTGAAGAATGCTTGTTAAAAGCCCAGGTCTCTGGTTGGCAATGTTGTTGTTGCTCTCCAAATATCCTGCAGCTGTTGACTCTACGGTTAGAGAAAGCCATTGGATCTGGAGCTCCGATAGTGTCTAGCTCTGACAGTGATTCAGATAATTCTGATGCAGATATCACTGTTGCTATCAGGTAGTTAATTATTTGCTCCTTATTAAAAACAGTTGGTTGGTAGTTGTACTTAATTGTGTGCAATTTATGACAATTCTGTGCCTCATTATTTAGACACTAATTTTCCGTTTTAAGTCTCTTCTTCTCTGAGCCTAATTTTAATATTAAAAGTTAATTGAGGGTTTGCTTTTTTGGGCTAATCATGTTGCAATGCCAAAGAAAATCACATAAGACCTCATGAGAGGCTGTGTTCTCAAAGTCTAGGAGGCATACCAGGTCCACACTCCATGCTTTGATGTCCTTCTTATGTGCTCGACATGGAATTCGTACATAAACCAAGAAAATTGCTTCTACTAACTCAATTGACTCCTCACTATAACATATCCACTTGATATCTTTTTTTTTTTTTTTTTTTTTTGTGTGCCTGTTATATGGCTAACATAGTATATTTTATGTTTGTGGTGTTGTTTTACAATGTTGAGAGTCCTTGTTGAACATTATTTGATGCCAGTTTATGTTTCTTTAACGTCCTGAGTTTTCAACTGGTCACATTTTCTCTGTTTCATTAGAGTTTACCTTAAGAGGTGAATTTGTAAGGCCTCACTGTCACATTTTTTAGAATCACAACTATTTTGATTCGATCTATTTGTTTCATACTTGTATTCTCCTTTAAGCACTTCAAGAACTTTATTTTTCAGTTTGAGGGACTTGGGTGCAAAGTCCAATCTTTTACAATTGACCTTCTATTTGTTCCAACTAGTTAGCTCCTATCTCAAAAGAATCTCTAAAGATTGATTCCTTTTGTATCAGCTCCAAAAGAAAACGGAAAAAGAATATCCGGAGAATCATTGACGATGCTGAATTAGGGGAAGAGACTAAAAGGAAAATTGCAATTGAAAAGGTATTTTCTATCAAATTGCATCACTTTTTTTTAAACAATTTTTCTTGGTACCAGATTATCTATAAGTTTCCCTATTTTATAGGAACGCCAAGAACACCTCAAGTCTCTGGAAGCACAGTTTTCTAGCAAGGCTGTGTTTACGAGTTCTGTGAACTTCAGTGGCAATTTACCTGAAGGTTGTAGTGCTGAAGTGCTGGGTGACGCTCTTACGGGTTATATAGTGAATGTTGTGAGGGACAAAGGTGAAGAGGCTGTGAGGATTCCTCCAAGTATCTCGGGCAAACTAAAATCCCATCAGGTTCTTCTTTTATACTTGCATATGTATTCGCTCTTTTATTTTGCATAATTGTTTCTTAATTTGGTTTTCTTATCCGTTATTTGGGAACCTGTTAAATTGAAAGATTCTTCATGATTAATGGGTAGTGTATACCTTATACTTGATAATTAGGCAATACTCGAAAAATATCCCTCTATTTTGTGTACTTTTTTCTCCCCTAACTATCTTTGTTTATTATAAAATGAGAGAAGTATTACAAGTTCTTATTTTCTCTTGTTGATTCATTGGATGTTACTACTTGTCCAACTCACTTATTGCCTTGTCTATCCTTAAATGTTATGCATGAAGGGCTTGTGCAAAGCCTCCTAATCCACACCGAATATTCGGGCCCTGAACATGTGGTCAAGCTCAATTAGTGTCTCTTGAATGCTGTCAGGTTCACATGAACTGATTTGTCTTTCCAGCTCTAGTTTTATCCATGTACTGGGTTCGAGATGATGGTTCTTTGGGCCAATTTTGGAAGTTTTTGTTCTTCAAAGATCTTTTGAGACTGGCACTGTCTTCTTGGTTTTGAAGATCATGGGTTAACATTTAAAAGAATATTAAATACTCCGAAAGACAGTAGTTCGAGATAATTAAGAACCATATGCTGGTACATATAATTTATCCATAGGCTACTTGTATTTTATTTTTTTGTGGTTGCAGTAACAGAGGTGAAAGAGTAGTGCTGTTATATGTGGAATATTTAATGGCTTGTTGGATGGTATTCTTTTGGGAGAAAATAGTGTCTAGAATATGTCATATGTCATTAGAGGGATGTTTCACCTAGCAATTGTTTTTTTGACTTTCCTGTTTGACATAATACACTGATTTTTCCTATATCGCAGTGTAAGAAATATTGATAGAGAGAAAGAGAATAAATTGTATTATTGATTGATATATTGATATGATATTGATATATGCTGTCTATTACAAATGGTTCCTTATATAGATGTAGGTGTAGGTGTAGGTGTAGTGGGTTAGGTTTAGTGGAGTAGGTGAGGTGGTGTAGGTGTAGTGGGTTAGGTTTAGTGGAGTAGGTGAGGTGGTAGTGGTGGTAGGTTTATTGATAAATTTTAACAGCCCCCCGCAAACTCAAGGAGGATAGAAACTAACCAACTTGAGTTTGGAGAGAGGAACAAAACAAGAAAATACATAAAAATAAAAAAAGGATAGGAGACACTGTATGGTCGTGTCAGACCATTGGTGAAGACACTGGATGGTGGTGTCATAACGTTGTAGAGGACACTATATGGGGGTGTCAGACCGATGTAGAAGACAGTTTATGGGGTCATGTCGGACCGTTGTAGAAGACAGTTTATGGGGTCATGTCGGACCGTTGTAGCAGACAATGTTGTGACAGTTGTTGTGACAGTTTACGGAGTCTTGCTAGACCCTTGTAGAAACTAACCGGAATCAATGTCGGGACAGTTTACAAAGTCTTGTCGGACCTTTGTAGAAACTAACCGGAATCAATGTCGGGACAGTTTACAGAGTCTTGTCGGACCCTTGTAGAAACTAACCGGAATCTATGTCGGGACAGTTTACAGAGTCTTGTCGGACCCTTGTAGAAACTAACCGGAATCTATGTCGGGACAGTTTACAGAGTCTTGTCGGACCCATAAAGGAGCTAACCGGAATCAATGTCGGGACAGTTTACAGAGTCGTGTCGGAACCCTAAAAAGTCGTACCCTCAAAAGGTGTGCCCATTTTTGTCAAAAGGCGTGTCCAATTCATCAAAAGACGAGCCATCAAAAGGCGCGCCAGACACGCGGCGATGCACGTGATCGACAATGCGCGTGTCGGCCGCTTCGTCAGTGTCGATATAAACCATTGCGGAGGCTGTGGAAACCAGTCTGAAACTCTCTGAACATTGTCATTCTGAAACACTCGGTAAAGACTTTGTATCCAACCCTTCTCTGAAACATTTGAACAATGGCCTCTTCTTCCCGTTCAGCTACCCAGAATAAGGCATCTTCATCCCGTGGTCTACTCACTCTCTTTCCCGACCTCAATGAGTCAACAAGAGAGATAACTGGTGCGGTGGCACTGGAACCTCAACCAAGCGCCCCGGAGTTTGCTCCGTTGAACTTTCCGATGCGGTCTGTGGAGCAAAGAATGGCAGTACAGTCGGATGTGGAGGCCAATCAGTATACTTTGAAGTCATGTGTAGAAACCATGACGGCGGTCACAAACTTGTCGAATCGGCTGCAGAGTAGGACAAATGAGGTGCAGCATTTAAACGCCCAACTGGCTCTGCTCCAACGCATGTATAAGGATGCGCGAGCAGAGATAAGTGTGCTGAAAGCAGAAAATAAGGAGCTGAAGCGGAAGGCCACCGTTATGTTCCGATTTGGAGGGCCGCCATATGCTGCAGTGGAGGAGCAGGGAGTAGTGATCATGCCCAGTGGAGTGGGAAACATGGAGGCAACACCTGCAAGGGCCGCCCAGGACGGAGGCAAGAAGAAAAGACCGGCGGCAGAGTAGAGAAGAAAAAAAAAGCCCACCTGTGAATGTGGTTGTTTGTTTGTATTTTATTTATTTATTTATTTATTTATTTATTTATTTATTTATTTATTTATTTAAATTTTTTTTTTGGGTGTAAAATTGTGATCGGGGTTGATCCCGGAGATGAATAAAATATGGTTTGGTGTGCAAAGCTAGATGGTATGAATGGAATTGGAAAAAGATTAAAAATAATGTGAAAGAAAAATAAAGAAAGAAATAATAAAAATATATTTGAAATGGAGAAAATAAATAAAAATAATGGAGTTTGAAATCAAAGGGAGGAGAGAGGATGATGTTTTTTTTTTTTTTTTTTTTTTTTTTTTTTTTAATATATAATAAAAAGAGATATATAGATATATATATATATAAAATAAAGAAAGTGGGGAACAAAGAGTGCACCAATTAAGCTTTAGAATAAAAAAAAAAAGTTTGGACGGTGGATGCAAAGTGAGGAGAGAGAGTGGGTGTAAAGTGTTTGGTGGTAAAGTAAAGGGAATCATGGAAATGATGAAAGTGGGTTTAGTGGATAGAAAAACTCCCAGTGGAGATGGGTTTTCAGTCCAAGCCTCCTTATGATGTGATCAAGGAATGAGAGTGGTGTCACGGGGTTCATCCTCCATTGTAGTGTTGACAACACCAATAGCTCCATTCTCTGTATAGTTTTGGCCTCAAACACGTACTTTGTGTCCTCCACTTGGAGGTCCAAGAGGAGAGGGACTTGGGTTTCTTCAACATTTGCAGCCAAAGAGAGACAGGTGGCAGCTGCAAGTGGGATCATCCATGGCTTATCTCTCTGAAAATGGAGGCTAGAAAGAAACCTATCTAGATAATTAATGGCAAGAATTGCAGTGAGAGCTGTGAACCCATAATGAGCATTGACTTTCAACATCCATTCCACAGCCTCCATGCGAGCCACAGAGATTGCAGAGTCTGCGGTGCCATTGTTGTCATCAAGGTTGAGTGCAAATCCATTATTCTTCAGAATTTCAGCCACAGTGACCACTCTTGCAATTGCCATTCCAAGAGCAGACAGCTCAACCTCATTATATTGCTGCATATACCTCTTAGCGAGGTTGACATAGAAGAAGAGGGGTTTCTTGGTGTTGGAGACCTGGATGCGGTTCCTCTTGTGAGATTCAGAGATCCGGACATTGACTGTTGATATGAGGGATGAACCTAAAGCACGACCTGTTCCAAAAGCAAAGATTGAAATAATGCTGGGAAAGAGAGAGAGAAGCTCTTCATCTTCCCAAAACAGGTCATGTTCCAATACCAGCAGATGGAAAAGAGAGAGATTATTATCACTTTCTCTCTCCTCTCCTAAGCTCTCTATTCCTACAACAACTTCCTCACAGTACAGAGAATCTTCTAATAGAAAAGAATGGTTTTGCTGGTGTTGAAAAACTCCAGCGGGCAGCGAAGGCATGGTTGCCGGCCGGCTGCCCGCCGGAAAGAAAGGAATATAGGCCTAAATCTTATAGCTCTGATACCATGTAAGAAATATTGATAGAGAGAAAGAGAATAAATTGTATTATTGATTGATATATTGATATGATATTGATATATGCTGTCTATTACAAATGGTTCCTTATATAGATGTAGGTGTAGGTGTAGGTGTAGGTGTAGTGGGTTAGGTTTAGTGGAGTAGGTGAGGTGGTGTAGGTGTAGTGGGTTAGGTTTAGTGGAGTAGGTGAGGTGGTAGTGGTGAACAATAAGTGCTTCCTGAGTAATCATTTGCCTTTAACCTCGGATGTTTTGTCTGTTCCTTGTGTTTCTATTTTCTGATAAATTCTAGACTGGTGTGTGCTAGTTAAAAAAATGACTGTTGGATGCTTTATTTTGGGTTTGCTCATTTTTGGTTCACCATATTGCAATATATATTTTTTTGAGTCAGGGACTGTTGATTTAAATGTTGCTTTGCTACTTGATGACAAGGCTGAATTGTATCTATACAATGATAGAAGAGTAAAAATGAGAAGGAAACATATGCCCTCTCATAACCAGTATATTTGATTTAAACAAGATGTAGGGAGAGAAATATATTTGATCATGTCTGACCTTCTTAATTCTTGTATTTTTCAATTGAACTAAAAGCTATGGTCTCCCTCAACTTCTGCATTCATCGTTATTGTGCATGTTCAATGTGGCACCCTTGGTGGAGTGGAATGGGAAAGCAATACTCTTTTAGCCGACCCTAATTTGCGTGACTAGGCTTTGTTCAGTTGAGTTGTACATGTTTAACTTGGCAAATGCATAATTTAATGTTGGACTCCACTAATCCTTCAGCAAAAGAGTGTGCAACTTCATTTATGAGGTTTAGAAAAGGTGTGCAGATCTGTTTTTTAGCTTCTCATGGATGAAGTGTTTACTGACTTTTATGCATGTGCTTCTTCATGCTGAAGTCAGTTCCTTACACTTAATGCTGTTGGTATTGTTTCTTTTTCTCTTCTTTGTTGTTGAAAACAGAAAAAAACCGGAATGTGATTCAGAAAACTTGTTTGACTTTGTTTTCGAAAACTGTTTGGGGAATTTTTTAGAGAATATCCCTTTTAGGAAACACTATAAATTGGTTTTTGAATTTTCAAAAACTGTGTTTGCTCAAAAATGGTTGGTGTTTCTGAACATTTCAATATTTTTGTTTTTGAAAAACACAAAAAATGAGAACTATAAAAATGATACCAAACATGGCTTATCTTCTCTGTGTTGACTTCTTTTCCTGCGGGGGGATCGCTTTGTAATTTTGCTTTGTCCTTCATATTCTGTTTGCTGATGCACATATTTCTCTGTTTCTACATTGTCCCTCCCTTTTCCAGTTGAATCTCTGTTTACCATTTGTCACGATAAGAACATTGTGCATTCATAGTGAGAGGGGGAAGGGTTAAAGATTTGTCTGGTGTGAGATATCACATTGTTCATCAAACCCTAGATGTTTTCAGAGTAAAGGATCATCAAGAAGGGTGTTCTAGCGTATTGTACATACTTATCCAAGCCTTGTATGGCTCAATCATTGACAATGTTTCCATAAAGGAAATGGAGCAGGCTACTGAAAAAAGTTATTGCTAATGATAAAATGAATGTTTTAGCATTTTTATTTTACCTAACTTTGGGTTTGCTACTCTCATTTGTATTTATCCTGAGATGAAAGAAAAGATGGACAATTCGTCTTATAGAGTTTACACAATGATTATATATATGTATATATTATTCTTGTGATAGGGTCTTTTTTTTTTTTTTTTTTGGGTCAAAAGTATATCGAAATTGCTTTTCTCCTTTCCCGGCAACCTGCTACTTATGTTTCTCAGTGGTGCTTTTGGTAAAAGGTAGAGGACGATTTTATGAAATTACAGAGACCTCGTTACAAATTACATTGCTCCATCTTTTCTTGAACCCTGTTTTGTTTATCCCCGAAATTTGTTAAAGCATCCAAACCTATAGAAGAGACAAATTCTTTGGTTTTATTCCTGCTGGATGGACTTGGAACATTCAGTTCAATTTCTGCTCACAAATTTTGTACATAGCTTACAGGGCACATCAATTGCTCAACACTAGTTCAAAGCATCTACTTTTTCTCACTCACTAGCGAAAAAAGGGGTAAATGACAGAAAATCCTGCTTAGAGATTGCAACTATAGTCATGGTTGTGTTGGCTGCTAGTGTTGGATAATGAATGCTTCGTTCCTTGAATCTTTTGGTAGTTGTATCCTTTCCGTAGTCTCTGAGAATTGAATGCGTTTTAAGGCTTATGTCTGACACCTTAAGCATCACTGTTTGTATTTAGCAAAATTTTGTGTATTCCTTGATTGTAAGTTGCTTGGTCTTCATGTTTAAAATTCTAACTTGATGTTTGTCAACCAAGTCAAAGTTTTACTTTTCCTTTTCTGTGATTTTGGCTTCAATTCCACTGTATCTGGCTAGTTATGCATCTTAAATAGGGTTCTATTTAGTTAGGCTAGTCTGAATTTATTTTTATATTTTTTTGAGCAACAACAAAATTTTATTAAAAAATAAAAGTGAAAGAGGACAAGGAGTCCTCGTACAAAGAGAGAGAAAGGGAAAGAACAAAACAAAAACACAAAACTCATAGCCGTAGGGAAGGCAAACAACAGTCCAATCCCTAGAGATCAAGAACAAAGGGACTACTTTAAAAGTAGGGGATACAAATGCCCAAAATGACGCCAAATATTCCACCCTATCCCACAAAGCCTCTGCACTTGCTTCCTTGCCATCAAAGATTCTAGCATTTCTCTCCAACCATATGGCCCAAAAAATAGCAAAAACAATGTTTGTCCACATTGTTTTGGCTCTCTTGGTTCTCCCAAACCCT
The DNA here is from genome assembly GCF_055761805.1 of Camellia sinensis. NCBI lineage: Eukaryota > Viridiplantae > Streptophyta > Magnoliopsida > Ericales > Theaceae > Camellia > Camellia sinensis. The sequence goes on along the minus strand of NC_138968.1, from coordinate 126,494,362 downwards.
ATAAACTGAATAAGAAGCATTTGAATGCAGTCTCGCAAAGCAACCCACTGCTCATCACATAAGCCGAACAGCCGCTGCCATAATACACAAGCCACCGGGCAGTGAAGAAATAGATGATCCGCTACCTCCAAGTTCCTCTTGCACCTCACACACCATTGAGGGCAAAGAGAGTGATTAGGTCTTCTCCTTTGCTCCCTTCCCTATCCCAGGCGATATCATCTCGTTTGATTTTGGATGTTAGGGTACATTGTTTATGTTCAAGCTGCCTGACTTTAAGTTCTGCTAATGTGGGATCCTGTATCCCCTTCTGAAATTTAGGTTTGAATTTGTTTAGAAAACAAAACTCTTTTGTCAGGGGTTGATATACGTTGTTGGGCCTATTATGAAAGATTTTAAGCTTTTGGGCTGACTATTGTTTATAATGATAATTATGGTATTAGACTTTTGGTTCTAGAAGATCCTTGTTTCATGTCTCTCTGTGTTTGTTCCTTCATTGTGTGCTAAAAAGAAGGGAAAAAAAACAAAGAGAAGATTTTGGAGCAACTAGTTGTATTTTTAAAATGCTGTTAGCAACTTCAGTTCAGTTTCTCTGTGTGTGTGTGTGTATATATATATCCTTGCAGAGTCTGGCTGTGATGGCAAGAGTTATTTTGTTAATTTCCTTTTATATTCTTGGAGTATTATTTTTTTATTTTTTCCTGTCATCTGTTTTTATCCGTTGAATTTTAGTGGGATGCTTATCCTGCTTGTTACTGCAGATTTCCGGGATACGATTTATGTGGGAGAATATCATCCAGTCAATTACAAAAGTGAAGGCTGGGGATAAAGGTCTTGGTTGTATTCTGGCTCATACCATGGGCCTTGGTAAAACTTTTCAGGTATCTTTCTTTGCCATCACGACTCACTGTTTCAGTGCTATTTAACTTTTATGGATTTTGTCAGTAAAAAATCAATATTCTTATAAGAAAAATAAAGTTTGTATAATGGGAATTTTGTTATGTTCTACTGTAATAAATATGTTTTCTATCTTATCCTAAGCACCAACACTTTTAAGAAGGTGGCGTGTTCGTATTCGTGTTCGACATGTGTCGGATACCAAGACTCTTCGGACACTTTCCAACACTTGTTGGACACTTCCAACATGTGTTGGGCATACAATCAAACATTTCCTATTATTCTTTTTAAATTTTGTTAAGCTCGGACACATCCTGGACACTTGGGCATGTGTCCATCACTTATGCTGTGTTTGGTTGGGGGACTTGGGAAGAGATTTAGAAAGGAAAAGGGAAAGGGAAAGGGAAAGGGAAAAGGTAGTTGAAATGTGAATAAACTATGCCTACATTTCACTTAGTTTCACACACCTTTTTCCTTTCCTTTTCCCATTCCTAATCTCTTTCCAAATCTCCCAACCAAACAAAACGTTAAGAAATAGATGAAACACGTTACAAGTTTGAACAAAATAACTTAGGATCTTAGGTGAAGACACAAGCAATGTATATTTGTACCTGTAATCCATTATATTTAAAATTTTAATTTATCAAAAAAAAAAAAATTATAGAAATTCATGGTATGTTATATATTTTTGTTAATTTTGAATGAAATATTTATATATATGACATATAATAAATACATAAAATCATATATTTTGTGTCTCCCACTTGCCGTATCTTGTATTTTTTTAAAATTGTCATGTCAGTGTGTTGTGTCAAGTGTCCATGTTTGTGCTTATCAAGCCTTATCCGTCTTTAATGCCAATGCTTATTTATTTATTTATTTAAAGGTAGAGAGGCAAGACATGTATATGTGTATATATTGACATGTATAATGTGAGGGGTGGTAATCGTTGTGAGCTTCAGATACTTGAAATGTAACTTGACTACCTTATTATTCAGATTGCTCCCTACAATCTGAATGCAGTATCAATTGAACTGTTACATTATGTAGCTGCTTTTCTCTTGGAGGTTTCTGACTAGTAATTAGTAGTTCTTCATTTCTCTCCTGCAACCTTTCCTTCATAAAATGTCAAAGCTTACTCTTTTTATAGTTTCCTTTTGTTTCCTAATTCTTTAAATCCTGGGATTATGTAATATCAGACACTATCTGGTAAAAAATTTAATTTGTTGGTTTAGTTTGGGATTTGGGAATGATTTCTGGCATTTTTGGCTAGCTTTAGTCAGCTGATGAATGATTTTGCCTGAGCTGTCAAATTGTATTTACAGGTCATAGCTTTCTTGTATGCTGCCATGAGAAGTGTGGACCTAGGATTAAGAACTGCGCTAATTGTGACGCCAGTGAGTGTCCTGCACAACTGGAGGCAAGAGTTCATGAAGTGGAGACCAACAGAGTTGAAGCCTCTTCGTGTCTTCATGCTGGAAGATGTTTCAAGGTTTGATTTTATATCGTTTTAGTTATTCATTCATAGTTTGGTTATCATACAAAAGGTTTTGAATTCTGATGAATTGAATAACCATCACTTGGTAGGATCCTGCGGTTGTTCATTCGACCATTAAGCTTTCATCTACAGTTTACACGATGTAGATGTGTTGGTTCATATTTAGGTAGATCATAGGATCCAATCTACATTCTGCCAATGTAGATATGTTGGATACATGAGTGGATGGCGAATATTTAGGTGGATCAGCATATCGAATGTTTGTTTAGTTCGGGCACCTTGTCAAATATTTGTGATTAAATTGTATCTGTTGACTACTTTCCTGTTTTGTGTGAATTTGGATTATCATCCTTAGCTAGCTGCATGTGTAATATATTTATCAAGTGGAGGAGGATTATTAGGGGTTAAAACTTAGATGGTACATTTTCATTATCGGAAAGGTATTTTGTAGTTGTGCCAGTACCACTGTAAGTGGCAATGACATTGAGATGAGGTGTCATTTAAATCTCTTGTACTTTATTTTCATCTTCTTCTTGTTCTTCAATAGTTCAAGTAGTAATTTAAATACTAAACTTTACTTATTTTACTTTGAAGTTGATCTTTCAACTTGAGGTTGTTGATCTCATTTTGCTAGGGAGAGGAGAACTGATTTGCTTGCCAAGTGGAGGGCTAAGGGTGGTGTCTTCTTGATTGGTTATGCTACTTTTCGAAATCTGTCCCTTGGAAAACATGTGAAGGATCGACAGATAGCCAGAGAAATTTGTTATGCCCTTCAGGTGATTGTCATTGTCTGTCAAAATTGTTTTCATTGCTACAACGTTGGAAATTCATTTACTTCACCATAGTTCATTTTGATTAATGTGCCAATTAATTTTAGGTGAATGACTCCAAATCCAAGTTAAGGCCATCGAGAAAATCATAAACTCACTCATTCTCCACCATCTGCTGAAACATTGTTGCATCCTTAGAACAAACACTTGAAAACTCTGGTAATAGTCAAGCTCATGCCACAAGCTGTTCAACTCAGCATAATACTTGCTGAGAGACTTTCTTTTGATCCAAACCACAATTCTTCTTTCTCAATTCATAATTCGGTTCTTCTATGCCCTTCCGAGAGCAAGTCTGAGTGCCTACTGACCATATATCTTATATGTTGTGTCCAATAATAGAAAGTACGATTGAGAGTTGGTCGAATGGAATTGATCAACCAAGTCCTTACCAAAGCATTCCCTGAGCACCACTGACTACAAGCTGGTCCATTTTCAAGCAGCTCATTGAGTTCCCTTGTAATATACCCAGTTAACCTACTTGTAATGATGGCCAAACTGCAAGAGTGTGACCAAATCAAATAGTTGGTGCCATCCAATTTAGTCGGACTAATGTGAAGAGTTGGGCTATAAACAAGAGTCCTAATGTGATTCAACCCAATCTCTTCGCCGCATTACTACCTTCAGCATGTCCACAGGATGAATAGCACAAAGTAGCCAACAAAAAATTGATTTAACGGCCTATGAATGCAAAAACACTCAATGAATCTAAACTTTGGTAGTAATTACTCAACCAAGAATGTTCAGTTGTGTAAAATCAGCCCAAAAAACACATCAACGGTAAAAAAGACCTTCAGAAGAACATTGTTGCAGTATGTGAGAACCAGCCACACTTTTTTTGCCAAAAAACCATGCAAACTAGACAAAAACAAATGTTGGGTAGCACACTCCTAGAGTGTTGGTTGCCCCCATAGATTAAGTTGCGTTCATCCATCTGAATCAAACCATGCCCCTGATCGACAATTTCTGGAAGGAAAAAAAAAAAACCCCCCTTTTAACTGAAGATCATTGAAAACTTGAAAGATCATTAACCAAAAAAAAGAAAAAGAGAAAATAAAAAGAATACTCACACCCTCTAGTCAAATACATTGGTAATTATTTTATTTTAATGACATTAACACGATAAAGAGAAGAACAGTGATCTTGATACTTCAACTTACAGATAATGTTCTGATGCTATGTTTTTTTTGTTTTTGTTTTTGAGAGATGGGAGAAGATAGAGATACCATAAATGACTAATGCAAGAGGACCAAAAATTAGGGTTTGCTCCCATGAACACACATATTAATATTAGAGCAATCGAAAGTACATAAATACCCCCAGGCTACTAATAACTAAACAAGGCATAAGCGCACAACATAACAGTTTCTATTCTCGTGTTCATCACTGCAGTCAAACCTTGATTTCGTGCATTTATCTATGACTATAGCTTTCCTCCATTGACATTTGCTTTTCCTTCAGGATGGACCTGATATACTAGTTTGTGATGAGGCCCATATGATCAAGAATACCAGGGCTGATACAACCCAAGCCTTGAAACAAGTAAAATGTCAAAGAAGGATTGCACTAACTGGATCACCCCTTCAGAACAACCTCATGGAATATTATTGTGTAAGATTATATGCAAGCTATAATTTTTGGCAAATCATCTCACATGCCTATTCACTTTCATGATTTTCTCGAGTTTTTATCTGGAACAGATGGTTGATTTTGTAAGAGAAGGATTTCTTGGCAGCAGCCATGAATTTAGAAACCGGCAAGACTTCTTCACTAACTTTGTCCTGATGCTGTTTTCTTGTTTGTTTATTTTAATGTTCCTTGATCATCGTTTTATTCACATGCAGCTTCCAAAATCCCATAGAGAATGGGCAACATACCAATTCTACATCTGAGGATGTGAAAATTATGAACCAAAGATCTCATATCCTCTATGAACAGTTGAAAGGATTTGTCCAGAGAATGGATATGAGTGTGGTAAAGAAGGATTTGCCCCCTAAAACAGTCTTCGTAATAGCTGTAAAGCTTTCTTCCTTGCAAAGGAAGTTGTACAAGAGATTCCTTGATGTCCATGGGTTCACAAAAGACAAGGTTTCTGGTGAAACGATACGAAAGAGAAGCTTTTTTGCTGGCTACCAGGCTTTAGCTCAGGTATATTACTTGCTAACATGCTTATCATGATTCTGACAGATGTACTCTCTTGCAATATGTATGGTGCCCTTGTGAAATGTAATTCTTGTTGTGATGAAAATTTTTGTGTGATTCCTTTGTGTCTTTTGAAACTCACAGAGAGTGAAAGCGGTAGCTATACAAATCATTCAAAGAGATGGGATTTACTTTTTAAAGGGAGTGAGATTGGGGTAATAGTTTTAAGAAGTGCGAGTTCTCAAGAGAAGCTCGTACTCACTTTTTTCTGTGCATCTTCTTTTGTTTCTTGATATACCTTTCTTTCCCTACATGGTTTAGTAGGGGTGAAATCGGTGCGGTTCACCCGGTTTTTTCGTAGTTTTTGAACCGAACCGAAGTAATCTGTTTTATTTTTTTTGAAATCGAACAGACCGCAATGCACCTACAAAGTGAACCAAACCGTTTTATGCGGTTTCAGTGCGGTGCTATGGTTTTGGGCCTCACATTTTAGGCCTATTTTTATCCATTACAAAAATGAATTTGGGCCTTGGAAACTCAAGTCCAACAACACGTAAGCATAATTTTTACTTATGCTTGCTTTATCGAATTAAATTAGGCTTTATTTACCCCAAAAAAAAAAAAAATTGAATTGGGCATTGAAATCCTTGTCTAGTAAGAGCTAGAGAATTAAAAGATAAAAATACATCTGACAAGCATCAAACATATCCAACAAACCAAACATACCAAAATTTATCAAAATATATCCAGCAACTATTTTTCTGTTCAAAACAAATAGGAACCATATATCAAGCAAGTTTTTTTTGTGTGTTCAAAACTAAATAAGAACCATATATCCTATTCAAACCCCTCCCCCCCCCCCCCAAAAAAAAAAAAAAAAGAAAAAGAAAAAAGAATCATATATCCATAACCAAATATTACAAACTATTACTATTAAAAAACTGAAAATAAAATATAGATAGAGTATGCATTTTCCAACCAACCAAGAAAAAGAGGTCCTACCAAAATAAATAAATAAAATTATTGTCATCATAATTGAATTTAACATAAAAAAAATCTAAATGAATTATGCAACTTTTACCTGTCTAACTATTAATACTCAATCTCAAAAATCAAAAATTGAAATGTGCAGAAATTTGACATATTTTCCAACCAACAAAACAAAAGAAGTCCTACAAAAACAATAAAAATATTCTCATAAGAGTTGAATTTAACATAAATTAAAAAAAAAAAGTTAGATCAAATATTCAACTTGTTACCATTGCTTTCTAACATCAATCAATGATGTTGACATTTTTGCTGCTTGATCCTTTCATAAGCACTAAAAAAAATGAAAGAAGCAAAACATAAGAAATTTCAGTGTTAAACATATAACTCTCATAAAATAAATATAAAAGAGAGAAAATAAGAAATATTTATTGATCAAGGAATGTACCTGACTCAATCTCCTCCGGTTCATAATTTTTTTTTTTTTCATTTGCATGTTAAGAGTAGTGTGTCAAAAATAATGTCAAACATTATTATCTTTTTATAGATCCAAAACACCATCAAAATCAAGTGATTCACAAACATTAAAACCCTTTTCAAAACATCATAAATATTACACATATTATATATATATATATATATATATAAACATTGTCAAAAACAGGGTTTACTTTGACACAAAAGTCAATCTACACTAGGGCCTTTTGATAAGTGTTTAAAAAAAATTAGGGATTTGTGTCATAAATAGGGTGTTTTTAATATATAAAAAAAAGAGGGTTTGTTCAAAAAGTAAAACAATAAAAAATAAGGTTTTCAAAATAAAAAATTAGGGATGAAATTTACCTGGTACCAAGACTTTGCTTCAAGATTCTGAGTAATGGATGATAGTGGTGGTGAATTTGAGAGGGCCTTGGTAAAAAACCCTAATTGATTTCTCATCCTTAGTAAAAAAACCTTAGTTTGTTTGAATTTTGAAGTGGAAGAAGACGAAGAGTAAGAGACAAACAGAAAGAATCAGTGAAAGAGAAGCCAAAGAGTGTTTCAACTTTTTGTTTTCACCCTGGGAACTTGGAAGGCCAAAAATGCTATCCTTATGTTATATATATATTATTGAGTGGACTGCTAGGATTAAAACACGTGGATGGCTAAGATGAGAGTCTGGTGCGGTGCGGTGTAAATTCACATAAACCAACCCGAAAATCGAAAATTTTGAAAATTTGTATCGACCGACTGAATTACAAAAAATGAACAAACCATAAATCGGCGGTTCGGTGGGGTCGGTCGGTTCGGTTTCAGTGACTATTCTTTCACCCCTATGGTTTAGAAAGAAATTATGTTTAAAGAAAATTTATAGAACACATATCAAACATCAACAATTCAGCATAGATCTAGCCACCGTCGTAAAGTTGAGAGACTGGCTTTTAATAATCCTTGGAAACTAACGCAACAAGACTCTAGTCTCAAGATTATTTAACTTTAGTTTTCTTTTTAATTGTTAAATTAGTGTTAGTTTTTGTTAATTTTGGTTGTTTATAGATGTAATATTTATGTGCGTATTAAATAAAAATAAAGTTTTTTGGTCTTATCCCCACCATATTCATGTTTTGATATTATTGAACCATTAACTAATATTTGCATTACTCTAAATTGAAAATAGATATTTTTTTATGGATGCACCAAGTTGTACCTTTACCATATTTTTTTAGATTTTACCGTATTAATGTACTCATACCTTACCAATACCCATACATGTGCTTCATAGCTATGATTCCTTCATGCGATGTTGAGTTGGATAACTTAGAGGAATCAAAAACAATTGAGTGGGTCTCCTTTGAATTGTGATTCACGCCTATTTGAGATTTTATTAAAAAAAATTTAACTCACAAAAAGGTGGACAAGATCAATGGTATAGAAGAGAAGCTTTCCCTTTCTACTATAAGGGTATATGTCTGAGCTAATAACAAATTGAAGAAATGGTTAGGAAGTTAAAGGAGTTGACTGTTGATAAAAAAGGAAGATATGTGTTGATTGTTCTAGCACAAAGTTGTTAATTCTATACTAGTGGGCATACCAATTTTGTGAATGGTATGGTGCATACCAATACCAGTGCATTTCGTCGTGCCGTTTTAGATAGGGCAAATTTCACATAACCCCCTTGTGATTTGGTTCATGTGCAGATCAACACATAACTCCCTTGTGATTTGTTGTCTAAAACACACCATTAGGCTTTTCATCCAATTGACAGGATTTGAGTGCCACACAACTATGTGAAGAGTAAGCCATTTTTTAATTGTAAATCACCCATCTTCAAATTTACAAAAAGGGAAAAAAGAAAACAAAAGAGATTCATTTCTTTTTCTTCTCCTTTCTCAACTCAAAACCTTTCAACAATGATCGCATACAAAACCCAACTTGACACCCACTATTCCCTCTTAGACACATAGCCACTCAGTACCTATATTATACAGCATCCATCCTCTGTTACGCCCACTGCTGGTCATCCACCTCACCACCCAGCCCTAACCATCTTCTACTTTCACAACAAGCCCACCAGAAAACTTTAATAAACTAGTACACCATCGCCACCACAACGGCACCGATAGCACCCATAGCATCAACACAACCCTTACAACACCTCTACTCCCTCTTAGTTGAACCCACAACAGCTCACCAACCAACCCTCTTTTTTTCTCCTGCTTACGGCTAATACCTGGTAGCCCTTGTCCTTCATTGGCATCCACCACCTCATGGCCTTCTCTCTTCTTCGTAGCATACCACACACCACACACCACCCTCAACCCTCATTTCTCCTTTCTCTCCTTCCCCTCACACCACCACCCATTGCACAATCACTTTGCCACTCAATTCTTGTCAAAGAAGGATTTACAAGAGAACAATCCAAATGAATGAATAGTCCACATTCTCCTGTCGATAGCTTCAGATCTGAAAGAAGACAATATAGAAGCCAATTCAATAGCCTCATGATCATTAAGATGTCTGAAAAAAATTGAAATTCAATGAGATGCGGTTCATATTAGAAGATGTCATAGAAGTGATAAAGACATTATGAGAGCAAGATAGACAATACAAACAAGGGAACAAAAGTTCAAATGAAACTTCACCCCTTCTATACATTCTCCCAAAATTAGATATTCTCCCCCATTTCCCACAATTAAATGAGTAAATCAAGAAAATTCAAGAAAGCCTTGAGAGTTGAATTTTTATAGATTGATAGTTCTTCCAATTAACCACATGAGAGTCTCAACCTTTGGCCTTAATCCCATACTTACTACTAATTTCTTAGAGAAAAAATGCGAAATCAGTTGCTCTCAAAATTAATCTCCATAACCGTTTTCCAATGAAGGAAATATTCTTAACTACAATATTTCCCAAAGCAAAATCTCCTTTATTCTTTGTAAGTGAAACCACATCCCAACTGATATAATGATATTTTTTTCCTTCGTTATTTTTTCAGTCCTACTTGCCTTCTCGCAAAAAATCCCTTGTTATTTTTTCAGTCGTACTTGCCATACTCATTGGAGTTCTAAACAAGGATAACTAGTAAAAGGCACACTTGATGAATCAATCATGGTTGTCATTTTTGGGGGGGATATGATTAATAATTGATGATATTTTATATTTATGGAAAATGTAACTACATGCATATATCCATTCACATATATTATGTTTTCATAATTGGCGTTGGAATTGGCACTTTTTTATTTGTACTATTTCTTAAATTGTTTTTGCTATTTTTGCTACATGTGGTTTTTTTTGAAAATGTGAATTTTTCATTGCAGATATGGAACCATCCGGGGATTTTGCAACTGATGAAAGACGAGAAAGATTATGTGAAACGTGGAGATGTGGTTGAGAATTTTCTTGCAGATGATAGCTCTAGTGATGAGAACATAGATTGTAACATGATTACAGGAGGTACCCGCTGTTTGTGTAGTTTTTACTTACATTTTGAAATGCTTTACTTACAAAAACTATTTATGAATACTTTAGTCTGCTAGATATTATACTTATGGGTTTCACTTTGTGGAATCATGTTAGAAATGGTTCAACCGTTGCAGTTTACTGTTTTCTTTCCTTTTCTATTTTCTCCTCCTCTTCTGGTTCTCTTACATGTTCAATCCAAATCAATTGGGGAATCTCTCAAAAGCTTATGTAAATGCTATTAACTACTAGACCACAAATTGGTTGTGTTGTATTATTGCTTACATAGCAATGAACAACTATTTTATAGTAAGTTTCCTTATTTTTATTATAGTTCCTGTATGTTGTTTTTTAGATTGTATGGCATAAATGTTGAACCAAAACAAGTTTGCTTTTGTATGACTACTCTGCTAGTTGGTTCAGACAATTTTATTGTGATATTTTGACTACATTAGATATGAAGATGGCTTTAATAGACATGGATGCAGATAAATGCCTTGGTTGTGTCTTCAAGATTTAATTCATTTTCTTCTAAAATTTCTGAACATGTGGGAAAATTCTACTGGCATTTGCCAAATATGTAGTGTGTTTTGGAGAGCATGATATGCATCGTGGGGCCTCCCTCCCAATAGCTTAAACTTTTAGAACTAGTGGTGATCTAACATGGTATCGGAGCTCAAGTTGGGGAAGGCCTTAGGTTAAAGTATCTATTTGTGTTTGTTCTCATTTGCATTATGTTTCTCTCTATGTATGGATGTTTACATCTCCACATGCTGGACATTACTGTACATGAGGGAGAATGGTGATCTAACAATATGCACATTGGAACTCAGAGTTTTGTTTTTTTGTTTTCTTTTTGTTCCTAGTTTTAACATATTTTGTCACATAATTGTTAAATTGGCATGTACATGGACCATTTATAAAAAGTTAGTTTGTAAGATAAAGTTGAGTTTTGATTGTTAGAGTTTGAGTATGATTTGGTATGCATTTGTAAAACATTTTTGTATGTTTGTTACAATGTATAACACATAAAAGTTCATTTTTTTGTTGTGTTCTTTCCATTCTGGCACTTCATGCAAGATATAGAAGCCTTGAAACTAGACAAGCTCATAGAAGCCTTAAAAATCATATTTGACATTGATTTAACATGCAAGAACACCCTATATTAGAAATATGGGAGGAGAGTAACAAATATATCATTTACACAAGCTTAATTATTTGGAAGCAATTTTGGTAATTTGATTGGACTAACAAGTATGGCCTTGCAATATAGGTGTATTGTGGTAGCCTAAGTAGCACCAACCAAAGCTCAAGGGGTTGGCCTGGTGGTCAAGGCTTGGGACTTGGGGGTGTGCCCCTTCTAAGGTCTTGGGTTCGAAATCTCCAAGGTGCAAACAACTTCTTGGGGCTAGTTCATACAGAGCTTTGCCTTGGCTTTAAATGCGGCTCCTGTTGGTGGACAGTGTGATTGGTCCCCAGATTAGTCGGTACATTGGGCCGTGGGCCGGATACCAAGTTATCAAAAAAAGTAGCACAAACTTGTACATAGGACACATGCATGACAGGAAAAAAAACTGTATGCAAATTGGGAAATGTTAATGATATATATTCTTTCATTGTCTGATGTAAGTAGATATTAGTCATTATGATGCATAGTATAAGAAGCTCAAGGAAGGCTAAATTCAAAGAAGCAATGATATTTGGACATTGGCATGATTTGATAGAGAAACTGATAGGAATTTTATATAATTATGTTTCTAGTATTATTAGAGTATTATTTTATGATTATTTTTATATTTTGTAAGATTTTTAGGTCAAGAGTATTTTGGTAATTTTATATTTACTAACATGGGCTGTATGTGTCGCCCATAGATCGTCTTGTGGGTCAAATTATTTAATTAGTCTTTGTTTTTGTTTCTTATTTAGTCTTAAATTAGTTTTAGAAATTAAAGATATTTTAGTAGTTTCTTTTTTGGTTCTAGTTGATTTAGGAAGTCTCCTAGTCTTATATAAAGCCTTGTAATGCTTATAATTGGGAGAATTGATATTTTATAAAAAGTTGAGAGTTTTGGAGTTTCTTTATAGATTGTGTGATGCAATCAAACCTTAGGTGTGATGCCTATGGATTCTAGGTGTGATGCCTAGCTAGACCTATCTTCTTCTCTTCTTCTTTTCTTTCTTCTTCTTTTCTGTTTTAGTTTGCTATTCACGAATTACTGTTCACAGCCTCGTAACAGCCCCTAAACAGTGCTAAACTCCCATCTTTTCATGCTTAAACTCTTACCTATTTAGTACCCTAAACAAATCCTACTTGTCCCCTATATTCTTATTGCAATTGCAGCAATAAAATCCAATTAAAATCAGACCCAAAAGCCTAGATTTGCTGCTGTCCCAAATTGTTCTGCATCACATTATCTATGCAATGGCTGATAGTTGGCTTGTTTTGGTTAGGATTGACAAAAGACATGCCACACATTCATCCTTGTACACACGATATGGTGCTTTTGAAATATCCAAACATATTTGTAGGTGCGTTAGCTTGGCTTAGACTTTGATGTGGTCGAATGTGGAAAACTTTTTTGGTTTCCTAATTTTGTAACTTAATCTCTTTTTTCTTGTTCTTGATTGAGCTTTTTTCCTTGCATGAGATTGTTCATCATTTTAATTCGCTGTAGAATATTTTGTTGTTCCTTTCATATCTACTAATGCATTGTGTAATGAGTTCACCCCCATGCTTTTTGCAGAGAATCCAAAGAACAAGAACGGGTTTCTGCAGAGAAAAAATGATAGTTCCTTTTTTAATCAGGTTTGGAAAAATTTGCTCGTGCACTTTTATTTTCCCACCCCACATGGGGACTTTTTCTTTTCAATGTTTCAGATATATTTGGTGAAACTCTGTTAGCTTGGTCTGTGCTTCAATAAGTTCAACATCTATCAGATGCTTTAGTTTGTTGCATTAACCTTTTCATGTTTATCAAGTGTATATTGATGATACATTGATCTCATCATTTCCCTCTTTCCAGGATTGGTGGAATGATCTTCTTCGGGAAAATAACTACAAAGATGTTGACAACAGTGGCAAAATGGTTTTGCTGCTTGATATACTTACTATGAGCTCTGCTGTGGGTGATAAAGCATTGGTTTTTAGCCAGAGTTTGTCAACTTTAGATTTGATAGAACTTTATCTTTCAAAATTAACTCGACATGGGAAAAAAGGGAAATGTTGGAAACGAGGAAAAGACTGGTATAGGTGCGTTATTCCACTCGAACCTTTGAGAAATGGTGCATGTTGAATAAAAATCATAATACATTTACTTGGTCATTTTGAATAAGAGTTAAAATTGGAAGTCCTCGTCTTGGTTTTTTTATTTTGGAGTTTGCTGGTTGTCTTGGTCCGCTAGCTTTTATATTTTCCCTGCTATCACATAGCAAAAGGATGGTATGTTCTCGTTATTCCTAATTGAACTTCCCCGTGCCTTTCTTCATATTTCTTTCATATATGTGTTGCTGCTTATTCTAAATGATTTGTTCTACATTTGAGTTTTAAATGACATCATTGTGTAATCTCAGTTTTTTAGAAGTTCAGCATTGGTGTTTCAACTGTAGTACCGACAAAATATTAACATGGCCCTACTTGAAAGTTATTCTGTCGTTGCAATTTCAAGTGTTTAATTTCAACGTAACCTGTTATTACGAGGGAAATTAGGGCTCTATTTGTTTCAGCAAATATAAGGACATGATAGATAGGTTTTGGTGTATCATGCTGTGTTTGGATGCATCAAGCCCCGGATAAGCGTCCAAATCGAAACTGTGGTGATACACTATCACCTATATTTGGGATACAACTATTGAGAGTTCTGAAGAGCCAACCAGTATTACTGTATAAATTACCCCTAACACATGTAGTTTATTAATACAATAGAAGAGATAATACATGGACTAAACTAGCAAAAATATCCAAATAATTCTTAAGACTCCCCCTCTATCTGGGAAGTATATATCATACAATCCCAGTGTGTTACATAGCAAATCCAATTGAGGGTGCTCAGATATTTGGTAAAAATTTCAGCACGTTGAGCTCCAATAGACACATAATGAGTAGCAATCACACTACTCTCTTTCTTGAGCACGATGACAATGTACTTCAATATGTTAGTCCTCCCATGGAATATGGAATTAGAAATAATGTGAATTGTATCTTGGTTATCACAATACATTATCATAGGTAACTTCACATTAGTTGCTTTTTCTTCAAGATGATTCACCCACATAAAGCTCACATGAGGGTCATGGCCCTATGTTATTCTTCTGCACTAGATCTTGCAACAACTATTTGCTTCTTACTCTTCCAAGTTACTAGATTCCCTCCGAGGAATGTACAATAGCCATTAATGGATCTCCTGTCTGATGGAGCCCATGCCCAATCCAAATTTGTGAAGGCCTCAACGTGTAAATGACAATTAGAGGTATTAATCTGATGGGGCCCATGCCCCTCTTTTTATTTATGAGAAAATCTAAGGGGATATTAATCTAATATAACCATTTTTTTATTTTTTATTTTTAAATTGTTAAGATGAGCTATCCTCAACCTCTTGCATTGCAAAGCTTGTCTATAATGTTTTACCTCTGCAAAGCTTTATTATGCAAGGGCAAACATTAGGCCAATATGAAATGTATGTTTGATGAGAAAATATTAATTATCGGCATGTTCACCCTACTTGTGGACACGGCACTTATGTTAGATACTTTCACTTTAACTAGTTCTCACTGAAGTGATGACAAAAAGTACGGATGATCTATTTATTTATGAAGATGAAACTATTTCCATGAACCACTTATCCTGTAACTCAATAGCCATTTTGTATTCTGATTTATGACTAATATAGTCAAATATGTCCTAGTTGTGATTTTCTTGGAATTAGTTATCTTCAAGGCTGTGAATTTTGTCCTTGAGTTTGGACGAAAAGATATATAGATCTTATTTCTTTTGCTGGGTCAACTGAACAACAGGCTAGATGGAAGAACAGAGGGTTCTGAAAGGCAAAAACTGGTTGAGAGGTTTAATGAGCCCTCAAATAAAAGGGTGAAATGCACTCTTATATCAACTAGAGCTGGATCTCTGGGTATCAATCTTTATGCTGCCAACCGTGTAATTATTGTCGATGGTTCTTGGAATCCAACATATGATCTTCAGGCTATATATCGGGTTTGGAGGTGCATTTACTGGAACATTTGTTCTAATTGAGAACCAAGCATCCTTTTAAGCATGGTTGTCTATAATGAAATCCATTCCTCCATTGTAGGTATGGCCAAATGAAGCCTGTGTTTGCTTACCGATTGATGGCTCATGGAACAATGGAAGAAAAGATTTACAAGCGTCAGGTAATGCCAAAACAAAATTCTGGCTTTGATTTCTGTATTTTAAATGAAATTTGATGGTGAAGAGAATGGTTCAAACAGGTGACAAAAGAGGGGCTTGCAGCGAGGGTAGTCGACAGACAGCAAATACACAGAACAATTTCTAAAGAAGAGATGTTACATCTCTTTGATTTTGGTGATGATGAAAATCCTGATTCTTTGCCTGGCCTTGTAGAAGAGAATGGACACGCAACCAAACAAAGTTTGACTGGCCAAGTTGGAAGTTTTCTAAAGCAGAAAATGCCTCTTCCTCATGGAAGTTTTTCTTCTGACAAGTTAATGGAGAGTTTATTGGGCAGACATTACCCAAGGTAGATTCTGTTTTACTTCTGTGACATTTGTGAATTTTGAATTATTCTGTTTGCTCTCTTCCTCTCTGGTAATGTTAATTCTAGGCATAAAGCATCTTTATTCAATTTGCGAGACCACTATGTCTAGTAATTTGAAATGGCCTGTGATCTTTGGGGTTTTAAACATGCTAGACCACTGTCTGCACTTGTTCCTCTTTTAAAGCATCTTGGCATAAACTCTATCTATCTGGCCATGTTCCTCTTTTTAATATGCTAGACCACTATCTGAACTCTCTTACATTGTAATTGTTTTCATAGCATTTGATTGCATTGCCATTGGTTTCTAAATCGGTATATTATTGATCTATAAACTTCTTTCATCTAAATTGTTGTGCACTGTTCCCCCCTATTATTTGGTTACTTTCATTTTTTAAATGAATTACATTTGAACAGCCAGTATAATTTCAATGCAAAAACCTCCTGATATAGAAATTTTCTGAAGCCCTTCATGTTTGGAAGTATACAAATTTATAATGAACTGTAAATTTTCTTATGCTGTGACTGACTGTTGTATAGTTTTGTTGTCTCATCTAATGGAGCTTGCTGATGCCTCAAAAGCTGTCTTTTTCAGGGAAAATTGAACAAACCAACTGTTTCATCATAAATACGGACTTTAGGTTCTGTTTGTATTTATAAATTTGAAATACATGGATTTGTCGTCAATCAATCTAAGAACATAGCTTAAATTTAGATTTAATAGTTTCAACTATAGATTCCAAGGTTGCATTAAATAGCTTTATCATAATGGATCTGAAATAACCATATAAAAGTAGTTATTTGAAATCGATCTCGTTCTAGTTACAAGGATCCTAGCAAAATACATGTTTTATTTTGCTATCTCGACTTATCTTCTTCTATAGTTTTTCTATCCATCTATAATAATTAATTTTTCAATATTTTTATAAAATTCAACTTGAAACTCATCCATCCAAACAGATCTGTAGTGACTGATACTTAAAACTGGAACGTTCTCTTGATTATTGTACAATATATATGACAAGTAAAATGTTATATTACTCCAGTAACTAAATAAACTGTTTTGCGTTCAGATGGATTGCAAATTACCACGAGCATGAGACCCTTCTGCAAGAGAATGAAGAGGAGAAGCTATCAAAAGAGGAACAAGACATGGCGTGGGAAGTATACAGGAGAAGTCTAGAATGGGAGGAAGTGCAGCGAGTCCCACTTGACGAATCTGCATTCGAGCTCAAGCCAGCAGTTCCAAATATACCCCCTCCCGTTCCAGACAGCAGTAAAACCACACAACCACCTAAGGGCAGTTTGAGAAATCGTTTGGTGCAACGTAAATGCACGAATCTATCACACTTGTTAACGCTCAGGAGTCAGGGCACGAAAGTCGGTTGCTGTACTGTATGTGGGGAATGTGCTCAGGAGATAAGCTGGGAAGAGTTGAATAGAGAAGGCAAATCGGTAAGGTGAAGTGGTCGGTTGTCCGAGAACAATGCAATCAATTTTGTTGATGTTTGTTGTAATGTGATCGGACCCTTTTTTTGTAAAGGGGCTGTTGTAAGTAAAAGTTACTATGAACAAACTATACATTCTTTTTGACGGGTATAAGTTGTAAAAAAACTCCCATGTTCTTACTTGAATTGTATCTTTGCTATAGGTTCACACTTTTGTGTTCGGTGTCCGTAGTTGTAAAAGTCCTGCTTATAGGAGTTGTGTCTTGTAAATTTTAAGAATTTAAATTTTCCATATTTTAATGATATGGTATGGAAAGAAATATTCAGCATCATTTATTTAATTTTTTGCATTTAAACGATATAATATGTTAGCTCTTGTATATGATATGGCCGCGGTGGCTTGATTTCTCTCTTTTGCTTGTTGGATCTTGGGTTTATGAAGAAAAAGGAAAATGAAAAATAAACAAATTTATTTTATTTCATTTGATTTAGAGTGCATTGTTCCTAGTGAAGCTCTAGAGTTGCACTCTGTAGTTAATGGCTACTATGCGTGAACAACTAGTCAAGATTAGTTAATGTCAAGTACGATTCATCAGCATAACAGCGATTTCTTAATCCTATGCCATATTACTAATTCAAAGTGTGGTTGACTGAGGCAACTGTGATTAATTATGCTTAGGTTATAATCATAACTAGCAAGTGTTAGTGACATTGATCACAAAAGTGTCACAATTAATTGTCTTGGTCTCAATTGTTTGTGACATTGATTCATCACCATTTTGTCTTGGTCTCAATTTATGCTTAGGTTATAATCATAACTAGCAAGTGTTTGTGACACCTCCTCCTTGGATGCTTTTCCTAAAACTTTGGTGTAATCATCTTGTTTCTTTTGTTTTGATATGTATTTATCATGTGTGTAGTTTGGTAAAATTGAACTAAACATCATGAATGAGTTTGTTGTGCTCATTTTTATTGGAGGAGAACCCTAATTTGAAGGGTTTGTGGATAACTATGATGTTAGCCCTTCGATTGGAAACCCCCATGGTTTGACTGTAAATGGATTCGATTCGGATCGGATCTGTTAAAATCCAAATTCAATCTGAATCCGTTTATCTCATATTTGATTATAGATCACTTGAATCCAAAAATTTTGGATCTCCTATTCAATAATCTGATCTGATTTGATTAGTGTTTTTTTTTTTTTTTTTTTTGAGCTACAATTTTATATAATTTGATTTTTTTTTTTGGGTGTCAATTTGTATTTTTTTTTTTCATTCAAATTAAGAATAAAAAAATTGGATCGGGGTTATCAAATCAGATTTTTGTATATCTGATCCGTTTAATAATTGGATTAAATGAATTCGAATTACCAAACTGGATATTTTATACGAATTTGGATTATCAGATCAGATTTGGATTATACTCAAATTAAATCCAAACCATTGACAGTTCTACTCTGAGCCTTAGATTTTAGCCTTGGACATGAAATTTGACGGCAAAGAGTCAGGCATAACTTATCATTAAATATTGAAAAAGATGGATGAAATGTAATTTTTCAATTTCTATATGCACTATAAGATTTTCTTAAAAATTTCATAGTCAGAAATTCAATGCTTTGATATTTTATTTACGACGCCAAATTTTATTTTATGTCCAACAAACCTCAAAAGGAAATTTTTCCGAGGCCAAAGTGAATGGATGAAACAAAGCCATGGCACAGTTTTTATATCTCCATGTTGCAATGCATTTCTAATTATAAAATTATATTTTAAGATTTATGTCTCTCGAAAATCTTCATATGCTCTAAATGACTAGAAATATATTGAGATAAAGAAACAATCTATTCTTAAAAAAAAAAATTACGAAACGATGAAATTTAAGAAGAAATTATCCAAAAGCATGTTTATTAATATTGAGATTCCTAAAAAAAATTTATAATTTGATTCACAATAATATGACAAGATACGTGTTAACTTTGTATTTATTACATGTTTAATGATATAGAGGTCAACTCTCCCCCCATGTCATTATAAGTGAATTTATGAGTTTAAAATTGTAAAGTTCTAACACTTCTCTCTCAAAAGACTCTTGTAAATTGAATGGTACGAATCATCAAATTAGATTCCATGATACCCAACAAAATGATTCAGTTGACCAAGCTATACATGCCAATTTGCCCCACCTCACATCCCCAACTTGTAGTTTTTCTTGCTTCGACAAGAAACATGACACCACAAACCTTACTCCATTTCTATGTATATATTTAATTTAATTTATCAAGTATAATATAATTAAAATATCAAATATATAAATTTATCTCATTTTCGCATCTATATCTCTTATTTTTAATTTTTCTTAATTTTTCAACTGTCGTCACTCACATGTCATTATATTTTTCTCATTTTTCTCAAGAAAAACTCGCACTTATTTTTTTCTAAGAATCTTCTTTTGTTTCTTGCTATACCTTTGTTCAAGAGCAAGGCAAACTCATCCTCTAGCCACCTCAATAAAAGAAACTCCAAATCCAAATCCAAAAACAAAAATCGAAAATATTTAGATAAGTTATAAATAGAAAGAAGTGGTTAAATTGAGACCAAGACAAAATTAATTACAAATTGTCACAAACAATAGAATTTTCTAAATGAGGCTTCACAATTATCTCTTCCAATTTCTCAATGTTGATTTTCATGGTATCCTCTCATCGTCCTCTTCGCGGACGATAAGAAGTACCCATTGCCTCCACCACCACGACCGCCACAATGGCTTCATCTAATTACCACCAGCACCACCACCACCCTTTGAAGCTCTTAGAAATCAGCGTCCTCTCAGCCCAACACCTCGCACCCGTGTCCAAACTCTTACGAACCTACGCCGTGGCATGGGTTGACCCTGACCAAAAATTAACCACCAAAGTGGACCACCACGGCCACACCAACCCCACCTGGAACTACCGCTTCGTGTTCCGTGTCAACGACGATTTTCTCAACTCTGCTGCTTCCGCCATCACCATTGAAATCTACAATGTCTCGTGGTTGCGAGACATCCCCATTGGCACCGTCACTGCCCTCATCACCGACATCCTCCCTCCCTCGCTCCGATCCCAAAAAAACTCCACCATCCGATTAGTCCCCCTCCAGATCCGCCGCCCCTCTGGCAGCTTCCACGGCGTTCTCAACCTTGGTGTCAACCTCATCGACTGCACCCGTCGCAGCATGCCTCTCGATAGCCAACTCAGCCCTGCCACCACCATTCAAATCGACGTGAAAGAAGATAAAAATAAAGAGAACATTAATATGCAACCAAATGATGCCAAGATGAAAAAGTTGTGGCGGTCACGGAGCGAGCGCAGCATTATGACTGCGTCGGTAAAAGGGGAATATTCAGGTTCGAAAGGTGTATCGGATGAGAGTCGTTTGAGTTTTGGAAAGCGTTCGAGGTCTAAGGCCACGACGCGGTCGAGTGCTTCGTATATGAGGCCTATACCTTCAGAGGTGGCAGCGTTTATGGCGAAAGGGTTGTATTCGGATGTGGGGAGCTCTATATTCGAGAACTGGACGGTGGTGGGTGATAACAATGAGAATTCATCGTCAAAACACAAGGTGGCAATGTGGAAGAAGAAAAATGATGACGGCGATCAATATGATCGTCGTCATCATTCGAATTTGAAGAAGAAGAAGAAGAATTCGAAATCCATTGCAGAAGGATTGCTTTCTTGCTTTGGGATTACTTGCGGGTATGAGTGCAACATCATGTGTGGGACTTCTAAAAACAAGAACAAGAGCAAGAACAAGAACATGAACATGTTTGGTGTGAATCGTTCTTCTGAAAACATACATTTGTTACACAGGTGAATTCATGGAGGAGGATGTGGGAAGTGAGCACAATGGGTTGTTTGGAACTTTTTACCAATACAAAAACTAATCATAGAATTCAACACAAAAAATAAATTTACAAAAAAAAAATTATCCATCTATATATATTTTGTTTAATTTTTTTTATATTTTTGATTGACTGATTTCTGTATTTTTGGAACTTAGAATTATGGGTTAGATCATGATCTGCAAATAATATACATATATTTTGGAACTTAGGTTTTGGGGGATTAAATCATGATCAAAAGTGTGAGTTTGGGAGTATGTAGGGGGAGGGATTGATATGGTGGTGTAAGGTAAGTCTCTAGGTTGTTGTTGTTGTTGTACACATTTTTTTTTTTTCTTTCTAATGAGTGGTCTTTTTGTATAATCATTTTGCCCTTTTGCTCCTTTCCTGATTCTGTTTAGAAATTATTATCATTCATTTTGCCTTTACCTATTTCAATCATTTGTTTAAAGAATAAAAATTCACCTTATATCACTCACCAACAATAAATTTATATGTGGAGTGTAAATCTTGCCACATATACATGGGACAGTAATTATTTTCTTAATATTAAATGGTGATATCAATAACCTAATATTACAGTTACTTTAGTTTTTAATATATAATTATGTATTTTTTATAATTTTTTTATGTGAAGACAAGACGACTCATAATTATAAAAATAATTCTACAATATTCATTCACCAAATTAGGGATGACAATGGATAACCTACCCTGTGGGTATTCATGGAGACCCAACCCAAATACATGGGTTTTCCCCTCTTTTTCTTATCCATTGGGTAGGGTAGGTGATATTTTTTAAATATCCACAGGGGATGGGTTGGGGATGGGTACCCACTAATTTCCCCATATGTTTTTTTTTTTTTTAAGATTCACAACTAAAACTAAATATACATTCAATCTTTTTTCTCTTATTTATTTATTTATTTTTTCAGGTTCACAACCATTTTTTTTTTTTTTTTTTTTTTTTTTAAGATCCACAACCAAAGCTAAATATACCTCCAATCTTTTTTTATTTTATTTTTAAGGTTCACAACCATTTTTTTTTAATTTTTAAGATTCACAACAAAAGCTAAATATATATTTAGTTTTTTCCTTTTTTTAATTTTTTTTAAGGTTCACAACCATTTTTTTTTTTTTAAAGATTCACAACCAAAGCTAAATATATATTTAATTTTTTTTTTCTTTTTTTTTTAAATTTTTTTTTAAGGTTCACAACCATTTTTTTTTTTTTTTTAAGATTCACAACCAAAGCTATACATTCAATCTTATTTTATTTTATTTGGCTCAACAATAAAATTAAATACACATTAATTAACATTGTCACATTATTCTTGTCAAATTTTATGCATATCTAGAATTTTTTAAATTTATTTAAAAAAAATTAAGGACATTGTCTAGTGTAGGTTTCGGTTTGCTTTTCTATGTTATTTTATTTTGTTGTGTATTGTAATTTTCAGAATGGTTTGCTTGTTCTGAAATTTCAATTAACGAGTATGAATCTATTTGTTTTATGTTATCACACAATTTATACAACATATATATATATATATATATATATATATGAATGTATTTGAAAATAAGGAAATTGTAGAGAATCAAAACAAGCATGAGTTGTGATTGGTTAGAAATGATGGGTACATAGATTTATTTGCTAGAAAAACAAAAAGGGGATACAAAGTCATACTAAATAATTTTTTTTAAATTAAAAGAATTTTTCTTAGTTATGAACAGATTTAACTGAAATCAGCTTGTTTCCCAATGTTATGCTTCATTTATTTAGATAGAAAATATTTTTTAATGAAAAATATTTTTTATAAAAAAAATTCAAAATATATTTTTTTATATTTGGTGGTGGTGGTGATGGAACGAAGGTGAAGGTCGAAATTGTTACATAGTGGTGAGGTGATGGCGGCAGTGATGATGGTAGTGGCTATGGTGATGATAGTGTGACAGTGAAAGTGAGAATAGTGGTGATGGTGTTGTGAAATTAGTAAAAATTTAATTGAAAAAACATTTTTTGTTTTTTAAAAGTAACAAACAACAAAATTCGTGGGG
The DNA here is from genome assembly GCF_055761805.1 of Camellia sinensis. Classification (NCBI taxonomy): domain Eukaryota; kingdom Viridiplantae; phylum Streptophyta; class Magnoliopsida; order Ericales; family Theaceae; genus Camellia; species Camellia sinensis. The sequence goes on along the minus strand of NC_138968.1, from coordinate 126,470,943 downwards.
GACTAAAGGAAGAAGATAGAGGATGGATTGGGTGTGGTAATGCATAGATATCTTAAAATGAGTTGTTCAGATTTGTTAAAGGTATAATTAGATTTTGGATAAATTAAAATGAATTGTTCAAATTTGCTAAGAGAAAGATGGTTTAATGTCTAAATTGTCCGTGGCTAACAATTCCTTGTTTATGCCCTGATGCAATTTAATATGAGTCTTATAACACTTTCTTCAAACAAACTTTTTGATTTTCTCAAAATTATATTTTTGATTATTATAAAACAAACTTTTTAATTAATTAATTAATGTGTATTTGATTTTGTGGTTGAACCAAATAAAATAAAATAAGATTGAATGTATATTTAGCTTTTGTTGTGAACCTTAAAAAAATAAAAAATAAAATAAAAAAATAAGTTGTTAACATTAAATAAAAAAAGGAGTTTTCTTAAGTGTGCAAGTGCACACCATGTGCCACTTACACAAAAAGTGTAAGTGTAAGGTGTAAGTATAAGTATAAGGTGTAAGTGTAAGGTGTAAGGTGTAAGTGGGTTGCACATGGTGTGCAACCTCAAAAAAGGTGTAAGTGTAAGGTTTAATTTTTTACAAAAGGTGTAAGTGTAAGGTGTAAGTGTAAGGTATAAGGTGTAAGGTGTAAGTTGCACACCATAACCAAACCCTAAAAAAAAAGACAAAAGAAAAACAAGAAGGTTGTTAACATTAAATATATTAAAAAAGAAAGAAAAAAGATTGAAGGTATATTTAACTTTTGTTGTGAACCTTAAATAAAAAATAAAATAAAATAAAAATTGTTAACATTAAATATATTAAAAAAAAAAAAGATTGAAGGTATATTTAACTTTTGTTGTGAACCTTAAAAAAATAAATAAATAAATAAAAAATAAATAAATAAATAAAAATTGTTAACATTAAATATATTAAAAAAGAAAGAAAAAAGATTGAAGGTATATTTAACTTTTGTTGTGAACCTTAAAAAAAAATAAAAAATAAAAAATAAAAAAAATAAAAAAAAAATTGTTAACATTAAATATATTTTTTTTTAAAAAAAAGATTGAAGGTATATTTAGTTTTTGTTGTGAACCTTTAAAAAAAAAAAAGTGGTTGTTAACATTAAATATAAAAAATAAAAATGGGGATTAAAGTGGGTTGGGGAAAATCCATACCTATTAAAAAATGGGGAGGGTGGTACCCATGGGGAATGGAGAATGGGGAATGGGAAAAATTTATTATAGGGGAATGGGAATGGGGAATTAATATCCACCCCATTGCCCCCCATTGCCATTCCTACATCAAACAATCAAATTAAATTAATAATCATTTGGTACCATTATGAAAAATTAGTTAATAATTTTAAAAATAAATTATTTACGTTTTTTAACATAATTTTCTGATATTATTAGTCATAAATTTATTTTTAACTTGCCAAAAGTACCGTCCAAGTTTGCTGTTTGGTGGGCCCGCTTTGCTTATGTAAGATTTCCACGTCAGCTTCTGGTAAAAGTGTGAGTGCATTACGTTTGTAGACTTATGATTGCTAAATGATCATATTATTGTTAAAAGAAAAATGCTTGGGAGCACTAATTAGTGCTCCCACTAATTATGTGGCAGTGGGTCTCGCCATTAATGATGTGATGTTTTGGTCTTGGAGTTGTGTTTTTTTTTTTTTTTTTTTACTTTTTTAATGCATTAGTGCTATTAGTGGTGATGTTTTTAGTGGGATGAATCATTGTTGTTGTTAAAATAACAACAATGTTAAGATGGATATATTTATGAGGCAATTAGATATCAGTGGAAACAGAAAAAAAAATATATATATATATATATATTTATAAAAAAAGTAATAATTATTAATAATTAAAATTATAAATTATAAAAAAAATTGTAAATAAATTTTCTATTTCCACTGATATTTAGATTGTGTTTGGTTTAATTTTGGAATTGTGATTCTTTTTTTGGAGTTGTGATTTGAGTGTGAAATTATGAGTTGAGTTTTGAAAAGAGAAAATTTGTTTGATTATGAGTTTTGAAGGGTGTTTTTGAATTTTGAAAACAGCGGATTGGGTTTACCTGGTCGTCCACCCGAACATCCTCCCAGTCATCTGACCGATTGACTAGAATAGTGACTTTTTTTTTGGGTTGCAATTGCAACCTGTTATTTGAAAAAAAAAAAAATTTTGTTTTAAATTTGTTTTAAATATAAAAATTATTTTTTATAGATTTTTTATAAAAATAATTTAACAATTCCATCACTAATAATCTTCAACACTATATCATTAAAAGAGTTTTGAATTGAATTTTGTGTTGTGCGCTTGGTTATGAGTTTTGAAATTAATTTTTAAATTGAGTTTTGTGTAATTTTGAATTGTGTTTGGTTATAAATTTTGAAAAGTATGCCTTTGCAATCATAATTCCAAAGGCAAACCAAATAGAGTTTTAATTTTTCTTTCTATTTATTTATCATTTTTTAATATTTTATGTGTCACCATTATTTTAAAAATAGATACGAATGGTACAAATTGTAAAACTAATGTATTGTAGCAACAACAAATATTTGATAAACAAAGGGTGAATTACAATAACTTTTACTAAGATGTAGTAAAAATAAGGTTAATCACATAAATTTGATATAATTATATTAAACTTCTTTAAAGTATACTTATGTTTGTTTTCATCAATAATTCATTAATTATATAATTTTTTTTTTAATATTATCATTTTTGAACGCTAAAATGTATATATTTTACATTATTTATCGTTGTATTTTCACACTATTTATATTAATTTATGTCACTTTAATCATACTTAAAGAGAAATGTCAATATGATTATGCAAAAATTATGAAATTTGTCTTATTTTTTCTAAATATCAAGAGATGTCGATGTAATTCACCCATAAACAAAATACGGTATACAGAAATAATCATTCTAAAATTATTGACGAGAAAAATGAATAACTCTACTATTTATGCTTTGAAATGGTGCTCTTTTTTTCTTTTTTTTTCCTTCTTAAAAGAAGAGCGTTTTATATACTTTGAAACTTGTTCTTTGTAGACAAGAAGTAGAGCCTCCATTCACCAAAACCTTATGATTGAGTACAGGCTTGTATATATGCTTCTAAGCCATGAATAATCAATGTTCCCAAACTTACATTTAAACATGAATGATATATAAAAGTTTCAATTCAATGATGACGCAAATATTTTTAAAAATGAGTGAAGAGAAGATGGATTATTCAAGCCATCTTCTTGGTAGCAGCACCCTTTTTCTCCTTAGCACAATACTCAAATAAACTTCCATCAAAGCAACGTCTCACAGCTTCTTTTGTTAGGAAACCTTCTGTATCCTTTGCAAGCATATATAGAGCTCCCCACTCGATCTTGCTTGCATACCTGGTGTACACATTATAGCTATTAGAAGTGAGACCCATTAAACTAATACTGTGATAATGACATAAACAAAACTATTAGGACAGGTAAGGGTGCGATTAGGACGGGTCTAATTCACGAAATCTAAGCCCAATCCAAATATTTTTATGACTTGAACAACATTTTTTTTTTAAACTTAGTGTGAGCTTGGGTAGAAATTCAATTGAATTCAGAATGATGTTGGGTTGATGCACCGAATAATTCGAGTAATTCAAAATCTGAATTATATATATAAATATAAAAGGCTAAATTATAAACGTGATCTTTATAATTTGACTCTTGTATCAATTTTATCTCTATCATTCCAATTGTCTCAATTTCGTAATTTAATTTACACCGTGTCAATTTAATTTAATTTAATTGATAACATCTATTAAGAAATTTGACAAAAATTAAAAGCAAAATAGTCCATTAAAAAAGGAATGGACCATTTTGTTAGAGAGATTGAATAAACTATTTTACAATTTGATTTCAGTTTAATTTTTATAATGATGTTACCAATTAAGCTAAATTAACCTAATATGAAAAATTAAAAAGTAAAATTATTGCAACCAAAACTATAAAAATTAAAGCGAAACCAGAGGCGCACGGACTACCCGCATAGTTTTTATCCATTATAAAAAGATATTTAATATAAGTAATTAAAAAAAAAATTGATCATTGAAATTTATGCTCCCCGTATAACTCATAACTCATATTGGACTTAGACACAGACCTAGCCCTGAGATTTTCGAGACCCGAAACCCATAATATCACTTGATCAGTTGGGGCCCTTCACATTTTTTTATTTTTATTTTTTGATTCAACAGAAATTTATAAACTACTAAAACAGAGAATAACTAAACATAGTTCTTACAAAGTAAATAAACAACCCAAAGGAAAACACAACCTGGGCAAAGTAACAGCAGGCTACAGCAAGAAAGAAAGAGAAAAAGAGCCAAGAGAATTAGGTTTGGGTTTGGGGTTTTGTCTCTTTTGTTTTCTTAGTTTTCAAATTTTTTTTTTTTTTAATTCTTTTAAGAAAATTCCTTCCGTTTTGGGCAGATTGGACTTCCGGGCCCTTAGATTTTCAAATGGGCCAGCTTATTTTAAGTTGGGGCCCTTTAATTTTTTTGGACTTAAACGATACCTAGTATATTGCATTAACCCTAATAGGTGAGGGCCCTTTTTTGAACCTATTTTGGGGGCTCAAAGCCATGGCCCGGTTGGCCTGGCGCCAGGGCCGACCCTACTTAGACAACCCCTCAATCCAACTGAACAAGTCCAAGTCGCACTACTCACACAAAGTCCGCACACACATGAGAAACATACATATATATAAAGAGAGAGAGAAGAAGAGGGAGGGAGAGAGAGAGAGACCAGCCGAAGAAATCGAATGCATCGCGATTGGCTTCAGTCATGTGCCAAATTTCCTTGAAGGAAAGCTTATCAGGGACTGTATGAGCATATTTGCTGAATATGTTCTCAAGATTGGCTGGAATGTACCTGCAAAGCAAACCATGGAGATACAAGAACAACATATAAATGTCTTCTTTTTTTAATATTCATATATACTTAACATGAGATATGATAATTATATAAAATTATATATTTTTTGCACTTATTTTCCACGTGTCATATTTTTTAAAATTATTATATCGATATATCTATATCGTGTAACATGTCTGTCTGTCTGTGTACATATTTCTCACCTCCCCTCTGTGTCATAGGTTGCTGAATCGCTTCCATGCTTGGCCTTATGTATGTTTTGGATATAAATAGGAAAGAATGGTGAAGGTAACCAAGTCTGCCACAAAAAAAGTACATACAGATAAATAAATAAACTCCAAAGTAAGAAGTTGCAATGGCAAAGCAAATTAATTACCACATTGATCACATTTATTGACAACTTACAGGTAGAGTGGCATAACTCATAGATCCATGAATAAATATCATCAGGATGAAAGAAGCCACCACATTGAAACCAATGGCTTTGAATCCTGAATTCAAATTCTTATCAAGATCCAAATTCAAACTAGAGTTGGATAATGAAATTCAAACATCAGTCTCCTAAGGTATATACGTAGGAAAAAATAACAAAAATTTGAATAGAATGACCAAACTGTTCAATTTGAAACTGTAGGAACAAAGTAAAATTTGAGTCAAAGTATAAAAATTGAAAGTGTATAGTTTGATCCTGTATGTTTAAATTTGATTATGTATTTTATATATATATATATATATATATATATATATATTTTAATTTGTACCTTTAAAAGAGTCCCAAGGGTAGATAATGCCATCATCATCCTGGTCAAAGAAGGCTACATGTTGTTGAAGCACAGACATGTTACGATGCTTGTGTCCCCATGTTCCATTCACATTCTCTGCATCTGGTGCTGCCATCGCTCGAGCGAGGTCTGCGCAAATAACAAATTCCATCGTCTAAGCAATAATATCAATTTATCTACAGGTACAAGAATTCGATCATAAAACTGGGCGCAACCCTTTTATATGGGATAATGCTACATAAGAAAAGTTAAAATTTTTGTGTTGAAAACTACATATTCATGGTAATGAACGAAACACTGCCTTATTAATTTAAATTGTTAATAGATTTGATGTTTGATTAATAGGAATTTTCATGTATGGTGATATAGATTCTTGTGATCTCTTCATTTTTAATCAAAATACCCAACATTATTCTTGTAATAAAAAATAATCATTAGCACATTATTCTAAATGATTTTCCACTCCTCACAAGTTTTTGCTAAATACTTTTATCATCAAGCAATTATAGATCCAAAAGTGAAAAAAATGAAGATTGAGAAAGAGAAAGAGAGATGATAAATATAATTACAGGGCTTGGGAAGCTTAGTATCGAGGTCCGATCGGACCTTCCTCTGGGCAGTGATGGGGGCCTTCTCAGCAACAGTTGCCATGGCTTCATTTGATGTAGTATCAGTAGGTGCTGCTTTCTCTTCCATCTCTTGTTTCTTTCTCTATCTCAAAAACAGATATCCTTTTTTTTTTTTTTTATTACAAAAACTCACTCTCAGGCAAAGTTTCAAACTGCAAACTTTAATGGAAACAAGAGTGTCCACATAACTATATAACTATGTATTCACATGCATTGAGAGAGAGAGAGAGAGAGAGAGAGAGAGAGAGAGAGAGAGAGAGAGATACCTAACTCCAAATGACTAGGGGGGGCTAGTCATAAGGTGCCAGATGTTGCAAATTGGCATGGACACATGCTTTGGACTAGCTAAAGCTCTGGGGAGAAGTTATCCGGTGATCCTGGGACATGGTCAAATAGTGTTCTAAAAATGTTGTGATTGGTTAAAGAAGTGGAATCAACCATTTTGTATGATTGTATCAAAATGTGAGAAACAGTAGAAAGACTGGCATTTGGTAATTGGTTGGGACAAAATGTTCTATGAGTGTCCCTAGAACACATAATAATTTTTCAGCTAAGGAGGTTTGGAGATTTTGGAGGGCCTCCCTCGTAGGAGTACTACACGGCAGTGAAGGCATAACCAAAACCAATGTGGGTAATTAGAGCTATTAGAGCTCACGAATTAGAATTTTAAAATATTTTTGTTATCCCCTACTTCTAAACTATCAAATGGTATAGGATGAGGATCCCCTCCAGTCATTGTTTTGGATCGGATGAGACTGTTTTGGCCCGTGGAGTCCACTATGGGGTTCATTTTGATAATTCAAATTATTCATTTTGTCTGGTATTTCATGTATTTCATTCGTAAAAAAAATTAACTCAATCCGATAATTATAACTAATAAATTGTATTTTTCACCAAAAAAAAAAAAAAAATAGATGACAAACAAATAAACTATATATATATTTTTTAATGAAAAATACGATAAATTGAACTAGTTATAGCTATCGGATTGATTTAATTTTTTTTGTGAATGAAATACAAGAAATATCCAACAAAAAAATAAACTACATATTTTTTTTTTGTGAAAATGCAATAAATTGAACTAGTTATAGTTATCGGATCAACTTAATTTTTACACAAAATACCCGATAAAATAAACGATTTGAATTATTAAAATAAGACTCCTAGTAGATCTCACAAACCGGAACAGTTCCGTTCAGTTGAGGGGATCCACCTCCCCATTATAATGGTATTGTTCTAAATAATGATGAACGGAAATTTTTTATGAATGGAATAATATTCACTCACATTTATTAGATTGTTAGAAGATAAAAGCATTCAGTGTATTTTACAAATTCTTACTTATAGTGACACTTATTTTTGGGGTGATTTTTTCGAAAGTCCTATTCCTAATTGTTATATTTCATTTAATCCATCTTCTTTTTTAACATTTCATTAAGTCTTGTTTAAAATAATATGACCAAATCACCCTTTCAACTTTTTGTACATGTTTCAATTTTGAAATTAATACACAATAAAAAACGAAATCCCTCATTTCATTCTCATTTATTCCATAGAAAAAATCTCTCACATTCCTAAAACCATAAATCTTTTACATTTTGAAAATCTCTCACTAAATATTAATGTGAATTTTTATATTACAAATGCATGCTGGTAAATAATATTCCCTCATAGAACCATACACTGTGAACATTCACATTGTTTATGCTAGTGTATAACTATTTTTTAATGTGAATATTAACATTAACTATGATTTGTTGTGAGTAATACATGGTTAACGTTGTCATGTTATTTTGGTATTATAGAGACACTGTGAATATTCACATTGTTGGTAATTGTTTGTTATTGTGTGCATATAACCATTCACGAATGTTGATGTGAACATTCACATCTCTATGTTATATTACTAAGATGCACAATATATTTTAACCAAAATATCACATTGTTATTTACGCTTATATAACTATTTCTAAAGGTAAATATTAACATTGATTAAATATGTGATAATTACAACACCAATGCGAACTTTCACATCATGTAAAAATCATAAAAACTCATACAATAATCAGTAATATGTGAATGTGAATGCGAACATTCACATTATGCAACAATAATGCAATCATCAGTTTACATTGTACATCATGCAACCATCACATGTTTCTAATGTTGAAGTTCACATCACTAAATTCAAAACATTAAAATCTAATAATCCACAATAATAACGACTTTAGTGGATTTGCATGTTCACATTCACAAAAATACCTAATTAATAAGCATACATATACATGAATATATAATACCATATCAATCCATCTCGAAACAAAAAGTCAAATTTAACTTTAATAAATTATTAAACAATTCTGAACATACATCCTTACCAACACATACCTATATGTAGTTGCAAAACAAAAACGGTGCTAACCTTGCCCCTACAATATCTGAATGGAAGAAAATAGAGTTTTGAACTGCAACAATGGAAAAACACAGAGTTTTAAACTATAACAATGGAAGAACACAGAGTTTCGAATTGCAACAATAAATTCGAATTGCAACAATAAAAGAATGATGATGACGATGATGATGATGATGAGCTTCTTTCTGGGTTTTTTTCTATTTTGTTTCTTTCTTTGACGATCATCACCCAATTCATTTCTCTGAGTTTTTATTATTTTGTGATTTTTCTCAATTCTCAAACGGGCAAATTAGAGAGAGAGAGAGAGCATGAGAGAGAGTGTGAGAAGAAGTTTCTTTGTGCTACAAGATTTTTTTTTCAACCATGTTTTCTTGTCAATATTATAATATAATAATATATATTTAGTTTTTAAAAAAATCTATCCCACTAATTTCAAAACAGTCAAAATAGAAAAAGAAAACAAGAAGATTACAATTGTGTGTAATACTTACTTTTTGCCCTTTGAATTCAACTATCCAAAAGTCAATAGTTAAAAAGTCAACAAGGGTAAAATGGCCATTTTGATTTTATTACGATATTTTATTATACATCTTTTCGTAAAAAGTAAAAAAGTAATTCTAAATATGCATATTTTTTTTCTCTACTTTTTTAGCTAAAAAGTTAAAAAGTGCATTTATATAACACATTCCAAACAACCCATATCCCAATAATTTCAATACAGTCAAAATAAAAAAAAAGGAAACAAGAAGATTATAATTGTATGTAGGGGTGAGCAGCGGATATACCGATCCGCCAAAACTGACCGAACCGAACCGAACCGATCTGCCGCATTTTGGACGGATGCGTGATGACAAGCGGACGGTTGCGGATTGATTTTCTCAAATCCGCCAATTTGGCGGACGGATGGCGGATTTTAGATTTTTTGGCCGCAACCGAACCGCCAAACCGCCAAATCGCGAGCACCCCTAGTAATTTATAAGACTTTGTATTTTAAATTTGTTTAAATATTATGTTTGTGTTTTCAATTGAAAAAGAGTTTAAATATTCTGTTGAAAAAAAGTTTTCAACTAGAATATATTTTTTGAATTGAAAAAAATAAACGTATTATTCATATATATTTTTTAGTTTTTAAATGTAACTCTAAAAATAATAAATAGAAAATATGATATATGCTGGTTGGTTTTTGTTTTCAAAAACATATGTAGATGTAACAATACAGCGACATTCAATATCTACTTCTGCTCTGTTCATGGTTTTGGTGGTTTGAATTGTTATTATATTTTAAGAATCACAGATTGTAATACTTTATGGGGATGAATCATGCTGTGATTGTAATATGTGGATGAGACATGCAGTGATCGTGATATTCTAAAGTTTCAAACTTTTTTTCTTTGGATAAGGCATACAGTGATTGTAATACTTTTTTAAGTCATTGACTGTAATACTTTCTTTTTCTTTTTTTTCTTTTTTTTTTGTTTGAGGAAGTGCACAAGTTGAATTATGTTGAAAATTTATAAAATTTTAAACCGCCAAACCGATTCGCATCCATCCGCCAAACTGCCAATCCGCTCAATCCACATCCGCCGGATTGGCGGACGGATGCGGATTGATCAATCCGCTAATCTGGCGGACGGATGGCGGATTGGAGGTTCCGTGGCCGCAACCGACCCGCGCCCACCCCTAATTGTATGTAATATGTACTATCAAAAATAGAACAAATGGTATGTTAGTCCTAAAAATATTATAAATAAGGATAAAAAGACTTCCTAGGACACAAGTCTAAATGTATGGCACTAGATGGAATACAAGAAAACTTTATGATCTTATTAAGTTATAAGTTCTCTAAATGAGATTTATAAATAAATCTCTCTTATTTTTGTGCCACATGATACTCCAATGCAACTTAAGATTTTTATAATAGGACATAAGTAATTTTGTAAGATATTTTGGGACTACCTAGGTGTCGTTTGGGAAGTGGGTTGGCTTTTTGACTTTTTTGGCTAGTTTAGCTTGGGGCTAAAAAGCCTGGTTTGGGAAGGACTTTTTGACTTTTTAGTGAGGTGTCCACATGTTAAATGATCGAACTGCCCTTGGTGTTTTACATTTCCACACCTAGCCGTCCTTCCTTCACGTCAGCGTCATTGTACTTTTTTTTTTTTTTGGATGGGGTGTATTTTTATGGTTCTTTTTTTTTTAATTTATGTTTTTGTCATTTTTATTTTTTTTGTATACATTAATTTGTTTTTATTTTTCAAAAATGGTTTTCATATGTTTCATTTATTTTTAAATTACGTGGCAAATGCTAATTTCTGTTTTTAATTTTTTTTTTAAATTTACGTTTTTGTTATTTTTATTTTTATTTGTATACATTAATTCGTTTTTATTTTTCAAAAATGGGTTTTTATGTGTTTTATTTATTTTTAAATTACGTGGCAAATGCTAATTTCTGTTTTTAAATTTTTTTTTCGATGAGGCGTATTTTTCTGGTTCTTTTTTTTTAATTTACGTTTTTGTCATTTTTATTTTTATTTGTATACATTAATTTGTTTTTATTTTTCAAAAATGGATTTTCATGTGTTTTATTTATTTTTAAATTACGTGGCAAATGCTAATTTTTGTTTTTAATTTTTTTGGATGAGGCGTATTTTTCTGGTTCTTTTTTTTTTAATTTACGTTTTTGTCATTTTTATTTTTATTTGTATACATTAATTTGTTTTTATTTTTCAAAAATGGTTTTTCATGTGTTTTATTTATTTTTAAATTACGTGGCAAATGCTAATTTCTGTTTTTATTTTTTTATTTTTTGAATGAGGCGTATTTTTTATGTTCTTTTTTTTTAATTTACGTTTTTGTCATTTTTATTTTTATTTGTATACATTAATCTGTTTTTATTTTTCAAAAATGGTTTTTCATGTGTTTTATTTATTTTAAAATTACGTGGCAACTGCTAATTTCTGTTTTTACTTTTTTTTTTTTTGGATGAGGCGTATTTTTGTGGTCCTTTTTTTTTTCATTTATGTTTTTGTCATTTTTATTTTTATTTGTATACATTAATTTTTTTTTTATTTTTCAAAAATGATTTTTCATGTGTTTTCTTTATTTTTAAATTATGTGGCAACTGCTAATTTATGTTTTTAATTTTTTTTTACTTTGTTTGTTTTTTTTGGAAAAAGGTTTTTTCATGTAATTTATTTAAAATGATGTGAAAAATCATAATGCATTGACGTGGCACATGATAATTTTTTATGTCTCTTTTGGCTTTTTGTTGTTTTTTATTTGTCCTTTTATGTTTTTGTTAATTGACGTGGCACATGATAATTTTTGAATTTTATTTTTATTTTTTTTATTTGTTTGACCTTTTTTTTTTTCGAAAAGGCTTTTTTCTGTGGTTTTTGTTTTTTCAAAGTTAGGCATGTCACTAACTGAAAGGGATTATATTCCCGTGTAAACACATTCATATTGTACATGATAATATATTTACATACAATCATTTCCACATGTGTTACCAACGTTAGAAGCCTACGAATATTAGGTAAACTATTATATATTTCCTAACGTTCCGTTATTACGCAAGTACATTAACTTGTCGCATATGCAAAGTCGCACCAATGCCATATACGGATCCTTATCCCCAACCATTTAACCATCCTCGTCATGTTCAACTTCTGGTATGGCATTTACTATTGTCATAGCCTCTTCCTCGTCCCAGCTTGGGTGAATAGTTGTTGGATTACCTGTGTTTCGCCGTATATAATTATGTAATGCCATTGACGCACCTACTAACTGAACTTGCACATTTGCAAAGTCATACCGAGGCATGTCTCTAATAAACCCCCATCAATTTTTCCAGGTATCGAAAGTGCATTCCACCACACTGCGTAATGACAAGTGAACTTTGTTAAATAATTCCCTTGGGATTTTTGCCGTCCTGTTCCGTTCACTACTTCGGAATTGTTGTTGGTGGTAACGGCTGCCTTTGAAAAGTGCTAGGTAACCTACCCAGTTTGGATAGCCAGCATCAACAAGATAATATTTGCTTGCAGATAGTACAAGAATTTATGACACGAAAATCAACATTGTGCTTCATTTTCAAGTAACGCAGTTTGACGAAATATTATACCTCCATCAATTTTTCAATGCAATGTGTTACCTTCTTTAGGATGTGGAAATGGGACATTATCATTTGTTAGTATCTTGTTGAAGATGCGACTATCGTGCATACTTCCTTCCCATCCGCACGAAATGAAGATGAAACACATGTCAAAATCGCACGCGGCCATGACATTTTGCGTGTGACAGTATTTCCTACCGAAATATGTTGACCCATCTGGCCCCATAACCCATGCACTTACATGTGTTCTGTCTATGGCTCCAATATAGTCCTGCCAACGACCCAATTGTATTGTTACTCCTATGGGTACATGTAATGGTTATTTTCATACGTCACGTCCATTTAAAAAATAAATAAATAAATAACTGGACTTGGCACACATAACTGGGTGAGGTTTTTCAATAGTTCCTTGAATGGTAGTTATTTTCGTTTAGACTGCACGTATGGATGTATATGATACTGACTATATGTGGGCCGACAATGAACAACGGTGAACTCTTTCATGGAAGTTAATACGTTATGCATGTGCTGAGACACAGTCTCCCCCGAATGTTGGAACTGTTCTTGGATTTCCTGATTTTGCATCCCTTTCAACACGTGGATAAACATTGCAACGCTTTCTTCAACAGCTAAGCCATGTGGACATTGCGGTACTTGTAACCCAAAATCATTTACTAATGTCTCACACAAAGCCGCAAAAACTTCCTTCAACATGCACACATTTTCCTCAAATCGACCCACATGGCCCGCATATAGTTCGGATATCCATGCATGCCCGGTCAATATAGAAGTGCAACATGGTGTTTTAGACATGTGTTTTTCGTACCACTCTTGGGCATACCGGCATGCTTGTAGAAATGTCCAGTTGTTTTGTTGTTGCAGCTGTACGGCCATTTGATTAAGCATTTCCCTTAAATTGTGATTGTTGCTTCCATCCTAGGGATTCATCACGTCTTGGTTCTTGTGAAACCTATAACAGTGGAATGGTTTCAATCAGTTTACACGTGATGCATTGACTCAAATGTAATAACAGTTTGCAAGTACAGAATGCCGACATCATTTTTAATGTAAAAAGTTGCGTCACCATGGAGTAGATGACACGTAACAGTAACGTACAATTGCATGTACAATGATATGAATTAAAAAACTAGTGGACCTGGTCGTAATTGTTTAGAGGGGGACCATTAACACACCAATGGTATTACTAACACAACCACAAAAGATGATGTTAATCTAACATAATAGTTTCGCAAACAAAATAAATAAATACAAAAGCACCACACGCAGCCCGTCGTTGCGCATTTCATTCCCATAAATAAAATTCAAACACAACCATCCTATTCCATCCCAAAAAAACACACAACCATTCTTCCATCCTAAACTCGGACAAACATGCAAACATTTGTTCACCATAGCTAGCAAAAAAAAAAAAAAAACCCAAAAAAGTTTAAAACATGTACACACAACCATCATGTTTTAGTACAATTCCAACAATAACTTAAATAAAAGTTTTGCAAAGCAAGGGAAGGGCAGGCATTTTCAGTATTACACCGCTATATCACATTCGGCGAGCACCAAACAGGTTCACAAACGGCGCCGACGCACTACACTGGAGCTGCTTCTGTGTAAGCCACCCTATAATGTGGTTGTCATCAGGCTGGCACATCATCACCTCCCGGTAATCTGCGTTATCCATAAGTGTCGAGGCAAAATGAAATAGCTGCGTACCGAGAAGGGATGAAATATTCATCAGCCGTTGCATGCACTCCGAAATTGTGTACAGCGATTTGTTACCTGTAAGGTGAATCATCATAACTTGCTGATTCTAGGTACGAACCACATTTGTTAGATTGTTCATGCTTTCCGCAATAACTGACACTTCACTTATTGCCTTCTTTGACTTTGAAACACTTGTTGACGGCGCCTTTTTCCTTTTCCCTTTTCAGTCGGAACAGGTTCGAGTGAAGAATTTGAATCCACGTCCTGTACTCATGCGAATATCGGATCAGCAAATGGCTGCGCTCCCAAACTGTGCACAGAATCAGATGAGTCATCAGTAGCTTCAAGAAGTTTCTCTCCCGGGGTCCAATGGTGCTTACCAGTAGCTGATGCCCCGGTAAAGACCATCTCCATCAAGTCACGATGTTCCAAAGTTTTTTTCCTGAACTTGGCACACACCTTGTTTATCTGCAAAATTGGAGATTTATGAAAGGGCAAGATGTTACATTTCATATAAAAAGTAATGCAGTTAACGAAAAAGGTTAAATTTATTGGTAACAGACAAATATGAAATGAAACAAACATGTACTTACCGATTCCATCTTGTCCCACCACTCCTCAGATGCCTGAAACATACCAATTTTGCTGTCAAACCCTGTCCCTAACACTCATTTTCTTGAATCCATCAACTTTGTCCACGTTTGCCACTCTTTTTTCAGATTCATGTATTTATTCTTCAACTGTTTGAGACCATGTTTTCTTCCTGTTTTTTTCTCAAATTTCCTTGCCAACGACTTGTACCCTGCTTGGCTGAGGACTAGGAATGGCCGATTTCCTTTTGTAATTTCATTTGCAATCAACTAGAGGAAAATTCGGATGGAGTCACTATCCCATGAGGCCTTGTGGCTGAACTAATTCTGTGTCTCTTCAAGACTGCTTGACTTCTCTGGAACAATGCCTTTGTTTTTGGATTAGGTACGCGAAGAAGTACGTATGGAAGCCATTACCAACAACGACGTAGCTAACTAATGTACGGTTACAAATTATCACCATCACATATTTGGTTGTTATATACAAATGTATAAGACCATAGCAGAATAATTTAAATTGGTTGCAAGATGCACAATCTATGCCCATCAACAATAAACAAACAAATAGGATGCTAAATTTGACAGCATATAACCATTGCACATTAATAAAATACATAAATAAACATGCAACTGAGCGGTGGACATAGTTATGATAGTCACTAATACGTCTACCCTTTCCTAGTGAAGTAACGCAAAGCAAGCTTATAGGCATACTAACAACATACTAACAACCTCCTAACGTTCTGAACATACTAACAATATCCTAATGTTCCTTACATATGCAACAACAAAATGACAACGACAATGCATAGCACATAGACAATGGTTTTAAGGAGACGCAAGGATTATTGAATGTGTATGACATCATCCTGCAATTGCATGACAATGTCGTTTCTAGATGACGCATAGTCCGTGCTCTGTCGCCTTGGTTCTTCGCACCAACCAATCCAACTGACACAGGCTTGATGAGTGCAAATGATGAAACTATTAGTCAACGGGTTCGTAATGTTCATGCAGTTATGACCGGTAATGAATTGGGCACTCACCACAGGGCGGGGATATGCAAAGTAGGGACGCCCTGGATTTTTGATAGACCTGGAAATCTTAACAATACAGGGGCCATGTCCACAGGCACACATTCGACGTGGCTATGTACTGGAAGTTGCAGTAGAGGTAACGAAGTCATGCTATGTTTGACAAACATTCGAAAGTAACAACGAATCATAACAGTAATTAGTTTATGAAATCCATATTTCAGGTTAAACATGAACTTCATACGTTGATGCACAAGTTTCATTGGATGGGTATACAAACTCATTATTTTATTCATTTTATATTATAGAAAAGCGGCCTACCAGTTATGGTTTCACTATCAACGTGTTAATAGAAAGGTAAAAGTAAATTTCCTTTTCAAACCTAACAGATAAAAAAGCCATGAACACCGTGTGTTTACATGAATCAAATTAAGAATTCATGATCAAATTAAATCAATTAAATATAAATTATAAATTCATGATCAAATTAAATTAATTAAATTTACATGAATCAAAATGATAATGTACAAATACTACTGTTATAATTTACCATTTATGAAATTTATTTTTTAAAATTATTATTCATCCATAGATTTGTATAGTGGTAAACTTATTTATTAATCCACATGCACTTGCACATATGGGATATATACAACCCAAAAAAAATAATAATAATATAAAAAAAGCCACGAACACCGTGTGTTTACATGAATCAAATTAAAAATTCATGATCAAATTAAATCAATTAATTATAAATTATAAATTCATGATCAAATTAAATCAATTAAATTTACATGAATCAAAATGATAACGTACAAATACTATTGTCGTAATTTACCATTAATAAAATTTATTTTTTAAAATTATTATTCATCCACGTTCTTGTATAGTGGTAAACTTATTTTAAAATTATTATTTATTTTTTAAAATTATTATTCATCCACGTTCTTTTATCCATATGCACTTGCACACATCGGATATATACAACCCAAAAATAATAATAATAATATAAAAAAGCCATGAACACCGTGTGTTTCCTATCGAGAAATAGTCGAGACAGTGCAAAGGCTTCAAAATCAAAAAACATTTGGATAAACTCTTGGATAAGATTAGTCACCAACCCAAGAAGTTCTAAAACACAAGTTGTCAAAATTAGTCACCAACCCAAGAAGCTCTAAATACACTGAGATCTGAGCAAACAGAATTCATGCAAATTTTTTTCTCTCCCAAAAAGGCTAATCTAATTTTTATGCTTCTTCAAAACAACACAGATGTTTGTACATATGAGGGAGACAATGGCTTCAGTAATCTATCTTCATTAAATGAAGCCAACAAGGTTTGATAAAATATTTTCATTAAAACCTCTGCAATGTAACTCTTTCGTGTGTTGTTCGTAACAACATACAGCTGGGAAGCTTTCCTACAATATCAATCTATTTCTCAATTTACTTCTCTTACATTTATATAAGAACAAATCAAGAAACATTTGGATAAACTCTGTGAATCTTGATAAGATTTCAATTTTTTTAAAGCAATAAACTACTTCATATCTATCTATTTCTCAATTTGTATCATAGATTGATCATAGATTTATATAAGAACAGATTTATATCTATCTGTTTCTCAATTTACTTCTCTTACATTTATATAAGACCAAATCAATAACAGATTTATATAAGAATAGATGTATATCTATCTATTTCTCAATTTACTTCTCAATTAAATCAATAACAGATTTATATAAGAACAAATTTTTAAAGTACTTCATATCTATCTATTTCTCAATTTTTATCATGGGTTGATCATAGATTTATATAAGAACAGATTTATATCTATATATTTCTCAATTTACTTCTCTTACATTTATATAAGAACAGATCCACATCGACTCTCAGTTGGATGAAGCCAAAAGTCTCAACTTAAATTAACCCTAATGACCATGGATATGGAAATCTCATGATCTCCATTGAGCACTTTTGTCTATAAGTTTATTGGAATTTACACTAATATGCTCTATGTAGTGGTCTTAATTTTAAATAAAGATGTCATAAATTGGATTAAGACACCAAATACCTCTTCCTCAGCAAAGATAATTATTGAAGAAAAAGGGATGAAAATTTTAAACACAGCACTGTAATTCTCTATTGTAGTAAACAAAGCACTCTAATGCTCTGATTATAACAGACCACTCTAATTTGACAGACCACTCTAATTCTCTAATTTACTTTCTCTTAGATTTACTATTTTGATCAGTGGGTGTTATTGGCCCATTTTGCACATTCATCATAGTGTACAAAACAGAAAAATTGAAGAGTATACAAACAATCTGAAATTGGAATTATTTGACTTGATTTGGGTAGTGAAACCTTCAAATCCATGTCCCAATTTTGTGTGTATCTGTGAAACCTTCAAAGTCTTCACATTCGGCAGTGGGTTTCCCACATGACAAATAAAAAACAGAGTCCAGACAAATTGGAGTCAAAAAATTTGTAATCACCCACTGAAAGGGATTTCACAGATAAACCCAGCAGATCAGGATGCAAGGGACAGATTTACGCGAAAAAGAAAACAAAATCAAAACAGAAACAACCATTACCTGAAGATCGGTGGTGTTTCAGACGACGAGTTGTTGTCCGACGCCGCAGATGTATGCCCCAAGCGTTCGATTTTGGCAAGCTTCGCGAGTCTTTTTCGACGCCGCAGATGTGTACTCCGGTGCTGATCGACTGTGGCAAGCTTCGTCAGATGTCTTCGCTGTTGAGGGTCTCCAAATCGCCTCCTTCACTCCACCCTCTCTGTGTGCCCTAGAAAATGTGTTGTGTGTGTGGTGAGTAGGGATGGCAATTTGAAACCGGCCCGACGGGGATCCCCGATCCCGACCCCGATTTAAGCGGTTTTTTCCCGAAAAATACCCCCGACGGGGAGGTGACGGTATTTGAAAATTAATCCCCGATCTGTCACGGGCCGGGGACGGTGATCAGTGTTTGATCCCCGGCCCGGCCCGATCCCCGGCCCCGGCCCCGTCCCCGACCCCATCCCCGAATTTCCCCGAAGTGAAATTACTTTTATACCCCTTATATTTATATATTTATATATATATAATAATAATAATAATAATAATAATAATAATAATAATAAACTAACTCTCTTCTCCCTCACTCTCATCTCAACTCTCTGAGAGTTTCTCTCGTTGATCTCTCTCTCCCTCACTCTCATCTCAACTCTCTCCCACTCTGTCGTTCATCTCGCTGTCAACTCTCTCTCTCGCGGTCACCGACGGCGACGTCAACACCACCGCTGGCCCCGACTTCCCCTCTCTCTCACCGACGGCGACATCACCACCACCGCCGCACAACGTCTGTCTCTCTGCCACCACCACCGAACCCACAGCCACCGCCAGCCACTCTCGATCTCGATCTGTGTCACCACCATCGAACCCACCGACGGCGTCGCTCAGATCTGTGTGTGTGAGATCTGTCTCTGTGTGTGTGTGAGAGATCTGTCTCTGTGTGTGTGCGAGATCTGTCGCAGATCAGTTTTTTTTTTTTTAGATCAATTTTTTTTCTGTGTGAGTGATGATCTGATCTGTGTCTGTGTTAGATCAAATTTTTTTTTTTTTAAAGTTTAAATCTGTATTTGTTGTTGTTGATGATGATAAAACATAGTATTTTTTGTTTCAGATCTGTGTATGTGAGGCATCTGAAATTTTTTTTTTTTTTTGTAGCCGGGGAATGCTCGGGGTCGGGGAAACCCGATCCCCGTTGGGGGCGGGGGTGGGGGCAGTGATAGGATCCCCGTCGGGGATCGGGGCCGGGGCCGGGGAAAATTCAACCATCGGGGATCGGGGACGGGGAGTGTGATCCCCGGCCCCGCCCCGCCCCGTTGCCATTCCTAGTGGTGAGGCGATGTCCTCCCAATCAGGAGTGAGTGGGGGTAGTTTGGTAAATTTACCGTGGCATGGGTTGTTGCCAAGCACATGGGAGCTTCTATATACACACACCTAATCCCCTCTATACACACACTTAATGATATTTAATTTTATTACAATTTTATCGCTAAATGAAATTACTATTTTAGACATCAACCAAATTCATCTCAATGCACACATCCTGACTTCACGTTCATCTCAATGCACACATCCAAACTTCACGTTGAAGCTGAAGCTTCAACCTTCCTTATTCTTAGCTTCTTCCTCATTCATCATTGATATGGAGGATTTATCTTCTGAAAATCGGCAAATAAGTGTTTATGAGAAACATAGCGAAGGAAATGCGAGTTTCTTTTTTCTTTTCTTTTTTCTAGCGTCGTTCGGATAACCAGAGCCGAATTGTGTTATTTGGTTCGGAAATCTACTACCGAAATAATTATTTATTTTCGGAAGTTGTTGTCCGAACAAACTAATAAATTTCGGAAGTTGTTGTCCGAACCAATTATTTAATTTCGGAAGTTGTTGTCCGAACAAAGTTAACTTTTACAACATTCAACTTCCGAAAGTTGAAAATAAATTCGGACAACTACTTCCGAATGAAGTAAAAAAAATTTTTTACAAATTGTATACCAAATTTACAGTTTCGAATTGCAAATTAATCTTTATAATGCCATTAAAAATTTGTGATGTTATACAACACATGCAATGTCATTACATTTGAAAATAATATCAAATACAATATGTAGTGATTGATTCATATAGGTATAAATTATGTTACAATAATTAAAATTTTAATACATTTTCTCAAATTATTTATCACTCAATAAGAGATTACCACAAATGTAAAAAGAATATACATAAGAAGGGAGAAAAAAAAAAGAAAAAAAAGAAAAACACTGTTCGAAAGTTTAAAACCGAAAGTATATATACTGTTCGAAAGTTGAAATCCGAAACAAAAATTAATTTCGGAACTTGATTGTTGTTTGAATTTAATATATTCGGAAGTTGACTGTCGAAATAATCAAAAAGTTTCGGAAACCTACTGTTGAAATAAATCACCAATTTCGGAATCCTACTTCCGAACAAATGAATTAATTTCGGCAAACCAGTTCCGAACGATTTGTTTACACTCCGTGGGCCTTCGTCCGTTTTCAAAATGATAAAAACAGAACTCTACGTTTTGATTAATTCATTTGTGATTTATTTCAACAGTAGGTTTGTGATTTATTGTTACTGACAGAGGTTGAAGATGAAAGCTGTGTGTGTGTATTTGGGGATGAAAGCTTTGGGGATGAAAGCTGTGTGTGTGTATTTGCACACGGTAAGCTTCAATGGGTGTGTGTATCCTCAAGGTTGAAGATGTAGCTTAAGCTTCAATGGGTGTATGTATCCTCAAGGTTGAAGATGTAGCTTAAGCTTCAATGGGTGTGTGTATTTGCACCGTTGGGAGAGAGCTGGGTTTGGGGTCGGGGGGTGTGTGTGTGTGTGAGGGCAGATGTGGAATAAACCGTGTGTGTAGTGAGTAGATTAATTAGGAATTAATTTTTTTGGTGTGTGTAGTGAGAAAGATGTGCAAAGAGAGTATTTGGTGTGTGTAAATAGATGCTCCCCAAGCACATGCTTGGCTTTTGTCTCCATTTGGCTAATTTAGCCTTTTTTTGTCCGATAGTGACAAAAATAGCCCCAACTTGCCTTGTCAAACGGAGGCGTAATTCATTTTCAAGCAAAATGTTAAAAAGTAAAGCTCAAGTCCAACAGAGGTGTTGGGTGGTGAGAGCAACGACCTAAAGAGGTTTAGGCGCGGTATTTAAGGGACAGTTTAAGAAGTTGATTGAACAGTAAAAATTTAAAAATAAAATTTTAAATTTTAAATTTGAGTTATTTTAAGAGGTCATTAGAAATTTACTTAATAATTAATTTTAAGATCTTAAAAATTAGTTAAACTACGCACAAGCTGATCCTAACATTTAATTATCCAAAAAACATAAGGTTAGGATCAACTAAGTGGTGGGATGCGGTAGAAGGGGTTGGAATATAGGCGGGTGAGGAAGAGGGGGGGGGGATTATATTTGAAGATACATAGGAAAGAAAGAGTAGAAGAATATGGCTTTGATTGGTTTGAGTTTCAGATATTATTTTGTGAATTAAAAAAAAAAGTAGAAATTAGTATGATAAAAATAAATCTTATAATATATTTTTTAATTTTATTCCTACCGTTTCAAAAAAATATAATTATATAAAAATTATGTGTGTTTTTTATTTTTTTATTTTTTGGCCAAACTAATTTTAAATTTTTTAAGAAATTGAAAAAAAAAATTCTGAAAATCAAACTAAAAAGTGTTTTGATTTTTCACATAAATACGGATCTTTTTAAATTTGTATAATACTTTTAGAACTTGTTATGATACAAATTTGATGTGTACTTTTAGTTAAATTATTTATTTATTTGTAGTAAATTAACTTAGGAGTGTTTTGAGAAAATAGTTAAAAACTATTTTTTAACTTTTTGGAGAGGGAAGTGGGTTAAAAACTGGGAAGTGGCTTTTAACCCACTTTCCAAAATAGGCCTTAAAACCCACTCATTTATTATTGGAAAAATTACAATAACGATCCCTACAGTTTGGGGTTTGTGTGATCCCTAACTTTTTAATTGTGACACATTTGACCTTGAATTTGAATCTTGTTCCAAATAAGGACAATTGAAAATACCATTACTCAATTTCAAAAGCAAAGTCGTCGATTTGATAAAATACAACCTAATTTGATAAAAATAAATGTCAAAAAAATATTTTTAAATTTTTAAAAATTATTGCTATCCACCAAAGATAAAATTATGTAAAATTGATAAATATTATTTTACCAAATTAATTTTTATTATATGTTTGGATGATGATCATATAATGGGTGGATCTAGGGTGCCTATTGTGCACCCAGCACAACAGGCATTGTTTTGCTGCCTTATGGGGTCATTTCGGGATCCGATTTGATAATCCGAATTATTCACATTTTAGAGTACATCAAGTAGAACATACCTGTAAAAAATCAAGTTAATCAAATGTCGTTAACCTTTTCATCTACCTACATTTGTATTCATTTTGATACTTTAAATCACAATGTCATTTATTTTTGTAAATTAATGGCTTCAAGCTCATCTCAAAATGCATAATCAAGATTAATCTCTGACATTTCTACAACACCAGAATAAACGTGAGATTTTACACAAAAGGACTAACGTTGCAGGTAAATATTTATTATTATTATTATTTAATTTTATCTTATTTTATTTTAGTTTATTATGTTTATTTAGTTATATAGTTTTATTTATGGATTTATTTATAACTTTTCGAACTTTCTGATCAAATTAGAATAGTTTTTTTTTTTTTTAACCATTGCTCTGATACCACCTTTGTCACGACCCAACCCTAGGGCTTAGGGTTAGAATCACAACTTACTAACTTATTCTACTTGTAGCAAATTAAACTGCACAAGCGGAAATAAAAATAATTAAACAGGAAATTACTCTATTTTACTATTTTAATAAGAGAAATTACATTTATAGGGCTTTTATTATTTTATTATTCAGTGATCGACCCCAAGTAGAAACAAATGAGAGCAAAAATATATAAAAAAAAAGAAAGACAAAATAGTGGTTCAACATCAATTCTCGTGCGAGTTCCATTACGTTAGGTTATGGGTTTTCCCTACATCTCGTCACCTGAAATGGTAATAGCTATAAGCACACAGCAGAGTAAGAAATATTATGTCAAGAGTATAGGGAATACAAAATAACCATGGAGCTCAATTTGGTAAATAAATCTTTTAAGTGGCAGAAACTGAAATACAGAAATTATGTAAATAAATAACCATAACCACGGTGCAGAACAGAACGAAACAGAAGCCACAGAAGTGATAATCAGAATAGAGGTCAATGGATCCATGACAAACAGAGGACCACGAAGTGGCCAAATAGAGGCCAATGGTTATTTAAGTCCCCCAAGGCGTGGGACTTCCGTAGTGGTACTTACAAAACATAATTGTTTATAAGGTTATAGTCAAATATTCTTTAAAATTTAAACAAACATATCAATGGGCTTCATTTAAACAAATAGAGTTTATAAATTAATCTACGTAACTGAAATATTTCTAAAACATAACTTGAATTAATATAACTTATAAAATATAACTTGTATAAAATAAATTATGGTAAGTCAAAACATACGTAAAATATATTATGGTAACCCAATGTATAATATAACTCACCTTAATATTGACCTTTAGCCTTTCTTTCACTATCACAACCTTCCTACTATAAGTACCTACTTCAGTAACTTACGTGCCTCTCCCTATCTTTTCTTTTCTTTCTTTTATTTTTCTTTTCTTCCCATTGATCTCAGCAACTCCACGGTTATTGATCAATTCTTCCCCATTTATAGGGAAGCAAAAGTGTCCTGAGGTCAACACGTGGCCGATCTTGAATCCTCCTTTGGATTTGCTTCATAACTCACCTGGATTTGCTCATAGATTTATACTTATCTTAGTGAATGTTTAAGATAATTACACTTTGGCCCAGTTTCTTAATATAACTATATAAACAAATTAATCCCTAATTAAATTATATTTTATCGTATACCCATAGAAAATTAATTATTTATTTTACTACCACACCCATTATTATTATTATTATTATTGTTATCAATATTATTATTTATTTATTCTTACTTTTATATTTATTTATCTACTATCTTTAACTTTAATTTGGCCCACCTAGTATTATAATTCCATATTTCTGTTAATTTGGCCCCAAATAAAAATTCCTAATTAATCCCATATTTGCTAACCCAATGCCAAATTAGATTCTGTATTTATTATTATTTATTTAATAATATATTATCACATTCACTCACAATTATATATAATTATAAATATTTATGTGGTATTTAATTAAACGTTCAGGGTGTCACATTTCTCCCATTCTAAATAGAAGTTTGTCCGCAAACTTGACATACCTTAATTTTCGAAGAGATGTGGGTATTTGACTCGCATTTGACTTTCTGTTTCTCACGTAGCTTCTTCGATACGGTGATTTTGCCATAAGACCTTTACCAGCAATATGGTCTTGTTTCGGAGAACTTGATCACGACGATCGAGAATCTGCACTGGTTGCTCTTCATAACAGAGATCTTCCTGAACTTCTAGATCCTCGTAATCAACAACGTGTTCTGGATCTCGAAGGTACCGCCGAAGCATTGAAACGTGAAACACATTGTGGACATTGGATAGTTCAGGTGGTAGTGCAAGGGGATAAGCTACAAGACCAATTCTTTCCAGTATCTCGAATGGCCCGATGTAACGTGGGTTTATCTTTCCTCGCTTTCCAAATCGGATCACTCCTCTTGTTGGTGAGATCTTGAGAAACACATGATCCCTTACTTGAAATTCCAAGTCTCGTCTCCGAGTATCTGCATAACTTTTCTGGCTGCTCTGAGCAGTGCGAATTCGCTGTTGGATAAGCTGAATTTTCTCACTTGTGACTTGCACGATCTCGGGGCCTAACAGTTTCCTATCCCCGACTTCCCTCCAGCATAGAAGTGATCGACATCTCCTTCCATACAGAGCTTCGTACGGCGCCATTCCAATGCTTGCCTTATAGCTGTTGTTATAGGCGAATTCCGCTAAAGATAGGTGTTCATTCCAGTTACCTTTGAGGTCTAACACGCATACACATAACATATCTTCCAACGTCTGGATTGTTCTTTCGGATTGTCCATCAGTTTGTGGGTGATAAACAGTGCTAAACTTCAGTGTAGTTCCCAAAGTTTCTTGCAATTTGTTCCAGAAGTGAGACACGAAGCGGGGGTCTCGGTCAGACACGATCGAAACTGGGATACCATGCAAACGAATAATTTCCTTGATATATCAAGTGGCAAACTTATTAAGGGAGTACATGATTTTGATTGGAAGAAAATGCGCTGACTTCGTCAATCGGTCTACTATAACCCATATTACATCATTCTTCAAAAATAACTGTGGTAGCCCGACCACGATGTCCATAGTAATGTGCTCCCATTTCCATCCAGGAATAGGGAGTGGTTGTAGCAGTCCAGCAGGTCTCTGATGTTTTGCTTTAACACGCTGATAATACAGACATTTGGAGACATGGCTTGCTATGTCTCTTTTCATTCCTCTCCACCAGTAGTGTTCCTTCAGATCATGATACATCTTTGTGTTGCCAGGGTGGACTGCAAATCTCGAGTTATGAGCTTTTTCTAGTTCTTTTTTTTGAGTTCTGGGATGTCGGGTATGCAAATTTGATTTTGAAATTTCAGTATCGCATTGCTTATAGTGAAATCAGGGTCAGGCATATTCCTTTGTTCCTCGTACTTGTTCTTCAAAAGTTTATCTTTCCATTGGCGCGCTTTAATTTTTTCAATCAATGTAGGTTCCACGGTTATATTGGCGAGTAGTTCATTGATCTTGTGGGAAACGAGAGTACATGCTAAACCTCTGGTCGTCTTTCGGCTTAGTGTGTCTACCACTACGTTAGCTTTGCCTGGATGGTGATGGATCTCTACATCATAATCTTTCATAAATTCTCGCCACCGCCGTTGCCTCATATTCAATTCCTTCTGTGTGAACAAATATTTAAGACTCTTGTGATCAGTGTAAATCTCGCAGGTTTCATCGTAAAGATAATGACGCCAGATTTTAAGAGCAGAGATTACGGTAGCCAATTCCAAATCATGAGTCGAGTAGTTCTTCTCGTGAGTCTTTAATTGTCGCGACGCATAAGCAATGACTTTTACGTTTTGTATGAGAATGCAACCCAAACCATTGTATAAGGCATCACTATAGATTACGAACCTATCTGCTCCTGTAGGGAGTGCTAGTATAGGGGCTGACACAAGTCGACTTTTTAATTCTTGAAAGCAATGCTCCTGTTTATCAGTCCATTCAAAGGGTGCATTCTTGTAAGTTAGCTAGGTCAAGGGTGATACTAACTTTGAGAAATCTTGCACGAAGTGACGATAAATAGCTAGCTAGACCCAAGAAACTTCGGATTTCTGACACATTAGTAGGTCGTGGCTAGTCCACGATCGCTGCAACTTTTTGAGGGTCAACCGAGATGCCATCTTTATTAATGGCGTGACCGAGAAAGTGTACACTAATGATCCAGAATTCACATTTCTTCAACTTGGTATAAAGTTTGTGATGACGTAGTGTTTGTAGAACCGTTCGCAAGTGCTGCTCATAGGCCTCTGGTGACTTGGAGTATATGAGGATGTCGTCAATGAAGACGATAACGAACTCATCAAGATAGGGTTTGAACACTCGGGTTCATGAGGTCCATGAAGGCTGCTAGGGCATTTGTGACGCCAAAAGGCATGACAAGAAACTCGTAGTGCCCGTAACGGATTCTGAAGGCAGTCTTTTCGATGCTTTCCGTTTTGACTTTTAGCTGATGGTAGCCAGAACACAAGTCAATTTTGGAGAATACTTGGGCGCCT
The DNA here is from genome assembly GCF_055761805.1 of Camellia sinensis. Taxonomy (NCBI): domain Eukaryota; kingdom Viridiplantae; phylum Streptophyta; class Magnoliopsida; order Ericales; family Theaceae; genus Camellia; species Camellia sinensis. The sequence continues at coordinate 126,443,311 of NC_138968.1, read as the reverse complement.
TGAAGTTGATCAAACAAGTCATCGATTCGCATCAGAGGGTACCGATTCTTGATGGTGACCTTGTTCAACTCCTGGTAATCAATGCATAATCTCATCGTGCCATCCTTTTTCTTCGTGAACAATATTGGAGCTCCCCAGGGTGAGGTACTAGGTTGAATGAAACCTTTGTTCAGTAGTTCGTGGAGTTGAGTCTTCAACTCTTTCAATTCTATCATCGACATGCAATAAGGAGCTTTTGATATTGGTTGTGTGCCATGTTGGGTTTCAATGGTGAATTCGATTTCCCAATCAACCAGAATACCGGGTAGATCTTCAAGAAAAACATCCGGAAATTCTCAAACCACGAGGATTGCATTAACGGTGGGGCCTCTTTTTTGTGTATTGATTACATAACAAATATAACCACCACAACCCTTTCTTAGAAGTCGTTGGGCTATCATGGAGGATATAATACAGGGAGGGTTAGAAACTCCAGTCCCATCAAAGACAAGTTCGGGTTGGTTTGGTAACCTAAGGAAGACCTTTTTGGCTTTACAATCGATAGAGGCGTGGTTGGCAGCCAGTCAATCTATAACTATGATCACATCAAAGTTCCAATGCGGAGGGGAATCAACTCTATATATAAGGTTTTGCCTTGTAAGAATATAGTACAAGATCTGTACACATTTGTACTATAAGTAGACTTACCAAAAGGGAAAGACACAGACAATATTTATCCTAATGATTCGGGTGTTGATGCCAACTAGGCAGCAAAGTGTGGTGCAACAAAAGAATGAGTTGACCCAGAGTCAATGAGGACATGAGCTAAATGACCACAGACAGAAAGTGTACCTGACACAACATTTTCGGTAACTTCTGGTTTTCCAGGTACCAAGGCGAAAGCCTGTCCTTGACGTTTTTGGTCCTTCCTCTCTCCTCTAGGTCCTGCGAGTTTCCTGATTGGGCTAGAGGGGCTGGCTGTAGGATTAGTCAACTTTGGACAATCCCTCAGCAAATGGCTAACTTGGCCGCATTTAAAACATGCTCACATGTCTCGATGGCATTGTCTCCAATGAGCTTTCCCACAAGTGGGACAAATTAGAGCAGTCCCACCTCGGGGGTTAGTAGAACCTTGATGGCCTGACCTGGTTATGCCCTTATTCACCTTTTTAAGAGGCGCGACACCGGGTCTTCTGTTGTCTTTTTCCCAAAATCGCTTCTTGTGGCTTGGTTCCCCAGAACGCGAGGTTTTAATCCCCTTTTCTGCAATGTACCCCCGGTCTACTACTTCTGCATAGGTTGGCAGTTTCAAGACCTCGAGCCTGTCATTAATTTCATCATCCAATCGTGCTTCGAATTTTCTTACTTTTCTAGTTTCGGTAGGGATGACGTATGTTGCAAACCGAGCGAGTTGTGTGAACTTGCTCTCGTATTCGGCCACTGTCATGGTTCTTTTCTTTAGATGTATGAATTTGGATGCCTTCAATTCCCGCAATGAATCTGGGAAGTATTTTTCGTAGAATACTTCCAAGAATTTGCCCAAGTCGTAAATTCTTCTTTGGCCAGAGTGAAAAACCACCATTCCTGTGCATTGTCTTTGAAAGTGAAAGTGGCGAAAGTTACCTTTTGTCTTTTGGTGCAAGGTACGGCGCAAAAAATCTTTTCCATGTCTTTCACCCATGCGTCTGCTACCATTGGGTCTGGGCCGCCGGTAAATGTGGTGGGTTTCAGATCCTAGAACTGTTTGATAGTAACCGACTCTTCTCGCCGTTCCGGCATCCTATTATTGATGTTAGTTTGCAAGGCTTGAAAAAAGCTAGTAACCACTCTTTCTATTATTCTTTCCATCAATTCAGTGCCACTGACTGATGACTCACTTCCGTTACCATTATTGGCCATTCTACAAAGTAACAAACGAGGCATTACATTCACAATACAACGTATATGTAAGCATGTGTAGCGCAATCTATATCTATATAAAACGCCAACTTTACTATTTTTACAATTAATATTATATCTTTGTTTTAAAAGTCAGAATATGTTAGTGTCTCATCCCTGTGGTAAACAAAAAAAAACAAAAAAATAAAAAGGGATCAGAACACATCATGGTCAGCATACAAAAAGGTTTTCTTCTACCAAATCTAGAGTGGTGGGTCAATTGGGCCAAAAAACCATGAGAAATAGTATTGCATAAAAAGCTCAAATTCCCATTCCAACTGAACTACACCAAAACACATCCACGCTGTTTGGACTGTGAAAATAGGGACGAACTGTATGTATTCCAAGAATTCTCGGTCGACAATCCAGCTGGGTGTCTCAATATATGACAAGTTATTATTAAATTCAACATTTTGAATATTAATTATCTCTAGCGGGTTAGGGATTGTAGTGAAAATATAGTCTTTAGGGTACACGTTCCCCCTTTTGGCCACAAAATCTAAGAGTAGGGGGCCTATGATATAATGCGGGCGGTCATGTCCTGGGGCAACGCCAAGGACACGAGTGGGTCCAAGAAAACGTCTGCGTGTATCGGCACGGCTTTGCATCCACAGTAAATGTGGGCATTGGTAGGGTCAGCCTGGATATAAACTGGTCGACCCATCAACTGGGCAAGGCTTAGGTGCAGTCCTCTGATTATGTCTTCTGAATCTCCCCAACCCTCAAGTGAGGCGGGGGCAGGGCGCTCGGCTAAAATCTCGTCTAAATTAATGGCCTCGAGCTCATCCCAAAATGCATCATCAAGATTAATCTCTGACATTCCTACATCACCAGAATAAACGTGAGATTTTACACAAAAAGACTAACGTTGCAGGTAAATATTTATTATTATTATTTTTAATTTTATCTTATTTTATTTTATTTTATTATGTTTATTTAGCTATTTGGTTTTATTTATAGATTTATTTATAACTTTTCGAACTTCCTGATCAAATTAGAATCGCTCTTTTTTTTTTTTTGAACCATTGCTCTGATACCACCTTTGTCACGACCCAACCACAAAGCTTAGGGTTAGAATCGCAACTTACTAACTTATTCTACTTGTAGCAAATTAAACTGCGCAAGCGGAAATAAAAATAATTAAACAGGAAATTACTCTATTTTACTATTTTAATAAGAGAAATTACATTTATAGGGTTTTTATTATTTTATTATTCAGTGACCATCCCCGAGTAGAAACAAAATGGAGCAAAAATATATATAAAAAAAAGAAAAGAAAGACAAAATAGTGGTTCAACATCAATCCTCGTGCGAATTCCATTACGTGAGATTATGGGTGTCATGACCCGAACCCGCCTCTATGGGTTTAGCATCGTAACCGGCCAGTAATCCTTGTATTACCAAAGGCCTCTTGACATAATAACATATAGTAGGGGCTGCGGAAGCAAATATACAACATATATTAAGTCCATTGAGTTGTGATGACATACATGGGACAGTTAACTTAAAACCTTTTATAGACTTGCGAGTGGCGACAAAAGATACAATATTTACACATCACTCAATCTACATGTTATCAGAAATCTTGTCCAAATACAACATAGTATAAACATAGTCTAGTATGATTACAAAAACAGCCACAAAACTTGACTTCATTCGAAACCTTCTCGGGAGGCACAAAGGTTGGCTGACAAAAACTGAAACATAAGCCGTCATCCATGGGCCTGGTCACGTGCCTGCTTACCTACATACATAATATAAATAGTGAGCGAAAGCCCAATGAATAATAACAGAGTAAAGATTTTACTGAATGATGTCCATACAGAAACAAGGTCTTGTACATAATTGGATGTCATAACAGAGTAGATTCATAGGCATAGTTACATTTGCATTCAAAACTTATACATACATTATATCATAATACGTGGCGTATCCGTTAGCATTAACAAATCTGATGACCCACAAGGGACTGCCATGAAGGCTTTCTGATGACTCGTGTGCACAGAGACGTTTCCGATGACCCATAAGGGACCTGATGACCCGTAAAGGGACCTGATGACCCATAAAGGGACGCATATCATATGATGCTAAGGATGCCACGAATAACTTTCAGAATCTTGGATAATCATTCTTTCATTCAAAACATAGCGTAGTATTTCTGAAGACTAATCGCTTCATGTCATAATGTTTAGAAAATATTTAATATTGAACGTAACTTTACAAAGTTATTACTCACAAATAACTGGTAGCTCCGAATAGACGGCAAAGTGGGCAATTCACGTATCCTGAGATGTGTGGCTTACATAACGTGGTAGATTCATACATTGAATACACACGCTCGGGTTGTATATAACTTATTTCATTTATTCTTAGTGTGTTTCTAGCCTTTAACCTCATATAGGGTCTTAAACATGGCCTAGGAGTGCCTAGGATGAAATAAGGATGCTAGAATGCACTTGAAAACAGCTTTCAAATTTTGCTGAAAACAGAGTCTACGCTCGAGTGTGGATTTCCTCGCTCGAGCGAGCATGCAAGAAATGAAGGTTCGCTCGAGCGTGACTTCCCTCGCTTGAGCGGACTGTAAACTTTGAAAAAGTGCTGGTTCTTTGTTTTTCACGCTTGACAGACGCTCGATCCCCGCTTGAGCATTAGACACCCTCGCTCGAGCGTGACTTATGTCGCTCGAGCGTGCTGCAAAACAAATGAACTTCTGGATACATGCATTTCACGCTCAAGTGAGCTTATGGTCGCTCGAGCGGAAGTGCAAGCACTCAGATTACTCGCTCGAGCGCGCACTCCTACTCTCGAGCGTGAATGCAAAAACTTGGAATTTTCAAATTTGATCTCCAAGCTTCAAACTCAAACCAAACATTTCCAAACTCATCCTCTTGGGCCAAAATTTTGGGAAACACTTAGAAACTCATAAAACAACATGTTTAAAGGATCATGTCAAGAAATCATGGCCCAAAAGCATGCCAATTGTACACAATTTCAACTTAATCTTTTTGAATGTTTCATGAACATAACATGCATGAATTCTCTTGATCTTGAGCTTCTCAAAACATGATCAAATGCTATAAAACAACTTGAAACTTGATGATTTCCCTAAATTAAGATGAATTTCAAACATGCATGAGGGAATCTCCTAGTAACATGCTCTCAATGCATTGAAATGTACATGCATGCATCAATTGATCTTCCTATTTACTCCTTAAGCTTGATTCTTGCATCTCATAGCTCAATTCACTTGAATTCATAGATGAATTAACTCAATTACACAATTAAGAGGGTGGATTCCTACCTTAAGTCTTGAATTCACAAGAGTTGAAGTTGAAACTCCCAAATCTTCTTCAAATGTTCATAATTTCAAGCAATTCTCCCCTAATTCAACTTTGATCTCAATTTTTCTCTCTCTCATTCTGTCCCACATTTTTTAGCATTAAATGAAGGAAAAGAAAGTGTAATCCTCAACTAAAGGAGTTAAAGTGGCCTTATATAGGCTTATTTAAATTGGTTTGATTAAATTGACTTAAGTTAATCACATTGACACTAATTATTCTAATTTATTCGTTCCAAATCGATTTTCAATTGAACCTACCATAAAATTCTAAAAATCCTAATTAGCATAAATCAAGTCAATTTCTGACTCGGATGCAGATAAGGCCTTTAATTCACAACCGAAACTAAACATAAACAGATTTTTCTACGCCTAACAGATATAAACACAAAATAATGCAATTGCACATATAATTAACTCAGGGTTTTTCCTTAATTACTCAGTAGACATAATTAATCATGAATTAACGTTAATCAGAGATCGGGGTTGTTACAGTCTTCCCCACTTAAAGAGTTTTGTCCTCCAAACTCGAGTTCCCTTCGTTCTGGAAGAACACCGGATTCAGAGGGAACAACTCAGGATATCTTTTCACCATGTCTTCTTTCGTTTCCCAGGTTGCAGAGGTTCCCCCATGATTCTGCCAATCAACCTTCACCAAAGGGATTTCTTTGTTCTTTAGTCTTTTGATTCTTCGGTTAACAATTTGAATTTGTCGTTCTTCATATGTGTAATCATTTTTTAAAAGCACATGTGTTGGCTCAATTACATGTAGTGGATCTCTCAAATACTCCCGAAGCATAGAGACATGAAAAACGTTGTGCATCTGCTTCATTACCAGAGGTAAGGCTACCCGATACGTCATTGGGTTGACTTTCTCCAGAACTTCATATGGTCCAACATATCTTGGTGCTAATTTGCCCTTAACACCAAACCGCGTTTGCCCTTTCATTGGAGTTACTTTAATAAACACGTGATCCCCGACTTCATATTCTCTGTCTCTTCTTCAGACATCAGCATAGCTCTTTTGCCGGCTCTGTGCAGTTTTTAGGCACTGTTGGATTAGTTTCACTTTCTCAGTTGTTTCTTGCACAAGTTCCAGTCCCAACAAAGGTCTATCACCTACTTCGGTCCAACATATTAGAGATCGACATTTTCTACCATACAAAGCTTCGTAAGGAGCCATTTCGATGCCTGAATGGTAGTTATTGTTATAAACAAACTCAACCAATGGCAAATAGGTCTCCCAATTTCCTTGGAAATCTAACACACACATTCTAAGCATATCTTCCAACGTTTGATTAGTTTGTTCAGTTTGACCATCTGTCTGTGGGTGGTAGGCGCTACTCAACCTCAGTTCTGTCCCCAAAGCCTATTGCAAACTCTGCCAAAATCTTGACACAAACTTTGAGTCCCTGTTAGATACAATAGATACTGGCACCCCATGTAATCTCACAATTTCATTCATATAAATATTGGCCAATTTGTCAGCATTGTAAATAGATTTAACAGGTAGGAAATGAGTAGACTTAGTTAAACGATCCACAATGACCCAAATAGAATCCATACCTCGGGAGGAGCGATACAATCCCACAATGAAGTCCATGGTAATGTGCTCCCATTTCCATTTCGGTATTGGAAGTGGTTGTAGCAAACCAGCGGGTCGTTCATGTTCGACTTTAACTTGTTGGCAGTGTAAACATCTAGCCACAAAATGTGCAATGCACTTTTTCATTCCAGGCCACCAAAAATTCTGTCTCAAATCATAATGCATCTTTGTGTTCCCCAGATGCATGGCAAATTTGGTACTGTGAGCTTCGGTCATAATATGCTTCCTTAAATCAGAGAAATCTGGTACATAGAGTCTATTCTGAAATTTCAACACATTATTTTCAAACACAAACACCGGCCTCGGCTTTAAGTCAAATTCTTCCACAATCTTTTTCAAGTACTCATCTTCAAGTTGCTTCTGTTTGATTTCTTCAATGATTGCAAGTTGATCGAAAATGGCAGCTAAAATCCCACCTTGTTCATGTATCACAATCTCAGTCTCATTCTTCTCCAAGTCATATGACAATTCCCTCTGGCTGGTAAGCAAACATGATAGATTTCCCATTGATTTTCGACTCAAGGCATCTGCTATAGTATTAGCTTTCCCTAGGTGATACAAAATCTGTAAATCATAATCTTTGATTAGCTCCAACCATCTCCTCTGTCTCGTGTTCAATTCTTTTTGGGTGAAGAGATATTTCAAGCTTTTATGGTAAGTATACACTTCACAGGTTACCCCATACAAGTAGTGACGCCAGATTTTCAAGGCAAACACCACGACTGCCAATTCAAGATCATAGGTCGGGTAATTCTTTTTATGAGGACGAAGTTGTCGTGATACATAGGCAATTACCTTCCCATTTTGCATTAGTACACAGTCCAAACCTTTGTAAGATGCATCACTATAAATTTGAAACCCAACTGAACCATTGGGCAAGGTTAAAATCGGTACAGTCACTAGTCTGGTTTTCAACTCCTGAAAAGCTGACTCTCGCTGTTCATTCCAATCAAATGATACGTTTCTCTGAGTAACTGGGTCAATGGCATGGCAAGTTTTGAAAAATATTTCACAAACCTTCTGTGGTAACTTGCAAGTCCTAGAAAACTTCTAACTTCTGTCACATTTGTCGGTCAAGGCTAGTCCACAATAGCTTCAATTTTTTGTGGGTCAACAGAGATGCAATCCTTATTAATTACATGCCCCAGAAATGCTACACTGTCAAGCCAGAATTCACACTTGGACAGTTTTGTATACAATTTCTTTTCTCTCAAAATCTACAAGGTAGTTCTCAAATGGTTCTTATGTTCTTCCCTGCTTTTGGAGTAAATCAAAATATCATCAATAAATACAACAACGAATTCATCCAGAAACTGTTTGAACACCCTATTCATAAGGTCCATAAAAGCAGCAAGTGCATTGGTTACCCCAGCTGGCATGACTAAGAATTCATAATGCCCGTATCTAGTTCTGAATGCGGTCTCCTCTACGTCTTCTACCTTGACCTTTAACTGGTGGTACCTGGATCTAAGGTCAATCTTAGAAAACACTTGGGCTCCCTGAAGTTGATCAAACAGGTCATCAATTCGGGGTAGTGGGTACTTGTTCTTGACGGTCACTTTGTTCAACTCACGGTAGTCAATACATAGTCTCAAAGATCCATCTTTCTTTTTAACAAATAAAATCGGAGCACCCTAAGGTGAGGTACTCGGATGGATGAATTTCTTGTCTAAGAGTTCTTGGAGTTGGACTTTCAGCTCTTTCAATTCAAAAGTTGACATCCTATATGGAGTCTTGGAGATGGTTTGTGTTCCAGGTATTACATCGATAGTAAATTCAATTTCCCTATCAATTAGATTCCCAGGTAGATCATTGGGAAACACATCAGAAAAGTCACAAACCACAGGAATGGTTTCTATACCAGGTGCTATCTAAGGATTCAGTCAATGCACAGCACAAGTAGCCCCGACAACCTTTCTTTAACAATTTCTTAGCTTTCATAAACGAAATCAAGTATGGTGGAGGAACTACTCCATTCCCAGTGAAAGTAAACTCAGGCACACCAGGTGGTTTAAACGTGACGATTTTGTTCACACAATCAGTAGTAGCACAATATTTAGTCAGTCAATCCATACGTAGAATACAATCAAAATGATCGATGTTTAAGGGCAACAAATCAACATATAATGTCATACCACCAATCAAAACATCATATGTCGGGTATACATAAGCACATATCATGGAACCCCCAGATGGCGCTGATATAGATAATAAACAGTTCATAGGTTCTAATGGCCTAGTTAATTACTAAGAGAAAGCATGCGATACAAATGAATGCGTGGAGCCAGAATCGATCAACACATAAGCATTCTGAGCACAGATAGAAATTGTACTTGACACCACAGACTCAATGTTCTGCACATCACCAGGCACAAGGGCAAATACTCGACCCTGCCTCAAGGTCTCTTTCCCGGTGTTAGCTTTCATATTCATCTTGGATGGAGAAGCGGATCCAGCTGAACTTGCCACTGGACGATTGACATTTTCGAGCCTAATAGGGCAATCCTTCATCACATGACCGGTTTTTCCACACCTGAAACAGGCACCTGAAGCCTAATAGCAAACCCCCTTGTGTTTCCTACCACATTTTGGGCAAGTCGGTGTAGTACCACTACTTTGGCTTGAGCCACTGTAAGATCCCATATTTTGTCTCTTATTCCAAGTAAATGAACGACCCTTTTTGAAACTGTTTCCTAACCTTTTTCCCATCCAATCAGTTCGTGGGACGAGAGTTTGTTTCTTTGCTGCCAAAATAGCTTCCGCCATTAATGCCCTACCCAACATATTCACATACGTGGATAGGTTCAGAACTCCCACCCGATCCAATATATCTAAATCCAGCCCACTTTCAAATTTGTGAGCCTTCTTGTAGTCCGTGTCCACCATATAAGGAGCAAACCTGGCTAACTCAATAATCTTAGCTTCGTACTCAGCTATGGACATTCTACCTTGTTTTAGTTCCTGAAATTTTGTAACCTTCCGGTCTCGAAAGCACTGGGGAAAGTACTTGTCGTAGAAAATTGTATTGAATTGAACCCATGTCATGTTCTCATTGCCATTTCGAACTAGCAACCATTATCTCCGAACTTCGTCCCTCAGAGTGTAGGTAGCTAATAAGACTTTTTGAATCTTGGAACAGGGAAATACTTCAAACAGTTTCTCCATTTCTAACAACCATGTTTCAGCCTTTAATGGTTTAATTCCTCCAAGAAAGGTTAGCGGTTTCATTTTCATGAACTTTTGAGTCAAATTAATAATGTCATCATTGTCCAGTTCAATTTGGGCCGGTGGAGGTGGAGGAGGTAGAGGTTGTTATCTCTGTTGTTGCATTACCACCTCAGTTAAAGCTGTAAACATTTGTTCCATTCTGTTCATGTGAGTCTCTGAAGATTCACTTACATCGTTTCCCTTTGCATTCTCCATGTTGCTATAGGGAAACATAAGGGCAATAAACATAAGCAAATAATCCTTACCATAATGTTCAAACATTCATTTTAGTGTCATGTGTGCATGATCAATTCCAGTTTTCATTCCCCTTTTATTTTTTTGAACTCACTCACATACATGTTGATGAGATGCCCCTATTTCTTACTAGAACATACTATAGCTCATATGGACTCATGTGTGTGGTATAACTTGTGCTCTGATATCACTCTGTCACGACCCAAACCCGCCCCTATGGGTTTAGCATCGTAACCGGCCAGTAATCCTTAGATTACCAAAGGCCTTTTGACATAATAACATATAGTGGGGGCTACGGAAGCAAATATACAACATATACGAAGTCCATTGAGCTGTGAAGACATACATGGGACAGTTAACTTAAAACCTTTTATAGACTTGTGAATGGCAACAAAAGATACAATATTTATACGTCACTCAATCTACATGTTATTAGAAATCTTGTCCAAATATAACATAGTATAAACATAGGCTAGTATGATTACAAAAACAGCTACAAAACTTGACTTCATTCGGAACCTCCTCGGGAGGCACAAAGGTTGGCTGACAAAAACTGAAACATAGGCCGTCATCCAAGGGCCTGGTCACGTGCCTGCTTACCTACATACATAATATAAATAGTAAGCAAAAGCCCAGTGAATAATAACAGAGTAAAGATTTTACAGAATGATGTCCATACAGAAACAAAGTCTTGTACATAATTGGATGTCATAACAGAGTAGATTTATAGGCATAGTTACATTTGCATTCAAAACTTATACATACATCATATCATAATACGTGGCGTATCCGTTAACATTAACAAATTTGATGACCCACAAGGGACTGCCATGAAGGCTTTCTGATGACTCATGTGCACAGAGACATTTTCGATGACCCATAAGGGACCTGATGACCCGTAAAGGGACCTGATGACCCATAAAGGGACGCATATCATATGATGCTAAGTATGCCACGAATAACTTTCAGAATCTTAGACAATCATTCATTCATTCAAAAACATAGCGTAGTATTTCAGAAGACTAATTGTTTCATGTCATAATGTTCAGAAAATATTTAATATTGAACGTAACTTTACAAAGTTATTACTCACAAATAACTGATAGCTCCGAATATATGGCAAAATGGGCAATTCACGTATCCTGAGGTGCATGACCTACATAACATGGCAGATTCATATATTGAATACACACGCTCGGGTTGTACATAACTTATTTCATTTATTCTTAGTGTGTTTCTAGCCTTTAACCTCATATGGGGTCTTAAACATAGCCTACGATTGCCTAGGATGGAATGAGGATGCTAGAATGCACTTGAAAACATCTTTCAAATTTTGCTGAAAACAGAGTCCACGCTCGAGCGTGGATTTCCTCGCTCGAGTGGACGTGCAAGCAATGAAGGTTCGCTCGAGCGTGACTTCCCTCGCTCGAGCGGACTATAAACTTTGAAAAAGTGCTGGTTACTTGTTTTTCACACTCGACGGACGTTCGATCCCTGCTCAAGCGTGAGACACCCTCGCTCGAGCGTGACTTATGTCGCTCGAATGTACTGCAAAACAAATGAACTTCTGGATACATGCATTTCACGCTTGAGTGAGCTTATGGTCGCTCGAGCAGAAGTGCACGCACTTAAATTGCTCGCTGGAGCGTGCACTCCTACGCTCGAGCGTGAATGCAAAAATCTGGAATTTCCAGATTTGATCTCCTAGCTTCAAACTCAAACCAAACACTTCCAAACTCATCCTCTTAGGCCAAATTTTGGAAAACACTTAGAAACTCATAAAACATGTTTAAAGGATCTTTTCGAGAAATCATGGCCCAAAAGCATGCCAATTGTACACAATTTCAACTTAATCTTTTTGAATGTTTCATGAACATAACATGTATAAATTCTCTTGATCTTAAGCTTCTCAAAACATGATCAAATGCTATAAAACAACTTGAAACTTGATGATTTCCCTAAATTAAGATGAATTTCAAACATGCATGAGGGAATCTCCTCGTAACATGCTCTCAATGCATTGAAATGTACATGCATGCATCAATTGATCTTCCTATTTACTTCTTAAGCTTGATTATTACATCTCATAGCTCAATTCACTTGAATTCATAGATGAATTAACTTAGTTACACAATTAAGAGGGTAGATTCCTACCTTAAGTCTTGAATTCACAAGAGTTGAAGTTGAAACTCACAAATCTTCTTCAAATGTCCACAATTTCAAGCAGTTCTCCCCTAATTCAACTTTGATCTCAATTTTTCTCTCTCTCCTTCTCTTCCATGTTTTTGAGCATTAAATGAAGGAAAAGAAAGTGTAATCCTTAACTAAAGGAGTTAAAATGGCCTTAAATAGGCTTATTTAAATTGGCTTGATTAAATTGACTTAAGTTAATCACATTGGCACTAACTATTCTAATTTATTCGTTCCGAATCGATTTTCAATTGAACCTACCATAAAATTCTAAAAATCCTAATTAGCATATAAATCAAGTCAATTGCTGATTTAGATGCTGATAAGGCCTTTAATTCACAACCGAAACTAAACATAAACAGATCTTTTTATGCCTAACAGATATAAACACAAAATAATGCAATTGCACATATAATTAACTCAGGGTTTTTCCTTAATTACTCAGTAGACATAATTAATCATGAATTAACGTTAATCAGAGATTGGTGTTGTTACAATGGATTTCCCTTACATCTCGTTACCTAAAATGGTAACAGCTATAAGCACACAGCAGAGTGAGAAATATTATGCCAAGAGTATAGGGAATACAAAATAACCATAGATAGCTAGTTAAGCCAAAACACTTACATAACTCAATTTGGAAAATAAATCTTTTAAGTGGCAGAAACTGAAATACAGAAATTATGTAAATAAATAACCATAACCACGATACAGAATAGAACGAAACAGAGGTCACAGAAGTGATAATCAGAATAGAGGTCAATAGATCCATGACAAATAGAGGACCACGAAGTGGCCAAACAGAGGCTAATGGTTATTTAAGTCCTCCAAGGCGTGGGACTTCCGTAGTGGTACTTATAAAACATAATTGTTTATAAGGTTATAGTCAAATATTCTTTAAAATTTAAACAAACATATCAATGAGTTTCATTTAAACAAATAGAGTTTAGAAATTAATCTACGTAACTGAAATATTTCTAAAACATAACTTGAATTAATATAACTTATAAAATATAACTTGTATAAAATAAATTATGGTAAGTCAAAACATACGTAAAATATATTATGGTAACTCAAGGTATAATATAACTCATCTTAATATTGACCCTTAGCCTTTCTTTCACTATCACGACCTTCCTACTATAAGTACCTACTTCAGTAACTTACGCGCCTCTCCCTCTTTTTTCTTTTCTTTCTTTTCTTTTTCTTTTCTTCCCATTGATCTCAGCAACTCCACGGATATTGATCAATTCTTCCCCATTTATAGGGAAGCAAAAGTGTCCTGAGGCCAACACGTGGCCGATCTCAAATCCTCCTTTGGATTTGCTTCATAACTCACCTGGATTTGCTCATAGATTTATACTTATCTTAGTGAATGTTTAAGATAATTACACTTTGGCATAGTTTCTTAATATAACTATATAAACAAATTAATCTCTAATTAAATTATACTTTATCGTATACCCACAGAAAATTAATTATTTATTTTACTACCACACCCATTATTATTATTATTTATTATTATTATTATTATTATTATTATTATTATTATTTACTCTTACTTTTATATTTATTTATCTACTATCTTTAACTTTAATTTGGCCCACCTAGTATTATAATTCCATATTTCTGTTAATTTGGCCCCAAATAATAATCCTTAATTAATCACATATTTGCTAACCCAATGCCAAATTAGATTCTGTATTTATTATTATTTATTTAATAATATATTATCACATTCACTCACAATTATATATAACTATAAATATTTATGTGGTATTTAATTAAATATTCAGGGTGTCATATTTTGAATTTGTCATACACACATTTGTCCTACTAGAACATTTGAACGGCTCAGATCTATTCAATTTATAAAACAATGGCTGAGATATATTTTTCAAAAAGTATTCTACATGTACATTTTTTATTTTTCCGTTTCTCTCTTACTTTTTCCTTTTCTCACCTATCTTTCTATGATCTCATGATCCCACCTTCCTCTCTCTTTTCTTTTTATTTTTTTTATTTTCTCCCATTTTTATTTTTCTCTCTATTTGTTTTTTTTTATTTTTTTATTTTCTCCTTTTTGTTTACTTATTTTTTATTCATATTATATGAAAAAGTCTGCGATCCCAAAATTAGGAGCTAGATTTTACTTTGTGTAGTAGAGATTAAATTAATGAATTTTATAGTCCACAAATTAAATAAATTTGAACAATTAATTATTATTTTTAAATATATTGAATACATGATAGGCTTCATAAATTTAGATCTTATATGAATCTTCAACATCTATATAATAAAGCAGGACGGTTTTTGAATTTGCCCTACACACATTTGTCCTACTAGGACATTTGAACGGCTCAGATCTATTCAATTTATAAAACAACGGCTCAGATATATTTTTCAAAAAGTATCCTACATGTACATTTTCTATTTTCCCGCTTCTCTCTCTTACTTTTTCCTTTTCTCACACATCCTTCTATGATCTCATGATCCCACATTCCTCTTTCTTTTCTTTTTAATTTTTAATTTTCTCTCTATTTATTTATTTTTTATTTTTTTATTTTCTCCTTTTTGTTCACTTATTTTTTATTCATATTATATGGAAAAGTCTGCGATCCGAGAATTAGGAGCCAGATTTTACTCTGTGTAGTGCATATTAAATTAATGAATTTTACAATCCACAAATTAAATGAATTTGAACAATTAATTATTATTTTTAAATATATTGAATACATGATAGATTTTATAAATTTAGATTTTATATGAATCTTCAACATATTTTAATAAAGTATGATGGTTTTTGAACATTTAATGAATTTTACATATTAAGGCCTCGTTTGGCAAGAGGCTATTTTAGCCAATTAGCCAAAAAGTTACTAAATTAGCCAAAAAGCCAACAACCCATACCAAAAAGTCAAAGATTCTCTTTTCTCTCTACTTTATGCACATCTTTTCGTAATTAGCCAAAAAGTCATCCCAAACATACAAGTTTTTTTTACCTACCTTTTTAGCCAAATAGCCAAAAAGTTACTAAATTAGCCTGTTCCCAAACGAGGCCTAAATTAATGAATTTTACAATCCACAAATTAAATGAATTTGAACAATTAATTATTATTTTTAAATATATTGAATATATGATAGATTTCATATGAATTTTCAACATATTTTAATAAAGTAGGACGGTTTTTTAATCTTCAACATATTTTTGTCCTACTATGACATTTGGATAGCTCAGATCTGTTTAAATTACAAAACAATAGCTGAGATATATTTTTCAAAAAATGTCTTACATGTACATTTTCTATTTTCTCGCTTCTCTCTCTTACTTTTTTATTTTCTCACCCATGATCCCATGATCCCACCTTCCTCCCTTTTTCAATTTTATTTTTTTTTATTTTCTCCCATTTTTATTTTTTTCTCTATTTGTTTATTTTTCTATTTTCTTCTTTTTGTTCAATATATTTTACACATATTTCCATACAATGTATGTATGCCCGTAATACACTAGGACATTACAGGCATACATACAATTTCCATATGATTATATAAGCAAAAGCATTATTGTACGTATGCTCGTGAAATTTGTATGTATGCCAGGTACATCTATCTATCTAACTATATATTGTATAAGCAAAAACGCATTTTCATGAAGAGTTTTATGAGGACTCCAAAATTTTATAATAAATTTGTGAATTTATCAAATTAAAAAATAAATTTAAATAGTGTTGGGATTACAATTATATTCTAATCTTATCATTATTTATACTGTGTCTTCAAGTACGGGCTAGTATATATATATATATATATATATTATTAAAAGTAGTGTTTTTCTTTTATTTATGAAGCACATTTTAATGGCTTATTTTTTTTAAAAAAAAAAACCACATCAGCATGTCTTTTTTAATTTACATAAAAAGTTCTACACAAATTCAATTTTAATTATAATAACCAATTTTATATGAAATTTATTTGAGAAATAATTATTTTTTCATATATTTTATATAGTTGATATCTATCTATATATTATACTAGCATATTACCCATGTTATGTAGAGGATAAAGAAATATATTATTTATTAAAAATACGATAATTGTATTTAATTTTTTTTATATTTTGCCTCTCGTAAATTAAATTTTATATATAAATTTAAGGATTTTGTTTCAAATGTTCCTTTATTATGACATATAGTCTAGATAGACTAAAATTGTTGTATTGATGATTAATAATTAAAATTATGATTTGTTATAAATAAATAAAAAAATGACATAGTTCTAATATTTCACTATTGCAGAATAAAAATATATAATTTTGAAAAATTGTCATGTTGGTTTTTGAAAGGGAAATAATTAAATAAATTTTAAAAACTTAATGAGTAAGAAAGAATCATCGTAACATATAAAACCGCTAAAATCACGGTTAAACCAACAAATCATTCAAACAAAAAATGGTTTACCTTAATCAGTTAGGTCAAAAGACCAACTAGCTTACACAAAAATTAATTAATTAAAAATTAAATATTTTATTTTATTAAAATTTAAACTGTCACTAAATAGGAAAAATTTTCTATTAATTTAAATTTAAAATTGGCACAATATAAATTTGAAATTATAATAATCTATCTCATAATTTATAAGTTTTAAACACAAATTTAAAATTATCATAATTATTTCATAATTTTTGTATTAAGGAATAGTAAGAGTGACATTGATATTATCAATATATCTATATATTTTACAAAAGAATACATTTAAGGAGAGATATTATGAGAGTTTCAAAATTTACCAAATTATTTTTAAAATCAAAACCTCTATGTGAAATTGTAAAATAAAAGTTAAATGGAAACTAGCCAATCGAGATTTTCTTAATTGTTTAAAATTAAGAAAATCAAAAAAATTAGTACGAGATATTGATCATAAGACTTCTCACTAAAAATCTCCTTTTGCTTATATAAATGGGAGCATAAGATTCACTTTATGTAAGTGAAACAATTTACTTTTTCCTTTTTTTCTTGATATGGGATTGTAAAACAAAAATTAAATAGAAGTTAGCTAATGAAAATTTTCTTCATGATTTAAAATTAAGAAAATTCAATAATTTATATAAATGGGAGTATAAGATTCACTTTAAGTAAATGAAACAATTCACTTTTTCTGATGTGTAATTGTAAAATAAAAGTTAAATGGAAATTAACTAATGAGAATTTTCTTAATTGTTTAAAAATTAAGAAAATTTAATAATTTTAAAATTAGGGTTTAGAGCTCATAGAAATCTTCTCTCAAAAAAATTCCTTTTTTTTATATAATATAAGCTAAATAACTCACTTTTCCCTTCTTTTTCAATGTGGGATTGTGTAAAATAAAAGTTAACAATTGTTTGGGTGAGAAGTTTATTTCGAATCAAGCAATTTCAGCCATTTAATCTTTAATTGTGTCAATATTTAATTTATTTCAAATCAAACAAATCTAACCAATATATTTTGATAAAACGCTAAAATTGCGATTAAACCAGTGAATTAGTCAAACCGAAAACGGTTCACCCTATTGGTTAGGTCAAAGGACATTCAACTTATACAAAAATTAATTAATTAAAACTTTTAAATTTTAATTTAATTTTAAAATTTAAACTATCTTGAACTGAAACATACACAACATTATACTATTAAATGGGAGCATAAGATTTATATAGTGAAACAACTCATTGTTTCTTTCTTTTCCTGATATGGGACTGTAAAATAAAAGTTAATAGTTGTTTGGATGGGAAGTTCAGGTCTAACCAAACAATCTCAATCATTCAATTTTTCATAAGGTCAATCTTAATTTATTTCAAATCAAACAAATCTAAGCAATATATTTGATAAAACAACTAAAACCACGGTTAAATCAGTGAATCAGTCAAACCGAAAACAATTCAGCTTAATTGGCTAAGTCAAAAGACCAAACAATTTACAACAAAATTAATTAATTAATTTTTTTTAATTTTATTTTAAAATTTAAACCATCTTGAACTGAAAAATGCTCAATACTGCAATATTAAATGGGAGTATAAGATTCACTTTATATAAGTGAAACAACTCACTTTTTCTTTTTTTTCTCGATATGGGATTGTAATTATTTTAAAGTTAAATATTATGAGAGTTTCAAAATCTCATACAAAATTATTTTTAAAACCAAAACCTCTATTAAAATAAAATTTAAATAAAAACTAGCCAATGGGAATTTTTTTAATTGTTTAAAATTAAGAAAAAAAATTGGTATGAAATATTGATTATAGGGTTTCTCACTAAAAATCTCTTTTTACTTATATAATTAGGAGCATAAGATTCACTTTATGTAAGTGAAAGAATTCACTTTTTCCTTCTTTTCCTAATGTGGGATTATAAAATAAAAGTTAAATGGAAGCTAGCTAATGAGAATTTTCTTAATTGTTTAAAATTAAGAAAATTCAATAATTTATATAAATGAGAGTATAAGATTCACTTTATGTAAGTGAAACAATTCACTTTTTTCTTTTTTTCCTAATGTGGGATTATAAAATAAAAGTTAAATGGAAGTTAATCAATGAGAATTTTTTTTAATTGTTTAAAATTAAGAAAATTCAATAATTTTAAAATGAGGGTTTGGAGCTTCTAGAAGGCTTCTCCCTCTAAACCCCTTTTATAAGATTCACTTTATATAAGTGAAACAACTCACTTTTTCTTTCTTTTCCCAATGTGGAATTATAAAATAAAAATTAACAATTGTTTAGGAGAGAAGTTTAATTCTAATCAAGCAATCTCAGTTCTTTAGTTTATTTCAAATCAAAGAAATCTAACCAATATATTTTGGTAAATTGCTAAAATCACGGTTAAAGTAGCAAGTCATTCAAATCAAAAACAATTTAGCTTACTTATTTAGATCAAAAGACCAATTAGCTTACACAAAAATTAATTAATTAAAACTTTTAAATTTTATTTTATTAAAATTTAAACTATCACTAAATAAGGAAAATAATCTATTAATTTAAATTTAAAATTGACACGATATAAATTTAAAATTATAATAATTTATCTTATGTTTTATAAGTCTTAAATACAAATTTAAACTTATCATAATTATCTCATAATTTTTGTATTAAGGAGCAATAAGAGTGACGTTGAGATTAGGAATGGCAACTGGCTGAGGCAGGCCGGGGATCACACTCTCCGTCCCCGATTGTGAAAATCTCCCCGTCCTTGACGGGGAACCTATCACCGTCCCCGTTCCCTTCCCTGCTCCTAACGGGGATCGGGTTTCCCTGACCCCGAAAATTCCGCGGCCCAAATCTGTTTTAACAACACCATCAATAACAACATCATTATCATCATCCCCAATTGTTTCATTTTCAACATCAACATTAACAAAATCATCAACAGATCCATTACCAAAAAAATAAAAGACAGAACACACACACATACTTGTATACATACATACACAAATAGATCTGAGGAGGATAGAGGTGATGGACGATGGAGGCAATGAACGACTGCGACGACGACAGAGGCGCTAAGGCAATGGACGAAGGCTATGATTGCGATGACGGAGGTGATGGACGACAGAGGAGGATGATTGGCGTCGCGGACAGTAGCAACGGTGGCGCTGAAGAGGAAAATAGGTGCGAAATTGAAAGAGAGTAGAGGGAAGAAAGAGAGACAGAGAGGAAAAGAGAACTGAAGTGAGATGAGGGTTTGGTAATTGGTTTATATATATAGGGGTAAAATAGTAATTTCACTTCAGGGACGAGAACGGGCTGAGTACAGGGCTGGGACACTTGTCCCTGTCCCTGGCCCAAAACTGATCGGTGATTGATTTTTGAATACCATCCCCGTCCCGTTAGAGATATTTTCGAGAAAAAACTACTCAAATCGGGGTTGGGGGTTGGGTCTTCGTCGGGCTGGGTTCAAATTGCCATCCCTAGTTGAGATTATCAATATATGTATATATTATAAAAATTGTTAAAAATTATTAGTAGTAGACACAAAATATAGTTAAAATTTGTATAATAAGATATCATAAATGCTTATTTTTTAACTACACAAAATTTAAATTTTAAAAAGTTATAGTTGTTGTTTAACTCTTTCTTATTTTTTAACTTATTACACCTCACTTCTTATTTTTCAGGATTTTTTTTAATTACAAATTTCAGAAAATTATAGATGACATTTCATTATTATCTAACTTTTAAACTACTACCATTTTCTGTTATTCAATTATTAGAGTTACATTAGATTCTTTTTCAGGTTTATCTTATTTTATTTCTGAATTTTTCAATTTCAACTTGATTTCTTTTTTTCAATCTTCAATTGTTGTTTACTGAATTTCTCTCTACCTCATTTTTCTAGAACTTATTTAATTTTTTCTTTCTATATTCTTATAATTCATCCTCAATTTTAAGCTTGATTTTTTTATATTTATCTTATATTTACAGAATTCACCCTTTCTATTGATTTTCAATTGACTTTATTCTTTTTCGAAGATTTATCTAATTTTCTCTTTCTATATTCAACTTCAAATTTAAACTGAATTTATTTATTTATTTATCTTTATCTTATATTTATAGAATTTCACTCTTACTTTGTCTTTTCAATCGAGTTTATTCGATTGAATGTATTTCAAAAAAATTAATTAATCTTGGATATCTATATAAACATAGTGAAATAGCTCAAATCTATTATTTAAATACCCATCTAAATTAATATCATAGTATTTAATTAATTTTTAACATGTTTAGTATTGTTTATAACATTTTATTACTTGCTCGGGCATAGCAGGGGTTTTACGCTAGTTTTAATTTAATTATTATGATATTTGCAAAAAATAAATTTTGATACACAAATAAATAAATAAATAAATAAGGCAAAATGTGCTTAATTATGCATGGATCAAAATAATTTTTGTATATATTTTTTTTATTTTTTGTCTATCTTATTAATATCTTAATATTAATTTATATTTAATTTTTTTATCTAATATAAAATTATTTATTAAAAAATATTTATATTTAATTTAAATTTTATATACCTATATACCATATGTATGAATAATTTAAAAAGAAGATTGAAGAAAAAATCAATACTCTACATAATTAATTTATGTATTTTCATTTGAATTCAATCACAATATATTTATATTTAATCTTTAAAATTTTTTGTGTAATTCTTTTTATACATATTTTCATTTTCCAAATAAAAATAAAAATAAAAATAAGTAATTAGAATCACTTTTAGTTTTATATTACTAATTGTCTTTCTAATTTAACTATTATTTTTAATATCAAAATGAGTATTTATTTTATTATCTTATAATTTAATATATGTCACATAAAATCATTATATGATAATTATACTTTTATAGCACAATAGAATTAAAATGATCAAAATAAGCAAATAATTTAATTAAATTTACTATATAAAAGTATTCAACTAACACACTACAACATTTTCTTGGTTTAGTGACATTTGAAAGTGCCACAAAACTATTCTTCTAATGACATTTTTTAGTCTTGTAGCATTTTGAACAAGTGCCACTTCTATCGGTGCCACGGTAGATACAAGCGCCACGGTAGATACTTGCAAGTGCCACTACACCATCGTGGCTAAAAATTTTCAATGGCATTTTAATGTCATGGTAGATATTATTTGTGACACTATCAAACGCCATTAAAAAAAGAGTTAGTGACACTTATAAGTGTCATTACACCATCAAGACTAAAACCTTTCAGTGACACTTTAATGTCATGGTAGGCACTATTCGTGACACTATCAAGTGCCATTAAAGAAGACTTGCAATCTAAAAATGCCATGATATGGACTTTTAATGACGCTTATTATGCCACAATTGATATTTATAACACCTTCATAAATGCCACTAAATCCAATTCATTTGTGCCATTAAATAGATATAAATGCCATTAGAACTTATTTTAGTGACACTTTGCAAAGCTAAAATGCCACTTATATATTTTTTTAATTGACACTTTTAAAAGCTACAATTATGCATGCGTAAATACCTATAAAAATTGAATTGATTTTACAAATAATTAAATATTAATTGCAACATCAGATATTAATTTGACATCCATTCATCCTGTAATATTTTCATAATAATAAACAAATATTACCACCATAAGATCATCACATCAAAAATAAAAAAAATTCAAACCACAATCAAGTATTTATTATTGAAATATAAATTTATTTATATTGCAAAAAAAATCCCCTGCCAAAATTATAAAATATTCTACCACACTAACAAAGTTAAAGCAAAAACAATTTAAAAGAAAATTATTCTAACCATAAGTTCTGAAAAGCCATAGTGATATCCATATTCCGGCGAGAAAAATTGTAAAAAATAAAATCAGTTCCCAAATTCTCAACTTCACTTTTATAAATATTCTCGGCTAGCATCCATAACTTGTGAAATCTGCATCCAAAAAAATAAACATATGAAGGTAATTGAAACTATATTAAGTTAATATAAATTTGTTAATGAAATTAGTATTTACGAAAGAAATATACCACAAATGGAGCAGGCCAAGCAGCATGAGCTCCAATAGCTTGTCCAACTGTTTTGACAAGTCCATATGATCGGATCAAGCTCTCATTAGGTTTGATTGGCACTTGAACATGTATCTCCCAATAGTTAGGTCCCAGTTCTTCCCATTCTAATTCTTTAGATGCGTCTGTGCTTTTAAGTACTCCGATTGCAACTGTTTCTGTTGGCCTAATGATACTTTTTAGAACAACTAGATCTCCCACCTGTAAATCAAGATTTAACTACTTAAGTAATTGCATATTTAAAATTAATGAATAATAGTTTAAAAAAACTAGTACAAAGTGTTAGAGTGAAGATGATCACAACTGAAAGTGATATGTATTTCTCTAGTAGATAAGCACGCCAAATACAGTACAACAAATTATATAAAAGTAACAACCGTAAATCTTTAGACCATATCAAACAATAGCTTAAAAATTCAATAACAACCAAAAGCACCAATCAACAACAATCAAAACCATGTCCATTATCAATATCAGGATCCCCTAACCTCAACGATGTAAATCAAATGTAATTGTGAAAAATGACAATCAACTAATTACTTTCAAGCAATATTTTGAGAGAATCAGAAAGAGCCCATGCAGTAATAAATGATGGAGAGATGTCTTGTTAAAGCTTCAGAAGAAAATTAAATGAAATTTTTTTTTTTTTAAAAAAAAGCACAAACTTCGTCATGTCATGATTTAGACTATGTAGCACATTTTGTCTAGATTTAAATAATGAAATTTATGTTCGCAATATTCATTCCTTGGTTAATTGTAAAATAAGTGTTGCATGCTATTCTAAAATAAAGTTGGAAGTAATGTGATATCTATGATTAGCTCTTAGTAGGTACCTGAGTAAAAGAAGTATCTTGTATCGATGACAAAGACCATGCTTGATGTCGAGTTGCCATGTCGAGAGGAGTAGAAGTTGTTGTGGCCTAACCAAATTTGAACTATTTAATTTTACAAACACACACACATAGATATATGTATGCATATATAAGTGTAGGAAAACATTAATAACTTATAAATTCTATTAAAAAAATTTCCTGATTAGATGTGTTTGTCAAGTTATTCGGAGCATGTTGAACATGGGAAACTTTGGACCCTAGCTCCGAATTTTCAGCTTTCATAACATCCATTGTTGTGTCTTGGTTTGCTTTATGACCAGATGTATCTCTCCATAAATTAGACGGGGAGACACCTAATCCATACATGCGAACTCGTCCATGTTTTTCTTTACTCATCACTTGTCCAAATGCATCATTTGGGCCCTTATTCGATAAATTTGCATTTAAGGTTGTCCTCTCATTCATTTCATCCTATAAGGTTGCAAAAAACATAACTTAATATATACATTTCAATAACTCAACACTATAATGTGGAAATTTTAACTAATCTACAAGTTCAAATGGACATATAATTATTTGGTACATACTATCATTGCTTTTGTTGCCTGAGGGGTTCCAGTCTCCTTTGTATAACATACTTTAAACATGTGAGCACGAGTTGGAGAGTGTCCCAACTTATTTTTCTACAAAAAAATATATTCCAAAATATAAATTATATTATTTCGTCACATTATGTATACCTTATCATATTAAATATACAACATGAAAAGATGAATTAACCTGCTCCTTTCGAACACGTGGAAAACTTTTTATTCCAATAGTATGATTATACTTCCGCTCTGCACGACTTGCTTTGTTCTTATCACTTTTTGCCTAAAATTACAAATGCACAAATTAATGGTGTCCAAACTACAACAAGTAAAATAACATATAATGATCAGATCGAGTATACCTTTACTTCTTCGATGGCCCAAAACTTAATAAGATGTTCCCACTGATCAGCATATACTCTACTATCTCTATAATGCTTTTGTTGGTCAAAACTCAAGTGGTTCTTATAATAATTTTTCTTATTGTTTGCCTTCCAGTCTTTTAACTTCTTACCAGAGCACTTCATAACCCACTTCCTAGCATGACTTGGAAGATCAAACTTTGACTGAAAAGAGAGAGAAAAAGAGCGAGAGAGAGAGAGAAAAGAATACGATGATAAAAAATTAATCTTCCCGCATAAAAAATTAAAAATAAACAAAATTATAAATAGTGTTGTTTTAATCACATTACTCATGTTTACTATTATTCACATGTCATCATCTTTCGCACAATATTGTGTCAATTACCTATACAAGTGCCCATAGGTGATCTTTGTAATGCTCTGGGACTTTATGCCAATTCTTGTAAATGAGTGGTGCATTTTTCCCATCACGCACAATAGTTCCAATGAACGATGATAACTTTGTTGCCAATTTGTCATCAGGTTGGCCAAGTGTAGACACCCCATTTTTGACCGACCTTAAGACTCAGACGTCACCAATTGAGTCGCGGCCGTGAGCCCTGCCCGAACCCTCTTCTGTGCCTTGTCTCGGTTTGCGAACCAGACTCGGTTTTCTCTGTTTCTTTCCCTGAGGGGAGGGAGAGGTCCCGTAGACCATCTCTCAATGTTCGTAGGCTACATTTGGTGGCCGTAGGCCATTTTGCCCATTTCGGAGTCCGGTTCCCGGTTTTCGGAGCCGTCAGGCCGTGTGCCTCGGTTCGGGACCGCTTAACCATCTCCTATTGCTCTGATTTTTGGCATACATCTTATTTCATCCCTTTTGAGGGACACTGGGGGCTAAGAAACCCACTTCGAGGTCGAATACCATTTTCGGTGCTTAACAGCCCATTTTCGGGACCCCGAACTGCGTGTTTTGGCCCCGGAACGTCCGTTTTGCAACGGTTTTCGTTCATTTTTGGCAGGTACCTCTGTTTTATCACAGGGAAGGTCACTGAAGGGTGAGAGGCCAGCAATTGTTGCAGCAACCAGTTATCTCTCTTCCGGAGCCTCCTGGCGCCCGTTTTTCGCACTTCCGGGCTAATGTTGAATACCTTGGAGCTAGTGTTGCCAACTTTCAACCACATATCTGTGATCTACACATCTGAGAGGCCCCTAAAAGTTCATGGCCGGCCATTAAGGTCACCTGACCCTTTTGACCCCTTTCTTCCGGGCTAATGTTGAACCCCTTGGACTTTTTTTCTTGAACTTTGAACCACATATCTGTGATCTACACATCTGAGAGGCCCCTAAAAGTTCATGGCCGGCCAGTAAGTCAACTTGACCCTTTTGACCCCCTCTTTCCGAGCCATTGTTGAACCCCTTGGGCCCACTTTCTTGGAATTTCAACTACATGGTTGTGTTGTACACACATAGGGGTACCTCTCCAATATCTGGCCGGCCAGAAAAGCTCCTTGACCCTTTTGACCCCTAGCCGGCCGGCTAGGGGGTGTGGCCGGCCGGCCACCTCCATCAAAAGTGAGAGGCCGGCCGTGTTCCTCGCACTGTGCACTTTCCAGCTGTTAGGCAATATCCCCCAGATATTTTCTGTATCCGGGGGATATTTTGAGGGGGAGTTTTCCTCTCCATCTCCCCCACCTTTTACACCCCCTTTTGGCCCTTTTAACCAGCTGATGGCCTCCTCTACAAGGGTTAGAAAAATTATCCTTCAAAGCTCCATAGCCATCTCCATCTTCTTCCCTCTCAATTCTCCAAAAAACCCTAACCCCCTAACCATCATTCCTTCTACACCACCAAGCTCTACCACCACCATCTCATTTCCAGCAACAAGGGAGGATTCTTGAAGGCTAAAGAAGCTGCAAATCAACCCAAGAAGCAACAAAAGCTTGGATCTTCAAGGGTAAGTTACACTTTGATCCTTTTGACCCTTTTCCTTGGTCTATTTCTAAGCCTCATTTCTTTTTGGTTTCAAGCTTCGGCCCTAACTGAAAAGGACCATATTTTGAGCTCATCTTCACTTCTCATTAAGGGCTCAACCATGTTTGAGCCCTCCATAATACACTTGCTTCATTGATCATCTTGTATGTCATGATTTTGCATGCTATCTTTGGCCCATGAGCAATCTGTTTTTGAGCATGTTATAAACTGATATAAGGCTTATTTTGAGCCCCTCTTCAACATTGGAGAAGGGCTCAACCTTGTTTGGTGTTTCCATATGTCACTTGTAGTTATATCCCCTATTTGGCCCTATTTTTGCACAAATTAGTAGCCCTCTTTGCTTCTGTTTTTGGACCTTGGTTCGAACTAAAAGTGGTCTTATTTTGGCCTATACTTCATGTTTCATTCACAATTTGTTTCTGTTTGGTGATTATTTTATATACTTCATGTTATAGCACCTTTTGAGCCTCGTTTTGCATCACATTTTTAGCATGTTTGTATACTGATTTGAGGTCTGCCATATACTGTAAATGTTCATATTTTTGGTCCATCTCCAGTGTTGTAGAAGGAAATTTTTCAGTTTGAGTTTTGCTTATACCACTTGCCTCATTACCCCTCTTTTGGCCCCTATTCTTGCATGCTTTTTTTCCCTTACTTATACTTGCTGTTTGGCCATGTTTATAACTGTGAAAGTACATCTTTTGGGACTGTCTAGCTTCTGTCTTTGCATTGCATGTCCATATTGTACATGTTTGGCATAGCTATAGGCCATTTCGGGTGCCTAATGTCGCATTTCGGGACATTTCCTTGCATTTCATGTCATTTCGCTTCATTTCGGGGCTGTTTTCCCCCATATTTTAGTGCTGAAATTCCATTAGTATGCTTGCATATCATTTTTGCCACATTTCATCGCATTTTGCATTGCCTCGGTTTGCGTGCCCGTGTGCACGCATTTCGAGGCACCTCATTTTCTGCCATCGGCATCCTATGTGAGTGTGGCTGAGGCTTACTCATGTTGGTATAAGTCCATATCATGTTCCATATCATTTCATCGCATTTTATCATCGCCTCGGTTTGCGTGCCCGTGTGCACGCATTTCGAGGCACTTCATTTTCTGCCACCGGCATCCGATGTGAGTGTGGCTGAGGTTCACTCATGTTGGTATAAGCCCACTTGTCATTTCCATGTCATTTCATCACATTTTAGCATTGCCTCGGTTTGCGTGCCCGTGTGCACGCATTTCGAGGCACCTCATTTTTATCCGCCGGCATCCGATGTGAGTGTGGCTGAGGTTCACTCATGTTGGTATAAGCCCACTTGTCATTTCCATGTCATTTCATCACATTTTAGCATTGCCTCGGTTTGCGTGCCCGTGTGCACGCATTTCGAGGCACCTCATTTTTATCCGTCGGCATCCTATGTGAGTGTGGCTGAGGCTTACTCATGTTGGTATAAGTCCATATCATGTTCCATATCATTTCATCGCATTTTATCATCGCCTCGGTTTGTGTGCCCGCGCGCACGCATTTCGAGACACATATCATCGCCTCGGTTTGCGTGCCCGCGTGCACGCATTTCGAGACATATCATTTTCTCGGTTTGCGTGCCCGCGTGCACACATTTCGAGACATATCATTTTCTCGATTTGCGTGCCCGTGTGCACGTATTTCGAGGCATCTCATTTTCATAGCATTGAGTATGTTAGGATTGTATCTTAGTTGCATTTCATGCATATCATGCATATTGCATCGTGTCCGGAATAGGAGTTAGCCCGGGCACGGGAAACGAGGTACATTTCGTACTTCGAGTGACGGAATGTGTCTCAATTCCCCAGTCACCGACACTCTGGATTATCCATGATGGAGTTAGGTTTTAGCTGTAGTCTCATGTGCATTCATCCTATATTGAGTTGTGCATTTCGACTCCTCGGCCATCATGTCTCGGTATGCGTGATTGGTGGCACGAGGATCGAGACTTGCATATATCTGTGCAAATACACTGCTATGCCCCTTTCCTGCTCTCTGTTGCAGCAAAACCAGGAATCAGCAACTTTCTGGGACTTGGCACGTTTTTCAAGAATAACAGGTGTAAACAGAGGCTAATTGGGGCATTCCGGTGGATTTCCGCGCAAGACAACCTGGACATGCATCATCCATCAGAAGCAAGGCAGTCCCTGTCTTGCATGCCAGTTTTATTTGCTTTCTTAGTTAATTTGTAAATTAATTAGGAATTTGTACATATTCGGACTGTAATATTTGGACTGTAATATTCTTTTATTTGGGACTGTATATTTATTCGGACCCTCTGCGCGAGGGCCACAACTGTAATAAGTGTGTGTGTGTGTGTTGTATGTTTTCCAACCCCACGTCTTTCTCCCTTTTATTTATCCGCTTTTGATGGTTAGATTAGGGCATGTTTAAATTAGCATACAGTATGACAGCATGTTTGCATCATTCATCTGTATTGCATGCACCGGGCTCGGCGCATCATACTAACTGCATTGTATTTTCAATTCCAAGTTGAATACATGTTAGTTGTAGCATTTCATATGCCATCTTAGAATAGCCGAGCCTGCCATAGTTGCATTTTGCATGTGTTGCATTAGGCATTTCTGTATACTTAGGGTCATGCATGATTTCTAATACAGTTTTTGTTTTGGCTTGGAGTACTCGGTAAGTTCTATACTTTAGCATCCTTGCATGCGTGTGAGTGACTGCCATGAATAGCATGCTTACCATGAGGCTATGTGCTTATGTGAAATATCTGCCTGAATGCCTGTGGGTGAAGGTTGGGTTACTTGAATTGGGACAATTCATCAAATGTTTGTTTTAAGCCCACTAGATAGTGGCAAAACCATCTTTTCCAAAAGCCCACCTGAGGGTGGCAAATCCGTGTCCTAGCCTACCTGTGGGTAGCACCATCAAACCATTTTCAAATAAACAAGCATGAAATGTTTTGTTCCAATTCGGACGACCTAGTCTATATTTGTATGCTGTGCGCATCACATAGTAACCTAGGCTAATAAACCGGAGTAAGAACATGCAATATTTTCAAAAATTGATATCATGGTTAGTAGAGGCCGGTCTTTGACCGGGCGAGCGGGGGTGCTCACGAAGTGACCTTCCCCAATCGTACCCAAGTTCCCGAGCCGAGGCAACTTTGGTGATGACGGACACGTGGCCTTTTGGCACCGAGTCAGGGTTTCCTAAATTTCCCAAAATAAAATATTTAGGTGGCGACTCTGTATCTGGCAAAGCAGTCCATGTTTGGCACTTCTTTCAAAAAAATCTGTTTTCTCAAAACGATTTGCCGGATTTGGACTCTTTGGTTCAGACTTAGAACCGTGACTGAAAAAAGTCGAGTCCGAGCTGTAGCGAGGTCCCCCCGCGGGCTTGTTACACCAAGTTTGTTCCAATTGACTGTTAGGCGCTCATCATCACGAGTACCCCAAATATTACGCATTTGAGTGGGACCTCTAGTTTTCTTTTGTCCACTAGCACCATCTAGTTATAATAAATAAATAAATAATAATACTAATAATAAATTATATACGAAGAAATAATAACATTTTTATAAGGTTTGAACTTGCATACCTGCATTATCATTGGGTTGACTAGAATTTGGTTGTATCTCAGATGGAGTTGACTCACTAAACTCACCAACATTGCCTGAGCGAAACTGAAGATATGGGTCCATAGGCTTTTTGCTTTATGGATGAATCCTAGTATGATTCAAGTAAAATAGACAAATCAAATTGTAAACTTAGAATGATCCAAATAAATTATCTGCAAATGAACAAAATAATTGAAGAAAATTAACAAAAAAAAATTGTGAATTCACCTTTATTGCGTTGTTATCTTGGTAGTGACTAAATGTAACATATAGTGAATAAATATTTTGTACCCACATATGAAAATCACATAGTTAAATTAAAAACGCATTATTCATTCTTCAAACAATCAATTAAATTAACAAAAACAATGATAAAGAAAGAGAACAAAATGAAACTATAGAATTGATTTCAAATATAAATAACTAGCAATGTTCAATAAGTTTAACAGTCATATAAGATCAAATTCTTTCTCATCTCCATCATCATCTCCATCATCATGAACATTGTTGTCTCTCAACACCTGAGAAAGTGGTGCATCTACAATTGCAGCAGACATGTCTGTTCGAACCAAATCAAAATTATTGTCCCCATCACCACTTTGTGTATTGCATACAACACTCTGCAAGTTTGCCTCCACATTGTCCACAGAAGACCCCGCATTCATATCATAAAAATCTCTCGGATTTATCTTGATAGCAACTTGCCAATCTTTGTGTTTCAAGTCTTCTACATACATTACCTGTTCTGCTTGAGAAGCCAATACAAAAGGCTTAGCATCTTTTATTAATCGTGCAAAGTTGACTATTGTGCAATCTTTATCTTGTCTTTTCCCTGATTGTGACACCCATTCACCTTTAAATAACACGACCCTCTTCCCAAACAAATAATCTAACTCAATTATATCTGTTAACACTCCATAAAATGTAACATCTCCAGAGACCGGATTTCCATCTCTACCACTTGCAAAGCTTCGTGTTTTTGCCGTGACAATAATCCCACTATTTTGAGTTTTTCTCTTTCGCTCGATCTCTTTCGTATGGAACCTAAAACCATTTATCAATTATCGCTTATATTTGGTGAAAATTCTATTTGGACCATGAGCCAAACATCTAAGCTCTTCAATTATTTGACTATCCCCTGCATTATGCAATTCCTCAACCTGTTTTCAGACAATTGACGACGTAACTTCTATAAGTGTGGAATGAAATTGAAGTTTAATATCAAATCAAATTTTAAGGAACTTCAAAACACTCCTTACATGTTTATCAAACCATGTTGGAAATGTTTCACTATGAATGCGATCAATGGCCATTTCACGAAGACGTGGATTTTGTATGGCAACAAGTCTACGGTGTTGTCTGTATGCCATATAAAAGATTTGTGAGTGTGTGAAAAAAGTATGTATAATAATAATAATAATAATGATGAAATTGATTACAAATGGCGAGTGTCTTACTCAATAAATTTGTTGACTGTCTCACAATTAAATAGCACATATCGATGTGCCTTTTCTTTTGTGCCATCATCCATTGTGTCTATCACGCCCTTACCTAATGGTCGGCCAGGCATTGAGAAAATAGATAATCCTTCGGTACCATTACCTCCATCATCATAATTTCGAGACATCCGGTTGAACCGTGTCTCAACACCTTCCATATACCTCGAGCAAAATGTCAAGCATTCATTTGCAAGGTATCCTTTTGCCATATTACCCTCCGGTCGACTTTTATTTCGCACATATGACTTTAATCTACTCAAGTACCTATGTTTTGGAAAGTTCAAAAAACAAAATTTTAACTCAAGTTCGATAATAACAAAAGTAAAATATAATAATGATGGTAAAGAAATATGTAATTTAATATAAACTCTACCTCTCAACAGAATACAACCAACGATAATGCACAGGTCCTGCTAATCTAGCCTCAGATGCTAAGTGAACCACCAAATGCACCATAATGTCAAAAAAGTTAGGGGGAAATATTTTTTCAAACTTACAAAGTGTTATCGAAATTTGCCTTTCAAGACGCATAAAGTCTTGTGCCAAACCAACTTTAGAACATAACTCTCGAAAGAAATTACTCAACTCAATCAAAGGTGAAGTTACATGTGAACTCAACATTCCTCGAATTGCTAAAGGGAGTAATTGTTGCATCAAAATATGGCAATCATGACTTTTAAGTCCAAAGATTCTACGTGGCTTTAAGTCGATGCATCGTGAAATATTCGCTGCATAACCATCAGGAACTTTAACAGTCTTCAAAAATTTACAACAAACATCTTTTTCTTGTTTCTTTAATGAGAAACAAAAAGGAGGCAAGATGGTTTTATTTGCTGCATTTTCTTTTGGATGTAGTTCAGGCCTTATACCTTGAAGTTTCAAGTCAAGACGTGCATTTAGATTATCCTTTGTCTTCCCCTCTAAATTCAGTAGTGTTCCAAGCAAGCCCTCACATACATTTTTCTCAATGTGCATCACATCAAGATTGTGACGCACTAAATTATCCTTCCAATATGGTAATTCAAAGAATATGCTTCTTTTCTTCCAATTATATGGTAATTCTGGAGAGTGTGCAGAACAAGAAAAACCCAGCTGCCTCAGCAAAAACCCAGCTACAATTGCACAGCAGATCAACACATGCCCGCTAGCCTACCCAAACACCTCCTAATTTACCTCAGATTAATACTAAAATCCATAACAGATGATTCCCAAAATCACAGGAGCAGAGCAAGACCAGAGCTGGGCAAGAACCAGCACAGAGAAGAACCAGCACAGAAGCAAGAGCAGAACAGAAATTGACCTTCAAGAACCAGCCACAGAGAAGAACCAGACCATGACTGAATAGCCACTAGAGCTAACACCCACCAAATCAACCATCTAACTTACAGAGCAAAACAGAACAACCTTTATGTCTGTTGGTTTTTTGCAAAACATATCAACATATCAAAGTTGATAGATGTTGCAAAAAAGATCAACAGATCCGTAAACATAACATGCATACTCAATTGCAGCCCCTAAAACTATGATATGTTACTTAATTCCTTGCTTATTGCAAATACCACCTACCTCTAGTATCACTACAGCATCCCCAAAACATGCACCACAAAAACAACAATTATACTTCTGCACTAAATAGCAGCAAACAAACCTTGCAGCTTCACCACTACTAACAAACCTTGTGACTGCTAAATATATGTGGAAAGATGTGCACATGCATGTTGTTAGATGATGCTGTTAAAGTTCAAACAGCAAGTTTGCATGTGGGTTTATATCGTGCGTTAAGAATTTTTTTATTCCACTTAATTGCATGGGTTGTGATAGGTTGCAGCCTTTTCTTTGTTTTTTTCTTTTAATTTCTTGCCACTAAACACGGCTATCATGTGACGGAAGACAAGCAAGGGAACATCTATTGACAAGTTTTGGCTAATGGCATAGAGGAAGTACCATTGATCATATGACACATCAGAAAAATGCAATGTAAGAGTGACATTGTGTGAGACAGTGAGATTCAAGATCCTATAAGGTGCAATGAGAGAACAGTGAGAAAGTGAAACACCGGGAATCCAATTATAAGGAGCACGCAATAGGGTAGAGGCAATGAGATTGAAATCAATTGGGATAGAAGCATAACGCTTATCTTGGGGATAGTCACACACAAGAGGCCGTTCGAACCAAGAATATTAGCAACAATATCCGCATTAAACTCAAAACTTTTACCCCTCACATACATCCGAAAAGATGATGAATTATAGAATGAATGTTGCAATAAAAATATCGAACCCAAGACCTAGTCACTATGTCATCAAAATTTAACACAGCATTACCACCCAAACAATCAAACCAATTCCTAATAGGAAGCTCATAAAATGTGTTGGGTTCAATATTTCGTTCTAGTAACACAGTGTGATCAGTGAACTGTGCATTAAACAGATTTTGATGGTCTTTAGAGCGAAAGGAATGTGAATCAAAAGAGCCTTTTGTAGCTGATTGCTTGGTTTTCTTTCCAGAAGAAGATGAAGCCATGAAACAAAATTTCCAAAACTACTGAGATGGACGAGACAAAAAATACAAAAGAAAAAAAGAAAGGAACTAAGAAATTTACCACCTACAAATGATATGGAAGAGACAAATTACTTGGACCACAAACCCTGAACACAAATCAAAGAGAAAGAGAGAGACAAAGGATGCAAAACCTAGGGTTTAAAACAAAAATCAAATCTAAAATAGAAAAAATAGAATTAAAAAAAATGTGCACATTTGTATGATTCTTCCTTTGGTGTCTCTGTGTTTTATGCTTTGAAGGATTCAATTACCTGGTTAGAGTTAATTTTATACAAAAGTTTTTTCGGTTTCTTAGTTTGGCTGGATTTCGTCATTGGAAATTGCAAGGACCAAGGTTTTTTTTTTTTTTTTGGAGGACCAAATAATGATCTCCTTGGCATATATATTCATCTCCACGTGGAAGTTTAGTTTTACATGGCACTCTCAGTGTTGCTCTGTTCTTTCCTTGGAGTATGTTAAATACAAACATCCATTTTAATTTATGTGATCATATGATTGTTAACTTCTATTTTATGAAACAATGACCTCATAACCACATCAGGTTGATTGTCTTAATCAATGTTGGAATTAGCTAAGTACATCTAGATCTTGTGAAGTAGAGCTTAGCATAAAAGGCTCTATGAGATCAGATCATAGTTACAGAACCACATATATATATATATATATATCATGTTTTTTGCAGCTTAATCAACATATACTACAACAATCTGACATTATCAAAAATAATTTCCAATTATTCATGAGCTCGTCCAACATTTCAACTAATTAACAGCATAACCAATAAACATAAATATTAAATAAAACTCACTGAAGCATTTAAACAAACACTTGCAAGACATTAAATAAAATCACAACATAAATATAATAATAGTAAATTAAAACTAACCGTTTTCAGATTGTATAAAGTTTTATGCCTAAAACAAGAAAATCATAAACAAGTGAGAAAGATAGAGGTATTGTGTGTGTCTGATGAGGGTGAGAAAGAGAGAAAGAATACCTAATGAACTCTGATCGTAGAAGATGAAAACACAGCAAGTTTGTGGTGTAGATGGTAGATAAGGATTGAATGAAAGACAAAGAATGATAAAAACTTGCTTCATATTTTGGCTCCTGCGATTTTGACCCGCCAAAATCAAATTTGGTTCACTAAGTTCAGGAAAATCAAACTTCCCCTTGCCTCTATCTCGATCGCCTCTGCGGATTTTGCTTCATCAGATATGGCTTTATGACATTTTTGTAAAATATGTCACCAAATATTCTTTTTGTGACATTTTTTTAAGAAATGCCACTATAATAGTGTCACTAAAATGTGTTTTTGCTGTAGTGACACTTTTAGAGAACAATAATGCCAAGATTATTAAAATAAATAATTTAAATTTAAATTTAAATTTTATTTTAAATTAAAATTAATATTTTTCTTTTGTAACACATATCATAATATAAAAGTTAATATTATTCTTTTGTAACACATATCATTACATTAATTAAAGTTAATTCCATTGTGATTTTATGTTATGCATCATATTTCTAGAAGTGATTTACTTACATGCGTAGTTCAATTTGATATTGATTGATTAAAATAATGGAACTCAATACTTCTTTCGTTAAGTTTTTAGAAGATAAATTGGCAAATATCAAATGATAAATAGTGTGGATTATTATTTTAAAGAATAATGATTCATCAAAAATGATTGTGCATATTTAAGACACATATTGATGTTTTTTGAATAATTTTTAAATAAAAATTTTGAATTTAAAATGTGTCACCTATGCTATATATATATATATGTATGTATGATAATTAATCAAAATCCTTTTCAGAACATAAATTATTAAGATTATAGAGATTTTGTACTTGATTTCCTTTGAAAATACTGTTTATGATTTGAATTTATAATTTTTTATACATTAATATGAGTAACTCTTACAATCTTGCTAATATAAGCATAAACCCTACCTTTGAGTAAACCCACTTTAAG
Organism: Camellia sinensis; assembly: GCF_055761805.1. NCBI lineage: Eukaryota > Viridiplantae > Streptophyta > Magnoliopsida > Ericales > Theaceae > Camellia > Camellia sinensis. The sequence goes on along the minus strand of NC_138968.1, from coordinate 126,406,814 downwards.
CACTTTTCTGTATAATAAAATACTTAAATATTGTCATATAAAAATATTATAATAGATCATAATAAAACACTACTTAAAACATATATAATTAAAGACCCGATGCACCACTTCTTTTTTTCCCCCCCCTTTTCTTCTTGAGAATATGAAAAACATTTATACTATTAAGAAACAAGAACATACACTTTAGACATAATTAAAAACATAAGAAATTAGTAAAGACCTTTTCGATTAATAACCATAACACTTTCTATATTATAAAATTTTCTAATGTTTTTATTTTTTTTAGAAAAAAATATTTTGATACAAGTGGAATTCATGATTTTTGATAAATTTGATTAGCACAAATGGGTGAATACACTTTTTTTTAAATTTATTTTATATATATATAATTTTAAAAGAAATTATTTTTATGAGCTTTTTACATAAGATCATTCATAATAACAAAAAATTTCCTCAATCATTGACAAATCTGTTTATACTTAACTATCAATTATTAAAAAAATTTACGCATAAAATATAAACACTCAAAATTAATTTTTTATTTTTAAATAAAGAAAAATGCTTGGGAGCACTAATTAGTGCTCCCACTAATTAGGTGGCAGTGGGTCCCGTCATTAATGATGTGATGTTTTGATCTTGGAGTTGTGTTTTTTTTTATTTTTTTAATGCATTAGTGCTATTAGTAGTGATATTTTTAGTGGGATGAATCATTGTTGTTAAATAAATTATCGTACATAACGCTTTACCTACATAGCTTTGTTAAATATAATAAAAATGTATCATGCAGACACCCAGTCGATGTTAACTAAAACACATTATTCTCTTCTCTCGAGAAAAAGCTAAAAACATTGCCCAATGATAGTTAAGGAAAATGTTTCACTCTTAAAACTTTTTTATTTTTATTTTTATTTTAATTTTTTAAATTTGATTTACAGATTTAACTAACAATAACATAATATATTGTGTATTATTTTTTACTTTATCACATATTTAATTATATAGAATCCAATCCCTTCACTCTTTCATTGCGGATAAAATTTAAGGTCAAGTTTGTCTCTAGTTGATCAATATTGTCGAGTTCTATGAGATTTATCACGAGACTTGTTTCGATTGTATGAAGTATTTAATTTGTTAAGTTTTAGGCCTAGATTAGAATTTTGTTACATCCTCTGTTTTGTTTACACAACAATGATTCATCCCACTAAAAATATCACCACTAATAGCACTAATACATTAAAAAAGTAAAAAAAAAAAAAAAAAATACAACTCCAAGACCAAAACATCACATCATTAATGACGGGACCCACTGCCACTTAATTAGTGGGAGCACTAATTAGTGCTCCCAAGCATTTTTCTTGTTTACACCTAAGGTGACAAACAATTTTTTCACTCCCAATTACACCTAAGGTGACAAACAATTTTTTTTTAAAAAAAGAGAAAGTTTGAAGAAAATTAATTGATTAATATTATTTATCACGTTATTAAAGATACAATTAAACTGATAAAATAAGGGGCTGAGGTATTTCTCCATAGCTTATTGATGGAAAAAAAAATAAAAATAATCATAATTATATAATTTTATAATATTTATCTTCATAAAAATTTATACACAAAATTATAAAAAAATAAACGATACAGACCGTCAAAATAGACTGAAAAATACTATGAACCCTAAATAATCTATTAAATCTTTTATATGGGTATAAAATCCACACAAATCCACGTGTATGTAAGTCTCACATCCATGTAAAAGGTTTTGATAAATTATTTGACATCCCTAACATTACTTAAAAGGACCCGGGATGAGCTGCTAACTTTTTCTTTATGGCCTTGTTTGGTTTGACTTTGGGAAAAAGATTTTGGAGAAAATGTTTAGAAATTTTGTTTGGTTTGTAATTTTTCTTAAAAAATTTCCAAAATCACTTTCTCTTTCTTACACATCAATCAATCACTTTTTCTCTCTCCTCTATTCTTTTCAATCACTTTTTATCTCACATACATCTACTCAATTACAACAAAATATCAAATTATTCCAAACTCCCAAACTCCAAAACTATTTTCAAAATATACCACCAAACAAACTACAAAAAATTTCAAACTTTCTCCAAAAAAATATTTTTTTGAAAACTTATCGCCCAAAATCAAACTAAAGGTATATTCTTTTAAAGTGAAAGAAATTTAAAAATAAAATAAAATATTCATGAGAAGCTGCTAATCAATTTAACCATAGAGGGAGAGATAGAGCCAAACACGGCCTTACATCATCATCATAATCATCATCCACTCACTCGCAATTTCTTTTGAGGGAGAGTTGTTCTCGTTTGGGAGATATTGGAAGTCAGAATACGAATCTTTTTCTATATTCTCGTAATCTACTTCTTCTTCTTATCGCTCTCTACCCATTCATTGCGTTGCGTACAATTCCTCAGCCGCCATCAAATTTCCTTCCCATTTGGAGGTTCGATTCTCATCTCCCATCATCTTTTTATACGTAATTCTAAATACCCATTTCGATTTTTTTGCTTAATCTCTACAAATCGATATATGATGATTTTTATTAATGTATGATTTCCAATTTTTCACGGTTTTTGATAAGCTTTCGTTTGAATTGAAACTGGGTTGTTGTTAATTTCGATTTAAATCAACTTAAAGTTGTTTTCTTTTCTTGTTTGTGACTGTTGGATTGGGTATGCAACTTTGCGTTTTGTTCATAGAAGTGTCATGCGTGTGCTCTATATGTTTTTGGATTTATTTTTTTAAGCTTAAGGATGAGAATTTTGGGTGTTTGAATTGTTTTGGGTAATGGGTAAGGGTCCCACCCTGTGGAAATTGAGTGATTTTGATTGATGGAACATTGTCTGATGATTTTTAGGATTGTGGTTTTTTTCTTTCTTGCCTCTTTTGGGTGTTTGATGTTTTCATGAAATCGTGATCATTTCAGCTCTTGCTAACTTTCAAGTAGTCTATTTATAATGATTGGTTTGTAAAGCTAAATTGTGTTTTTGAGTCTTTTGATGATGGAACAGAATTGGGTTATTGAGAGTTGTATGGATTAGTGGTTGAGTTGCTATAGAAACCAATTTGTGATTCATATATGGTAGCTTATCTTGATATAGTAGTCTCATGTTAATCTTGCATATCCATTTCATCTTTTTAAAACTATATCTTCATTCGAAGAAAGTCATTTGAGCTCTTCCTTTTTGCAACTGATTATATGTGATTTTTCTCATTTCTTCCTGATTTGTGAGGACTTGCTGGATTTTTAAACAGAAGTTATTTAAGGGCCCAAATGGTGAGTAATTTAGGGTTTGAATGGTTATTGAAGGCTAATAGGTAGGGGAAGGGATTAGGGTTGATTTGGAGGTGACATGATATGGTTTTGCGGCAGAAAAATACACTGTTAATGGGCTGTGAATAGTATCCTGAGAATACTATCTTGGGAACATATGCAAGGAAGAAGAAAGAGAAGAAGTAGAAGAGAATAATAGAGAGCTTTCAGAGAAGCAAATGACTGCAATATCTAGATTAGGTTAGCTCGTATATTTATATTATTACTTAAAAAGGGAAAGGAATAACTATACTACCCATCATCTAAAATGTATTATTTCTATGCAACCTCACTTCTTAGTAGTAGCATAGTCATTCTTGCCAATGATCAACCATCTTGCCTGGATGGATTTATCTATTTGACTGGAATATCCCAGCTTGACCTGAATTGATGCTAGTTTTATAACTACATGGATGCAATCATTTCCATTTCTTTTTATTCTTGTCTAGGCACTCATTCATTGAGGGAATGCAATAATGTGTTAATATTGGTTGGTAATCATCCAAATCTTGCCCAGTATCATGACTATTTTAAAGTCAAACATGATAACAAAATCATGCAGCATTTCCAATTACAAGTGTACTTTTAAACCGTCTTCTGATTCGATGTGCATCTTTCTCCTTCTTCGCTTTCTCTCAATTTCATGCTCCAACATGCTATGCTGACTCCATTTTCTTAAAATGGTTCATTCTTAGCAATGATGTTGTGCTAAAATTTCTACAGAAAATGGAATGGATCAATACATTATACATGGGATGGTTAAATTTTCCCTTAGTTCATTGCTAAATTTTAACATATGTTATTAAATTTTTATTTAGTTCAAAATGCTATATATCTATACTAATAAAGTTACATATTTTCTTAGCAATATCATGTTTGGCTCGGTATCATGAACATTCTGTATGAACTTACATTTGTTTTAAGATTTCTACTGCCAATTCCATTCCTAATGTGTTTTTCAACAATTTGGCATTTGAATATGGGCACATATTCAAATATAGAATTTTTTTAATTTACCCTGCAAGCTTCTTTTTTATTTACTTATTTATTATTTTTTTATTATTATTAAGGTTTCTACTACTTCCTAATCTTTGGATGGCTTTAGCTCCATGGCTATATTACTAATGTTGTATGCAAGGTTTTAAAAAGCAGCCGTAACCGTTACGTAACGCCATCATGTAACAGTTGTGGTGGTTACTGCCACCTATTACGGCCGATATAGCGGTGTGACTAAGGTTTTGAAAAGCGGTTGCGGTCGCCGTAACGATTATAGTTGCGGGATGTAAAGGCCGTAGCGTAACGGTTGCAGTAACCAAAACCGTGATTTCTTTTATGTTTCGCACAATTTGAAAAAATTTACCGATGCGCATATTTTTTTTTTCTTCAAAATCACATTTATTAGGGTTTAAAATTGATTTTGATCAATTTTTATTAGTTTTTAAGTATGATTCAATATATTTCATAAGTTTAAATCATTATAAAAGGAGTTTTTTACATTTTATTTCAATAGTTAATTACTTTAAAAATAATTAATTTTGAATGTCTACAAATTATTTTTAACCAATACCTGAACTAATTGAATAAAATTTTTTCATAATTATTAAATGAAATGATTATAAAAAAAAAAAAAAAAAAAATTGTGCTAAAGAAAAATTATTTTTTAGACATTACTTTACAGCTAACTAAATAAAATTATTTACAATTAAGTATTAAATGAAATGATTATAAAAATAAAAATAGTGCCATAAAAAAAATTTATTTTTAAGTTATTGATTTTATTTATTTTTTTAAAGACATTTTTTAGACAAAATATTACAGTAACAAAATAAAAAAATATTTACAATTAAATATTAAATAAAATTATTATAAAAATAAATACACTCATTGTTTATATATATATATATATATATATTTTATTTTACATCCTAATGTAATGAAATAAATATTAAAAAATAAATTATAAAGAACAAAAAAATTTATATAAGATTTTTTCTTTGGGCTTAGATCACTTGAGTATTTATTTATTTTTTTTAAAGCTTATGTTTTTTTGTTGTTTTTGAAAATGAAGCTATTCAGAATATTGTAAAAGTGTGTGACGGACCATTACATCCGTTACGTAACACCGAAATGGCCGTTATACATGTGAATTTCCGTTACACATAGCGGCCGTAATGGGTTGCACAAAAATTCACAATCATAACAGCCACAACCGTTATATAAAGGTTGTAAATTGTCGCTACAACACAGTTACGGTTGTTACAACCGCTACACTTCTATTTTTCAATTTTGAATTTTTTTTTATAAATTTTGTATATACTACTATTTTCTCTTTTTGTTTTCTAATTACATAGAACTTAAGTAAAAATCTTATCTATATATGTTTTGAATGTCCAATCTTCTAGTTCTACAAGATTTCATTACTTTTTCACTTAATTATATTTAAACATTAACTTATATTTATTTTTCCTATGTTAAATTTATTGAACAAAAATTAGATTTCATGTTATGTATTTTTACATTATTATGTTTGTATTTTGAACTTATGTTTATGAGATTATTATTTTTAATATTAAACATACTTCATGTTTTTTCTTAACAAATTGGAAGTTATCCATAAGTATAATTAGTAAAGCAAAGAAAATTAAGTAAATCCAACAATAGGAAAATTCTCCACAGCGATTTATAACTAATATAAAAATTAGTATATACATATTGGATCATGTTTTAAAACTAAACAAAAATACTAAAAATCATTTTGAACCTCACTGAATGTGATTCTAAAATAAAAGCATGCGTATCTGTATGTTTTCCTAAAATTGTGTGAAGAATTAAAAAATTCATGGTTCCGGTTGCCGCCACCACTACGCTACGGCTATTACACCTTGCAACCGTGTCAATGCTACCGGTAACCGCCACGGTTATTTAAAACCTTGGTTGTATGATATTGTTGAATGGATTTGGCTGCAGTGCTTCACCATTGTTTCTAGTCCTAGTTCAAATTAAAATTTCAAATCAATTGAAGTGTTGGAAAAGCTTTTATAAAATGGTTTAATTGGGACATAATTCATCTTACGCCATTCTGATTTTGTAGGCACGCAAGTTTGTTATTTCATTGATAAACCTTGACTGGTATTGTCCTTGACAGGTAGCACTGAAAGGGGATTCAACAAACAGTAATCTATTAGTTAGAAGATGGATAGCTGATGTTATTTGACGTTCTCAATTTATACGGACACAATGGATGTGCGCCCTGCTTTGTTTATTCGAAGATCAAGTGAAAAGCAGCTGACTAACATGGGTTTTTCGGGAGCTATATCTTCATCTTTCCCAGTTTTTCCTACCCCTTTGGAGGAGAATTATCCCAAATTCACAGATTCCTTTCAGGTTTCCTCAGAAAGGGAACTAATGATGAATTCCATTTCTCCTCAGCCAACTCCATTGGATTCTAACAGCGGCACAGTTGGGAACTTGTTCTCATCGGCTTCTGGATTCTCCACAGATGTTCATTTCTCTTCAGTTTCACCCCAAGCAAGGTGTTTCCATAATTCTCCATTCATTTCTCAGTCATCGAGTGATGGTGCATCTTTACCACCAATCCACTCATCTCATTCAGGTTTACATTCAACACAATTGATCAATTACCCTGAGGGAAACAATGATATGTCCTGGACTACAGATTTGCTGCAGGATTTCCTTGACTTCCCTGAAAATATACCTGTCCAGAATGGTCAGGTAGAAACTATTACTGGTGTAATGGCATCTCAAGAACATGTTAAGAGAACTGATTGGCAGGAATGGGCACACCAGTCAATCTCTGTTGATGATGCTTTGGATTTGGACTCAAATTGGAGCGACATCCCGGATGATATTAGTGCACCAGATCCTAAACCAAAGGTTTGTTGCTCAATTTAGAATGGGAATTATTTGTGTAGGACATGCTAGTGAGGATCAGTCTGTAAATTTCAGCTGCTCATGGGCTGCATCTCATGCCTGCCTCATGTTTGATGCCTATGATATGCCTCCTCCATAGACAAGAAATAAGAATGTAACTGTGGAATTTATATATAAAAAGCCATCTCTCAACTCTATTAGATTTTTTGAAGTAAAAAAGACTTGTATGTTTAAACTATTTAGAGTTCTTTTAACTTTTAATTGAAGTTTTTTCCGATAGATTCCAAGATTGGGTCCATAAACTTGTGTGCATTAGGTTCTTGTTTGGGTTGATATACATGCATACCTACCTACATATTATATATACAATTTTATTTATTTATTTATTTATTTTTTGGAAGAGGGGGGGGGGGGGTGTTGTGCTTTGGTGGCCTTAACACATCAATTTCTAAATTAACCCGACCTTAAGAGCAATGAATTTAGTAGCAATAGCCAAGTTTGGCCAATGGAGGAGATAGGTAGAGATGTGATGTCCATGGCCATAAATGTGCATCCAATAGGAGTGTCTTTGTTAATTTGCAAAAATGCTTTGAGACTAACCAAAAATGAGGCAATAAGACCACCTTCATCATTGGTTGAACTAGGGTCCTCTATTCTTTAGCCAATAGGACACTATGCAACTTAAGCAAAGCAATGCTGGTCTTTCATGGAGCATGATTGGTAAGAGCTTGTGCTATCACCATATATACTCACCAAAGCTAGATAAATTTAGAAAATTACCTTCCAATCTGGAAAAGTTCTTCGGTTGGTATCATTAGGTGCTTTCTCCACCACTTCTTTCAATCAAAGGTTTGTCTTCTAAGCGTCACAAGCACTTATAAAAAAGTGGTGTGTTTGTGTTGGACATCAACACTCATTAGATACTTCCTGACATGTGTTGTACACATGTCCAAACATGTCATATTATTATTTTAATTTTTTTAGACTCAGAGATGCTTTGGACGCTAGGGGACACACATTTTTGTCTCTTAAAAACACATGAAACACTTTATAAGTTGAATAAAATAACTTATATATAATGATAAAATAAAAACAGTATGGATTTATACCTATTAATCCATCCTCCTTTAGATTTTAAGAATTAGTATTATGTTGCATTTTTATTATTTTTTAATGAATGATTCATATATGTTATATGACATATAATAAATAAATAAAATAAAATAAACTATATATTGTGTCCCCCCCCCCCCCCCACCCAAATTTTGTGCCTTACATATATTTTTTTTAAATTAGAATGTTTGCATGTCCATGTCATGTCTGTGTCTGTGCTTTTTAGGTACTGTATGTTTGTCAAAATTCCGCAGAGGAGACTCGTCATTTTGTTTTTTTGATAAGTAAAGACGTGTATAAAAAGGGCATATAAAAGGGGCACCAAGGGGTGCAACTCGTATACATAAAGAAGACCTATATTAACTATACATTCAAACCTACAAAGGCTCCTACAAAGCCCAAAAATTGGTTCAAGGATAGATCAACACTTTTGAGAACCAACAGAATGAAGAACATGATAATAGTATACTCTTTAATTTGAAGAGGCTCTTCTCTCCCATCAAAATTACTTCTATTCATTCTCTTCACGCATCCCACATCAACACCCAAGGCAGCATAAACCAATCATTCCTCCTCCTTTTCCCCCATCAACCTCATCTCCCAGAATGAAGAAGCTCCCTCACGTTTTGAGGAAAATCCGCTCCAAACCAACCATAATAAGGATTAAAAGCGACAAATCTCATGCCTCCTCACAATGAATGAGAAGCTGACTCGGGGATTCCCCATCATGATTTCACGTCCAACGCCAATTACTATGGATTTGCTTCCTACTTCCTCCTAATCAAGTTATTATTACTAGCCAAAATCTTTCCATGTGTTGTAGTCCTCACAAAGAAAGCAAAATTTGAAGTAGCTTTGGTCCCCCGCACCGTTTCACCCTCCTCCAGCACCTCTCCCTTTCCCTCTCTCCCTCTCCCTCTCACTCTCAGTATCTTTAGACTCATCAAAAATTAAATCTTCCGGGTGCATTATTTTTACACTAGAATTTGTTGTACCTTTGTGTCCATATCACATCATTTCTCATATTCATATATATGCTTCATGGCATCCAATACATCTACTACCATGTTCATGATGTCTCATGTCTTTGATAGTTGAAACATTTCAAAGCGTCTATGTATATCATGGATATTCTCTTACGAAATCAGGAAACCCACAATCATATTATATTTGTTCTTCATGATTCTTGGTTTATTTAAAGACTTTAACTGGCATACCAGGTGATAGAACCACCAACAGATGTTTTTGCCCACCAGCCCCAGGTTCATCTTCATCATCCCATACCATCTGGAGAAATTTGTCCTGTTGCTAGTCCATTATCCCTTGCAACCCAGAACAAGACTCGAATGCGTTGGACGCCAGAACTTCACGAAGCCTTTGTGGAAGCTGTCAATAAGCTTGGTGGTAGTGAACGTGTGTATCCCTCTCAGTTCTGTTTTATTTTTCTGTCATTCAAGTAGTTCAAGTGATCAAGTTAGTTCTAATTGCATTGACTCATAATTTTAACTCACAGGAGCTACACCGAAGGGTGTCCTGAAGCTCATGAATGTGGAAACCCTGACCATCTATCATGTAAAAAGCCACCTCCAGGTATGGATATTTTTTTTTATTGATTCTGCTATTTCCAAGTTGATTTTGACATTGCTCAACTTCATTGGATATATATTTCTTTAAATTTCAGAAATATAGAACAGCCAGATACAAACCAGAGTCTTCAGAAGGTATAAGTAATTTTGTCCTGTTTATTTATCTATTTATTTTTCTTTCATGTGGAAGGAATCCTTTTTACATCATGGGTTGCTAATTTTACATCTTTATACCACTAAAGTCATGCCTCATAAGTTATTAAACTTGTTTAACGCCATAGCAAGCTGAAATATCATTCATATTTGCGCATTTTGCTTATGCTTGCTGCTAGCCTGCTTTTATTGGTTGTGTTATCTGTTTCTCTTGTATGAAAGTGCAGAAGTTTGTATTATATGAAATACACATCTTATCATGATGTTATTTGTTTTATGCTTTTCTTTTTCTTATTAGACACTTCAAGGATTTCCAGTGAAATACACGAGTGTAAAAACAATTGTTTTCTCTCTTCACGCTGCAGGAATGTCAGAGAGAAATTTGACTCCTATTGAGGAGATCACATCTCTGGATTTGAAAGCGTAAGTTCGTTTATCTATCTTTCTTTACCTGGAATGTTACTCAGATAACATCATAGTATATAATCTACTATTTACAACTGCCCCCCTTGTCGAGGGAAGTGTGAAATAAAAATAGCTTTATATTTTATTCACATTTCCTGTTCCATTTCCTTTCCCTACACAAATTCATGTCCAAATCCAAGATCCATGTATATAGTTATACAAATACAAGTTATCACAACACAGGACCTATTTGATCAATTAATGCTGTTTCTTCTTTAGGAAGTTAGGTAATGGAACAATGGGGGTAGTGCACCCCAGGGACAAGGCAAGAGAAAATAATATTCCCCAATGATGTGACCTAAGAATCACAGATATGGACATGGGATAGACACGACACAACACTGACACACAGACACGACATTTCTCTAAAAATTAGGACACGGACACATCGGGTACAAATTGAATATGATATATAGATAGATAGATAAAACCAATGTTATTTAAATAAAATTTGGTATAAAAGTTAAAACACATAAATAACATTAACATTATTAAGAAATCAATAAAACAAAACGACCGAATAAAAGTTCAAGAACTAAGCATCCATGATATTTTTCATTTAATCATCATTCAAAATTCCATAATTTTTAGTCAATATTCAAAAAATTCATAACTCTATCATTTGACACATAATCAAAAGATCGTCCATCCAAAAATTAACCGACAACCACAGAAAACATGATGGATGTGGGATATACACTTCTAGTTTTTTCTCTTTCTCCTTCTTGGTTCTTAATATTTTACTTTTGCTTTGCCTAATGGTTGGCAGGAGGTACCTTATTTAATATATTATCCTTATCTTTTATTTTTTAGTATGTATGTAGTTTTTTTCAATAATTTATATGTATATCCTCTATAGAAGAAGTGTCTTGGAAGTGTTCGCAGCATGTACTTAAAGTGTCCTCAATGTGTCCTAACATGTCTGTAATTCAAAAAAAAGTTTGGAATTTTTTACTTGAACTGAACTTTGCCTCCAATTTTGGCGACAGGAGTATGGGGATTACTGAAGCATTGAGGGTACAGATGGAAGTTCAAAAACAGCTTCATGAACAACTTGAGGTATGCCTTTGATACTCGGATTCCATTTTTATTATTGAGTATCTGCTCCTCAAGGCGGGGCTTACATTGGTGCCATGCTTTCATCAATAATGTTAGGAACACTAATAAACATATTAACAAATATACCAACTAAACACAATGCTAAGTGGACCATGGTGGACCCCAGTGCAAGTCTTGTGTCTTAATTGGTATGCTTGTAAGCTAAGAAGCACGGACACTTCTAGGAAGGTTACGTATCCGTGTCGGACACCGACACTCTTTGGACACTCTCAGGACACCTGTCCGACACTCTTCAAAACGTGTCCTATTGTTTAAAGACTTGGACACTCTTTGGACACTTGAAGGACACACGTGTCAATCGTTTAAACACACGTGTCTAACGATTAGACATACGTAAAACTAATTATAAGTTTGAACAAAATAACTTAAGATATAATAATAAAATAAAAGCCATATAAATTTATAAGAATTAGTGTCATATTGCATTTTTTATTATCTTTGAATGATATATTCATATATATATAACATATAATAAATATATAAAATTTTGTATTTCATGCGTGTCCTCCTCGTGTCGTGTCCTGCATTTTTTGAAAATTAACGTGTCGGCATGTCCGTGTCGTACTCGTGTCGTGTCACGTGTCCGTGTCCATGCTTCTTAGCTTGTAAGTACACTTGTTAGTATTCCTAGCATTACTGTACTTTTATGGGAGCTTAACTGATAATTCGAAGTGCAATTGATGCCAATTACTAGAACTCTGTATTTTCAAAATGGACAATTTTTTTTGATCAAAAGGAGTATGTTAATATATTATGAATACAAATTTTAGAGGAAACAGAAGAAAAAAAAAGAAGAAAAAAAAAAGAGAGAAGTGAGAGAGTGCTGAATGTGCTCTTCTACGTTGAAGTATTGTACTTCCCATATTACAAGATATGCAATATTTGATACTATTTTGAATGACTGAAAGGATTATTTCTGAATTAGAAACGCAATTCTTCTGCGTCCCTTTCATCTACAGGTTTTTCTAGGTATAGAATATTTTAATTTGTAATTTTTTGTATTTGGGGGGGAGGGTTCAAAATCTTGTTTTTGTGGGCTTTTTCTTTTTAATGTAAATTTATGTGGTTTGCTTTTTAAACGTACTTTATATCCATTGCTATACCTTAAATTGCTGCAAATCAAATTAAAAAATCATAGAACCATAGAGAGACCTATTTTTGTTGGGAGGCCTATGTTTTGGTAGAGATTGTTTATTAGTTAAAAATCTGAACTTGAGTATATATTCTCCTTCAGATCCAGAGAAAATTGCAATTGCGAATTGAAGAACAGGGGAGGAACCTACAAATGATGTTTGAGAAACAGAAGAAGATGGAAGATGTAAGAATGAAAGCATCCTCTTCCAATCCCAATGTTCCGTCTCCATTACCAAGTACAGTGCAGCAGCCCTCCCTTGCCGATGAAAATTTAGAAGCCTCGAAGCAGGATAAAATTGTCAGGACAACAGGAAGTGGCGAAATGAGTGCCAGCACCGCACGTGAAGAAATTTCTCAGGATTCAAGTGAGAAGCATACTCCTGACCCGGTCACTAGGGGGTCTAGTCCTCGACCTCTAAAGCGTGCAAGAGGAGATGAAACAGCTGCATCATCAGCTAAACTCGCATCTTGATTTAAACTTTTTACGGCAACGTTTGATCATCTCCTTGATGTGCCGTGGTGTGCCTGGATGCGGATTATGTTAGTCTTGTGGGGGAGTACTGCACTGACGGAGTCGAAGAATGGTTATTTGGAGTTCAGGCAAGGCAAGATTCTTGCAAGTAATAACATGCATTTTTCTTTTTCATTTTAACAAATAAGCAAATCATGTAGTTATTACTGTTTTATTATTTGCTTTCTTGAATTGCTACTGTTTTCAGATGCCGAATTGAATTTTGTTTCAAACTTTATATGCTTGTGAATATGCATCTAGGAATTACTGGGGGAATTTTGTTACATTGTTCTTTTTTTCTTTTCTTAATAATTTCTTCTGTAAGAGAAGGCTCCTCTATCTGATTTTACTTGTGAATAAGTTTATTGTATTGCAAATAACTGATTTTGAATAATCTTCTTCTAAACTCCAGCCACTCTTTTGAATAATCTTCTTCTTCTTCTTTTTAATTATATTTTTGTTTTGCAAAGGGTTCTACATGTACTCCTTAACTAAGTCATTTGCACACACCTTTTTTTTTTTTTTTTTCAAGGCTTTTCCAAAATATTTGCAAATCCCCAACCAGCCTCTATAATAATATTATTTCTGCCCAATAAGAGGTAGCCTCTTGGCATGGGATTATCTGTCCCATTCCCTATCAAAAAATTTGTTAGGAAGTCCCAATGTATTTGTCACATTGTGGGTGTTTGGGAAGTGACTATGTTAGAGATTTTTTGATTATTTTAGTAGGTTATTTTAGTTTTTGTGTTTGGAAAAATAGGATAGATTTTTATTTGAGTTGGTGTATTGAAAAATGTGTTGAAATGATGTTTAAGTTAAAATGACAAATTTGTCCCTAACTTTACATTTTCCAAAATTAATTTGAAGGGGTAAAATTATAATTTAGTTACCTGTCACTGTGACATTGGCAGGACTCTCACAGTGACAGCCACTGTCGGCCTATTTTTTTTTTTTTTATTTTCAAAAAAAAAACTTTTGGTTTAGGACCTTTTAGGTTAAAATTGTTTTTAAGGCTATTTTAGCCCCAAATCTAGGTTCCCAAATACTCCTTTTGTTTATGTCGTATTCTCAACAAATAAGAAATTGCAAAACATATTCAATGAATTATTAAAGTTCTGTATTATATTATTAAAACCATCACGGCATGTTTCAATAATGCTGAATAATTACTTGACTCAATCATTTTTTTTCTCGTTTTTTTAATAATTGATTTTGGTTTTTTAAATATACATATATATATATATATATGTTTAGTTGAAACAATCATTTTTTTCTCACGTAGCATGTGGAACATTTTTTACTAAATTTCAATATAGAAATGCATCTTGAATTTTTATGTGTATCTGTTCAAATTTTATCTGTCAATTTTTTTTGGGTAAATTTTCTATCTATCCAAATTTTATTTGTGCAAATTTTCTATATGTTCCAAAAGTTAGAAATTAGGTAATGCAATTTAAACAAATTACATTTTGATCACTTGTAAAATTGAATGTGCAAAGAAAGAATGAAAATGGTAGATATTACATTGATTTAACAAAATGTTGCCCAAAAATAATTATTTATTAGCCTATGAACAATATAGTCAAAATTGGGATAGATAGAAAATTCCGACAGATATGTTTTTTTTAAAAATCTGTTTCATTATCATCATCATCATCAACATCAACGACGACAACAACAAATCACGGCATATTCAACTACAAAAATAAAAAAGAAAAAGAAAAAGAAAAAAGAGCATATTCATCTTTCTTTTCTTTTTTTATCTGTTGAAATTTGAAATTTTTTCTCTGTTGAGTGTTTGCGGGTTGGGTCTGGTTAATCTCATTTTTTGTATAATGATTGTTCAAATTTACAATTCAGACTAAAGTGAGAGGAATATGATAGTTTACGGAAATGATGAAATCTTTTCTTTAAGAACCAAATAAGAAAACAGTCTCACTTTAAGGGGTGAAAGTATAAATTACCCAACAAACAAATAAACAAAAAAATAAGATTTATTTATTTGAAATTGAAAAAATAAAATACAGTTGAAACTAATATTTTATAAATAATTTTGTTTAGTAGAAATTAGTTTGGCGAAAGTTAAGTTATGACAAAAATAACACTTAATATTTTTAATTGAGAGTAGCAATTTTTTGATATGACACAAACATAAATTCAAAATATTACGATACAATATTATGAAGAAAAACAAAATCACCCTGGTTGTTTTCGTTACAAAATATATTTTTTGATTTTTTTTTTAAAAAATTATTGAAACTAATTTGATAAAAATCAAAATAAAAAAAAATATTTTACCCTATAAAAGAGAAAATCATAAAAAAAAATAGTGATTTTTTTCTTTCACAAAAATATTTTTTATTTTTTAAGATACAAAAATAAGTAAGGAATAAATTACACTCACCTCTTTAAAATTTAGAAAAAATATATAATAAACTTCACAAATTCGATATAATTACTGTGACATCCTTTTTAGTAAGATTAAGGCAATTAAAACTAATATAAATAGTAGATAGATTTCAAAATAAATAAATATAGATATACATTTTAATATAAAATAAATGATAATATTACACAATTATATAAAAAATATGCATAGTCTAAAAAAAATAAAAACATGCTATTTATTGTATTTAAAAAAAAAAAATCAAAAGGCCTAACCAGAGACAAGACCTAGATAATAAAAAATTGAGACTCCAGAATTCACCCTTAAAAATTAGGGTAAATTACACTGACACCGCTTGAGATTTCTGTTTAATACAGATTTCTCTTTCACATTTGAAAAATTACACTTATTCTCCTGTTAGATTAAATGACATATTTATCTTTTAGTTTTTATACATATAAAATAATAAAATAATGTAGATATTTTGTTCATATCATTTTAAGAGAAATAACAATCATCTTCTTTGGTTTAACTCTCACAAAATATTTTCGTATTTTTTTATTTTTACTAAATGTTTTAATATTTTAAGTAATTTTTTTTAATTTTTTAGATACACCTAATCTAGATATACTTAAGAAGTATAATATTTTGTAATTTTTTTTAAATTCACCTAATATAAAAAAATAAATAAAAAAATTCAATACATTATCTTATTTTGTTGTATTCAATGAAATTTTTTAAAGTTTTTTTTTTGTGCGCGTCTTATACTTTTTAAATATATCTAAATTAAATTGATCAAATCTAGGTATAATGGTGGAAATAAAAATGAAAAGTTATATTCATATATAAAAAATTATTCAAAAAAATATCATAAAAATGTTGTAATAGTGATATTGTTGTAAATATAAATAATGGTTATGAGTGTTTTGTTTTAAAATGAAATGTCACCATTAAGCTATATCATTGTGTTTGAAAATTCTATATAAAATTTATTTTTGTATATCATTCCTCAATAAAAATATGTTCAGATAGAATTTAATGATGAAAAGTTGTAAAATGTAGTTATGACGATAGGAATAATAAATGGTAAGAAAAAAGACAAAATGGTCATTAAAAAAATTTTAAGACATGATATCAATAATTTAGGGAATAATTTGTAATGAAATTACAAACTTCATAGAGGGAAATATAATTTTTTAAATGTAAAGAAAGATTTGTATTAAATAGAAACATTAAGGAGTATCAATATAATTTACCCTAATAATTACTTGTGTACTCGAGACGTCGTGGAGAGTTCGTCTTTAGGGTGTTTTGAAAAGTAGGTTAAAAGTTAATTTTTTAATTTTTTATGACCTTTTTTTTTAAAAAAAAAAAAATATGCAAAAAAATAAAGAGATAATGCAATAAAAAAAGCCAACAAAAATTAAAAAACTGACTTTTAATCTAGATGCCAAAATAAACCTAACTATCGCCTCATTTGAGAAGTTAGTTATTTTAGTAGGCTATCTTAATTTTGACTATTTTAGTAAGTTAAAATAATTGTGTTTGGGAAGGGGATTAGATTTTTTTTGGTGATTGAATGTGATGTTTGTAAAAAAAATGAAAGTCACTTTTTGATTTTTAATCTGTATTATTTTTTTTATTTTTTTACACATTTTTTTAAAAAAATGTCAAAAAAACTAAAAAATTAACTTTAACCAACTTTTTAAAACAACTTTTATCTTTTTATAAATTTTAGTTAAAAAAAAAAAATCTCCCAAACTCAAGTTGCGAAACATCGCCATTCGAATAATTGAGTTGAGAAAAGGTGAGACGAGAAATGTTTGGGATCCTTTTTTTTTTTTGGATTTCATGACCTCTAATTTGATATTGATCCTTGATGTGTGTGTAAAGTCCACTTATATATATATATATATATATATATAGACCCCACATTATTTGGGAACTTGGTTTTTGAGTTTTTTTTTGTTTTTGTTTTTACTACAAGACAAATGTTTTAAAAAATAAAAAAAAAACAAATCCAAACAAACTATCACATCAAATCTCATAATCATTTCACTTTTTTCTCTCATAAACATCACATCCAACCACAAAAAAACCTAACTATTTTTTCTAAATACAAATTCTTTTTTCTCTAATAATATCATACAACTAAAAAAACTTATAAAAAAACTCACTTCCCAAACATCCACTATAAGTAATTAGGATAAGAATGGGAGTTGTAGGGAACCTGGGTGTGAGGTGTCTATCATAGGGGTGGACGTGGGTCGATTGCGGCCGCGGAACCTCAAATCCGCCATTCATTTGCCAGATTGGCGAATTGGATAAAATCAATTCGCATCCGTTCGCTAATCTGGCAGATGTGGATTGAGCAGATTGGCGGATGGATGCGAATCAGTTTGGCGGTTTAAAATTTTATAAATTTTCAATATAATTCAACTTGTGCACTTCCAAAAAAAAAATAAAAAAAGTATTACAGTCAATGACTTAAAAAATAATACAATCATTGTATGCTTCATCCACATATTACAATTACAACATACTCCATCTACACAAAGTATTATAATTTATAGTTTTTAAAATATAAAAACAATTCAAACCACCAAAATAATGAATAGAGTAGTAGAGATTGTATGTCTCTGCATTGTTACATCTATATCTATTTATGAAAACAAAAACTAACCGACGTATATCATTTATTTATTTATTATTTTTACAGTTAAATTTAAAAACAAAAAAATATAGATAAATAATATATTTATTTTTTTCAATTCAAAAAATATGTTTAAGTTGAAAACTCTTTTTCAACATAATATATTTAACAGAATATTTAAACTCTTTTTCAATTGAAAACACAAATAGAATATCTAAACAACTGAAAATATAAAGTTTTGCAAATAACAAGGGGTGCTCACGATTTGACGATTTGATTACGGTCAAAAGAATCTCAAATCAATCATCCGTTCAAAATTTGACAAATTAAAAAAAATCAAGCCGAATTAAAAAAAATCAAACCGTAATTATCTATTTGTCATCACATACCTATCTAAAATACGAGTAATCGATTCGATTCGATTCGATTCGATGGGATTGAACGGATATATCTCCTCCACACCCCTATCACAATTGGAAGTGAGACCTTATACCGCAAGGGCTTAGCAAGTGGGCTAAACAAAATCCGAAATCACGCACCACACATGGAGAAGTACTGAACTCAACACAACCACCAAGGCAGCAACTTGAGTAATTGTAATTGATATCATATCTTTGTCTTTCCCAATTTTTCAATCTCAATCTTTACAGCAACTTTCTCAAACTCACACATACATACATACACCTAGAGAGAAAGAGAGAGAGAGAGAGAGAATGTTGTTTCAGGTGGGAGGACAAGGGACTCGTCCCACCTTCTTCGAGATGGCAGCTGCTCAGCAGCTCCCTTCCAGTCTCAGAGCCGCCCTCACCTACTCTATCGGTGTAATAATCCCCCTTTCCATTTCAATCTCACTCATTTCTATTCAGACAAAAAATTACTCAATTTAGGGTTCAATTTTGTAATTGATTGTAGGTTTTGGCTCTGCGAAGACCCTTTCTCCATAAAGTGTTGGACTACGAAGATGAGTTCTTTGCCTTGCTCATGCTCGTTCTTGAAACTCACAGCTTACGTACTACAGGTTTTCTCTATTTCTATTGTATTCACCACCAACTCTTTTCAAACTTTGTCTCACTATTTTCTCTATTCTTTAACTCCTAACAATTTTCAAATTCAACCCATCTTTCTCATTCATCCAATCGTCCAAAAATTTACATGTGAAGGTTGATTCATACTTTAGCATATAAAGAAGTTAGTGACTTAGGCCATGTTTGGTAGAATTTTGCAATTAAAGCTTTTTTGTTATTAGGGTTATGAGGGAAAAAAAGAAAAGAAGGGGGGGGCTTAAAACATCAAGTTCTTAAAATTTCACAGCTTTCAAAATGGATTTTCGAAAATATGCTGAAAGGCTGTTAGTTTCTGATGAGGGAAGGAAATGTTATAAAAACTTGTTTAGAGAAGGATGTGGTTGGAGTAAAGTACTTAATTAATATAAAGCCTGCACGACCTAATGGCCTGTAATTGAGTCTTATCAAATTGCTGTTTTGAAACAAATTGATGATGGTTGAGGATAAATGTTCTCTTTGCATGCTTTAAGTACTGCCTTGGAGACACCAACACACAACACTCTGACTGACAGTTTTTAAAAAAAGTGTAGGGCATGACTTGTCCAGGACACACAAAATATATGGTTTTATATATTTATTATATGTTATATATATATGAATATTTCACTAAAAAATAATGCAAAAAATGCAGCATAAGACTAATTCCTAAAGTCTACATACAAGAGCAGGGATTAATAAGTGAAAATTTACATAATTTTTCTTTTATTATTGGATCTCAAGTTATTTTCTTTAAACTTGTAATGTGCTTCATGTGTATCTAAGCGATTGGCACTTGTATATCCCAAGTGTTTGAAGCTTGTCCTGGTATACGGACACATTTGGACGTTTGTTCAACATGTGTCAAGAAATGTCCAACAAGTATCAATGTTTGACACAGACACGTTACCTTCATGGAAGTGCGTGCTTCTTAACATGCTGCTGGTGCTAGCTGATTACAAATGATAAGGAGTGGCATTCCACTTTAGCCAGTTACTAGTTTCGCTTCCAAAGGTTGTCAAACTAGATGCCCATTTAACAAATATGGTGTGGATTATTTCAATTTGTCAATATGTTTATATGAGAATCAGAATGCTTTCCTTCTTGAAGCCCCAATGTCATCTCTAGAGATACACTCATATGTTTACTTTAAATCAATAAAGACCATGTGAAGGCTGTATGCCATCTGACTTTTAAATCCTTCATCAATGCAAGTGGTCGTCACACAGTTAATTTTTCAACTTTCAACCGCTCCTCTCTCTGCCTCGACTCAGTCTTTCGATGTGTCCATCAACAACTCTGATCTGACAGGTTTGTCTTCATAGTTGTGACCGTCATCAACTACTTTGAGAAAAGTCAAATTCATTGCTATCTTTCTCCTTATAGATCGTTAATAATGCCAACCACCTTGGTAGTCCTCCATTTCCAACAAAACTGAATCTTAAACTTCTTGCTTGTAGACAAATGCACTATCTTCACATCCTGATATACATACATACATATATATATATATATTTTAAATTTATGTTCATTTTTGCTATTCAAAATCAATTCATTAACATGTTGTCTCATCTAACTGTCATAACACTTCTCAATGTTATCAAAGGCGCACCATGGCGCATGCCTAGGCGCAAGGTGCACCTGAGCTGCCTCCTGAGACGAGACAACTTTAATAAAGTGCTGTCAAGGCTTGAGGTTCGCTCGTCTTTGAATTGTGTCCGATTTGTTAAATATATGATATCAACCCTTCAATCCAGTGAAGCCCATTATGATTTCATGTGTTGGCACATCTTATCAAAGCCCCCAAATAAACAAAGATCCTCATCCCTAGTCAACAAATTAAAACTGCAAGCCAAAACTTTTATATTTTGACTCTCTCTCACACACACACACATACATAGATGATAATCTGTGGGGCTTGCTTACTTTGGTGAAATATTTACTAATGCGTCTTCAAACGGAAGATGTTACTGAGTTGGCATCGATTAAAACACTTAGCGTCAATTTAACACAAGGCAGTATACTATTGGCCATAAGCATGACTTGCAAGGTTACAGTTAGAACTATATTGCACACTATCCTCAATTCTTCTTCATTACCGGTCTGCTATTTTCTTGACCCTCCATTTTCTGAACACCACCCACCCTCCCCAACCCAAACAATTGGAGCAATAAAAAAAAGGAAGAAAGAAGAAAGAGTTGTCATGCTGGCCACCACTATCAGCTTTCCTATTTCCCAAGGACATGTTTCTTATGCAAGTTTGTTAAACCAGGTCTAGTTTTGAGGTCTTTTAACAGGAAATTTACTGGTTTTGATACTTTTTGGCTAATTTATTGTGTTGTGTACTCACAGATGCTTCTTTTGCTGAATCTTTATATGGCTTGCGAAGGAGAGCAGTTAAAATAAGAGTGAAAAAGGATAATCCTCGTTCAGACGTGGGTGACAGGATTCATCACTCAGGGTTGGAGAAGCACCAAAAAGTTCTCTCAGTTGTTTTTATGGTACAAAATTCCACTTCTATTATTCAACTATGAATTTGCAATGAGAATCTGAATTTGGCTTCATGACTTGGTATAAGAATCCTTGTGTTTGTATTGTGAGGAAACCTTTTTCTATCCAACAAAGAGGATTCAGAATCATAAACTTTTAAGCAGAAACTACTAGTTAGCAGGAAAGCTGTGTATGAATTAGTTGAAGTTCATGCATTGCTGATTTATTGATAAAGTTTTGTTTGTTTCATTGCTGTATTTTTACCGTGCCAGTATTCATCTAATTACATATGGAAATGATACAATTCTTGGCTACTTTTATGGCCAATTTGTACCTTTGAAATATTTCGTCACAGGTACAGCCATATAGAGTTGCACTTTTGTACTAGCTGTTGTGCCGAAGGTGCATGTTGTGAAGCTTTACATACACTTGAAAACAAGTTAGGCTCTGGAAGTGTCTGCTAGTGGAGTGAAATAATTTCTTCTGTGTGATTTTAGTAGAGGTTTTGAAACTTTTATGCTTGCCTTAGAGTTTTTGGTGAACTAGAAAACATTTTTCTTTGTTATTATCCAAGTATATCACTTGTTGATCACCATTCCATTGTATCATGTTGTATATATTTATATATGCAAACATAATTTGTCTATATATTTGTATTATTTTATATTGTAGGGATTCACAAACAATTCTGGGAGATGATTTAAGATTAACATATGTATAAGCTTTGAGATTTTATTTTTCTTGATCCATTTAAAGTGTATCCTTCTTCTTCTTTAAGATGTTGAACGCCCTTTTTGATCCCACAGTGCTCTCCAAGAAATTATTATTTGTGGTCAACTACTTGAATCCTCCCTTTGTGTGTGTGTGTAAGTTTTAGGCTTGTTCGGAGAGAAATAGTGAAACAATTTTTCTGTTACTCTAACTGAGAGTACAAGAGTTTACAGATAATAGCAGTGATACTGTAAACCCCCAGTGAAAGTTTGAAAAATTGTTTAACGTGTCAGTATTTTTTGTAGTGAAAGAGTTTGTCATGTTAGTGGCTCAGGTAGCTATGCATAGCTAAGTGTTATCAGCAGTTTTAAAAATCATTTATTTCCTCAAGGAGTTCTCCTTCTCTTCTAATGCTATAGCTGGACAAAAGGGTAATAACTTGTGAATTACATATATTTTTGTAGGTTGTATTGCCATATTTTAAGTCAAAATTGCATTCCATCTATAATAAAGAAAGGGAAACTAGACTTCGAACTAGTTTGTGGGGAGATGGTGATGAAAGGTTTGATGATGCTGACTATCTTGATGGAAGTGGTAATTCTTTTGTTTCCACAAGTCGTTCAGATGTAGAAGCATCAGTGGCGACACATTTGAAGAAAAGGATTCAGAAGATTGTAGGTGCTTGCTACCCATGGCTACATGCCGGAAACGAAGGTTCATTCAACTTAAATTTGTCTCTGGCCTTTTTTCTTCAGAAAAACAACACTTATTTTTGGAGTTCATACCCGTGTACTTACCAGTGGCTTGATTAAATTTAATGATTCACAATTTAAATTTAATTCTTAGAACTTTGTTCCTGTTTTTAATAAAATTTACATCTAATCAAAATGTACAGTTTTGTTTCTTCTTTGTTTGCATTTTAATATTTCTTCGTGTCCTACATCTGCTGTATAAACATATAAATTTTTATTGTAGAGCGCAAATTGTTCTAAAGAATTTGATTGATGTCTCCCAATTAGGGGTGCCAAATTTTGATGTGTCCTGCCAACCCCTCCAAACCTAACCCTTATTTTTTAGGGTTTGGGTTGTGATTGTCCGCCCATTTAAATAAATGGGTCCAGTTTAAGTTTGAGTTTCCTAACCAGTTTATAAATGCGTTTGGGTTGACCCTAATTGACTTGACTATTCATTGTACTATGATATATTGATATTTAAATAAAGATCAATGATTTTCATAGCATTAAGTTCTTATAATTAATTTGTATTGTATTTAGTATATTTTTTTAGGGAGCTTTTTTGATAAATTCACTTTTTAAGAGTTTTATTCCATCCAACCCATATTCTTTTTGACTATTCCATTAGGTCCTATTTGAAATAAGAAGACCAAAATACCATTTTCATCTACTTATGTTCCATTTCGTTCACATTATTTTCTTATGTTTCAATAAGTCCTATGGGTGACATAATTACCAAAATAACCCTAATGTGAATGTTCACACCGTCAATGTGAATGTTCATATCGTCAATGTGTAGGGGCCCGGCCCATGTCGATCCTTGTGGGTGTCCGGAAAAATTCGAGTCGGGCCGGGGCGGGCCCGGCCCATTGACAATGTGAATATTCACATTGACATGTTAACATTCACATTAATAGGAGTGTAAAATTGACCCGCGTCTCGTGGCGGCGCGAAACCCGCCCGCGGCCCATGGGCAGCCCGAGGCGGGCCCGGTCCGGCCCGTTGATAATGTGAATATTCACATTGACATGTTAACATTCACATTAATAAGAGTATAAAATTGGCCTGCCGCCCATGGGCGGCCAAAAGCCAGCCCACGGCTCTGGGCGGGTCCGGCCCGACCCGTTAACAATGTGAATATTCACATTAATAGGAGTGTAAAATTAGCCCACGCCTCGTGGCTGCCCAAAATCCGCACACGGCCCGTGGGCGGACCCTGCCCGGCTTGGCCTGTTGACAATGTGAATATTCACATTGACATGTTAATATTCACATTGATAAGAGTATAAAATTGGCCAGCGGCCCAGGGCGGGCCCGACCCGGCCCGTTGACAATGTAAATATTCGCATTGACATGTTTTAACATTCACATTGATAGGAGTGTAAAATTAGCCCGTGTCTCGTGGCTACCCAAAACCCGCCTACGGCTCGTGGGCGGCCCGGGGCGGGCCTGGCCATTTTTTTTGAATTCTTTTTAATTTTTTCTATCAAAATTTTATTATTTTTCACAAAAAAAGACACTAGGCCTCGGCGCGGGCCGGGCCGGGCCTCGGACCGAGCCTTGAATGGGCCTTAACGGGGCCGATGGGCCGGGCCGGGCCGTGCTGGGCTGGGCTTCAAAGTGATGTCCCAGGCCCTAGGCTCGAGCCTAGGGTCTCGGACTAGGCTCGAGCCTGGGCCCAAACGAGCCTTTCCCGGGTCGGGCCGGGCCAGCCCAAAAAATTAGGCCCAGGCCCTAGCCCTGGCACAAGGGTATTCGGGCTTTGGACGGGCCGATGGATCGAGACTCAGGTCGGGCCGGTAGGCCTGGGCCTAACCTCGAGCTTAGGTCGGGCTTGGCCATTTTTTTTAAATTTTTTCTACCAAAATTTTATTATTTTTCACAAAAAAATACATTGCGTTTCGGGCGGGCTGGGTCTCGGACTGAGCCTTGAATGGGCCTTAAGCGGGCTGATAGGCCGGGCTGAGTTTCAAAGTGATGACCTAGGCCCTAACCTAGGGTCTCGGACATGCTCGGGCCTGGACCGAAACGAGCCTGCCCCGGGCCGTGGGCGAGCTTTGGGCAGCCCACAGGCTGTGGGCCAATTCTATATTCCTATCAATGTGCATTTTAACATGTCAATGTGAATATTCACATTGTCAACGAGCCGGGCCGGGCCGGGCCTACCCCGAGCGGTGGGCAAGTTTCGGGCAGCGGGCAAATTTTACACTCCTATCAATGTTAATGTTAACATGTCAATGTGAATATTCACATTGTCACGGGTCGGGCCAAGCCCGCCTTGTGCTGCGGTCGGGTTTCGAGCCGCCCATGGGCTGTGGGCCAATTTTACACTATTATCAATGTGAATGTTAACATGTCAATGTGAATATTCACATTGTCAACGGGCCGGGTCGGGCCCACCCTGGGCTGCTAACCAATTTTATATTCTTATCAATGTGAATGTTAACATGTCAATGTGAATATTCACATTGTCAACAGGCTGGGCCGTCCATGGGCCGTGGGCGGGTTTCGGGCAGGCATGAGACGCGAGCGAATTTTACACTCCTATCAATGTGAATGTTAACATGTCAATGTGAATATTCACATTGTCAACGAGCCGAGCCAGGCCCACCCCGGGCGGCAGGCGGGCTTTTGGCTGTCCATGGGCCGCGGACCAATTTTATACTCTTATCAATGTGAATGTTAACATGTCAATGTGAATATTCACATTGTCAATGGGCCGGACCGGACCTGCCCCGGGCCGCCCATGGGCCGCGGGCAGGCTTCGCGCCGCCACGAGACGCGGGCTAATTTTACACTCCTATTAATGTGAATGTTAACATGTCAATGTGAATATTCACATTGTCAATGGGCCGGGCCAGTCCCGGCTCGCGGGCGGGTTTCGGGTCACCCACGGGTCAATTTTACATTCCTACCAATGTGAATTTTAAAATATGAATGTTCACATCATAAAATTGCTAACCGTTCAAAAAATATTTATAAAGGTATCAAAATTAAATATAAGGGCATAAGCAAGGTTTTAAAAAGCGGCCGCAACTGTTACGTAACGCTGTTACGTAACGGTTTTGGCGGTTACCGCCACCCGTTACGGCCGCTTTTGCAGTGTGATGGAGATTCACAGGTATGTCGGCTGTAGTGGCTGCCATAGCGGTCGTAACAGTGCCGTAACGGCTTGTTACGCACTGTTACGTAACGGTTCCAAACTGTTTCTTTCGAAAAAACACAAAAAAAACTGAAAATTGGGGAAGAGAGATAGAGAGAAGAGGGAAGATAAAGAGAGAATGGAGGAGCAAGAGATAGAGAGAGAGAAGAGGGAAGATGAAGAACATGTTATTGATTTGTTGAAACTGTAAGATTTATGCTATTCTATTCAGCTGTTATCACTAAACCATTTTGTTTGTGTGTATCTATCTATATATTGTTTGAAAATAATAATAATAATAAGTATGGTCATTATCTATTTGGCTTGGTTAAAATATATATATATATATATATATTTAGGCTTTTATTTATTCTCTTACTTTTATCATTATTTATCTTATATATAATAGTTAGTGATTGATTTTTTGTATAATATAAAGTTATTAATTATTAAAATAAAATGTAAAAAACTCAGTTTATAGTGATTTAAAAATATGAAATATATTGGATCATATTTAAAAATTTACAAAAATTTATCAATATTTATTTTTAACCCAATAAATATGATCATGGAAAAAAATATGCGTATCGGTAAGTTTTTTTCAAATTGTGTGAAAAATAAAAAAATTCACGGTTTCGGTTACCGTAACCGTTACACTACGGCCTTTACATCCCGCAACCGCAACCGCGTCACCGCCACCGTTACGGCGACTGCAACCCCTTTTCAGAACCTTAGGCATAAGTGTCCAAGAAAATAGTGTAAATCAAGAAAAATGACTTTATGGAATAAAACTATATATACATGGGACTAAATGGGTTAAAAAATTCCTTCATGGACTTCTTGGGTTAAAACACTTCTAAATGGGATTTATTAATAAAAATCCCATTTTTTTAACATGTCATGATTACTAAAAGATATTAGCACTAGTTAACCAGAGATCGAATCTCACTTTAGGGTCCTCTAATAGAGAAGGGAGAGAACAGATTTTGGGTGAGTTTTGGAGAAAGTGTAGGTGAAAAGTGATGGTTTGAGAGTTACGGGGGTATTTATACTTGGGGTCAAAAAATCATTTTTTTTTCCTGGTCAAATCGTGTGAAAAGCTAGTCTGTTCCTGACAAGACTTGAGCGATGAATCTCAATTCTCGGTATCTCTGATCTCAGATTGAGATACAACGAGTCTGCATCTAAAAGCCTAACCAAGGTCAAAAACCACAACCCCAAAGCTCAAACATGTCTCTAAACTAAGTAACATAATCCTACTAATCCCACTTTAAGTTAAAACCACCCAAACATTACCCAACATCGGATTTAATTAACTTCGTAAGAAAGAAGAACCCACACCCCTCCTGGCTATATACTGTTCATTAGATGGGGCCACTTAAACAAGAATTACCCAAGAAAACACCATTTGTATTATTTTTATAACATGCTGATGTATTTTCTTTTATAACATTATCTCTCCAGAGATTGTGTAGGAATTTTCAGGCCACCTTTCAATTTTCTCAATGATAATCTCCTATCCAATGTGCTTTAAGCTTAGCCTCTTTTTTTAACTGTGCAGGATTGTCATTTGCATATCAGTTGTTGTATCTGTTGGATGCTACTGGTTTCTATTCACTTGGATTACATGCACTTGGGATCCATGTCTGTCGAGCTACGGGGCAAGAGCTGGTATAGATTTGAAAATATATTTTTAGAAGTTTTGCAGATAATTTATCTTTCTTCAAATTTAATGCAATTATCTCTTCTGAATAAGAAAAGGAGATTTCTATATAGCATCGCATGTTTCGTGTATTCTTTCTTCAGGAACGGTGTATAAGGCAACTGTGTAATTGAGCAATTATTTCTTGACTTAAATATGCATGTTTGAGCTATTTATTGATTTTCCATGGATCATATCTCGGAGACTCGACCAATAAGATTATCCATTTATTTTCATCAAGTGCAATAATTATGGATTATATTGTGCTCTAACTGTTCTCTTTCTTTCTTTCTTTTTATTTTTATTTTTCCCCCCTTCTATTATTTAGGATGCTGTGTTAATGAAACTTGCAAATCTTTTCATTCTCTGTACTGGTTGGTTGCACTGACATCATACATTTTTTTTTTTTTCTTTTCATAGCATTTTCCTGGGGGATCTTCCTTTCTATTACAGTTACTTTGTTATCTCATTATTTGGAGGTGTCTTATTTTTAGGATAACTGGGTCATTATTTATATTTATATATTTTGAGACTTCCTATACATTATGACTTCTTTTTTGTTTATTTGTTTATTTTTTATAGTCACTAACTCTTCAAGTATTAATTTTTCGGCCTCATAATATGCCATAAGACAATCACCATGTATCACCTGTCACCAATTTTTCAAAATTTTGAGCTGGTTTGTATCAATATCAAATTATGTTTAACATGCTAGGCACATCAATCATTTAGCCCTGGGTGCTTTCTATCTTAAGCCTTTGTGTACCTGATTGAATCCATTACTTCTTTTCAAGCAATTTGTATGGACTACATTAGTGAATATAAAAGTGTATAATTACAGATATTTTTCTTGGACAGATAAAAAGTATCTTTATCATTCTATTTGTGTTATCTCATTGTTTTGAACATTATTACTTTTTGATGTCAAGGTAGATGGATACCTCTTCTAGAATTTCTAAGATAAGAAGCCGTGAACGCGAGAGGCTCCGTGGCCCTCCTTGGTTGAAGGTATGCATTGATTATTTGTAGTTTGGTTGGCTAAATAAGGCTGGTGACTTAATTTATATTTACATCTTTGTTTGCATGAAGTAATCACTAAATTATTTGATTTCTGTGTTCCATTTTATGTAAAGTTACGAAGATAACTGTAACATTTGTTCTTTCTTCATAAAAATTAGGCTTTCTATAATTTTTATGTTTGTGTCCATAAAATTCCACATGGTGGAGGAAACCACATAAAGTCAGATGCGATCTCTTCAAGGCAGGTAGTGTTCCTGCATTGAATAGCCTTAAAAACTTAGGCTGTGTTTGGTGTAGAGTTGTAATCATGATTTTCACACCCATATTTGAGTGATGTGTTTGGTTATAATTGGGAAATTTGGCCATAAACCCCTCCTTAGCTTCCTTTTCTTGTTAAAAGGACAGAAAAAAATTTAATACTTTCAAAACCCCTTTATAATTATAAAATTCTGTCTAAACAACAAAACTTGTTATTTGAATATTTTATTTGACCATTATACCTTTTCTGTCTTCCATTTCTTTTACAGCACTCTCTCTTTCTCTCTCTCTTTTCAATGGTTGTTTGTCGTCTCCATCATCTTCATCATTTATCATCGTCGCTCATTCCCACCGTCAGCCGGCAACCACCATTTTTACCGTTAAACCACCACCATCTCAGATTTGATACCTACGAACTCATATTTGAGATCAATAACTTCGGATCACCTTAGATTTGACAGAAAAATGAGAAATCGAGATATTGTAATGAAAAATTAAGAGTTTTTTTGCTTGTTTGTTTGTTCACAGATCTAAAAGGAAAATTTGACTCTGGTTCGTTCATATGTATTCTGTTTTTGTAACAGTAAAATTTTACTGTGGTTAACAACATACTAATCTGCTTAATGACAGTAAAATTTTACTCTGATTTAGAGTAAAATTTTACTCTTTTTTTTTTTAATTTAAATTACAAAGTAAAATTTTACTCCGAGAGTAAAGCTTATTATAATTCAAAGAAAAATTTTACTTTAAAACAAGTTGCGATAATAGCGTTACAAAAGAGTTTTGTGTCTTGAACCAGAGTAAAATTTTACTGTTGAAAGAACAAAAAATCGTGAGAAGAAGAAAGAGAGATAGAGAGATAGAGAGACAGAGTTCGAAAACAGAGGATCAAGAGAAGAAGATGAAGATGAAAAAGAGAGAGAGAGAGAGAGTGAAGGATCTTAGATTTGAGGTTTGCGAACCGTCGCAAATCGTCATTTTTCCCCTGATGACAATTATGAATGAGCTCAAATTTGAAATTGTGGATGCAACAAATAATGGTGGTGATGAAGACGGTAGAGAAAGAGTTTCATGGTGAGCGGCGGTGGTGCCGATGGAGAGCACCGATGGCACCGATGAAGAGAATAGTGATAAGTGCGAGACAGAGAGAAGAGAGATTGAGATGAGAGAGAGTGATTACAAGTTGATATACACACACACACACACATATAAGGGTATTATAGTAAAAGAAATAAATTTTAAAATACTAGGGGATTTTGAAAGGATCTATATAATTCTTATCCTTTTGAAGGACAAATTAGACACTGAGAGGTTTACACCAAATCCCCCAATATAATTCTCAAAAATTAATTCTACACCCACGTTTGAAAACTCTTCCTAGAATATGGGTGGCAGACAGAGTACTTGAGTTTTGAATTTCGAAATTTAGCCTACCCGGTCATCCGCTGGGACATCCTCCGGGGCAGTTTTTGAATTTTTGGGGTTACTCAGTCGTCCTCCAGGATATCCGGCCGGTTGAACGAAACAATGGTTTTTTTTCTTGCAGTTGTTATGTGAAATTTTTTTTAAATAAATTTATTGAATTTTAAAGAGAGTTTAGTTATGAGTTTTGAATATAATTTTTAATAGAGTTTTGAATTGTGTGTTTGGTTATGTGTTATAAGTTTTTGAATTAAGTTTTGAAAACTCTTTTTAAAATTCATAATCAAACAACTTTTCTTATTTTAAAACTCATTTAAAAAATTCAACACTCAATTCAAAATTTAATTCAAAACTTTTTTCAAAACTTATAACCAAACAAATTTTCTCTTTTCAAATCATAATTCCAAAACTCACAAACTCAAAATACAACTCTATTATCAAATCATAATTTTAAAACTCTACCAAATGCTACCTTAATCTTCTTTTTCCATGACCCCATTTATATTCTAGTACACTAGCCCAAACCAAACTAAGCTTTCTGGTTCGACTGGTTGAACCATTTGGCTGCTTCCTCGAACCTGCCTGTTTACACCACATAATCATGTAATTAACAATTCTTTAGTAGAGTGTTCCCCACATCAATTGCATCTCATGACTCACACTTCAAGTCGCTTGCGGTTCTTACTTGACAAACTTTTGTTGCTCACCAGGATCGCATCCTGAATTTGAGGGGTAGGTGTGAAGCAAACAATGTATTTTGCTGTTTTTTCTTCTTTTCCTCTTTTAGTTTAGGGATAGTTTTGTATCTTTGTTACATTTTAGTTGTTAGGACCTTTTCTTATATTTGTAATAGTTAATTGACTTTATTTGGGGTTGGGAAGTGGGAGTGCACCCTCGTTCACAAGCTAACTTTTGGAGTTGAGTTCTATCCAAAATCGTGTCAAAGACATAACACTTAAATCTTGCATTTTTTATGGTACAATGCCATGACCATCACTGACTCATTGTGGACTTTGCCATCACCATAAAAAAATATCATATTTTGTTATGTAATTTAATGACACTACCGCCAAGTAATCAGATAATTGTGAACCATTCTCATTATGGTTGTCAGCCTTTGCTAATTCTTTACGTATTTTCCATTGATATGCTTTGTCATGGTGTTCTGTTATCAATAGTTGTAACAATTGAAATTGAGGTTATAAAGTAAATTTATGTAAAATAAACTGATGTATATTATTGATTGATCTTGATTGATATATTCTGTCTATTACAAAATGGTTCCTTATATAGATGTAGGTGTAGTGGATGGTGTGTAGTGGATGGTGATAGTGGTGTAGTGGGTTAGGTTTAGTGGAGTAGGTGAGGTGGTAGTGGTGTAGTGGGTTAGGTTTAGTGGAGTAGGTGAGGTGGTAGTGGTGGTAGGTGATGGTAAATTCTAACAGCCCCCCGCAAACTCAAGGAGGATAGAAACTAACCAACTTGAGTTTGAAGAGAGGAACAAAACAAGAAAATACATAAAAAAAGGATAGGAGACACTGTATGGTCGTGTCAGACCGTTGGTGAAGACACTGTATGGTGGTGTCATAACGTGGTAGAGGACACTGTATGGTGGTGTCAGACCGATTTAGAAGACAGTTTATGGGGTCATGTCGGACCGTTGTAGAAGACAGTTTATGGGGTCATGTCGGACCGTTGTAGCAGACAATGTTGTGACAGTTTACGGAGTCTTGCTGGACCCTTGTAAAAACTAACCGGAATCAATGTCGGGACAGTTTACAGAGTCTTGTCGGACCCATAAAAGAGCTAACCGGAATCAATGTCGGGACAGTTTACAGAGTCTTGTCGGACCCATGTAGAAACTAACCGGAATCTATGTCGGGACAGTTTACAGAGTCTTGTCGGACCCATAAAGGAGCTAACCGGAATCAATGTCGGGACAGTTTACAGAGTCTTGTCGGACCCATAAAGGAGCTAACCGGAATCAATGTCGGGACAGTTTACAGAGTCTTGTCGGACCCATAAAAAATCGCATCCTCAAAAGTTGCGCTCAATTTTTCAAAAGGCGTGCCATCAAAAGGCGTGCCCAATCCATAAAAAGGTGTGCCGGACATGATGGCGAGGCACGTGGGCGCCTTGGCTTACGTGCCCGTTTGTCGGCTGGTGGCAAGAGGCGCGCGATGCGCGTGGCTGCCTTGGCTATATAACCATGACAGAGCCTGAGCCGAGGCAGAAGCAAAAAAACTGCGAAATCCTCTGTAAAACTCTTCGTTGTGCTGAGAGAGAGAGGCTGTAACACTGGTGTGCTGAGAGAGAAACTCTGTAATACGCTGTAACACTCTGTTGCCCAGAAAAATGGCCTCGTCCTCGTCTTCCCGTGGACTGCTCACCCTCTTTCCCGACCTCAACGAGTCAACGAGAGAGAGAACTGGTGCGGTGGCACTGGAACCTCAACCAAACACCGCTGGGTATACTCCGTTGAACTTTCCGATGCGGTCTGTGGAGCAAAGAATGGCAGTGCTGTCGGATGTGGAGGCCAATCAGTATACTTTGAAGGTATGTGTGGAAAGCATGACGGCGGTCACAAACCTGTCGAACCGGCTGCAGAGTAGGACAAATGAGGTGCAGCAGTTAAACTCCCAGCTAGCTCTGCTCCAGCGCATGTATAAGGATGCGCGAACAGAGATAAGCGTGCTGAAGGCGGAAAATAAGGAGCTGAAACGGAAGGCCACCGTGATGTTCCGTTTTGGAGGGCCGCCATATGCTGCAGTGGAGGAGTATGGTGGAGTGATCGTGCCCAGTGGAGTGGGAAGCACTGAGGCAACACCGGCCAGGGCCGCCCAGGACGGAGGCAAAAAGAAGAGACCTGCAGTAGAGTAGGAAAAGAAAAATCCCACGGGGGGTGTGGTTGTTTTGTTGGTGTGTCTGTTTTTTTTTTTTTTTTTTTTTTTTTTTTTTTTTTTTTGGATGTAAAATAGTGATCGGGGTGAGTCCCGACATGAATAAAAGGAGTGGTATGCAAGTCGTCGTCGTCCAAAGTTTTTTTTTTTTTTTTTTTTTTTTGATTTATTTTTATTTTTATTTTTTTATCTCAGAATACGCAAACAATTGATGTGCAAAATGTTGGGGGAAGGACTGTTATGGGATAATAGATATTTTTATAAGAGTAACAGTTGGACGGGGTTTCCCAGAAGTTAATTTTATTTTATTTTATTGTTTTTTTTTTTTTTTTTTTTTTGTTTTAAATGTTTGTGTGCAAAGGACGTGATGGTTGGAAAGTCAAAAAGGAGAAAGAGATAAAGGAAAAAAAATAATAAAGAAATAAATAAACAAAGGAGGAGAGATGGTGTGATGTATGGCCGTGTGTGTTGGGAGTGAGTGGAGAATAAAGAAAAGAAAAGAAAGGGGTGCATGTGTGGAGAGAGAGAGAATGCCCGAGAGAGAGAGAGAGAGATTGAGTCACCCTTTGAACAGAAATGGGTCTGCAGCTAAAGCAAAGAAAAAAATAGATAAAGAAAAGAAGAAAAAAATAGATCGGCTGAGACTGCCAGTGGTATTCCGAGGCTACAATCGACAGAGCCGCCATGGCTCTTACAGCTGCTTGTTTTGATGGCACAGTCCAGTAGAATCCGGAGAGAAGGTGGTGGTGTTGATGGTGAGGAGAGAGATCTCGTCGACCTTAGGGCGACAGAGACCGAGTTGAGAGAGAGAAAGCCGCTTGTCGCAACGAGAGAGCTGGACCGATGTGTTGACGAAGAAGTCACCCCTAGCTAAGAACGCGATCCCGAAGCTGAACCCGTCGGACTTCTGGATCGTGGTGTCCGCGCACGGCGAGTACACCGAGTTCGAGTCGCTTCTCGACTCAGCCAAATACACCAGCAACGAGAGGGTTAGGGCTGCGAAGAAGATCGAGACTCGCGGAGCAGCCATTGTTGAGAGCTTCGCTGCGGTAGATGGTGGTGAAGTTGCCGGTGGAGCGGAATATGAAGTAGGAGGTGCCGGAGTTACAGTCGGAAATGTGGCCGAAGGTGAGAGAGGCTTGTGATCAAGCAAGGTATGTGTAAAAAAATTCCAGCGGGCAGCGAAGGCAAGGTTGCCGGCCGGCTGCCCGCCGGTGAGAAAAAAAAAAATACAAGCCCAAATCTTATTGCTCTGATACCATGTAAAATAAACTGATGTATATTATTGATTGATCTTGATTGATATATTCTGTCTATTACAAAATGGTTCCTTATATAGATGTAGGTGTAGTGGATGGTGTGTAGTGGATGGTGATAGTGGTGTAGTGGGTTAGGTTTAGTGGAGTAGGTGAGGTGGTAGTGGTGTAGTGGGTTAGGTTTAGTGGAGTAGGTGAGGTGGTAGTGGTGGTAGGTGATGGTAAATTCTAACAATTTATTTGACGTATGTTACATTTCAGGCAGTACAAGGAGCGTTGCTCGGATGTACGTATACAGTTCTTGACTATGCGCAAACTGGTCTAATTGCTGCTGTATTCTTCTTTAAGGTGAGTGTGCTACCTTTTTATACAGTGCACTAGCCTGATTAAGAGTACTGTATTAACAGATAACTTAAATGTTTCCGTATTGTTCTTGTTCAAGCTCAGCTTAACAAAACTGTTCACTAATTACTTGGGGTTGGCTATTTGGATCCATTTTTCTCCCATTGGTTCTATTCGAAGCCATGTATGATTCTTGATATTTGTGGTCTAGTCTTTTATGCTTGAGTGATTTGGTGACTGGTTAATGGTTGTATCTGAAAAGAAAAAAAGTGCAGCTGGGATATAAATGCTGGATTGTTCATCTCCTTCGATATTCATGGTTTCAAATTTTGACAGAGTTTGTGAGTTGCCATTTTAGTTTTTCTAATATACCCAGGCCTTTTTTTTAAAAAAAAAAAAAAAAAAAAAAAAAATCCCAGGTTGTTTCGTATGTCTTGTAATGTAACAGGTGCATTTTAGCATTCTATCTAATATTAGTGAAAAAGGATGGCACGATTATTTTCTCCTGTAATGTTCTAGAGTTTCACTTGGAAATGTTTCATTAAATTTGTCTTCATAAAGAAAACATTTCACTGAACCCTTCTCAAACTCTACCTTGACAAGAAAAAGTTATATCAGGATCAAGAAAATTTGTTGTAGTTTTGTTTATTTTGATTTGGAGTAGATTCCTAATCACATTTTTAATCATTTCCCTATTGGCGTGTATTTCTTATAGATGATGGAATGGTGGTACCAATCTGCTGAAGAGAGAATGTCAGCGCCGACTGTGTATCCTCCACCGCCTCCTCCCCCACCCCCAAAGGTGAGTTGACATATGAGGCACTTTTTCACTTTCATACACACTTTTTCACTAGCTGTGTAAAGAACAGTAAATTGAAAGCGTGGTAAATTTTTGTTGCTGTGTTACTTGAGATTAATTTATAGTTAATCATGTTTTTCCTTGTGGAACAGGTTGCCAAAGAGGGAATTCCACTGCCACCTGATAGAACAATATGCTCTTTGTGTTCGGAAAAGCGTGCAAATCCATCAGTACTTACAGTTTCGGGATTTGTGTTCTGTTATGCTTGTGTATTTAAATATGTTTCTCAGGTAAGCCTCCTGATTAATGGTACTTGTTTTTGTATTATAAATGCAGTTCTTTAGGATCTTTACTGGAAAAGATTGCAAAAGGAGCTTTGATGAAGAAAAATTATTCATTAGGATCAATGAATTCC
This sequence comes from Camellia sinensis, assembly GCF_055761805.1. Taxonomy (NCBI): domain Eukaryota; kingdom Viridiplantae; phylum Streptophyta; class Magnoliopsida; order Ericales; family Theaceae; genus Camellia; species Camellia sinensis. The sequence continues at coordinate 126,370,244 of NC_138968.1, read as the reverse complement.
CAAGCAGTTCTCTACTAACTCTATTCATCTCCTCTTTTTACCTTAAAATTTCGTGAAATGATTTTTTTCCTCTGATTTTAATATGAAGTTGAATAATATAACTGAACCAAGTTGAAAATATGGTGTTTGTTGTAGTCTCTACATATTACACTTCACAATTGCATAGACTTTTCATGCATATATTTAATTCTCGGGTTAATGACACTTGTCCCATGTAGTTTGACCACAATTTCACTTTAGTCCCTATGGTTTCAATTTGAACAATTTGGTCCCTACACTTTTGAGTCTAGTTTCAATTGTCATTCCGTCTAAATTGAAGGTTAAAATTAATAATTTTTGGACACTTGTCACTTTAATTCTAGTTTCAATTTGGTCCTTCCATCTATATTGGAGGTTAAAATTAATAATTTTGGAACGCTTGCCAATTTTCCAAGGTGTACATGTAGGCAAATTTAATAAAATTTTAAACCAACCAAATTGAAACTAGACTTAAAGTGCAGGGACCAAATTGTGCAAACTGAAACTATAGGGACTAAAATGAAACTTGGGTCAAAGTATAGGAGTGAAAAATGTACTTAACTCGTAATTCTCTAGTTCTCAATCATGGTCTTTGGCTGAATCCAAATTGATGAATGTGAATTGCATGCTTTGATAAGGGTTATATTTCTTGCATCTGATAATTTACCTCATATTGTTGGTGTCTCCTTCCCAAATGGAAAGTATGGTGTCTTCCCTTAAAGTTAAACAAAGGTGTTGTAAACTTCATAGGAAGGAAAGAAAAAAAAAAAAAGTTTGTTTGTCAATTGTGGCCTTGCATATAAACATTGTTGAGATCAGCTTTGACAAATGCAAAGGCGGAAGCTTTAAATTTTTATTAAGTCTGATGGCAAACATTGTTCTGTGTGTGTGTGTGTGTTTTGAAGCAGCCAAAATTTTCAGTCCGTGTTCCACTATTTCCCTGCATCATGCTCTTTTACTTAGTTTTTCAACTATATAATTGTCTCACATGTACTTTATTTCCTTGGTTTACATGGTCACAGTACAAACGATGCCCAGTTACATTAATGCCTGCAACGGTGGACCAGATTAGAAGATTATTTCATGACGTGTAGACGAACCTTTTGTTTGGGGATATACTTCATTATCTCTTGTATGGTGTATGCAGCAATCAAGTTCAATTTGAATGAGAGATTTATAATATGCTGAGAAGCAAGTTGAGGAAATCAGATTCCAAGGGAAATAATGCCCAAGAGTTTGGTCTTTTGTATCAATATTACTCGAAGCAATAGTTTTTTAATTTTTCTTTTCTTTTTGATGAGGCAAGAAAGAAATACAACATTCGAGCCATGTTATCAGATAGTACTACATGTTAGAATTGTACAATTATTTGATTGGAAGATTAACATAATGTGATGTTGGAACAGATTGTCAAATTTTGGTATTTTATTGGAAGTAGATTTGCAGCCTTTGAAATGCCTGTTACGCGTTTTTGATTAATGTGCAAGCTGTTTTATTATGGCCTTGGCTCTATCTTTCTCCGAGTAATGTGCCAGTTTGTTAAACTTTTGGATCTTTATATGTCAGGCAATATCATGCTTACTTCTTACTCTTGTTGGCTTGGATTGTAGTTTTCTAAATTTGATGCTAACAACAAAGATCATTATCCAAGTTTGTTCTATTTTATGGGCTATTTAGAAATCTTGCAATCAGGTGTTGTTTGATACAGAAAGTTCTCTCGAGATCATTTTCTTCGCCAAAACATTCACAGTAGCCTCTCAGTGTGTCTTCATTTCTCTCTCTTTTTTTTCTGTACTTTTTTTCTTTTTTTCTTTTTTTCCCCTTTATTTAATTTTTTAATTTTTTGTAAAATTACTTGCAATAAAAAATATACAATTTAAAAAAATCTCTCTTATCCTGTAAAAGTTGATCTGATTGTCGCAATAATGACACCTTTTACTAATCAACTTCGATTGGCGTAGGTGGAGTCGTCAAATGTTGTTGCAAAGTGAGAAGAACAAACAAATGCCAACAATTTTCACCTCAACATCATCATTTTCATTAATAATTCTCACCTCAACATCATCATTTTCACTAATGTTTGTTTGTTCTCATTTTGCAACAACAATTGACTCCACCAAACTTCTGTTTTGCCTGGTTCGGCAGCATTTTCTTGGATTCATTCAGATGGAATCTCTACCTTTTTACTTTGATAGTGATTTAACCTATTTTATTTGATGTCTATTAAATTAAAAAGTATATCTACTTTGTTATGAAGGATATGAAACTTAGATGAACACTCCTACTAATATTTATTATCAGTGAGTATCTTTTCTTTACCAAATCATTTAAATAAAATATTTTTTTAATTTAAAAAATCTTTTGATGGAACACCAAAATGATATTCCCACTACACAAATTAGTATGGATGATATAACCACTGCCCCCAAAGAAAATGGAATATGATACTACTTAATATCATTATTTGTATTTCTACTGCACCAATGAAAAAATGAAATCACATTCATATACTAAACAAAAACACAATCCAAAACGGCACAATAAATATTATTCTCAAACCATATGACATAATGCTGTCTGCTAAACTTGAGCAATACCTCTGTCCAAAGCTCCCTCTTCCAACCTTGTCTCTAATGTAGAATGCCACTTCACTCTTTTGTTCTTCTGCACAACAGTAACACCCCCCCCCCCCCCCCCCCAAAAAAAAAAAATCAAAAATCAAAAAATAAAAAATAAAAAATAAAAAAAACCTTCATTAACTACCTCACATGGACTTCACTAGTATTGACCAGTTGACATGATATATCTTTTCACTTATTATTGTCATAATATAAATGTGAAACTCAAAAAGTCACTTTGTGCTCGGCCTAAGAAGCAAGTCTTTGAGTCCAACTTCTTATTGACCCAAAGCAGTGAAGCCCACAACTTTCAATGGCGTGAATCAATATAGTTTTTAGACGGAGAAACTACTGTTTTGAATCAATCACAAGTTGCTTTCTGGTGTGAAAAAAAATCATCTTGCAAGTGTTTGGCAGACTATCAAATTTTTGTCCAACTTTTTATCACATGAAAAATAGTAAACACCATGTCAACTCCGCCTCGTCCTATACCCGTTACATGAAATACTTTCCCCGCATTGACTACTGCCAAAGAGACAAATCCAAAAATTATACAAGTACCTCTCTGTACTTGCTTGTGGTGCTAGGCATTCCTTTACGAGATGACCCTGAGTCTGAGCCAATGCCCTGTCCTGTATGTTTCCAGTAACTCCCAACAGTGCCAATAATGGGTATCTCATCTGGACTCCGGCTAGGTGATCGCCTCGGAGATGAAGAGGCCGACAACTTCTTGAGATCCTCAACAGTTAATGCTCCTAAAATGGGCCTATCTTCATTACATCTTGATGAATTTGCTCTATCTGGTGAATTCCCAACAGAGTTAAAAGGACTACTTTTAGTCATAGGTGTTGTTTCAGATTCAACTAACCAACTTGACAGACTAGTATCCACTGCAATTTCATTGAACTCTTGCTTTGCTCTATTGGATCGTCGTTGAGAACCGTGCTTCGAGGACTTGAAACTAGGCTCTTCACTCAAGGGTATGCTTAGTTCTTGCTCCGAATCAATATTTTCCTTTTCTTGACCCTTTAATGGTGTGAATGCCCTCTTCGCTTTAGCTGCTTTCCATTGAGAAAGATTCTCAATTGGATTCAACACGGATTCTCTAGAATCGGATGACTTCAAACTAGGCTCTTTACTAAAGGGTATACTTATTTCTTGCTCCAAATTGATGTTCTCTTTTTCTCGATCTTTTAATGGTGTGAATGCCCTCTTTGCTTTGTCTGCTTTCCATCGAGCAAGATTCCCAATTGGATTCAACGCAGACTCTCTAGAAATCTGATTTGACCCGGTTGTGACGGGGATTGTTATCGGACTATTGACCTCCTTTTCATCAATTTCTGATGCAGAGACTTGTTTTCTGGATCCTATGGATAAAGAAAACAATGACTCAGAAGAGTCTTGTTCCTGAGCCAATGCATCATGATCATTGATGTCATCTGAATCAGTAGTTTCTACCAATTCCATGTCTTCAGATTGATCATCATCAATGGTTGTGAAATTGTGGTATCTATGGCTTGGAGGATAAGAGAATACACTTGACATACTAGAATCTGATAGGCTCTGCCTTTCATTCTGTGTTTCCTCTTTGTTTTCCCTCTCTTTTTCTTTACCTTTCTCGCATTCCACTGAACAGTTTTGGATCTTTTGGGCAGAGGACTCCTCATAGGTCTTGACATTCAAATCAAATGTAACTTTCTTTCTGATAATTCCATCAAAAAAACGAAGGAAAGTAAAATTCAAAGAGTCATCACTTTGGTTAAGTGTTTGTCAAATTGTTTCCAAAAACACGAAAAATGAAGACAAAAACAAAAAACAAAAACATGTGTAGATAAATTTGATAGCTTACTTTGAATCTGTGATGATGGGTTCAGTGTTCTTTTTGACTTCTTGCTTTGTGGGCTTGGTGGGTTGAAGAGGAGTTTGAGAAGTCCCATATCCCTGTAACAAATTTTGGGTAAAGAAAAGAAGAGAAAAAACAGAAGATGAAGTCATGAATTTATAAGATTGGAGTTTGAGAGCTCACTTGATGATCTCCAGAGTGAATTATAGCCTGCTTTTTCCTAGATTTTCGATGTTTGGAAGAACCAAAACAAGGGAGAAAGCAGCAGCCCATTGCTAGCCACTTTTGGGTTGTATAAAGTGGGTTTTTTTTCTTCCTAGGATTAGAACAAAAGCGGCTGCTTTACAAAGTCCAGAGAGAGAGAGAGAGAGATGGACACAACGGTCATCTGGAACATATGGAGATTTGAAAAATATGACCGTTGGTGTAGGCTTTTGAGCCACAGTAAAATATGACGAATGATAAGAGTGAATCTAGTTGGTTTTATTATCATCTTAATTTTTTTTTTTTTTTTAAGAGATTGGGTTAATCCTAACGTACTAATTAAATTCAGAACACAACTTTAAACTTCTTTTTTCATTTATAAAAGTCGTGGACACACCACTCTACTAAACTATTATCAATTTTTAAAAAAAAATGTCATATCAGTTTCTTTGCACCGACAAAGTAAAAAATAATTTTTTTATGAGAATTTTTTTTAAGGTTCCTGATATTAAAATTTTATAGCGTAGAAGATATTAAATATTTTCATAATGTTTAAAGTCCCTCGCACATCGATCCAGAGAAATTTCAATCTCTAGAGAAATTCTCTCCAAATTTCGCTGGACTTCCTACTCTCCGGAGAAATGCTCTCCGAATTTCTCTGGACAAAATAAGTTCAAGTCTCAGCTTGGCCTAAACTTTCTCTCTCTCTAATATTTTTGTGTTTGGATGTATGGTTGTAGAAGAAGTTTCTGATTCTCCAAATTTCTCACAGCCATAGGTCATTCAAAATCTCAAAATCAAAGAATTTCTCTGGTTAGTTACCATGAAAGATTTCTTAGTTATCTAAACTCCTTTATTATTGGTCATTCAAAATCAAACCAAACCAGAGAAAATTGGACTACTGAAAAATAAAAAACAATCACAATTTTCTCTATGTTTTGAACAAACTCGAGAAAACTGTGAGTGTTTTTCTAAGAAGCATTTTATCAAACAAGTTAGCTTCAAAGCTCACAGCTATATGTTTTATAATTTTAAGAAAAGTTTTGTCAAATCAAATCTCACAGTTATGTGTTTTGGAGTTCTAAAAAGTATTGTGTCAAACAGTTTAACTTCATACTATATATATAGATGTTTGTGTGTGTGTGTGTATGAGAGAGAGAGAGAGAGAGAGAGAGAGAGAGAGAGAGAGAGAGACCTTGTTCCAGGACCAATAGAGGATGGAGCCGGAGGAGGAAGAACTAAGAGAAGCTTACTAGGGCTTTCAAATATGAAAATAACAATATCACTTCCATCATCGGCCTTGATGGTGATGATATCGTTGTTCACTCCCACCATTGGGTTGTTTTTTCGTCATGGTACGCTTCGATTCCGATATCGGTGGATAAGGATTCTTTGAGCTTTGCTTGACGGTGGAGAGAGAGTTGGAGAAGACAACGACGACGATGAAGTCCAGCGATAGAGGTGGAGTTCCTCGGAGAGAGAAGAGCAGAGAGAGAGAGGAAGAGATGGAGAGGTAGTTTGATTTGAGGGAATCAAATTTCTCTGTGATATATGGGTGTCGGGGGTTGAGGGACCTTAGACATCATAAAATAATATTGTGAATCTCTTCCATTATTAAAAATAAGAGAGAGATTTTAGACTAATTTTTTCTTTTTTTAATAATTCCCTAAATGTATTAAAAACAAATTACTAAAAAAAATCAACCCTAAACACCCACTAATAGACAACTCATGAGAAACGATTTTAAGTCCCAACTCTCCTCCCCCAAGGCTAGAATAATAGCAGAAATCTTTGGTAGGTTGAATTGAGCTGTCTCGAATGGTTCAAATTTGTGTTTATTGGTCAACCTCCCGGACGACTATTCGGATGACCGAGTTAAATACTTGTCTACCACGGTTGTTACCTTATTGACCATGGCTGACAGTCTTTTCGCCGGACGACCAGCTAGACAACCGATTAGATAATCAGCCGAATGACTGGTAAAATGAAATTCGAGCCATTCGGGACAAACTCAAATTCAAATTACGCAGCATTGCTCAAATAATAAACTATAATCGTTACATATACTCATAAAAAAAAGGGTAAATTACAATTTACCCTCTTTAACTATTGTCACCTATCACTTTTTCCCCTCAATTAAAATTTGTTGTAACTAACCCCTCTCATCTACTAATTGTTTTTCAATTTGGACCTTTATAACTACAATACCTTTTCATCAATTGGATAAATTATATTTTACCTCTTGAACTATCATTTAATATCACTTTCAATTTAGACTTTCATGTTTTTTTCATTTCATGGCTAAATTAATTTTTAGTTTGTCAAAAAAAAAAAAAAAAAAAAAATTGAAAACCAAACAACGAAAATATTTATGAATTTTTTAAAAAAAAATTCACTAAAGACAAGAAATATAAAAATATTTAGTCTTTTGTTTTATGTCTTTATTTTTTCATTTTTAGTGATTTTTTCAAAAAAATCGTCACAAATATTTAGATTTTAGGTGCATCTAAAAATTTAAATTTTGACTAAAATATGATTTTTTTTTATTAAAAATAAGCAAAATTATTATTAAAAAAAATTTAAATTATATTTTAAATTAAAAATCAAACAATTTTTTTTTTAATAGTTGAGGAATAAAGTGATATTGAGTGATAGTTTAAACAAGTAAAGTTTTTGTCATTAAGGTCTAAATTGAAAAAAATTAATAGATGAAGAAGATAAAATGTTACAATTTTTAATTCAAACGAATAATTTAAGAAGGTAAAATATAGTTTACCTATAAAAAAATGATTTTCTTCGTCCATGTTGACATCTTCAAGAAGCAAAGAGCAAAAAGTAGTGCACGCACAAGCTCTCTCAAAAGGTATTCCAAACTACCTCGGTGGCCGGCGTCGTTTTGTTCCCCATAAATAAAAGGGATATTAATTATACACCAGTGCGTATTTAAAAAAAAAAATAAAATAAAAAATTATGATAAACTTTATAAGTGGTTTTGTAATTAAGTTTTGATGGTACGTCTAACATATAATGATTCATCCCCCCTTTTCTTCCCACCCCCTTTGACCCTCTCTCTCTCATTGGTTACATTTTTTTTTTCTTTTTCTTTTTTCTCCTGCTCCTCCAATCACCACCCGCCACGTGGCAAAGGGGGGTGAGGGGGTGACCCCCAAAATGGGGTCTCAAGCATTATTCTTTCTCCTAAACAAACTTTTTTTTTGCTTCTTCATCACTTAAAAGCTTACTAATTACTACTACTAATTTCAACATCATTATAATTCTATACATAAACCTTCTTATATCCACCAGCATGGATATATAAGGATTGTTCGGTGTGCCTTAAAAAACTGTGGAGAGAATTAGAAATTAAAATCTAAATTAAGCATGAACCTAAGTACGGAGATTGCCCCCGTTAGGCGACTAGAAATGATTAAAAGAGCATAGACCAAAACTCAAGGAAAGTGGGTCAACAGTGGACCGAAACAGGTCCGACCCACCAAGAGTTCGAGTGGACCCCATGAGGGGAAAATGTCTAAGTCAAGTTACAGAAGCATTACTTGCAGCGGTCAAGTTACTGAGGCACTTTGTCTCAGCGCCACCATTCTAAGTATTGCTGCTACCATTGCCATCTGAAGTTGGTGAAGGAAAAAGAGAACTGGAGCAACTAAGTTGCAGAGGTAGCACTTGCAACGATCAAGTTGCAGAGGTACTTTGTCGATACCACCATCTCTAGTATTGTCAATGCCGCCATTTGAACTTCTCACAGGAAATAGCCACCACAACAACTATAGTCGCCTCAACTAACTTGCAAAGGGAACACCCTGCCAAGGTGACAACAACCTTTGGGAGAAGCTTCCCCTCCGCAAGTAGAGACTAATGTTTGGACCTGATAGCAGGCCGCAAAGCTTACTGGTTAAAGCTGATAGCAAGCCCAAAGATACAAGTATACCGTGGTGACCTCGTGAAGATGGGAATAGGGCAACCCGTGTGCAAGGGACTTCCTTTCCATCCACTCAAGTCATAGACCTACCTTCCCCTTGGGCTTGGTACTAAGGCACAGCATGGTTGATAGCAGGCTTGACTGTGGCCTTCGCCTTCGCCTTCGCCCTGAGAAGCTGGGGAGTTTGTGGTTAGGTGACTAAGGGTGGAGACTTCGCCTGGTGACACCTTCAGCCTGGTGGCCCAAGGTAGAATATTCTATGTAATTCTTAGAGACATATGTCCTTACTTTATTTGGCCACTTGGTATCCCTTGGTATCAAGGAAAAGCCTATAAATAAGACCTATTTTCCAAGGTCCAATAGGAGGATTTTTTTGAGAATTTGGGGAGATGCTGCCCATTTATGCACTGTCATTCTCTTTTTCTTGAGCCACTTGCTCCACCTTCACCTAGCTGCTCATTCTCCAACTTTTCCAGAGTTTTGTTGACGCATTCTCCAGTCATCTCACCATCATTGGACCATTAACATAGTTTTGCCTCTCTAATCACTTTCCTAATCACTTGCTCAGTGCATATTTAAAAAAAAAAAAAAAATTTAAAAAATGATAAACTTTATAAGTGGTTTTATAATTAAGTTTTGAAGGTACCTCTAACATATAATTTCCCCTAAATAAAAGCCACTTTTTTTGCTTCTTCATCACTTAAAGCTTACTAATTACTACTACTCATTTCAACATCATTATAGTTCTATACACACACCTTCCCAACAACGTGGATATATAAGGGTTGTTTGGTGCGATTTATAGAACTGTTTATAATTTATTTTATTTAAACAAATTATATTCAAGTTTTGCTTCTAGTTTATGAGTTAGAAATAATTTAAATAAGTATTGAAAAGTAAGCAAAGAGGTGCTTTTAGCTTCAAATTTTAATTATCAATTTTTAATTTATAAAAAGTTATACCAAATAAACTTTTAGTTTCTAATTCTAATTATTAGTTTTTAGTTTACAAAAAGTATAACACAATTATTTCTTGCCTAACTATTTATTATTATTATTATTATTACTACTTTTTGTCTGAGACCCTTTTATTATTTTTTTTATTAGTGGGGGCTCATTGTTTGTAAATAATTGCTTATTTGTAGCATTTTCGCTTGATGTGGATACATTTGTGTTCTCTCATGATACCTTGTAGCTCAGATTCTAGAGATGGTTATGGTTATAAATCATTTAAATTCAAATATATTTGTAAGTTCTCCAATAAATTTTATCTGAATTATTTCACAAAAGTAAGAAAAATGATATTTTAAATTTTAGCTGCAAAATTATAAAATTGATATTCTTGAACATTTCAATGTTTCAAAAACTACCATTAATTTTGGCCTTTAAAAAAAAAAAATTATTTACATTTTTCATTATTAATTATTTTATTATTAACTTGTAGGCTTTAAGGAGTGGTAAGTGCTTTTAGCCCCTTCTTTCTTTCCTCACCCTTCTTTCTTTCTTTCGTTTTAATTCTAATTCTTGGCTGGAGATTTTATCATTCTTTGACCTTAAGAGTTTTGCCTTACGTATATAAGTCTCTTTAAAATTCCTTTTAGTTGTAAGTCCTTTTGTTTTTGTTTTCATATTTATTGTACACACAAAAAAAAAAAAAAAAAAAATGATGAGAATTTCCTATTCCCCAACCCAAACATGTCCTCTAGTGGGGGACAATATCATGTGATTGTAAGTTTTATACTCAAGTTGAGTGACAATAACCTTAGAAATACGAGCAAAGGTTTGGTATCAATCAACATAAAGTAATCCTAATAAGTAATCCTAATGAACATTGAGCTTGAGTCCCCTAAAGTTAGGCTTCTAAAAGGATCAGGTCAGCGTAGGCTATAAAAGAGGGCACCCCTATGGGTCTCAGGTATGGGTAATATACTGTGAGCAGTAGATTGTGAGTTTAAGTACTACTTGATATCTTTGAGAGATTACCGACTTGATTGTAGGAGTGCTCTCGAGTGGATGAACCATCGCCAAATTCTCATCTTCTTGTGCAGGTTGTTGGGCTTAATCTATTCTGCCGGTGCTCTCCAGCTGATTTCTCCTTTTGGTTGTGTGGTTGGAAATCAATATCCACAATTTGGCGCCGTCTGTGGGAACTTAAAGATAATAGGTGGTCAACAACGGGAAGGGAGAAAAGATTGGGAACTACTTCCTAGGTGGGAGTGGTAAACATGCTGATCCTAATATCGAGGAAGAAAACTGTAATGAAGGAGCACAGGATCAGAATCTTGGGGAGAAAGACGTCGGCAAAAAAGGAAGACCAAGATGAGTATTACAACGAAAGCAACCTCTAAGTATGGAATGATAGATGCCTGAAGAGGGATGGCGAGATGAAAGGGATGGCAAATAAGTTAGCAAACCTACAATCAGTTATCAACTTCATAATGCAGAACAACGTAATGCAACCACTGTACCCGTTACAAGACACGCCGATACTAGCAGCCAAGACCAACGCCCAGAAAGTAGGGCAGAAAGCAATCCCAGTAGTCTCTCAACATGACAAGGAGAAGGAACGTTCATATCGGCCTTCACGGGATGCCGGGAGAGCAGAGTCAGCAAGAGGTGAGACACAGAAGACGCCGCGAACAAGGGAGACCTATGTCAAAGAACCTCGGCATATCCAGGGGAAGGGACTTTGCTTTGATATGGTGAATGAGGAAAAATCCAAAAGGGCGCATAATGACGCCCGGAGCAGCATGCCAAAAAGGCTGAAATCTGTTGATAGCCAAGCTCCCGGTCAAACGAAGGAGGATCTAAGAGATTACCTCCAAAGGAAGCGGCACGACGCCAATATCACATCTCTCGTCAAACCGAGGACTCGATTTTCAATGGAATTGGATACATTTGAGGCCCCAAAGAGGTTCCACATATCGAGGTTCCAGATTTATGACGGTAAGTCCGATCCTAATTTCCATGTCGGCTTATATTTGAATTCAATGGCTTTTTATAGCGGGAACGAGCAGTTACTGTGCAAGGTATTCCCCTTATCCTTTAAGGAGATTGCATCAGATTGGTTTTACAAATTGCCGACAGGAACTGTGAAGAGTTGGGAAGGCTTGGCCGAGATGTTTGTGGCTAGATTTGTTACAAATAAGTTGCAGCCACTAAGGGTGGACTCCCTGCTAGCTCTGAACATTAGCGAGGGGGAAAGCCTCAGGGCTTATACCAAAAGGTATTATGAGGTATTCAACCGAATACTGGCATGCAACCAGGAGCTGATGGTCGTGTCATTCAAAAATGGCCTAGAAGATGAATGCCCGCTTCGGAGTTCATTAGCAAAAACTTTACCAAAAAGTATAGAGGAGCTCATGGCGCGAATCGAGAAGTATGCCAAAGCAGAAGAGGATACGCCAGGAAAGAAAACACCAAAGCAAGAGAAAAGAAACAGCTCGCCGAAGTGAGGCCGAGGTAATCCTGGGACAAACAGGTAGGAAACATGGTTAAGGGCTGCACAAGCAGTCACCACTGTGTTCAGGATCCAGATCTACAAAGTTTTGGAAAGAATCAGGAACCGGCCGTATTACAGAGCGCTGGTGAAGATCCCTGGCGAATTTATGGGAAGAAGCCTGGGAAAGCATTGTGCTTACCACAATGAAGATGGGCACTTGACTCAAGAGTACAGGGCCCTGAAGACGCACTTGGAGGATCTGGTTAGACAGGGTCACCTGAGAGACCTAGTAGATGAGGCCAGGACGAGAGAAAAGTGTGTAAGACATCACCCGGCACCAGTACCGGCAGCACCACCACAACCATAACAAGCAAAACCTCGGGTGATCAATGTGATTCACTCGAAGGTTAATGAGAACGATATGTGAGGGAAGACCCAATAAGTGAGGCACCTGCAATACGTATATCAGGTCTAGCAAAAGAAGCCTGGGACAAACAAGTACGAGGGACCCATAGTTTCTTTTACTGAGGCAGACCTGGATATTGTGCAGCATCCACATAACGATGCCCTAGTGATTACACTAAAGATTGGTGAATGCTAGGTGAGGCACATATTGGTCGACCAAGGTAATTCTTGTGACACATATGTCAAATGTTATAGGGAGCTTGGCCATCACCTCGATGATCTGGAGCAGTCTGACAGCCCCATGGTCGGGTTCAATAGAACGCTGACATGGCCTATGGGAGCAATAAATTTGGAAGTACAAGCAGACACCAGGAAGGTTAGCACATAATTTACAGTAATTAATACCCCCTCCCCTTACAATGTTATATTGGGAAGACCGTGGCTACACGCAATAAGGGCTGTTCCCTCAATGCTGCACTACTTGTTGCTGTTTCCAACTAAGTAGGGGGTTGAGGAAGTCAGAGGGGATCAGGTAGAGGTAAAAATTTGCTCAAAGGTAGCAATGAAATCTAACTACAACGTACGAGAGGCAGAAACAGTTGAAATCGAGGACGAGGACATAGAAGTCCTAGAAGATGTCGGCAAAGAATCAGTTGAGAAGAGCGATGAGGCCTTGAAGAAGATTCTGGTCCAAAAAGGCGATGAGAAGTACTTCTTCTTTCTTGACTCAGGCTTAGCCGAAGAGGAAGAAAAGAAGCTAGAGACCTTCCTGAGAGCAAACATAGAAGTGTTTTCCTAGATGCTATATCAGATACCTGGCATTGATTCCGAGGTCACTTGTCACCGACTCAATGTAGACGGGTCGACTAAACCTGTCATCCAGCGGGCAAGGAGGCCGACATTACTACATATGGAAGTAGTTGAAAAGAAAGTGGACAAGCTGCTGAAAGCCCAGGCCATACAAGAAGTACACTATCCGACCTGGTTGTCCAACACAGTGGTAGTGAAAAAGAAGAACGACTAGTGGAGGGTTTGTGTGGACTTCACCAGCCTGAATAAGGTTTGCCCCAAAGACAGCTTCCCTTTGCCTAAGATTGATCAGTTAGTAGATGCCACTTCAGAGTATGGATAGATGAGTTTCCTGGATGCATACAGAGGCTACCACCAGATAGCAATGTATGCCTCAGATGAAGAGAAGACGACATTCATCTCCCCAAAAGGACTCTATTGTTACAGAGTGATGCCGTTCGGGTTGAAAAATACAAGAGCAACCTACCAGTGGTTAGTGACCAAGATGTTTAAGCATCTGATTGGGAAGACAGTGGAAGTCTACATTGATGACATGGTCGTGAAGACCAAGGAGCCTGGGAGTCATCTAGCCGATTTAAAGGCAGTTTTTGACATCCTCAGAGCACATTGGCTCTGACTCAATGCTTCAAAATGTGCATTTGGAGTTGGGTTTGGTAAGTTCCTGGGATACTTGGTCATCGAAAGGGGCATTAAGACAAGCCCAGATCAAATCAAGGCCATTCTTGACTTAAAGTGCCAGACGTTAGCCAAGCAGGTCCAAATTTTGACCGGCAAGGCAGCAGCCCTGAACAGGTTCATTAGCTGAAGTTTAGATAAGTATAAACCATTTTATAGTTTGTTAAAGAAGACCATAGATTTTTGTGAGCAGAGGAGTGTGAAGTCGCCTTGGCCGACTTGAAAAAGTACCTGACAACAGCTCCAGTTCTGTCAAATCCAAAACCTGGAGAAGAATTGTTTCTATACTTGGCAGTTTCAGAACACACAGTAAACGCGGTAGTAAAACAAGAAAATGAGGGAGAACAAAAGGCTGTATACTATGTGAGTAAAATCCTAGCAAGTACAGAAACTAGGTACCTGCTCTTGGAGAAACTGATATTAGCCCTGGTGATGGCTTCCAAAAAGTTGAATCACTACTTCAAAGCCCACAAGATTATGGTATCGACTGAGCATCTTCTGAAGTCCCTGTTGCAGCATGGAGATCTAACAGGCAGAATAGCCAGATGGGCAGTGGTGCTGGGCCAATATGACTTGGAATTTAGGCCTAGAACAGCAATCAAGGGCCAGGTTCTGGCCGACTTTGTAATCGAGTTTACCCCTGGTGCCATCCCATGCCAGGCTCCGGTGAGCCGCAGCTTAGGTTGTTCGGGCGAACCAGAGGAAACCCAACTGGGGCCTAAGAATCCCGCATCAGTAATGCAAAAGAAGGAAAAGAAACCAAAACCTTGCGACATCTACATCGGTGACTCATTCCGCCTGTTTGTTAACAAAAGTTCAAACCGTCAAGGAACGAAGGCAGGAGTGGTTTTGGTATCACCAGAGGAACGAATGATATAGTAGGCAATCTATTTGGGATTTAAGGCCTTGAACAACAAAGCAGAGTATGAGGAACTGATCATTGGACTGAAGCTAGCAGCAGCAATGGAAGCCGATGAGGTGGTAGTCTTTTATGACTCCCAACTTATTATGAATCAAGCGACAAACGAGTATGCAGCCCGAAATGAGAGGTTTATAGCCTATGTCAAAGAGGTTGTCAGGTTGCTGACACTATTCTAGGATTGCTGGCTACAGCAGGTTAGCCAAGATGATAATAGCCATGTCGATCCCTTGGCTAGATGGATGATCATGGTTGATTATTTGACGGGACCAAGTGTGGAATCTCTAATAACAGAATATGAGGCAATGTGTATGGAGATGGGTCTAAGCTAGATGGATGCCATAGTGACGTTTTTCAAACATGGCAGGTTGCCAGCAGACAAGAGAGAAGCGCACAAGACCAGATTGAAGTCGACCAGGTTCTGTTTGTCAACAGAAGGCCATCTCTATAAAAGATCCTTCACTGTGCCTCTTCTAAGATGTGTGCATCCATCCCAGGTTGAGGATTTCTTGTATGAAATACATGAAAGTGTATGTGGAAGCCATGCTGGGAGCAGATCACTTGCCCATAGAGCCATATCTTAGGGGTACTGGTGGCCCTACATGCAGAAGGATGCTGAAGCCTATGTCAGGAAGTGCGAGAAGTGTCAAAGGTTTGCACTCTTGATACATCAACCGGCAGCAGATTTGAACCCAATATCTAATTCTTGGTCATTTGCCCAGTGGGGCATGGATCTTATTGGGCAACTACCCCAAGCAACTGGACAGAGAAAGTTCTTGTTAGTGGCAATTGACTATTTTATGAAGTGGGTAAAGGCAAAACCCTTGGCCAAAATCTGAGATATTGATGTGAAGAACTTCATTTGAAAAAACACCATCACGAGGTTTGGGATTTCAAGAGCCATTGTGGCAGACAATGGCACCCAGTTTGACAATAAGCTAATCAAGAGCTTCTGTGCAAAATACAAAATCAAGAACTATTACTCTACTTCTAGTTTTTTCCAGAGTAATGGTCAAGCAGAAGCATCCAACAAGACCATCTTGGATAAGATCAAGAAGAGGTTGGAAGCAGCTAAGGGAAAGTGGGTGGAAGAATTACCCAATGTGCTGTGGGCATATCAGACTACGCCGAGAAGATCAACTGGGGAGTCTCCTTTTGCCATGGCATATGGCACAGAAATAGTTATCCCACTAGAAGTCGGCATTCCTGGAATCAGAACCCAAGGAGTGGAGAATGGAACCAACGAGGCATTCTTAGCCCGAGATCTGGATCTGTTGGAGGAAACGAGGGAGAGAGTAACAATTCGGCTAAGGGCATACCAACAGTAACTTGCTAGGGCTTATAACAAGAAGGTCAACCCAAGGGAGTTCAAGGTTAGGGACCTCGTCCTTAGAAAAGTCGTTGACAATAAGAAGGATCCCAAAGAAGGCAAGTTTGGCCAAATTGGGAAGGGTCTTACAGAATCATCTTGGTTGCCAGCAATGGGACATATCGGCTTGAAGACACTGATGGCAAAGAGTTGTCACGACCCTGGAACACTTTCAATCTGAAGTTTTTCTTTCATTAGTTTTTAAAGATTTTTGTAATGATTTTATTTAGCCAAAGTTTTAATAAAATACTAGTTGGATTTTGATTTTATGAATAAATTGTTGAAAATTGTGCGATGTTTCTGATTGAAACATGACGAGTAACTTAGACTTATCATATGGTAGAGTTGAATTATACTTGCCATATGATAGAGTTGAACTAAGTTGACGATATTTCCGATTAAAACATGACAAGTAACTTAGACTTATTATATGGTAGAGTTGAATTATACTTGCCATATGATATAGTTGAACTAAATTGGCGATGTTTTCGATTAAAACATAACAATTAACTTAGACTTATCAAATGGTAGAGTTGAATTATACTTGCTACATGATAGAGTTGAACTAAGTTGGCGATATTTCCGATTGAAACATAACGAGTAACTTAGACTTATCATGTGGTAGAGTTGAATCATATGGTAGAGTTGAATTATACTTTTCATATGATAGAGTTGAACTAAGTTGGCGATATTTCGAATTGAAACATGACGAGTAACTTAGACTTATCATATGGTAGAGTTGAATTATACTTGCCATGTGATAGAGTTGAACTAAGTCGACAATATTTCAGAATGAAACATCACAAGTAACTTAGACCCGCCATGATGGCAGAGTTGAACTAAGTCCAAAATAGTTAGATTAACAGAAACACAAAGGTAGAGAACCTCGGCTAAAATGGTTGGATTATGACTTCGGCAAAATTAGAGAGGCATGCATAATGTGAGCATAAGTAATACTTAGGTTCACATTAGGGGGGAGGAAGCAGGAATAGGCTTGACACTTATTGAAATTTCTGAGGCTTGACACTTGTTGAAATTTATCAAAGAATTTACAAGTTGGAGTCAGCCGAGGTATCTAGATAGAGGGATACCTGAGGTATTTGTTACCTGAGATCACCAACCAGGTTATCATACCTAAGAAGGTTGGAAGGGTGAAGTCTTGGAAAAAGACAGCAATCACACAAAGGAAGTAACACTTGTTGAAAGTTATAAAAGTGCTCATTGGCCGAGCATTCATTTAAAGGTGAACTCCGAGGTATGTTGGTCCGAGATGACCGCGTAAGGGTGTACCCGAGATGAAATATTTCCGAGGTGATACATGTTAGATGTGTCCCAACCCGAAGTGATTATACAAGAAAGTTGTACTTAAGGGAAGTGCAAAAAATATTCTAAGTGTGGAAGCATGCAAGGCATAAAAGAAAAACAGTAAGCATATATGAAGAGGAGCATCTAACACTTAGAAGAAAAAAAAAAGGCATTCATCAAAGCTTGGCACTGGTCACAGATTACTCAACCTCGGCTGTTGGCATTATGTCAGCCTTAATTGGCGGTGCTGCTTCCTTCTCCGTCGCTATCTCGGTGTCAATTTTCAGCAAGGTATCATCAAGGCTTCTTGGCTCTATAGACCTCGGCCTTAGATGCTGTCTTCTTAGGGGAGGCACTCTTGGAGACCTCGTCCTCTTCATCTTGAGTCAAGTCCAGGACTTACTTATTCAGAATAGAGGACTTCACTCTAGTAGCAGCCTCCTCCTCCTCATCATCATCTTCAGCGTCGGCCTCAACCTCCTTGGCTTCGTCATTCGATCCTTTAGGAGTCGGAGGGAAAGGCACGCTAAGTCGATTGATATCTCGGAGGTCGGAGTCTATTGGGACAGTTAGCTTGTTAAGTGCTGCCTCAGCCAAGGTAATAGCCTTTGTTACAGGCTTGATTAACTTGGGCTTTGTACGCATCTCGGACGGCGGCCTGACCTTCTGAGAATTCCTTTTCATCAGCTTCCTTGATCTCGGCCTCTTTGGTGGCCAGGGCCTCCTAAAGATCAGCTTTGGCGTTTGCGGTTTTCATCTCGGACTTGAGTACCTCGGCCACAGCCTCGGCTACCTCAGCTCTTTCTTCGGCCTGGTCTTACGCAAGTTTGGCAACCTTGGCCTGGTCCAGCAGAAGCTTAATCTTGGCCTGAGCATTGTTTAGGGAAGCAAGGAACCCAGCAGCTTCTTGGGTCTTATGGACCAGCTCCTTTTTGAAAGCCTCGGCTTTCATTGCAAAATAATGGGCATGTTGGATGGCCTAAAAGGAAAGAAACTACCAAGTTAGTAAAATTTCAGTATGAAATACTTAAAGTAAAAAGTACAAGTTTTGGGAACATACCAAAACGGAGTGCTGCATCATCAAAGCAAAGTTTTCATACTCCGTGATCTCGGCCACACGATTTGGATTCGTAGGCAGAAGCACAGCTGTAGAAAGCGCGACTCCAACTTCAATGCTATCAATAGCACTATTGGCGGCCTTCATTGGTCGGTCCCCAACCATAAAAGTAAGGGCTCGGGTCTCGTCAGCTTGGAAAAAACCTGGCCCCACTTCTTTTCAGACCTCAGCTTTTTTGAATGATGTTTTTCGGAGGATTCAGTCTCGGTAGGCTTCTTCTCTTCGCCGGTTGAGCTCTTTTCGATCTCGGCTAATTTTGAGATCGATATTGTGTCCTCCGAATCAGTAGGAACATGTGTTACTGTGGCCTTTGCCTTGGCTCTTTTGATTCTCTTTGATTTGGGCTTTGGTTGGGATGGAGATGCAGAGGAGTGAACTGAAACTACTCCTGGCAAGTTGGCCAGGAGGTCTTCAATAACTACTTGACTTCTACCCATCTCTTTGACTGGAATGACGACGGTGACTTTGGTGCCGAAGTGGATGACGGGTAGAGCAATAGGGGGGTTTAATGTGTCTGTTACCGAGATTTCAAGACCTTGGTGTTTTCTGCTACGCGTTCTGTCGACTGGTGCGTTTGTTAGGGCACGACGACGACGTCGTCGTCGGCGTCGGAGCTGGGATGTCGAGATAAGTTGGAGGGCAGAGGTGGATGGCAGCTTAACTGGATCTGAAGAAGAGGCATGGTCTAGCCTTGCCGATGAAGCAATTGGTGGGGTGGTTGCTGATGGGGGAGTCATACTTCGACGGAAAATGTTGAGCAAAACGAACTTGTAGGTCAGGATATAATCAAGCGGTAAAGGGGTTTTGCCCTTATCAATATCCAAACCTAGAAGCCTTTTCAGATCAGGGCTAGGAAGGAAAGTTTGGTGGAAATCCTTTGATGGCTGGGGAAGATCTGCAAAAGAGAAACAAAAAAAAGACATTAGTACAGATAGATGAACTAGAAAGTCTTAGTAAAGGTAAGTTATGAGATGACTCAGTTCTTATTATCATCCTCTTTAAATACTGCTCGGCGCAGAGGAAAGAGATGAAGATCATCATCAGGCGCGAACTCCCAGTTGCCCGAGACAATCAAGTAATCATCTCCAGCACCCTTATTGGAGTTTGGAAAGTCGGCTATAAGTTTTTAGGCGGTGCATATGGGCTTGAAGTAATATATGTAGCATTTTTCAGACTTAAGGCCACACATTGTGTAACAGAATTGGATGTCGGCTAGTGTAATCCTAGCTTTTTCTCAGCGTGCTAGGGCGATTATACCATTGATAGCCCTATAGGAATTGATGACTAGCTGTATGGGGTTGAGTTTTTAGTAGTGGAGAACTTCTCTAAAGAGGATTTCTAAGGGAAACCTGAGTCCACACTCTATGAAGGTAACTACTGGGAAGGGCATGAAATCTCCATCAGGCATGATAGAGTCCTTCTCCCCAGCCAACCTGAGTTAAACGTCAACTGGGATGGAGAACTTGTCGGAAGTACTCTAGTTTGGCCGGGATGTCTACCTTCCACCTAAACATACCCATGATGTCGGTTTAATGAAGTTGGTATAAGATTTCAAAAAAGAGTGATTGGTATAGGTTTGAAGACCTCAGCTAAACCCTAAACAGGCACTGGGGCAAGGGTTTTGAAGATCTAAGGGGAATTTGTTTCAATTTTCCTAAGAATGTGATTTCTAGCAAACCCAAACCTAAATCTACAGAAACAATAATCAAAGGCCAAGAATCTGAAAAATAGAAAGAGAAAACAGAAAAGACACCAAGAAGGAATCATAGGCAAAACTCAAGAATCACATGAAGGAGAAAGAAACACAGATATGACAAGATCAGTGTCAGACATTTAAATATAACCAATACAATATGCCAAGGATGTGATTAGTAATACGAATGGTGATCCAAGGAATTACAAATCCACAAGACACTGAGTGAGTGTGTGAAGACAATGTGCACGAATCACAAACAAACGCAATTGACAGTCAAGAGACATAGTGATAAACTTCAAAATTCAAAGCAGATTCAAGAAATTGATTCGTGATACAGTTGTGAATACAAGATTCAATGACAACAGTAAAAAGAGCATGCGGCGAGTTCAGAGAAGAAACATATGCAAAACAGTACAAGACTAACCAGAAGGAAGGAAAAAAAATTAGTGACTTACGAAAGAAACAAATGTTGGGATGAAGATCGCCGGAGTCAGACAACGTGAATGGTCGGAAACAGATGATGAAAAGATCGCTGAGGAGGTAATCTGAGTAAGTGCAGAGCTTCGAAGCTATGAAAATGGCAGAATCTAGAGAGCGAAAATTTGAGCACAAGAGGGGGGAAATGCAAGAATGAAAAGTGAGAAGACGGAGAAAGAGAAGGAGTTTTGTCAAAAACACGGAAAGATGGAAAAAATGTATTGATAGTTCCTTGGGCTACATGTCTGTCAGGCGGCGTGGACTGAATCGACGTGACTTCATGGCGCGTGCCAGGTACGCACCAATGAGGAAAGGACACATGGAGGAAACGGTTGAAAAGACTGTGCGTGACAACTCATACGCAATTAGAACTCTTGAAATTCCTAAAGTAGTGAGGGCATAACCTCGGCTAGAGGAGCGATCTCGGTTGAGATGCTTAAAGAACTTGATTCTTGGTTCTTGGTCCTTGATAGAATGGGCAGTAGAGTCTTGGTTACTTGAAGCCGATGAGTCATGATCTCGGTCGGAGATATGAATGGATTGTTAGCCGACATGCTATGTGGACAAACGATGTAGGTTACATCACCTCAGGTTGCTAAGGTAATAAACCTAGAGGGAAATTGTGAGGAAATATTTTGAGGTGACGCCACGTGGCAAGGTGACGCCGAAGTGTTAGTCGAGGTGCCACATGGCCTGGTTATGTTGCTGAGATAATCTCGAATAGGTCGAGGTTATTTGCGGAGATATCGAAATCCGAGATAAGCAGATAAGAAACAAGAGTCCAAGAACAGCAGAGGATCTCATTCTTGATAAAGATGAAGCTCAAAAGGAATTTATCTCTATCTAGATAAGGGTCCAGGATGAACATTGAGTTTGAGTCCCCTGAAGCTAGGCTTTTAAAGGGATCAGGTCAGTACAGGCTATAAAAGCAGAGCACCCCCGTGGGTCTTAGGTATGGGTAATGTACTGTGAGCAGTAGATTGTGATTTTAAATACTATTTGATATCTTTGAGAGATTACTAACTTGATCGTCAGAGTGCCCTCGGGTGGACGAACCACCCCCGGATTTTCATCTTCTTGTGCAGGTTGTTGGGCTTAGTCTATTCTGCTAGTACTCTCCAGTTGAGTTCCCCGTTTAGTTTTGTGGTCGGAAATCAACATCCACACTACCCATTTTCTCTCTCTAGAAAAAGTAAACTCACGGCTGGGTCTTTGTTTTTTCTTTTCTATATATATATATATATATATATGTCTATATATTTATGCTCACAACTTTTGTCAAATAAGTATCAATTTTGTTTAGGAAAGTTGAAACAACAAGCCGAAGGCAGTGGATCTATAATTGAGTCTTGATTTTCTCTCCATATACGTGTTCTTCGAAATCAAAAACAAGAATTCAACATGACCCACAAATAACAAACCTAAAGGAAGCAAGAAATTAGACAATGATCTTCCATCTTCTTCGGCAACACCTTGGCAATAATGAAAGCATCAAATTTGCCTTTGTTGGATGTTCGGCACATCCATACATGGTTGTTTACGTTACCCGACACTCGTGTCAAGATTAAGCAACCTTCGGAGCAGGAGTTATTCTACCATATCGTCCTCTCATTGGCAAAACAAATACACAAATAGGCTATGACAATTATGCCAACATACACAAGCAATTGCAGACCAAGTACAATAAAGCGTTGTATCGGCTCAACATTGCACCTTCTCAATAACCAATCCTAAGTCGACGACTCATTCCGATCAAAGCAACCCATGCAAGGATTATCCTAGCTCGCAGCCTAGAGTTGAGCCCAAAACCAAGAAATTTATGCTCCGAAACAACATGCAATAATGCTTGGGCTGACTCAGTTCTTTACTCTCTCTAGAGTGAAAGTTGTTTTGCAATGACCATGCGCAATATTTTGCCGACTAGATGAGTCATGTTGCCAAATAGGAGAATTATGTTGCTGCCGGCAATGACCATCTCGATGACCCAACATCCGACGGATCATCTGTATGAGTCCCGTTGGCTTTCAAGAGGTGCATTCTAGTTTTTCTCAACAACACCACTAACATTATATATGTCGCAGCATGACAACACCAAAGAACCAAATTACCTGAATAAAGCCCAACGATGACACCACAATTCAACAACATTACCATTGGCCCGTCAACTTGTCAGCTCATTGAAGCTTCTCCATTCCACTCGGCAGCAAGCAGGTCACTCGGCAATGCCGAATAGCTACCAACTTGTCGAATTCCTACACTTTAACTCGACCATTTTTCGACACTCGATGCTACACAACTATAATTGTCATGAACGGTGCAAGTATATATCTTTAATCATGTTGGCTATAACTGCAATGCCGAGAACAAATTTAGTCGCTCTTTTTGGAGTCACATCTCAGCAACATGCTCCACAACATTGGAATTCTCAGAACAAAAACTACAATTATTAATTCATCTATATCTTCGGCAAGAATCTCATGATTTAATTCTCGAAAGTATGGCAATATTGCTCGACCCTACTATCTCGGCAAAAACTAGCATCTCGGCATGCCGAAGTCAATATTTGAATGTACCAGAGGATTCACGTCAACTCAAGGAGTCAAAACCCACCAACCTGAGGAGCCAATAAGTAACCGAAATTTGCTATTAGTTGCAAAACAGACCAAATTTTTAGAAAACTAAAATTTTCCAAGTTGTTGAAATAAAGTTTTGACCATACCAATGTGAAGTACTCATCGAGACGAATTCAACGCAACAAACCGCGTCAAAATCGGCTCTAAAATGAAGCCATATGGGCCAGTCCAAATTTAGCGAGAAAATCCACTACTTTACCGAAGAAGAAGAATTAGCAAGCAAATGAGGAAATCATCATGTGCTTCGTGGTTGCATTGCAATTGGTTGATCTGAACCATCAGCACTAATTTAGTTAAAACTGAGCCATCTGGAGTCCAATCACAACGATCCAATAGTCCTTTCCAACTATTTGGCGTATTTTGGACACATCTGTGTGGTCAAAATTTACAAATTCAACTCAAAAAAATTGAAAATTTTATTCGAAGACTAGCACTAAAAAAAACACACACACACACACACACACACACATAAGTACACACTGTGCGCCATTGATCTCACTTCACATATCACCAAGCATCCTACTTTGTCTCGGTGTCATTTCGGTATTGCCATGGCACCGAACAGGAGAAATGACTTCGTTTCAAATCGCTATCGGCCTACTCCTCGGTAATTTTGGCCAAAGTCAATTTTATTCCTTCCGAATAACAAATCTTATTCGAAAGTAATGGGGCAAATATACGTTGTATACAATGCAGTACTAGTTTACTCCGACTTGGCACAACCACAATTCATACTAGCTTAAAGGAAAGAAATCAACTTAACTTTGCTTCAACGTGCTCCACTCGGCAATTCCTTACAATGAAGCGATGTTATTTTTTAATGCTCTACCACTAGCGTAGGTTTTCGGTTTTCTACTTTTTTGTGCCTAACAAGTGTACATTATTTGGTAAAGGCAATCAATGGCACGGGATGTACTATTCAAAATCCTTGCAATGTCTGAAATTGATCGTCACTTGTAGAGGTGCTCACGGTTTTGTTTTGGGCGGTTCGGACCGGTCATTATATGTGTAGTTTGGGGAAAATTGAACCCGCAACCGCCCGCAGTGCATGTTGCGGTTTGTGCGGATAAGGTTTGCGGATGTACGAGCGGTTTGTGGATTAGACTTTTTTCTTTAAAAAATTATTTTTGAGCATTTTTTCCCGTTTTGTAAATATTTATTTTGGGCCCTTTTTCTACCATTTTCTAAAATGGTCAACATTAATAATTAATGAATTAAAATTTATAAAATTAAAAGCACAACAAAATCAATTCCTAATATAAGCAAATCATTCAAAATCCTAAACTTTTAAATAAAATCATAAATTAACACAAGCACATCTTTCAAAATCCTAAACTAAATCATCAAAATCATTTAGTACCCAACAATACAATTAAAGTAAAATCATTCAAAATCCTAAACTTACCTAAAAGTAATTCTTTATTAACTTTTACATTCATCCAAAATGCAATAATAAAATAACAATAAATTGGTGTCAAATTTCATCCAATTCAAATCCATTAAATAAAATAAAAACATTTGCAAACTTGCAAACTCCATCATAAAAAATGAAAAATAAAAAATAAAAAACCTGCAATTCGCAATAATGTCATATTCTAAACCGCATCCGCTCGCATTATGTCTGCGAAACCACTCATTTGTATGTAGACTGGTTCAGGTTGGGTAGTTCGGATAACCCTATGCCTAACCCTAGTCACTTGCCATCAACAAAAGCCTCTGAATTCGGATCCCTTCGTTCTTAGCACGATTGGCCATCGAAAAAGCCTCCAAATTTAGAGCGCCCTTCATGCTCGGCACGATTGGCCATCTAAAAAGCCTCCAAATTTAGAGCGCTCTTCGTGCTCGGCACGGAGAGCCATCAGCAAATGCCTCTGTATTCAAAGCAAGACATACATCTATACATACATTCAAGCATACATGCATTCATACAGTCATTCATTCATTCATTTTTATTCATTCATCAAAAGTGTTCTTTATCAAGAAACCTAATATCTATTTGAACAGCGTAGCTCGGCAATTAAAAACTCTTATTCCTTCTACTGAAGACAATGAGAGTTTTGGGACAATTGTGGGAGCTAGAGAAAAATATATGTCAGCTTATTGGGCTAACCCAAACAAGGCCTGACACTGGGCCTAGCCCAAACAAGGAAGCCCATGGGATAAATATCACATCCTTCATCTATAAAAGAAAGGCACCCTGTAGACACCCCATTTTTGACCGTCCTCAAGACTTGGACGTCACTGTTTGAACACTCGGTGATCATCCTTGTTCGTGTTCGTCTTGAGTTCCCGGAGGTCTCGGCTACGCGCCCTGCCTCAGGATCTCTCGACTCGACTGTTTTGTGTCTGGTTTTGCACCAAACACTTGTGTTTTGCCTTGGAAGGGCAGAGAATGCCTTGTGAGGCATCCCCACACACCACCGGCAGTGGCTAGAGGCCACCGGCTGGTTTTTGTTGCCATCGGCAATGTATGTGGCCGTTCGGCACTCTTTGTTACCGGTCGGCAGTCATTTTTGTCAGAATGACATTTTTGGCCAGCCGACTACTGTTCATCTGCTTTTGCAGATATTTTAGGACAGCTGTATGGCTTTTTGTTCCCCTCCATACACGTGTATAGAGGGATGGCTTCCTTGTTAGCTTACCTTGTAAGCTTTACAAGATTGGCTCCTCTATAAGAGGAGCCCTCCCCTCTTGGCTCAAGGGTTAGACATTTTAGAGACAAAAAATACAGAGGAGAGCTCTAGTTTTAGGGTTAGGGTTTGATACACATTCCCTCTCTCTTTTTCCCTCTTGTGGGTGTCTAGGTGCATTTGTGTCTTACGATTGCACACAAGCACATAGTATTACACCTTCCCTTGGCTACTGAGGTTCCAAGAGGTTGTTCTTGAAGTTCTTGGGTGGTTTTGAGCTTGAAGAACCAGCTGGTCCACCATTTTTGAAGAAAGTCTTCAAGGGTAAGAAACTTGCCTTTATATTCCCCATTTTTGCATTGTTTTTTTACCTATCTTAGAACTATTTTTGTGCTTAGTGTATAATACAAAAAAGTTCTGTTTTTAGGCCCTCTAAATAGTTTGTTTAGAGTGTTTTGTGGTTTGGAGGAGTTTGACCCCTCTTAGGCCTTGAAAGGCCCTATTTTGTGCTATTTTGAGTGAGCTCCGGGACCTTGATGTTTGGGCCTCCTCACCACTGAAATCTTGAGAGATTTCAGAGGTGAGGATGGTGCCTTGAGGTCCTAGGGAGGAGAGGGCCACCCCCTCTCCTTGTTGTCCTTGAAAAGGACCATTTTTGGCCTCTTGAGGGAGCACCTAGCTAAGCTTCATGTTGATCATGCCTTGGCTGTTTTTTGTGCCTATTATGTCATAATATGCCTCTGTTTTTCGTTGGTTTTGGTACACCATGCATGCTTAGCATACCTACCTTGTAATGCCATGTTTAGGCCTTAGCATGCCTTAGGTTGTAAACCCTTGTTCAAGCATGTTTTAGGCTTAGCCTTGTGAAGCTTGTGTGCTTATTTTGCCATGCTAGAGGTCTGTCCATAGTTGTTTGGGTTGGCCATAGCACGCATTATATACCCCCTTTGCATTTTGGCCTGTTGGCCTCAAGTGTGTGAGTATGTAGCATGCATTACTTGCTTTATTTTATTGGTTTGGCACCATTTAGAGCATAATTTCAGTCCCTTTGACATGCTCGTATGCTTGCCTTGGACACCTCTTTAATGCTTTGAAAACTTGTGTAGCATGCTCCATGTTTTGGCATTTGTGCGTGCCTTTGAATTTAGGTCATTTGGATGCCATCTAAGTGATCTTGAGGCCTTGTCTTAATGTACTAAAACTCTGTTTTCGGTTAATAAGTTCATGCCATATTTGGTCTTGCTAAGTGTAGTTCAATACTTCATTAGTTTGCTTTGAATGCTTGGGCCATTTATTGCATGTTTAGCCTATCTTGCTTGCTTGGTTTGGCACCATGTTCTTGCATAATTTTCAGAGTTTAATGCATGCCCCACGTCCATGATTATTCCCTTTTAAGTGTGCTTAAAAGATGCCCTTTGATGCTTAAGTGCTTAGGCCTTAACATGTGCATGTGTGTAAGTGTGTTTGGTCCCTTTTCTTAAGTTTATGGCCACTGTTTTGGGCCTAATTAGAGCTGCCCGAATTAGTTTAAGTCCACTCTTTGCATGTTGTTACATGTCTTACGCTTTGCATGCTTTGATTGCATCACGTCTTGCATGTCCACTAGCTTGCATGCTTGTTCATTGCTTGCTTGTTTACATTACCATGTTGCATCCTTAGCTCGCATGCCTAGGTTGCATTGCATTTAACATGCATGTCTTGTTCCTTGATTTAGTGATAGGAATTGGGCTTTGGTTTGTTGATTTGCATTGCATTTGACATCAAAATGTGCACACTTGGTCTCTTGGGCCATCACGCATTGAAATGCGCGATTGATGGTCCGAGAACCAAGAAGTATGTCCCTTTGACTCATTCACATGATAAGGAACATGCTTGGTGCATATATAGCTTGAATTGTACTGCCATGCTCTACCTTGCTCTCTGTTGCTGTCAATTGCAGGTTCTGCAGGAACTCTCTGCCGACCGGCAGTGCCAAGTGCCGACCGGCAATCCTCCCTCGGCCGATGGCTTCACCAATGACCGGTGACCGCATTCCACTGCCGGTGGCAATCCCACTCAACCGGTGGTGTCCCCCAATGTTCAAGGAAGCAGTCCTGAGACTTTGGAAGTCTCCAGAGGAGTATGTCAAGGAAAACAGAGGCAGTCTGGGCATGGCGGTGCACTTCCGAGCAGGATCGAGCATGCATTGCATCGAGCTCTCTTCCCGAGGCAATTTATTTGTTTTCCCTAGATTAGTTAATTTGCTTAGCTAATTAGATGGTTTGTAAATTATCTTGTAGGTTAATTATTTGTAATATTCTTTCGGTCCCTCCGAGCGAGGGCAAATCTGTAATAAGTGTGGGTGAGTGTGTGTGCATGTCTTCCAATCCCCACTTCTTTCTTCCCTTTTACTTACCTGCTTTGATGGTTAGTAATAGGTCATGTTTAATTTAGCATACCTTATGCTATGCATGTGTGCATTCATACATCCGTCTTGTATGCACCGGGCTCAGTACATCATGCTAACTGCATTTGTATTTCAATCCCGAATTGAATACGTGCATCAATTGACCGCATTTCACATGCCATGCTTAGGTTAGCCGAGCCTATCTAATTGCATCTTGTATGTGCTGCATTAGTCAATTTAACATGAACTAGGATCATGCATGTTTGCTAACCAGTTTATTGTTTTGGCTTGGAGTACGATGTAAGTATTTATGCTTTAGCATCATCGCATGCGTGTGAATGCTATCATGACAGTATGCTTACCATGTGGCTAGATGCTTATGTGATAAACTGTTTGAATGCCTGTGGGTGAAGGTTGGGTTGTTTGAGTTGAAAAAACTCGTTGAAATCCATATTTTAGCCTACTTACGAGTAGCAAATTCCAAAACATTTTCCAAAACAAACGGATATGCAATGTTTCTGTCACGGCCCAAACCCGGCCCTATGGGTTTAGCACCGTAACCGGCCAGTAATCCGAGATTACCGAAGGCCTGCAGGACAGTAGTACAGTAAAACAGAGTACAGGGCCTGGCGGAAGCCAATACAGTAAATAAACAGTGCCCAATGAGCTGTGACAGTCTGTATGCAAAAAGACTTCTCATACATTTATACATAAACAGTATAGAACAGTACGCACAACATTTACAATCACACAGTACAGGGACTTAATCCCTGATAACAGTACAGTAAACAGTTGACAGTCTATACAGAACGGTAAGACAGTACAGAAGGGGAAAATCTAAAACACCCCTAAGCCTTAACGGTTAGGCTCGGAACCTCGCAGTGAGGCACATAGGCTGGCTTGACAAAACTGGAGGAATCCTGACGCTCCTAGTCGCGGTCTGGTGCCTGTACACCTACATATATATATATATATATATATAAGTCGTGAGCTAAAGCCCAGTGAATAACATAATGCGTAAAGAGGTTAAGAATGAATGTCCTTACAGTATGAAAACAGTTCATTTCAATCAGTCATTCAGTTGTTCAGTACAGTAAACAGTCATATGTGGTACATCCGTTAGCATAACAGTAAACAGTAGGTCTAGAAGACCGAACAGTAATGATGGCCATCAGTCAGTAAACGGTAGTGGTTCCAACAAGGGAACCGACAGAGATCTCTGTAACAGTAACAGTAAACAGTAGGTGCTAAGGATGCCACAATACAGTTCAGAATATAGGACATACATTCATTCAGTTAACAGTAATCAGTTCAGAAAACAGTAAAGTTCAGTTGTTCAGAAAATAATCATTTGTGAACATATCTTTACACAATCGTTACTCACAGAGTTCGGCCTACAGTATGCTAGAGCGTGTCTCCCCAGTCGCCAACCCTACACAGTAACAGATTGAACACACTAAGCTACACAGTTGGGAAAGATAACAACTTAATCCCTAATGCCTCGGTGTGTTCTACATCTATATCCTCAACAAGATGCCTTAAACTAGGCCTAAGAATGCCTAGAATGGGATGAGGATGCAAAGATGCACATTTAAAAGCATTTTCAGGATTTTCAGAAAAACAGAGTCCCGCTCGAGCGCAGGTTTCCCCGCTCGAGCGTACAGGCAAACAAAGGTGCACGCTCGAGCGTAAACTTTCCCGCTCGAGCGTACTGTAAAAGTACTGGATGGGTGAAATCCCCGCTCGACGCCCGCTCGAGCTTGAGACATGACTCCGCTCGAGCGCCCAATCCTCCGCTCGAGCGGACTGTAAAACGGTGCAAGATGCTGGAAGCTCGATTTTCCCGCTCGAGCGGCACTTCCCCCCCGCTCGAGCGGACGACTGAAATCTGGAAATCCCAGATTCGAGCTCCAGGTTCAAAACCAAGCTCAAAAGCATCAAAACCAATCCTCTTGGGCCCATTTTCTGGAAAACATTTATAAACACATAGAATAACATGTTTCAAAGCTCAATTTTAAGAAATCAAAGCCCAAGGGTGTTTAATTCAAACTCAATTTAAACCATTTTTCAAGCACAAGATGAACATGCAAACATGCATGAATTCAAACCATTTCAAAGCTTCGATTTGATGCTCTAAAGAGCCAATTCTTTTCAAAACATGATGAAATCATGGACTACACTCAAGACATGAACATGCATGTAACATTTTGCCATGAAAACAACTCAAAATCCAACAATACTACCATGCATGCAAAGATTGGGCTTCAATTCACCATTAATGAACCAATTCATGACTTAGCTCTACAATTGGACATGAACCATGCATGAATCAACTTAGACACAAGTCAAAAGGATGAAATTCATACCTAGGTTCCTTGAATGCAAGTCTAGAGGTTCAAATTAACAATCCACACTTCAATCTTCAAGCAATTCTACCAATGAACTCAAGATCCACTCAATTCTCTCACTCTCTCACTTGGTCGGTTGAGTCTAAGGAATGAGCTAATGGAATGTGTATGAATGAGTGTAATGAGGCTCAAAGATGATTCAAGTAGTGGGCCACTTAAGTGGCATTAAGGTAATTAAGCCTAACTCTTTAATTAGCTTATTTTAATCTAATCTAATCATACCTAATCAATTTTCAAATAAATATACCATAAAATTACATTAATTATGACGCTCATAAAACATCAATCGGTTACTAATTCGGCCGCCGATAAGGCCTTCAATTAAACGCTCAAACATGAACAGATAAAATAAACAATCAACAGATAGAATGCAATTCAAACAGATGTATTCATTCAATTCAGTTTCAATTTCGGTCAGTCAGTTCAGTACTTTAATCAGTTCAACTATCAATCATAATCAGTCTCGGTTAACAGTAATTAGCAGTTAATCAGTCATTAATCGGTAAACAGTATGAGGGTTGTTACAGTTTCTTTCCAAATTAGGCAATCTAGTCTATACTTGTTTGCTGTGCGCATAACATAATAATTCTAGGGTAATAATTGGTATAAGAACACATAATGCTTTCAAAAACGGATATCACGGTTAGTAGAGGCCGATCTTCGGATCGGGCGAGAGGGGGTGCTCATAGCTGACCTTCTCCAATCGTACCCTAGCTCCCGAGTCGAGGCAACTCTAGTGATGACGGACATGTGGCCTTCGGCACCGAGTCAGGGTTTCCTAAATTCCCCATTTTAAAAAATATTTAGGTGGCGACTCTGTATCTGGCAAAGCAATCCATGTTTGGTATTTCTTTCCTAAAATCTGTTTTCTCAAAACGATTTGCCAGATTTGGACTCTTTGGTTCAAGATTAAGAACCGCAACACAAATCGAGTCCGAGCTGTAGTGACCCCAAAATGAACAAGACGGGACTCACCCTCCCGGGGCGTTCGGGGACGTCTACACACCCCATAAATATAGGTATGCATCATCTCTTTACCACACAACACACAAACACTCTTGATTTTCTTCATCTTTCTTCTCTGATTCTAGTGGCTAATTTTATTATCAGAGTGTTTCTGATCGGCAATCCCGGTTGAGTGACGCCAACTATGTTTATCCTTGCAGATGTATTGGAGCCAAACTCATCTCTTCGTTGATTCTTTACAACAATCTATCTGAGAGAATTTTCTAAATCTTACCCTATATTATACAAATATCTTTATGAATTTTCAAAGACATTCGTAGATTGTCTTCTTCCAATAATTGTAGACGCAATTATAAACGAACCCATTCCCATCATAATTTTCCAAAATTATTCTAATATTTTCTCAAAAAGGAGTTATGCTATATATGTTGTGACAAACCACATAGGCCACCCATGTCAGACTTTATAAAAACAAAAACAAAAACAAAAAATATTAAATTTTTCATTAAAAAGTATTTGTTTTCTTTAATTGGTAAATATTTCCTAAATGCTGATAATAAAAAATAGTAAAAACCCTCGGTTGATCCATGAAGTCATACTATATGGGCCCATCAAAAGGCCCACTTTAATGACATTTTTTTTTGAATTATTCTATGTAAATTATTTATCAAAAAAATTAGACTGATTTAATTATAGGAGCCAAATAAATTCGTCATAATTATTTACATGGGAATAGGCACGGTATATGATTTTTGAGAATGCATGGGTCATTTTTTAAAAATAAATATAATAAAATTATGTAATTATAATTGTTGAATTAATATAATTTTTTTATAAATAATCTATACATAAAAATTAAAAAATAAACGAATTAGATTGTGGGTGTAAATTGTATTGTGGGTCCAGCGTGTTGGACTAGACTGGTCCAATTATTTTACAAACTGGGGATAATAAACCTATTTCAAACCTTAAATGAGTTGGTGAAAAGATCCTCAATCTTGAAAAGAAATTATTGTATGCTACTGGCATAATGCCTCAATGCAACCTACATCACATGAATAGATCACTCTTGAGCCGAACCACTTGCATTCTTAGTTTTGACCAAAATGTAGGTTAATTTATCTATATAGATACAGCTCCTCCCCAGTAATTGGAGGGTGTTGTCCGACATTGGTGGGTCCTTGGTCTGGACACATAATGATAATTTAAATTGTTCAATATGTAAAATTTATCGAATATATTATGTTTACAAAAAATCACCAAGCATCCTACTTTGTCTCGGTGTCATTTCGGTATTGCCATGGCACCGAACAGGAGAAATGACTTCGTTTCAAATCGCTATCGGCCTACTCCTTGGTAATTTTAGCCAAAGTCAATTTTATTCCTTCCGAATAACAAATCTTATTCGAAAGTAATGGGGCAAATATACGTTGTATACAATGCAGTACTAGTTTACTCCAACTTGGCACAACCACAATTCATACTAGCTTAAAGGAAAGAAATCAACTTAACTTTGCTTCAACCACTCGGCAATTCCTTACAATGAAGCGATGTTATTTTTTAATGCTCTACCACTGGCGTAGGGTTTCAGTTTTCTACTTTTTTGTGCCTAACAAGTGTACATTATTTGGTACAGGCAATCAATGGCACGGGATGTACTATTCAAAATCCTTGCAATGTCTAAAATTGATCATCACTTGTAGAGGTGCTCA
Organism: Camellia sinensis; assembly: GCF_055761805.1. NCBI lineage: Eukaryota > Viridiplantae > Streptophyta > Magnoliopsida > Ericales > Theaceae > Camellia > Camellia sinensis. The sequence continues at coordinate 126,336,675 of NC_138968.1, read as the reverse complement.
CGGTTTTGTTTTGGGCGGTTCGGACCGGTCATCATATGTGCAGTTTAGGGAAAATTGAACCCGCAACCGCCCGCAATGCATGTTGCGGTTTGTGCGGATAAGGTTTGCGGACGTACAAACAGTTTGCGGATTAGACTTTTTTCTTTAAAAAATTATTTTTGAGCATTTTTTTCCCGTTTTGTAAATATTTATTTTGGGCCCCTTTTCTACCATTTTCTAAAATGCTCAACATTAATAATTAATGAATTAAAATTTATAAAATTAAAAGCACAACAAAATCAATTCCTAATACAAGCAAATCATTCAAAATCCTAAACTTTTAAATAAAATCATAAATTAACACAAGCACATCTTTCAAAATCCTAAGCTAAATCATCAAAATCATTCAGTACCCAACAATACAATTAAAGTAAAATCATTCAAAATCCTAAACTTACCTAAAAGTAATTCTTTATTAACTTTTACATTCATCCAAAATGTAATAATAAAATAACAATAAATTGGTGTCAAATTTCATCCAATTCAAATCCATTAAATAAAATAAAAACATTTGCAAACTCGCAAACTCCATCATAAAAAATAAAAAATAAAAATAAAAAAAAACCTGCAACCCACAATAATGTCATATTCTAAACCGCATCCGCTCGCATTATATCTGCGCAACCACTCATTTGTATGTAGATTGGTTCGGGTTGGGTAGTTCGGATAACCCTATGCCTAACCCTAGTCACTTGCCATCAACAAAAGCCTCTGAATTCGGATCCCTTCGTTCTCAGCACGATTGGCCATCGAAAAAGCCTCCGAATTTAGAGCGCCATTCGTGCTCGGCACGATTGGCCATCTAAAAAGCCTCCAAATTTAGAGCGCTCTTCGTGCTCGGCACGGAGAGCCATCAGCAAATGCCTCTGTATTCGAAGTAAGACATACATCTATACATACATTCAAGCATACATGCATTCATACAGTCATTCATTCATTCATTTTTATTCATTCATCAAAAGTGTTCTTTATCAAGAAACCTAATATCTATTTGAACAGTGTAGCTCGGCAATAAAAACTCACATTCCTTCTACTGAAGACAATGAGAGTTTTGGGGCAATTGTGGGAGCTAGAGAAAAATATATGTTAACTTATTGGGCTAACCCAAACAAGGCCTGACACTGGGCCTAGCCCAAACAAGGAAGCCCATGGGATAAATATCACATCCTTCATCTATAAAAGGAGGGCACCCCATGAATATAGGTATGCATCATCTCTTTACCACACAACACACAAACACTCTTGATTTTCTTCATCTTTCTTCTCTGATTCCAGTGGCTAATTTTATCATTGGAGTGTTTCTGACCGGCAATCCCAGTTGAGTGGCGCCGACTTTATCTATCCTTGCGGATGTATTGGAGCCAAACTCATCTCTTCGGTGGTTCTTTTCAACAATCTATATGAGAGAATTTTCTGAGTCTTACCCTATATTACACAAATATCTTTATGAATTTTCAAGGACATTCGTAGATTGTCTTCTTCCACTAATTGTAGACCCAATTATAAATGAACCCATTCCCATCATAATTTTCCAAAATTATTCTAATATTTTCTCAAAAAGGAGTTATGCTATATATGTTGTGACAAACCACATAGGCCACCCATGTCAGACTTTACAAAAACAAAAAAAAAATATTAAAATTTTCATTAAAAAGTATTTGTTTTCTTTAATTGGTAAATATTTCCTAAATGCTGATGATAAAAAATAGTAAAAACCCTGGGTTGAACCATGAAGTCATACTATATGGGCCATCAAAAGGCCCACTTTAATGACATTTTTTTTTTGAATTATTCTATGTAAATTATTTATCAAAAAAAATTAGACTGATTTAATAATAGTAGCCAAATAAATTCGTCATAATTATTTACATGGGCATAGGCACGGTATATGATTTTTGAGAATGCATCGGTCATTTTTTGAAAATAAATATAATAAAATTATGTAATTATAATTGTTGAATTAATATAATTTTTTAATAAATAATCTATCAATAAAAATTAAAAAATAAACGAATTAGATTGTGGGTGTAAATTGTATTGTGGGGCCAACGTGTTGGACTAGACTGGTCCAATTATTTTACAAACTGGGGACAATAAACCTATTTCAATCCTTAAATGAGTTGGTGAAAAGATCCTCAATCAGTTGAAAAGAAATTATTGTATGCTACTGGCATAATGCCTCAATGCAACTTACATCACATGAATAGATCACTCTTGAGCCGAACCACTTGCATTCTTAGTTTTGACCAAAATATAGGTTAATTTATCTATATAGATACAGCTCCTCCCCAGTAGTTGGAGGGTGTTGTCCGACATTGGTGGGTCCTGGTCTGGACACATAATGATAATTTAAATTGTCCAATATGTAAAACTTATCGAATATATTATGTTTACAAAAAATTACATTGATTGAATATTGCTAATAACGTGATCAGATCATATTTTTATCACAATTTATTTTGAAAATTCCATTTAGAAGTTATTTTGAAATGTGATCTAATCAAGTGACTATCAATATCCGATTAATATGATTTTTTACAAAGACGATGTGTTCAATGTATTCTACACATCAAATAGTTTAAATTATCATCACGAGTCCGAATTAGGATCCACTAATAATACCCTTCAATTATTGGAGAGGAGCTGAGTCCTATCTATGTACCCTGAAAAACACCTCATATATTTCTCACATGACACTCTCTTTCAAGATTATTAATAAGTGATGAACGAAAAGGATTACATGGCAATTTGAAATAACGTGAACAGGGCAACAATTAAAAATAAAGGGGGCGAAGTGGGATTTTGATGAATCTGTCAAATGTAATTTTTATCTTTTTAAACCAAATATAATTCAATTTACCTAAAATCTTCACCATATAATATAATCATCTTAATTTAATAAGTGATGCTAATAAAAAAATTATATATATATTTTTAATGAAAGCATGTTTTTCCATTCTTTTCAAATTTCATGGATAATTTATATATCATGCTTTTAATACTATGAACACCACAATAATAGAGGAAATGCACAAAGAGATCTCCTCCAAGACTGAAGTCTAATTAGATGCGGGGGGTTAGTTCAATTCAGAGAATAGATCTTCTAGTAAATAATATTTTAGGTTTCATCTAAAATGTAAAGATTAGCAAGTGGTCTTACATATTTAAAATTTTATCCCGTGTCTCATCAAAAATGCAATTTAATGGCGTTGACTTGAAAAGATATAGTTTACAAATACAAATGTAATTTTGGTCTATTTTGAAAACAGGTTAAAAGTTAATTTTTTGGCTTTTAATTTTTTTGTGATCATAATATTTTTTTATTTTTTTCATACGTTTTTAAAAAATTAAAAATCAAAAAAAATTAATTTTTAACTTACTTCTCAAAATAATTCGAAGATTCTATGTTAGTTACCCAAACACTTCCCTCATCAAATTGATGGTTGAAGATAGTAGAGTAGAATAAAGAAAAGGAAAATGAGTGAGAGCACTAATTAGTGCTATCATTAATGATATGGCAGTGGGCTCCATCAAGAATGATTTGATGTTTTGGTCTTGATGTTGTATTTTTTTTTCTTTTTTTATTAAGTATCATGTCATTAGTGATCTTTTTAGAATTTCAAAATTAGTGGTCTCTATCATTATTGTAAAGAAAAATTTTGAACTGCAGTATACCTTAGCTGTCAAAAAAAAGTTGAACATTAAATATAAGCATTTACTTAAGTTTATTTAATTTTTTTCCTTAAATAATGTACCAAAAGTCAAAGTACTTCATGTTCTTCTTGTTACATTAATCATGTCTACACCATTGTGCTTACCTTTTTTGTTTAAGTTATTGGAGTTAGAAGCTTCAAGTTGCAGAAAATTATTGGAAAAGTTTTTTATTTTTTATTTTTATTTTTTGATGGGGGAGTTTGGGTTAACGTGACCATAGCTTCTTAAGTTTCGTTTGTTTGGAGTTATAGAGAGGGGATTGGAATTGATAGTGATGTGAGATTATTATATGAGGTGTTTGTTTTGAGAAATGGGGAGGGAACTCCTAATCTCTTGGTATTAGTAAAGGCTTTAGAAGGGAGATTGGGAATGAGGAGGTAGAGATAGTATTAGAAAAATAGTGACGGGATTAGAAATTTTTTTGTTTTTTATATATTAGGAATTTTTTTTAAAATATTAATGTTTATTTTTTTATATTTTTTTATTTATTTTATTATTTTATATAAAAATAATTTAACAATTCCTCACTATTAATTTTTTTTACTATCCATTTCTTTCCTTTTACCTTTGAAAACAAATAAACCCGTAATTTCTTTCTTTGTCCAAAAAAGTACTTTCCTAAAAGTTAGATACTTTGCAAACAGTATTGCCAGCTTCTCCTTCTGGCCAGAAGTTGGGGGATAAGAAACTCATGGTTGTTTGAGAAGTGAGTTGGTTTTTTTGTTTTTTTGTTTTTTTTTTTAGTCTTGATTAAAAAGTTTAGTTTAAGAAAAAAATTTTGATTTTTTGATTTTTTTAACTTTTTTTTTTTTTTAAAAAAATATAATAATTATAAATTAGATGTGATATTTTATTTTTTATAATTAAAATAACTATTTTATCTTTTGTGACTAAAATAACTAAAAAAAACCTCCTTTAACTCTTCTCAAACGGTGAGCTTATCTAAATGGGAAGAGGAGAAGAAGATTTGACGTAATATATTGCAAAAGGGAAATGCTAGAGAGCTCTAAATCTAGAGCTCTAATTTAAGCTTTAGTGATGTGTCTAAGCATTACGAGGCGCTTACAGAGTGCAAAATATCTGTAGGGGAAGGGGTTGTAGGAAATCTTTTCGTAACTTTAATTTTTTTATTATTATTATTATTTTTTAAAAGGTGGTGGGTGGTGTGACGTATAATACAGATAAAATTTGTGAGGCCAGTGATAGGTGATGATAGGGTTGGAAAGTGGTGTGTAGGTGTAGCAATTTCAAGGAAAATAAAGAAGGAAAAGTGTTTCTAGGACAAGTTGAGATGTTATCAATTTGAGCTTTATCATCTTGTTTAGTTTTAATTTTGAGAAAATACTTTTAAGAAAATTTTATATTTTATATTTTTATATTTTTAATAAATTTTTTAAAAATTTTAAGTAAATTTTTTTAATTTTAAAATACACTTAACATAAATATACTTAAATAGTATAATATTTATAAAAAAATATTTAAAAATGTTACTAAATATAAAAAATATAAAATAATCCAAAATGCAATATATTTTTTTATATTTTTATGTATTTATTAATTTTTTAAAATATTTTTTCATAAATATTTTGCTATGTACATATATCTAAGTAAGGTACATCTAAAAAAGTAAAAAAATGACTGAAAATTTAAAAAATATTTACTAAAAATAAAAAAATATGAAAAACAAAAAATCAATTTTTTAAAAAACTGAATTTAAAATTTTGAAACCAAACACACTAATTAATTTTTTTGGGGGGAACAATTTGAGTTTTATTGATTGAAATAATAAAATTTATAATTTTTTTTTGCCTTTTTTAGGAGACAACGAAACAGGTGTCCCTCCATGAATGGTGTAAGGAAATGTTTCAGAGACCACCGAATAACTTCTCAAAAAGAAGAGTCACGAGACTCGCGACACGGGACGAGACGAGGTGGTGCTTTTAACTCTCATTTATCAATTATATATTTTAATTAAAAAATTAAAAATTATTAAAAATTATCATTTTATTTATTTTTATTTATTTTTACACATTTTTTATAAAAAAAACGTAAATTATAAATATATTTTTTATAATTTGTTTAAAATACGAATTGCTTCTTATGGTTTGAAAAATTACAAATAACTTCCTGTCATAATTTTTTATTTAATAAAATTAATTGAAAAAGTAAAATTTCTAACTGTTCATCTATTGAATAATAAAATTATCTGAATTATTAATTGAAATAAAATTTTAACATTATTAAAAACTGTTAATTAACTTGATAATTTATTAATAAAATGACCTATTTGTTATGAAATTAGAAATCTTAGGTGGCATAATGTAATTTCTAAAATCACAGGGGTAATTTGTAATTTAAGTAAACCTCAAAGAGTGTGTTTGTAATTTACCCTAAAAAAACTAGTATGTTTTTTATGACTTTTTGATATTTTACGAAAATATGTGAAAAAAATAGAAAGAAAATAAAATTTTTGACTTTTTTATATAGGTTATTAGATTTTTTTACTTTTTATAAAAAAAATTTAACTTTTAAACTAAAATGTGATGTTACTAAACGAGACCTTAGTCCTACAAGAAGTTATTTACTCACCACGCGATCTTATGAAGTGGGTTGGCTTTTTGACTTTTTAGCTTTTTTAGCCTGGGGCTAAAAAGCCTGGTTTGGGAATGATTTTTTGACTTTTTGATTTTTTTGACTTTTTTTGTGAGAGAATAGTGTAATGATTATGGGTTGGATTTGATATTTTTTTTTAGTGACTAAAATAGCCTATTTTGTTTTTTTGTGGCTATTTTAGCCCCTAACTCACCAAAACCAACTTCCCAAACTATGCTTATGTTTGATTAGAAAATTTGATGAGAGAAACAAAAAAAAAAAAAATGTAATTTTATTTTTTATTTGATTATAACAAAAAATATAATAGAGAAGAAACGAAAGTGAGAGAAAAATGTAATTTCATTTTTTTATTTTAAAGGTTTACTTTGATTTTTTTTTTTTTTTGGTCCATTTATCAACTCAACCAAATATAATTTCAAATTTGAATTCTATCAATTCTTTCTCTTTTTCTTTTCTCTTTTCATTTCTCTTATCAAATTCTCTAACCAAACATATCCTAAGTAAGTTGTGATTAGTGAAAACAGTGATATTTACAATTTTATATTAAGTGATTTGAGAGGGTGATTTATGATCTGGAGTTGGGCCGAGGTAACGGCCGAGCAGGTTGAGAGCCCAACGGTGCATGGGGCCGAGATGACCGACTATCCGCCCAGACTTGGGCCGGGCAGAACGTGGGCCGAGTGTGTGCCGCCCCAGACCGAAAAGAAACTGCCTAGCAAGGCATTGCTCGGTTTGACCGAGCTGCTCGATCAATGGATGGCCGAAGCCGGACAAGCTGAGTGACCGGCGCCAGGAAAGGCATGGCCAGCCGAGGTAACTGTTTGACCGGCAGAAAGGCCGACCTCAGAGGAGCCTCGGGCTAGGCTTTGCCGAGATGTCGCCTAGCCCGGTCCTCCTTGGGCTTAGCCAGTGAAGTGCTTGGATATGAAGCACGGCCCGGCATGGCAACGGATATAGCAGCTCGGCTGCCGAGCTCCAGCTGTGAAGGCAGGCAGTTGAGATTAGGTGATGTTCAGCAAGGTCTATGCTGACAGATGGGATAGCGGAGCCACGTGTCAGGATATGACTGGGAGTAGATATGGGGCACAGAGGGTATATAAGCATGTCTGCGCCCCCCATACGCGACAGATGAACACTTTGTAAGGAATTTCTTACACTCAAACTTCTCTCTCTCTCTCTTTCTTTATCCTAAGGTGTGTGCTAACTTAATCGTCGGAGGGTTTTTCCGGCCACACACCGCCGGGTAGCTCACCACTCTTTGCGCGCAGGTGATCGGACATAAACGGAGCTAGGAAGAAAGGAGTGTGGGCTTGCCGGAATATTTGCTCCCTGTACATGATTAAAAAAATATTAAAAATTTTAAAAATATATCACATGGGTGTGAGACCAATTTGGTAAAAATTTTGATAAATTTTTTAAAATCTCTAACATTACTAGATTGAAAAACAAGAGGTAATATAATGAACTATGATTGGTCAACCCAAAGCCACATAATACACCTAGGCCACAATATAATTTTTTCTAAAAGTTATGATAGAGACTTAAATAAATTATCATATATTTTTACCAAATCTCATATATAAATGTAAAACCATACACATGTAAAAGATTTAATAAAAAATTTAATAATTTATTTGAGATTTATAACATTTTCATTTTTCTAATCTTTCATATCTTCATTCTTTTCTCCACATATCAGGATCCTCTAGAGTGGGATTCCTAAAGTCATCTCCTAAAGTGGAAGATCCAACGGCTCAAAATAAAACTAACCAAAACGACGTCGTTTTGGTTAGTAATTTAATATAAAAAGAAAAAAAAGATCTCTCTCTCTCTGTCACGATCTGTTCCCTGTACTCAAGGGTTAAGTATCGTGATAGCTAGTAACTGAAGTTACCTCTGGCCAATTCTTGATCAAATCAATAAATGCGAGCGGAAATAATATTTAAGTGAAGGTACAAAAATAATCATCAGAACTTCTATTTTTATTACAAAATTTATTGATCAAAAAAATCAATATTTACATATAAACATAGCATAAAAGCGTTGTGTGTGTCTATTCCATAATCCCGCATCTAAGACTTTCCAAAAGCTATTTCTGAATTGTATTGTTTCTTAAAAATTGGTAAACAGCTATAAGTACGTGGCAAAGTGAGAAATATTATACCAATAGTATAAAGGACAGAAAATAGCCATAGATAATTATGTAACCAAAATATTTAAGATAACTTAGTTTGAACAAATAATCCTTTAAGTAGCAAAACTGAGATTATGTAAATAAATAACCATAGCCACGGTACCGAACATAACAGAACAGCGGTCACAAGAATGATAGTCAGAACAGAGATACGGATTCAAGAGGTGGCTCGTACAGATTATAGAGGTGGCTCCCATAATAGTGTAGCATTTATCTTCGCACAGTACTTTGCTCCGCACAGAACAGAGGCCAATAGATTCATGACAACAGTGGGTTACAAACTGACCAAACAGAAACCGATGGTTATTTAAGTCCCCCAAGGCGTGAGACTCCCGTGGTGATACTTACAAAACATAATTGTTTATAAGGTTATAGTCAAATATTCTTGAAAATATAAACAAACATATCCATGGGTTTCATTTTAACAAATAGAGTTCAAAAATTAATCCACATAACTGAAACATTTATAAAACATAACTTATAATAATATAACTAATAAAATATAACTTGTATAAAAATAAATATGGTAAGTCAAAACATACGTAAAATATATTATGGTAACTCAAGATATAATATAATTCACCTTAACTTTAATATCTCACTCTTTCTTTCCACTACCAAAGACCCTCTCGACGTCTACTATTCTTTCCTTCATTTTCTTCATTTCTTTCCCTTCTCTTTCTTCATTTTCCTTTTCTTTCCGCCCAGTTCTTTCCTATTTATAGGGAGGGGAGAGCATTACATGTCCGTGCGAATCTTCCCCAGATTCGATAATAAATCATAGATTCATTCTGATCTTCAACAAATATTTAAATTAATTATATTTTGACCCAGTTTCATAATATAATTATATAAATTAATTAATTCTTAATTAAATTACACTCTATCGTATACCAACAGTAAATTAATTATTTATTTTACTACCACATCCATCATTATTATTATTATTATTATTATTATTATTATTATTTATCTATTATTATTTATTTATACTTTGACCTCTAAATTTTTTTACTAATTATATTATTTTAAAAAATTACACATAATAATACAAAATCAATCATATATTTTCCTAACTGTGATTAAATAATATTAGTATAAATTTTACAGAACAATTAAAAATTTGAGTTGTTACAATCTTTCACCCTTTTAAAATTTTGTCTTCGAAATTTGTCATATGTGTAAGCTATCCGTTGCGCACTTTGATAAATATATATATTAAATGACTAATCTAATAAAAAATATTACCTCAAAAAAAAAACTTTACCAAAAACAACTCACTGTCTAATTGTCAAAATTTATTTTAGGCCAAAATGAGAAATAATCGGTGATTTTAAAAACTTTTCATTAGTTTTATTTCTAAAAAGAAAAAAAAAACGAGAACATAATTAAACAAGCGACAAGAAATGAAATGACAGAATTACATGCAAAAGTTGAAGGAATTTGAGAGGAGCTTCCATTTCTTTTATCCATGAACTTTCCACTGATGGAAAATAGTTTCAAAATTAGTATCTTTGTAATTTGAACCCACTTTTAAAAAGTTGAAATAAATTTTTTTTTTTGGATACCGAATTGAAAATTATATTATAATTTTAGTAGGTGCTTGAGCCCGACATCCTTTGTTTCTTTTCCCTCTTTTACTATAATAAATATAAATTATATCTAATATCCTTCACCAATTATGCACAATATATATATATATATATATATAATTATATAAAATTATAATATAATTAAATCGACTGACAATATATAATATTTAGGGACTAATTACCCGCTATCCTACTTCTTAAATGTACGTGTGTCCTTTGCTCCGATGATGATTTTCTTTCTTTTTTTTATAAACCATTGCTGTGATACCACTTGTCACGACCCGCTCCCCGTACCTAAGGGTTAAGCATCGTGATGGCCAGTAACTAAAGTTACCTCCAGCCAATTCTTGAACAAATCAATAAATATGAGCGGAAGTAATATTTAAGTAAGGGTACCAAAATAATCATCGGAGTTTCTATTTTTATTACAAAATTTATTGACCAAAAAGGCCGATATTTACATATAAACATAACATAAAAGTATTGTGTGTGTCTATTCCGCAATCCCACATCTAAGACTTTTCAAAAATTATTTCTAAATTGCATTGTTTCTTGAAAATTGGTAAACAACTATAAGCACATGGCAGAGTGAGAAATATTATATCAAGAGTATAAGGGACAGAGAATAACCATGGATAGTTATGTAACCAAAATATTTAAAATAACTTAGTTTGAACAAATAATCTTTTAAGTAGCAAAACTGAGATTATGTAAATAAATAACCATAACCACGGTATAGAACAGAACAGAACAGAAGTCATAGGAATGATAGTCAAAACAGAGATACGGATTCGAGAGGTGGCTCGTACGGATTATAGAGGTGGCTCCCATAATAGTGTAGCACTTATCTCCTCACAGCAATTTGCTTCGCATAGAACAGAGGTCAATAAATTCATGACAACAGAGGGCCACAAAGTGACCAAACAGAAGCAGATAGTTATTTAAATCCCCCAAGGCGTGGGACTCCCGTGGTGGTACTTACAAAATATAATTGTTTATAAGGTTATAGTCAAATATTCTTTAAAATATAAACAAACATATCCATGGATTTCATTTTAACAAATAGAGTTCAGAAATTAATCCACATAACTGAAATATTTATAAAACATAATTTATATTAATATAACTAATAAAATATAACTTGCATAAAATAAATATGGTAAATCAAAATATACATAAAATATATTATGATAACTCAAGGTATAATATAACTCACCTTAACTTTAATACCTCACTCTTCTTTCCACTACCAAAGACCCTTTCGACTTCTACTATTCTTTCCTTCATTTTCTTCATTTCTTTCTCTTCTCCTTCGTCTCTTTCTTTCTTTCTTTCTTTTCCTTTTCTTTTCGTCCAGTTCCTCCCTATTTATAGGGAGGTGAGAGCATTACGTGACCAGTGCGAATCTTCTCTAGATTCGATAATAAATCATAGATTCATTATTATCTTTAATAAATATTTAAGATAATTATACTTTGATCCAATTTTCTAATATAATTATATAAATTAATTAATTTCTAATTAAATTACACTCTATCGTATATCAACAGTAAATTAATTAATTATTTTACTACCACATCTATTATTATTATTATTATGTATCTATTATTAGTTATTTATACTTTGACTTCTAATTTTTTTTACTAATTATATTATTTTACAAAATTACACATAATAATACAAAATCAACCGTATATTTTTCTAACTGTGATTAAATAATATTAGTATAAATTTTACAGAATAATTAAAAATTTGGGTTGTTACACTCTCTCTCTCTCTCTACAGTTTACTCGCTTGCTGCATACGAAGTTAATATTGTGATGTATAACAAACGCTTTTAGTTTTAAGACTTCAATTGATTCATTGTTATTTATAAATATAACGGAGTGTAATGTTTGAGTACAAGGGCGGTATAATCTTTGAAAATTATTATCTATAATTACATCATGTGATGGTTGATCGGTTGCCCAAAGTTTATGAATGATAAATGTAACTGAATTAATTTAGATAACTAAATTTTCTATAGTATTAGTATGTACCATCATACTATTGTTAGCTATTCGAACTATTAATGGTAATTTTGTTCACATATATTCAGGAAAGAGTTTCATTTTCCCAAAACATACTAAGCATCCACTATTTAAGTAAACATATAGTTCGTAGGTATTAAATCCTTCAATGTGTATTATTATTAGTATATATATACTAATAACATTAGTGTATGATAATGACATTTTATTTTCTTCATTCTTTTTGTTATACTGTTTTACAAATGTATCGTATTCTTTTTGTGCCTCTTCTTCATCGTCTTTTGTCCATACCATAAGATTATTCTCATCTTCACATACTGGCACACTATAAGTTCTATATCCTATTATTTTTTGGCTAATTGAACTCCTTCCAGATTATATACTAGAATTATCTATAGTGTCTTCCTAACGATATGCTTACGTTATCCATTTCATCATTATTTTATATTGTGCTAGGAGTTTCTATTTTAATATTTTCAGTTTTATCGATTTTAATTATATCTTTTCTTTTTGCAATATTTTTAGGATTATTAAAACTGGCTATCCATCGATTATCTAACTTGATCTCATTAGGATCTATTCTTTTAGGTGTAATTCTATCTATTGGTATTCCATTGGTAGGTTCAAATTTATCTACTTCTATAATTTTATCCTGCATTTTAGGATCTATGGTATTATCTAACTTGTATATTATTTTTCAAAATATCCTTAATGGATAGGTGGTTTCATATATATCAATTCCTACGGTTTTTATTTTTAAAGTTGAAAATTTATTTATGAATCTGTCTTTTAAGCTAATATAATATCCTGATCTGCAATTAAAACCTAATGGTCCTCCACATAGATTACTTTTTATTCTACTGATTATGGACCTTTCAAAATTTCGTTGTCTAATATCACATAAAAATGCATATATATCTATATCTTGTCCTTTGTCAAATAACGGTGTTATTTATATTTATACACTCCCTATATATATATATATGTATATATTTATTATCTTTATTATACTTTAATATATTTTTATAATTTATTAAATTTATTTCTCCTACCTCATAGTCATAATCCTTAATTTCAATATCTCCTTCCATCCTTTCACATATATATTTACTTTTTAATTTGAATATCAATTTCTGATATATTTTGTCTTTTCATATTATTGGTAATATTTAATCTTTTTCTATTTTTTTTTCTTGAGAATTTTCTATGACAAATTGTTTTCCTCTCAAATTTTCTATACTTATTTCTTCTGTCATCATAAAATTTAACTCTTCCTCGGTGTCATTATAGTCTTTGTCTTCTATTTCTATTTCTATTTCTTCTTCAATTAATTATATTATTCCTTTATTATTTCCTAAAGCTAATTCTAAAGGTTCTTCTTCTTCTAATTCTATATAATCCAGACTTCCTAAGGCTTCTATTATTTTATTATTCTTTTTATTTTTGCATTGATTAGCAAAGTAGCTTATTTTTCAATATGCCCAACATTTACAGGTCTTTTTTTTTTCCCTTCTGGACAACAATTATTTTTTCTAAAAAACTTTCTTCTTTTGTTGAAATTATAGGGTTTTTTTTGATAATATTTTCTTTTATATTTTTTTTCCTCTTTGCTTATTAAAACCTTTTCTTTTATAAAATATTTTCTTTTTCTTATTGTATGTTTTTCTTCTTGAAGGCTGACATCCCCATGAATTAGATGTTTGCCAGCAATGTAAATATTATTTTTTCATTTTTCTTCTTTACTTCATTTTCATGCATTCTTGCTCTACCCATTCTCTTGGATATTTAATTCTATGACCAAGGTGTCACTTGTGGCATCCCCTAATTCTTTTAACCATTTTTCATATTTTTCTTCTATATTAACATTTATAGGATATGGTAATTTATAAAAAAAACATAATTAAATGAATTTTATTTCTACCTATTTGATAATAATAATGAGAGTATTCACATATATAATTTTCTATATAATCTATATTACATATTTCTATGTTACTTCCTGACCCATTCTCTTTTTCTTTTATCTTCATCCTACTCTTTTCCTGGGAACTCTTCTTCCATATATTTTAGAAATATGTTTAACATACTTTATGGGATAGTTTCTGCTATTAATTTTTCTTTGTCACTTTCTCTTAGGTTGTCATACCAGCTTGCTACTACATCCGTAAAGCTATATTCAATATAATTCAGAAAACTTTGCGCGCTCCAACTGCTGCTATGGATATTTAAGACGTGGTGTATGCCTCTTTTTCATTGTTTTATTACCTCACTTGTATTTGTAGCACAATCAATATCTAATAAATACCCTGTATTACTTATTAGTTTTAATGGTACCTCTCTTAAGAATACTTCATTCCTAGGGGTAAAATCAGCATAATTGGATGTTCCTTTGGCAAAAGACCCTCTATTTAGATAACTATAATGTCACGTTCTTCTTCTATATTCATAATTTCTAGTATCATTTTCTAGTTGTTGTCTGGTAAAATTTCTAAAATTTGGATGATTTATATTAGGTGGGACAAACGAGCTACTTCTTTCTTGTTTTACTACTGTCATATCTATATCATTTACGTTATTAGTTTCTTCTTCTAAGACATTATCTTTTTCTATGTCTTCGAAATTTTTTAGTATATTATTTTCTTTTTTTGCTTCATTATTTCCCATTATTTGTTCTAATTCTTCAAGGGGAATGTGTTCCATTTCTCTCAAGTTGATTAATCCTAATTGTTTATAGATATCTTCTTCTAATTCTATTCTTTCATTATTTATTTCCTCTCTTATTTCTTCATCTACCATATCTAATAATTCAGCTATTTGTAATATTATCTTGTATTTTATTTTATTATCATTTTCTTTTTCAACCATTTCTTCTAACTGTTGTAAACTATAGTTACTTAACTCTATTATCTTTTTGTTTTGCAGGTGAGATTAATTCAAAGGGTTCTTCCGGATTATTTCCTTTATAAGGTTAGGGATATAAGTCTAATTCTTTTTGTTTTTCTTCAAAAAAGACTATTTGTTTTTTTGGATCATGTACAAAATGTTTAATTTTGTTTATTATTTCTAATTGATTAGCTCTAAGTTTTTCGTTAATTTCTTTTAATAACCTAATTAAGGTATTATTTTGTTCTATTATTATTTGTAAAGAAGTGTTATTATTTAAATTATCAAATTCTACTTCTTCACTATATTTAATACTCATGCAAGAGTTATTGGCAAGGCCGAGAGAACGGGCTCTGATATCAATTTCTTTTGCGGATTTGCAATGGATCTAATTTAATATTAACTCCTGTATCAGTTTTCGTTAATGTTTTACACTTACCTTTTCTAATGATATTCTATTTTTAATGCTAGCAATTTTTTGGCTATAATTTATTATAGATTGTCCTGAGACAATAGTCAAAAGAAAATTTAATTTATTTAATTCACTTTCTAATTCATAAATATAATCTAAACTATCTTTTATTTCAGTTCTAAGTATTGTAATTAAACGCATATAAATACCAATTTTAAGTTTATGAAATAATAATATTGTAACTTTTTCAGAACTTGGGGGTCAATTTAAAATAATGAAGACTTCTAGTTGATGAAGATTGATGAGATGGATGGTCTGCTGAGGTGTGAGATTCCACCTGTGTACGGGCTTAATTCGAACAAGGAGCTATGAGGATTTTTTGTTATATATTTATTTCGCAATCAAAAATGCTTTAGAGCTCTAATATAGGAGCTCTAATAGCTCTAATGGTAATGTAGGACCCACTCTGATGTGATGTTTGTGTCTTGCCTTTTTTTTTTTTTTTTTTTTTACTACTTAGACACATCACTAGAGCTCAAATTAGAGCTCTAGATTTAGAGCTCTCTAGCATTTCCCTAACATATATGAAAAATGTTTTTGAACCTAAAAGAGATTTAAAATATATATAAAAAAATAAAGAGATAATGTGATTTAAAAGAGATTAAAAATTAAAAAGCAGCTTTTAACTTCTTTTCTAAAAGAGGCCTTAATTTTGGATCAAAAACCAATCCTAAATGATGTGTCATTACTTAGGAACTTATTAAAACATAAAAATTATTTAATAAGTGCTTGTCATGTCATTGGATATTGATTTTGGAGTTTCACAATGTTGAAAAAATAGTTTAATATAGGCATATTTTTTAGTCCAATTTTGAGTGGGCCCTAAACGTCTTTTGAGGTGGATCCGAAGAGGTGAAGTGTTCCTTGCCGCGTGACAAGTCACACGGTGAATACGGAACGTCAAAATCATTTATGAGTGAATGGGAAATTGACGTCGTTTTCGGGTCTAACATTAATTTTTTAGATAAAATTCATTTGAATTTTTTCAATAAAAAATATTGTGGGAATTTAATTTAAATTCTAAATTCAAATTTTAGGTTCCTAAGTGGTTTCCTAAAGTTTGTAATTGTGGAAATTTAATTTAATTCTAAATTTAAATTTTGGGTTCCTAAGTGATTTCCTAAAGTTTGTGCCTCTTTCTTTATTTATTAAACTATTTAAATAGTTTAATATATATATATATATATATATATTCCAAATAGTTATTAATAATAAAGTTCCTAACAGTTTATTTGAAAAGTGTCCATTGGTGGACAAACAAATGAACTGTTAGGAACTTTATTATTAATAACTATTTGGAATATATAACACCGTTTATCTATTTACTATATCCATTTACTACATCTAGTAACGGCATAACTATTCATATTTTAGGCCAACTTGTTACATTTAAATTTTTATCTCCACCTGAAATGCTAGAATTAAATCAATTAAAAGATTGTTCTATTTCTCATACTATTCACAGACTAACTCGACATTTAAACTTTCTTAAAGAAGAAATTAATTATAAACGTATTGACCAACAATTAACTGATCCCGTTCTTATTTCTCAAATTAATGATTTCAAATTAAAACTAGAATCAACTGTTTGTTCAACTTTACCTACTGCATTTTGGCATATATTGTAATAAGATGAATATATATATATATTAAACTATTTGAATAGTTTAATAAATAAAGTAAGAGGTACAAACTTTAGGAAACCACTTAGGAACCTAAAATTTGAATTTAGAATTAAATTAAATTCCCACAATTACAAACTTTAGGAAACCACTTAGGAACCTAAAATTTGAATTTAGAATTTAAATTAAATTCTCACAATATTTTTTATTGAAAAAACCCAAATGAATTTTATTTAAAAAATTAATGTTAGACCCGAAAACGACGTCAACTTCCCATTCACTCATAAATGGTTTTGACGTTCCGTCTTCACCGTGTGACTTGCCACGGGGTAAGGAACACTTCACCTCTTCAGACCCACCCCAAAAGACGTTTGGGGCCCACTTAAAATTGGGCTAAAAAATATACCTATATTAAACCATTTTTCCAACAATCCCCCACATGAATGGAATTTGACGGAGAGAAAATGCAACAACATGATCTAATTACAAAGAGTATAGAAATAGGAAATATTCTGCAAAGGATAGGTAGCTTTTGGCTTTGAACCTTCCCTTGTGAGACACTACCGGATTTACTAGCTAACAAGTGAACATGATGTCTTGAATTGTTCAGCCGTTTGTATAAACCAAGACAATAGAACTCACACAATATATTCCCAGACACAGTTTAGTTCTCACTATTGTGTTCATTTTGGCCCTGAATAACCTGGTCGTTTATGAGTGCTCTAGAGAATTGTAGCCCTTCACAAATCTCACAGAACCGGCCCAATTCACACTCACATAGGTGATGCTTATGAAGAGTATCCTGCCATACTCCACTAGGTTTATCTAGATATAAGAATTATGAAAATTTTACTTAACCTTAAATGCTGCAGTCGTCACTATTTCATCATAGAAATGGGTAGGAGTTTAACTCCCCAGTGATCCTTTTGAGTCATTCACAACTCAGTTGTCCCATTAAACCTAGATCTTGGGATCTCCAGTCAACTAGGTTAGGTTGCTGTTGTGGTAACTCTTATGTAATAGGCTTAAGTCTCATTCCCCTCGATGAATTCTCAACTAACTCTCTTACTAACCCTTTGGTTAGTGGATTCGCTGTGTTGTCTTTAGACTTAACATATTCTATGGAAATAATTCCATTAGAGAGTAGTTGTCTTACGGTGTTATGTCAACGACGAATGTGTCGTGACTTACCGTTATACATATGACTATGTGCTCTACCTATAACTGATTAACTATCACAATGTATGCATATAACAGGCACCGGTTTTGGCCATATTGGAATATCTTCAAGGAAATGGCGAAGCCATTCTGCCTCTTCCCCTGCTTTGTCTAAAGTTATGAATTTTGATTCCATAGTAGACCTAGCAATGCAAGTCTGTTTGGAAGATTTCCAAGATACAGCCGCCCCACCAAGAGTAAAGACATACCCACTGGTGGACTTTGAGTCTCTTGTATCCGATATCCAATTTGCATAATAGTATCCTTCAAGTACTGCTGGATATCTAGTATAATTCAGCCAAATATTACGAGTAAATCGGAGATACCTTAGAACCCTTATAATAGCTTTCCAGTGTTCTACTCCTGGATTACTCGTATATCTACTTAATTTACTTACTGCATAAGCTATATCCGGGCGAGTGCAGTTCATCAAGTACATTAAGCTTCCAATAATTTGGGCATACTCTAATTGAGAAATACTTTCCTATACATTCTTAGAAAGATACAAATTAACATCTACAAGTGTTATAGCAAGATGATCATCATCTTTGCTGAATTTGTCAAGTATTTTCTCAATGTAATGAGATTGTGACAAAGTATATCCTTCTGATGTTTTGGTAATTTTCATACCAAGAATTAAATCAGCAATGCCCATGTCCTTCATGTCAAAATGTTTGTTCAACATTTTCTTGGTAGTTTTAATCATATCATTATTACTACCTATGATGAGCATATCATCTACATAATGACATACAAATACATAACCTTTGTCTGTATTTTTAATATAAACACATTTGTCACACTCATTAATTTTAAATCCATTTGGTATCATTGCCTTGTCAAATTTCTCATGCCATTGCTTTAGTGCTTGTTTTAAACCATATAATGATTTAACCAATTTACACACTTTCTTTTCTTTCCCTGGAACAGAAAACCCTTTTGGTTGTTCCATGTAAATTTCTTCATCTAACTCACCATTTAAGAAAGCGGTTTTAACATCCATTTGATGAATTTCTAAATTGTATAGAGATGCAATGGCAATTAGCATTCTAATGGATGTTATTCTAGTAACCAGTGAGTATGTGTCAAAGTAATCAAGACCTTCTTTTTGTCTAAAACCTTTGACCATAAGTCTTACCTTGTATTTGTCAATTGATCCATCTGCTTTCATTTTCCTTTTGAAAATCCACTTGTACCCAAGAGGTTTACAACTTGGTGGCAAGTCCACTAATTACCAAGTGTGATTTTGCAAGATGGATTCAACTTCACTGTTGATAGCTTCTTTCCATAAAGGAGCTTCAGGACTAGATATAGCCTCTTTAAAAGTTAAAGGCTCATTTTCTAACAAATATGTTAGAAAATCTGGACCAAAAGATTTTGAGGTTCTAGCACGTTTACTACGCCTAAGTTCCTCTACCTCATTTTGATCTAACTCTTGTTCTTGATCATGTTCTTGATCCTGACTAGTAATAGTATTATGAGATCTTTTATTGTTACTAGTCTCTTGTCTAGTCTTATTTGGAAATACATGTTCAAAGAAAGATGCATTTCGAGATTCAATAATAGTATTTACATGCATTTCGGAATCTTCTGGTTTATGAATCAAAAATCGATATGCACTACTATTCTTGGCATAACCAATGAAAATGCAATCAATGGTCTTAAGACCTATCTTAGTCCTTTAGGACTAGGAATAACCACTTTAGCCAAACATCCCCACAATTTTAAGTATTTGTAGGATGGTACTCTACCATGCCACATTTCACAAGGTGTTTGATTCACTTTCTTTCGGGGTACTTTATTTAAAATATAATTAGCAGAAAGTATTGCTTCCCCCCACAAGTTCTGAGGTAATCCAGAACTTATTAACATGGCATTCATCATTTTTTTTTTAAAGTCCTATTTTTCCTTTCAGCAATTCCATTTTGCTGAGGTGAGTAAGGAGCAGTGGTTTGATGAATTATTCCATGTTCTTTACAAAACTCACCAAAAAGTAATTCATATTCACCACCTCTATCATTTCTTAGTTTTTTGATTTTCTTACCAAGTTGATTTTCAACTTCAGTCTTTGTTGGCTACATATTTTGTACAAGCCAATTACAATTCGACGCGTGGCAAAGTAAGGGTAGTACGGGAAGACTATTCAAATCTTCGATCCTGATCGTACACGTGGCAATTAGTATTGGTTGTTACGAGATCTGAGTAGCAGTGGATCAGCAGAGAGATACAAAGTGATGTGGTATCATCGGTTACTCACATTTGAATTCAAATTTAGGAGGGAAGCCTAACTGCAAGTGATGGTGTTATGGAGCTAAAATTGAGGCAACATGATCAGCGATTATGGAGGAGCAGTTTGACGGTTGGAAATACAGTTCGATGGTCATCCTTAAGCAGTATAAATAGCAGAGAAGGCCCCAGAAAAGCCCCTCAGACTCAGATCCAAAAAACCAGTCTTATTCTACTTTACTTAGTTTTATATTTCCTGTTCTTTACATTCCAGTACTTTAAATTCTGCACTGCACTTCATTCATAGGAGTAGTTTCAAGTAGATTACCGCTGTAAACCTCTACGAGAATGAGTTTGAATCATTGTAAATTTTTCATTCTAATGAAATGCTTTAGTTGTTCTTTATTTGATTGATATTTTTGCTTAATTTTCCTAAATCAAGCCACCAGTAAAAGTCCTCTTCATTGAGGCTGAGAGAACTAAAACACAATCGTCTGATAATTGGTTGGCAATTAAATTCCTGTAAGGACTGATTGATCCTTGCTGGTACACTCGCAATTACAATAATAACCTTCGAAAGCCAAAAAACCAACATATATTTTTGGCACGCCCAGTGGGACCAATTGAAATGGCTAGACGTAGGAGACGAGGAGAAAATAAACGCCTAGAAGAAGGCGTGGAAGGAGAGGTAGAGATACCTAATCCAGAGGATAATGTGATAATACATCCTGTGGAAACTCCCATTTTATCAGAACCTATGGTCGAACAGACCAGTATTTCAGAACAAGTACCATATGTTCGTAATATTGGACGAGACCAAGGAATTGGACCATCCACTGTTCCATCTACTCAGCCAATGAATCCATGGGGTGGCTTAATAGATGCAATGGGACAGCAATTAATGAACACACTGGAAAGGTGGGCAACATCCTTTTTGGATCGAATGAATAACCACCAATTAACAAACGTAAGACACATGGAGGAAGTTTCTAATGTCCCTCAGGAATGATTGGTTAGAGATAAACAACCTATGCAAGTTAATGGACATTCTAATGGTCAAACTAGTAATCAGAACTGTGAAAGACCATCACCTCAATCTTGGTACGAGCTTATTCCGAGGCCTATAGCAGGTCAAAATGCCTCAGTATTTAACAGTAAAGCCATGCAATTTGGTGGAACTGGCCCAGTACAAGAAAATGGCATAAGAATGGTTCCAAATCCCACGTTCGAAGCTATACCTGGCACAAGGGGGTTCACTAATCCCTTATTCGAATTTATACCCGGGTGATTGGAAGGTTTTCCTACAAATGGAAGAGACACAATACCAGTTCCAGCACCTTTCGCAGGACAAATTCAAAGGGGTTACCCACACCCCCAACAGCAACCTGCACCACAGGGACAACCAGTCCCTAACATACCACCTTATGGACCAAGAGGACCATAAGCACATGTTTGTCCACCAAATCCTGTGTTTGTTCCTCCATCAGTGGTTCAGCAGGCACAAAATATGATCCCTAGAGACCAAATTGCTGACATCGTTAAGAAGATGTGTAGACCGATGACTCGGGGGGTCCAGACTCCTGTATACAGAAAATCAGACCCAGAATGGGTAGATAGGGTACATGAATACCCAAGAGGTTTCAAGATACCAGATTTTGCCCTTTTTTATGGGAATGAAAACCAATCAACAGTAGAGCATATTGTTAGGTTTGCTGCTCAATGCGGTGAATTCACTAATAATGACTATATGAAGCTGAGACTATTCCCAAACTCTCTAACTGGGAGAGCATTTGTATGGTATATTAACCTTACACCTGGCTCAATCCAAACTTGGCAACAAATGGAAGAGGCATTTCATGCCAAATTCTTCTAATCGGAGCCAGACCATGGCAGACCTGGCAAGGTTGAGTCAAAGGCCTGAAGAGAAGGCTACTCAGTTTATTGCCAGATTTAAAAGGGCTCAAAATAAATGTAGAGTCATCTTGCCAGAGCCAGAATTCGTAAGATTGACTCAAAATGGCTTAGAGTTTAGGCTTCGAAAGAAGTTTGACTCAACAGAGTTCAGGGACTTAGTGGAACTAACTTACAAAGTATCTAGGTATAAAGCATTACTAGAAGAGGAACAAGATCAAAATAATGCATCATACAAGACATACTACAAAGATCCTAACTATAAGATTGATGCAGCAGAGATTGTGGGGAAAGAACCTGTGATCTGTGAAGCATTAATTCATAAGGATACAACAATTGACCAGCAGTTTAAAAAGAAAGACCTTCACAAGAAATACTTTTTCGATTTAACTAAGGCAGATGACATTTTTGATCATTTGCTTGCGGCCAACTTCCTTAAGTTACCAAAAGGGGTTAAAATTCCATCTCTTGATGAATTTAAAGGGAAAGTATATTGTAAATGGCATAATTCTTGGTCTCACTCGACTAAAAACTGTATTGTTTTTCGAGACAGGATCCAAGAACAAATTCGGAAAGGAAGTTTGAAATTCCCAGCCAAAGCTGAAAAGGCCATGGGGATCGACAGTAATCCATTTCCAGAAATTGAAGAGGTGGCAGCCAATGTCATTGTGCCAGATTTTCAGAACCTGCCTTTGAAAAAATTGGAAGAAGTCAATGTGCAGATGCATGTGGCCAACCAGACAACTATTAAGAAAGACACTGGAAATCTACCAGCTATTGGACAAGGTTTCTCATACCAGAGGGAAGACTCTGAGGAAGAAGCACTGGATGACGATTCCTTAGAAGCAGCTGTAATGCAGATGATGTGTCCTAGATGCAGACTAAGCTACGAGTGGTTGAAAGGACTTCCAATTGATGGGAAGCAATACTACAAGGATGTGCAGAGACGTCCTAAACCAACCAATGCTTACAATAAAAGGCCATATCCATCTGGTGTCAGGCAGCAGCCATTGAGGGTTGAACCAACAGCTGATAGGATGCATTCCAAAGGCAAGAGGCCTTTACATGAATCCAGGCCGCCTAATTATTACAGAATGGAGAGTAGTCATTCTGAGAGGAGATTGGAAAAATGTTCAGTTTATGGGATCAAAGCCAGAGATTGGCCCCTAGACCAGCCTCACGCAAGATAGAAAGTGGACACCTTCATCGAAGGCCTGAGTTAGGCCCAAAGCATGAAGTCAGGACCAAGCAGTGGCCTTCGCAGCTAGCTTCGAAGAAGGCTTCGAAGGAAAAAGGAAGTAGTTCAACGGCAGGGTCAGTAGGTTCGTGGGTACCTGGGGTTCCAGACTGGTTTGTAATGCAGAACAAACCTAGGGAGGTGTCTACCCAGAGAGAGGTTGCTGGAAACCAAGGTAGGATAATCAAACCTCCTTTGGTGGCTCCAAAAAATTGGGTCTTGCTTAAGCACCCAAAAACAAAGGAACCAGATATGGTCCCCGTGATTTCTAGATCACAAAGGAGAAAAATTCAGCGTAGGTACACTCAGTACCAGCGAGACCTGAAAGAGAATGGAAAGAGTTCTTTATTGGTACAGATAGAAGGAAAGAAGAATCTAGAGTCAAACCATACTCCAAAACCAACTCTACAAGGCAAAATGGGTTGCAGCAGAGAACAGTTGGCTAAAATTCACTCTGAACTAAAAGCCAGAGAGAAGTCCAGTTTAGCGGGATTGGAGAAGGCATTGATGGAGAGTGACAGCGAGACAGAGAAAGAAGTTGGTTTGAGCCAAAGGAAAGAAATGTCTGGGGAAGAAATGTTCGAAGCCTTCATGGCTGAACAAACATTTCTAGTTGAAAAACCAGTTGTGACAGACCATTCGAAGGATGAAGTACCAGAGAGCAGCATGGAGGATGCTTCTGGAGTAACTGAACAAGGTGGCCAAAAAGAGAAGTAGACGCAACCAGCCATCTAATTTGGCTCAGTGTCAGTGAACATGGTACACATACTACCGCATGAATTCCAAGCTGGAGATGAGAATCAAGAGGGGCAAGAAATTGACCCAATTCCAATCTCTAGCAAAGACTCACAAGTGAGTATGGTGCAAGATAATTCCGGAATGGTTACCCCAATGAAAACTGAATATGAGAGTGAAGAAGTGGTAAGTATTAACCTCTCGTATCCTTTTAAATATCCCTCGAATTCTATGACACAACATTTTAAGCCTTTGTATATTAAGGCCTTCTTCGATGGGATACAGTTGAACCGAGTCTTGGTGGATAATGGGGCAGCGGTGAACTTACTACCGAAATCTTCCTTAAAGAAATTAGGGAAAAAGAATCTCAGGTTAGTCCCAACCAGTACAACCATTGCTGGTTTTGCTGGAGACAAACAGATGGCCTAGGGAATTCTATCCATCAACCTGAGTGTGGGAACCAAGGACTGCATGACGGCGTTCTTCGTCATCGATATTAATGCTAAGTACAATGCTTTACTTGGTAGAGATTGGATCCACACTAACAAATATGTGCCTTCCTCTTTGCATCAGAAAATAATAATGGCCCTAGGCAATGGAGAGGCAGAGGAAATTGATGCAAATCCTCAACCTTTCATAGCCTGCGCAGACTTCGCAGAGGCCAAGTTGTATATTGAGGGAGTGGCACCACTCAGTATACTGAGGAAATCTGATAGCTTAGCCGAAGTGACGGTTGATGAGGAAGTGACACACCTGAAGCACTTAGTCCAGGAGAGTGCTGATGAAGAGGTGGTCGTTAAAGATGACAATGATGCCTGGTTGTAGGCAGCAAGATGAAGCACCAGAAGCCAAGTCTTTGGCTTTAATTAAGTTTTCAATATTGGATGTAAAGTCAATAGTCCAGAAAGTGCAGGAGCAAGAGAAAGAAGCCATGATAATTGGCTACAAGCAGGAGCAGCAACAAGCCAGAGTTTTGGCCCTTAATAAATATTGTGCATTGGACATAGAAACAAAAGTCCAGGAAATACATGAAGAAGAAACCTTGTGGACAAACTTTGTCTATGAGGAGGAGGGTAAAGAGGTTGAATCAAAGAACCTGGGAATAGAACACAGTAAGGAGATTGCTTCGAAGCTAAAAAGAATCAAAGAAGGAGCTGTACAACAACCCATTTATATAAGTGCTTGGTTGAATACTCTTGACAGGAACCAGTTGTTGGTTATTCTGAGGAGATATAAAGATTGTTTCGCATGGTCTTATAATGAACTACCAGGATTGGATAGGTCATTAGTGGAACATAGACTCCCTATGAAGCCTAACTTCAAGTCATACAAGCAAAAACCAAGAAGAATGGGTCCAGAAGTGATTCAGAAAGTTAAGGAAGAAATTCTTAGACTACTCAAGGCAGGCTTTATTAGGACAGCCAGGTATGTTAAATGGCTATCTAATATTGTGCCTGTAGTTAAAAAGAATGGTAAAATGAGGGTATGCATTGATTTTAGAAACTTAAATCTAGCAACCCCAAAAGATGAGTATCCTATGCCTATAGTAGATTTGCTGGTAGACAGTTCAGCAGGGCATCAAATTTTATCAATGATGGATGGGTACTCTAGTTATAACCAAATCTTCATTGCGGATGAGGATGTTCACAAAACAGCATTCAGATGTCCTGGAAATATTGGTACCTTCGAATGGGTTAAAATGCCATTTGGTCTAAGAATGCTGGGGCTACATATCAAAGGGCTATGAACACTATCTTTCACGACCTCATTGGAGGGTATTTAGAGTGTTATATTGATGATATTGTAGTTAAGTCCCAATCCATGGAGGAACATCTGTTTCACTTAGAAGCAGCTTTCGAAAGAATGAGAAAGTTCAAGTTGAAACTCAATCCTCTTAAGTGTGCTTTTGGCGTATTATCTGGAAATTTCTTGGGCTATGTAGTACACAAGAAAGGAATACAGATTGATCATAATAAAGCCAAAGCCATCATTGAAGCCAGACCCCCATCAAGTAAGAAGGAATTACAAAAGTTCCTTGAACAGGTTAATTTTCTTCAAAGATTCATTTCTAACACTGCAGGAAAAACTAAAGTATTTTCTTCCTTACTAAGGTTAAGAGATGAAGAGGAATTTGTATGTACAGCAGAGCATCAAATTGCTTTCGAAGGAATCAAAGCCTACTTGGCCAACCCTCCAGTGCTGATGCCACCAAAGGGCGATAAGCCTTTGAAGTTGTACATAGCTGCAGCAGAAGATTCATTGGGAGCTTTCTTAGCCCAAGACAATGAAGAAGGCAAGAAGTAAGCTGTTTATTACCTTAGTAGGTTTTTAAATTCTTGTGAATGTAAATATTCAGCTGTAGAAAAGCTTTGCCTTGCATTGTATTTTGCTGCAATGAATTAAGATATTATCTTTTGCCTACAACTGTCTTGGTAATTGCAACCACAGATTTAGTTAAGTATATGTTATCTAGACCTATGTTGAGGAGAAGAATTGGTAAATGGGTATTAGCCTTGTTAGAATTTCATTTAGAATATGTTCCCCAAAAGGTAGTGAAAGGACAAGTTTTAGCCAATTTTTTGGCAGACCATCCATCTCAAACAGAGAGCCAAGAGATAATGAAACTTGGTATGGCTAGTGTTAAGCTGTGGCAAATGTGGTTCGATGGATCGAAAGCCAATGGCCTAATTGGAATTGGTATAGGGATTAAGTTACTACAAGGAATAGAAACCACACATGGTTTTAGAGTGGATGAAACTACTTGTTCTAATAATCAAGCTGAATATGAAACCTTGATAGTGGGATTGAAAATTCTTATTGGATTACAAGTACATGCAGTTGACATATTTGGAGATTCTCAATTGGTGGTTAACCAAGTGAAAGGGATTTTCAAATGTCAAAGTATAAGCACGTTGCCATACTATGTTGTTGCATTACATCTGCTTTCTCAATTTCAAATAGAAAATGTAACTCATGTCCCAAGATTCTTGAATAATAGAGCTAATGATGTGGCTCAGAAAGCTTCGAATTTCAAGATGAGGGATAATACTCAAAGGGACATAAGCCAAACAACATACCAGAAATCTATATCACCCTTAAATAAAAGGAATGTGGTCCTGGAAGTCAATCATAATGACTTGCAGGAACAAGATTGGAGGCCTCCAATAATGCAGTACTTGGCTGGCCCATCCTCAAAGGCCAGCAGAAAAATTAAATTACAATTTATGCAATACATCATATATAACGATGCTCTCTACAAAAAGGGAGGAGATGGTTTATTGCTGGAATGTTTAGGCCCAAAAAAGAAGCATTAACAGCTATGGCTGAGGTTCATGAAGGCATCTATGGTGCTCATCAGCCTGGTGTGAAAATGAAATGGCTGCTTCGAAGGCATTCTTACTATTGACTAACTCTCCTTAAAGACTGCATAGAATATGCAAAGGGTTGCCAAGCATGTCAAAAGCATGGCACAATAAGGCATGTGCCCATAGCTGACCTGCATGTAGTAGTAAAGCCTTGGTCATTCAGAGGATGGGCCATGGATATGATGGGGAAAAGACACCCACCCTCTTCGAAACATCATTGTTTCATTTTAGTAGCTACTGATTACTTCACCAAGTGGGTCGAAACTAAGCCATACAAGGCTGTAGACCAGACTGAGGTCATTTGATTCATCAAGGATTTAATCCATAGCTTTGGCATCCCACAAGCTATAACTGTTGATAATGGGACTGTGTTTGATGGGAAAATGGTGAGGTCTTTTGTGGCAGAGTTTGGAATTAGCCTTGTTAATTCCACCCCCTATTATGCACAAGCCAACGGCCAGGCTGAATCATCCAATAAGTCCTTGAAGAAAGGAATACAAAAGGTTGTGGAAGACAATCCTAGGGATTGACATAACTTATTGTTGGATGTATTATGGGCTTATAGAACTTCCCCAAAGTTAAGCACATGAGTTACTCCTTATGCCTTGGTGTATGGGCATGATGCTGTATTGTTTGTGGAAATTAATGTTAAGTCTTTGAGAGTAAGATGCCAAGACCAGCTAGATCCTGAGTAATACCATCAGAGTATGTGCTTGGAATTAGAAGGAATAGATGAAGCCAGAATTCTGGCATTAAATAGCATTCTCTTTCAAAAGAAGAAAGTAGCCAAAACTTACAATAAGAAAGTCAAACACATTGGCTTCGATGAAGGTGATTTGGTGTGGAAAACCATACTCCCAATAGGGATTAAAAGCCATAAGTTTGGCAAATGTTCACCTAACTGGGAGGGGGCATACCAAGTCCATAGAGTCCTTCTTTTTGGAGCATACCATTTGAGAAATTTGAATGGATATGTACATCCTAAAAAGATTAATGGCAGGTATTTGAAGCCTTATTTTCCAACTATATGGGAAACACAAGGAGAAAAATAAATGCCAAGTACAAGAACACAAAAATACTCAAATGATAAATAAGAATTTGTTTTTCATAAAAAGTTGAATACATTCTGCCATAAATTGGCCCAAAAATCATTACAATGCCTCAGTTGTTCTTTTACAATAGATGTTCTAGTTTTAAAAGATGAAAACAACTGAATGGCTGTAGTCATTTCTTGCTTTCGATCGGCCAGTCCTTGGTTGGTGATCAGCAACTTAGTATCAGCTTGGGCTAAAGCCTGGTTGACTATAGATAACTCCTCCTCAAGTTGAGCCTTCATCTCCAGTAGTTGAGTGCGAAATTGGGAGACAGAGGAATGTTGTCCCTTCAGCTCTGATATCTCAGCATGTACTGTTGAAACAAGGTCCTGATCTCTGACCAATTTCTCCTCTACAACCTTGGCAGCACAATAAATATTGATGTAGAAGTCAATAGTAGCTGCTGCCTGAGATAGATGACTTGCGACAGACATGCCGGATTGCTCAACAATTTTGCAACACTAAAGGAAGCCATTCCTTATTATAGGTCTCTCTAGGGCCTCGAAAGGAATCCTTGAAAAAGATATCAATAGTTCCAGGTAGTTGTCCAAATCTATCAGAGGTGTAGAAGGCTTACTACTGGAAGAAGGACTCTAAAAAATTTCTAGTAAAGAGTCAGCCAAAACTAATGGCTCAGCTTCATCATTGGCTATTGGAGAAGTAGAGGGCATGTCAAAGAGACTGGCTAGTCTCGCTTCAAAGACATCTACCTCAACCGTGGACATGAGGGATGCAGAAAGGGTAGTGGTGGAAGGCACAGAAGACTGCATGGGGATAGGAGAAATAGATGGAGCATCTTCAGCAGTCTCTATGGTCCTAGCCACCAATAGGTCAAGAGAAAAAGGGCTGGAAGTAGGTAAAGGTAATAAACCATGGGTTGGAGAGCTACCAGCACCCTCTGTAGGGGAATCAACTACCATCAGAGATGGAGCAGCAGGTGAAACTTCCTTAGGAGGAGGGAGAAGGGCAACGCTCGAAAGAGAAATGAATTGAGGTAGATCCAAAGACAAGTAAGGAAGATATGGATTTAATCCAAAAAAAAGAGATGCAGGAATGCTTGGCCTCAAGGAGGATACATTGAATGTAGGCCTAGGAAGTGTGAGCATCATCTGAAGATTCCTCACATTTTGCATCTATTCAACTTCAACTGGAACTGAGGGAGTCCTCATTGGAAGAATAGGTTCAGTAGTTGTTTCTGCAAAAGAAGAGAAACACCAAGAATAGGCTCAGTAATGTCAAGTTCAACACCAAAATTTGATAAGAGGGAAACAATAAAGGCTTGAAAGAAGTTACTTGTTTCAAAAGTGATATCAGCAATAGGAGAGCTTCGAAGAGAGTAGTGCTCAGCAATGTGTTGCTTTTTTGCAGCCTCTCTCTGGATTGCATCAGCAGCAGCAGCTTCATCTCTTAAGAATTGCTACTGCCGTCTTTTCTCAGCTCTCTCAAAGACAATTATGGCCCTGGAATGTTCTTGTTCCACTACCTTAGCAGCCGCCTCATGAATAGGGTCTTCGACGAAGTCAGAAGGAGAGACAGTCGTTTTCCTTCTTTTCCTTATTGGTGCTGGCATTTCCTGTTCTTTCTTAACCTCTCTCTCTTCAAGATGGGATTCAGACTCTTCAGGGGCAAGTTCTTTTTCTGCTGCTTTGGTAGCTGTCCCAGGAATAGGGTTTTCGACTAAATCAGCAGAAGAGGTAGTCATCTGCTTCCTCTTTTTCCTCTGCAATGGTACCTCCTGTTCTTTCTCAATCTCCCTCTCTTTGGTGTGGGATTCAGATTCTTCAGGAGTAAGTATCAACTTTCTTTTCTTTTTCTGTTGTTGTTTGTCCTTGAGAGCGGCTAGAATTTCAGTCCTCTTAGGTGATTCTTCTTGTGGAGACCCTGTACCAAAATGTATGAGTGTAAAGGAAGCAAACAAAAGAGTCGAAAAGAAAAGTGACCTAAAATTACTTACCCCTTTTTGCAGCAGCTCTAGTGACTCTAGCTGGAGGGGGTGAGGCTGCAGGAACAGTTTGGGCAACTGTGGAAAGAGAAGGCATGTTCTTAGCTGTTGCTGATTTAGCCCTAGAAGTCACTCCTAACCCTATCAGTAAATCGTGAGGGTGTGCTGATAGGCGCACTTCCATGTTGACTGACCACCGGTTTTGGAATCTTTTCAAAACCAAGCCATATGGAAGAAAGGGGACAAATGTGAACTCATATAATTCTTTCAGCAGTCTGAATGTAGCTACCTCTAGCTTTGATCTGGGTATTCTCAAGTCTCCGGCTGTAAGATGGACATTCAAGAGACTGCAAAGTGGAACAGGAATCTCCTGAGTAAACCCAAATTGCCTGACAAACTGAGAAGGGCAATACACCTCAGCTATACATTTATAAGCTTGAGGGTTTAAAGTGCCAATAAACAGCTCCCTTGGTAGCAAAATAGAAGCCCACATATCTTTGTGAGGTGAAATGGAACATTCTTTATCAGCCAAAAAGGTTTACAGCCAAGCAGGTCCTTTGCTGGCATCAAAGGGACAAAAGAAGGTGGGAGATGGAGAAATAGAGAGTTGGTGAAAAAATGTGAGGTAATAAGCAAATGAAGCAGGATAAAGAACAATCCTAGCATACTTCTCCCCATAAGTGCTAGGGTCCTGAACAAGGAATCTTAAGCATTTGGGATGCAAGTCAGTGAAATAGGCGAAGAGCCAAAGTTGGAGCACCCAAAGGGGATCCCTTTCGTTCACATCGAGAGGTTTCTCACAAAATTGGGAACATGCTCTATAAACATGGCCTAAGAGGTAAGGAGCCAGGGCTATACGTTTTTTCAAAACAAGTGCCTTCGCAAGTGGAGTAAACTCAGGCATAATCCTCTGAGATGATGTACAAAAAAGAAATTTACACAACCAGTACAAAATGAAGGAAAAAAGTTCTCTATCCCTGTAATAACCCTCACCACTGCTTACCGTTAACCATTGATTACCGTTAAACTGAACTGATTATGACTGATAACCGAACTGCTTAAAGTACTGAACTGACTGACTGAAAACTAGAACTGAATTGACGGAGTATGTACGTGGAATTGCATTCTATCTGTTGATTGTTTATTTGATCTGTTCGTATTTTAGTGTTTAAACTGCTAATTGAAGGGCTTATCGGCGGCCGAAGCCAGAATTGATTGATGTTTTATGATCATCATAATTAATGTGATTTTATGGTATATTTATCTGAAAACTGATTAGGTATGATTAAATTAGAATAAATATTGATCAATTGCTTAAGTTGGCCTTATTTACCAAACTACCCCTAGTGGCCACTATCTCAATATAACATGTGAGCCTTGTATACACTTGAAACAAACATTTTCCTCAGCCCTCTTCTTGTTCTTGCCGACCTTGAGGGAGAGAGAGAGAGAGAGAGAGAGTAGATTTGTTCTTGAGGAATTGCTTGGTAATTGAAGTATAGATTGCATATTTGAGCCCCCAAACCTTGACTACAAGACTTAGGTAAGGATTTCATCTTCTCATTCTTGTGTTTGAGCTAATTCTTGCATGGTTCATGTTAAATTGTAGAGCTAAGCCTTGTTTTAGTTCATACATGTTGATATAGAGCATAATTCATGCATGCGTGTTAGTATTGTTGGATTTTGAGTTGAGTTCATGGCAAATTGTTGCATGCATGTCCATATTTTGAGTGTAGGCCATGATTTCATCATGTTTTGGAAACAATTGGCTCCTTAGAGCATCAAATTGGAGCTTCAAAATGATTTGAATTCATGCATATTTGCATGTTCATATTGTTCATGAAATTGGTTTGAAATTGGGTTTCAATTAAACACCCTTGGGCTTTGATTTCTCAAAATTGAGCTTTGAACCGTGATATTCTATGTGTTTACAAATGTTTTCTGGAAATTCAGCCCAAGAGGTCGAGTTTTGAATTGTGAAAACTTGGTTTTGGCTTGGAGGTGCAATCTGGAATTCCCAGATTTTGCACTTCCGCTCGAGCGGGGAAAGTGGCGCTCGAGCGTGGAATCCGAGCATCCAGTATTTCTCTGCACTGTTTTACAGTCCGCTCGAGCGGAGGATTGGGCGCTCGAGCAGAGGATTGTGTCTCAAGCTCGAGCGGGAGTCGAGCGGAGATTTCACCCATCCAGTACTTTTACAGTACGCTCGAGCGGGAAAGTTGACGCTCGAGCGTGTACCTTTGTTGCATGTCCGCTCAAGCGGGTAAACCTGCGCTCGAGCGGGACTCTGTCTTGCTGAAACTTCTGAAACTGCTTTTTGAGTACATCTTTGCATCCTCATCCCATCCTAGGCATTCTTAGGCCTAGTTTAAGGCATCTCATTGAGGGCTTAGATGTAGAACACACCGAGGCAAAGTAGGGATTAAGTTATTATCTTTCCCAACTGTGTAGCTTAGAGTGTGTTCAATCTGTTAACTGTGTAGGGTTGGCGACTGGGGAGACACGGTCTAGCATACTGTCACCCGAACTCTGTGAGTAACGATTGTGTAAAGATATGTTCACAAATGATTATCTTCTGAACAATCGAACTGTACTGTTTTCTGAACTGATTACTGTTAATTGAATGAATGTATGTCCTATATTCTGAACTGTATTGTGGCATTCTTAGCACCTACTGTTTACTGTTACTGTTACAGAGATCTCTGTCGGTTCCCTTGTTGGAACCACTACTGTTACTGACTGATGGCCATCAATTACTGCTCGGTCTTTTAAGACCTACTGTTTACTGTACTGTTATGCTAATGGATGTACCGTATATGACTGTACTGCCTGAATGACTAAAATATTGTTTAAATGAACTGCTTTCATACTGTAAGGACATTCATTCTTAACCTCTTTACGCATTATGTTATTCACTGGGCTTTAGCTCACTGTTCATATATATGTGTAGGTGTACAGGCACCAGACCGCGGCTAGGAGCGTCAGGGTTACTCCAGTTTTGTCAAGCCAGCCTATGTGCCTCACTGCGAGGTTCCAAGCCTATTTTGCCAAGGCTTAGGGGTGTTTTAGATTCCCCCTTCTGTACCGTCTTACTGTTCTGTATAGACTGAATGTTTACCGTACTGTTATGCAGGGATTGAGTCCCTAGTCTGAATGATTGTAAATATTGTGTATACTGTTCTGTACTGTTTATGTATGAATGTATGAAAAGTCTTTTTGCATACAGATTGTCACAGCTCATTGGGCATTGTTTCTTTACTGTATTGGCTTCCGCCAGGCCCTGTACTCTGTTTTACTGTACTACTGTTCTGCAGGCCTTCGGTAATCTCGGATTACTGGCCGGTTACGGTGCTAAACCCATAGGGCCGGGTTTGGGTCGTGACAATCCCTCACGGGACCTACCTTTTTATTTTCGGCCTTTACAAAATCACTGTAGGAGGAGTTTAAGGGTGGAAGGGAGAACTTAACAGAGAGGTCTGGATAACTGGGAGTGAAAGGAGAGCCAAGGGGTGAAAGCCCTAAAAGATGGCA
This sequence comes from Camellia sinensis, assembly GCF_055761805.1. Lineage (NCBI taxonomy): Eukaryota > Viridiplantae > Streptophyta > Magnoliopsida > Ericales > Theaceae > Camellia > Camellia sinensis. Next base: position 126,302,257 of record NC_138968.1, on the reverse strand, counting down.
AATATCAAGAACGGTGGGAGCCATCATGCCACACTGAAATTGGAAAAAATTGAAGGCCATGTTTCAAAAACAAAGAGCAGCAGGAATCAAGAAAAGGTCTTCAGGAATGATAAACCTGGAAAGATGGAGGGCATCAAGAATACAGAGCTCTTGCAGGTCGTCTTCTTGCACAGGTACAACTTTGTCATACCATTCTTTCCATTCAGCTCTCAATGTTGGCCAGCAGCGATGAGGTCGGGTCACCCTCCAAATTCCCCAATCGAGCCCTTCTTCGTAGAGAAGAAAATGGTCCTCCAGCCGAGGGTATAAAACTGGAAGTTGAGCAGGAGCCTCTCGAAAGATGGGGCCCAAGATGTATTCTTGTTTGTTACTGTGGCGAGGGACGAAGAGACGGCCGTCTATGGCGCTTGACTCACTAGTTGTTAACTTGGCGATCTCTTCATCAATGCATTTTTTCAAAGCCATGGTTGGGCTTATACGATCACCAACAAGCACTTTGAGAGAAGAAGAAGCCATTGGTGACAAGCAGCAAGGAAAAGGCAAGGAAAAGAGGGTTAATAGAGGAGAAGGGTTTGTGTGTTGAACGATTGAGTGATTTCAGAGCACGAAATAAAAGGGTTTTAAAAGCCTTTGTGTCTGGAAAATATATCGCGTAATTTGTTAAGTGCTAAAAGTACGAATACGAAGAGTTTCCTTCAATATTGATACTTTTGGAGGGAAAAACACAGCCCAGATGATAATACTAGCTTCGAAATAAAATATTTGGCTTCGAAACCAGATTTTGGCGCCAAGAGTCAAATAACAACGGCTTTGAAACTACGAATCCGGCTTCGAAGCACATTCCATACCTAATGGATGCAAGAATGCTCAAGTATTCATTTACTTCAAAGGGATTAAAGACCTGTTTTAGGTTTCTTAATAAAAGTAATGTTCTTCGAAGCAGGACTTGTGATCCCTTATGGGTGGGAATTGCTGTTCGAAACATCAAAACCAATAATTGGTTTGTATTCAAGAAAGATGCTTTTTTTAGACTAAAACAGTGCAGCCCTAACAAGGAGCTTTCATATTTTTTGAAAGTATGGACTGTTATTCTAAGGAAAAATGGTCAATTTAAAACTGATTGATCATACTGACCATGACCATATGTTGGCTATGATCGAAACAAGCTTTAAGGGGTAAGATTGTTAAATTCGAAGCACCAATTTTAAATAAAAATCAACAAAAATTGTTAACTATATTCCATAAATTGGATAGGTTCATTGTTGGTTCTTTTAGTGTTTCATTTAAAACAATCGAGTCCAAGTTCGAAGGATAAGCTTGTTCAGTTCGAAGCTCTGAATTTGCTTTTAAAAGACAAATGGAGATAAGATCAAACCATACCAAACAAAGAAAAAGTCTTAGTGGTATTAAAAACCAAAGCAATTACATCGAATGGCCCTATTTGGGTACAAACTCAAGCTCATAAAAATAGGGGATGGAATAAATAACAAGATCATGAAATTTAGTCCAACAATGATCAATGAATTTCTGTTCTTTCTTTATTCTATCCTCTATTTCTTCTAACATTGGCTGCATGAGTTGATGTGCTCGCACTTCGTAAAAGAGCTCTTGAGCCTTTATTTCGAATGCTGTTTCTCTCAATCCTTGTTCCAATTCGTCTATCTCTAAGTCATCCCGGTACGCAGAATCTTTATTCTTGAAATCATCGAATTCTTCAATAAAGTTCTCTGCTTCGTACTGGGCATGAATTCGAAGGGACCAAAGTTGGTCTAAAGATTGTGTGGTGGCCATAGAGGTCCGATGCCAGTGGAGAAGCAATGGAAGTTGGTCCAAAAACATGTGAAGCTCTGCTTGGGCGAGGGGATTGAGGACATGACCCCGAGTCAGAATATCACAAGCCCATCGAAGGTTCTTGAAAGGGACTTCGTCCTCAAGAACATTGAATGACAAGTGAGAAAAAGCCGCGAGCAGAAGTTGAGCTTGCTTCCGCTCAGCTGGAGTAGGGGAAGGTGGAGGCTTGTAGGGTGGAAAGATCTTATCTGCGGAAAGGGCAAGCCTCAATCTCTCTGTCCAACAAGGATTTAGCGGAGGGGAAGGTGTGGATGCTTCTATTTCAGCAGATGGAACAAGGGCAGAAGGAACAAGGGCATTAATATAATCGAGCCAGTCAGAAGAACAAATCTTTGCCTTCTGGGCTAAGAATGATGGATTGTACCCTTATGCCTCTTCTAAGCGTCAGGCGATGTGTACTATCTTTGTAGGTATGGAGGATGTATACCATGCCACAAGCAAATTCTCCTCCAAACTGCGTCGATGGTCAATGGGCACGTAGGGATAGACCACCGAGCTTCGCGCATAAGAAGGGAACTCTAAAGGGTCAGTAAATTCGACAAAGTGATGGTTGATTCGTTTCCTCAAATCACAGGCCTCAGGTTTTGACCAGCTTGTCCAGTCGGAAGCCCCAAAAGAAGAAGAAGTCGCAGCCTTGTCCCATGTAGAGGATTGTGAAGAAGAACTTTCCATATCCATATTTGCAACTTTCTGAATCAAAAGATTGAGAGCAGTTTGTTCGTAGTCCAAGGGTGAGTCAGAAGAAGAACTTCCTATGACCATATTTGTGAGTTTCTGAATCGAAGGATTAAGGGCAATATGTTCGAAGTCCAAGGGTTGATAATTTTCAAAGGCATCCATGACCTGAATATAGAAAGGTGGGTAAAGTTGGCTAATTAATGCATAGAGGTTCTTTTGAGGAGGAACAACATCGTCATATGACTCTTCGTGTGTTCGATCATTAGAGGAGAAAATTGATTCGGCCATAAAATGTATTAATCTGTTCGAATGCTAAGGTGGTGGGGGGTTCAAAAGATTGAAGGAGAGTTTAATGCAGATAGTAAATGACAGTTGCATTTCTAGAAAAATGCAATACCCATGCACGTTCTAAGACGTGGGAAAAAGACCTTGATCCACTAATATCACCGAGTATTGGGTATATTAGTGCGGAGGGTAATGTTAGCTACATATTTTGTATAAGCCAATTACAATTCGACGCGTGGCAAAGTAAGGGTAGTACGGGAAGACTATTCAAATTTTCGATCCTGATTGTACATGTGGCAGTTAGTATTGGTTGTTACGAGATCTGGGTAGCAGTGGATCAGCAGAGAGATACAAAGTGATGTGGCATCATCGGTTACTCACATTTGAATTCAAATTTAAGAGGGAAGCTTAACTGCAAGTGATGGCGTAATGGAGCTAATTTTGAGGCAACATGATCAGCGATCATGGAGGAGCAGTTCGACGGTTGGAAATACAGTTCGATGGTCATCGTTAAGCAGTATAAATAGCAGAGAAGGTCCCAGAAAAGCCCCCCAGACTCAGATCCAAAAAACCAGTCTTATTCTACTTTACTTAGTTTTACATTTCCTGTTCTTTACATTCCAGTACTTTAAATTTTGCACTGCATTTCATTCATAGGAGTAGTTTCAAGTAGATTATCGCTGTAAACCTCTACGAGGCTGAGTTTGAATCATTGTAAGTTTTTCATTCTAATGAAATGCTTCAGTTGTTCTTTATTTGATTGATATTTTTGCTTAATTTTCCTAAATCAAGCCACTAGTAAAAATCCTCTTCATTGAGGCTAAGAGAACTAAAACACAATCGTCTGATAATTGGTTGGCAATTAAATTTCTGTAAGGACTGATTGATCCTTGCTGGCACGCTCGCAATTACAATAATAACCTTCGAAAGCCAAAAAGTCAACAGTCTTATATTGAATGAAAGTTTCCAAAGCTTCATCTTTGGTTCGAATTAAATAAACATAACTATATCTAGTATAGTCATCTATAAAAGTGATAAAATGCTTTTTCCTCACCTCTTGTTTGAATTGATTTAAAATCACAAATGTCACTATGAATTAATTCAAGTGGTTCCGTACTTCTTTCAATTGAATGAAAAGGAGTTTTAGATAATTTTGCCTCAACGCAAATTTCACATTTATGATTTGAATCAATATCAAATTTAGGTAAACATTCCATATTAATTAATCTACGTAAAGATCCATAATTAACCTGTCCCAGTCTACCATGCCATAAATTTGAAGACTCAAGCAAGTAAGAAGAAGATGTATTATTATTAATAACTGAGGGTACAACGGTCATTACATTTAACTTGAAAAGGCCATCAAATATGTAACTTTTTCCTACATACATCCCATTCTTAGTAAGTACAAATTTATCACTCTCAAATAGTAACCTAAACTCGTTCTTACTCAACAAAGATCCGGAACCAACGGACGCTTTTCAAATGTTTGATTAGTAGTATTCATGTACAGTGGTTAGAATTGTTTGAATTCAACTATTACACCTGTTCTTTCAAAAATGCATCTGTTCATTCAAATTATTGTACCTGTTCGGGGACTATGTTGCCTATAAATTGAGATTCTATTCCAGCAGTCTTTACACTTAGAGACATCCGAAAAATCAGTCTGAAAATCTTTTCTCTTGCTATCCAGATTTTCCTTTTGCATTATTTCTTTATTCTAGTTTTAGAATAAATATTCAGAGAATTAGATCACGGGTTTTGGTTCGCCGAACAATTTGTTTTGGAGTGCTACTATAAATTGGTTAAGATCATTGTATCTTGGGAGATAGATGCCACTCAACCGTAAGCACCATAGCGGGGCAAATCTGTCTTAAGGACAGAGTGTCGCACACTCTACTTAGTCTCTAATTATTGATTCGGTTCAACAAAATAAATTCTGTAAGTTTTATTTTATTTTGTTTGAATTATTTCAATTTATTTTATTTACACAGAAGATTGTTCCAACACACAATTGGTAGGATGTAACATTCGAGCATCCCCAGTAATCCCCCCAAACCCACCCCTTACCGATTTTAAGGAGTTGAAATCGTTTTATATATCTCTAGCAGAACTCTAAACAATTCTCTAAACTAATATTTGCTACAGTGACTTCCTATTTGTAGGGAGTCACTGTAACTCCCTTATATTTGAGTGAAGTAGGCAAAACTTACTTCGCCGATCGACCACCCGAACGTTCGGCCGGTTGACCACCCCTTTCACTGCTCTGCTTTACTCTGTCTATCCTCAACTAAACCAAATAATTGAAGCATATATTGTATAGATATAAACAAATAGTGATAGATGGAGAGAGAGAACTTGAGTATATATATCAATTTGTCAAAGTACCTGAGTATATATATTTCAATTTGTCAAAGAACTTGTGAGAGAGAACCTGGGTGAACACCATCCCAGTTCAGAAAATCCAAGAAGAAGATGAAAAAGTAAAAGAATGGGGAAAAAATATTTTAATAATATTTTAGGGAAAGAATAAGAAGTTTGTTGGAAGAAATAGATGAAAAAGTGATTCTTAAAATAGGGAATGAATTTTTTAATAATATTTTAGAGTAAAATTTAAGTAGGCTGGTGGGAATCCTCTTAGAATGATATGAGAATGTCTATTTTAGTAGCAAAATTTGTGGTACACACACTAAAGTATGTACCATATCAATCGTGTTATATATTTTTATAGTATATGTTACGTATTTTATAGCAATATTTAATTTTTTAGTAGAATTATAATAATTTATGATTTAAAAATAAAATTATGCATTTTGTAGTAATGTTACAAATTTTTATATTCAAATAATTTATAATTAGAAAATGTGTAACATTACGACAAAATACGTAATTTTATTTTTGAATCTTAAATTATCATAATTCTATCAAATTTATGTAATATTATCATAAAAATACATAATAATGATACATATAATATACATTTTTGAAGAGTATGCACCGTAACATTAGAATGCCCCCATTATACTAAAGTTATGACATAGCCTTCGTTTGACATTCCAATCTTGGCTAAAATAGTCACAAAATAACAAAATAGACTAAAAAATTAATCAGACAAAATGCCACATTCAAATTATAATCATTTCATTTTTTCGTTCACAAAAGTTAAAAAATCAAAAAACTCATCACAAACGAGATTTTTTAACCCAAATTAAAATAATCAAAAAATTAAAAAACCAACCCACGTCCTAAACCAACCCATGTATGTTTTCTAAGTTTTAAAAAAGTCATTGTAATTTATTCATAAAAAAAATAATAATAATAATAAATTAAGAACGGTTACAAAATCACATCAAACAAATTTCCCGCAAAACTGTTTCGTTTTCCATTAAATGAGTGATAATCAAAATCATATCAAGATCAAAATCATATCAAGAACGCTATGTAAAATGTCATTATCTAATCAAAATTTCAAAAATAGAAATTGTTTTTGTATTTGTTTTGTATGTTTAACATAAGAAGCAGTCTAGTATATCCCATTTGGACTAATCTTCTCTAATCTACGGCGTAGATTTTTTTAGGGGAACTTACTGATAAATCTCATGTATCAAGTTCAAAACCTAGCTAATCCCAAAACAAAAATATTTGCACCAATTAGTCCAATACATATTTAATTGTTACTAAAAAATCCTTTTCTTTTTTTTTTTAATTTACAGACACTGTTCACATCTTACTACCGTAAGACTTCCGTCAAACGGTCGCCGGAGACTCGTCGGAATGTTCAACATCACCGGGAAGTCGCCGGAGTTTCGCCGGAAGTTCGCCGGAGTGTCAAGAACGTTAATGGAAGTCGCCGGAATGTTCAGAACGTTCACTGGACGTTAAGAACATCACTGGAGACTCACCGGAATGTCTAGAATATTGCCGGAAAAAAAAAAAAGAATAAATGGATAAATTATAGCAAAAAAACATAGCAAAATGTGCTAAATATTGATAAACTAAAAGAAAAAAAATGAAATGACAAAAAACAGCAACAATGGGGAAAACATATGTTATTTTTTAATTTTTGTAAGGTTCAAGTAAATAATCTCTAAATAGTGATCAAACTGAAAAGTAAGTTTTGAAACTGTAAAATGTTACAGTTTCAAAACAAAAATCTATTAAGCATTTATCCTTATTAATCAAACTGAAAAACATGTTATGAAACTGTAAAATTTTACAATTTTATACCATGATTCATTCCACCACCAAAAAAATTTGAAACTGCAAAATTTTACAATTTTCACCGCCTGTAACTAAAACTCGAAAACTACTTGTTCAGAATTCGAAAATTTTCTCCATTAGAACAGAAAAACAGAAGTGTATAGCAGAGAAAAAAAAAAGGAGATCGAAGGAGAAAAGCGCATGTAGAGAGAGGATTGTACTCCGGCAACTATTTTTTGTTTAGATCTAGCCAAATCTGATGTAGATCTACTCAGATCTGATGTAGATCTGAGTAGATCTACATCAGATCTAAGTAGATTCACTCATCTTCTTCGTCGAAAATATATCATCTTCTTCGTCGGAAATATATTATCTTCGTCGTCGGTGAGAGTGAAGTCACGAGTTGATTTCGATGGTTGGCGGTTATCAGTGAACTCCGATCAATGGAGAAAGACATGATCACCGGTCGTCGTCCATGACAAAGACGATGAGAGAAAAATACAGAAAAAAAAAAACGAGAGAGGAAGGGAAGCAAAAAACAGAGAGAGAGAGGGGAAAGGACTTTTAGGTGTATTCAAAAAGTTACGGGATTAAATGGTGTCCACATGTTCCACATAAGACCTGTGGGTAATTTCCCTTTTTTTTTTTTTTTTTTTTTTGGGGGGTAAGATACTCAATAGATTGCACGGATACAATTTGAGCTTATCGGCCGTACCATTGGCGATTTGATTTGTTAATTATATATTTGTAAAGAAATTCTTAAATTAAATATTAAAAAATTAAATTATTTTGATAATAATAATAATAAAACCTTATTATATATATTTTAAAATAAAGAATAAATAAAATTTTCCAAATGAACGTTTAAAAAAATAATTATAATCAAATCAAATCAATTTATTTTTTTAATAGTCAATTTACACAGAAAAAATTTAAAATAAAATGAATAATAAATTATTTTGAGTTTGACAATTGTTTTTTTAGAAATTTTATTATTGACTTCTTATTTTTAATATTTAAAAAAAAAAACTAGAAAAACTTTTCAATTTTGTTTCCATTAGACTAAGACAGGTCTGAAAAGTAAAAAAATTAAAGAAAAAAAAAAAGGGAAAATTGGTCTAGGGTCCCTCTCCCACTTTTCATAATGGAAGAGATCCACAAAATTATTTTTTAATGTCTAAGGTCCCTAAACATATCACAGAGAAATTTGACCTTACCAAATCAAAACTCATCTCTCTCTCTCTCTCTAAACTTCTCCATTCTCATACCTGTCCAGATCAACTCTTGTTCCTCACCCCTAACTTCATTCTCCAACCAATTGAGCTCCAGCTTCACCGGATCTGGCCTTCAATGGCGTCGCCGAGAAACAAACAGTCAGTAGGAGACTTCAATTTCTCGAAACCAGATCTAAGGTGCCTTCGTCACTTGTTGAACTGGGTATTTGGGTTCTTGTCTCCACATTGATGATGTGATTGTTGTTGTTGTCTAGGGTTTTGTGGTGGTTTTTCAACTATAATCAAACAGTCACTCTTAGTTATCTTATCTATGGTTGCAAACGTATATATATATATATATATATGATACATACATATATATATACAATGTCAGCACATATATATATATATATATATATATCCAGTGTTGAATATAATATCTTCAGGTTCAGAGAAATTTGAATTTTCTCTGGATTCAACCCAGAGAAATTCAACCCAGAGAAAGTGATCCAGAGAAATTTGAATTTTCTCTGGATTCAACCCAGAGAAAGTGATCCAGAGAAATTTGAATTTTCTCTGGATTCAACCCAGAGAAATTCATACCATTAAGTTTAAAGAAAATTTATCACAAACTCATAGAAGAACTATTAATTGCCCAACTATTGTAACATACAACACGTACATTCATGGGCTTTGTAGAGTTGGATGTGTTGAATTTGCTTTGAACCTCATTCTCTGGATTTTTCAAATTTCTCTGGTTTTTAACTGAATTTTCTCTGGGTTAAAACCAGAGAAATTTTCTGGTTTTTGAACTAAATTTTCTCTGGGTTGGTCCAGAGAAATTCTTCCCAGAATTTCTCTGGACCAATTTTCTCTGGGACTGAAATTTCTCTGGATTGATGTTGAGGGACCTTAGACATCATGAAAATATTTGATGTCCTTTTTACTATAAAATCATAATATCAGGGACCTTAAAAAAAATACCCCAAAAAAAAATACTAAAAGCAATTTTTTTAAAATATTGATTTTTTATATTTTTGTTTTTAGTAAAATTTAAGTAATTTAAAAAGAATACTTTTAAGACTGTTTTGGACAAGGCATACTTAAAAGTTAATTTTTTTAAACAACATTATTAAAAAATATTAATTTTTTAAGCAAAGACTTTTTATTTTTTTTTATATTTTGAAAAAACAAGACTCGTGTTAACTCCACGTCACATGCGCCCTCCAATCAAATACAAATTATCACATGAGTTCTAAAATTGTGTACTCGTAAATTAATATTTTGTGATTTATTTAGAAGAAATTATCATTTAGACAGTATTTTTAAAAATTATTATACATTAATAAAAAAAATTTATAATTATAATTATTATTATTAATATTTTTTATTTTTTTATAATTATTTTTTCTGACCACCACATTTCTGTTATTTGCCATTTATTTACCCTGAAAATGTTTTTATTTTCTTAACGGAGAGAATCTAATCTTCTAATAATTTCTGTATCTTTTGCGTACCATCAATAAATCTAAATAACTATTAGGTAGACATTATTATATGTTCTCACCACTAAGCAATCGCGACTTGTTAAGTCCTCTTATTATTTTTCATCCCTCAACATAAAATTTTAAAGGGTTAATTATACTGTGTGGATGATTTTCTGATCACACTGCCTGTTTAGTAATCAGTTAGAGAACACCGGCAGAATAGATGGCTTCAGCTAACCTATAACAGAAAGAGAAGGCTCCGACGGTGGTTCTACCACTCGGGGGCACTCCGACGATCAAGTCAGTATATCTCTCAAAGATAATCAATAATGCTAAACTTAATGCTCAAAGCATAAATTGCCTACCTTAGACCCACGGGGGTGCCTCTCTTTTATAGTTAACTCAATCCTAGTCCCATTAGAAGCCTGACTTCTATGGACTCCAATTCAGTACTTACTTTGGACTCCTCAAGAGATAAAAATAAACTCCCTAAGAGCTTTATCCTCATCTTGACTAAGTCTCCTCTTCATTCTAGGACTCTTGTCCCTTATCCGTTTATCTCGGATTCCGATATCTTCGGAGATAACCTCGGCAACGCCGAGATAAACTCGGCATAATGACCAGGACACGTGGCACCTCGGCTGACACATCGGTGTCACCTTGCCACGTGTTGGTACTCAGAAAATATATCTCAACAACTGCCCCCTAGGTTCTATTACCTCGACATTTTGAGGTGATGGAACCTATATCGGTACTTCCTCTTGTATATCGGCTCAAGAACTCCTCAGCCGAGATCATTCATTTCAGGTCGACATGTTTTCTTCAGAGAACAAGAATTCCAGTGAACTTTTTGACGTGTGTGAGCTGTCACGTATCATTTACTCAACCGTTTCATTCACGCGTCTCCACCTCATTGGACCGTACCCATGACGCGCTTGCAATCTGTCTTGCATTTGTGGGCGCCGTCTGATGTATGCGTTGTTCCAGGCGTATTTAATGCTCCATTTTGCCGCCATTTCAAATTTTTGACAAAATCTTTTCCCCTTTCTTCATTTTTTCACTTTTGCATTCGATTTCTCTTCGCTTTTTCTCTCTCTAGCTCTTGAATACGCCATTGTTTCAGTCTCAAGTTCTGCAATTGTCTTCATTCGTCTTTCTGGTGAAGCTTTCGCTACTCTGTTACTCCTGTAACCATCGTTTGACTTCGGCGAACCTTATTCCGGCCTTACTTCTTCTGGTAAGCTACTGTTCCTTTTGTTTTCAATTCTGTTGATATTCTTCATTACTTGTTGCCATTATTGTTTCAAATCTTGCGAATCACATATCTGAACATATTTATTCAAATGGTTTTGATCTTGCCCATATCTTGAATACATACTGTTCACCACTTTGTTGCTTTCTTGTTACTGTTCTTGACCCTTTATTTCTCGTTACTGTTCTTGACCCTTTATTTCTCGTATTCTTTATGCGCTTGACATCCCATCCCTATTCTTGATTCTAAAGCACGTCTTTGTCTTTCTGTCTTCTAGATCCGTGCCTTCAACCCTTGCTTTCATAGATCTAGGTTTGGGATTTGTTTGTGCAGAACCCATAATTTAGGAAAAAACTGGAACTAGTACTTTACCTAGGTTTTTGCCGAGGTTCCATCAATAAAAAACATCTTCTTTCTGAATTTCAACCCTTCTAATTCAGGCTGGTATTATGGGTATGTGGAGAAATAGGGTAGACACCCCGACTAAACTTGAATACTTTAGGCAAGAGTTCTCCATTCCTGCCGATGTCCATCTGAGGCTGGCTGGAGATGATGACTCCATCATGCCCACAGATGATTCAATGCCCTTTCCCATTGTGGCTTTCACTGAGTGCGGACTCCGGCTTCCATTCAACATCATTTTTCGTGAGATTCTTCACTATTATAAGTTGAACCCTATGCAACTGGCCATTAACTCTTATCGAGTGATCCATGGTGTCATTGCCTTAGCTAAACAGGAAAACGCTAGGATCACCCTAGCCGATATCCAGTACTGCTATATCATGTGTGCCCTTAATTTGAAAGAAAAAGGCTACATTTATTACCTTAAGCCGAGGTCTACAGAATTCAAAATCGTAGCCGACCTCCCAGACTCCAACAAGGGGGCTGGAGATGACTATTTCATTACTTCGAAAAATTGAGAGTTTGCTCTAGACGAGGACGTCCATCTCTACCCTCTTCCTCGATCAGTTTTAGAGGGCAAGGGTAAGAGCCTAGTATTCAACTTTGCCTGTTTTCTTTCAAAGTCTTAAATACTTTGTCTGTTTCTGACGTCTATTCTTCTTGCAGCTGTTCGTAAGCTACCGAAAATTTTTTGCCAATCCTTTGTTCCCAGCAAGGATTTGAAGAAACTTCTGGATTTGCCAGTCTATAAAAGGAAAGCGCCTGTGCTTCTCAATTTTATTCCAACATATAAGTCAACTTTGCCCGACGTTCCCAAAAGGAAGAAGAAAAGCCTTTCTCCACCCTTTGCTACAACTCCATTGACTACATCCACATTACGAACAGATCAAGGATCAACATCCGATCCAGCTGATCAGCTATTAACTTCGGCTCCATACCTGGTCCCAATATCTGAACGAAAATGTCGGCGACGACTTGTCCTTACTGCCGAGATGGGTTGCCCAAAACCAGTTGCAAAAGACCTCTTAGCCAGCATTCCATCATCTGTTGACGATCAACCAGCACAAATCCAACCTCCACCGAAGCTGAAAGAATAAAGAAGGCTTAACCAAAGGCTAAGATAGCTCAGGTTGAATCTGAAGACACCTTGCCTATCTCAAAGTTGGCTGAGAGTGATAAATCTCAGCCTTCTGCTGGGAAGAGGCGCTCTGAGTCTCAACCACCAGAATTCCAAAAACCAAAAAAGCTGAGGTCTTTTTCTGCAACAACCTCGGGATCAAAAAAACCTGATGCCCCCTGGGCCCCCTCAATTACTCTGGAAGACAAGCCTGTTATGACAAATGACAGTGCCGAGGATATTAATGCCGACATTGCGCTCAATACTGCTCTGCTGTTACCAGGCGATTTGGAGCGAAACGCCCAGTAAAGTGAGTATGAGAATTACGCTATAATGCTTCAGCACTCCGTTCAGGTAGATGTCTTCTATTTGGTAATTTTCTTCTTTCTTTCTCTTTATTTCGTACTTTGAATATTCTCTAATACCTCTGTTTTCTTTCAGGCCATCCAGCATGCCCACTCTTTCTCAATGCAGTCTTTTAAGAATCAGGAGAGACTTGTCGAGATGAAGAGGGAGCTCTCTTTCCTCCAAAAGACCAACAAAGGTCTTCAATCAAAGATGAAAAAATTAGAGGACCAAGCCGAGGCTGCAATCAAAGCTCAGACCAATGCCGAAGAGAAGGCTGAGGCTGCTGAGGCTATCAGGAAAGTGGCTGAGTCTCAGAAGAGAGAAGCCGAGGAAAAAATGGTCCAAGCCGAAAAGGAGCTTCAGGAGGCACTGGCCACCAAAAAAGTCGAAATAAAAGACGCCGACGAGAAGGCGTATGCCCAAGGCATAGTCGACATTACAGATGCCTACGAACAACAAGTGAATGAGGCATGCAACAAGGGTTTCACCCTTGGTTGGATGTCCCTTCTAAAGAAACTTAATGTCCCAGAGGACTCACCACTGAGGAAAGCTGATGCCATTCCTCTTCCATTCCCTCCACCTCCTCCTCCAGCTCAGTCCGATGAAGATTCAGAATCTGAAGATGAGAAAGAGGATGATGCCTTGGTGAGAAAAGCAAAGGAGGCTACTGCGTCCAAGTCTCCTTCTCAAAATGAGCAAGTCCTAGACTTAACTCAAGACGAGGAGGTTGAGGAGGGTCCCAAGGATATGATTCCTCCAAAGGTATCATCGGATTCACTTCTTGCTGATAAGAGTATTGATGAGACCCTTGCCCAAATTGATGCCGAGATCGCGGCGGAGAAGGCGGCCGAGGTATCTTCTCAGCAGTCCTCTGACGTCCAAACCCAACCTGCTGCCGATGTTGGGAAATCTTAGTTTTGATGTCATGTCTTTTATTTTCTCGTCTTTTGTACTCTTGTACTTCTTTGTTTCTTTAGACGATGAAAGTTTTGCATATGGCCGATTGCCTTTTTGTGAATGCTAACTCAACTTTCTTTTTCTGAATGCTTGTATCTTTGTCTTCTTCTAACTGCTCTTGCATGATTCTATACTTAGAATATTTTGCATGTCTTACGTACTCTTCCTTCTTTGTGCAATCTTCTCGAGGTGACACACCTCAGTTATACCACCTGACGATTTACCTCGGCAAGTACTTGTCCTGTAAATTGCTTACAAATTTCAATAAGGATTAACATATATTGTTTTAATTTCTATTTTGTAAACTTTTCTTAAGTTATAACAAGTGCCAAACAATGATTTTGGTTTAGCTTCAACTTGTAAATTGCTACAAATTTCAACAAGCGTTAAGCATTACTTCGGTTTAACTTCAACTCGTAAATTGCTACAAATTTCAACAAGTGAAGATAAACAATAATCTCGGCTTAACTTCAACTTGTAAATTGCTACAAATCTCAACAAGTGAAGATAAACAATAATCTCGGCTTAACTTCAACTTGTAAATTGCTACAAATTTCAACAAGCGTTAAGCATTACTTCGGTTTAACTTCAACTTGTAAATTGCTACAAATTTCAACAAGTGAAGATAAACAATAATCTTCGGCTTAACTTTAATTTGTAAATTGCTACAAATTTCAACAAGCGTTAAGCATTACTTCAGTTTATCTTCAACTTGCAAATTGCTATAAATTTCAACAAGTGAAGATAAACAATAATCTCGGCTTAACTTCAACTTGTAAATTGCTACAAATTTCAACAAGTGAAGGTAAACAATAACCTCGGCTTAACTTCAACTTGTAAATTGTTACAAATTTCAACAAGTGAAGGTAAACAATAATCTCGGTTTAACTTCAACTTGTAAATTGCTACAAATTTCAACAACTGAAGGTAAACAATTATCTCGGTTTAACTTCAACTTGTAAATTGCTATAAATTTCAACAAGTGTTAAACATTTTTGTCTTCTCTCTGCCCCCAATGTGAACCTAAGTTCCACTTGGGTTCTCATTATTCAGAAACAACATTATGCATCTTATATCAATTCACAAGTCTTGGAGAATTCTGCTAAGATTTTATTGATGACGTCGGCAAAAAATAACAAGAAACATCTAATGATAGAAAAATTTCAAATTACAAGTGTTCCAGGGTCTTAGCAATGCTTTGCCCTCATTATCTTCGAGCCGGTATGCTCCATTGCCCAATACCGAAGTAATTTTGTAGGGTCCTTCCTAGTTTGGGCCAAGCATGCCCTCTCTGGGATCCTTCTTGTTGCCAACAACTTTTCTTAGGACTAGGTCGCCGACCTGAAAATCCCTTGGATTGACCTCCTTATTGTAAGCTCTAGCAAGCTGCTGCTGGTATGCTGCGAGCTGAATTGCAGCTTTCTCCCTTCTTTCTTCTAAGAGATCCAGATCTCGGGCTAGAAGTATATCATTAGTCCCATTCTCTATTCCCTGGGTTTTGATCCTTGGGATGCCGATCTCCAGTGGGATGACTACTTTTGTGCCGTAAGCCATGGCAAAGGGGGTTTCCCCTGTTGATCTTCTCGGCGTAGTCCGATATGCCCAAAGTACATTGGGCAACTCGTCTACCCACTTTCCTTTTGCTGCCTGCAGTCTCTTCTTTATCCCATCCAAAATTACTTTGTTGGATGCTTCTGCTTGCCCATTGCTTTGGGGGAAACTTGGTGTTGAAAAGTAATTCTTTATCTTGAATTTCGCACAGTAGTTCTTGATGAGTTTGCTATCAAACTGTGTTCAGTTGTCGGCAACTATTGCTCTTGGAATACCAGATCTGGTGATGATGTTTCTCCATATGAAGTTCTTTACGTCCATATCTCGGATTTTGCAAGAGATTCTGCTTCTATCCACTTCGTGAAGTAATTTGTTGCTACCAGTAAGTACTTCCTTTGCCCAGTTGCTTGGGGTAACTGTCCAACGAGATCCATGCCCCATTGGGCAAATGGCCATGGATTGGACACAGGGTTCAGGTCAACAGTTGGCTGGTGTATCAAAGGTGCGAACCTCTGACATTGTTCACACTTCTTTACATAGGCTTCTGCATCTTTTTGCATGTAGGGCCACCAATACCCTTGGGTAATAGCCCTGTGAGCTAGTGATCTACCCCCAGCGTGGCTTCCACAAATCCCTTCATGAATTTCATATAGGAAATCTTCAACCTACAAAGGGTGTACGCACCTTAAAAGGGGTCCAATGAAGGACCTTCTGTAGAGATGTCCGTCCGCTGTCAGATTGAATCTTGCCGACTTCAATCTGACCTTGTGTGCTTCCTTATGGTCTTCTGGCAGCTTTCCCTCGTTTAGGAATGCAATAATTGCATCCATCCAGCTTGGTCCTAAGTCCACACACATTGCTTTTTGTTCTGTGATTGGTGGTTCTATGCTCGAGCCTGACAAATAATCAATCATTATTGTCCTTGTTTTTCCAGTTTGTATTGAACTTGCCAAGTTGGCCAATGCGTCGACGTGGCTGTTATCATCTCGGCTAACTTGAAGAAGTCGGCAGTTGTGAAACAAGGCTGCCAGCCTGATGACTTCCTTTACGTATGCCGACATTCTCTCATCTCGGGTTGCAAACTCTCCTGTTGTCTGATTCACTATAAGTTGTGAATCACAAAAAATTATTACCTCATCTGCTTCTGCTGCCACTGCCAGCTTTAGTCCTGCAATCAATACTTCGTATTCTGCCTCATTGTTTGAGGCCTTGAACCCTAATCGAATGGACTATTCCAATATCTCCCCATCAGGAGATATTAACACTACTCCTGCCCCCGCTCCTTGCCTGTTTGAGCTCCCATCGACAAACAGACGAAAGGAGTCACCAATGTAAATGCTGCAGGGTCTGAGTTTTTCCTTTCTTTGTTCTTTTACCTTTGGCTGGGCTTCTCCTTGTTTGCTTGGACATCGTTCATCTTGGCTCAACGGAACCCGATGTTCGATGGATTCTAGCGTGAATTCGACCACGAAGTCGGCCAAAACTTGGCCCTTAATTGTTGTTCTCGGCCTGAACTCCAGGTCGTACTGGCCTAACACCACTGCCCATCTTGCTATTCTTCCAGTTAAGTCTCCTTGTTGTAACAAGGACTTCAGTGGGTGCTCTGTTAGCACTATAATCTTGTGCGCTTGAAAGTAATGGTTCAGCTTCTTTGAAGCCATTACTAAGGCCAGCATTAATTTCTCTAGTGGTAGGTACTTTGTTTCTGCATCGGCCAAGGTTTTGCTTACATAATAAACAGCCTTTTGCTCCCCTTTTTCCTCTCGAATTAGCACTGCATTTACTGCGTGTTCTGAAATTGCTAAATACAAAAACAGTTCTTCTCCAAGTTCAGGTGTTGAGAGGACTGGAGCCGTGGTCAGATATTTCTTTAGGTTGGCCAAAGCGGCCTCACATTCCTCAGTCCATAGGAAGTCCGTGGCCTTCTTCGCCAGGTTGAAGAAAGGTTTACATTTGTCTGAGCTTCAGCTTATGAACCTGTTTAGGGCCGCGGCCCTTCCAGTAAGCATCTGAACCTGTTTTGCCGACGTCGCGCTTTTCAGCTCTAGGATGGTCTTGATTTGATCCGGGCTGGCCTCAATGCCCTTTCTTGTTACCAGGTACCCCAAAAACTTGCCTGATCCAACTCTAAACGCGCACTTCGATGCGTTGAGTCGGAGCCGGTATGTTTTGAGTATATCAAAGACCTCTTTTAGGTCGGCAAGATGACCCTTACGTTCCTTGGTCTTTACGACCATGTCATCGATGTAGACCTCCACTGTTTGGCCAATCAAGTGTTTAAACATCTTAGTTACCAACCTTTGGTAAGTTGCTCCTGCGTTTTTCAACCCAAAAGGCATTACCTTGTAACAGTACAGCCCTTTCGGGGTGATAAACGCTGTCTTCTCCTCATTTAGGGGGTACATGGCTATCTGGTGGTATCCCCTGTAAGTATCCAGGAAGCTCATCCTTCCATGCCCAGATGTGGTGTCTACCAACTGGTCAATCTTGGGTAGAGGAAAGCTGTCTTTGGGACAAGCTTTGTTCAGGCTTGTAAAATCTACGCAGACCCTCCATTTACCATTCTTTTTCTTTACTGCCACAGTGTTTGATAGGCATGTCGGATAATTGACTTCTCTGATGGCCCTGGCCTCCAGAAGTTTGTCTACTTCCTCCTCCACTGCTTCGACGTGTATCAACGTTGGTCTTCTGGCTCGTTGTATTACTAGTTTGGCTGTCCTGTCAACGTTCAATTTGTGGTATGTGACCTCGGGGTCAATGCCAGGCATTTCATAAGGCGTCCAAGCGAACACCTCTATGTTTGCTCTCAGAAAAGTTTCCAGTTCTCTTTCTTCTTCTTCGGCTATGCCCGAGCCGACAAGAAAGAAGCGTTCTTCATCATCCTCCTGGACGAGGACTTTCTTCATTACTTCTTCACTCTTCGTGGCTGGCTCCTTGCCGACATCCTCTAGGACCTTCATGTCATCGTCTTCAATCTCTGCCTTCTCCGGTTCTCGAATGTTGCAGGTGGATTTCATTGCTACCATGGAGCAATTCTTTGCTTGTAGTTAATATCCTCTGACTTCTTCAATCTCATGCTCTGTTGGGAACTGTAGTAGTTGATGCAACGTTGAGGGAACTGCCCCTATTGTATGCAACTATGGCCTTCCCAAGATGATGTTGTAGGGCGAGGGCGTGTCAATCACCATGAATTCTGTCTTGATCTTCTTAGTGCCAGCATGTACTTCCAAGCTTGTTGCGCCCAGTGGCCACGTCGGCGTTCTATTGAAGTCGACCATCGGGCCATTGGACTGCTCCAAGTCATCAGGATGAAGGCCCAGCTCCTTGTAACATCTAACATACATGATGTTGCAAGACCTGCCTTGATCAATCAGGATGCGTTTCACTTGGCACTCCCCAACCTGGAGGGATACTACCAAGGCATCATTATGTGGATGCTGGACCATCTCTAGGTCGGCTTCAGTAAAGGCTATCGTCGGTCCCTGGCATTCTTCAGGCTGAGGTCTTTTATGTCCGACCTGGTTTACGTGCTATAGGTGTTTTACCTTTTGGGTCTCCCCTCGTATGGCGTTTTCGTTCACCTTTGAGTGAATTACATTAACCACCCGTGGTCCTCCTGCCTGTGGTTGCTTTGCTGGGGGAGGCAGAGCTGCTGGTGCTTGAGGCAATCTTACATGTTCTTCTCTTGTCCTAGCCTCATCGATAAGGTCCCTCAGATGGCCTTGCCTCACCAAGTCTTCTAAGTGTGCTTTTATGGCTCTGCAACCCTGAGTTGGGTGCCCTTCTTCATTGTGGTAAGCACAACGCCTACCGACGTTTCTTCCCATAAATTCCCCTAGTGCTCTTGTCGGTGCTTTGAAATAGGATTGGTTTCGTATTTGATCCAGGACTTTGTGGATCGGAATTCGGAACATAGTCGTCACTGCCTGTTTAGCCCTCAATTTTGTTTCTTGTTTGATCGATCCATTGTTACCTCGGCTTCGCTTCGGCGAGCCGTTTCCTTTCTCCTGCTTTGTCTCGTTGTTTCCCGACATATCCTCCTCGGCTCTGGCGTACTTCTCGATTCTCACCATGAGTTCTTCCATGCTTTTCGGCAATGTCTTTGCCAAAGACTTCTGTAGTGGGCAGTCATCTTTCAGGCCGTTCTTGAAAGACACAACCGCCACCTCTTGGTTGTATTCGGGTATTCGATTGAACACCTCATAGTACCTTTTTGCGTAGGCCCTAAGGCCTTCATCCTTGGTGATTTTTAAAGCCATCAGTGCGTCGACCCTCAAGGGCTGTAGTTTGTTCGTCACAAACCTGGCCACAAATATCTCGGCCAGGTCTTCCCAAGTCTTTACGCTTCCCTTCGGTAGTTTATGGAACCAATCTGATGCAATCTCCCCGAAGGATGAGGGGAATACTTTGCAGAGCAACGGCTCGTTCCCACTATATAATGCCATTGAATTTAGGTATAATCCAACGTAAAAGTTGGGATCTGACTTACCATCATATATTTGGAACCTCGGCATACTGAATCTCTTTGGTGCTTCAAATTTGTCCAGTTCCACCGAGAATAGTGTCCTCGGCTTCAGCATTCTGTTGCTTCCTCTTGAGGTAATCTCTCAAGTCTTCTTTACTCCTCCCTGGAGCTCGGCTATCTTTGGACTTCAATCTTTTCGGCACACTACTTTCGGCCTTGTGGTGGGCCCGTTTTGATCTTTCTACATGGGTTGTGTCAAAGCAGAGCGCCTGTCCTTGAACATGCCGATGTTCTTTGGGCTTTGGGTCCTTCGTGTGATATGTCATTTGGGACTTCTCTCGTCTCGGCTCGGCTACTCTCGTCTCGGCTCGGCTCCTCTCGTCTGACTTCCCTGGAAGGTCGGTGAAAGTGCCTTCCGCTTCTGGTGTGCTGAGGGGCTTCGGGGATTGTTTTTTTTCCTCCCTTCTGGGCATTAGTTGCTGGAATCGGCGTGCCCTGCAGCGGGTACGGTGGCTGCATGACATTGTTTTGCATCATGAAGTTGACGACCGACTGCAGGTCTGCCAACTTGTTTGCCAAGTCATTTACTTCTTCATCCCTCCGCAGGCACCTATCCCTCAATACTTGGAGGTTATCTTCGTTATAGTACTTGCTTTGGTCTGTCTTCTTCGAAGTGTCATCCTCCTGGTCGACATCTTTCTCTCCGTGGCCCTGGTCACGAGTTTCTGCATTGTGGTTGTCTCCTTCGATATCAAGGTCGATTGGTCTGCTACTCCCAGCAGAAGTGTCGTCCCAAATCTTTTTCTTCTGTCCATTACTGGCCATCTATTCTTCTAATTTCCCACAGACGGCGCCAAATTGTGTGGGTGATTTTCTGATCACACTGCCCATTTAGTAATCAGCTAGAGAGTACCGGCAGAATAGATGGCTTCAGCTAACCTGTTACAGAAAGAGAAGACTCCGACGATGGTTCTACCACCCGGGGGCACTCCGACGATCAAGTCAGTATATCTCTCAAAGATAATCAACAATGCTAAACTCAATGCTCAAAGCATAAATTGCGTACCTTAGACCCACGGGGGTGCCTCTCTTTTATAGTTAACTCAATCCTAGTCCCACTAGAAGCTTGACTTCTAAGGACTCCAATTCAGTACTTACTTTGGACTCCTCAAGAGATAAAGATAAACTCCCTAAGAGTTTTATCCTCATCTTGACTAAGTCTCCTCTTCATTCTAGGACTCTTGTCCCTTATCCGTTTATCTCGAATTCCGATATCTTCGAAGATAACCTCGGCAACGCTGAGATAACCTCGGCATAATGACCAGGACACGTGGCACCTCGGCTGACACATCGGCGTCACTTTGCCACGTGTTGGTACTCAGAAAATATATCCCCACATATACTTTTACCTTCTAAACTATTACAATTTTGTTTATGTAGTTCCTAAAATATTAAATTTGTCTTCTTGGTCCCTAAACTTTCAAAAACTTATGCTACTTAATCTCTAATGGCAGATGACGTTAATTATTTAACAGAAAATGGGATCATGTGCACTTCACATGAGCTACAAGGATGGTAAAAGGGCTAAATTAGACATTTTACATATACCTCCATTAAAAAAAAAATAATCTGTAAAATGGTTTGATTTGGATTTGATGAGCATATATAGAAACTGGTGGGAACGTTTCCCTCCTATTGATTTCCTTTTCTTTTTTTTAATAGAGATATATGTAAAATGTCTAATTTAGCCTTTTACCATCCTTGTACATTTTCTGTTAAATAATTAACGTCATCTACCATTGGAGACTAAGTAGCATGAATTTTTGAAAGTATAAGGACTAAGAAGACAAATTTAATAGTTTAGGGACTACATAAATAACATTGTGATAGTTTAAGGAGTAAAAGTGTAATTAACCCAATTATAAATATCATTTTTTTTATCAATCACAACCTATTTAAAATTCTAGGTGACAGAATACTGAATAACCTCTCCAATAAAGCTAAAGCTTCGCTGTTTATCAACCATTTAAATGAGAAATTTTTAGACATTAGTAAAATAGGTGCTATGTGGCATATTGTTTTAATGTTTTTTTTATATTATGATTGAATTTAATACTTGTGTTCAGTACATTTTGGAAGACAGTGAAAAATATATGCATTTATAATAAATAGAAGGTCCAATATCACGTAATAGTCTCTGAACATACAATTTTTTTTTTTTTTTTTTTTAATTTGAAGAGAGTACAATGATTTATTGCACGTCATCCACTATCAAAATTCATGTACGCTACTCATGAAGCAAGTTCTCGTACTACTAGCTGTATTTGAAAGCTACGTGTCAAATGATATTATAATCATAATTTTTTTTAGCTAAATTAAAAATATATATAATTTGAGATTTATTTAAAATATGAATTACTTGATATAATTGTAAAAATTAAATTCGATCTCTGTAATTTTTTAATTACATAACAAATGACTTTTTTATTAATCAATTATTAAGTCAATTAATTTTTTTAAATAATATTATGAATGTATTTTAATTAACAATTAATGATATTTTGTTGTTAAATAAAAAAGTAATAGAAATTGCGATTTTTATGTTCATTCTAGTAAATAAAAGTTTTAACAAGGGATATATACAACTTCCAAAATTATATGAAATAATTCATCCTTTAAGTAAATTTTAAGGAGCATTTGTAATTGACCTTCTCTTTTTTTCAAGAACCACCTATTTTGGAAAATCCCAATTTTAGCCAAAAATTAACTCTAAAAAAGATTACTCTTATCTATTTTATACACATCTTTTTTTAAAAAGTTAAAAAAATTATAACAAATAAAAAAATTCAATCAATAAAAAACGCTGAATTTAATGATAATTCATGTCAACAAAATGAGAATTCTATGGTACACGTTCCCTCTAGGGTGAATATCATATGAATCTTTAGTTACGATCTTCATGTTTTTGGTTATGATTTATTGTGTTGTTAGTTATGACACATTAGCCTTATTTGGAAAGACAGTTAGGTTAAAATAGTCAATTAAAATATAAAATAGATTAAAATAGTCAATAAGATAAATGTCACATCTAACCCATAATTATTTTATTTTTTCTCACAATCATCAAATCAACCAAAAAAAAAAGGCAACCAACTTTCCAAACACACCTTTTTTAGGCTGGCTAAAATAATCACAAAAATCAAATAACTAACTAAAGTAACTAACTTTCCAAACAATGCCATTGTAATATTAGTTATGACATCATATATATATATATATATATATATTTATATTATTAAAAGTAATGTTTTTCCCATGCTTAGAGGCACATTATAAGAACTTACTTTTTTTCTAAGAAAGTCACGTCAATATATATTTTGTTAATTACGTATAGAATTCTATACAATCCAAACTTAATCTAAATTATACTAACTTTACCTATTTTATATAGATTCTATTTAACAAATATTTCATTTCCATATATTTTTCATCATAAATTGAGATAATCCACAAATCCAATACCAATTTTGGATTTTATGTTTTTATTCTTAATTCTTTTCAGGGTATTAAGATTTTTTTATTGCTAAATTGCCTTTTTTTCTTCTTCTTATTTTTCTGTGCATTATTCTATGCACAATATCAATTCTATATTATTATATATTATAGTGATTCTATATATAAAATTATACTTCATTTTCTACATTATTTTATATAAAAAAATTTGCACAACAATAATACTCTTGAGAACCCTCTAAAATTTGTATTTACTGCTTGAGTTACATTTTCAATTGTTGAACAATAAGTTATTTTATGTATGGATATCATATTATAGATGATTAATTATTTCACACATTATGATATATTTATCGTTTGGGCGTTTTCATTATTTATTTATTTATTTTTTTGGTTTAGATGTTATGTAACTCTTTCTTAGTTAGTCGTTGTTGAATTTCTTTTATATAGTTAATATTTTAATTTGATTAAAAATGTTTATTTTACAATCTTATAATTTAATATCTATATATATATTATATAAAATCATTATATGATAATTCAATAACAACATATTTATATTTATTTTTTTAATAAATTTATATAATTTCTATTTCTACATATTTTTCTTTTCCAAAGAAATATAAAATAAAATAAAATAGTTAGAATTAATTTTAATTTTATATTACTAATTTTTTTTTTCTAATTTAACTATTATTTTTAATATCAAATGAGTATTTATTTTACTATTTTATAATTTAATATATATCATACAAAATTATTATATAATAATTACATTTTTATAAAACGATAAAACTAAAATTATCAAAATACACAAATACTTTAACCAAAATTAATATATATAAGTATTTAAGTAATAATTTTATAAAACAATTGCACCAATATTATCAAAATAAATAATTAAAATCATGCTTTAATTTTAATTTTAAATTTAAATTAAAATTATTCTCTTATAATATACATTATACCATCAAAAAAATATATAATTTAATACATTATCTTATTTTGTTGTACTCAATGGATTTTTTCAAATTTTCTTGTACAAATTTTATACTTTTTAAATATATTTAGATTAAATTGATCTAATCTAGATATAATGGTAGAAATAAAAATGAGAAATTATGTTCATACTTAAAAATTTATACAAAAAAAATATCATAAAAATGTTGTGATGGTGATATTATTGTAAATATAAATAATGTTTATGAGTGTTTTGTTTTAAAATGAAATATTACAATTAAATTATATCATTGTGTTTGAAAATTTTATATAAAATTTATGTTTGTATATTATCACTTAATAAGAATATGTTTAGGTAAAATTTAATGATGAAATGTTATAGAATGTAGGCTATTTTGGAAAGATGGTAAAAAATCATCTTCCAATTTTTAACTTATTTTGGGTCACATTGTATCTCATATTTTTTAGGGTGAATTACACTAATAGTCCCTATAGTTTAGGGCTTACTTTTTAATTGTGACACATTTGACTCTGAATTTTGAATCTTGTTTTAAATAAGGACAATTGAAAATATCATTAGATTTTTCAAGGGTAAAATCATCAATTTGATAAAATATAAATTAGTTTGACAAAAATAAATGTCAAACAAATATTTTTAAATTTTTAAAAATTATTTATACCCACTAAAAATAAAATTATGTAAAATTGATAAATCTTTTAGACATGTATTTATTTTTTTACCAAATTAATTTTTGTTATGTGTTTGGATGATCATGTAAAATTAATTTTTAAAAAATAATCATGTTATTTTTATTAATTTTTATCAATTTTACATAATTTTATCATTGGTGGATAAAAATAATTTTTAAAAAATTAAAAATATTTGTTTGACATTTAATTTTGCCAAATTAGTTTATATTTTATTAAATTGACAATTTTGCTCTTGAAATTAAACAATGGTATCTTCAATTGTTCTTATTTGGAACAAGATTTAAAATTCAGGGTCAAATGTGTCACAATTGAAAAGTCAAGCACTAAAGTGACACGAGTTCTAAACTATAGGGACTATTAGTGTAATTTGCCCTATTTTTTATACGTTTTTTCAAAAAAAAGTCAAAAAATCAACTTTTAACTATCTTCTCAAAACAACCCATAGTCATGATGATAGGAAAAAAATGATAGGAAAATGACAAGATAATCATTTAAAAAATTTTAAAACATGACAAAAGTAACTCAAGAGATAATTTATAATAAAATTACAAACTTAATAAAAAATAATATAATTTTTAAAATATTAAAAAAAATCTGTATTAATTTTTTTTTCAAAAATATCAATATAATTTATCCTAAATTTTACTACTGTATTTATAATGATCAACCACACAAATCGCAGATCTGTTTCCCCAACAAAACACCGCGAGTCACGACTCAACTGGTTTGGGTTTTTTTTAATGATTATTATTTTTGTAGATGTATTTTTTTAATAAAGTAAAACAAATCAAGCTAAAAATCAACATATATTTTAGAAGTAACAGCTGGGGATGATGAGGACATGACTCACTTTAATGGAGTGAGCCTACTTTTTAAGTACAATATGCTCCACTCAAAATTATTTAAGGACCTACTAAAAATAAGTGTTTTTATTTAGGGTATGACTTCTGTCTAGTTTTGGATCGGATTGGACCGTACTATTAGGTCCATAGGGGTCTACTATGGGTCCCGTTTTGATAATCTGAATCTTTCAATGTGTAGAAATCGTCGAGTACTATATGCTTATAAAAAATTACGTTGATCGGATATCGATAGCTATGTGATCAAAACAGTTTTTTGTCAACTGTTAATTTGTTCACTGTCTAATTTTTTTTAATACGAAACTGATTTGATCAAATAGCTATCGATATCTGATCAACGTGATTTTTTACAAGCATATAGTACTCGACGAGTTCTACACATTAACGGTTCAGATTATCAAAATGGGACCCGTGGTGGACCCCCACGGGCCCAACATCACGGTCCAGTCCGATCCCGGACTGGACAAAAGCCATACCCTTTATTTAAGATATATATATATATATATATATAAAATATTGAAGTGTAAACAAACTTGTTTTAGTTCAGTATTTTATAAATTGCAAGTTGCTAGTTTAAAAAATAAATAAATAAAAGTTAAAATTATTTTTTTTTCTTTTCAATAATTATTTTTTAAAATTTATTTAAATTATTTATGTCTCATACATAATAAATAAAAGTTGTAACTAATATTCTAATACTAACAAATAAAAAATTATAAATAATTCAATAAATTACACCAAATAAGTTATAACATACTTTTACTACTCTTAAAACATTTTTTTGCTGATTTTTAATTTTCATAAAAAAATTCCATTATTTTAAAACACATTCTAAACAAATTTTAATATTAAATAATTTCTTCACTGGTTGTCATTTGTCAATTATAAAAATTGTAATTTCTTCGCTCATTGTTTTTGGATTTCGCTTAATACCAATCATTATTTGTTATAAAATAATGATATGCAAATAATAATAAAATTTGTAAATAAATTGATATGATTATTTTAGAAAAAATTAGTCTAAGGTCCCTCTCATATTTTTAATAATGAAAGAGATCCACAATATTATTTTATGATGTCTAAGGTCCCTCAATCCCCAACACTCATATATCACATAGAAATTTGATTCTTTTAAATCAAACTCCCTCTCTCTCTCTCTTCTTTTCTCTTTGCTCTTCTCTCTCCGACAAACTCTACTTCCATCATCTTAGTTCATCGTCGTCGTTTGTACTGGACCGGACCGGATACAGTAATCAAGTATATGACAGATAGTATGCTTCTAAGAGAGATTTTGATTGATGAGAATTTATCTCAGTATTCAGTTATAATGCTTGATGAAGCTCATGAGAGGACAATCCACATTGATGTCCTTTTTGGATTGTTGAAGCAGCTTGTAAAGAGGAGACTTGACCTTCGATTGATTGTCACATCTGTCACATTAAATGCAGAGAAATTTTCAAGTTATTCCTTTAACTGCAATATCTTTACAATTCTTGGAAGAACTTATCCGATGGAGATACTCTATACCAAGTAGCCAGAAAGTGACTACCTAGATATATCTCTAATCACTGTTATAGAGATCCACTTGACAGAACCTGAGCGTGATGTCCTCATCTTCTTGACTGGTCAAGAGGAGATTGTTCTCTCTCTCTCTCACAACTCATACACATATAAACATCCATGTATATAGTATGAAGTTAAACTGTTTGACAAAATGCTTCTTAGAACTCCAAAACACATAACTGTGAGATTTGGTTTGACAAAACTCTTTTTAGAACTGTAAAACATATAGCTATGAGCTTTGAAGCTAACCTGTTTGATAAAATGTTTCTTAGAAAAATAATCATAGAGAAAAATAATTACAATTTTCTCTAGTTTGTTCAAAACACAGAGAAAATTATAATTGTTTTTTTGTTTCTAGGTAGCCCAAATTTCTCTAGTTTGGTTTGATTTTGAATGACCAATAATAAAGAAGTTTAGATAACCAAGAAATATTTCCTGGTAGGTAACTAGAGAAATTCTTTGATTTTGAATGACCAATAATGGCTATGAGAAATTTGGAGAATCAGAAGCTTCTTCTGGAACCATATATCCAAAGAAAAAATATTAGAGAGTGAGAGAGAGTTTAGGTTAAGATGAGACTTGAACTTACTTTGTCCAAAGAAATTAGAGTGGGAAATCGAGAGAAATTTGGGGACAGTGGGAAGTCTAGAGAATTTGGAGAGAAGTCCAGAGAAATTTGGCGAGAATTTCTCTAGACAGTGGGAAGTCCAGATAAATTTGAAAAGAAGTCCAGAGAAATTTGAAAAGAAGTCCAGAAAAATTTGGAGAGAATTTCTCTGGACAGTGGGAAGTCCAGAGAAATTTGAAGAGAAGTCCAGAGAAATTTAAGTCCAGAGAAATTTGGAGAGAATTTCTCTAGAGATTGAAATTTCTCTAGATCAATGTATGAGGGACCTTAGACATTATGAAAATATTTGATATCCTTTATGCTATAAACTCTTAATACCAGGGACCTTAAAAAAAATTCTTATTATTTTAAAATTTATCATTTTAATAAAAAAGAATTCATTAAATTATATTTAATTACAAAAATATTACTATCACGGTGCTTTAATAACAAGTTATGCCTTCATTTTACATAGGCTTAAAAGCCTTAGGTTTAGGCCCTTAGCTCAAAGCAACTCCATTGGTCAACTCAAAGAGTATATTAAATTTAGAAATGAGTTAGACCTCACAAAAGAACTTCTCATATGCCACCTACACTAGCTATTAGCTAATCCTTATTTTTTAAACGCCACCTAATCCTCATTTTTTAAACTGTTGTACATGTATGTATGTATATCATCTTTATCTAGACAGTGGAGGTCTGGTGTAGTGACCTGAGAGACTCCCTCCACACATTTGCTCTCCAATGTTTCTTTGAGTTTCTCGAAAGCCATTAAAACAAACAAAAAAATAAAAATAAAAAATAAAAAAATTGTGGGTTATACTTACAGTTACAGGGTTAGTTTCCCAATGCGTTTTCTTTCTCTCTGATCTGACAATTTTCCTTATTCTTTTGTTTTTACTCAAAATGCCCTTTCTTTCTTTCTTTTTTGTATAAAATGTATATATCTTCCTTTTTGCCTATTTTTTATTTTTCATTATATTTTGGTGCCTTTCTTCTCTCAATTGAGTTCTACTTTTCAATGAGGATAATAATAGTACAAGTGTCTCTCTGCATGCTTTCCCTTCTTGGATGATACCCCTCACTCATCACTTGCTCCTCTGTGTTCTCTCTCAATCCAACTGCAAGGTTTCTTAAAGGGCGATTTTTTTAATTTCATTTTAAATTTTTTTCTATTTTTCTCTTCATACTTCGTGTACTCTACTCTCAAAATTGGTAGGGCTTGTGTGATCCTTTAAATATATGGGTCTTTGATTGATCAAACTCTATTTGCCAAATTGGTATTATACATATATATATATATATATATATATATGTATGTATATATATATATATATTTTCCTTCCTACCCATAATAATTAGTCCTTGGTGATTGCTTTGTATCAATATTATGGCATGAATTTTTAATGGGTTTTTCATTATTTGTTGCAGTTGGAAGGAAAGTACAAGAGGATCACCAAACTTTGATTCTATTCTTTCTTGAACCACTTGGAGACTAATCTTCCTCGAGCTCTGTGGTTTCTGATCATCACTACAATCCAACTTATGGGTTTTGCTTGTTTTCAATCTATCTCAAATGGGTCTCAATTAGATTGTCAGAAAAAGATGGAAAATTCAACACAATTTCATGTGATTTGTAGTTAGGAGTTGGTTGGTTGGGAGGAAAACAACAATATTTAATAGCAGCAAAGCTTGAAAAAAGGGCATTTGGGGGAAAGAAATGGAGGAATCAAATGACAAGGGTCTTGAAAGAGTAGTTTCACAGAAAGCTCTGCAAATGGGAAGTTCATTTCCATGTCAGATTTGTGTGGTTGGTTTTCTCAGTGGGGTTTGTCTCACAACACTCTTTCTGGCTGCTTTCACTTCATTTGATACCTCTCAGTTTGGTGGGATTTCATTTTCTTCTGGAATTACTTCTTGGAATTCAAGTTCAGATACTATTACTAGTAAGTTCCATTTTAATTTATTTTTCTATTTTTGTTATTCAATGTTCTGCTTCTCATGTTTTCATTGCAGTCCATTTACTGTGATCCATATTGGTAATCTTTTGGCTATGATATTAGAAAAATGCTATCTACACATAATTTTTTATCCCAAATAAAGTTAGCCTCCGTTTGGGAAGCGGGTTGGATTTTTGTTTTTTTTTTTTTTTGGCTATTTGAGCCTGGCCTTTTAAAAGCTTCGTTTAAGAAACACTTTTTGACTTTTTTGACTTTTTTTGTGAGAGAAGAGTATAATGATTATGAGTTAGGTATGATGGCTCAAATAGCCTATTCTGTCTTTTGTGGCTCAAAGAGCCAAAAAGCCCAAATGAGCTCTTCCCAAACGACACCTTAGTGTGATGTGGTTAATGTCGTCCATGAGTTTACTTTTCTGGGTAATTTAGTATTGTTATTGTTGAAGATTTTAATATGCGCTTTGTTGTGAGTTGAATTGCCTCATCTCATGTTCAATTTTCATTAAATGCTTTATTTTTGGGGGGTTATCCGTAAAACTGAGAAATTTATCTCTGTTTTTGTGCCTTTGTTAGATGCTTCTTTTTCCTGGTTACTCAATAGAACAGAGGTTTTTTTTTCCACAACAAAAAACTATTATTAATCAATTTTAAGGCCAAATTGCTGTGAAAATTTGATTATTAGCTTTGGAAAACAAAGTGTGGGCACTGTGACAAATGATGATTAGAAAAAATAAAATAAAATAAAATAAAAAATCCTGAATTCATTGAAATATATAAATTTCAGATAATAGTATATTGAAGATTAAACAAATGCTGTTTGCGAAAATTTGGCCACAGCTGCGAGAAATGTAATTTAGATTTTTTTTTTTTGAGGCCCAGTCAAACTTCAGTGCAAATTCATGAGTCAACACTCAACATATGTAATTGAGAATCCTCAAAGAGTGTACTTAAAGTAGTCTAAAGTGGGAATTACTTCTAACACAAAATTTCATTATTTCCTTATGTTTATACTTTACACAAAGTTGCTAGATCATGGTCTAGTTTAATGACTATCTGCTATAAAAAGCAAAGAAAAAAAAAGTAAAATAAAAGAAAAAATTAGAAACTAGAATAATCATTTGAGAGTTAAAATTTTCAATTCTTATGATTGTACGAACAGATTAAAAATTATATATGGCTGAAATTTGGGGTGTTTAAATAAATTTTGACTATTAAAAATGCATCATAAAAAATTGATGCATTTGAAGCCTATTAAAGTTGGAATAATTTCTAATTCATAATTTGTTTCTTTCATTATGTATCAAACTTGTTGCAAAATTTGATCCATCATGGTCTAGTTTAATGACTCATCCATTAATTTCACAAATGTTTCTTTCATTAGTGAAATATAGTTTTGATGGTAAGTATTTGCTAATGATCACAAATGGAGATTGTATTGCAGATATGGTTACAAATGGAGATTGCAATCTTAAACTGAAAGAAACGGAGAGAGTGATGTATTCACATGGAAGCTTCGACCATGAAATTGACGAGAGAGTGTCCTCCTTGTACTCAGCTTGGACTGCTTTATTAAATAATCCAACAAATAGTGAAGGCGAGTTGTTGCAAGGTGTTGGACCGAGCAGATTGAATGTGCCAAAAGCCCCTCACTTGGAGAACTGCAAATTGAGTGCACAATTAAATGAACGTCTCGATAAACATGTTGAGAATGAGAGCTTCCCTCTTTGGACAACATGGAAGGGATTCTTAGATACCTACCCGTTCTCAAATGATGCGCAGCTCAAGTTCTATAGGCGTCAAGCTATATCCGAAGGTGCTTATCCTCCTTGGGTATGTTTCCTGATATTATTAGTTTCGAGATAATTGGAAATGTAATTTTAGCTTCATCGGTTATATATATATATATATATGCAAATGCATCCACATATATGTATGTTTTTCTCATTAAGTTCATTTAAGTTCAAAACATAAAATTCATCAATATTTGGAGATAATTGTTTTAACTGTCAATTCAGTAAAGTCAAAAGCAAAAGAAACTAAAGATGATGAAATGATTTAGGTCAAGTTTGGTATCCCCTAAAAAATCCAAAAAGTCAAAAAGTCACTATCCTATTTAAGTCACATCATCTTATTTAAGTCACATCATCTCTCTAACACATCACTTCAAACCCAACCCAAATCCAACCCATATTTCATAAAAAGTCAAAAAGTACACTTATTTAGTCTTCCCAAACTTGGCCTTACTTTTGCTTTACATGAAATGTAAAGGCTCCAACTTGAAATGCAACAACAACAAGCCGAATCTCTTATATTTGAAATGTCATTGTTTTGACAGCAAATCTTTGGTTTTCTTTTTTCACATTTTCCCCCCAAATTCCTAATCTTCATAATTTTTTTTTTTTTTTTTTTTTTTTTTTTTTTTGCAGATAACAGGATCGGATGAAGAAAATTATCCCTATACTAGGAAAGTGCAGCGAGACATATGGGTCCACCAGCATCCTGTGAATTGCAGTGATCCTAATGTGAGGTTTCTTGTAGCTGATTGGGAGAGACTGCCAGGATTTGGTATTGGAGCCCAGATTGCTGGCATGTGTGGGCTTCTTGCTATTGCAATCAATGAGAAAAGGGTCCTTGTTACAAATTACTATAATCGGGCTGACCATGATGGGTGTAGAGGTATTACTGGCAACCGTCAACCATACTAGCTCTATGCAAATCCCTTTATATACTCCCTCCGTCTCAAAATATTAGTCCCTTATTCTATTTTTCATTGTCTCAAAATATTAGTCCCTTTTCAAAAGTCAAGTACAAATGTTAGAATTTATCTCCACCTACCACCTCCACTATCACACACTCCACACCTACCACCTCCACTATCACACACTCCACCTACCACCTCCACTTCACTCCTACACCTACTACCACATTTTCTTCTATATATAGGAATCCTTGTAATTGTAACATCAATCATACATAAATCAATAATACATCAGTTTTTCTTTCATGGTATCAGAGCAATAGGTTAAAGATTTTAGTGTTCTTCGCCTTCCGGCGGGCGGCAACCTTGCCTTGACCGCCCGCCGGATCTCAACCAATTCAAATCTCTCTCTCTCCCTCTCTCTCTCTCTAGTTCGATGACGTAAAATACACAAAAAAGTTCCGTCTCTGCCATCTTCTACTTTTCTCTCTCTCCACACAATATTTTGCTTTTGGAGATGTTTTTGGAGCCGCATTTGTAGATATGAATCGGAATTTGAAGGAATCTATGATCGGCGGGAGGAATATTCCGGCTGGAACTCAGCACCGTCGAGGTCTTAGCCTCACCGGAATGTCCAGAGATGCCGACGAGAACTTGGATTTATTCTCTAGGAATCGCCGGAGCCTCTCCGTCGCTTCCTCCGATGAATCTGACGTTTTGGTGAAATTGGGGAAACTTTCAGTTGGATCAGCAAAATTGGCTAAGAGTGGAATGGATGATCTATTGTCATCGGCCGAAGGAGGAAAGCATGACTATGATTGGCTTCTCACTCCTCCTGGAACTCCTCTTTTTCCTTCATTGAATGGAAGTGAGTCTCAACCACTGTCAGCTGCTCCAAGAAGCAGTTCCACGGTTAGATCAGTTTCTACAACTAAGGCTTCAAGGCTTTTAGTGTCACAATCAGAGAACAACCATCACTCAAGACCAATCAGAAGCAGTTCAGTGACTCGCCCTTCAATCTCTAGTACCCAATATAGTACCTACTCAAATAAATCCACCTCAGTCAATAGGTCAGCTTCTCGCCCATCGACCCCTACTCGTCAAAATTCAGCACCTTCTTTACCTTCCGCAGCAGCAACTTCTTTGTCGTGCTTTAAGTGCTCCAGCTTCTGGCAATGGAAACCTGCCTATCGGCAGTAACGGTGTCATTTCAAAAACGGAAACCATATCATTAGGTCTCCTGAAAACGGGACCAAAGAAGAGAATTTTCGGGACTCTGCAAAACTGAGTGAATTGGACATCTATGAGAGCTCGAGGTAGGTTCTCTCTCCAAGTGGTCTGCAAAGGAGGTATTACATTCTCCAAGTGGTCTAATTTTTATTTTTTTATTACTATTATTATTATATTAAATAATCAATGCACTCCACTTTCTTTTTTTTTTATCTTTATTTTATTCCATCTTTTGCAAAGTAACCGAAAGTTTGCACACCCATCATCATTATTTTATTTTACCCACCTTTTTTTTTATTTTATATCTATATATATATATCTCTCTTTTTTTTATTATACTATATTACCCATACTTCTCTTCACCTTTATTTTCTTTTCTTTTCAAACCAACAACCCAGATACATACTTATCTCTGCTGATCCCGCTTTTCCCAATTTTATTTCTTTTCTTTTATCTTCCTTTTTTTCCTTTTCATTAAAAAAAAAAAAAAAAAAACAAAAAAAAAAAAAAACAAAAAACAAAACACACAGAGGCATAAACTGCACCCCAAACTCCTTTTATTCATGTCGGGGCTCCCCCCGATCACCATTTTACACCAAAAAACAAAAAAAAAAAAAAAAAAAAAAAAAAAAATACAACAACACACCCCAGTGGGATTTTTCTTCTCTACTCTGCTGCAGACCTCTTCTTCTTGCCTCCGTCCTGGACGGTCCTTGCCGGTGTTGCCTCCGTGTTTCCTTGTCCACCGAGCACGTTCACTCCCCCATACTCCTCCACTGCAGCATATGGCGGCCCTCCAAATCGGAACATAACGGTAGCCTTCCGCTTAAGCTCCTTATTTTCTGCCTTCAGCACACTTATCTCTGCTCGCGCATCCTTATACATGCGTTGGAGCAGAGCCAGCTGGGAGTTTAAATGCTGCACCTCATTTGTCCTACTCTGCAGCCGGTTCGACAGGTTTGTGACCGCCGTCATGCTTTCCACACATGCCTTCAAAGTATACTGATTGGCCTCCACATCCGACTGCACTGCCATTCTTTGCTCCACCGACCGCATCGGAAAGTTCAACGGAGCAAACTCCGGGGCGCTTGGTTGAGGTTCTAGTGCCACCGCACCAGTTCTCTCTCTCGTTGACTCGTTGAGGTCGGGAAAGAGGGTGAGCAGTGCACGGGAAGACGAGGACGAGGCCATTTTTCTGGGCAACAGAGTGTTACAGCGTATTACAGAGTTTCTCTCTCAGCACAACAGTGTTACAGCCTCTCTCTCTCAGCACAACGAAGAGTTTTACAGAGGATTTCGCAGGTTTTTTGCTTCTGCCTCGGCCTCAGGCTCTGTCATGGTTAAATAGCCGAGGCAGCCACGCGCATCGCGCGCCTCTTGACGCCCGACACACTGGCACGCCTTTTCATGGCACATCTTTTTAATAAAGTGGACACGCCTTTTTATGGATTGGGCACGCCTTTTGATGGCACGCCTTTTAAAAAATTGGGCACACCTTTTGAGGGTGCACTTTAAAAGGGTCCGACAAGACTCTGTAAACTGTCCCGACATTGATTCCGGTTAGTTTCTAAAAGGGTCCGACAAGACTTCTAGTTGATGAAGATTGATGAGATGGATGGTCTGCTGAGGTGTGAGATTCCACCTGTGTACGGGCTTAATTCGAACAAGGAGCTATGAGGATTTTTTGTTATATATTTATTTCGCAATCAAAAATGCTTTAGAGCTCTAATATAGGAGCTCTAATAGCTCTAATGGTAATGTAGGACCCACTCTGATGTGATGTTTGTGTCTTGCCTTTTTTTTTTTTTTTTTTTTTACTACTTAGACACATCACTAGAGCTCAAATTAGAGCTCTAGATTTAGAGCTCTCTAGCATTTCCCTAACATATATGAAAAATGTTTTTGAACCTAAAAGAGATTTAAAATATATATAAAAAAATAAAGAGATAATGTGATTTAAAAGAGATTAAAAATTAAAAAGCAGCTTTTAACTTCTTTTCTAAAAGAGGCCTTAATTTTGGATCAAAAACCAATCCTAAATGATGTGTCATTACTTAGGAACTTATTAAAACATAAAAATTATTTAATAAGTGCTTGTCATGTCATTGGATATTGATTTTGGAGTTTCACAATGTTGAAAAAATAGTTTAATATAGGCATATTTTTTAGTCCAATTTTGAGTGGGCCCTAAACGTCTTTTGAGGTGGATCCGAAGAGGTGAAGTGTTCCTTGCCGCGTGACAAGTCACACGGTGAATACGGAACGTCAAAATCATTTATGAGTGAATGGGAAATTGACGTCGTTTTCGGGTCTAACATTAATTTTTTAGATAAAATTCATTTGAATTTTTTCAATAAAAAATATTGTGGGAATTTAATTTAAATTCTAAATTCAAATTTTAGGTTCCTAAGTGGTTTCCTAAAGTTTGTAATTGTGGAAATTTAATTTAATTCTAAATTTAAATTTTGGGTTCCTAAGTGATTTCCTAAAGTTTGTGCCTCTTTCTTTATTTATTAAACTATTTAAATAGTTTAATATATATATATATATATATATTCCAAATAGTTATTAATAATAAAGTTCCTAACAGTTTATTTGAAAAGTGTCCATTGGTGGACAAACAAATGAACTGTTAGGAACTTTATTATTAATAACTATTTGGAATATATAACACCGTTTATCTATTTACTATATCCATTTACTACATCTAGTAACGGCATAACTATTCATATTTTAGGCCAACTTGTTACATTTAAATTTTTATCTCCACCTGAAATGCTAGAATTAAATCAATTAAAAGATTGTTCTATTTCTCATACTATTCACAGACTAACTCGACATTTAAACTTTCTTAAAGAAGAAATTAATTATAAACGTATTGACCAACAATTAACTGATCCCGTTCTTATTTCTCAAATTAATGATTTCAAATTAAAACTAGAATCAACTGTTTGTTCAACTTTACCTACTGCATTTTGGCATATATTGTAATAAGATGAATATATATATATATTAAACTATTTGAATAGTTTAATAAATAAAGTAAGAGGTACAAACTTTAGGAAACCACTTAGGAACCTAAAATTTGAATTTAGAATTAAATTAAATTCCCACAATTACAAACTTTAGGAAACCACTTAGGAACCTAAAATTTGAATTTAGAATTTAAATTAAATTCTCACAATATTTTTTATTGAAAAAACCCAAATGAATTTTATTTAAAAAATTAATGTTAGACCCGAAAACGACGTCAACTTCCCATTCACTCATAAATGGTTTTGACGTTCCGTCTTCACCGTGTGACTTGCCACGGGGTAAGGAACACTTCACCTCTTCAGACCCACCCCAAAAGACGTTTGGGGCCCACTTAAAATTGGGCTAAAAAATATACCTATATTAAACCATTTTTCCAACAATCCCCCACATGAATGGAATTTGACGGAGAGAAAATGCAACAACATGATCTAATTACAAAGAGTATAGAAATAGGAAATATTCTGCAAAGGATAGGTAGCTTTTGGCTTTGAACCTTCCCTTGTGAGACACTACCGGATTTACTAGCTAACAAGTGAACATGATGTCTTGAATTGTTCAGCCGTTTGTATAAACCAAGACAATAGAACTCACACAATATATTCCCAGACACAGTTTAGTTCTCACTATTGTGTTCATTTTGGCCCTGAATAACCTGGTCGTTTATGAGTGCTCTAGAGAATTGTAGCCCTTCACAAATCTCACAGAACCGGCCCAATTCACACTCACATAGGTGATGCTTATGAAGAGTATCCTGCCATACTCCACTAGGTTTATCTAGATATAAGAATTATGAAAATTTTACTTAACCTTAAATGCTGCAGTCGTCACTATTTCATCATAGAAATGGGTAGGAGTTTAACTCCCCAGTGATCCTTTTGAGTCATTCACAACTCAGTTGTCCCATTAAACCTAGATCTTGGGATCTCCAGTCAACTAGGTTAGGTTGCTGTTGTGGTAACTCTTATGTAATAGGCTTAAGTCTCATTCCCCTCGATGAATTCTCAACTAACTCTCTTACTAACCCTTTGGTTAGTGGATTCGCTGTGTTGTCTTTAGACTTAACATATTCTATGGAAATAATTCCATTAGAGAGTAGTTGTCTTACGGTGTTATGTCAACGACGAATGTGTCGTGACTTACCGTTATACATATGACTATGTGCTCTACCTATAACTGATTAACTATCACAATGTATGCATATAACAGGCACCGGTTTTGGCCATATTGGAATATCTTCAAGGAAATGGCGAAGCCATTCTGCCTCTTCCCCTGCTTTGTCTAAAGTTATGAATTTTGATTCCATAGTAGACCTAGCAATGCAAGTCTGTTTGGAAGATTTCCAAGATACAGCCGCCCCACCAAGAGTAAAGACATACCCACTGGTGGACTTTGAGTCTCTTGTATCCGATATCCAATTTGCATAATAGTATCCTTCAAGTACTGCTGGATATCTAGTATAATTCAGCCAAATATTACGAGTAAATCGGAGATACCTTAGAACCCTTATAATAGCTTTCCAGTGTTCTACTCCTGGATTACTCGTATATCTACTTAATTTACTTACTGCATAAGCTATATCCGGGCGAGTGCAGTTCATCAAGTACATTAAGCTTCCAATAATTTGGGCATACTCTAATTGAGAAATACTTTCCTATACATTCTTAGAAAGATACAAATTAACATCTACAAGTGTTATAGCAAGATGATCATCATCTTTGCTGAATTTGTCAAGTATTTTCTCAATGTAATGAGATTGTGACAAAGTATATCCTTCTGATGTTTTGGTAATTTTCATACCAAGAATTAAATCAGCAATGCCCATGTCCTTCATGTCAAAATGTTTGTTCAACATTTTCTTGGTAGTTTTAATCATATCATTATTACTACCTATGATGAGCATATCATCTACATAATGACATACAAATACATAACCTTTGTCTGTATTTTTAATATAAACACA
The DNA here is from genome assembly GCF_055761805.1 of Camellia sinensis. Lineage (NCBI taxonomy): Eukaryota > Viridiplantae > Streptophyta > Magnoliopsida > Ericales > Theaceae > Camellia > Camellia sinensis. Next base: position 126,263,355 of record NC_138968.1, on the reverse strand, counting down.
TTTGTCACACTCATTAATTTTAAATCCATTTGGTATCATTGCCTTGTCAAATTTCTCATGCCATTGCTTTAGTGCTTGTTTTAAACCATATAATGATTTAACCAATTTACACACTTTCTTTTCTTTCCCTGGAACAGAAAACCCTTTTGGTTGTTCCATGTAAATTTCTTCATCTAACTCACCATTTAAGAAAGCGGTTTTAACATCCATTTGATGAATTTCTAAATTGTATAGAGATGCAATGGCAATTAGCATTCTAATGGATGTTATTCTAGTAACCAGTGAGTATGTGTCAAAGTAATCAAGACCTTCTTTTTGTCTAAAACCTTTGACCATAAGTCTTACCTTGTATTTGTCAATTGATCCATCTGCTTTCATTTTCCTTTTGAAAATCCACTTGTACCCAAGAGGTTTACAACTTGGTGGCAAGTCCACTAATTACCAAGTGTGATTTTGCAAGATGGATTCAACTTCACTGTTGATAGCTTCTTTCCATAAAGGAGCTTCAGGACTAGATATAGCCTCTTTAAAAGTTAAAGGCTCATTTTCTAACAAATATGTTAGAAAATCTGGACCAAAAGATTTTGAGGTTCTAGCACGTTTACTACGCCTAAGTTCCTCTACCTCATTTTGATCTAACTCTTGTTCTTGATCATGTTCTTGATCCTGACTAGTAATAGTATTATGAGATCTTTTATTGTTACTAGTCTCTTGTCTAGTCTTATTTGGAAATACATGTTCAAAGAAAGATGCATTTCGAGATTCAATAATAGTATTTACATGCATTTCGGAATCTTCTGGTTTATGAATCAAAAATCGATATGCACTACTATTCTTGGCATAACCAATGAAAATGCAATCAATGGTCTTAAGACCTATCTTAGTCCTTTAGGACTAGGAATAACCACTTTAGCCAAACATCCCCACAATTTTAAGTATTTGTAGGATGGTACTCTACCATGCCACATTTCACAAGGTGTTTGATTCACTTTCTTTCGGGGTACTTTATTTAAAATATAATTAGCAGAAAGTATTGCTTCCCCCCACAAGTTCTGAGGTAATCCAGAACTTATTAACATGGCATTCATCATTTTTTTTTTAAAGTCCTATTTTTCCTTTCAGCAATTCCATTTTGCTGAGGTGAGTAAGGAGCAGTGGTTTGATGAATTATTCCATGTTCTTTACAAAACTCACCAAAAAGTAATTCATATTCACCACCTCTATCATTTCTTAGTTTTTTGATTTTCTTACCAAGTTGATTTTCAACTTCAGTCTTTGTTGGCTACATATTTTGTACAAGCCAATTACAATTCGACGCGTGGCAAAGTAAGGGTAGTACGGGAAGACTATTCAAATCTTCGATCCTGATCGTACACGTGGCAATTAGTATTGGTTGTTACGAGATCTGAGTAGCAGTGGATCAGCAGAGAGATACAAAGTGATGTGGTATCATCGGTTACTCACATTTGAATTCAAATTTAGGAGGGAAGCCTAACTGCAAGTGATGGTGTTATGGAGCTAAAATTGAGGCAACATGATCAGCGATTATGGAGGAGCAGTTTGACGGTTGGAAATACAGTTCGATGGTCATCCTTAAGCAGTATAAATAGCAGAGAAGGCCCCAGAAAAGCCCCTCAGACTCAGATCCAAAAAACCAGTCTTATTCTACTTTACTTAGTTTTATATTTCCTGTTCTTTACATTCCAGTACTTTAAATTCTGCACTGCACTTCATTCATAGGAGTAGTTTCAAGTAGATTACCGCTGTAAACCTCTACGAGAATGAGTTTGAATCATTGTAAATTTTTCATTCTAATGAAATGCTTTAGTTGTTCTTTATTTGATTGATATTTTTGCTTAATTTTCCTAAATCAAGCCACCAGTAAAAGTCCTCTTCATTGAGGCTGAGAGAACTAAAACACAATCGTCTGATAATTGGTTGGCAATTAAATTCCTGTAAGGACTGATTGATCCTTGCTGGTACACTCGCAATTACAATAATAACCTTCGAAAGCCAAAAAACCAACATATATTTTTGGCACGCCCAGTGGGACCAATTGAAATGGCTAGACGTAGGAGACGAGGAGAAAATAAACGCCTAGAAGAAGGCGTGGAAGGAGAGGTAGAGATACCTAATCCAGAGGATAATGTGATAATACATCCTGTGGAAACTCCCATTTTATCAGAACCTATGGTCGAACAGACCAGTATTTCAGAACAAGTACCATATGTTCGTAATATTGGACGAGACCAAGGAATTGGACCATCCACTGTTCCATCTACTCAGCCAATGAATCCATGGGGTGGCTTAATAGATGCAATGGGACAGCAATTAATGAACACACTGGAAAGGTGGGCAACATCCTTTTTGGATCGAATGAATAACCACCAATTAACAAACGTAAGACACATGGAGGAAGTTTCTAATGTCCCTCAGGAATGATTGGTTAGAGATAAACAACCTATGCAAGTTAATGGACATTCTAATGGTCAAACTAGTAATCAGAACTGTGAAAGACCATCACCTCAATCTTGGTACGAGCTTATTCCGAGGCCTATAGCAGGTCAAAATGCCTCAGTATTTAACAGTAAAGCCATGCAATTTGGTGGAACTGGCCCAGTACAAGAAAATGGCATAAGAATGGTTCCAAATCCCACGTTCGAAGCTATACCTGGCACAAGGGGGTTCACTAATCCCTTATTCGAATTTATACCCGGGTGATTGGAAGGTTTTCCTACAAATGGAAGAGACACAATACCAGTTCCAGCACCTTTCGCAGGACAAATTCAAAGGGGTTACCCACACCCCCAACAGCAACCTGCACCACAGGGACAACCAGTCCCTAACATACCACCTTATGGACCAAGAGGACCATAAGCACATGTTTGTCCACCAAATCCTGTGTTTGTTCCTCCATCAGTGGTTCAGCAGGCACAAAATATGATCCCTAGAGACCAAATTGCTGACATCGTTAAGAAGATGTGTAGACCGATGACTCGGGGGGTCCAGACTCCTGTATACAGAAAATCAGACCCAGAATGGGTAGATAGGGTACATGAATACCCAAGAGGTTTCAAGATACCAGATTTTGCCCTTTTTTATGGGAATGAAAACCAATCAACAGTAGAGCATATTGTTAGGTTTGCTGCTCAATGCGGTGAATTCACTAATAATGACTATATGAAGCTGAGACTATTCCCAAACTCTCTAACTGGGAGAGCATTTGTATGGTATATTAACCTTACACCTGGCTCAATCCAAACTTGGCAACAAATGGAAGAGGCATTTCATGCCAAATTCTTCTAATCGGAGCCAGACCATGGCAGACCTGGCAAGGTTGAGTCAAAGGCCTGAAGAGAAGGCTACTCAGTTTATTGCCAGATTTAAAAGGGCTCAAAATAAATGTAGAGTCATCTTGCCAGAGCCAGAATTCGTAAGATTGACTCAAAATGGCTTAGAGTTTAGGCTTCGAAAGAAGTTTGACTCAACAGAGTTCAGGGACTTAGTGGAACTAACTTACAAAGTATCTAGGTATAAAGCATTACTAGAAGAGGAACAAGATCAAAATAATGCATCATACAAGACATACTACAAAGATCCTAACTATAAGATTGATGCAGCAGAGATTGTGGGGAAAGAACCTGTGATCTGTGAAGCATTAATTCATAAGGATACAACAATTGACCAGCAGTTTAAAAAGAAAGACCTTCACAAGAAATACTTTTTCGATTTAACTAAGGCAGATGACATTTTTGATCATTTGCTTGCGGCCAACTTCCTTAAGTTACCAAAAGGGGTTAAAATTCCATCTCTTGATGAATTTAAAGGGAAAGTATATTGTAAATGGCATAATTCTTGGTCTCACTCGACTAAAAACTGTATTGTTTTTCGAGACAGGATCCAAGAACAAATTCGGAAAGGAAGTTTGAAATTCCCAGCCAAAGCTGAAAAGGCCATGGGGATCGACAGTAATCCATTTCCAGAAATTGAAGAGGTGGCAGCCAATGTCATTGTGCCAGATTTTCAGAACCTGCCTTTGAAAAAATTGGAAGAAGTCAATGTGCAGATGCATGTGGCCAACCAGACAACTATTAAGAAAGACACTGGAAATCTACCAGCTATTGGACAAGGTTTCTCATACCAGAGGGAAGACTCTGAGGAAGAAGCACTGGATGACGATTCCTTAGAAGCAGCTGTAATGCAGATGATGTGTCCTAGATGCAGACTAAGCTACGAGTGGTTGAAAGGACTTCCAATTGATGGGAAGCAATACTACAAGGATGTGCAGAGACGTCCTAAACCAACCAATGCTTACAATAAAAGGCCATATCCATCTGGTGTCAGGCAGCAGCCATTGAGGGTTGAACCAACAGCTGATAGGATGCATTCCAAAGGCAAGAGGCCTTTACATGAATCCAGGCCGCCTAATTATTACAGAATGGAGAGTAGTCATTCTGAGAGGAGATTGGAAAAATGTTCAGTTTATGGGATCAAAGCCAGAGATTGGCCCCTAGACCAGCCTCACGCAAGATAGAAAGTGGACACCTTCATCGAAGGCCTGAGTTAGGCCCAAAGCATGAAGTCAGGACCAAGCAGTGGCCTTCGCAGCTAGCTTCGAAGAAGGCTTCGAAGGAAAAAGGAAGTAGTTCAACGGCAGGGTCAGTAGGTTCGTGGGTACCTGGGGTTCCAGACTGGTTTGTAATGCAGAACAAACCTAGGGAGGTGTCTACCCAGAGAGAGGTTGCTGGAAACCAAGGTAGGATAATCAAACCTCCTTTGGTGGCTCCAAAAAATTGGGTCTTGCTTAAGCACCCAAAAACAAAGGAACCAGATATGGTCCCCGTGATTTCTAGATCACAAAGGAGAAAAATTCAGCGTAGGTACACTCAGTACCAGCGAGACCTGAAAGAGAATGGAAAGAGTTCTTTATTGGTACAGATAGAAGGAAAGAAGAATCTAGAGTCAAACCATACTCCAAAACCAACTCTACAAGGCAAAATGGGTTGCAGCAGAGAACAGTTGGCTAAAATTCACTCTGAACTAAAAGCCAGAGAGAAGTCCAGTTTAGCGGGATTGGAGAAGGCATTGATGGAGAGTGACAGCGAGACAGAGAAAGAAGTTGGTTTGAGCCAAAGGAAAGAAATGTCTGGGGAAGAAATGTTCGAAGCCTTCATGGCTGAACAAACATTTCTAGTTGAAAAACCAGTTGTGACAGACCATTCGAAGGATGAAGTACCAGAGAGCAGCATGGAGGATGCTTCTGGAGTAACTGAACAAGGTGGCCAAAAAGAGAAGTAGACGCAACCAGCCATCTAATTTGGCTCAGTGTCAGTGAACATGGTACACATACTACCGCATGAATTCCAAGCTGGAGATGAGAATCAAGAGGGGCAAGAAATTGACCCAATTCCAATCTCTAGCAAAGACTCACAAGTGAGTATGGTGCAAGATAATTCCGGAATGGTTACCCCAATGAAAACTGAATATGAGAGTGAAGAAGTGGTAAGTATTAACCTCTCGTATCCTTTTAAATATCCCTCGAATTCTATGACACAACATTTTAAGCCTTTGTATATTAAGGCCTTCTTCGATGGGATACAGTTGAACCGAGTCTTGGTGGATAATGGGGCAGCGGTGAACTTACTACCGAAATCTTCCTTAAAGAAATTAGGGAAAAAGAATCTCAGGTTAGTCCCAACCAGTACAACCATTGCTGGTTTTGCTGGAGACAAACAGATGGCCTAGGGAATTCTATCCATCAACCTGAGTGTGGGAACCAAGGACTGCATGACGGCGTTCTTCGTCATCGATATTAATGCTAAGTACAATGCTTTACTTGGTAGAGATTGGATCCACACTAACAAATATGTGCCTTCCTCTTTGCATCAGAAAATAATAATGGCCCTAGGCAATGGAGAGGCAGAGGAAATTGATGCAAATCCTCAACCTTTCATAGCCTGCGCAGACTTCGCAGAGGCCAAGTTGTATATTGAGGGAGTGGCACCACTCAGTATACTGAGGAAATCTGATAGCTTAGTCGAAGTGACGGTTGATGAGGAAGTGACACACCTGAAGCACTTAGTCCAGGAGAGTGCTGATGAAGAGGTGGTCGTTAAAGATGACAATGATGCCTGGTTGTAGGCAGCAAGATGAAGCACCAGAAGCCAAGTCTTTGGCTTTAATTAAGTTTTCAATATTGGATGTAAAGTCAATAGTCCAGAAAGTGCAGGAGCAAGAGAAAGAAGCCATGATAATTGGCTACAAGCAGGAGCAGCAACAAGCCAGAGTTTTGGCCCTTAATAAATATTGTGCATTGGACATAGAAACAAAAGTCCAGGAAATACATGAAGAAGAAACCTTGTGGACAAACTTTGTCTATGAGGAGGAGGGTAAAGAGGTTGAATCAAAGAACCTGGGAATAGAACACAGTAAGGAGATTGCTTCGAAGCTAAAAAGAATCAAAGAAGGAGCTGTACAACAACCCATTTATATAAGTGCTTGGTTGAATACTCTTGACAGGAACCAGTTGTTGGTTATTCTGAGGAGATATAAAGATTGTTTCGCATGGTCTTATAATGAACTACCAGGATTGGATAGGTCATTAGTGGAACATAGACTCCCTATGAAGCCTAACTTCAAGTCATACAAGCAAAAACCAAGAAGAATGGGTCCAGAAGTGATTCAGAAAGTTAAGGAAGAAATTCTTAGACTACTCAAGGCAGGCTTTATTAGGACAGCCAGGTATGTTAAATGGCTATCTAATATTGTGCCTGTAGTTAAAAAGAATGGTAAAATGAGGGTATGCATTGATTTTAGAAACTTAAATCTAGCAACCCCAAAAGATGAGTATCCTATGCCTATAGTAGATTTGCTGGTAGACAGTTCAGCAGGGCATCAAATTTTATCAATGATGGATGGGTACTCTAGTTATAACCAAATCTTCATTGCGGATGAGGATGTTCACAAAACAGCATTCAGATGTCCTGGAAATATTGGTACCTTCGAATGGGTTAAAATGCCATTTGGTCTAAGAATGCTGGGGCTACATATCAAAGGGCTATGAACACTATCTTTCACGACCTCATTGGAGGGTATTTAGAGTGTTATATTGATGATATTGTAGTTAAGTCCCAATCCATGGAGGAACATCTGTTTCACTTAGAAGCAGCTTTCGAAAGAATGAGAAAGTTCAAGTTGAAACTCAATCCTCTTAAGTGTGCTTTTGGCGTATTATCTGGAAATTTCTTGGGCTATGTAGTACACAAGAAAGGAATACAGATTGATCATAATAAAGCCAAAGCCATCATTGAAGCCAGACCCCCATCAAGTAAGAAGGAATTACAAAAGTTCCTTGAACAGGTTAATTTTCTTCAAAGATTCATTTCTAACACTGCAGGAAAAACTAAAGTATTTTCTTCCTTACTAAGGTTAAGAGATGAAGAGGAATTTGTATGTACAGCAGAGCATCAAATTGCTTTCGAAGGAATCAAAGCCTACTTGGCCAACCCTCCAGTGCTGATGCCACCAAAGGGCGATAAGCCTTTGAAGTTGTACATAGCTGCAGCAGAAGATTCATTGGGAGCTTTCTTAGCCCAAGACAATGAAGAAGGCAAGAAGTAAGCTGTTTATTACCTTAGTAGGTTTTTAAATTCTTGTGAATGTAAATATTCAGCTGTAGAAAAGCTTTGCCTTGCATTGTATTTTGCTGCAATGAATTAAGATATTATCTTTTGCCTACAACTGTCTTGGTAATTGCAACCACAGATTTAGTTAAGTATATGTTATCTAGACCTATGTTGAGGAGAAGAATTGGTAAATGGGTATTAGCCTTGTTAGAATTTCATTTAGAATATGTTCCCCAAAAGGTAGTGAAAGGACAAGTTTTAGCCAATTTTTTGGCAGACCATCCATCTCAAACAGAGAGCCAAGAGATAATGAAACTTGGTATGGCTAGTGTTAAGCTGTGGCAAATGTGGTTCGATGGATCGAAAGCCAATGGCCTAATTGGAATTGGTATAGGGATTAAGTTACTACAAGGAATAGAAACCACACATGGTTTTAGAGTGGATGAAACTACTTGTTCTAATAATCAAGCTGAATATGAAACCTTGATAGTGGGATTGAAAATTCTTATTGGATTACAAGTACATGCAGTTGACATATTTGGAGATTCTCAATTGGTGGTTAACCAAGTGAAAGGGATTTTCAAATGTCAAAGTATAAGCACGTTGCCATACTATGTTGTTGCATTACATCTGCTTTCTCAATTTCAAATAGAAAATGTAACTCATGTCCCAAGATTCTTGAATAATAGAGCTAATGATGTGGCTCAGAAAGCTTCGAATTTCAAGATGAGGGATAATACTCAAAGGGACATAAGCCAAACAACATACCAGAAATCTATATCACCCTTAAATAAAAGGAATGTGGTCCTGGAAGTCAATCATAATGACTTGCAGGAACAAGATTGGAGGCCTCCAATAATGCAGTACTTGGCTGGCCCATCCTCAAAGGCCAGCAGAAAAATTAAATTACAATTTATGCAATACATCATATATAACGATGCTCTCTACAAAAAGGGAGGAGATGGTTTATTGCTGGAATGTTTAGGCCCAAAAAAGAAGCATTAACAGCTATGGCTGAGGTTCATGAAGGCATCTATGGTGCTCATCAGCCTGGTGTGAAAATGAAATGGCTGCTTCGAAGGCATTCTTACTATTGACTAACTCTCCTTAAAGACTGCATAGAATATGCAAAGGGTTGCCAAGCATGTCAAAAGCATGGCACAATAAGGCATGTGCCCATAGCTGACCTGCATGTAGTAGTAAAGCCTTGGTCATTCAGAGGATGGGCCATGGATATGATGGGGAAAAGACACCCACCCTCTTCGAAACATCATTGTTTCATTTTAGTAGCTACTGATTACTTCACCAAGTGGGTCGAAACTAAGCCATACAAGGCTGTAGACCAGACTGAGGTCATTTGATTCATCAAGGATTTAATCCATAGCTTTGGCATCCCACAAGCTATAACTGTTGATAATGGGACTGTGTTTGATGGGAAAATGGTGAGGTCTTTTGTGGCAGAGTTTGGAATTAGCCTTGTTAATTCCACCCCCTATTATGCACAAGCCAACGGCCAGGCTGAATCATCCAATAAGTCCTTGAAGAAAGGAATACAAAAGGTTGTGGAAGACAATCCTAGGGATTGACATAACTTATTGTTGGATGTATTATGGGCTTATAGAACTTCCCCAAAGTTAAGCACATGAGTTACTCCTTATGCCTTGGTGTATGGGCATGATGCTGTATTGTTTGTGGAAATTAATGTTAAGTCTTTGAGAGTAAGATGCCAAGACCAGCTAGATCCTGAGTAATACCATCAGAGTATGTGCTTGGAATTAGAAGGAATAGATGAAGCCAGAATTCTGGCATTAAATAGCATTCTCTTTCAAAAGAAGAAAGTAGCCAAAACTTACAATAAGAAAGTCAAACACATTGGCTTCGATGAAGGTGATTTGGTGTGGAAAACCATACTCCCAATAGGGATTAAAAGCCATAAGTTTGGCAAATGTTCACCTAACTGGGAGGGGGCATACCAAGTCCATAGAGTCCTTCTTTTTGGAGCATACCATTTGAGAAATTTGAATGGATATGTACATCCTAAAAAGATTAATGGCAGGTATTTGAAGCCTTATTTTCCAACTATATGGGAAACACAAGGAGAAAAATAAATGCCAAGTACAAGAACACAAAAATACTCAAATGATAAATAAGAATTTGTTTTTCATAAAAAGTTGAATACATTCTGCCATAAATTGGCCCAAAAATCATTACAATGCCTCAGTTGTTCTTTTACAATAGATGTTCTAGTTTTAAAAGATGAAAACAACTGAATGGCTGTAGTCATTTCTTGCTTTCGATCGGCCAGTCCTTGGTTGGTGATCAGCAACTTAGTATCAGCTTGGGCTAAAGCCTGGTTGACTATAGATAACTCCTCCTCAAGTTGAGCCTTCATCTCCAGTAGTTGAGTGCGAAATTGGGAGACAGAGGAATGTTGTCCCTTCAGCTCTGATATCTCAGCATGTACTGTTGAAACAAGGTCCTGATCTCTGACCAATTTCTCCTCTACAACCTTGGCAGCACAATAAATATTGATGTAGAAGTCAATAGTAGCTGCTGCCTGAGATAGATGACTTGCGACAGACATGCCGGATTGCTCAACAATTTTGCAACACTAAAGGAAGCCATTCCTTATTATAGGTCTCTCTAGGGCCTCGAAAGGAATCCTTGAAAAAGATATCAATAGTTCCAGGTAGTTGTCCAAATCTATCAGAGGTGTAGAAGGCTTACTACTGGAAGAAGGACTCTAAAAAATTTCTAGTAAAGAGTCAGCCAAAACTAATGGCTCAGCTTCATCATTGGCTATTGGAGAAGTAGAGGGCATGTCAAAGAGACTGGCTAGTCTCGCTTCAAAGACATCTACCTCAACCGTGGACATGAGGGATGCAGAAAGGGTAGTGGTGGAAGGCACAGAAGACTGCATGGGGATAGGAGAAATAGATGGAGCATCTTCAGCAGTCTCTATGGTCCTAGCCACCAATAGGTCAAGAGAAAAAGGGCTGGAAGTAGGTAAAGGTAATAAACCATGGGTTGGAGAGCTACCAGCACCCTCTGTAGGGGAATCAACTACCATCAGAGATGGAGCAGCAGGTGAAACTTCCTTAGGAGGAGGGAGAAGGGCAACGCTCGAAAGAGAAATGAATTGAGGTAGATCCAAAGACAAGTAAGGAAGATATGGATTTAATCCAAAAAAAAGAGATGCAGGAATGCTTGGCCTCAAGGAGGATACATTGAATGTAGGCCTAGGAAGTGTGAGCATCATCTGAAGATTCCTCACATTTTGCATCTATTCAACTTCAACTGGAACTGAGGGAGTCCTCATTGGAAGAATAGGTTCAGTAGTTGTTTCTGCAAAAGAAGAGAAACACCAAGAATAGGCTCAGTAATGTCAAGTTCAACACCAAAATTTGATAAGAGGGAAACAATAAAGGCTTGAAAGAAGTTACTTGTTTCAAAAGTGATATCAGCAATAGGAGAGCTTCGAAGAGAGTAGTGCTCAGCAATGTGTTGCTTTTTTGCAGCCTCTCTCTGGATTGCATCAGCAGCAGCAGCTTCATCTCTTAAGAATTGCTACTGCCGTCTTTTCTCAGCTCTCTCAAAGACAATTATGGCCCTGGAATGTTCTTGTTCCACTACCTTAGCAGCCGCCTCATGAATAGGGTCTTCGACGAAGTCAGAAGGAGAGACAGTCGTTTTCCTTCTTTTCCTTATTGGTGCTGGCATTTCCTGTTCTTTCTTAACCTCTCTCTCTTCAAGATGGGATTCAGACTCTTCAGGGGCAAGTTCTTTTTCTGCTGCTTTGGTAGCTGTCCCAGGAATAGGGTTTTCGACTAAATCAGCAGAAGAGGTAGTCATCTGCTTCCTCTTTTTCCTCTGCAATGGTACCTCCTGTTCTTTCTCAATCTCCCTCTCTTTGGTGTGGGATTCAGATTCTTCAGGAGTAAGTATCAACTTTCTTTTCTTTTTCTGTTGTTGTTTGTCCTTGAGAGCGGCTAGAATTTCAGTCCTCTTAGGTGATTCTTCTTGTGGAGACCCTGTACCAAAATGTATGAGTGTAAAGGAAGCAAACAAAAGAGTCGAAAAGAAAAGTGACCTAAAATTACTTACCCCTTTTTGCAGCAGCTCTAGTGACTCTAGCTGGAGGGGGTGAGGCTGCAGGAACAGTTTGGGCAACTGTGGAAAGAGAAGGCATGTTCTTAGCTGTTGCTGATTTAGCCCTAGAAGTCACTCCTAACCCTATCAGTAAATCGTGAGGGTGTGCTGATAGGCGCACTTCCATGTTGACTGACCACCGGTTTTGGAATCTTTTCAAAACCAAGCCATATGGAAGAAAGGGGACAAATGTGAACTCATATAATTCTTTCAGCAGTCTGAATGTAGCTACCTCTAGCTTTGATCTGGGTATTCTCAAGTCTCCGGCTGTAAGATGGACATTCAAGAGACTGCAAAGTGGAACAGGAATCTCCTGAGTAAACCCAAATTGCCTGACAAACTGAGAAGGGCAATACACCTCAGCTATACATTTATAAGCTTGAGGGTTTAAAGTGCCAATAAACAGCTCCCTTGGTAGCAAAATAGAAGCCCACATATCTTTGTGAGGTGAAATGGAACATTCTTTATCAGCCAAAAAGGTTTACAGCCAAGCAGGTCCTTTGCTGGCATCAAAGGGACAAAAGAAGGTGGGAGATGGAGAAATAGAGAGTTGGTGAAAAAATGTGAGGTAATAAGCAAATGAAGCAGGATAAAGAACAATCCTAGCATACTTCTCCCCATAAGTGCTAGGGTCCTGAACAAGGAATCTTAAGCATTTGGGATGCAAGTCAGTGAAATAGGCGAAGAGCCAAAGTTGGAGCACCCAAAGGGGATCCCTTTCGTTCACATCGAGAGGTTTCTCACAAAATTGGGAACATGCTCTATAAACATGGCCTAAGAGGTAAGGAGCCAGGGCTATACGTTTTTTCAAAACAAGTGCCTTCGCAAGTGGAGTAAACTCAGGCATAATCCTCTGAGATGATGTACAAAAAAGAAATTTACACAACCAGTACAAAATGAAGGAAAAAAGTTCTCTATCCCTGTAATAACCCTCACCACTGCTTACCGTTAACCATTGATTACCGTTAAACTGAACTGATTATGACTGATAACCGAACTGCTTAAAGTACTGAACTGACTGACTGAAAACTAGAACTGAATTGACGGAGTATGTACGTGGAATTGCATTCTATCTGTTGATTGTTTATTTGATCTGTTCGTATTTTAGTGTTTAAACTGCTAATTGAAGGGCTTATCGGCGGCCGAAGCCAGAATTGATTGATGTTTTATGATCATCATAATTAATGTGATTTTATGGTATATTTATCTGAAAACTGATTAGGTATGATTAAATTAGAATAAATATTGATCAATTGCTTAAGTTGGCCTTATTTACCAAACTACCCCTAGTGGCCACTATCTCAATATAACATGTGAGCCTTGTATACACTTGAAACAAACATTTTCCTCAGCCCTCTTCTTGTTCTTGCCGACCTTGAGGGAGAGAGAGAGAGAGAGAGAGAGTAGATTTGTTCTTGAGGAATTGCTTGGTAATTGAAGTATAGATTGCATATTTGAGCCCCCAAACCTTGACTACAAGACTTAGGTAAGGATTTCATCTTCTCATTCTTGTGTTTGAGCTAATTCTTGCATGGTTCATGTTAAATTGTAGAGCTAAGCCTTGTTTTAGTTCATACATGTTGATATAGAGCATAATTCATGCATGCGTGTTAGTATTGTTGGATTTTGAGTTGAGTTCATGGCAAATTGTTGCATGCATGTCCATATTTTGAGTGTAGGCCATGATTTCATCATGTTTTGGAAACAATTGGCTCCTTAGAGCATCAAATTGGAGCTTCAAAATGATTTGAATTCATGCATATTTGCATGTTCATATTGTTCATGAAATTGGTTTGAAATTGGGTTTCAATTAAACACCCTTGGGCTTTGATTTCTCAAAATTGAGCTTTGAACCGTGATATTCTATGTGTTTACAAATGTTTTCTGGAAATTCAGCCCAAGAGGTCGAGTTTTGAATTGTGAAAACTTGGTTTTGGCTTGGAGGTGCAATCTGGAATTCCCAGATTTTGCACTTCCGCTCGAGCGGGGAAAGTGGCGCTCGAGCGTGGAATCCGAGCATCCAGTATTTCTCTGCACTGTTTTACAGTCCGCTCGAGCGGAGGATTGGGCGCTCGAGCAGAGGATTGTGTCTCAAGCTCGAGCGGGAGTCGAGCGGAGATTTCACCCATCCAGTACTTTTACAGTACGCTCGAGCGGGAAAGTTGACGCTCGAGCGTGTACCTTTGTTGCATGTCCGCTCAAGCGGGTAAACCTGCGCTCGAGCGGGACTCTGTCTTGCTGAAACTTCTGAAACTGCTTTTTGAGTACATCTTTGCATCCTCATCCCATCCTAGGCATTCTTAGGCCTAGTTTAAGGCATCTCATTGAGGGCTTAGATGTAGAACACACCGAGGCAAAGTAGGGATTAAGTTATTATCTTTCCCAACTGTGTAGCTTAGAGTGTGTTCAATCTGTTAACTGTGTAGGGTTGGCGACTGGGGAGACACGGTCTAGCATACTGTCACCCGAACTCTGTGAGTAACGATTGTGTAAAGATATGTTCACAAATGATTATCTTCTGAACAATCGAACTGTACTGTTTTCTGAACTGATTACTGTTAATTGAATGAATGTATGTCCTATATTCTGAACTGTATTGTGGCATTCTTAGCACCTACTGTTTACTGTTACTGTTACAGAGATCTCTGTCGGTTCCCTTGTTGGAACCACTACTGTTACTGACTGATGGCCATCAATTACTGCTCGGTCTTTTAAGACCTACTGTTTACTGTACTGTTATGCTAATGGATGTACCGTATATGACTGTACTGCCTGAATGACTAAAATATTGTTTAAATGAACTGCTTTCATACTGTAAGGACATTCATTCTTAACCTCTTTACGCATTATGTTATTCACTGGGCTTTAGCTCACTGTTCATATATATGTGTAGGTGTACAGGCACCAGACCGCGGCTAGGAGCGTCAGGGTTACTCCAGTTTTGTCAAGCCAGCCTATGTGCCTCACTGCGAGGTTCCAAGCCTATTTTGCCAAGGCTTAGGGGTGTTTTAGATTCCCCCTTCTGTACCGTCTTACTGTTCTGTATAGACTGAATGTTTACCGTACTGTTATGCAGGGATTGAGTCCCTAGTCTGAATGATTGTAAATATTGTGTATACTGTTCTGTACTGTTTATGTATGAATGTATGAAAAGTCTTTTTGCATACAGATTGTCACAGCTCATTGGGCATTGTTTCTTTACTGTATTGGCTTCCGCCAGGCCCTGTACTCTGTTTTACTGTACTACTGTTCTGCAGGCCTTCGGTAATCTCGGATTACTGGCCGGTTACGGTGCTAAACCCATAGGGCCGGGTTTGGGTCGTGACAATCCCTCACGGGACCTACCTTTTTATTTTCGGCCTTTACAAAATCACTGTAGGAGGAGTTTAAGGGTGGAAGGGAGAACTTAACAGAGAGGTCTGGATAACTGGGAGTGAAAGGAGAGCCAAGGGGTGAAAGCCCTAAAAGATGGCAAATATCAAGAACGGTGGGAGCCATCATGCCACACTGAAATTGGAAAAAATTGAAGGCCATGTTTCAAAAACAAAGAGCAGCAGGAATCAAGAAAAGGTCTTCAGGAATGATAAACCTGGAAAGATGGAGGGCATCAAGAATACAGAGCTCTTGCAGGTCGTCTTCTTGCACAGGTACAACTTTGTCATACCATTCTTTCCATTCAGCTCTCAATGTTGGCCAGCAGCGATGAGGTCGGGTCACCCTCCAAATTCCCCAATCGAGCCCTTCTTCGTAGAGAAGAAAATGGTCCTCCAGCCGAGGGTATAAAACTGGAAGTTGAGCAGGAGCCTCTCGAAAGATGGGGCCCAAGATGTATTCTTGTTTGTTACTGTGGCGAGGGACGAAGAGACGGCCGTCTATGGCGCTTGACTCACTAGTTGTTAACTTGGCGATCTCTTCATCAATGCATTTTTTCAAAGCCATGGTTGGGCTTATACGATCACCAACAAGCACTTTGAGAGAAGAAGAAGCCATTGGTGACAAGCAGCAAGGAAAAGGCAAGGAAAAGAGGGTTAATAGAGGAGAAGGGTTTGTGTGTTGAACGATTGAGTGATTTCAGAGCACGAAATAAAAGGGTTTTAAAAGCCTTTGTGTCTGGAAAATATATCGCGTAATTTGTTAAGTGCTAAAAGTACGAATACGAAGAGTTTCCTTCAATATTGATACTTTTGGAGGGAAAAACACAGCCCAGATGATAATACTAGCTTCGAAATAAAATATTTGGCTTCGAAACCAGATTTTGGCGCCAAGAGTCAAATAACAACGGCTTTGAAACTACGAATCCGGCTTCGAAGCACATTCCATACCTAATGGATGCAAGAATGCTCAAGTATTCATTTACTTCAAAGGGATTAAAGACCTGTTTTAGGTTTCTTAATAAAAGTAATGTTCTTCGAAGCAGGACTTGTGATCCCTTATGGGTGGGAATTGCTGTTCGAAACATCAAAACCAATAATTGGTTTGTATTCAAGAAAGATGCTTTTTTTAGACTAAAACAGTGCAGCCCTAAAAAGGAGCTTTCATATTTTTTGAAAGTATGGACTGTTATTCTAAGGAAAAATGGTCAATTTAAAACTGATTGATCATACTGACCATGACCATATGTTGGCTATGATCGAAACAAGCTTTAAGGGGTAAGATTGTTAAATTCGAAGCACCAATTTTAAATAAAAATCAACAAAAATTGTTAACTATATTCCATAAATTGGATAGGTTCATTGTTGGTTCTTTTAGTGTTTCATTTAAAACAATCGAGTCCAAGTTCGAAGGATAAGCTTGTTCAGTTCGAAGCTCTGAATTTGCTTTTAAAAGACAAATGGAGATAAGATCAAACCATACCAAACAAAGAAAAAGTCTTAGTGGTATTAAAAACCAAAGCAATTACATCGAATGGCCCTATTTGGGTACAAACTCAAGCTCATAAAAATAGGGGATGGAATAAATAACAAGATCATGAAATTTAGTCCAACAATGATCAATGAATTTCTGTTCTTTCTTTATTCTATCCTCTATTTCTTCTAACATTGGCTGCATGAGTTGATGTGCTCGCACTTCGTAAAAGAGCTCTTGAGCCTTTATTTCGAATGCTGTTTCTCTCAATCCTTGTTCCAATTCGTCTATCTCTAAGTCATCCCGGTACGCAGAATCTTTATTCTTGAAATCATCGAATTCTTCAATAAAGTTCTCTGCTTCGTACTGGGCATGAATTCGAAGGGACCAAAGTTGGTCTAAAGATTGTGTGGTGGCCATAGAGGTCCGATGCCAGTGGAGAAGCAATGGAAGTTGGTCCAAAAACATGTGAAGCTCTGCTTGGGCGAGGGGATTGAGGACATGACCCCGAGTCAGAATATCACAAGCCCATCGAAGGTTCTTGAAAGGGACTTCGTCCTCAAGAACATTGAATGACAAGTGAGAAAAAGCCGCGAGCAGAAGTTGAGCTTGCTTCCGCTCAGCTGGAGTAGGGGAAGGTGGAGGCTTGTAGGGTGGAAAGATCTTATCTGCGGAAAGGGCAAGCCTCAATCTCTCTGTCCAACAAGGATTTAGCGGAGGGGAAGGTGTGGATGCTTCTATTTCAGCAGATGGAACAAGGGCAGAAGGAACAAGGGCATTAATATAATCGAGCCAGTCAGAAGAACAAATCTTTGCCTTCTGGGCTAAGAATGATGGATTGTACCCTTATGCCTCTTCTAAGCGTCAGGCGATGTGTACTATCTTTGTAGGTATGGAGGATGTATACCATGCCACAAGCAAATTCTCCTCCAAACTGCGTCGATGGTCAATGGGCACGTAGGGATAGACCACCGAGCTTCGCGCATAAGAAGGGAACTCTAAAGGGTCAGTAAATTCGACAAAGTGATGGTTGATTCGTTTCCTCAAATCACAGGCCTCAGGTTTTGACCAGCTTGTCCAGTCGGAAGCCCCAAAAGAAGAAGAAGTCGCAGCCTTGTCCCATGTAGAGGATTGTGAAGAAGAACTTTCCATATCCATATTTGCAACTTTCTGAATCAAAAGATTGAGAGCAGTTTGTTCGTAGTCCAAGGGTGAGTCAGAAGAAGAACTTCCTATGACCATATTTGTGAGTTTCTGAATCGAAGGATTAAGGGCAATATGTTCGAAGTCCAAGGGTTGATAATTTTCAAAGGCATCCATGACCTGAATATAGAAAGGTGGGTAAAGTTGGCTAATTAATGCATAGAGGTTCTTTTGAGGAGGAACAACATCGTCATATGACTCTTCGTGTGTTCGATCATTAGAGGAGAAAATTGATTCGGCCATAAAATGTATTAATCTGTTCGAATGCTAAGGTGGTGGGGGGTTCAAAAGATTGAAGGAGAGTTTAATGCAGATAGTAAATGACAGTTGCATTTCTAGAAAAATGCAATACCCATGCACGTTCTAAGACGTGGGAAAAAGACCTTGATCCACTAATATCACCGAGTATTGGGTATATTAGTGCGGAGGGTAATGTTAGCTACATATTTTGTATAAGCCAATTACAATTCGACGCGTGGCAAAGTAAGGGTAGTACGGGAAGACTATTCAAATTTTCGATCCTGATTGTACATGTGGCAGTTAGTATTGGTTGTTACGAGATCTGGGTAGCAGTGGATCAGCAGAGAGATACAAAGTGATGTGGCATCATCGGTTACTCACATTTGAATTCAAATTTAAGAGGGAAGCTTAACTGCAAGTGATGGCGTAATGGAGCTAATTTTGAGGCAACATGATCAGCGATCATGGAGGAGCAGTTCGACGGTTGGAAATACAGTTCGATGGTCATCGTTAAGCAGTATAAATAGCAGAGAAGGTCCCAGAAAAGCCCCCCAGACTCAGATCCAAAAAACCAGTCTTATTCTACTTTACTTAGTT
Organism: Camellia sinensis; assembly: GCF_055761805.1. Classification (NCBI taxonomy): domain Eukaryota; kingdom Viridiplantae; phylum Streptophyta; class Magnoliopsida; order Ericales; family Theaceae; genus Camellia; species Camellia sinensis. Next base: position 126,244,696 of record NC_138968.1, on the reverse strand, counting down.
TTACATTTCCTGTTCTTTACATTCCAGTACTTTAAATTTTGCACTGCATTTCATTCATAGGAGTAGTTTCAAGTAGATTATCGCTGTAAACCTCTACGAGGCTGAGTTTGAATCATTGTAAGTTTTTCATTCTAATGAAATGCTTCAGTTGTTCTTTATTTGATTGATATTTTTGCTTAATTTTCCTAAATCAAGCCACTAGTAAAAATCCTCTTCATTGAGGCTAAGAGAACTAAAACACAATCGTCTGATAATTGGTTGGCAATTAAATTTCTGTAAGGACTGATTGATCCTTGCTGGCACGCTCGCAATTACAATAATAACCTTCGAAAGCCAAAAAGTCAACAGTCTTATATTGAATGAAAGTTTCCAAAGCTTCATCTTTGGTTCGAATTAAATAAACATAACTATATCTAGTATAGTCATCTATAAAAGTGATAAAATGCTTTTTCCTCACCTCTTGTTTGAATTGATTTAAAATCACAAATGTCACTATGAATTAATTCAAGTGGTTCCGTACTTCTTTCAATTGAATGAAAAGGAGTTTTAGATAATTTTGCCTCAACGCAAATTTCACATTTATGATTTGAATCAATATCAAATTTAGGTAAACATTCCATATTAATTAATCTACGTAAAGATCCATAATTAACCTGTCCCAGTCTACCATGCCATAAATTTGAAGACTCAAGCAAGTAAGAAGAAGATGTATTATTATTAATAACTGAGGGTACAACGGTCATTACATTTAACTTGAAAAGGCCATCAAATATGTAACTTTTTCCTACATACATCCCATTCTTAGTAAGTACAAATTTATCACTCTCAAATAGTAACCTAAACTCGTTCTTACTCAACAAAGATCCGGAACCAACGGACGCTTTTCAAATGTTTGATTAGTAGTATTCATGTACAGTGGTTAGAATTGTTTGAATTCAACTATTACACCTGTTCTTTCAAAAATGCATCTGTTCATTCAAATTATTGTACCTGTTCGGGGACTATGTTGCCTATAAATTGAGATTCTATTCCAGCAGTCTTTACACTTAGAGACATCCGAAAAATCAGTCTGAAAATCTTTTCTCTTGCTATCCAGATTTTCCTTTTGCATTATTTCTTTATTCTAGTTTTAGAATAAATATTCAGAGAATTAGATCACGGGTTTTGGTTCGCCGAACAATTTGTTTTGGAGTGCTACTATAAATTGGTTAAGATCATTGTATCTTGGGAGATAGATGCCACTCAACCGTAAGCACCATAGCGGGGCAAATCTGTCTTAAGGACAGAGTGTCGCACACTCTACTTAGTCTCTAATTATTGATTCGGTTCAACAAAATAAATTCTGTAAGTTTTATTTTATTTTGTTTGAATTATTTCAATTTATTTTATTTACACAGAAGATTGTTCCAACACACAATTGGTAGGATGTAACATTCGAGCATCCCCAGTAATCCCCCCAAACCCACCCCTTACCGATTTTAAGGAGTTGAAATCGTTTTATATATCTCTAGCAGAACTCTAAACAATTCTCTAAACTAATATTTGCTACAGTGACTTCCTATTTGTAGGGAGTCACTGTAACTCCCTTATATTTGAGTGAAGTAGGCAAAACTTACTTCGCCGATCGACCACCCGAACGTTCGGCCGGTTGACCACCCCTTTCACTGCTCTGCTTTACTCTGTCTATCCTCAACTAAACCAAATAATTGAAGCATATATTGTATAGATATAAACAAATAGTGATAGATGGAGAGAGAGAACTTGAGTATATATATCAATTTGTCAAAGTACCTGAGTATATATATTTCAATTTGTCAAAGAACTTGTGAGAGAGAACCTGGGTGAACACCATCCCAGTTCAGAAAATCCAAGAAGAAGATGAAAAAGTAAAAGAATGGGGAAAAAATATTTTAATAATATTTTAGGGAAAGAATAAGAAGTTTGTTGGAAGAAATAGATGAAAAAGTGATTCTTAAAATAGGGAATGAATTTTTTAATAATATTTTAGAGTAAAATTTAAGTAGGCTGGTGGGAATCCTCTTAGAATGATATGAGAATGTCTATTTTAGTAGCAAAATTTGTGGTACACACACTAAAGTATGTACCATATCAATCGTGTTATATATTTTTATAGTATATGTTACGTATTTTATAGCAATATTTAATTTTTTAGTAGAATTATAATAATTTATGATTTAAAAATAAAATTATGCATTTTGTAGTAATGTTACAAATTTTTATATTCAAATAATTTATAATTAGAAAATGTGTAACATTACGACAAAATACGTAATTTTATTTTTGAATCTTAAATTATCATAATTCTATCAAATTTATGTAATATTATCATAAAAATACATAATAATGATACATATAATATACATTTTTGAAGAGTATGCACCGTAACATTAGAATGCCCCCATTATACTAAAGTTATGACATAGCCTTCGTTTGACATTCCAATCTTGGCTAAAATAGTCACAAAATAACAAAATAGACTAAAAAATTAATCAGACAAAATGCCACATTCAAATTATAATCATTTCATTTTTTCGTTCACAAAAGTTAAAAAATCAAAAAACTCATCACAAACGAGATTTTTTAACCCAAATTAAAATAATCAAAAAATTAAAAAACCAACCCACGTCCTAAACCAACCCATGTATGTTTTCTAAGTTTTAAAAAAGTCATTGTAATTTATTCATAAAAAAAATAATAATAATAATAAATTAAGAACGGTTACAAAATCACATCAAACAAATTTCCCGCAAAACTGTTTCGTTTTCCATTAAATGAGTGATAATCAAAATCATATCAAGATCAAAATCATATCAAGAACGCTATGTAAAATGTCATTATCTAATCAAAATTTCAAAAATAGAAATTGTTTTTGTATTTGTTTTGTATGTTTAACATAAGAAGCAGTCTAGTATATCCCATTTGGACTAATCTTCTCTAATCTACGGCGTAGATTTTTTTAGGGGAACTTACTGATAAATCTCATGTATCAAGTTCAAAACCTAGCTAATCCCAAAACAAAAATATTTGCACCAATTAGTCCAATACATATTTAATTGTTACTAAAAAATCCTTTTCTTTTTTTTTTTAATTTACAGACACTGTTCACATCTTACTACCGTAAGACTTCCGTCAAACGGTCGCCGGAGACTCGTCGGAATGTTCAACATCACCGGGAAGTCGCCGGAGTTTCGCCGGAAGTTCGCCGGAGTGTCAAGAACGTTAATGGAAGTCGCCGGAATGTTCAGAACGTTCACTGGACGTTAAGAACATCACTGGAGACTCACCGGAATGTCTAGAATATTGCCGGAAAAAAAAAAAAGAATAAATGGATAAATTATAGCAAAAAAACATAGCAAAATGTGCTAAATATTGATAAACTAAAAGAAAAAAAATGAAATGACAAAAAACAGCAACAATGGGGAAAACATATGTTATTTTTTAATTTTTGTAAGGTTCAAGTAAATAATCTCTAAATAGTGATCAAACTGAAAAGTAAGTTTTGAAACTGTAAAATGTTACAGTTTCAAAACAAAAATCTATTAAGCATTTATCCTTATTAATCAAACTGAAAAACATGTTATGAAACTGTAAAATTTTACAATTTTATACCATGATTCATTCCACCACCAAAAAAATTTGAAACTGCAAAATTTTACAATTTTCACCGCCTGTAACTAAAACTCGAAAACTACTTGTTCAGAATTCGAAAATTTTCTCCATTAGAACAGAAAAACAGAAGTGTATAGCAGAGAAAAAAAAAAGGAGATCGAAGGAGAAAAGCGCATGTAGAGAGAGGATTGTACTCCGGCAACTATTTTTTGTTTAGATCTAGCCAAATCTGATGTAGATCTACTCAGATCTGATGTAGATCTGAGTAGATCTACATCAGATCTAAGTAGATTCACTCATCTTCTTCGTCGAAAATATATCATCTTCTTCGTCGGAAATATATTATCTTCGTCGTCGGTGAGAGTGAAGTCACGAGTTGATTTCGATGGTTGGCGGTTATCAGTGAACTCCGATCAATGGAGAAAGACATGATCACCGGTCGTCGTCCATGACAAAGACGATGAGAGAAAAATACAGAAAAAAAAAAACGAGAGAGGAAGGGAAGCAAAAAACAGAGAGAGAGAGGGGAAAGGACTTTTAGGTGTATTCAAAAAGTTACGGGATTAAATGGTGTCCACATGTTCCACATAAGACCTGTGGGTAATTTCCCTTTTTTTTTTTTTTTTTTTTTTGGGGGGTAAGATACTCAATAGATTGCACGGATACAATTTGAGCTTATCGGCCGTACCATTGGCGATTTGATTTGTTAATTATATATTTGTAAAGAAATTCTTAAATTAAATATTAAAAAATTAAATTATTTTGATAATAATAATAATAAAACCTTATTATATATATTTTAAAATAAAGAATAAATAAAATTTTCCAAATGAACGTTTAAAAAAATAATTATAATCAAATCAAATCAATTTATTTTTTTAATAGTCAATTTACACAGAAAAAATTTAAAATAAAATGAATAATAAATTATTTTGAGTTTGACAATTGTTTTTTTAGAAATTTTATTATTGACTTCTTATTTTTAATATTTAAAAAAAAAAACTAGAAAAACTTTTCAATTTTGTTTCCATTAGACTAAGACAGGTCTGAAAAGTAAAAAAATTAAAGAAAAAAAAAAAGGGAAAATTGGTCTAGGGTCCCTCTCCCACTTTTCATAATGGAAGAGATCCACAAAATTATTTTTTAATGTCTAAGGTCCCTAAACATATCACAGAGAAATTTGACCTTACCAAATCAAAACTCATCTCTCTCTCTCTCTCTAAACTTCTCCATTCTCATACCTGTCCAGATCAACTCTTGTTCCTCACCCCTAACTTCATTCTCCAACCAATTGAGCTCCAGCTTCACCGGATCTGGCCTTCAATGGCGTCGCCGAGAAACAAACAGTCAGTAGGAGACTTCAATTTCTCGAAACCAGATCTAAGGTGCCTTCGTCACTTGTTGAACTGGGTATTTGGGTTCTTGTCTCCACATTGATGATGTGATTGTTGTTGTTGTCTAGGGTTTTGTGGTGGTTTTTCAACTATAATCAAACAGTCACTCTTAGTTATCTTATCTATGGTTGCAAACGTATATATATATATATATATATATGATACATACATATATATATACAATGTCAGCACATATATATATATATATATATATCCAGTGTTGAATATAATATCTTCAGGTTCAGAGAAATTTGAATTTTCTCTGGATTCAACCCAGAGAAATTCAACCCAGAGAAAGTGATCCAGAGAAATTTGAATTTTCTCTGGATTCAACCCAGAGAAAGTGATCCAGAGAAATTTGAATTTTCTCTGGATTCAACCCAGAGAAATTCATACCATTAAGTTTAAAGAAAATTTATCACAAACTCATAGAAGAACTATTAATTGCCCAACTATTGTAACATACAACACGTACATTCATGGGCTTTGTAGAGTTGGATGTGTTGAATTTGCTTTGAACCTCATTCTCTGGATTTTTCAAATTTCTCTGGTTTTTAACTGAATTTTCTCTGGGTTAAAACCAGAGAAATTTTCTGGTTTTTGAACTAAATTTTCTCTGGGTTGGTCCAGAGAAATTCTTCCCAGAATTTCTCTGGACCAATTTTCTCTGGGACTGAAATTTCTCTGGATTGATGTTGAGGGACCTTAGACATCATGAAAATATTTGATGTCCTTTTTACTATAAAATCATAATATCAGGGACCTTAAAAAAAATACCCCAAAAAAAAATACTAAAAGCAATTTTTTTAAAATATTGATTTTTTATATTTTTGTTTTTAGTAAAATTTAAGTAATTTAAAAAGAATACTTTTAAGACTGTTTTGGACAAGGCATACTTAAAAGTTAATTTTTTTAAACAACATTATTAAAAAATATTAATTTTTTAAGCAAAGACTTTTTATTTTTTTTTATATTTTGAAAAAACAAGACTCGTGTTAACTCCACGTCACATGCGCCCTCCAATCAAATACAAATTATCACATGAGTTCTAAAATTGTGTACTCGTAAATTAATATTTTGTGATTTATTTAGAAGAAATTATCATTTAGACAGTATTTTTAAAAATTATTATACATTAATAAAAAAAATTTATAATTATAATTATTATTATTAATATTTTTTATTTTTTTATAATTATTTTTTCTGACCACCACATTTCTGTTATTTGCCATTTATTTACCCTGAAAATGTTTTTATTTTCTTAACGGAGAGAATCTAATCTTCTAATAATTTCTGTATCTTTTGCGTACCATCAATAAATCTAAATAACTATTAGGTAGACATTATTATATGTTCTCACCACTAAGCAATCGCGACTTGTTAAGTCCTCTTATTATTTTTCATTCCTCAACATAAAATTTTAAAGGGTTAATTATACTGTGTGGATGATTTTCTGATCACACTGCCTGTTTAGTAATCAGTTAGAGAACACCGGCAGAATAGATGGCTTCAGCTAACCTATAACAGAAAGAGAAGGCTCCGACGGTGGTTCTACCACTCGGGGGCACTCCGACGATCAAGTCAGTATATCTCTCAAAGATAATCAATAATGCTAAACTTAATGCTCAAAGCATAAATTGCCTACCTTAGACCCACGGGGGTGCCTCTCTTTTATAGTTAACTCAATCCTAGTCCCATTAGAAGCCTGACTTCTATGGACTCCAATTCAGTACTTACTTTGGACTCCTCAAGAGATAAAAATAAACTCCCTAAGAGCTTTATCCTCATCTTGACTAAGTCTCCTCTTCATTCTAGGACTCTTGTCCCTTATCCGTTTATCTCGGATTCCGATATCTTCGGAGATAACCTCGGCAACGCCGAGATAAACTCGGCATAATGACCAGGACACGTGGCACCTCGGCTGACACATCGGTGTCACCTTGCCACGTGTTGGTACTCAGAAAATATATCTCAACAACTGCCCCCTAGGTTCTATTACCTCGACATTTTGAGGTGATGGAACCTATATCGGTACTTCCTCTTGTATATCGGCTCAAGAACTCCTCAGCCGAGATCATTCATTTCAGGTCGACATGTTTTCTTCAGAGAACAAGAATTCCAGTGAACTTTTTGACGTGTGTGAGCTGTCACGTATCATTTACTCAACCGTTTCATTCACGCGTCTCCACCTCATTGGACCGTACCCATGACGCGCTTGCAATCTGTCTTGCATTTGTGGGCGCCGTCTGATGTATGCGTTGTTCCAGGCGTATTTAATGCTCCATTTTGCCGCCATTTCAAATTTTTGACAAAATCTTTTCCCCTTTCTTCATTTTTTCACTTTTGCATTCGATTTCTCTTCGCTTTTTCTCTCTCTAGCTCTTGAATACGCCATTGTTTCAGTCTCAAGTTCTGCAATTGTCTTCATTCGTCTTTCTGGTGAAGCTTTCGCTACTCTGTTACTCCTGTAACCATCGTTTGACTTCGGCGAACCTTATTCCGGCCTTACTTCTTCTGGTAAGCTACTGTTCCTTTTGTTTTCAATTCTGTTGATATTCTTCATTACTTGTTGCCATTATTGTTTCAAATCTTGCGAATCACATATCTGAACATATTTATTCAAATGGTTTTGATCTTGCCCATATCTTGAATACATACTGTTCACCACTTTGTTGCTTTCTTGTTACTGTTCTTGACCCTTTATTTCTCGTTACTGTTCTTGACCCTTTATTTCTCGTATTCTTTATGCGCTTGACATCCCATCCCTATTCTTGATTCTAAAGCACGTCTTTGTCTTTCTGTCTTCTAGATCCGTGCCTTCAACCCTTGCTTTCATAGATCTAGGTTTGGGATTTGTTTGTGCAGAACCCATAATTTAGGAAAAAACTGGAACTAGTACTTTACCTAGGTTTTTGCCGAGGTTCCATCAATAAAAAACATCTTCTTTCTGAATTTCAACCCTTCTAATTCAGGCTGGTATTATGGGTATGTGGAGAAATAGGGTAGACACCCCGACTAAACTTGAATACTTTAGGCAAGAGTTCTCCATTCCTGCCGATGTCCATCTGAGGCTGGCTGGAGATGATGACTCCATCATGCCCACAGATGATTCAATGCCCTTTCCCATTGTGGCTTTCACTGAGTGCGGACTCCGGCTTCCATTCAACATCATTTTTCGTGAGATTCTTCACTATTATAAGTTGAACCCTATGCAACTGGCCATTAACTCTTATCGAGTGATCCATGGTGTCATTGCCTTAGCTAAACAGGAAAACGCTAGGATCACCCTAGCCGATATCCAGTACTGCTATATCATGTGTGCCCTTAATTTGAAAGAAAAAGGCTACATTTATTACCTTAAGCCGAGGTCTACAGAATTCAAAATCGTAGCCGACCTCCCAGACTCCAACAAGGGGGCTGGAGATGACTATTTCATTACTTCGAAAAATTGAGAGTTTGCTCTAGACGAGGACGTCCATCTCTACCCTCTTCCTCGATCAGTTTTAGAGGGCAAGGGTAAGAGCCTAGTATTCAACTTTGCCTGTTTTCTTTCAAAGTCTTAAATACTTTGTCTGTTTCTGACGTCTATTCTTCTTGCAGCTGTTCGTAAGCTACCGAAAATTTTTTGCCAATCCTTTGTTCCCAGCAAGGATTTGAAGAAACTTCTGGATTTGCCAGTCTATAAAAGGAAAGCGCCTGTGCTTCTCAATTTTATTCCAACATATAAGTCAACTTTGCCCGACGTTCCCAAAAGGAAGAAGAAAAGCCTTTCTCCACCCTTTGCTACAACTCCATTGACTACATCCACATTACGAACAGATCAAGGATCAACATCCGATCCAGCTGATCAGCTATTAACTTCGGCTCCATACCTGGTCCCAATATCTGAACGAAAATGTCGGCGACGACTTGTCCTTACTGCCGAGATGGGTTGCCCAAAACCAGTTGCAAAAGACCTCTTAGCCAGCATTCCATCATCTGTTGACGATCAACCAGCACAAATCCAACCTCCACCGAAGCTGAAAGAATAAAGAAGGCTTAACCAAAGGCTAAGATAGCTCAGGTTGAATCTGAAGACACCTTGCCTATCTCAAAGTTGGCTGAGAGTGATAAATCTCAGCCTTCTGCTGGGAAGAGGCGCTCTGAGTCTCAACCACCAGAATTCCAAAAACCAAAAAAGCTGAGGTCTTTTTCTGCAACAACCTCGGGATCAAAAAAACCTGATGCCCCCTGGGCCCCCTCAATTACTCTGGAAGACAAGCCTGTTATGACAAATGACAGTGCCGAGGATATTAATGCCGACATTGCGCTCAATACTGCTCTGCTGTTACCAGGCGATTTGGAGCGAAACGCCCAGTAAAGTGAGTATGAGAATTACGCTATAATGCTTCAGCACTCCGTTCAGGTAGATGTCTTCTATTTGGTAATTTTCTTCTTTCTTTCTCTTTATTTCGTACTTTGAATATTCTCTAATACCTCTGTTTTCTTTCAGGCCATCCAGCATGCCCACTCTTTCTCAATGCAGTCTTTTAAGAATCAGGAGAGACTTGTCGAGATGAAGAGGGAGCTCTCTTTCCTCCAAAAGACCAACAAAGGTCTTCAATCAAAGATGAAAAAATTAGAGGACCAAGCCGAGGCTGCAATCAAAGCTCAGACCAATGCCGAAGAGAAGGCTGAGGCTGCTGAGGCTATCAGGAAAGTGGCTGAGTCTCAGAAGAGAGAAGCCGAGGAAAAAATGGTCCAAGCCGAAAAGGAGCTTCAGGAGGCACTGGCCACCAAAAAAGTCGAAATAAAAGACGCCGACGAGAAGGCGTATGCCCAAGGCATAGTCGACATTACAGATGCCTACGAACAACAAGTGAATGAGGCATGCAACAAGGGTTTCACCCTTGGTTGGATGTCCCTTCTAAAGAAACTTAATGTCCCAGAGGACTCACCACTGAGGAAAGCTGATGCCATTCCTCTTCCATTCCCTCCACCTCCTCCTCCAGCTCAGTCCGATGAAGATTCAGAATCTGAAGATGAGAAAGAGGATGATGCCTTGGTGAGAAAAGCAAAGGAGGCTACTGCGTCCAAGTCTCCTTCTCAAAATGAGCAAGTCCTAGACTTAACTCAAGACGAGGAGGTTGAGGAGGGTCCCAAGGATATGATTCCTCCAAAGGTATCATCGGATTCACTTCTTGCTGATAAGAGTATTGATGAGACCCTTGCCCAAATTGATGCCGAGATCGCGGCGGAGAAGGCGGCCGAGGTATCTTCTCAGCAGTCCTCTGACGTCCAAACCCAACCTGCTGCCGATGTTGGGAAATCTTAGTTTTGATGTCATGTCTTTTATTTTCTCGTCTTTTGTACTCTTGTACTTCTTTGTTTCTTTAGACGATGAAAGTTTTGCATATGGCCGATTGCCTTTTTGTGAATGCTAACTCAACTTTCTTTTTCTGAATGCTTGTATCTTTGTCTTCTTCTAACTGCTCTTGCATGATTCTATACTTAGAATATTTTGCATGTCTTACGTACTCTTCCTTCTTTGTGCAATCTTCTCGAGGTGACACACCTCAGTTATACCACCTGACGATTTACCTCGGCAAGTACTTGTCCTGTAAATTGCTTACAAATTTCAATAAGGATTAACATATATTGTTTTAATTTCTATTTTGTAAACTTTTCTTAAGTTATAACAAGTGCCAAACAATGATTTTGGTTTAGCTTCAACTTGTAAATTGCTACAAATTTCAACAAGCGTTAAGCATTACTTCGGTTTAACTTCAACTCGTAAATTGCTACAAATTTCAACAAGTGAAGATAAACAATAATCTCGGCTTAACTTCAACTTGTAAATTGCTACAAATCTCAACAAGTGAAGATAAACAATAATCTCGGCTTAACTTCAACTTGTAAATTGCTACAAATTTCAACAAGCGTTAAGCATTACTTCGGTTTAACTTCAACTTGTAAATTGCTACAAATTTCAACAAGTGAAGATAAACAATAATCTTCGGCTTAACTTTAATTTGTAAATTGCTACAAATTTCAACAAGCGTTAAGCATTACTTCAGTTTATCTTCAACTTGCAAATTGCTATAAATTTCAACAAGTGAAGATAAACAATAATCTCGGCTTAACTTCAACTTGTAAATTGCTACAAATTTCAACAAGTGAAGGTAAACAATAACCTCGGCTTAACTTCAACTTGTAAATTGTTACAAATTTCAACAAGTGAAGGTAAACAATAATCTCGGTTTAACTTCAACTTGTAAATTGCTACAAATTTCAACAACTGAAGGTAAACAATTATCTCGGTTTAACTTCAACTTGTAAATTGCTATAAATTTCAACAAGTGTTAAACATTTTTGTCTTCTCTCTGCCCCCAATGTGAACCTAAGTTCCACTTGGGTTCTCATTATTCAGAAACAACATTATGCATCTTATATCAATTCACAAGTCTTGGAGAATTCTGCTAAGATTTTATTGATGACGTCGGCAAAAAATAACAAGAAACATCTAATGATAGAAAAATTTCAAATTACAAGTGTTCCAGGGTCTTAGCAATGCTTTGCCCTCATTATCTTCGAGCCGGTATGCTCCATTGCCCAATACCGAAGTAATTTTGTAGGGTCCTTCCTAGTTTGGGCCAAGCATGCCCTCTCTGGGATCCTTCTTGTTGCCAACAACTTTTCTTAGGACTAGGTCGCCGACCTGAAAATCCCTTGGATTGACCTCCTTATTGTAAGCTCTAGCAAGCTGCTGCTGGTATGCTGCGAGCTGAATTGCAGCTTTCTCCCTTCTTTCTTCTAAGAGATCCAGATCTCGGGCTAGAAGTATATCATTAGTCCCATTCTCTATTCCCTGGGTTTTGATCCTTGGGATGCCGATCTCCAGTGGGATGACTACTTTTGTGCCGTAAGCCATGGCAAAGGGGGTTTCCCCTGTTGATCTTCTCGGCGTAGTCCGATATGCCCAAAGTACATTGGGCAACTCGTCTACCCACTTTCCTTTTGCTGCCTGCAGTCTCTTCTTTATCCCATCCAAAATTACTTTGTTGGATGCTTCTGCTTGCCCATTGCTTTGGGGGAAACTTGGTGTTGAAAAGTAATTCTTTATCTTGAATTTCGCACAGTAGTTCTTGATGAGTTTGCTATCAAACTGTGTTCAGTTGTCGGCAACTATTGCTCTTGGAATACCAGATCTGGTGATGATGTTTCTCCATATGAAGTTCTTTACGTCCATATCTCGGATTTTGCAAGAGATTCTGCTTCTATCCACTTCGTGAAGTAATTTGTTGCTACCAGTAAGTACTTCCTTTGCCCAGTTGCTTGGGGTAACTGTCCAACGAGATCCATGCCCCATTGGGCAAATGGCCATGGATTGGACACAGGGTTCAGGTCAACAGTTGGCTGGTGTATCAAAGGTGCGAACCTCTGACATTGTTCACACTTCTTTACATAGGCTTCTGCATCTTTTTGCATGTAGGGCCACCAATACCCTTGGGTAATAGCCCTGTGAGCTAGTGATCTACCCCCAGCGTGGCTTCCACAAATCCCTTCATGAATTTCATATAGGAAATCTTCAACCTACAAAGGGTGTACGCACCTTAAAAGGGGTCCAATGAAGGACCTTCTGTAGAGATGTCCGTCCGCTGTCAGATTGAATCTTGCCGACTTCAATCTGACCTTGTGTGCTTCCTTATGGTCTTCTGGCAGCTTTCCCTCGTTTAGGAATGCAATAATTGCATCCATCCAGCTTGGTCCTAAGTCCACACACATTGCTTTTTGTTCTGTGATTGGTGGTTCTATGCTCGAGCCTGACAAATAATCAATCATTATTGTCCTTGTTTTTCCAGTTTGTATTGAACTTGCCAAGTTGGCCAATGCGTCGACGTGGCTGTTATCATCTCGGCTAACTTGAAGAAGTCGGCAGTTGTGAAACAAGGCTGCCAGCCTGATGACTTCCTTTACGTATGCCGACATTCTCTCATCTCGGGTTGCAAACTCTCCTGTTGTCTGATTCACTATAAGTTGTGAATCACAAAAAATTATTACCTCATCTGCTTCTGCTGCCACTGCCAGCTTTAGTCCTGCAATCAATACTTCGTATTCTGCCTCATTGTTTGAGGCCTTGAACCCTAATCGAATGGACTATTCCAATATCTCCCCATCAGGAGATATTAACACTACTCCTGCCCCCGCTCCTTGCCTGTTTGAGCTCCCATCGACAAACAGACGAAAGGAGTCACCAATGTAAATGCTGCAGGGTCTGAGTTTTTCCTTTCTTTGTTCTTTTACCTTTGGCTGGGCTTCTCCTTGTTTGCTTGGACATCGTTCATCTTGGCTCAACGGAACCCGATGTTCGATGGATTCTAGCGTGAATTCGACCACGAAGTCGGCCAAAACTTGGCCCTTAATTGTTGTTCTCGGCCTGAACTCCAGGTCGTACTGGCCTAACACCACTGCCCATCTTGCTATTCTTCCAGTTAAGTCTCCTTGTTGTAACAAGGACTTCAGTGGGTGCTCTGTTAGCACTATAATCTTGTGCGCTTGAAAGTAATGGTTCAGCTTCTTTGAAGCCATTACTAAGGCCAGCATTAATTTCTCTAGTGGTAGGTACTTTGTTTCTGCATCGGCCAAGGTTTTGCTTACATAATAAACAGCCTTTTGCTCCCCTTTTTCCTCTCGAATTAGCACTGCATTTACTGCGTGTTCTGAAATTGCTAAATACAAAAACAGTTCTTCTCCAAGTTCAGGTGTTGAGAGGACTGGAGCCGTGGTCAGATATTTCTTTAGGTTGGCCAAAGCGGCCTCACATTCCTCAGTCCATAGGAAGTCCGTGGCCTTCTTCGCCAGGTTGAAGAAAGGTTTACATTTGTCTGAGCTTCAGCTTATGAACCTGTTTAGGGCCGCGGCCCTTCCAGTAAGCATCTGAACCTGTTTTGCCGACGTCGCGCTTTTCAGCTCTAGGATGGTCTTGATTTGATCCGGGCTGGCCTCAATGCCCTTTCTTGTTACCAGGTACCCCAAAAACTTGCCTGATCCAACTCTAAACGCGCACTTCGATGCGTTGAGTCGGAGCCGGTATGTTTTGAGTATATCAAAGACCTCTTTTAGGTCGGCAAGATGACCCTTACGTTCCTTGGTCTTTACGACCATGTCATCGATGTAGACCTCCACTGTTTGGCCAATCAAGTGTTTAAACATCTTAGTTACCAACCTTTGGTAAGTTGCTCCTGCGTTTTTCAACCCAAAAGGCATTACCTTGTAACAGTACAGCCCTTTCGGGGTGATAAACGCTGTCTTCTCCTCATTTAGGGGGTACATGGCTATCTGGTGGTATCCCCTGTAAGTATCCAGGAAGCTCATCCTTCCATGCCCAGATGTGGTGTCTACCAACTGGTCAATCTTGGGTAGAGGAAAGCTGTCTTTGGGACAAGCTTTGTTCAGGCTTGTAAAATCTACGCAGACCCTCCATTTACCATTCTTTTTCTTTACTGCCACAGTGTTTGATAGGCATGTCGGATAATTGACTTCTCTGATGGCCCTGGCCTCCAGAAGTTTGTCTACTTCCTCCTCCACTGCTTCGACGTGTATCAACGTTGGTCTTCTGGCTCGTTGTATTACTAGTTTGGCTGTCCTGTCAACGTTCAATTTGTGGTATGTGACCTCGGGGTCAATGCCAGGCATTTCATAAGGCGTCCAAGCGAACACCTCTATGTTTGCTCTCAGAAAAGTTTCCAGTTCTCTTTCTTCTTCTTCGGCTATGCCCGAGCCGACAAGAAAGAAGCGTTCTTCATCATCCTCCTGGACGAGGACTTTCTTCATTACTTCTTCACTCTTCGTGGCTGGCTCCTTGCCGACATCCTCTAGGACCTTCATGTCATCGTCTTCAATCTCTGCCTTCTCCGGTTCTCGAATGTTGCAGGTGGATTTCATTGCTACCATGGAGCAATTCTTTGCTTGTAGTTAATATCCTCTGACTTCTTCAATCTCATGCTCTGTTGGGAACTGTAGTAGTTGATGCAACGTTGAGGGAACTGCCCCTATTGTATGCAACTATGGCCTTCCCAAGATGATGTTGTAGGGCGAGGGCGTGTCAATCACCATGAATTCTGTCTTGATCTTCTTAGTGCCAGCATGTACTTCCAAGCTTGTTGCGCCCAGTGGCCACGTCGGCGTTCTATTGAAGTCGACCATCGGGCCATTGGACTGCTCCAAGTCATCAGGATGAAGGCCCAGCTCCTTGTAACATCTAACATACATGATGTTGCAAGACCTGCCTTGATCAATCAGGATGCGTTTCACTTGGCACTCCCCAACCTGGAGGGATACTACCAAGGCATCATTATGTGGATGCTGGACCATCTCTAGGTCGGCTTCAGTAAAGGCTATCGTCGGTCCCTGGCATTCTTCAGGCTGAGGTCTTTTATGTCCGACCTGGTTTACGTGCTATAGGTGTTTTACCTTTTGGGTCTCCCCTCGTATGGCGTTTTCGTTCACCTTTGAGTGAATTACATTAACCACCCGTGGTCCTCCTGCCTGTGGTTGCTTTGCTGGGGGAGGCAGAGCTGCTGGTGCTTGAGGCAATCTTACATGTTCTTCTCTTGTCCTAGCCTCATCGATAAGGTCCCTCAGATGGCCTTGCCTCACCAAGTCTTCTAAGTGTGCTTTTATGGCTCTGCAACCCTGAGTTGGGTGCCCTTCTTCATTGTGGTAAGCACAACGCCTACCGACGTTTCTTCCCATAAATTCCCCTAGTGCTCTTGTCGGTGCTTTGAAATAGGATTGGTTTCGTATTTGATCCAGGACTTTGTGGATCGGAATTCGGAACATAGTCGTCACTGCCTGTTTAGCCCTCAATTTTGTTTCTTGTTTGATCGATCCATTGTTACCTCGGCTTCGCTTCGGCGAGCCGTTTCCTTTCTCCTGCTTTGTCTCGTTGTTTCCCGACATATCCTCCTCGGCTCTGGCGTACTTCTCGATTCTCACCATGAGTTCTTCCATGCTTTTCGGCAATGTCTTTGCCAAAGACTTCTGTAGTGGGCAGTCATCTTTCAGGCCGTTCTTGAAAGACACAACCGCCACCTCTTGGTTGTATTCGGGTATTCGATTGAACACCTCATAGTACCTTTTTGCGTAGGCCCTAAGGCCTTCATCCTTGGTGATTTTTAAAGCCATCAGTGCGTCGACCCTCAAGGGCTGTAGTTTGTTCGTCACAAACCTGGCCACAAATATCTCGGCCAGGTCTTCCCAAGTCTTTACGCTTCCCTTCGGTAGTTTATGGAACCAATCTGATGCAATCTCCCCGAAGGATGAGGGGAATACTTTGCAGAGCAACGGCTCGTTCCCACTATATAATGCCATTGAATTTAGGTATAATCCAACGTAAAAGTTGGGATCTGACTTACCATCATATATTTGGAACCTCGGCATACTGAATCTCTTTGGTGCTTCAAATTTGTCCAGTTCCACCGAGAATAGTGTCCTCGGCTTCAGCATTCTGTTGCTTCCTCTTGAGGTAATCTCTCAAGTCTTCTTTACTCCTCCCTGGAGCTCGGCTATCTTTGGACTTCAATCTTTTCGGCACACTACTTTCGGCCTTGTGGTGGGCCCGTTTTGATCTTTCTACATGGGTTGTGTCAAAGCAGAGCGCCTGTCCTTGAACATGCCGATGTTCTTTGGGCTTTGGGTCCTTCGTGTGATATGTCATTTGGGACTTCTCTCGTCTCGGCTCGGCTACTCTCGTCTCGGCTCGGCTCCTCTCGTCTGACTTCCCTGGAAGGTCGGTGAAAGTGCCTTCCGCTTCTGGTGTGCTGAGGGGCTTCGGGGATTGTTTTTTTTCCTCCCTTCTGGGCATTAGTTGCTGGAATCGGCGTGCCCTGCAGCGGGTACGGTGGCTGCATGACATTGTTTTGCATCATGAAGTTGACGACCGACTGCAGGTCTGCCAACTTGTTTGCCAAGTCATTTACTTCTTCATCCCTCCGCAGGCACCTATCCCTCAATACTTGGAGGTTATCTTCGTTATAGTACTTGCTTTGGTCTGTCTTCTTCGAAGTGTCATCCTCCTGGTCGACATCTTTCTCTCCGTGGCCCTGGTCACGAGTTTCTGCATTGTGGTTGTCTCCTTCGATATCAAGGTCGATTGGTCTGCTACTCCCAGCAGAAGTGTCGTCCCAAATCTTTTTCTTCTGTCCATTACTGGCCATCTATTCTTCTAATTTCCCACAGACGGCGCCAAATTGTGTGGGTGATTTTCTGATCACACTGCCCATTTAGTAATCAGCTAGAGAGTACCGGCAGAATAGATGGCTTCAGCTAACCTGTTACAGAAAGAGAAGACTCCGACGATGGTTCTACCACCCGGGGGCACTCCGACGATCAAGTCAGTATATCTCTCAAAGATAATCAACAATGCTAAACTCAATGCTCAAAGCATAAATTGCGTACCTTAGACCCACGGGGGTGCCTCTCTTTTATAGTTAACTCAATCCTAGTCCCACTAGAAGCTTGACTTCTAAGGACTCCAATTCAGTACTTACTTTGGACTCCTCAAGAGATAAAGATAAACTCCCTAAGAGTTTTATCCTCATCTTGACTAAGTCTCCTCTTCATTCTAGGACTCTTGTCCCTTATCCGTTTATCTCGAATTCCGATATCTTCGAAGATAACCTCGGCAACGCTGAGATAACCTCGGCATAATGACCAGGACACGTGGCACCTCGGCTGACACATCGGCGTCACTTTGCCACGTGTTGGTACTCAGAAAATATATCCCCACATATACTTTTACCTTCTAAACTATTACAATTTTGTTTATGTAGTTCCTAAAATATTAAATTTGTCTTCTTGGTCCCTAAACTTTCAAAAACTTATGCTACTTAATCTCTAATGGCAGATGACGTTAATTATTTAACAGAAAATGGGATCATGTGCACTTCACATGAGCTACAAGGATGGTAAAAGGGCTAAATTAGACATTTTACATATACCTCCATTAAAAAAAAAATAATCTGTAAAATGGTTTGATTTGGATTTGATGAGCATATATAGAAACTGGTGGGAACGTTTCCCTCCTATTGATTTCCTTTTCTTTTTTTTAATAGAGATATATGTAAAATGTCTAATTTAGCCTTTTACCATCCTTGTACATTTTCTGTTAAATAATTAACGTCATCTACCATTGGAGACTAAGTAGCATGAATTTTTGAAAGTATAAGGACTAAGAAGACAAATTTAATAGTTTAGGGACTACATAAATAACATTGTGATAGTTTAAGGAGTAAAAGTGTAATTAACCCAATTATAAATATCATTTTTTTTATCAATCACAACCTATTTAAAATTCTAGGTGACAGAATACTGAATAACCTCTCCAATAAAGCTAAAGCTTCGCTGTTTATCAACCATTTAAATGAGAAATTTTTAGACATTAGTAAAATAGGTGCTATGTGGCATATTGTTTTAATGTTTTTTTTATATTATGATTGAATTTAATACTTGTGTTCAGTACATTTTGGAAGACAGTGAAAAATATATGCATTTATAATAAATAGAAGGTCCAATATCACGTAATAGTCTCTGAACATACAATTTTTTTTTTTTTTTTTTTTAATTTGAAGAGAGTACAATGATTTATTGCACGTCATCCACTATCAAAATTCATGTACGCTACTCATGAAGCAAGTTCTCGTACTACTAGCTGTATTTGAAAGCTACGTGTCAAATGATATTATAATCATAATTTTTTTTAGCTAAATTAAAAATATATATAATTTGAGATTTATTTAAAATATGAATTACTTGATATAATTGTAAAAATTAAATTCGATCTCTGTAATTTTTTAATTACATAACAAATGACTTTTTTATTAATCAATTATTAAGTCAATTAATTTTTTTAAATAATATTATGAATGTATTTTAATTAACAATTAATGATATTTTGTTGTTAAATAAAAAAGTAATAGAAATTGCGATTTTTATGTTCATTCTAGTAAATAAAAGTTTTAACAAGGGATATATACAACTTCCAAAATTATATGAAATAATTCATCCTTTAAGTAAATTTTAAGGAGCATTTGTAATTGACCTTCTCTTTTTTTCAAGAACCACCTATTTTGGAAAATCCCAATTTTAGCCAAAAATTAACTCTAAAAAAGATTACTCTTATCTATTTTATACACATCTTTTTTTAAAAAGTTAAAAAAATTATAACAAATAAAAAAATTCAATCAATAAAAAACGCTGAATTTAATGATAATTCATGTCAACAAAATGAGAATTCTATGGTACACGTTCCCTCTAGGGTGAATATCATATGAA
Organism: Camellia sinensis; assembly: GCF_055761805.1. Classification (NCBI taxonomy): domain Eukaryota; kingdom Viridiplantae; phylum Streptophyta; class Magnoliopsida; order Ericales; family Theaceae; genus Camellia; species Camellia sinensis. The sequence continues at coordinate 126,225,359 of NC_138968.1, read as the reverse complement.
TCTTTAGTTACGATCTTCATGTTTTTGGTTATGATTTATTGTGTTGTTAGTTATGACACATTAGCCTTATTTGGAAAGACAGTTAGGTTAAAATAGTCAATTAAAATATAAAATAGATTAAAATAGTCAATAAGATAAATGTCACATCTAACCCATAATTATTTTATTTTTTCTCACAATCATCAAATCAACCAAAAAAAAAAGGCAACCAACTTTCCAAACACACCTTTTTTAGGCTGGCTAAAATAATCACAAAAATCAAATAACTAACTAAAGTAACTAACTTTCCAAACAATGCCATTGTAATATTAGTTATGACATCATATATATATATATATATATATATATTTATATTATTAAAAGTAATGTTTTTCCCATGCTTAGAGGCACATTATAAGAACTTACTTTTTTTCTAAGAAAGTCACGTCAATATATATTTTGTTAATTACGTATAGAATTCTATACAATCCAAACTTAATCTAAATTATACTAACTTTACCTATTTTATATAGATTCTATTTAACAAATATTTCATTTCCATATATTTTTCATCATAAATTGAGATAATCCACAAATCCAATACCAATTTTGGATTTTATGTTTTTATTCTTAATTCTTTTCAGGGTATTAAGATTTTTTTATTGCTAAATTGCCTTTTTTTCTTCTTCTTATTTTTCTGTGCATTATTCTATGCACAATATCAATTCTATATTATTATATATTATAGTGATTCTATATATAAAATTATACTTCATTTTCTACATTATTTTATATAAAAAAATTTGCACAACAATAATACTCTTGAGAACCCTCTAAAATTTGTATTTACTGCTTGAGTTACATTTTCAATTGTTGAACAATAAGTTATTTTATGTATGGATATCATATTATAGATGATTAATTATTTCACACATTATGATATATTTATCGTTTGGGCGTTTTCATTATTTATTTATTTATTTTTTTGGTTTAGATGTTATGTAACTCTTTCTTAGTTAGTCGTTGTTGAATTTCTTTTATATAGTTAATATTTTAATTTGATTAAAAATGTTTATTTTACAATCTTATAATTTAATATCTATATATATATTATATAAAATCATTATATGATAATTCAATAACAACATATTTATATTTATTTTTTTAATAAATTTATATAATTTCTATTTCTACATATTTTTCTTTTCCAAAGAAATATAAAATAAAATAAAATAGTTAGAATTAATTTTAATTTTATATTACTAATTTTTTTTTTCTAATTTAACTATTATTTTTAATATCAAATGAGTATTTATTTTACTATTTTATAATTTAATATATATCATACAAAATTATTATATAATAATTACATTTTTATAAAACGATAAAACTAAAATTATCAAAATACACAAATACTTTAACCAAAATTAATATATATAAGTATTTAAGTAATAATTTTATAAAACAATTGCACCAATATTATCAAAATAAATAATTAAAATCATGCTTTAATTTTAATTTTAAATTTAAATTAAAATTATTCTCTTATAATATACATTATACCATCAAAAAAATATATAATTTAATACATTATCTTATTTTGTTGTACTCAATGGATTTTTTCAAATTTTCTTGTACAAATTTTATACTTTTTAAATATATTTAGATTAAATTGATCTAATCTAGATATAATGGTAGAAATAAAAATGAGAAATTATGTTCATACTTAAAAATTTATACAAAAAAAATATCATAAAAATGTTGTGATGGTGATATTATTGTAAATATAAATAATGTTTATGAGTGTTTTGTTTTAAAATGAAATATTACAATTAAATTATATCATTGTGTTTGAAAATTTTATATAAAATTTATGTTTGTATATTATCACTTAATAAGAATATGTTTAGGTAAAATTTAATGATGAAATGTTATAGAATGTAGGCTATTTTGGAAAGATGGTAAAAAATCATCTTCCAATTTTTAACTTATTTTGGGTCACATTGTATCTCATATTTTTTAGGGTGAATTACACTAATAGTCCCTATAGTTTAGGGCTTACTTTTTAATTGTGACACATTTGACTCTGAATTTTGAATCTTGTTTTAAATAAGGACAATTGAAAATATCATTAGATTTTTCAAGGGTAAAATCATCAATTTGATAAAATATAAATTAGTTTGACAAAAATAAATGTCAAACAAATATTTTTAAATTTTTAAAAATTATTTATACCCACTAAAAATAAAATTATGTAAAATTGATAAATCTTTTAGACATGTATTTATTTTTTTACCAAATTAATTTTTGTTATGTGTTTGGATGATCATGTAAAATTAATTTTTAAAAAATAATCATGTTATTTTTATTAATTTTTATCAATTTTACATAATTTTATCATTGGTGGATAAAAATAATTTTTAAAAAATTAAAAATATTTGTTTGACATTTAATTTTGCCAAATTAGTTTATATTTTATTAAATTGACAATTTTGCTCTTGAAATTAAACAATGGTATCTTCAATTGTTCTTATTTGGAACAAGATTTAAAATTCAGGGTCAAATGTGTCACAATTGAAAAGTCAAGCACTAAAGTGACACGAGTTCTAAACTATAGGGACTATTAGTGTAATTTGCTCTATTTTTTATACGTTTTTTCAAAAAAAAGTCAAAAAATCAACTTTTAACTATCTTCTCAAAACAACCCATAGTCATGATGATAGGAAAAAAATGATAGGAAAATGACAAGATAATCATTTAAAAAATTTTAAAACATGACAAAAGTAACTCAAGAGATAATTTATAATAAAATTACAAACTTAATAAAAAATAATATAATTTTTAAAATATTAAAAAAAATCTGTATTAATTTTTTTTTCAAAAATATCAATATAATTTATCCTAAATTTTACTACTGTATTTATAATGATCAACCACACAAATCGCAGATCTGTTTCCCCAACAAAACACCGCGAGTCACGACTCAACTGGTTTGGGTTTTTTTTAATGATTATTATTTTTGTAGATGTATTTTTTTAATAAAGTAAAACAAATCAAGCTAAAAATCAACATATATTTTAGAAGTAACAGCTGGGGATGATGAGGACATGACTCACTTTAATGGAGTGAGCCTACTTTTTAAGTACAATATGCTCCACTCAAAATTATTTAAGGACCTACTAAAAATAAGTGTTTTTATTTAGGGTATGACTTCTGTCTAGTTTTGGATCGGATTGGACCGTACTATTAGGTCCATAGGGGTCTACTATGGGTCCCGTTTTGATAATCTGAATCTTTCAATGTGTAGAAATCGTCGAGTACTATATGCTTATAAAAAATTACGTTGATCGGATATCGATAGCTATGTGATCAAAACAGTTTTTTGTCAACTGTTAATTTGTTCACTGTCTAATTTTTTTTAATACGAAACTGATTTGATCAAATAGCTATCGATATCTGATCAACGTGATTTTTTACAAGCATATAGTACTCGACGAGTTCTACACATTAACGGTTCAGATTATCAAAATGGGACCCGTGGTGGACCCCCACGGGCCCAACATCACGGTCCAGTCCGATCCCGGACTGGACAAAAGCCATACCCTTTATTTAAGATATATATATATATATATATATAAAATATTGAAGTGTAAACAAACTTGTTTTAGTTCAGTATTTTATAAATTGCAAGTTGCTAGTTTAAAAAATAAATAAATAAAAGTTAAAATTATTTTTTTTTCTTTTCAATAATTATTTTTTAAAATTTATTTAAATTATTTATGTCTCATACATAATAAATAAAAGTTGTAACTAATATTCTAATACTAACAAATAAAAAATTATAAATAATTCAATAAATTACACCAAATAAGTTATAACATACTTTTACTACTCTTAAAACATTTTTTTGCTGATTTTTAATTTTCATAAAAAAATTCCATTATTTTAAAACACATTCTAAACAAATTTTAATATTAAATAATTTCTTCACTGGTTGTCATTTGTCAATTATAAAAATTGTAATTTCTTCGCTCATTGTTTTTGGATTTCGCTTAATACCAATCATTATTTGTTATAAAATAATGATATGCAAATAATAATAAAATTTGTAAATAAATTGATATGATTATTTTAGAAAAAATTAGTCTAAGGTCCCTCTCATATTTTTAATAATGAAAGAGATCCACAATATTATTTTATGATGTCTAAGGTCCCTCAATCCCCAACACTCATATATCACATAGAAATTTGATTCTTTTAAATCAAACTCCCTCTCTCTCTCTCTTCTTTTCTCTTTGCTCTTCTCTCTCCGACAAACTCTACTTCCATCATCTTAGTTCATCGTCGTCGTTTGTACTGGACCGGACCGGATACAGTAATCAAGTATATGACAGATAGTATGCTTCTAAGAGAGATTTTGATTGATGAGAATTTATCTCAGTATTCAGTTATAATGCTTGATGAAGCTCATGAGAGGACAATCCACATTGATGTCCTTTTTGGATTGTTGAAGCAGCTTGTAAAGAGGAGACTTGACCTTCGATTGATTGTCACATCTGTCACATTAAATGCAGAGAAATTTTCAAGTTATTCCTTTAACTGCAATATCTTTACAATTCTTGGAAGAACTTATCCGATGGAGATACTCTATACCAAGTAGCCAGAAAGTGACTACCTAGATATATCTCTAATCACTGTTATAGAGATCCACTTGACAGAACCTGAGCGTGATGTCCTCATCTTCTTGACTGGTCAAGAGGAGATTGTTCTCTCTCTCTCTCACAACTCATACACATATAAACATCCATGTATATAGTATGAAGTTAAACTATTTGACAAAATGCTTCTTAGAACTCCAAAACACATAACTGTGAGATTTGGTTTGACAAAACTCTTTTTAGAACTGTAAAACATATAGCTATGAGCTTTGAAGCTAACCTGTTTGATAAAATGTTTCTTAGAAAAATAATCATAGAGAAAAATAATTACAATTTTCTCTAGTTTGTTCAAAACACAGAGAAAATTATAATTGTTTTTTTGTTTCTAGGTAGCCCAAATTTCTCTAGTTTGGTTTGATTTTGAATGACCAATAATAAAGAAGTTTAGATAACCAAGAAATATTTCCTGGTAGGTAACTAGAGAAATTCTTTGATTTTGAATGACCAATAATGGCTATGAGAAATTTGGAGAATCAGAAGCTTCTTCTGGAACCATATATCCAAAGAAAAAATATTAGAGAGTGAGAGAGAGTTTAGGTTAAGATGAGACTTGAACTTACTTTGTCCAAAGAAATTAGAGTGGGAAATCGAGAGAAATTTGGGGACAGTGGGAAGTCTAGAGAATTTGGAGAGAAGTCCAGAGAAATTTGGCGAGAATTTCTCTAGACAGTGGGAAGTCCAGATAAATTTGAAAAGAAGTCCAGAGAAATTTGAAAAGAAGTCCAGAAAAATTTGGAGAGAATTTCTCTGGACAGTGGGAAGTCCAGAGAAATTTGAAGAGAAGTCCAGAGAAATTTAAGTCCAGAGAAATTTGGAGAGAATTTCTCTAGAGATTGAAATTTCTCTAGATCAATGTATGAGGGACCTTAGACATTATGAAAATATTTGATATCCTTTATGCTATAAACTCTTAATACCAGGGACCTTAAAAAAAATTCTTATTATTTTAAAATTTATCATTTTAATAAAAAAGAATTCATTAAATTATATTTAATTACAAAAATATTACTATCACGGTGCTTTAATAACAAGTTATGCCTTCATTTTACATAGGCTTAAAAGCCTTAGGTTTAGGCCCTTAGCTCAAAGCAACTCCATTGGTCAACTCAAAGAGTATATTAAATTTAGAAATGAGTTAGACCTCACAAAAGAACTTCTCATATGCCACCTACACTAGCTATTAGCTAATCCTTATTTTTTAAACGCCACCTAATCCTCATTTTTTAAACTGTTGTACATGTATGTATGTATATCATCTTTATCTAGACAGTGGAGGTCTGGTGTAGTGACCTGAGAGACTCCCTCCACACATTTGCTCTCCAATGTTTCTTTGAGTTTCTCGAAAGCCATTAAAACAAACAAAAAAATAAAAATAAAAAATAAAAAAATTGTGGGTTATACTTACAGTTACAGGGTTAGTTTCCCAATGCGTTTTCTTTCTCTCTGATCTGACAATTTTCCTTATTCTTTTGTTTTTACTCAAAATGCCCTTTCTTTCTTTCTTTTTTGTATAAAATGTATATATCTTCCTTTTTGCCTATTTTTTATTTTTCATTATATTTTGGTGCCTTTCTTCTCTCAATTGAGTTCTACTTTTCAATGAGGATAATAATAGTACAAGTGTCTCTCTGCATGCTTTCCCTTCTTGGATGATACCCCTCACTCATCACTTGCTCCTCTGTGTTCTCTCTCAATCCAACTGCAAGGTTTCTTAAAGGGCGATTTTTTTAATTTCATTTTAAATTTTTTTCTATTTTTCTCTTCATACTTCGTGTACTCTACTCTCAAAATTGGTAGGGCTTGTGTGATCCTTTAAATATATGGGTCTTTGATTGATCAAACTCTATTTGCCAAATTGGTATTATACATATATATATATATATATATATGTATGTATATATATATATATATTTTCCTTCCTACCCATAATAATTAGTCCTTGGTGATTGCTTTGTATCAATATTATGGCATGAATTTTTAATGGGTTTTTCATTATTTGTTGCAGTTGGAAGGAAAGTACAAGAGGATCACCAAACTTTGATTCTATTCTTTCTTGAACCACTTGGAGACTAATCTTCCTCGAGCTCTGTGGTTTCTGATCATCACTACAATCCAACTTATGGGTTTTGCTTGTTTTCAATCTATCTCAAATGGGTCTCAATTAGATTGTCAGAAAAAGATGGAAAATTCAACACAATTTCATGTGATTTGTAGTTAGGAGTTGGTTGGTTGGGAGGAAAACAACAATATTTAATAGCAGCAAAGCTTGAAAAAAGGGCATTTGGGGGAAAGAAATGGAGGAATCAAATGACAAGGGTCTTGAAAGAGTAGTTTCACAGAAAGCTCTGCAAATGGGAAGTTCATTTCCATGTCAGATTTGTGTGGTTGGTTTTCTCAGTGGGGTTTGTCTCACAACACTCTTTCTGGCTGCTTTCACTTCATTTGATACCTCTCAGTTTGGTGGGATTTCATTTTCTTCTGGAATTACTTCTTGGAATTCAAGTTCAGATACTATTACTAGTAAGTTCCATTTTAATTTATTTTTCTATTTTTGTTATTCAATGTTCTGCTTCTCATGTTTTCATTGCAGTCCATTTACTGTGATCCATATTGGTAATCTTTTGGCTATGATATTAGAAAAATGCTATCTACACATAATTTTTTATCCCAAATAAAGTTAGCCTCCGTTTGGGAAGCGGGTTGGATTTTTGTTTTTTTTTTTTTTTGGCTATTTGAGCCTGGCCTTTTAAAAGCTTCGTTTAAGAAACACTTTTTGACTTTTTTGACTTTTTTTGTGAGAGAAGAGTATAATGATTATGAGTTAGGTATGATGGCTCAAATAGCCTATTCTGTCTTTTGTGGCTCAAAGAGCCAAAAAGCCCAAATGAGCTCTTCCCAAACGACACCTTAGTGTGATGTGGTTAATGTCGTCCATGAGTTTACTTTTCTGGGTAATTTAGTATTGTTATTGTTGAAGATTTTAATATGCGCTTTGTTGTGAGTTGAATTGCCTCATCTCATGTTCAATTTTCATTAAATGCTTTATTTTTGGGGGGTTATCCGTAAAACTGAGAAATTTATCTCTGTTTTTGTGCCTTTGTTAGATGCTTCTTTTTCCTGGTTACTCAATAGAACAGAGGTTTTTTTTTCCACAACAAAAAACTATTATTAATCAATTTTAAGGCCAAATTGCTGTGAAAATTTGATTATTAGCTTTGGAAAACAAAGTGTGGGCACTGTGACAAATGATGATTAGAAAAAATAAAATAAAATAAAATAAAAAATCCTGAATTCATTGAAATATATAAATTTCAGATAATAGTATATTGAAGATTAAACAAATGCTGTTTGCGAAAATTTGGCCACAGCTGCGAGAAATGTAATTTAGATTTTTTTTTTTTGAGGCCCAGTCAAACTTCAGTGCAAATTCATGAGTCAACACTCAACATATGTAATTGAGAATCCTCAAAGAGTGTACTTAAAGTAGTCTAAAGTGGGAATTACTTCTAACACAAAATTTCATTATTTCCTTATGTTTATACTTTACACAAAGTTGCTAGATCATGGTCTAGTTTAATGACTATCTGCTATAAAAAGCAAAGAAAAAAAAAGTAAAATAAAAGAAAAAATTAGAAACTAGAATAATCATTTGAGAGTTAAAATTTTCAATTCTTATGATTGTACGAACAGATTAAAAATTATATATGGCTGAAATTTGGGGTGTTTAAATAAATTTTGACTATTAAAAATGCATCATAAAAAATTGATGCATTTGAAGCCTATTAAAGTTGGAATAATTTCTAATTCATAATTTGTTTCTTTCATTATGTATCAAACTTGTTGCAAAATTTGATCCATCATGGTCTAGTTTAATGACTCATCCATTAATTTCACAAATGTTTCTTTCATTAGTGAAATATAGTTTTGATGGTAAGTATTTGCTAATGATCACAAATGGAGATTGTATTGCAGATATGGTTACAAATGGAGATTGCAATCTTAAACTGAAAGAAACGGAGAGAGTGATGTATTCACATGGAAGCTTCGACCATGAAATTGACGAGAGAGTGTCCTCCTTGTACTCAGCTTGGACTGCTTTATTAAATAATCCAACAAATAGTGAAGGCGAGTTGTTGCAAGGTGTTGGACCGAGCAGATTGAATGTGCCAAAAGCCCCTCACTTGGAGAACTGCAAATTGAGTGCACAATTAAATGAACGTCTCGATAAACATGTTGAGAATGAGAGCTTCCCTCTTTGGACAACATGGAAGGGATTCTTAGATACCTACCCGTTCTCAAATGATGCGCAGCTCAAGTTCTATAGGCGTCAAGCTATATCCGAAGGTGCTTATCCTCCTTGGGTATGTTTCCTGATATTATTAGTTTCGAGATAATTGGAAATGTAATTTTAGCTTCATCGGTTATATATATATATATATATGCAAATGCATCCACATATATGTATGTTTTTCTCATTAAGTTCATTTAAGTTCAAAACATAAAATTCATCAATATTTGGAGATAATTGTTTTAACTGTCAATTCAGTAAAGTCAAAAGCAAAAGAAACTAAAGATGATGAAATGATTTAGGTCAAGTTTGGTATCCCCTAAAAAATCCAAAAAGTCAAAAAGTCACTATCCTATTTAAGTCACATCATCTTATTTAAGTCACATCATCTCTCTAACACATCACTTCAAACCCAACCCAAATCCAACCCATATTTCATAAAAAGTCAAAAAGTACACTTATTTAGTCTTCCCAAACTTGGCCTTACTTTTGCTTTACATGAAATGTAAAGGCTCCAACTTGAAATGCAACAACAACAAGCCGAATCTCTTATATTTGAAATGTCATTGTTTTGACAGCAAATCTTTGGTTTTCTTTTTTCACATTTTCCCCCCAAATTCCTAATCTTCATAATTTTTTTTTTTTTTTTTTTTTTTTTTTTTTTTTGCAGATAACAGGATCGGATGAAGAAAATTATCCCTATACTAGGAAAGTGCAGCGAGACATATGGGTCCACCAGCATCCTGTGAATTGCAGTGATCCTAATGTGAGGTTTCTTGTAGCTGATTGGGAGAGACTGCCAGGATTTGGTATTGGAGCCCAGATTGCTGGCATGTGTGGGCTTCTTGCTATTGCAATCAATGAGAAAAGGGTCCTTGTTACAAATTACTATAATCGGGCTGACCATGATGGGTGTAGAGGTATTACTGGCAACCGTCAACCATACTAGCTCTATGCAAATCCCTTTATATACTCCCTCCGTCTCAAAATATTAGTCCCTTATTCTATTTTTCATTGTCTCAAAATATTAGTCCCTTTTCAAAAGTCAAGTACAAATGTTAGAATTTATCTCCACCTACCACCTCCACTATCACACACTCCACACCTACCACCTCCACTATCACACACTCCACCTACCACCTCCACTTCACTCCTACACCTACTACCACATTTTCTTCTATATATAGGAATCCTTGTAATTGTAACATCAATCATACATAAATCAATAATACATCAGTTTTTCTTTCATGGTATCAGAGCAATAGGTTAAAGATTTTAGTGTTCTTCGCCTTCCGGCGGGCGGCAACCTTGCCTTGACCGCCCGCCGGATCTCAACCAATTCAAATCTCTCTCTCTCCCTCTCTCTCTCTCTAGTTCGATGACGTAAAATACACAAAAAAGTTCCGTCTCTGCCATCTTCTACTTTTCTCTCTCTCCACACAATATTTTGCTTTTGGAGATGTTTTTGGAGCCGCATTTGTAGATATGAATCGGAATTTGAAGGAATCTATGATCGGCGGGAGGAATATTCCGGCTGGAACTCAGCACCGTCGAGGTCTTAGCCTCACCGGAATGTCCAGAGATGCCGACGAGAACTTGGATTTATTCTCTAGGAATCGCCGGAGCCTCTCCGTCGCTTCCTCCGATGAATCTGACGTTTTGGTGAAATTGGGGAAACTTTCAGTTGGATCAGCAAAATTGGCTAAGAGTGGAATGGATGATCTATTGTCATCGGCCGAAGGAGGAAAGCATGACTATGATTGGCTTCTCACTCCTCCTGGAACTCCTCTTTTTCCTTCATTGAATGGAAGTGAGTCTCAACCACTGTCAGCTGCTCCAAGAAGCAGTTCCACGGTTAGATCAGTTTCTACAACTAAGGCTTCAAGGCTTTTAGTGTCACAATCAGAGAACAACCATCACTCAAGACCAATCAGAAGCAGTTCAGTGACTCGCCCTTCAATCTCTAGTACCCAATATAGTACCTACTCAAATAAATCCACCTCAGTCAATAGGTCAGCTTCTCGCCCATCGACCCCTACTCGTCAAAATTCAGCACCTTCTTTACCTTCCGCAGCAGCAACTTCTTTGTCGTGCTTTAAGTGCTCCAGCTTCTGGCAATGGAAACCTGCCTATCGGCAGTAACGGTGTCATTTCAAAAACGGAAACCATATCATTAGGTCTCCTGAAAACGGGACCAAAGAAGAGAATTTTCGGGACTCTGCAAAACTGAGTGAATTGGACATCTATGAGAGCTCGAGGTAGGTTCTCTCTCCAAGTGGTCTGCAAAGGAGGTATTACATTCTCCAAGTGGTCTAATTTTTATTTTTTTATTACTATTATTATTATATTAAATAATCAATGCACTCCACTTTCTTTTTTTTTTATCTTTATTTTATTCCATCTTTTGCAAAGTAACCGAAAGTTTGCACACCCATCATCATTATTTTATTTTACCCACCTTTTTTTTTATTTTATATCTATATATATATATCTCTCTTTTTTTTATTATACTATATTACCCATACTTCTCTTCACCTTTATTTTCTTTTCTTTTCAAACCAACAACCCAGATACATACTTATCTCTGCTGATCCCGCTTTTCCCAATTTTATTTCTTTTCTTTTATCTTCCTTTTTTTCCTTTTCATTAAAAAAAAAAAAAAAAAAACAAAAAAAAAAAAACAAAAAACAAAACACACAGAGGCATAAACTGCACCCCAAACTCCTTTTATTCATGTCGGGGCTCCCCCCGATCACCATTTTACACCAAAAAACAAAAAAAAAAAAAAAAAAAAAAAAAAAAATACAACAACACACCCCAGTGGGATTTTTCTTCTCTACTCTGCTGCAGACCTCTTCTTCTTGCCTCCGTCCTGGACGGTCCTTGCCGGTGTTGCCTCCGTGTTTCCTTGTCCACCGAGCACGTTCACTCCCCCATACTCCTCCACTGCAGCATATGGCGGCCCTCCAAATCGGAACATAACGGTAGCCTTCCGCTTAAGCTCCTTATTTTCTGCCTTCAGCACACTTATCTCTGCTCGCGCATCCTTATACATGCGTTGGAGCAGAGCCAGCTGGGAGTTTAAATGCTGCACCTCATTTGTCCTACTCTGCAGCCGGTTCGACAGGTTTGTGACCGCCGTCATGCTTTCCACACATGCCTTCAAAGTATACTGATTGGCCTCCACATCCGACTGCACTGCCATTCTTTGCTCCACCGACCGCATCGGAAAGTTCAACGGAGCAAACTCCGGGGCGCTTGGTTGAGGTTCTAGTGCCACCGCACCAGTTCTCTCTCTCGTTGACTCGTTGAGGTCGGGAAAGAGGGTGAGCAGTGCACGGGAAGACGAGGACGAGGCCATTTTTCTGGGCAACAGAGTGTTACAGCGTATTACAGAGTTTCTCTCTCAGCACAACAGTGTTACAGCCTCTCTCTCTCAGCACAACGAAGAGTTTTACAGAGGATTTCGCAGGTTTTTTGCTTCTGCCTCGGCCTCAGGCTCTGTCATGGTTAAATAGCCGAGGCAGCCACGCGCATCGCGCGCCTCTTGACGCCCGACACACTGGCACGCCTTTTCATGGCACATCTTTTTAATAAAGTGGACACGCCTTTTTATGGATTGGGCACGCCTTTTGATGGCACGCCTTTTAAAAAATTGGGCACACCTTTTGAGGGTGCACTTTAAAAGGGTCCGACAAGACTCTGTAAACTGTCCCGACATTGATTCCGGTTAGTTTCTAAAAGGGTCCGACAAGACTCTGTAAACTGTCCCGACATAGATTCCGGTTAGTTTCTACAAGGGTCCGACAAGACTCTATAAACTGTCCCGACATTGATTCCGGTTAGTTTCTACAAGGGTCCGACAAGACTCCGTAAACTGTCTGCTACAACGGTCCGACATGACCCCGTAAACTGTCTTCTACAACGGTCCGACATGACCCCATAAACTGTCTTCTACAACGGTCCGACATGACCCCATAAACTGTCTTCTACAACGGTCCGACATGACCCCATAAACTGTCTTCTACATCGGTTTGACACCACCATACAGTGTCCTCTACAACGTTATGACACCACCATACAGTGTCCTCTACAACGTTATGACACCACCATACAGTGTCTTCACCAACGGTCTGACACGACCATACAGTGTCTCCTATCCTTTTTTATTTTTATGTATTTTCTTGTTTTGTTACTCTCTCCAAACTCAAGTTGGTTAGTTTCTCTCCTCCTTGAGTTTGCGGGGGGCTGTTAGAATTTATCTCCACCTACCACCTCCACTATCACACACTCCACACCTACCACCTCCACTATCACACACTCCACCTACCACCTCCACTTCACTCCTACACCTACTACCACATTTTCTTCTATATATAGGAATCCTTGTAATTGTAACATCAATCATACATAAATCAATAATACATCAGTTTTTCTTACAACAAAAATAATATAAATTTCCTACCATTCTTTTAAATTCATTAATAACATAAAAAGTACAATTATGACATTGATATTCCCCAAAAAATGTACTATCAAAGGGTAATTTGGAAAAATCAATTTTTTTAAAGTGCAATAATTGTACTACCAAAAAAAGTTGGATTCCTCAAAAGATACAATTATTTTGGGACGGAGAGAGTATATCTTTTTTTAACTGTGATTTTATTGTTTGAACAACAATCGTGTAATTTATAGGGTTAATTATACTTTACCCCCCTCAACTTCAAAACCGTACATTTAGATCCCTCAATTTTGACAGTTACGGGGTCTAAAGGGGTCTAAGTGTATGGTTTTAAAGTTGAGGAGGTAAGGTGATATTCAGTGATAGTGTGATTGATGAACATTTTTAGCAATTACTGATAATTTTTTATATCCCATGATGCTATAGGGCCATCACGCTCGAGTTGGTTGTGCTACTTCTTTCCAGAAACGTCCCAAGAATGCCGAGACCGCGCGTTTCAGTTAATGGGGGAAAAAGAAGCATGGGAAAGGGGAATCATAACGGGAAGAGATAACTATAAATCAAAAGAAATATGGGCGGGACGGACTCCTAGGCAAGCTCCTTGCACAATTTAAAGTCTTCTTTAATAAATTTATGCACGAAGAGAATGAGCATAATCATGATTTCTTTATGTCTCCCCGTGTAATGTTGTGCAAATAGGGTTTGGGGTATTCCTTGGAGTTATTTACAGCCCACAACAGATATAAATGGGACTCTGCTCGCTTATCATCACAAAATGGATAGAAGATGGTGGCGAGCTCAGGTACATTGAAAAGTTTCATTTGGAATGAGAGATTTTTTTAACTCGAATACTACCATTCATGCACTATTATTTTTTTAAAAATTATAATTTTCTTTTCTTAGCGATTGTTAAATATAGTAACTATATATTCTATCCGTCAATATACCATATTATATTCATTATCATACTTAAGATTACCATACTTAGGTTTCTCTCCTCCTATATGAAGAAATATTGTTTACATTGTTTAATCATTCAATATAATACAGATTTCTCTCTCTCTCTTTCTCTCTCTTAGATATTGTAACATGGTATCAGACTTAGGTTAAGTATTTAGTAATTTTGCTCTACCGGCGGACTGTAGTTTTGCCCCGGCCACCCGCCAGAACTTAGTCCATTCCCTGACCTCTTTGTTTTTCCTTCCCAAAGTTCGTGGGCGTCAAATTTTTTTTTTTTCACCTGAACCGCAGCGCCGCTGCTCTCTTTGCTTGTGCGCCAACGGTCCATTACTTTTCGTCTCACTAGCCAAATCTGTGGTGCTGCGGTTAAAAGTTGCACGACCATGGTAACTACGCTTATATCCACTGGCCGCCGGTGTTCTTGACCTTCGGTACGCAAGGGGAGTCCGATACTGGCTGCTTACTAGTCCTTCCATTTTTTATAAAACACTCCAAATCTTTTATTCTACTCCAAATCTTTTATTCTACAAATTCTACAGATTCTCTTACCTCTGCTAATCCTTCTATTCAGACATTTCAGCTTTGATATTTTTTCCCTCTGCTCCTTGTACACCGGAACAAACTTAGCTGAAGCTGACCGACGGCTCTCTTCCCAAAGTCCTATTTGCCACGTCAAAAAACGATCTACACACATTTGAGTGAACTGCTCGTAATTCTCGGGATACCCTTCTAAGGAGTACAATATTATATAACAATACAATCAACAAAAAAAGAGGGACGAAACAAGGTACCAAAAAACGACGTCACCACAATATCTATCCCACTGCAAAAGCATATTCCTTTCTGCCATCAAATGTTTTCTGGTACCAAATAAATAGCAAAAGTAGCCCGTGTGTAAGGACGAAGAGTCCCCATTCAAAATAATTCAAAAGCATAATCATTTTCCCGCCTTTGCTTTATGTCAATCATTCTGCAAGAATCTTTCTCTCCCGTGGGTCTGACCTCCTCTTCTCTCATAACTTTGCATCTCTCTCTCATAAACACGAACCCATCTTTGTTTTTCCTTCAAAGCACAGACCAATAGGCAGAAATCCACTTTTTCCCACTTTTCATTATTTTTATTTAATTTTTATCATCACACCCACATGGACTTTTACACTTGTCCTTAATCTTCAGCCACTCTTCATTGAAATAAATAAAAAAAATTTCCTTTCTACAATATATATATATATATTTTTTTTGAGAACATCATCTCTGTTTTCTGCTCCACTTTGTATTTCTCTCTGTTTCAACCTCAAATATGGTTCTATTTTCAAACCTATTTGCATTTGAGAGGGGTATTATGTCTATATCATGGTGAGCATGGTTATACACCATGCAAACCACCCAAGTCGCCCCTTGGCACACTACCTAACTCACCGCCTTGAAGCATCACCTAAGTCAACCCCCTTGGCACACTACCTAAGTCACCCCTTGGCGCACTCCTTAAGCGCCCCCCTTGGCGCATTTCTTGTTCCTTTCCAAGTAGCCGCCCTCTGGTGCACATGGTTCATTTGTTGCTATCACCTTTCAACACCACATCATGTTATGTGTGTGTCACGTTTGCGGGTTCAACATTTAGTTCTTCTTCAACGGTCCATGACCCTAAAAATTGTCATTTGGTTGGGATTTTTTTGCTCCTGGCTTCTTCTATGACAATTCGACAAGACCTCACAAAAAATTGTCTTTCGAGTGCACCTTCGCCGCTCCTGGACAGTCCGGCACGACCTCACCAAAAACTGTCTTTCGGGCACACCTTCGCCACTCCTGGACAGTTCGACATGACATCACCAAAAACTGTGCTTGAAGCACATCTCTGGCCAAGCTTCTATAACGGTCCGACACGACCATAAACTGTCCCCCGGTATTAGCTCTTGCCCTATTCCTACAACGGTCTGACATGACCATAAACTGTCTCCTGGCATTAGCTATGTTAGTTCCGGCCCTGTTCCTATAGCGATCTGACACAGCCATAAACTGTCTTCCAGCATTAACTTCTGCCTCTAATCTATCTCAAGCGCCCATGTGCTTCCATTCAGACTTTGCAATTTATTTACCTCGGATCTATCTATATTTTTAGTTTTATTTCATGTTTTAGTTTCTCTCTCCAAACACAAGTTGGTATCCCTACTTGAGTTTGCAGAGGGTGTTAAATATAGTAACTATATATTATGTCTCTCATACGGACCATATTATATTCATTACCATACTTAGGTTTCTCTCCTCTTGTATACTTTGTTAAATCATTCAATATAATACATATTTCTCTCTCTTAGATATTGTGACGACGACAATAAATGTCCTGAAATGATTGGGATAAAAGTTAACGCAGTTTGAGATTATAAAGTTATATGTTGTATGCAAATTGTTGATGTGCATTGTTCCGTTACTGATATAATTATGTCATTGGTGGATCATTGTCAGGCAGTCCGGTACCTAATGAGATTTCAGACAGAGTATACATGCAACTTGCTAAATGCTGCACGCCACGCTGCGTTTGGACGGGAAGCTGCAAAACTGGTTCTTGCGACTACTGTCGAAGGATGGCCCGAGGTTTGTCAATCTTGATTCTTATGTCCTTTTTTTCAAGAAAACAAAATAGTATAATACTCGGTATTTTTGTTTAGCCGTCAAACATTTGTGTGTGTTAAAAAAGTTTTTTTTTTTATGTTTTTATTTGTGACGGGTTTAAATATCCAATTTTGATTTGTCACTCTCTCTCTCTGTGTTGCTCTTTCTCTGCAGGATGTTGTAAGGGACAAGGGTCGAACTGAAATGGAAGAATATGTATGGTCGAATCACAAACCGTGGATGCCGAGGCCATTGCTAAGCATGCATGTGAGAATGGGAGATAAGGCTTGTGAAATGAAGGTTGTTGAATTTGAAGATTACATGCTTCTTGCTCACCGCATCCGAGCCCGCTTTCCCCAACTTAACACCATCTGGCTTTCCACTGAGATGCAGGTTTCCAATTTTCTCATGCTTTAGAGCCTTCTGTTTTCTGTTTTCATTTTCATTTTTTTTAATACTGGAAACAGAAACTTATTTGGAATATATATATTTTTTAATAATGAAATTGATTACAATTTTTTTTTTTTTTTAAATTTGGAAATGAAGAAAAAGTGTTTTACTTGTTTTAGAAAAATGGAATTGATTCTAAAATTTTTTGAAACAAAAAAGGTGTTTTCAAAACAAGTTTTCACTCCTCCCTTTCCCCACCACCTCCGACCTCCACTTACATTTGCCACTGGCCACCACCAGCCACCTTCGGTGAGCTCTGACAAGCTCAACAAAACTAGTGGGCTTCAGCAATTAGACAATCATCGCCCATGACCCTCTGGCTACCTCCATTGTTGACCACTACATCTGTCCACCCTCCATCGCCAGCCACCTCCAGTAACTTACCACCAAATATATTTCTTTATTTTTGTTTTCAAACCATTTATTTCTTGTTTTTATAAATAAAAATAGGAACATTACACCCATACAAAGCTTTTGCATTCAAGTACTCATATTATAGCATTCTTTGTGTTCAGGAGGTCATTGAGAAATCAAAATCATACCCCCATTGGAATTTTTACTACACAAATGTGACACGCCAAGTGGGGAACATGACGATGGCTACTTACGAATCCAGCCTAGGCCGGGAAACCAGCACGAATTATCCCCTCATGAATTTCTTGATGGCTGCTGAAGCAGACTTCTTCATCGGAGCTTTGGGTTCAACATGGTGTTTTCTCATAGATGGAATGAGGAACACCGGAGGAAAAGTCCTGGCTGGATACTTGAGTGTCAACAAGGACCGGTTCTGGTAAAGAGTCCATCGATAAGTATGTAAATTTTGCAGTGACGGGTCTCTACAATATATATATATATATATATATTGTATATGGGTATTATAAGGGTATATTGATATTTTTGTATATTGTTGTATATTTACTAGCCTAAATGCACACAAAATTACCTATTAGGACCGCCATGTGAATAATGTATGTGTTACAACTATTTTTTGATCAATTTTTGCTAGTGTATTATTGTGAAATTTTCCAGGTAATTGTTTGTTAATCATTTTTTGGTTTAAACCTTGATATCATATTTCAACCCAAGCAATCCAATGCTGACCCGACCTACCTTGACGGGTGGGTTGAGAATCTACTGGGGCTTGGGTACTGCTTGCCCCATTTACATTGGCAGGCGGGTTGAGAATATAGCTGGGTTTGGGTACTCCCAAGGAGTGAGCTGGAGATTATTGTGAGGCTATAATGGCTGATTTTGAGAATGAATCAATTCCATCCTCTGAGCTTGTTTGGACAGGAATTAATACACATTATAAGGGGAGATGCTTCTCTCCCGTAAGTGGACTGTACTGGAGGGTGTTGTTGGGCCATCGTGTGGCATCCAGACTTTTTAAGTATAAAGGTATTCTTTTTTTTACAATAAATTATAAATATATTTTTTGAAATTTACTTAAAATATAAATTGTTTTTTGTAGTTTTAGAAATTGTATCCTGTCTTTTTAAGTTTTTAATTGCATAATAAATAAATTTTTTTATTAAAATATTATCAAGTTAATTAATAATTTTTAATGATATCAAATATATATTTTAATTAATAATTTAACTAATTTTATTGTTGTATAAGGTAGATAGTAGTCATGAATTTTATTTTATTTTTTTATTAATTTTGGAGATATTTGTAATTTTTCAAATCATATAATGCCATTTATATTTTAAGTAAATCTCAATGGTGTATTTGTCATTTATTCTTTTTTTTATTAGAAAGGATTTTTTTTTTTCGAATTTTATGTCTTATCTATACTATATATTAAGCAAAAGGGGATTTTTAATCTCAAGGCCTGTGGGAGTTTCAATATGCCAATCCTAATTTTCTAATTTTTTGTTTTTTTTTTAAAAAAAAAAATTAACCTCAACATTTATTAATTTCTCTCAACCCACAAGACTTTTTGACTTCTCTCATAATTACTGCAGTACCTTTTCCAAAACAAATAATTTATATATTAAAAAAAATTATTAACTTCTCTCAACCCACAAGACTTTTTGACTTCTCTCATAATTATTGCAATATCTTTTCCAAAATAAATAATTTGTATATTAAAAAAAATTTAAAACAAATATAAATATCTATCTATTTATTTATTTCTATCTCTAATTCATAAGTTTTGTAGGAGTTCCAATATTTGAACCTTAATTTCTTAATTTCTTTGATTTTTTTTTAAAAAAACGTAGCACTTATTAAATTCTTCCAAATCTTTTTAACTTCTCCAATATACACACTCTTTTTAACTTTCACATACCTATTACAAACAGTGAGTCTCCTTTTTGTTTTCTCCTTCTTGACTTCTTACTTCTACACTTTCAACTTCAGTGACCACGTATGCAAACAATAAGTCTTTTTTTTTTGTTTTCTCCTTCTTGACTTTTCCTTTTGTTTACTGTTTCAATAATGTAGTTAGATAGCGCATAAAAATATTTGTGATTTGTCTAGCGAATAAAAAATTATAATTTGATTTTTCAATATGATTGAAGATAGATAAATATAAACCCTCCCAAAGAGAAAAATGTGATTATAATTAGTTGAATGATTCTTTTTTTTTTTTAATGTGATTGTAGTTAGTTTAATAGTTCTTTTTTTTTCATTTATTTATTTTTTTATGTGAAAAATGTAATGTGATTGTAGTTTGTTCAATGACTCTTTTTTTAATATGATTGTTGTAGTTAGTTCAATAGGTTTTTTTTTAATGTTATTTAATCTTTTTATTTACTATTTTAATTTTATTTTTGATTTTTTAATATGATTGAAATTAGATAAATATAAACCCTTACAAATAGAAAAATGTAATTATAATTAGTTGAATGGTTCTTTTTTTTAATGTGATTGTAGTTAGTTTAATAGTTTTTTTTTTCATTTATTTATTTTATTATGAGAAAAATGTGATGTGATTGTAGTTTGTTCAATGACTCTTTTTTTTAATATGATTGTTGTAAGTAGTTCAATGATTTTTTTTTAATGTTATTTAATCTTTTTATTTACTATTTTAATTTTATTTTTAATATGACTGAAATTAGATAAACATAAATACTCACAAAGAAAAAAATGTGATTGTAGTTATTTCAATGGTTCTTTTTTTTTTTAAATGTGATTGTAGTTAGTCAATGGTTTTTTTTTTCATTTTTTTTTTAATGAGAAAAATGGAATGTGATTATAGTTTGTTTAATGGTTCTTTTTTTAAATGTGATTTAATCTTTTATTTACTGTTTTAATGATTTTTCTTTACAATTATTTATGAAAAAAATATGATTGTAATTAGATAGCATAAAAATGTTTGTGATTTGATTTAATTTTTTTTCTTATTTGATTTTTAAAGTATCAATTATTGATAATGATTATATTATATTTTGAAAAAAAAAATTGTAATTGATTTTTTTAACTCACTGTGTTTTTTGAAAAAAAATTATTGTGTTTTTTTAACTATCAATTCACTTAATTTGTGATTTGATTTTTAACTCAGTATATTTTTTAAAAAACAAAATGAATTGTACTCATTAGGGTCACATAATGTACCAATTATTGGCGTTAGAATGATTAAATATTATAGGATAATGGCGTTAGAATGATTAAATATTATATTTCGTCATGCCAAGACCGTAGCTATGCATTTATCATACATGTACCAGCAATGCCACGTCAACTAGATTGTGCACCGTGCGTAACCTTCGTTTTAAATATAGATTGGTCTGAAGAAAGTCTATACCTCTCATAAAGTAAAAAAAAAAAAAAACATGTAAGTATAATGTTTTTACTTTATAACATTTTATAAATACATAATATATGTGTTGTTCATTAATTATAATACTAACTATAATGTTGACAATGCAGGAATACTGATGGAAGGTTCACAACAATTTAGATTTTAGTTATTTTTTGTTTTACTTATTCAGTGAATTTCGAACAAATGTAATAAATTCTTATTTTTATTACTTTAATTATGCAATGTCATTATTTTCTTTTCAAATTACATATATTTTATGCTAACAATTTAAAAATGTGTTTGACATAACTATGAATGGTTTTTTTTAATCCCATGCATAGCACGGGTGATATGTTACTATACTATATATTAAGCAAAAGGGAATTTTTAACCTCAAGCCTTGTAGGAGCTTCAATCTCCAAATCTAAATTTCTTGATTTTTTGATTTAAAAAAAAAAAACCTCAGTATTTATTAATTTCTCCCAACTCCCAAGTCTTACCCTCATAATAATACTTTAATACCTTAAGAACAAATATAAAAAAAATTCTTTGAAATCCAACAGATATGAATTCCTTAAAAAGTCCCAACACATATGATTATTATCCCTCATAATAACACTTTAATGCATTAAGAACAAACATAAAAAAAATTTCTTGAAAAGTCTAACACATATGATTATTATCAAAATATTAAACTTTAATATAATATAATAATAATAAAAAAAAGACATTTACTTCCTTGAAAAGTCTAACACATGATTATGATCAAAATATTAAACATTAATATAATATAAAAAAGGAAAAAAAGAAGGCATTTAAAATAAAAAAAATATTTAAAAATCGCAATTCACATATATAGATAATTGTAAACACAATCTGTGCATAGCACGGGTGATATGCTAGTACTATATATTAAGTGAAAGGGGGTTTTTAACCCCCAAGACTTGTGGGAGCACCAATATGCTAATCCTAATTTTCTAATTTTTTGTTTTTTAAAAAAAAAAAAAAAAATTAATCTCAGCATTTGTTAACTTCTTTCAACCCACAAGACTTTTTAAGTTCTCTCATAATTGCTGCAGTACCTTTTTCAAAACAAATAATTTGTATATTAAAAACAATTTAAAACAAATATAAATATCTATATCTATATCTATCTATTTATTTATATCCATCTCCAACCTACAAGTTTTGTAGGAGTTCCAATATTTGAACCTTAATTTCTTGATTTTTTTGATTTTTTTTTGGAAAAAAAAACTTAGCAATTATTAAATTCTTCTAAATCTTTTTAACTTCTCCAACACACACACTCTTTTTAACTTTTCACATACTTATTGTAAATAGTGAGTCTCCTTTTTGTTTTCTCCTTCTTTACTTCTCACTTCTACATTTTCAATTTCAGTGTCTACGTATGCAAACAGTAAGTTTTTTTTTTGTTTTCTCCTTTTTAACTTTTCCTTTTGTTTATTCTTTTAATATTGTAGTTAGATAGCGTATAAAAATATTTGTGATTTTTCTAGCGAATAAAAAATTATAATTTGATTTTTTAATATGATTGAAGTTAGATAAATATAAACCTTCACAAAGAGAAAAATGTGATTATAATTAGTTGAATGATTCTTTTTTTTTTAAATGTGATTGTAGTTAGTTTAATAGTTCTTTTTTTTCATTTATTTATTTTATTATGGGAAAAATGTGATGTGATTGTAGTTTGTTCATTGGCTTTTTTTTAAATATGATTGTTGTAGTTAGTTCAATGGTTTTTTTTAATGTTATTTAATCTTTTTATTTACTATTTTAATTTTATTTTTAATATGATTGAAGTTAAATAAACATAAACACTTACAAAGAAAAAAATGTGATTGTAATGTGATGTGATTGTACTTTGTTCAATGACTCTTTTTTTTAATATGATTGTTGTAGTTAACTCAATGGGTTTTTTTTAATGTTATTTAATCTTTTTATTTACTATTTTAATTTTATTTTTAATATGATTGAAATTAGATAAACATAAACACTCACGAAGAAAAAAAAGTGATTGTAGCTAGTTCAATGGTTCTATTTTTTTAATGTGATTGTAATTAGTCAATGGTTCTTTTTTTCATTTATTTGTTTTTTTATTATGAGAAAAATGTGATGTGATTGTAGTTTGTTCAATGGTTTTTTTTTTTAATATGATTTAATCTTTTATTTACTGCTTTAATGGTTTTTCTTTACAATTATTTATGAAAAAAATATTTGTGATTTGATTTGATTTTTTCTAATTTGATTTTTAAAGTACCAATTATTGATAATGATTAGATTGTATTTTGAAAAAAAAATTGTAATTGATTTTTTTAACTCACTGTGTTTTTTGAAAAAAAATTATTGTATTTTTTTGACTATCAATTCACTTAATTTGTGATTTGATTTTTAACTCATTGCGTTTTTTGAAAAACAAAATGGATTATAGTCATTAGGGTCACATAATATACTCATTATTGATGATGATTAGATTGTATTTTGACAAAAAAAAATTGTAATTGATCTTTTTAACTCACTATGTTTTTTGAAAAATAAATTATTGTGTTTTTTAATTATCAATTGACTTAATTTGTGTTTGATTTTTTTAATTATTGATGATGATTAGATAGCATTAAAAAAATTGTGATTTGTATGATTGAAATTATCTCATTTTGTTTATAATTTTATTTTTTAATATGATTGAAGTTAACTCACAAAAAGAAAAATGTAATTGTAGTTTGTTCAATGGCTATAAATAATATTTTTGTTTACTATTTTAATGGTTCTTTTTAATGATTCTTTTTTATTATGAAAAAAATGTGATTGTAGTTAGATAGTATTAAAAAAAAATGTGATTTGTATGATTGAAGTTATCTCTTTTTGTTTATAATTTAATTTTTTAATATGATTGAAGTTAGATAAACATAAACACTCAAGGGGATTTTTAAGGAAAATGAGGTTTTTAACCCCAAGGCCTGTGGGAGCTTCAATATCCCAATCTGAATTTTTTAAATTTTTTATTAAAAAAAAAAACTCAGCATTTATTGATTCGGTCAAAATCTCCTGATCAACATTTGTTAACTTTTTTCAATCCACATGCCTGCATTTATTGATTTGATCAAAATCTCCTGATCAACATTTAAAATCCCCTCATACAAATAATTATCGATACAATCTATGTATAGTTACTGCAGTACCCTTTTCAACTTTTTTCATATACTATGGTTAGTGATAAGATTGTTAAATTATTTTTATAAAAAATCTTAAAAAACATAATTTATATATTAAAAAAAATCTAAAAAAAATATAAATATCTATAATTATCCCGTGCATAGCACGGGTGATAGGCTAGTATTATTCTTATAGAAAATAATATACAAGCTTACTTTCTAGACTCAGTTTATAAAGGCAATGATGTGTACATAATGTGATTGGTTAATAATTAGAAAATATATGAGAGAGCGTATTATGGCGCCGTTTGGGAAGAGGTGGGTGAGGCTAATAGAGCCTAAAATGAGAAATAAGCAAAAAAAAAACGGTACTGTTCACAGTTTTTCAAAAAAAAAAAAAAAAAAGGCTCTGCGTTGGACAGTGTAGGCACAGCCGGAAATTGGTACATCAACGGCAAAATTACCATTTTGCCCCTTTATATCAATTTAAAAAATAAAAAGTTAGGGACAAATTTTTCATTTTAAATTTAAATATCATTTCAACAGACTTTCCAATACAAGAACTCTACTAAAAATTCATCTCATCTTTCCAAACATAAAACTAAAATAGCCTACTAAAATAGCCAAAAAGTCAAATAGCCTACTAAAATAACCACTTCCCAAACGAGGCCTATTTTTAATATCTTAATTGATTGTTACATCAATAGCCTTGAAAATTGAATTTAATTTTTAGTCTTGAAAAACAATGCTATATTCTTATTTGTTTATTCTATAATAATGATCTAAAAAGCAGATAATAATAAAATCCACTATGAGTAGCGGAATAATATGTGCGTATTTAACCGTTGAATATTTTTAAATTTAAATCTTAAGATATTTAAATATTTATCTAAAACTTGGGTATAAATTCAGAAATATATCCTAACTGTATACAGAGAATATTAGTGATAAATTTAATTTAGAAGGTGTTTAAGGCATTAAATCTAGTATACTTTTTTCATTAGTGAGAAGTACACTATTTGTAAAATAATTTAGCGAGAGACCTTTTTAGTTGTTTTGAAGGACATTTTATTTTTAATTTTACCTCTTAATTTATATGTTGACTTTTTTTATTTGTTATTTTTTTTTACTATCTGTTCAAATTAGTTTCTATCTGTTCAAAATTTTCATATATGTATTCAAATTATTTTCTATCTGTCTAATTTTTTTCTATATAATTTTTTTATATGTCCAAATTTTTTATCTGAGTGTCCATCAATTGGTCCAGCTGTTGGTGCCTGGGTGTGCATCATTTTGTAATTTCTTCTCTATTTTTAAGGTGTATAGGTTCCAAAACAAAGTTTTGGTCTTGGGCCTCTAATTTTTTTTTAAAAACACTTTAATTTAGTAATTTTATATGCTCATTTTGAAATACCTTTTTTAACTGGTGTTGCCCAAGGTCCTTAGTGATGGTGAGGAATGGAGGAGATAATGAAAACTCATTTTGGAAATATATGAAAATATCTCATTTTTCAGAAAATTTTAAAATTTTGAAGTCAATTTTACTTTTTTGAAAACAAAAACAACATATAAAACAAGTTTCTATTTGTAGCTTTTATTTAGCATCACTGCAACATGGAACTTGGTCGAGTGCCACCACATAATCCCCACTATCGGTTGGTAATCCACCCTTAGTAGTGGCAGCCACAAGCCGATACATCTTTCTTAGCCAACTCCTCCCAATCAAAGCTTCACTTCCCTTAACAATCTCACAATCACATGTATTCCTTCAAGCCCTAACACTCACAGCCCAAGTTCCAAAAACATACTACTGAAACTTCAATACTCTGGCAGAAAAAAAAAAAAAAAATTAAAATAAAGAAACTAATGAATTATAGCTTCCATATACAGAAAAACAAACTCAAGAAATAGTGAATCAAATTAGATAACTCAAGCAAGCTCAATTTCCTCGAATCAATCAAGAGAATGATGAAACCATAATTTTGCCTGATCATCTTTAACATGGTGAATTGACCAATACAACATCATATATGTGCAAATATACACTCTCAAGTACATACATACATACATGGAATATATACATACATAATATGTGCAAATAAAAGCTATCTATTGAAATTTATCTCTTCAAAAATTCTATATGTTCAAATTATCTGTTGAAATTCTATGATTTTTTAATTATTTGTTCAATTTTTTGAACAAATTTGTTCAACAAACAACAAATTTTCAACAACAATCCAACCCATCATCATCATCCAAAATTCTATATCTATTGAAATTTATCTCTTCAAAAATTCTATATGTTCAACAAACAACAAATTGTCAGCAACAACAATCTAATTTGTCCCTGCATCTCCTTCTTCGCAATCACCAGCAAATACGCTGGTGAAGCCTACGATGGTGGTGGAGGAGGATTAGAATGTGATTACATGGAGTTTTAGAGGCAAAAGGCGAAGGAGCTTTAGGACAATCTAACCTTAACAATAACGATACATATATATATATAGGAAAAGAGCACCTGAAAAGGCTGAAGAAGGAGCTCTACGCGAAAGCTACGGCGATCCAGAACCTGATCTGGATCTGGAACCGAAGGAGCTCCGCGCAAAGGCTACGGTGGTTTTGGATCTGAAATCGAGAGAGTTTGACGGCGATCTAGAGCTCGATCGGCGACGGAGTTGAGAAGCTCTAGTGTGACGGGCCACTATGGGGACAATCTGTTCGCAGCTCTTAGCTTTTAGACGATGGCGAGCGGCAAAGAACGACTGAGCCCACGACGAAGGAGTTGGAGTCGGAGCGGCAAAGGGCGGTGTCGATATCAATGGCGATGAAGGTGCGTGTGACGACGACTGATCGATCTAGGGTTTTGAGACTCTCTCGCACGTCTACGTCTATCTTTAGGGTGTTTGTTTCAGCTTTTCAGAGCCAACTTATGACTTTTAGCTTTGAAAAAGTTATTTTGGACTGTTTGGTTAAACTTATTTCAAACAGTTTCGGATTCTAACAGCTTATTTTAACTCAAAAAAGCTGATTCTGAGAAGCTGCTCACCCCGTGCTTCTGATTATCAGCTTCTGCTGTGGACATGTTAATTTATGGTTATACTCTTAAATTTTTTTATTTTTTATTTTTTTAAAAATAGAAAAAGACTCAAATAGACTATAGATTATTATTATTATTTTTTATGAGAAATGTAGACAAATAAAAAATAAAAAATAAAAATTAATTGAAAAAGCTATTTCACAGCTTATTTAACAAACACTACTCAGCAACTTAAATCTATAATCCAACAGTTACACCAAACAGATTAACAACTTCTAATTAAAGTCATAATCTATAATCTGTTAAGCTATAATCTATAAGCTATTTTAATAGCTACATCAAACGGGCCTTTGTCTCTCTCTCCGCGTGAAATGATTCTTTTTCTATTGCTCTGTGTAAATGATTAATATATATAAGGGTCATTGTGAAAGAGTATGTCCTTATAGACCTACTAATTTCGCACCTGAATTTTTGGTCAATAAAATTTTGAATTTAGACTTTTTGAACCGAATGCCCTTATTTATATATATATACTAGAAGTGGTGGCATAAAGAATAAACAACTCCATTTTGTAGCTCGAAATGGCGTGGGTCAAAAGGCCTGAATTTCTTTGTACACACACCCTCATTCTTTGTACACAGGTCATCCCTTACAATACAAAACTGACATTTTATTTCCAAAAAAAAAGAAAAACAAGAACAGAGTAGAGAGAGTGAGAGAGAGGACGCCAACGAGGCTCATTCAACAGTTTGGCCATATACTCAAACCGAAGAGGAAGGCATCAAGACTAGTGTTATACACATTTCTTGAAAGGACGTCGCTGCTGGTTGGCCATAGTGAGAGAGAGGACGCCACTACTGCTGTGTGTGCCGAAAGGTGTCGCCGCTGCTCCTTGATTCATGCTTCTTATGATAATTTTCTGTTGCTTATGATTGAGGTTGCTTATGATTCATGGTCCTTGACCCATTAGTTGGTTTTGTTTTTAATTTAGGGTTTCACATTGAACTCTGCAAAAATGTTTTGTGAAAAATTAATCCATGAAAAATGTTCTGTGAAAAATTCAGACATTGCTGTTTTGTGAAAAATCCATGATTAATTTCGACCCTATGTTTTTAAAATCTCACAACTCATTGATTCAATGTTCCTTAGTTCAATGTTCTTTGAAAAATTGATGAAATGTTCCCATTTTAAATAATTTGAAAATTAATTCAATGAATAATTCAATGTTCTATGTGTGAACATTTATGATAATCATGGATTTATGAAATGTTCCTTAATTCAATGTTCTCTGAGAAATGTTTCTTTCATAATTCTTTATGCAAATGAACAAGCCCCAATGCTAACTACTTGGGGTTGGTAGTACAGATCCATTGTCTATGGTTTGCCTCATGGAAAGAAATATCCTTGATCAAATTCAAAACAGTAGTTTCAAATATTTTCAAGGAACTTGGATTTGTTGGATTAATTTTGTAATAATGATATATAAACTAAAGTGTGTATCTTCATTTGCAGCTATGTGATGGACCTATTGTTGCCTTCACTGTCATTCACAACGTGTGTTGTAATCATGGTCTTATACATGTTACCTCACAGTTAGGAAAGTGCACTGCTCATTGATTTTTCCTGTTGGTTTCTACATCATGTAAATTTTACCCTTGCTTTACGTTTTCTATAATCAAATTCCATTGAAGGGCACTCCACATCCAGTCACTTACTTTGCTAAGAAGAATCTATACCCACTTATAGTTTCAATTCCAGTAAGTGGATTCTCTTGCTTTTATAACATAAATGTTACTAGCTTCTGCTTGTTCCTTGTGTTCTGATAATCTCCTACGTTTTTTTTTCATGCTGCCTATGATAGTTTGTGCTCTTTTAATGTCTATTCTATTCTATTTCACTTTGAAGCTACAATGGATATTGATTCAATGAATAATTCAGTCAATGTGAGTGAGGAAGTTGAAAAACAAGACAACAATGTTGAATTTAATGAGAGTGGTGAAGTTGAAGAACAGAAGAAGGGGATGTATTTTATCTCAAAGCAAGAAGTGTACACATTTTATGCAAAATATGCGAAACAACTTGGATTTTCTATAGCTTATAGAACACAAAATGTAACAAGGGATGGGGAAGTAAAGTACTTTGGAATTGAATGTACTCGGGCGCGGAATAGAACAAAAAGATCAGAAGTAAATCCCCTCGAACCATCTTTGTCGTCAAAAATAGATTGTAAAGCAAGGGTTAGAGCCACTCTACAAAAGGATGGAAGATATAAGTTAACTACGGTTGTGCTTAAGCACACTCATGATTTGATTCCGACTGACTCACGGCATTTTCCAATGAATAAGAGGATTCTTACTCCGGTGAAGAGGAGACTAGAAGTTAACGATGCAGCAGAGATTGGGGTGGCTAGGAATTTTCATTCCATAGTTGTCGAAGCGGGGGGATATGAGGCATTAACGTTTGATGAACAAGATGCTAGGAATTATATTCAGAATGCTAGAAGATTTAGACTTGGGGTAGGAGACGCCGAATCAGTTACATTTTATTTTCATAAAATGCAACAACAAAATTTGAACTTCTATTCAACAATTGACCTTGATGAAGATGGTCACATACGAAACTTGTTTTGGGGGGATGCAAGGAGTAAGGCAGCTTATAAAGCATTTGGGGATGTTGTCTCTTTTGACATAACCTATTTGACAAACAAATATGATATGCCGTTTGCTCCGTTTGTAGGAGTGAATCACCATGGATAGTCAATTTTGTTTGGTTGTGGGTTGTTAAGTAATGAGAACAAGACATTTGTTTGGCTATTCAAAGAATGGTTAAGTTGCACGTCAGATGCTCTCCCAAAAGCGATAATAACTGACCAGTGTAGAGCTATGCAAAATGCCATAGAAATTGTCTTCCCACAGGCTCGGCATCGTTTGTGTTTACGGCATATTATGAAGAAAATTCTAGAGAAATTGAGAGGATATTCCCAATATGAGTCCATAAAGGTTGCTTTGAGTAACGCAGTTTATGATTCATTCACAAAAGGTGAATTTGAGGAATACTAGGAAGCAATGATTGAAAATTTCAATTTGAATGATAACGAGTGGTTGGGGGTATTATATCGTGAGCGACATAGGTGGATTCTTGCCTATGTTAAAGACATATTTTGGACTGGCATGTCAACTACACAACGAAGTGAGAGTATGAATGCATTCTTTGACGGATATGTGAACTCCAAGACAACCTTAAAGCAATTTGTTGAGCAGTATGACAATGCGTTGAGAAGTAAGGTAAAGAAAGAGACAAAAACAGATTTTAAGTCTCGTAACAAATTGTATGATTGCTTAACGGTGTATCGTTTTGAGAAGCAATTTCGTGCAGCTTATACTAATTCCAAATTTAAAGAAGTTCAATTAGAAATGAAGTGTCTAGTGTATTGTCGTGCAAATCTTATCAAAGAGGAGAGAGCAATTTGTACCTATCATGTGAGGGAGGCTATTGTTGTGGGTGAGGGGATGAAGAAAGTGGAATTTGTTGTGTACTTTAATTCAACTGAATGTGAGCTCCAATGTATGTGTCGGTTGTTTAACTTTAGAGGTATTATGTGTGCCCATTCACTTTGTGTGCTAAGTGAGAGATCCATATATGAGGTGCGAAATAAATACATTGTTTCGAGATGGAGAAAAGACTTGGAGAGAGGCTACACATGCATTCCAACCACATATACTAACTTTGACTCTTCTTTACATCCAAAGTTGCATGATAATTATCACAACACGTTGGATGAGATCCTAGAACTTGCTACTAATGATGATGGTAAACACAAAGTGATTCAACTTGGGTTGATGAAAATCAAGGATGAAGTGAGAACAGTTCGATCAAGTAGTGCGAGTGATGTGCCATGTACTAGTACTTTACCATCTTCAAGTAGTACTTTACCACCTTCCCATACTTCACCAAAAAGTCCGCCTCGTATCAATACTACAAAAGAAAGCATGACTCGCAAGGTACTAAGTCCTTTGGTTGCTCACCGAAGAGGCCATCCATGTACGAAACGGAAGGTTAGCAAGGTTGATACAATAGTGAATCGGTTGAAGGGAAAGAATAAGAAGGCTAATTCGGTGCAGGTACATTTTTCATTCCGCACTACATAAGTATATTGCAGAATTTGTTAAACTTCAAATATTCATCAATGTTTGGTGCTATAGGGTCAGAAGGTGCGTCAAGGTGAACCTCGTAAGTTAAGCTTTCCTTGTAGGGGAGGCGTGAAAGACACTGTATGAACCGGTACGTGTTAAATATGAAGGTTGTTTCGTGTTTTTTTTTTTGGCTTTTAATTTTATTGCTTCAAATTACTAATTAACTTGTGTCACTATTTCATCATTAGGTGCCACCAAATCAACCTTACTATTGTCTTTCTATGGATGCCATAGAAGGCAGTATGTATGTACCGGTATGTGTTGAACGGATTTAATATATTGCACTTTGTTTATTGTCGCTTGATATTGGTGAATATGTTCGTGGAATTTTTTTTGTAATATTTACTTTATTTTTATAGGCACCAGTTAGCACAGTTGGGGATGACATTGGAAGCACATCTTATACTCAAACTGGAATGGTCAACAATATTAGCAGTCAAAGTTCGATAGTACTATCAAATTTTGTTGACTTGAACATCGATGGGGATCCAAATGTCCCATTTTTTTTTGTTAGTTTCGAAGTGTTAATTGTACATGAATTTCATTTGTAAACTTTGGATTGTTTGGCTTCATTTGAAAATTGATGGAATTGGTGGCTGTTCCATTTTTGTTTCAATTAAATTACAGGTTGAACACAATGCTTGGTGGAATTTGTTGAGTGAATTGAAGGACCTATTTTTTTTGTTGACTTGAATGTCTCATTTATTTGACTTGAATGTCCCATTTTTCTTTATTGGAATTATAGGTGGACTTACATGTCCCATCTTACTGTGTTACAAGCTCTTTCCAAGAACTGTCATAATGTAGTTGAATATGGACCATTCATACTCAAGGTCCTTCAATGCTTCTTATTTAAAAATAGAAACCTGTTGAGCATGGACCATTCACGAGTGAATTTCAGAAAACTGTGTGTGTGTTACCAAACTAGAAACCTGTGTGTACGTTTCTCATTCAAACCAACAGATTTCTTGAAATATTACTTATTCATTCAACAAGTTCATTCAAGGTCCTTCACCTTCAACCTATTATACACATTATTCATCAACAGATTCATTCAACAGATTCATCACATACCCCGAACCTGTTATACACATTATTCATCAACAGATTCATTCAAGTTCATTCAACAGATTTCATATCAAAGAAACCTGTTATACACATTATTCATCTCAAAGAAACAGGTTCATTCAAGGTCCTTCACCTTCAACCTGTTCATTCAACAAATTTTATGTCAAAGAAACCTGTTATACACATTATTCATCTCAAAGAAACAGGTTCATTCAACAGGTTCATTCAAGGTCCTTCACCTTCAACCTGTTCATTCAACAGATTTCATCTCAAAGAAACAGGTTCACAAATATTCATCTCAATAGCAACCATCACATTATATACATTACTCATCTCAGAAAAACCATTACATTATACACACTGTTAAGTAACCATCACATATAATAACAGAGCCTACATTCATAAGCAACCAACAGATTTTTAAGCAACCAACATAATTCTATTAAATAAGCAACCAATAGATTTTTCACCTATTAATTAAGTAACCAACCAACAGATTTTTAAGCACCAACCAAAAAATACAAAACAAGTAGAAAAATAGATTACATTCATAACATGTTCCAAAACCTAACAACTGAGTCATTTACATGATAAAGTACAAAAATACACAAAATGCAATGACATAAGTCATTGCCTTGAAAATCTTCTCCATCATTTAAAGCCTTCTTCATGCTCATGAAGTGCATTGTCCATCTCACCAAGCCTTCTCCTTGGATCATAACAGAGCCTACATTCATAAGCAACCAACAGATTTTTAAGCAACCAACATAATTCTATTAAATAAGCAACCAATAGATTTTTCACCTATTAATTAAGTAACCAACCAACAGATTTTTAAGCACCAACCAAAAAATACAAAACAAGTAGAAAAATAGATTACATTCATAACATGTTCCAAAACCTAACAACTGAGTCATTTACATGATAAAGTACAAAAATACACAAAATGCAATGACATAAGTCATTGCCTTGAAAATCTTCTCCATCATTTAAAGCCTTCTTCATGCTCATGAAGTGCATTGTCCATCTCACCAAGCCTTCTCCTTGGATCATAAATTTCTTCTGTTCTTATATCTGTCCGACGTTCAGTATTGGAACGGATTGCGGAGGTAGCGTCATCGTTATCATCATCAACGAACCTGAAGTAATTGCAGTGTTCATCCGCACTCTACAATGCACAAGAATTAGTTAATCAAATCAGACAAATGAAATTTGTAAAAAGTAAAAGATTAATTTATATAACAAATACTAACATATTTTGTTGGGCAAACAAAAAACACACATCCTTGATTTCCATTCTCTTTGGTTCGTACAATATACATGGAAGTTGTTCTTCCACAATCACACAATCTTGGCTTTAATCTTATGTTCCTATTATTAGTAGAAGATGAAGCCATTTTTATCTACATAAAAAATACCAACAGATTCAACTACCTCATACTGATGGATAAGCGTCATACTGATGCATAATGACGCATTCATAGTGATGTGATCATAAACAGGAACCATTCAACAAATTTCCCTTTTGCCCTTTTTTCCTTTGATTCAAAACTATATTTGAATCATTATGTTATGATGTTTTGATCACTCTTTTGTTATGAGGGTTTGAGAGCTCCAGGAAATGCAATGAATCCCATTTAATTGGCACTAAATAAATCAGTGAGGCTTCATATCTGCTTACTTTGATAGTCACTGTGTATTGTTTGCATAATTCTTAGAACTATTGTTTCAGATAATAAGGGCACTTTGATATTATATGTTTGTATTATTATGTAGAATTCTGTTGTGGTCAGAAAGGTCGCGAAGGGACTGCTGAAGAATTAAATTGATCGATGTCGAACTGTGGGCTGTGTGATTATGTGAAATCTATTTAATGGATTACCTAAATGTGGGCATATGAGCATTACAAATAAATAAATAAATAAGCATATGCATCAGTTGCATATTTCACTAAGAGGTGGGTGTTTTTTGTGATTATGTGAAATCTATTTAATGGATTACCTAAATGTGGGCATATGAGCAACAGGAAAATTTTAGAAAGTGTTTAGAATTTAATTTATTTATATGAATCCAACTTTAAAGTGTTTAGAATTTGCATAAAATGTTAATCACATTCTGCAACAATCTGCAACAATCACATTCTTTCATATAAATAGTTAATTACATCCTGCAACAATCTATAGTCGAAAGTGTCTAAACACCTACATATAAATGTTAATCGCATTCTGCAACAATCTATGGTTATTTTCCTTCTTTCATAATTTCCTTTTGTTTTTCAGTATTACAAAAAATATATAGTCGAATCCACATTTTATTATGAGACAAATTCAAAAGCAAATCCCAATAGGTATATTTTGCATGACCAAACTCATCACAGATGTGTATTTCAAGCAAAACCAATCAAATGTATACAGAGGATAACAGATTCAAAGGCAAATCCCAAACCCTAACACATCACAAATTAAAGCCAAATCCCAAACCCTAGCACAAATTGTAAGCAAAATCCAACCTCAAACACTCTAAATCGACTAATTTCTACAAAAATTGAAACCAAACGTAAACCCTAACTTTGCGATTTCAGGTTTACCTCAGATTTGCTGTCACAGGCTGTCGTTTGCCGTCCGTCGTCGTTCGTCGTCCACCGTCTCATCGTTCTTCATCCACTATCTCGTCTTCCTTTGTCCACTGTCTCGTCGTTCTTCGTACTCCTTCAAGAGACAGGTGAGAGAAGCGAGAGTGAAGAGATAGAGATGAGAGAGAGGCGAGAGTGAATGAGAGGGATGAGGCGAGAGAGGTGAGAGTGCTGAGGTGAGAGTGAGAGAGAGGTAAAAGTGTTGATTTTGTTTGGAGAGGGAAGAGATCGAGAAGAGAAAGAAACTTTTACTTTCGAGCCATTCGAGCCCGATATAGTCAAGCTACGGATGATTTTTCAAGAACAAAATTGTAAAAAATCTTATCTTGATTTTAAAATTTAAAAATTAATACATATTTGAAATGGGAAAAAAATTTGACAATTAATAGATTTCAATAGTTTAAAAAAAATAAAAATAAATAAAAAAAAACTTTGACTTTATATTAACTCAAAAGTCGACTTTATGTAATAATATATATATATATATATATATATAACATATGGTATAATATATCTAAGCTAAAATGATGTAAATTATTTAAAATTGTATTTGAAAATTCTCACATTGATATGAAACAATTAAATAATTCTTCACTAGCAAGTATTAACACTTTTCTTCAAATATTTTATAAATTTTAAATATTTAATTATATATACAATATATTTACAAAATTATGGATGAGATTTTTCATGTGACCCATTAAAATGAATGAAAAAGTACAGAAAATACAATCATGGGTTCTGTATGGGGAGTAAATATTCTTCGCTTTCATACTCCTTGCCTCCGCGTTGGTCTCACTACAAATGTCGTTGTCTTTTTTGCAAACACAACATAAGTAAGCTAACCAGCGGGTGTCTCATTGGAAAATCCCTTCGACGGTCAAGTCAACACTTTTTGAGAATAAAGGAGAATGAAAGAGTTCTTTGACTCGATCCATGTGGTGCACGTTATTCCCACTGTCTTAGGGCACGGACATTTTGTTCTCCCATTCCCTTATACACATGTACCTGTCAGAAGTAGACAACCCGACATACAACAATAACTTGGACAAGTCAAAATTTGTATCCCATATACCATTGGGCCATGCGCAGTATTCAACCGAGTCAGTCTTGGCCGAGCTAAAAGTAGCTCAGTCAAACTTGTGAACCTCACCCGTAGGTCTGATGTCGTACTACTACTCATAGCCCGACTGAGCCATTAACTCGGTTGAAGACATTCAAGCTCCCATCGGCCTTGTCTTCCAGTAAAGGCTTAGTTTTGCTCGGTACATCACAGAAAGATGAGCTTAGCTTGGTCCAAATGAAGAGTATCTCGGCCGATATGAGAGGTAACATGACCAATTCTGTTAGGCAGACTCAAATCCATTCTTAGTTCGGTCTAACTGACCGCAAAGTGGTGGATTTAGCTCAACTCACCACATGGATAGCTCAGCCCTTTCTATTCGTCGAAAATTTCCCTCTTAATTGCCCCTTAATTCCATCTGTTGTAACATGATTGGAATTATTTCGCTCTTGCACAACTTAGCTTCAGCTCAGTTTGGTGTTCAGGTGCCATTTTTTCTCGGCAAGCTAAATCCGCTCAACATGGCATCACTCTTTGGTGAGCTAAATCCGCTCGGCAATGAGCCTTTTTTTTAGGCGAGCTAAATCTGCTCGGCAATGAGCCTTTATTTTCAATGAGCTAAATTTGCTCGGAAATGAGCCTTTCTTCTTGACAAACTAAATCGGCTTGGCGAGGCATCTGTCTTTGGTGAACTAATTCCGATCGACAAGGAGCTTTTCTTTTAGACGAACTAAATCTGCTTGGCAAGACATCCTTCTTCGACGAACTAAATCCACTCGACGGGACATCCTTCTTTGGCGAGCTAAATCCGCTACGCAAATAATTCCAAAGTTGATAAAATTCATCAAGAATCCTCTTATCAAGCAAAATCTGTTTCGGCAAGGAACTTCACAGGTGATAAAATCCATCAACAAACCTCTTGCTGAGCAAAATTCGCTTCGGTAAGGAACTCTGGAATTGATAAAATCCATCAACTAACCTCTTGGTGAGCAAAATCCGCTTTGACGAGGAATTTCAAAGTTGATAAAATCCATCAACTAACATCTTGCCGAGCAAAATCCGCTTCGACAAGGAATTCTAAAGGTAATAAAATTAACCTTTTGCATATCAAAATCCATTTCGGTAAGGAACTCCACAGTTGATAAAATCCATGAACTAACCTCTTGTTGAGCAAAACCCACTTCGACTTCTAAAGTTGACAAAATCCATCAACAAACCTCTTGTCAAGCAAAATCCACTTCGGCAAGGAACTCCAGAGTTGATAAAATCCATCAATTAACCTCTTCGCCGAGCAAAACCTATTTTGCAAAGAATTCTAGAGTTGATAAAATCCATCAACAAACCTCTTGCCGAGAAAAATTCGCTTTGACAAACCTTTTGCCAAGTAAAATCTGCGTCGGCAAGGAACTCTAGTGTTGATAAAATACATTAACTAACCTCTTGACGAGCAAAACCCACTTCGACAAGGAATTCTAATCTTTCTATCGAAATAATTGTCAGTTACCCCTTGAACCTCGCTAAATCTATTTGGTGGTGCGAAAATACAACAATTTTTAAGAAAACAGTCTACTTGTTTCATTACATCAATAGTGGAAAGGGTTACAAAAACTTCAGATTGGCAGCGTTTTGGGAATAGATCAGTCATTTATATCCTGCGAATTTTATGCCCATTTTCCTCAACTTTCTTTCCACGATTGTTCAGGTGGTTATCTTCCTGTCTAATGGCATGAACTTCCCCCCCCCAACCTATTTGTCCGCTACTACCAGATTTGTCTTCGTGGTAACTACGGTTGTGTCATCTTCAACCTTTATATGCTCATTGATCCTTTGCTTCAATAGCTCCAACGTTGAGGGCTGAGTCATTGTGAGTGAGTCCCTTAGTTTATGTCTGACTAGTAAACCCCATCTGTATTGAGAGATAGCCAGGTTGGTTGGAAATTATGGATCTCATTGAATGCATGCCAGTACCTAGCGTTAAACGCCTTCAACGCTTCTCCTAGTTTCATGCTCACCCCTAAGAGATGGTCGACCTCCTTTGGCACTGTTGTATTTGTTTCAAATCTGGTGACAAATTCCCGGCCAATTGCTGCCAACTATGAATGCTCCCATCTGGCAATCCTTCGAACCATTTGAGCCCTAGCTCGCCCAAACTTGATAGGAACAACACGTACATTAGGGCGTCATTACGCCTATGAATAGTCATGACAAGACGAAAATGACTTATGTGTAAGTAAGGGTCAGTCTTCCCATCGTAAAGGTTAAACTTGAGCTGGTGGAAGCTCGTGGGGAGAGGTACGTCCTCAACTTCCAAAGAAAATAGAGTGGCATTCAACCTTGCCAAGTCCCTATCTGCAAGTGCGCGCACTGCAGCACATAGTGGCAACATATCGATAGCTATGCTCTCGTGGGATCTTGGTGCTAACCTTTGCAATGCCGGCAACCTTTAGGCTTTCTTCTGCTTTGCTCTCTATTCTAGGACATTTCTTAGGTCCTTGGAATGAGTGGAGTAGGAATATCTAAATGTTATAGTAGGCTGCGATGGGTGAGAGCTGCTCGGCATAGAACCTCTCTGTTGGCGAAAAAGAACTATCCTTTCTGAAGCTTCTAGTAATGGAGAGCGTCAGTGCTTCGCCACTTTTTCGATCATTTGAATGAATGGGCAATGCGCATTTACTGTGGTATCCCACTCTAGGTATGTCATTTCCCTTTAATTATCGCTTCATGGTCTCTATCTTTGCTGCCATGTTTTGGATAACAGCATCTTGGCTCCTTAATCCGTTCTCTAAGTGTTGAGTGTATGACTCTTTATGTCGTCACGCTTCAGGGCCCTTTGAGCGTTTCGGACTCCTTGCATGTTTGTCTCGTGCTTGGATAGTCAATCCGCCTGCAGAGGCATCTAGATTCGCCATCGTTGGGACAGAGGGCAAGTTATCTCGCCTCCTAACATATTCTGGTGTTCCTCTGTCGACGGCGGACATTGAAAGGTCATTGTTGTTTGCCATCTTTCTAGAGAATCGTGGAGAGCAAGGTTTTGTCAAGAAATTCCTACAGACGGCGCCAATTGTACGGGGAGTAAATAATCTTCGTTTCCGTACTCCTTTTCTCCGCATTGGTCTCACTCCAGACAGCATCGTCTCTCCTGCAAACACAACAGAAGTGAGCTAACCAATGAGTGTCTCGCCGAAAAACCCCTGTGATGGTCAAGTTAGCACCCTCAGAGAATATAGGAGAATGAAAGAGTTCTTTGGCTCCAGATTGCTTACCTTTAAGAATGAACTCGTAGGTCTTATATAGACAACTTGTCATATTTCTCCATGTGGTGCGTATTATTTCCATTGTCTTGGAGCGTAGACATTCTGTTCTCTTATTCTCTTACACACAAGTACCTACCAGAATTAGACAACCCGACAAACAGCAATAACTTGGACTAGTCAAAGTTTGTCTCCCACGTACCATTGGGCTATGCGCAGCATTCAACTGAGTTAGTCTTGGCCGAGCTAACAGTAGCTCGGTCAAACTTGTGAACCTTACCCATGGGTCCGACACCTTGTTGTTATTCATAGCCTGGTTAAGCCATCAGCTCGGTTGAAGACACGTAAGCTCCCACCAGCCTTATCCTCCAGCAAAGGCTTAGTTCTGTTCGGTCCATCACAGATATATGGGCTTAGCTCGGTCCAAATGAAGAGTATCTCGACCAATATGAGAGGTAACGCTACCAACTCTATTAGGCACACTCAAATCCATCCTTAGTTCGGTCCAACTGACTGTAAAGTGGTGGATTTAGCTCGACTCACCACATAGATAGCTCGGCCCTTTCTATTCGGTGGAAATTCCCCTCTCAGGTTCAATCTTCTTTTTGTTAATATTCAGGATCAATTTAATCTTCTTGTTTGATAATTCCTAGTCATTGGGCTTTAGTTTTTTAAAATTGGAAGAAACTAAATAGTGTTGAAAATAAATAATTTCTATAATTAATTTCATTTAATAGGTAGTTGCATTGATGCAATTCAATTTGCCTATTTTGGCAACATAAGTAAGAGTCAATTTTTTGACTTTTTGACTTTTTTGAGTCACATTACCTTTTTACTGTTTTATATGTTTTTTTTTTTTAAAAAATTAAAAATTAAAAAGTTAACTTTTAGCCTACTTCTCAAAATAAGAGTGGTAAGAAAATTTCAAATAATAAGATTGGTGCCAAGTTCAAATCTCAACTGGAGAGAACTCGATGGGCCTGTGGAGTCTACCAATAGTCTCGTTTCGATAATTTAAATCATTTATTTTGTAAGACTATTCATAAATATCATTTATGAAAAAAATTAAGTCCATCTGATAATTGTCTCCAAAAAAATAAATGGTCTATTTTATAAACATACTAGTCATTTATTTATTTTTTTAGACAAACATAATAAAATGAAAAATGTTATGATTATTGAATTCGCTTAATTTTTTTTATTTTTTTATTTTTGTAAATAATATATACGAAGACCCTTGCAAAGTGAACGTGGTTAAATCATCGAAACGGGACTCATGATAACCTCCACAGGCTCGTTAAGTTCTCTCAAATTGAGATTTGAACATAAAAAAACCAAAACCCTTTAGAAATCCCACTTCACATGAAGTCCTTTTTTTTTAAATAAAAAAAAAAAATTTATATAGGGGGTGTTTGGCAAAGGCTTATTTTGGGCATTTTGGACTAAAATTCACAACAAAAAAAATAAAAATAAAAATAAAATAGGCTAAAATAACTAATAAGATGATATCACATTAAATTTATAATCATTTCACTTTTTCTCTCATAAATATCACATTCAATTACAAAAAAAAAATTTAACCTAATAAAATAACCAAAAACTCAAACACCCACATTTATATGGTATACA
Source organism: Camellia sinensis (assembly GCF_055761805.1). NCBI lineage: Eukaryota > Viridiplantae > Streptophyta > Magnoliopsida > Ericales > Theaceae > Camellia > Camellia sinensis. The sequence continues at coordinate 126,184,101 of NC_138968.1, read as the reverse complement.
CTCTCAATCCTCATTTTCTACTCTTCTCTCCCTCTCTGGTTTCAGATCTTTCACACAGATTTTTCTTTCCTCCTCTACCACCACTGCAGCCGGAGATCCAGAAGTCATGGACGTCGAAGCCTTCTCAGCGACGACGATGGGATCGTCGATGATGACGGCGGTGACTGAGAACTTGAGGACCGTGGAAGCAATGACGACCAGTATGATCAGTGGTCTAATGAATGTCTCAGTCCTTCGCCGCCGATGAATCACTATGCGATGATGATGATGAAGTGTCGGGAAGAGGCGATGAACTGCTGCCGCCTCCTCTTCCGGCACCCTTGACTCCCTCCCGCCATTATCGCCACCATCACCACCACCGGAAACTTCTTCAATACCTGCTTGTACTTTGGATCCAACATCTGAACTAACCTCATCACGCTCTTGACTGACAACAAACCTGACGCAGAACTCTTTATCTCTCTCTCTCTCTCTCTCTCTCTCTCTCTCTCTCTCTACCAGATCTGCCACTGAGGAGATCATAGGAATATTATCTGCTGATATATAAATATGTCGTGTATGTCTTTGATTTTTGTCTCTTTTGTCTGATTTAGTCAAAGATCGGAGCATTATTCTCACTTCAGTTCAATTTTACTGATGTAATTTGTAATTTGTCTATACTTCTGTTTAGTTGGTGAGAAAACCAAAGGAAATAAGAGAAATTCTCAAATAGTTTATTCTTCGATAACAGATGAGAAGAAAATCACCGCAAAAAATGCTTGTTTTAGACATAATTAGGTGAGTTTTTTCCGTTGAAAAAAATTCACCGATTCAGAGTGTTGAATTTGTTTTACCTTTTGGCATTTGCTGTCTATCTTTTGCTTGAGAGCTTCTCACATCTCAAATGTAGGTAATGTTCAAATTCACTAATCAAGTCGTTGTGCATGCTGCTCAACATAGTAAAGCGCGCACACCGATCTTTGTTACATCAAGTCTGAAAGGCTTCAAGATCACGACGATGTTGAGCATGGAATTAAATTAAATTTTGATAATTATCACTAGAGGCACAAGAAATGATTATGAACATAGCAAATTTTTGATCTTGAGATATGTGTAAAATTATCATTATTTAATTTAGATTTTTTTTTTGCTGCAAAATAAATTTTTTTTTTGTGTTGCTATCATTAATATCCCCTGCGCATTTGTTTACTCTATATGTAGAAATGGCTGCTAAAACAGTGGTGGCAGAGCTAACTAAGGGAGAGAAATTGGATGGAGACAATTATGACATATGGCGCCATAAGATCCAATACCTCCTCAATGAGCAAGAAGTGTTGACCACACTTGAACAAGTGATGGTTGAGTCAGAGCAGGGCAATATAGCTCAACATCGTTGTGATCTTGAAGCCTTTTAAACTTGGCGTAACAAAGATCGGTGTGCGCGCTTTACTATGTTGAGCAGCATGCACAACGACTTGATTAGTGAGTTTGAGCATTGCCCGACTGCATTTGAGATGTGGGAAGCTCTCAAGCAAAAGTTTGGTATTACCTCTTTGGCAAAGCTACGTGGGCTGACTATGAAGTTTGACTCATATCAGGAAAAGGCGCATCACTCGATGAAGCAGCATTTGAGGGTCATGTCAGCCATGATACGTGAGCTTGCGGCTACTGGGCACAATTTGACTCAAGAGCAGCAAGTACAAGCTATGATTTGCTCTCTGCCAAATTCTTGGGAGCAAATGAAATGTAAATCAGCAGTATAACGCAGCGGAATAAAAATTATGGTCATACATTTCCTGCAGAGTCTGAATAGAAAAGATCTCGTGGGTAAATCACGTGCTTCCTGAATCTGATCAGTCAACCCAACAGTGGGGTGATATTACAACAGTGAATATCACCCACACAAATCACAGTGCAAACGGCTTTGATCGTTGTTTTGGGAGAGAGTCAGAATATGGGAAATTTCTGTGTGTTTTAGACTTGACAGGAGGGTAGGGGAGAGAAGAAAAGCCTCTAGCCTTTATGGCTGGTCATTAATGCACCATTAACCTCTGCAATAAAGGCAAGAGTTACAAACCCCATTAATGCAGGAGTTACAAACCTCATTAATGCAGGAGTTACAGTTATAAATTCAAAGCATTGAAATGGTCATACCACATGGGCGCCCATTTCTAACAAGATGGACCAATGGACTTGAGTTTTATATGTGAGACATAATTGAATTGAACTGTGTTTTAGGACATATTCCAACTGATACTGCAGAAGGTTATTGCATATCTAGAGAGAGACAAAAGAGCTTTTTTTCTTTTCAATGAATGTTGTTCATGATAAAACAAATCTGTAATGGCTCAGTTCTGTACAAATTTGTTGTTGAGCAGATCTGTAATAGCATTGAAGAGAACAGATCGTAGCTTGATGTAATTCAATAACAAATATTTGAACAGATAAAAAATTTACAAGTAGAAGGGAAAAAATTGAACAAATAATAAATTTTGGACAAATGGATTTAAACAGATAAAAGAGAAAAATTGAACATATAATAAAATTTTGACAAATATTTGAACAGATAGTTAAAATTTTGAACAGATAGGGAAAAAATTTAAATAGATAGAAAATAATTTGAATAGATAGATATAAATTTGAACAGATAGTCAACAAAAAGTCAACTGATAGGTTAAAAAGTCAACAGATAGATAAGGGGTAAAATTGGAAACAAAAAGTCTTCTAAAACAAATAAAAAGATTTCTCACCAAACTATTTCGAGTAATTCTATTTCCACACACCAAAACATCTCATTCCACATCCTTTCTCAATACACATATCAACTGATTTTAAATTTTATAATTTTATTTAATGCACAACTCTTTTTGTCAAAATTATCCTTCTCTTTAATATTGAAACCCTAAACTAACACCATTTGAATTGCAACTCTTCCATTAGAAATTGGATTTTCACACAAGCAAAGTTATATCTTTGTTAATGGACAATATATTCTCTTTCTTTCTATGACAATTATGGGCACAGAGTTTCCTAATGCCATGATTTTATGATCAGCCTGGAGATTTTGATTCGTCGTATGGAGCCCATGTGGACACTAAAAGGGATCTAATTAAACTCAGTGCCTATTCCCATGAAAAGACCACAACGATGCTTTCCAAGGACATAAGATACTTGTATAAGACTTCAATTCCATTTAGCTGACTACAACTAATAGAAGTAGTCATGCTGTCAATAAGTTATCAAAATATATCCTAGGATTACCAATAGTCACCAAGTAATGAATTGCCCAAGCAATTGGTACTTCCAACTTCCATTTATTTAAGTGTGAGATACTTGTATAGAACATTAGAAAAAAGAAGTACGGGCCATGATAGTAAACTGTGATCTGGCTGGAAATGCAAGTAAAGATCTGAAAGTGAAGAGAATCACACCGAGGCATCTGTAGCTGGTTATTAGAGAGGATGAAGAAATTAGGGTTTTGGTAGAGAAGATAAGGACACTTTAGTAATTTTAATTTAGGAGAAAACTGTAATAAAAAAATAAATCATTAAGTGTGTGCACAGAGGTTGGTAAGTGTGTAGAAATAGAATTTCCCAACTATTTCAGAAAGGGTTAACACCTAACAAAAAATTATAGGCGAATTATACTAATTATCCCTATAGTTTGGGGGTTGTAGCACTTTGGTTCATGATTTTTCAATTGTAACATATTTGACTCTAAATTTTGAATCTTATTCGAAATAAGGACAATTGAAGATACCATTACTTAATTTCAATGGCAAAGTCGTCAATTTGATAAAATATAAACTAATTTGATAAAAATAAATGTCAAAAAAAATTAAAATTTTAAAAATTAATTCTAACCACCAAATATAAAATTATGTAAAATTGATAAATCATTTATACATTTATTTATTTTTTTTATTAAATTAATTTTTATTATATATTTGGATGATAATCATGTAATGGACAGTTATTTTTATTTTCATTAAATTAGTTTCTATTTTTTCAAAAGTCAAATATGGTGACAACTTTGATATCACTATTAAATCAGTCCATTAAATAAAAAAATCTAAAACAAAAAATATTTCTGTGGGAGCTGAATAATATTACATTTAGGAAAGCCAAATGAATTTGTAGAAAATCAAGATATATACAATGCGGCTCCGTCCTAGGGGATCCTGAAGCCGAATAATTAAATCGGCCATAAAATCAGCCGTACAAGAGGCCGAGTGAGAATAAGCACACGACTGGATAGCCGAGTGAGTAGTTATCCGTTGGATTAAAAGTGGGCCCGACCCCCGAGATCATGAAGGAGTATAAATGAGAGGAGCATCAACCAAAGAAAGGTATGTATAAACAGATTAAAGAAACTTCAGCCACAAGCAAACGAAAGTATACTAACTTGTCCGTCGGAGTGCTAATTTTGGCACCCCCGACCGGAGTGTTAATCCCTTTTTCAAGTGGCAATCAGAGGATCAGGAACGTCCTTCAGGATCTTAGAGTATTTCCAAACCACTTCTCCACAATTGGCGCCGTCTGTGAGAATACTCAAGCGCATCCATGGCGGGCGTAACAGAAGACCCTTCGATAGTCACTGACAAAACTACACCAAGAGACGACCTCATTCCAAGAAACATGCTTAGACTAGAGAATATCACCGCACGACAGGCTTTGAACTTCGATTCAGTAGCTCAAACCTTACCCTCAACTTCAGGGCATGAGACGATGCAGACGATTATGAAACAAGCAAAGCAAAATGAACAACGGTTGGAGAACATGTTGGCTGAGACGAGCGCCTGCGCCAGGATTTGGCCTTGGAGATGGCGAAATCCCAACAGGCTGCACGCCAAAACTAGGGTCGACCTTCGGGAAAGAAGGATGGTCGACAACGTCAACTTCAGAAACGCAATAATGACAGTGATTCTGATTCACCATCCCCGGAACTCAGAAAGAAAGGACGAGTTGACCTATCCAGCTTATCTTAAGGAAGTCGTACATACGGCATAGACAAGGGAGAAGCGATGATTCGGATGAGGAAGATAAGCACGACCCTTTCGTGTAACAAAGTTCAAGGGTTGTGCTACCCAAAAAGTTCAAAGCGTCGTCGTTCACCCTTTACGACAGAAAATCGAACCCCACTGATCACATTCGTCATTATAAGCAAGCAATGACGCTTCATGCTAACGATAAAGCCTTCATGTGTCAGATATTTCCAAGCAGTCTGGGACCACTGGTCGTCAGGTGGTATTATAAACTAGGGGTGCAACTTAGGCAGGCTCAACCCGAGCAACCCGAGCCTAGCCCGAATTTTTTAGGGCTTGGACAAAATATTTTCAAATTCGGTATAGGCTTGGGCAAAAATTCAGAAGCCCGAATTAAATTTGGGCAGGCTTGGGCAAAGACGTCAAATAACTCAAGCAACCCGAAATCCGAATTATATATATATATATATATATAAATATAAAATATACATATAAATTATTAGTCATTACATGATATTAAAGTAATTTATATTATTAAATTATATTGAATATATATTATATATACAAATAACATAAAATCTTAATTTTTTTCTTTTTATTTTCACTCATAAATTGTAAGGACTACTATAGTGGCATCTCTTTTACATAATATAAATTATTTATTTTGATGGTATTAATGATTTCTATAAATTAAAAAAAATTGTAAATAGAGTCAAATTTTAATAATTTAATAATGTAGCTGCAAAAAAAAAAATTCATTTACAACTTGGGCACTTCGGGCAACTCGGGTTTAACTCAAGTCGGGCTTGAGCAGACAACCTCGGGTTACAATTCGGACTTGGGTGAGCTTGGGCAGGTCTCAGCACAACTTGGGCTGGGCTTGGACAATCTCCCAACCCGTCCGAACTCGCCCGAGTTGCACCCTTATTATAAACTGGAGCTGACATCGATTAAGAACTTCCACCAACTCCAAAACTCATTCAGGGCAAGATTCATCACTAATGAGATCCAGCTGAAGCAAGCCAATTCTCTCTGGGCCATGCAAATCAAACTAGAAGAAACCCTTCGTGAATATTTGGCTCGCTATTGGGAAGTTTTAATCTGGCAGATGATGCTTGCAATGACTCCATGGCCATCACCACCTTTAAGATGGGATTGCATCCTGATAGTCTCCTCCGCAGTTCATTGACCAGGCGCCCCCCTAAAACAGTTTGGGCATTAATGAAGAAAGTCGAAGAGTATTGCAAAGTGAAAGACGATGCCCTACGAGTCAAAGCCGGGCAAAAAGCCGTTAAGATGGCTCCGTCGGGAATCATTCAGCCGATTAGCGTCGTGCCATCAAGAAGCCCTGAGCCGCAGAATCAAACTAAACGAGACAAAAAGCGTGACTCGCGCCGATCAAATGATCAATGTTCACATCGGGCCAATTAGCAATATCAAGTGGATAACAGGTGTACAAGGCACTTAGACAAGAAGTACACAGAGTTAACAGAGCCAATTAATAAGATTTTGTCGAAAGTCCAACACTTTTCGTTCTTTAAGTGGCCGCCCAAGATGATAGGATCTCCCGATACAAGGAGACGGGATAAATGGTGTGAGTATCATAAAGACCACGGTCATGACACCGACAGTTGTTATGCACTAAAGGGTCACCTGGAGGAGCAAGTGCAAGATGGTCGGCTGGTGCAACACGTTCGAAGGAATAGTTCATCGAATGCAGTAGCCTTACGGCCAAATTCGCCTCTACTTGGTGTAATTCATATGATATACAGCTTGCCGACATCATCCGAGGTGCATACGATTTAGGTGCAATCTAGGCCGATCACACTAGCAAAACGACCCCATGAAACTGGGAGGATTAGTTTCGATGACACCAACTTGGTTAGAGTAACTCTCCCTCACACTGATCCTCTCGTGATCGAGCTGTAAGTGAACAGATTCACCATTGAACGTGTTCTCATTGACCAAGGAAGTACTTCGGAAATAATGTATTACAAAACATTTGTCAAGCTCGGCTTCGCTGACTCGGATCTATCGCCGGCAAAGTACCCATTATTCAGCTTCAACGTTAACCCGGAGTATCCTTTAAGCAAAATCATGCTACTAGTTCAGGTGGGCACCAAGTCAGTAGATGTAGAATTCTTGGTTGTTAAACTTCCTTCACCATACAATCTCATCATGGGAAGAACTTGGTTGCATACCATGCAGGCCGTGCTAAGCACCTACTACCAGTTACTTCGCTTCCCAACTGAGTACGGCATTGAACAGATTCAGGGTTCTCAGAAATCGGCACGGGCATGCTATCTGGTGGCCGCAAAAAAACTGAGAGAGCTGGAAGTGAACTCGATTGAAGTACCGGATTGGGAAAGCCTTGAAGATGTTGGAAAGATACCTAGTGAAAAGGCAACAGAAGCCCTGGATCAGGTCAAAATCAATGGAAATCCTAACAAGTTCTTCATGATCGGCGTTTTCTTGAACAAGGCTGACAGGAAAGAGCTTGTCTCTTTCTTACTCGGCAACCTCGACGTGTTTGCATGGTCACCGTATGAGATGCCAAGGGTAGATCCATCCATGGCTTAGCACCGCTTATATGTCGATCCAAAATGTAGGCTAGTCATCCAGAGAAGTCGGCGATCTGCCGTGGAGCATACCTCGACTGTTTTTGAAGAGGTTGACCGATTACTTGATGCCGGGGCAATCCAAGAAGTAACCTATCCTACATGGTTATCCAATATCGTGGTGGTAAAAAAGAAGAATGGATCTTGGCGTGTGCAGACGCGCCCCGAGGGCCTCATGCTACAGTTCGGACTCAAATTGTCACAGTTCTTAATCTGATCTCACAATGTGCAATGTGAGATTGATAAATCACCAAAGAGTCCAAATCCGGCAAATCGTTTTGGAAAACTGATTTTTAAGAAAGAAGTGCCAAACATGGACTGCTTTGCCAGATACAGAGTCGCCACCTAAATATTTCATTTTGGAGGAATTTAGGAAACCCTGACTCGTTGCCTAAGGCCACGTGTCCGTCATCACAAAAGTTGCCTCGGCTCGGGAACTTGGGTGCGATTAGGGAAGGTCATCTATGAGCACCCCCGCTCGCCCGATCAAAGATCAGCCACTAATAAACATGATATTTTGTTTTTGAAAACACATGTGTTCTTATCCCGATTAATTAGCTAATCTTACTATGTGATGTGCACAGCAAACAAGTATAGACTAGATCGCCTAATTTGGAACAAAGCATTACATATCTGTTTGTTTGGAAGTGGTTTGAAGTTTGCTACTCGTAAGTAGGCTAAAACACGGATTTCAATGAATCGTTCCAATTCAAGTAATCCAACCTTCACCCACAGGCATTCAGGCAGTTTATATCAACTAAGCAGTTAGCCTCATGGCAAGCATGCTTTCATGACAACATTAACACGCATACAGTATGCTAAAGCGTAAAAGCTTACCTAGTAGTCCAAGCCAAAACAAAAACTAGTTAGTAATCAATGCATGATCCTAGTTCATGTTAAGATGGCTGATGCAACACATGCAAAATGCAACTAGAAATAGGCTCGACTATTCTAATATAGCATATGAGGTGCTACATTTGATACATGTATTCAACTTGGAATTGAAATACAATGCAGTTAGTATGATGCACCGAGCCCGGTGCATGCAATATAGATGAACGATGCAAACATGCAAACATAAGTATGCTAATTGAAAATGACCCAAAACTAACCATCAAAAGCAAGTAAGTAAAAAAGAGAAAGACGTGGGGTTGGAAGATATGCACACACGCACGCACACTTATTACAAAATCCGTCCTCTCAACGGAGGATCCGAATGAATAATACAAACCAACTAATTAACCAACTAACAAGCTAATTAATTATTACATAACCGAATGAATAACTAGCTACAACTAATTATTACAAAACTTAATTAATTAACAAATTAACTAATTAAATTACAAAACCAAATGCTAACTAACAAGTAAGCAATTAAACAATGTTGCCTCGGCAAGTTGAAGAAGGTGAACATGCATGCTCGGTTCCCATCCCGGTAAGCTCTCCGGATGCTCTTTAGAGGCTCTGTCTGCAGGGTGTCTTCAAGGAATTCCTACTGAACTTTACCAAAAACAGTCTGGGGAATACATCAGTGGCCTGCTGGCCATAGAGAAATGCTGCCGACCACCTGCCGGCCAAGGGTGGGCACTGCTGGCCAATAATGAAGGACTGCCGGCCATCTGTAAGGCACTGTCGGCCACTGATGGAGGGTCTCCCAAGGGTATGTATGCACTATGTCACTCCATATCACCTCAAAACATCAAGGGAGAGACATAGTCGGATCCACGACCATCAATCACGCATCTCGATGCATGATGGCCAAAGATCCAACTTGTGCAAATCAGTATGAAATGAATGCACAAATAAACACATAAAACCTAAAACTCTATCATATGTGATCAAGAGCGTCAACGACCGAGAATTGAGACACGTTTCATCACTTGAAGTTTGAAACGTCCCTTGTTTCTCGTGCTCAGATTAACACTTAATCCAAACAACAATACAACACGAGCATGGCAAACATGCAATGCAGCTATATGGCATACTCAATGCTCAATGCTAAGAACTAGATGGCATGCTCAAAGCAAGGCGATCATAAGGTTCTAAGTACAATGCAATGCATGCATGTACAATGCAATACAACAAGGGTAACAACATTGCATGCAACAAGTATGCAACTACGTACCAATGCATGCAACAACATGTGATATAACAAGCATTCAACAACATGCAAAATGGATAAGCATATAACAACATGCAAACATGCAAGCATGCAACAACATAGAAGGTAACAAGCATGCGACAACATGCAAAAGATGGACTTAAACCAAAGTGGGTAGACCTCAGCCATGCCCAAATCAGTGGCCAAAATGATGAATTAATGACACAAAATGCAAGACAAGCATGCATGCCAATTGGCCTAAGAATTAAGGCATAAAGAGGACAACTCTCAAGCAAACTTAAAGAGTGACAAGCATGGAAGTATGACAATACTACATGCTCTGAAATGATGTTAGGAATGATGCCAAATCACACACAAAACACAAGCATGGCATGCATGAAGCTTATAAGCTAAAAACTAGCAAAGAGGCTTAAGCCATGGCCATAGAAAGCAAGCCCCGAAGGGCCAAGAGGACCTAAAATAGTCCCAAGGCAGGTCCAAACAAGACTAAAAACAAGCTTAAAGCTAGCCAACACAAGCTAGAACACAAGTCCGAAAGGCATGAAGCATGCAAGGCTACAAAAGGGGTAATACACTACACCTATTAAAACCAAACATGGCATGACATGGACAACATGAAACAGAGTTACATCATGGTATAACAAGACCAAAAATGCACTAATATGATGAGCCAAAGGCTTAGGCTTAGTGGCATGCACAAAAGTTTATTCTTGAGGCATAAAGCACAAACTCTTCAAGGCATTCAAAGCATGTCAAATGCGAGTGTATGACCACATTTCGTGGACTGAAATAACATTTGAAATGATGGCAAAGCATGCAAACATCACATGTATGGCATGGTAGGGCCTCAAAACCCAAGGCTAGTCAAAGCATTTACACTATAGCTATACAAAACATGAGTGATATGGCTATGGCAGCCCAAAACAGTCCTAGGACAGCCCAAAATAAGAATAAAATCATGCTGTAGCAAAGCCAAAATATGCTAGGATGATGAGTCAAAACATCATGCACATAAAGCTAGTAAGCAAGATTTATTCTACAAGTATATGGAGCATGCAAAGGATGACCAAACCAACTATGGACAGAGTTATTTCATGGAAAAACATCACCAAAAACATGCTAGAATGGACTCAACATAAGCTAGGATGACATGCTAAAGCAAGAAGCATATAAAGCTAGTTTATGAGATTTACACTACAAGTGTATCATACATGCATGGAGTGATAAAACCAATCCAAAACAGATCTAAGGCATGGTAAAACATCACCAAAAACCAACTGAAATGGAGCCAACATATGCAAGAAAGACATGCTACTTTGATGAGACACAAATAGGATTACACTACACATGTAAGAAGCATGCAAAATATGATCAAACCAACCATGGACAGACTTAAGGCAGGTCCTAAAAATCACAAGAAAAGGCCTAAACCAAGCCTCAAAAATATAGAGAGGCATGGTCCTTTGGAAGGCCAAAAATACAAGCAAACAAAAACAAGAAGAGAGGCCCCCCCTCTGATTTGAGACCTCAAAACTACATGCCTACCACTGAAAATCCACTGGATTTCAGTGGTTAAAAGGCCAAACCAAGGCTAGCTCAAAGGCCTTAAGGCATGGCTCAAAACAAAGCCAAACAAGGCAAACAAGAGGGTTGAAGACCCTCAACAGCACAAAGACCTTAAACAACTACCAAAAGCACTTAAATACAAGACTTTTTTCAGTTGAAATCAAGGCCTAAAAAAATATGCAAGAATGGCCAAAATGAGATACAAAAAAGTGCTAAAATGGGGAAAAAGCTCACCCTTGAAGTCCAACTTCGAAACCAGCAACCTCAGGGGCCAAAAACCAACTTTCAGAGCTCAAGTAGCACTCCTAAGAACTTCAGCCCAAAGGTAGTGGTGTGTCTCTATGTGCTGTAGTGCAAAAGTGCAAGAAAAAGGCACAAAACTAACAACAATATAGAGAGAGAGTAAGAAATATAGAGAGAGAAAGCTATATCTCTTCTAAAATGGCTAAACCTCTGCTAAGGAGAGAGGGCCTCTCCTTATATAAAGGGAAAACAATGCAAAGCTTCTTCAAGAAGCTTGGCAAGAGCTTCATCCCTCCATACACGTGTATGGAGGGGAGATGAAAGGATTCCAACTGGCTCAAAAGATCTGGAGTGAAACCAGCTGAGACAGGGGTTCTGCCGACTATCAGTGGTGGCCGGCAGTGGCTCACTGATGGCCGGCAGCAACAAAGGCATGGCCGGCAGTGCTAGGCCATGGTCGGCAGTGCACCAAGAAAAGCATTCTAAAAGGACCAAGCCATGGTCCAAGAATGGAGCAGAAATGATACAGGGTTCGAAAAGCTCAAACCTATGACGTTCCGCCGCGAAAGTCGAATACCCGACGAGCAATCGAGCTAGTGGCTGGATGTACCTACAAGCACAATCGAGTCTTGAGGACGGTCAAAAATTGGGTGTTTACAGCGTGTTTGCGTGAATTTCACGAACTTGAACAAAGCTTGTCCCAAGGACTATTTTCCCCTCTCCAAAATAGACCAATTTGTTGACTCAATGGCCCATTATCAACGCATGAGCTTTTTGGACGTGTACAGAGGCTACCATCAAATTGCCATGCACCAGGAGGACCAAGAAAAAATCGCATTCCTCACCCCAAGAGGAACATATTGCTACAAGGCCATGCCCTTAGGACTAAAGAATGCGGGGGCAACTTACCAAAGACTAATGACTACCATATTTAAGGAATAACTCGGCCGTACCATGGAAGTATACAACGACGATATGGTGGTCAAGTCCATGGAAAAGCAAACTCATCTAGCCTATTTACCAAAAACATTTGGCATTATTTGAAAGTACAAAATGAAGCTGAATGCTTCCAAATGTGTATTCGACATTGGATCTGACAAATTCCTTGGCTACATCGTTAACCACCACGAAATCGAAGCTAACCTGAGGCGAATCATAGTAATTCTAGAGCTTGGCTCTCTTCGGTCGGTCAAAGAGGTTCAGAAGCTGATGGGAATGGCTACCGCGCTCAACAGGTTCATTAGCCGTTCCACAGATCGCTGCTGACAATTCTTTCACACACTTCGGCAAGGTAAGGCTTTTGAATGGACCCTCGAGTGCCAGGCCACTTTGGACGGCTTGAAGACTTATCTCCGGTCAGTATCACTTTTGGCAACACCTTCGGTAGGCGATCTGCTCATTTTGTATCTGGCGATATCCGACCGGGCTGTCAGCACCGTACTGTTGAAGGAAGAACTTGGTGAGCAGCGGCCAGTTTATTATGTAAGCAAAGCAATGGCCGATGCTAAAACACGTTATCTTCCGTTGGAAAAGCTCATCCTTGCTCTCGTGATGGCTGCAAGGAAACTAACGCATTACTTTCAGGGGCATACCATTGGGGTACTAACGGACTATCTCCTTCGTTCGGCGCTCCACAGCACAGAAGCATCAGGGCGCGTTTCGAAATGGGCTTTGGAACTCGGTCAGTATGATATTCAATTTTTGCCCAGAACTTCCATTAAGGGGCAAGTGCTCGCCGACTTTGTAGCCGAATTCACGGGATCCCTCGCCGACTTTAAGTCTGAACAAGTGCAACCTAAGCCAGACTGGAGAGTATATGTTGGAGACATTTGGCAGATGTATTGTGACGGGTCATCCAACCAACGAGGCAATGGGGCAAGCGTAGTAATCATGACCCTTGAAAGGGCAATAATCGAGTAGGCTATCTAATTGGGCTTCGATGCGTCAAACAACGAGGCTGAGTACGAAGCACTGCTAACCGGCCTACGGAATGCACTTTAGCTTGGTGTGCGGCGTCTGCTTGTTTTCTGCGATTCAAAACTAGGCATCAATCAGTTGAAAGAAGAATATACAGCCAAAAATGATTGTATGTTAGCCTACATGAAAACAACGAATTCTTTGCTCACAAAATTCGATCATCATGAATTGAATCAAATAATCCGGGATCAGAACACACATGCAGATGCCCTGGCTTGCCTGGCCTCTGCCATCAACTCAGAGATTAAACGAACAATTGAAGTAGGATTCATCCCTGAGCCGAGCATTGCCACTTTTGAATCAGTTTAGATTAACATCATTGAACCAGGTCCCAGTTGGATGGACCCTATCACTGCATTCCTGTCCTCCAAGCAACTCCCGACGAACAAGAAAGAAGCACACAAACTGCGAAACAAAGCCTTGCGATACTACTTGGATCCGCAGGAAAAGTTCTACAAAAAATTCCTTTATGGTCCGTACCTAGAATGTGTTCACCCGGATAAAGTCGAGGAACTTTTGGGTGAAATACATGAAGGCAGTTGTGGTGCCCATTCGGGCGGGCGTTCTTTGGTCCATCGAGCCGTAACACAAGGGTACTATTGGCCGACCATGAGAACAGATGCTGAGTATTATGTCAAGAAATGCGAACAATGCCAGAAGTTTTCCCTTTTAACTCATCTGCCTGCCGAGGAGTTAAGCTCTATCACTAGTCTTTGGCCGTTCGCTCAATGGGGACTTGATATCGTCGGGCCATTGCCACAGGCCCCAGGGAACAAGCGATTCTTGATTGTCGCGACCGATTACTTCACAAAATGGGTCGAAGCGGAGGCACTGACACATATTCGAGATACTGACATTAAGCGTTTCATATGGAAAAACATCATAACGCGATTCGGCATACCAAGAGCACTTGTTTCAGATAACGGCACCCAGTTTGATTGAGGCGTTTACCGAGAATTATGCAACACGTACAGTATTCGGCCCTACTTTTCCTCGCCAGCTTATTCACAAAGCAATGGTCAAGCGAAGGCTTCCAACAAAGTCATCCTAGACGGCATCAAGAAAAGGCTGGAGAAAGCCAAAGGCCGATAGGTCGAAGAGTTGCCCAGTGTGTTGTGAGCTCATCGCACTACTCCAAGGCGATCTGCTAGGGAAACGCCGTTCGCTCTATGCTTTGGAACCCAGGCAATCATCCCCCTAGAGATCGGGCGACCCACTCTGAAAACAAAGGTTTTTGACTTGGGCCGTAATAACACGATGTTGGCGTTGGACTTGACTCTGATTGAGGAACGCCGAGACCGTGCCCTTGCTTCTATGGCGCGGTATCAGTAACAGCTCGCTAAATCATATAATCAACGCGTACAATTGCGTCGTTATACACCTGGAGAATTGGTCCTTAAGAAAGTACTTCCTGCTTTTAGGAATCCCGCTGATGGAAAGTTAGGCCCCAATTGGGATGACCCTTATCAAGTTGAATCAATCGCCAGCACAGGGGCATATCGGCTCAAAGACATGTCTGGAAGAAGTTTGCCCCGTCCCTGGAATTCTACGCATTTACATAAATTTTATCACTAACCTAACTTGTATGGCATGGTAGCTTGTTTTGAATTTTCACTATGTACAACTTCCACTTTCCAATGTAATGCCTTTTTTCTCCATGCTTTGTGAATTTTGGTTCGATAACAACAACCTCTGAATTCGGAGCCCCATCCATGAATGACACATTTGGACCGAATAAGCCTCCGAATTCAGAGCGTCCTTTGTGGATATCACGATTGGCCAAGACAAAAGCCTCCGAATTTAGAGCCCCATCCATGAATGACACGTTTAGGCCGAATAAGCCTCCGAATTCGGAGCGCCCTTTGTGGATATCACGATTGGCCAAGACAAAAAAGCTTCCGAATTCAGAGCTCCATCCATGAATGACACGTTTAGGCCGAATAAGCCTTCGAATTCGGAGTGCCCCTCATGGATATCACGATTGGCCAAGACAAAAGCCTCCGAATTCGGAGCCCCATCCGTGAATGACACGTTTGGGTTGAATAAGCCTCTGAATTCGGAGCACCCTTCGTTGATATCACGATTGGCCAAGACAAAAGCCTCCGAATTTGGAGCCCATCCGTGAATGACACGTTTGAGCCGAATAAGCCTCTGAATTCGGAGCACCCTTTGTGGATATCACTATTGGCCAAAACAAAAGCCTCCAAATTCGGAGCCCCATCCGTGAATAACACATTTGAGCCGAATAAGCCTCCGAATTCGGAGCGCCCTTCGTGGATATCACGATTGGCCAAAACAAAAGCCTTTGAATTCGAAGCCCCATCCGTGAATGACACGTTTGGGCCAAATAAGCCTTCAAATTCAGAGCGCCCTTCGTGGATATCACGATTGGCCAAGACAAAAGCCTCCAAATTCGGAGCCCCATCTGTGAATGACGTTTGGGCTAAATAAGCCTCCGAATTTAGAGCCCCATTTGTGAATGACACGTTTGGGCTGAATAAGCCTCCGAATTCAGAGCGCCCTTCGTGGATATCATGATTGGCGAGCACAAGCGCGATTGACATAAAATAATAGATGAAGGTCATGACTTAATTTACAAACATTGATTGAAACAATATACAGACATTCAAAATAAAATGTTTCATTAAATAGATCATGAACACATGATTTACATAAAAACGGAACAATATGTTAAAAAAAGATTTTATTTGGCTCCATCTTCGTTGTCAGTCTTCTCGGCATCAAAAGCCTCGAAGGGAAAATTATAACTCTAATATAAAGGCGACACCGAATCAACGCCCGCGGCCTGGAGAGCCTTTCCACCCATGCTTAAACCCACGATTTTCGCATTGACAGACCTCATCGGCTAGTTTTTCCTTCATTTTCTGTATTCTAATTTTTCGGCCGTCATGGAAGCCCTGTTCATAGGACTTAGTCTTTGCAGCTTCTATTGCGAACATGCTCGCTGTTTCTCGGTCGGCAATCGCGTGATCCAAAATTCGTTGGTTTACTTGTTCCGCGACAATCGAGTTCACTTGACTCGCTGACTGCGTTTCAGAGGTTTTAGTTTTCAACTCATTCTCGACTTTATTTGCGCGAGCTTCCAAGCTCTGAATGCAATTGTCTTTCTACTCTATCTCTCTTCGCGTGGCACGCAAACGCATGCCAATTTCATAGAAGGTATATGTAGACACTCCATTTTTGACCATCCTAAAGACTTGGACGTCATCGATTGAGCGCTCGATGATTGCGCGTGTTTGCACTCGTTTGGAGTCCCCGGGGTTTTCGGTTACGCGCTTTGCCCCTGAGTCTATGAACTCTCTTGGTTTTATGCTTGTTTTAAGCCAAACCTTGGTGCCCCCTTTTGCTTGGATGGAGAAGTAGGGGTATAGACCACTTTTCTCCCATGTAGACCACTTTTCTCCTTTGTAGATCACTTTTGGTAGTCGGTCAGCTAGGGCGGGTGGTCGGTCGACCAGCCTAAGTGGTCTGCAGCCTGCCACCACCTTCTCCTCTCTTTGTAGACCTTTTTTTCTCCCCTGCCAGCCAGTTTTCTCCCTTGTCGACCACCTGGGATGGTCGGTCGACTAGGTGGGGTGGTCGGTCGACCACTTTAAGTGGTCTACGGCATTTTTTCTGCTTTTACAGATATTTTTGGTGCCAGTTGTGCCAATTGTTAGGCACAGAATGCATCCTCCATACACGTGTAGGGAGGGATTTGAGCAAGCTTTAGCTTGCATTTCTATATAAGGGGAAGTGCTTCCCCCTTAGAGGGGGTTCAGATTTTTAAAGAGCAAAAAACTCTCCCTCTCCCTCTAGAATTCTCTCTCTATATATATATATATATATATTTGTGCCTTAAAGTGTTGTTTTTTCACACTTTTGCACACAAACACCTACCCAAACACCACCATCATTGAGCTGAGCTTCTTGGAGGTCATATTTGAGCTTCAAAAGGCTGGTTTTTGGCTCAAGAAGTTATTGTTTTTGCTGTGCTTCAAGGGTGAGTCTTATACCCTCTTTAAAGCTTTGTTTTGGTTGCATATTTAGCCACCTTTGCATGCTATTTTAGGCTTAGTTTTCAACTACAAAAACCTTTGTTTTAAAGTTTTTAAAAAGATTGTTTGAGGCTTTGTTTGAGTTAGGGGCGGTTTACCCCCTTTGGTGGTTTGTTTTGCCTTGCTTTGTGCCATCTTTTAAGGCCTTTGGAACCATCTCTTTTTGGCCTTCTTACCATTGAAACTCAGAGGAATTTCAGTGGTGGAAAAGTGGTTTTGAGGTCCCAAATGGGTGGGGGTGGTCCCCCCTCCTCTTCTCTTGTTTGCATGTGTTGATGGCCCATCAAAAAAGCATGTGTTTTTACTTCTTAGTGGCTTTGTTTGGGCTCATTTTTGTGACTTTTCAAACCTTCCATAACTCTGTTTTTGGCTGTCTTGGTCACCTCTTTCATGCTTCTTGTACTTGTAGTGTAATCCTCCTTGTAGCCTTGCAAAGTAGCATGTCTTTGTGCCTTGAATTGGCTCCATTTCAGCACGTTTTTAGCCATTATTTGCCATGTCATAACTGTATTTTGGGTTGGTTTGGTTGCCTCTTGCGTGCTCCTTGCACTTGTAGTGCAATTTTGTTCACTAGCCTAGTGTGTTTGGTGTTTTAACCTATTGATCTAGCATGTGTATGCTTTACTCCAGCACATTTTTAGCTTTGATTTAACATGCTTTAGGTCTAATTTGAGTGGTTTTGGTCATGCATGCTTAGCTTTGTATAGTTATAGTGTAATTGGCTTCACTAGTCTTGAGTTTTGAGGCCCTTAGCATGCTATATTTGTGATGTATGCATGATATGGCATCATTTGGTAGGTAATTTCAGAGCTTCCATACTTCCACTTAAATCACTCTTTCAATGCTTTCGAAAAGTTGAGCATTATGCTTTGTTTGTGAGCCAATACATGAGCTTATTTTTCTTGCCATCTATGCTACAAGTCTAGCATGTTTTTGCTGCTATTTTGACCTGCTTTAGATCTGTTTTGAATGGTTAAGGTCATTTGAGCATTGCTTAATATGGTTGTAGTGCAAAGGGCCTTGATTAGCTTTGAGTTTTGGGGCCTTTAACATGTTGTGCATGTGATGTTTGCATGGTATGGCACCATTTGGCATGTAATTTCAGTGTATATAGTGTAGTCACACTCTCATACACTTCACTTCTTCATAGCTTTTGAGGGTCGTGTATCATGCCTTGCACATAGGCCAACATGTGTGCATGTTCTTCTAACATTTTGAGCTCCCATTTCAGCATGATTAGGCCTCTATTTTGGCATGTTTAACCTTTGTCCGGGGTTGGTTTGGTCATTTGTGCTATGCATTGCATGCCTCTAGTGTTATGCTCTTTGCTAGCTTCAATGCTTTCGACTCTGAGTATGCTTTGCATGCATCATTTTCATGCTTTGATGTCATTTAGCATGTCATTTCAGTGCTGAAATATATGCCATTGCATCCCACTAATTCATTTTTTCAAAACTACAGGACTCTCATTTTTGGACTTAACCGATTAAGGGACTAATTGGTAATCTAAAATGTGTAAACAAAATGAATCAAGTAAAACATGGCCAAGATAAGCATATTGTTTGTATTGCATGTGTTTGGATCAGACGTTAATCCAAACACGAGAAATATGGGACGTTTCATACTCATAGTGATGAAATGTGTCACATTTCTCGATCGTCGACGCCCTTGATTATGCATGATGGGGTGGAGGCCTTTCGAGTCTTATGTGTGCATTCATTGAGTTTTGCGCAAGCTTGATCCTTTGGCCACCAGGCATTGAAAATGCTTGGTTGTTGGCTCGAAAGTCAAGTATCATACTCCTTTGAGCTTAAAATATGACAAGGAGTGTGGAAGTGCATACATTTCCTTGCAAATACACTGTCTTGCCTCTGTCTGTGCTCTGTTGCAGCAACAGGAGGAATTTCATCCCTCAAGGTGTTCTTGAGATCAGAAAGAAGCAATTTGGAAATCGGTGTAATTTTCAAAGATTCAAAAGAGTGCAAACAGAGGCGTCTTGAGGCAAGGCTGTGGATTTCCGGGACGACACAACCGAACATGAATATCTCCTTCGCCCGCGAGGCCATTTATCACTTCTGTTAGCTAGTTGTAGTTAATTACCTATGTTGTAATTAATTTAGCTTAATGCTTTGTAACATTCTAATTAGCTTAGATTAGCTAATTATTCAATTTTGTTTGTAATAATTAATTAGCTAGAATGTTAGTTAATTAGTTGGTTTGTAATAGTTAGCTTAATTAGCGTACCTAGTTAGCTTTCATTTTATTCGGACCCCCCATCGAGAGGGCAAATGTTGTAATAAGTGTGCGTGTGTGTGTGAATGTCTTCCAACCCCACGTCTTTCTCCCTTTCACTTAACTGCTTTCAATGGTTAGTTTTAGGGCATGTTTCAATTAGCATACTTATGCTTTGCATGCGTGCATCATTCATTCGTATTGCATGCACTGGGCTCGGCACATCATTCAAAGTACATTGTATTTCAATACATTTACTTGAATACGTGTTTCACAGCATATTATCAAATGTTGCATTCATATGCCATCTTAGCTAGCTGAGCCTACTTAGTTGCATTTTGCATGTGTTGCATTAGGCATTGTTAACATAGCTAGGATCATGCATTGATTACTAACTAGCTTCTGTTTTAGCTTGATGTACACTATGAGTGTTTATGCTTTAGCATCTTTGCATGTGCGTAAGTGACTGCCATGATAGCATGCTTGCCATGAGGCTATTTGCTTAAATGATTAACTGCATGAATGCCTGTGGATAAAGGCTTCATTGCTAGAATTGGGACAATTCATTGATTGTGAGTTTTAAACCCACTTTACGAAGTGGCAAATCATGTTTTTTTAAGCCCACTTGAGGGTGGCAAATCCGCATTTTAGCCTACTTGAGGGTAGCAACTTCAAACCATTTTCAAAAAATAAACATGAGATATTTTGTTCCAAATTGCGTGATTTAGTCTATACTTGTATGTTGTGCGCATCACATAGTAATTCTAGATTAATAACCGAAGTAGGAACACATGTGTTTTCAAAACAATATATCATGTTTAGTAGAGGCCAATCCTTTGATCGGGCGAGCGGGGGTGCTCATTTCAGAACCTTCCCCTCTCGTACCCAAGTTCCCGAGCCAAGGCAACTTTGGTGATGACGGACACGTGGCCTTTGGCATAAGTCAGGGTTTCCTAAATTTCCCAAAACAAAATATTTAGGTGACGACTCTGAAATCTGGCAAAGCAATCCATGTTTGGCGCTTTTTTATCAAAATCAGTTTTTCAAAACGATTTGTTGGATTTGGACTCTTTGGTGATTTATCAGTTTTACATTGTACTTTGTGAGATTAGATTCAGAACCGTGACAGAAGTCCGAACTGTAGTAGCTTTGAACCCAAATCTGCGCCCTCTCCGAAAGGGGGGCGCGCGGAGGAAGTTTCGGGCGACCTACAATATATAACCCCTTTACTACTCCATGAATGGCCTCCCAAAAAACTTCGTAATCAGGCCAGCTGACCATCGACTGCTGGACTTCTGGCGGAAAAATCTGTCGAGTGAACTCGATTGCCACGTTTGGATCGCGGATAATAGAGTCCGCTTCCGTCATCGGTTTGTTCCCAACGAAAACCGAAAAACTCAACGGGCGCAGTGGCAAACTGGTTTCTCCTCTCGAGCAGGGGGAGTTACCTTGTTAATGCTTCTCCTTCCTAGGTGATCTACTTTGACGACGTGGGGAGTAACGCATCTCATGTTCCCCCGCCATCCTACTCCCCGTGCGCGTAGGCTCGCCACCTCGATTCATCTCTGAGTCCAGCTCCGCCAGTCTCCTACCATCCCCTCTGTTGTTGAAGAATAGTCTTCTTGCCATCCACGGTCGTCCAGCTTGGTTCGACACAATGCTTTTTTCCCTCTCGCAATTTGTTAAATTTGAACACAACAATGGTACCTACGCGCACGTAGCGCTCACCCCACTTATTAATTACAAGTGCAGCATTCCCGAAGTGATCTCTTCAATCCTCTACGCCGATCCATTAACTACCATTGTTCGGTGGTTCCATTCATTAATCAACTGGGGCAAAGGTAGATTGATTAATCTATTCGGCAAAGCCTTGTGCGCTAAACAGACTTGCCCCAGCCGATCCATGAACTAGCGATGTTCAGCGGTTCCATTCATTAATCAACTAGGGCAAGGGCAGATTCATTAATCTATTTGGCAAAGCCTTGTGCCGCTAAATGGACGTGTCCTAGCCGATCCATGAACTACCGATGTTCGGCGGTTCCATTCATTAATCAACTGGGGCTAGGGCAGATTCATTAATCTATACGGCAAGTCCTTGTGCCGCTAAATGGACGTGCCCCAGCCGATCCATGAATTACCGATGTTCGGCTGTTCCGTTCATTAATCAGCTGAGGCAATGGCAGATTCATTAATCTATTCGGCTAAAGTGCAAAGCTACACAGTTATTTTATTGCCGAACTAATTTTCTCATTACATGATTTTACATCATCGTATTTAGCCGTTAATAAGCACATGAAGCAGACAGAAAGGCAAAGGTAATTTTCATTAATAAATTGAGTACAAACAATAATCATTTTACACTTGAAAATTACCCTACATTTAACTTCTAACCCAAATACAAAAACAAAAATCTATAAAAACTACGCGCACAAGACATCAAACAAAAAAAATCAAAGTTACTTTGACCCTAGTCAATCTTCGGGATCAGACTCCAGCGGCTCAACTTCTACCTGCTCGTATGGAATCAGCTGTTCCAATGTCACATTAGCGGCAATAAGGGCTTTGAGCCAGCCGTGTTTGAAGTCCCGATTCTCAAACTTAGGTACTTCCTCCACATAATTTTCTATGGCGACGTCCTTCCCGGCTTGGAATGCCTTGGAAATCTCGGAGTCGGCAATTTCCTTTGCCTTCTTCGATTCTTCCAAATTGGCCTCTAGTTTGCTAATCACCTCCTTGGCTAACTTGAGCGCGTCATTGCTCGCGTTCGCCCGCTCTTCGGTGGCTAACCTGAGTTGGTCGGAACTCTTGGATTTTTCTGCCTCGGCATCGGCCCGAGCTCGTTCTTCTGCTGCTTTCATAGCCTCGGATTCGGCTCTAAGAGAGGCTTTCATAGCCTTGCTTTTTTCATTTTCAACTTCGGCTATGAGAAAGCCGATTTGTTCAATAGCGTCATGCTGACGGCGGCCAATCTCAGCTATCTTGCCCGTCACCTGCAAAGCAAAAGATTAGTAAGATTGCGGGCATAAAAAATAGAATAAAAAAAAAATACGGACGCAAGACTGCAAACAAGGCTCGGGTCAATACCAATATCACCGATTGAGCAGCTAATGCTATGGATAACAAGTCTGGCTCTGCGCGAAAAGTTGCTCTGTCAACCGGCAGAGAAATAGAGGAGGCCATGCTTAAGGCCCATAGCAGCGTCTTACACAGCCGACGCATCAGAAGCAACCGGCACGTTGTTTATCTTTGGTTGTATGACAAACGGCACAACCAGGTTCGACTCCTCTATGCGCGGCCGTTTATCAGTTAGGTTTTCTAAAAAGTAGGCCTCGTGCTCGGCAGAACATTTTTCCCCCCTGTGCTCGGCCTCCTAATTATCCTGTTGATCGACAATGTGCTCCGTTTCGGCCGTATCAATCTGAGCCATTTCTTCAACAAGAGCAATCAGAGAAGGCTCAATTCCAACAACGGGAGGTTCAGATCGGTTGGTTTCGGCCCTCCTCCGGGCAGCCATCCTCTCGGTATTTTTTCTCCTAGCCATCTATGTGAGTGACTCCCCAGCCATGTTCTCTGGATATGCGCCGAGAAGGTCCCCTAAGTCGGTGAAAATATCTTCAAAGGCAACGTCTGCTTGACGTGAAGTGGATGGAGGATTGAAGCCGACTTCCTCGAAAGCCAAATTTAGAGCCACGTCAACCTCTTCCCCGAGACTATCGGATCTATCCAAGGTGGACTGATTCAGCTGCTCAGCAAATTCTTCAGCTATTTGTTCGTCCGCTGGCTCTGAATCTGCAGCTTTAAGACCAATCTCCCTAAGATTTTTGAAGTTCGGGAAAGTAAACGCCGTCAGCTGTTGTTCGCCCCTTGGAATCAGAATGTTGTCTGCGGTCGAAAAGGTAGCGTAAGTCGGCTCGTATCTCAGAAGTATGTGGGCCGCCCTCCCTTGCTTTTGGAGGTTTGGACGCCAAAGAACTGGAGCGCGGTTTTGATTTGCGCAAGTACAGCGTCGTTAGCTGAGATGAGAACTTTTTTCAAATCGTTACCTGCGTAAATAAAATGGTAAGTGAATAGAATCTAAGCCAGGTAAATATATAACAAATACAATTGTGTTGTTATGCGACCACCTGGTTCACCTTTTTGTCTAGGCACAGGATCTAGGCGATCTTCGCCCTCGCCAAATTCCTAGTTGTGTCGAATAACGACCATAACATCATCAACACGCTTGTCAGTCACCAAATGATGGTCGGTATCCTTAGCCCTGAGAAAATAGCGCCCTTGCCTGCCAGAGGATTTGTCCAAGGCATAACAATGCCGAATAGCAGAGATTCCAAGATTGAGCCTAAGGCGTCGGTTTAGTTCTACAATTCCCATTACGATTCGGTAAAAATTTACGTTAGACTGAGAAGGGATTAGACCCCAGTGGCGAAAGACGACCCTCAAAAACGAGTGAAGAGGGAAACGGACTCCGCCTTCAGCAATTGACAGGAGAGGAAAGATGATTGTATTCTCATTGGTCCTCTCCATGTCAACAACGCTCTCTGCCACGAGTGACAGATGGACGTCGTCAGGAATCGAAAAATGGCGTCGAAAACCAAAAACTCGATCCGTAGAAAGGAGGGCTTTCAAATGTTTTGCCAACCTAGCCAGTATAGGAAGTACGCTAAACTAAAAACAAACAAGGAAATGGGAGTCGAAATGAATAAGAGGAGAACTTACAAAAAGTAGAGAAGACAATGAAGAACGGGAAGAAGTGGCAGAGGTCATGAAATGAAAGAGGTATGTTGACAGGCAACCAAGAAGCTTTGCGTATTCAAAAAATGTACATTCGAAGGGACAACACGGTTTCAAATCGCATTAAATGAATGAAGCGTACGAAGGGGCGGGAAATTATAATGATTCCTAAAAAGCGTAGACGTTCTGACGCTTGTGCTGGAATGAGGGTAACCGCCGTATTTTTGACTTGCCAAGTTCAGGGCCAAACATGCCGACTAACTAGCGTTAGTTGGATGTTTAGGGGGAAATTGTGGGAGCTGAATAATATTACATGTAGGAAAGCCAAATGAATTTGAAGAAAATCAGGATATATACTATTCGGCTCCATCCTATGGGATCCTGAAGCCAAATAATTAAATCGGCCATAAAATCAGCCGTACAAGAGGCCGAGTGAGAATAGGCACACGACTGAATGGCCAAGTGAGCAATTATGCGCTAGATTAAAAGTGGGCTCGACCCCCAAGATCATAGAGGAGTATAAATAAGAGGAGCATCAACCAAAGAAGGGTATGTGTGAACAGATTAAAGAAACTTAAGCCACAAGCAAACGAGAGTATACTAACTTGTTCGTCAGAGTGTTAATTCTGGCACCCCCAACCGGAGTGTTAATCCCTTTTTCACGTGGCAATCAGAGGATTAGGAACGTCTTTCAGGATCTTAGAATATTTCCAAATCACTTCTCCACAATTTCATATATTAAATGTATCAATCACGCATTAAAAACCTAATAATCACCTATTATATGATTATCATCCAAGCACAAAATAAAAATGAATTTGATAAAATAAAAAAAATAAATGTGTAAAGGATTTATCAATTGTACATAATTTTATCTTTCATAGATAGAAATAATTTTTAAAAATTCAAAAATATTTTTTTAATATTTATTTTTGTCAAATTAGTTTATATTTTATCAGATTGACAGCTTTGCCCTTGAAATTGAGCAATGGTATCTTTAATTGTCCTTATTTTAAACAAAATTCAAAATTCAGGATCAAATGTATTACAATTGAAAAGTCAGAGACCAAAGTGACATGAGCCTCAAACTATAGGGACTATTAATGTAATTCGCCTAAAAATTATCCACTAAACCTAATGTCTTATCTTCTTACCTTTTTTTAACAATCATCTCTTTAATATATTATTATGTCACGTTAAGATGTTTTTGTCCTTATTGATTGTTGGGCTCTTCTTTTTTTTCTTTTCTTTTTTCTTTTTTTTTGTTTTTGGAATGTGATTTTTAAAATGTGGCGTAAAGATTGATTTCCATGATAGACATGCTACATTTTGGGTGGATGGGATATGAAATGTAATTTATCCAAATCAAAAAAATTAGGTGTCTCTTTTTCTAAAAACTAAGAGCTTCTCTCTCTACTTCTCCTAGGGTTTCTCTCTTAGGCATCATTTTAGGTAGGAAAAGGGGGCTCCGTCCTCCAGCCGCCTCTTTCCTCTCTTCTACCTCTCTCTTCCTTCAGTTTTCTTTGGCATTTCTAGTTTTCAATAAACCATGAAAGTTTCGTCCTCCATCTTCTTGCTCCTTGTGAGGTTTCATTCCCATCATGGTGGAATCTATGTTTCTCCTCTTCCCTTTCTCTCCAACTTCCCCAGTCGTGGCCTTACCGGATCCGCCATCTCCCTTCTCTTCCACCTCACGTTAGCGCCGCCGCCGCTGCCGCCGCACCGCCACCAGATCTCCTGTCACCACAAACCATCTCTACCAAATTTGTCAAATCCGCTGTCGTCTATGGTATGTTGGGACTGAGGATTTTTTTCTTTCTATTTCATCTTGTTTGTTTGGCGTTTGGTTTTGTATCTAGCAGTCCATCAGTACTGTATTTGAAACTTATCTTCTCTGTTGTTGTAACTTTGTAATTTTATCCTAAACTTAGGCCTCGTTTGGGAATAGGCTTTTTTAATAACTTTTTGGCTAAAATGTGATGTAAAAAAAACTAATATGTTTGGGATGACTTTTTGGTTTTTTACGAAAATATGTGCAAAAAGTAGAGAGAAAATAAAATCTTTGACTTTTTTGTATGAGTTGTTACCTTTTTTATTTTTTTGGTGACTTTTTAACTTTTTGGCTAAAAAAATCACTTGCCAAACGAGGCCTTACTCTATTGTCAAACTATTATGATCGACCTTTGCTTAGCAGTATGAACTTTGAGTCTAGATATTTTCATAATTATCTCCTTGGTGCTTCTTTGATTATTTTTACTTTGTTTGGTGTATGTTCTTTGTTGGATAGACTCTTCTGTAAGTGTCGTTTGGCTTACATTATTAAAAATTTCTATTATTAAAAAATAAAATTAAAAAAAACTAGCAATGTGACTATAAAAATCTTTAGTGTATTTTTTTTAAATGTGATATAAACAAATAAAATTAAAGAGAGACACTTCAAATTGATCATATCATAAAAATAGTGGTGAATATGTCAATTTACATGAATAAAAACTTGTGTGTTCATTAAAATAAGGGCAAATTATCTACACCTCCCTTGAGGTTTAACTAAATTACAAATTTCCTCTTGATGTTTCAGAAATTACAACCTGCCCCCAAAGTTATATTCGCATAACAATTTAACCACTGTTGTTAACTAAACGTTAAGAATGGTTAGTTGACATTACCAAAATATAAATTGATAAACGATATTGCCCCTGCTGAAATTCCTTTGATAAATCAACAAAATTTACAAAAGAATTACGTTAGATGGATGAAAAAAAAATTAAGTTTTTGGAACCGTGTTTGATTTGTTGTTTAGAAAAAAATTAAAGAATTTTAAAAAAAAAAAAAACTAATTTTATAAAAATAAATATGAAAAAATATATTTAATTTGTAAAAATTATTTCTAACCACTCAAAAGATAAAATTATATAAAATTAATAATTATTTTTTATTTTTTATTTCTTAACCAAATTAATTTTTAATTTTTTAAAAATAAATTTCTAAAAAACAAACCAAACATATTCTAAGAATTTTTTGACAAGCCATTTTTTGTATTTTTAACTTATTAAATTATTTGTTAATTTTATGATATTTTCACCATCTGACAGTAAAACATATAAGAGTTTTAGAGATCAATTTTTTTGAACTCTAAAAATAAAAATTTTATTGCAAAAGACATTTAGGGACTAATTTCTATTGTCGTGAGGATAGTCGCTAAAAGGTCACCCTAAAAAGTCAAAAATAAACTTTTAGCAATAAAATTTCGAAAATGTCAATAATAAATAGAATTTTAGGAACAAAATAATTTGGTCTCAAAATGGTTTATTTTTTGAGACAAAAAAATTGATATCAAAAAGATAATAATTGATCACTAATGTTCAATTTTCGTTGCTAAAAATATAATAACGACAATTTTCGCAACAAAAATAATTGGTCCCCTAAAATAATTTTGTCTCTAAATTTTGGTCTCTAAAACCTTAATTTTTTGTAATATGATAAGTGTATTTCCATTTTAATTTTGCACTTCATAACTTATTTAAAAATGATAATTTAGCTAAATCTCAGGAGGGAATCTGTAATTTAGCTAAACCTTAAGGGGTGTAAGTAATTTGCCCTTATTAGTCAAAAGGGCATTTTAGTCAATTTATGATATCCGTTAACGGCGTTAATTGTGATGGGGCGAGATGAAATTTTTGAAACCTCAAGGGGAATCTGTAATTTCGTTAAACCTCAAGGGAGGTGTAGGTAATTTGCCCTTAAAATAATTGTAGGACTAATTAGTCTATTAGTTATAAGGATAAATTACAAATACACCCCTTAAAATTTGATAAAAATATGAATCACTCACTGAGGTTTTAAAAATTACATTACACTCCCTGAAATTTTTAATTTCATAACAAATTATCCATTTTATTAATAAATCAATAAGTCAATTAATAGTTTTTAATAGTGTTAGAAATATATTTCAATTAATAATTTATGGAGTAAATTACATTCACCTCCTATGAGGTTTCTGACAAATACAAGAACCTCCCCTGTGGTTTGAATAATTGCATAAACCTCCCTTACTTTACCTGACATTCTTCAGATTCCCCCATCCCGTCAAATTGACACAAACGACATTAGTTGCATATACTAAATGACCTTATTACCCTTGTTTTTTAGCACGAAAAGACAACAATACCCTTTGTTACCCAAAAGACAACCTAAAAGGGGGGTGAATTAGGTTTTTACAATTAAAATTAGTAATACCCTAATAAAAATTATGACTAGCACAATAGATAAATATAGTTAATGAAATAAAATTAATTAAAACAAGTGTTCTAACAACTATGTCAGTTAATGATTTTAGCACAATGAAAATGTGAAATATAACTACAGCAATTTAAATAAAATAAAGAAATAAGGGAGAGAGAGACAAACAAATTTATAGTGGATCGGCTTTAACTCGGCCTACGTCCACTCCTCAAGCTTCACTTGAGATTTTTCACTATGCTCTAGCTTCACAGGGGTGCTAGCAACCTCTTTACAAATGAAGCAATCCTCCATGAATTTTACACAGACTTTCTAAGTCAAGAACACTAAGTGTACTACACTCTTACAAGATTGAAAAGAATGTGTTTTTGCTTTCACAGAAAGCTACAAGCATTATCTCTCAAAGATAGATATATAAAATGAAGCTTTGATTTTTCTGTAAATCTCACACAGGAAAGATGAGCTTAATACTATAAAGCTCAGTGTATAATTTCTGAGAGAGGATGTAAACAAAAATTGAAGAACACTTCTTAGAGAATTTTTCAGAGAATAGATGTGAGTGATTATAGATCAAAGAATATTTTCTGATTTTTTTTGTAACTTGTTTACATTAAAGGTTTTGGTATATATAATGAAACTTATAGTCATTTATAGCCATTTATAGCCGTTGTATTCATTTGAATTTATAGCCGTTTATAACTGTTGTGCTCCACCTTTTGAACTGCTGTTGTACTGGACTGTTTGAACCTCTATTTTGAGCTATTTGAACTCATGATTTAATCAAATATTAAATACATTCTAACAACATTTAGGATAAAGGTTTAGGTGAGAAATAATGGGACAAAATAAATTTTGATTCTATTTTTCTCTTTCAAATAAATTAAAACATAATTAAATAAATCATCAAAATAAATTTTGGATTTAAAACATAATTAAATAAATCATCAAAATAAATTTTGGATTCTATTTTTCTTTTTCAAATAAATTAAAATATAATTAAATAAATCATCAAAATAAATTTTGGATTCTATTTTTTTTTTCAAATAAATTAAAATATAATTAAATAAATCATCAAAATAAATTTTGGATTCTATTTTTCTCTTTCAAATAAATTAAAATATAATTAAATAAATCATCAAAATAAGTAAGTCTAACACCCTTTCTAGCCTAAATCCCTAAATCACTCTCTATTCCGAAATACAGTCGAATTTCTGAGAGAAAGAAGAGAGAGAGGGAGATGAAATGTTAGAAGAAGAGTGATCGAAGTGAAGAAACAATGAAGAATTTCCTAGATTTGGTTCGATCACCGTTGCTAGGACAAAATGTAAAAGAGATTGATTGGTGACAAGTTGTTTTAGGGCTTCCGGGTAAGACCTCGAACTTTTTATACTTCGATTATGTTATTTTTGAGTTTAGGGTTTATGATTATGTTTGGTTTTTCTTCATTTTTACGGAATTTCTGGTTGTATAGGTTTGGTTTATGAAATGTTTGTCTAAAAGGTTTGATTCGAAAATATAAAATTAGGGTTTTTATGTTTTTTTCCAAATTTTTTCATTCAGAAATAGAGATTTGTTAAATATTAGTATAATAATATTGTAATTTAGGACTTTTGTTAGATTTTGGGGTGTTGTAATTTTCTGATTGTATGAATTTAAAGTTTTTGTTTATTTTGTTAATTTTTTGTCAGAAATACTATAATTTAGTTTTTTTTTTTTTCTCATTCTATATTTTCTGATTGTTAATTTATTGTTAGAAATAGTTTTCTTTTCTTGATCTCATAAGAAATATTGAAAATTAGGGATTTTGGTTTATTTACAAAATTTGGGGCTTTTATTTCTTTCTGTTATGAAGTTGGGGCTTTCTTCTTTTATTTCTGCTACTTATGAATTTTCTTAGATGTAACCTGATATTAGTTCAATTTTGTTACATTTGGATGAGTAATTGTTGAATGGAGTAGTATTTTTATAATTAACTGTTACTCATTATGATCACAGTATGGTTGGATTCTCTTATTTTGATTTAATCATCAACTACAAAGGCAAAGTGGGCAGAATATATGATATTGACCCAAATATGTATTGCTACATTGATGCCTTGAAGGATGTGACTAAAACAGTCCTCTCTCACATTGATTATAGTGAAGCAATAGCTATCACATTGCATTGTGATATGCCCGGTACTGAGAATAGAAGATTAATAGAAAATGATCTTGATGTGTTGGATATATTTTATGTGCAAGGTAAAAGTAAAACAATTAACTTATATGTAGATATTGCATATTGTATTGGAAAAGAAGATGGTGGAGGTAGAAATGATGCTGGAGATAACAATAGTGGAGATGGAAATAGTGGAGTTCATGGAGTGCACACTATAGAGGTAAATGAAGAGTATAATGAGGACAATGTGTATGGGTTTAGTGACGAGGATAGGGATTGGAATGCAAGTGTTGATAGTGAACATGAATCAAATGGCACTGTCAGTTTGAGTGATGAGGATAATGAAAAGTCTAATGAAGATGATGGACTTAGTGATTACCAATCTGGTGATGATGAAGTAAGATATTCTAGTAGTGATGATGAATTTGATGGTGAAGTAAACTAGATGGATGATGAAGAGATAAGGTATCCAGGCAACCAATTTGATAGTACTTACAATGGAAAAAAGCCATATTTGAATCAAGAAGGAGAAGTTATACTGGAAAAGGGAATGATTTTTCCAGATGTGCATAGCTTCAGAGCTAGATTGAGGGACTATACAGTTCAGGCTGGTTTCAAGATAGTTAGGGACAAAAATGAGAAATTCAGAGTGATAGGCCATTGTGTTGCTGAGGGATGCCCTTGGAGAATTCATGCATCTCCTCTTCCAGATGGGATCACTTACAAGATCAAAACCTTGGTACCTAATCACACATGCAGTAGGATGAACCTAAATAGTGAAGCAACATCAACTTGGATTGCCAAGAAATTGGTTGATAGTTTTAAGGAGAATCCACACATGGGGTTAGACACTATGCTAGTGAAGCTTAACAAACTTTATGGGATTGAGGCCTCAAGAATGCAATTGCATAGAGCCAAAAGGAAGTGCAAGGAGGAGCTAGAGGGTGATCATGGCAGCGAGTATGTGTTGCTGCCAACATATGTTGAGGAAATTAAGAAAGCAAACCCTAGTAGCTTAGCTGTCATAAATTATGGATTGCCTCCTACCCCAGTCTCAGAAGATGAAGAAGAACCAGACCCTACTCCTATTCCTCAATATCCATTGTTCCAAAGAATCTTCATATCATTTGAGGCAATGAAAAAAGGGTTTATTGATGGATGTAAGCCCTTCATAGGGGTGGATGGTTGTCACTTGAAGGGTCCCTATGTTGGAGTGTTAATTTCAGCAGTTGCCTTAGATGGAAATAATGGTTTGTTTCCATTAGCATTAGCAGTAGTGAATGGTGAATGTAAGGACAACTAGACATTCTTTTTGGAGAACTTGAGAACAATCATACAAGATGCACAGCCTTCTAGGCCATAGACCATCATGTCTGATCAGCAAAAGGTAATGTCTGATCAGCAAAAGGTAATTTACTTACTTGTTGAACAACTAATTAATTTACATAATGCATTATCCTCTAATTGTATACTTGTAATGGTTATTAATGTTTCATTGTTTGTGTGTATAGGGCCTTGACAAGATTGTGAGTGACATTATACTGGAGGCTACTCATAGAAGATGTTGCATGCACTTATTCAACAATTTTAAAGCAAAATTTCCTGAATTGATGTTGAGGAAGCAATTCTAGAAGGCAGCAAGGGCATATAATCAGAGGGAGTATGAGCAGGCTATGCAAGCCATCAAGGATATATCAAATGAGGCTTTCATATGGTTGCAAAAAGTGCCAGTTGAAGAAAGGGCTAGGCATGCATTTGATGGTAGAATAAGGACTGATCACATCACAAATAACATGACAGAGTCCTTCAACAATTGGTTGGGAAATATGAGATGTTAGCCTATTTTAATCATGTTGGAGAACATAAGGTGCAAGTTGATGGGTAAGTTGCACATGAGATATTAGAAGGCTCTACAATGGAAGTCTAATGTCACTTTGAACATTAAGAAACAACTTCAGGTCACACTGAAATGGTCAAGATATTGTAGAGTAGAGTATGCAGGAGGTCATGAGTATGAGTTGAAGGATAATGAAGGGGTGAATCACTTTGTCCGTCTTGGCATGATGACTTGTGTATGTAGAGAGTGGGAAATTTCTAGGGTCCCATGCAAACATGTTGTGGCTGCAATTTCTCATAATAGATTGACCTTAGAAGATTTTTTCCACCCATACTACTCTAAGCAAACTTACTTGACAGCTAATTGTGGGATAATACATCTCATCTTAGACCATACCAACTGGACACTTATACCAGGGGACCCTTTACAACCTCCACCTCTAAAAAGATTGCTAGGAAGGCCAAGGAATGCTAGGAAGAGGGCTGCTCATGAGCCTCCAGCTGGAACAAGTCAAAGCAAGAGGTCTAGTACCTTGAGATGCAAATGGTGCATGCAATTTGGACACAATAGGAGAACCTGCCAAAGAGGTCCAGTAAGGGGTGGAGCTAGTGGTAGTGATAGAACTACTAGTAGGGGCAATGACATCACTACTGATAGGGGTAGAGGTTCTGTAAGGGGAAATTCAGTTGGAAGGGGCAGTTCATCTGGGAGGGAAAAATCAACTGGAAGAGGCAGGGGTAAGGCCAATGCCAAGCATATTTGAGTATAAGTTTTTCATATTTGTTTAGTCTTCCTATTACATTACTTTAGCATGCACATGTAAGTTTTTTTTTTTTTTTTTTTTTCACATAGCATGCATCCAAAAGTGGTTCTTTTTGTTTGTTTCATTGTTTCTTGCAAATGAATTAGCTACGATGATGACGATATTTTTGGTACAAATACTTATCATAACTTTAAGGTATATAATACATTTTGCTTTAGTGCACAATTAGTGAAGATCATGTTCCACTTTTTGTATTTTTGTAGTGGACATGAAATAGTAAGCATAGACCATGAAGACAATGTTCCATTTTTTGTATTTTTCTAGTGGACATAGCAGCTAGTACAAAATGTAATGGAATGATGTATAGTGCACACTTGGTGTTTACATTTATATTTTGGGAATGTAATGGAATGATGTATAGTCAAACAGCTGCATCATACTTATATATTGATGATCACATAAGATCCATTACAAAACATTCTTACAAAGCATTACAAAAGCTTTAAAGTCCTAGCAATTCCTATTACATTTTCAGGGCAACCATCAAGGAAATCAAACATAATACAACATTCATGATCATTACTATCTTCATAAATCCCATGTTTGCTTCAAGTACTTGCATCCTTGTTTGCATAGCCCCTATTGGTTCATTAAATTCACTGTAGTGGTATCTTCTTCATAGGGTAGAGTGTGTCTGTTAACAGCAGCTTCAGTGTCTTCCATCATCATTTGTCCTCCCACAAATGAGTTTACTGGTTTGCACCGGTCCCAGAAAGAGCATTTCCCATGTGGGCATAAATAATACAATTTGCCTTTGTTTTTCTCTGATTCAAGGACTTTAATTGCTGCTTTGCTCCCACAATCTTACTTCTATACTTGATCACCCCCCCTCCATTACTTGATGATGACATATCCATATGATCCTACATTTTATGGAATGTGAGAGTTATAATGCATTTTTAAAACATATATTGCATTATTGTGCTTGACTTTGCTCTATTTGGAACTTGGGTTGGACTGTGGAGTATGGGCTTGATTTTTTTTTTTTTTTAAATAATTATTTAATGTGAATGTGAATGGTAGCATACCTGTGTTGTGCTTGGTTGTGGAGTTCTGTCTTGTGCTTTATCTACTTTCAGTTCTGTGTGTTGTGCTTGGTTCTGAAGATGAGATATTGCCTTGGGTATATATAGCTGGGTTCAAGAGCCCTGAGGGCATTATTGGCATTTTTGGGATTATCTTTGATTACCTCAGCATTTTCTATTATCTATGCTAACAGAAGTTACAAAAGGAGAGAATCTGAAAATTTTGGGTAATTTTATTATTCTATAGAAGAGTAATTAAGAATTTTATTTTTTTAATTAAGTCTGTTAAATAAAAAATTCTGACAATAAGATATTTGTAATTTCTTAAATCACAGAACACAATCTATACTTTAAACAAATTTCAAGATGTATGTTTGTAATTTACTCTGATTATAATTTTAGAATTTCTAGGTCAATACCCCTTACAATAACACCATAAAAAAAGTTTAAATGATCCCATCAGGCCATATCGTAACAGGAACAGCATCAGATACCCCTGTTACAAATTTTTACCATCCAAACAACCAATTTGGTCCTCAGGTAAGGAATATAACCAACAATAATGTTTCGTACCCCCTTTCCCTCCCACCCCCTTTGACCCTCTCTTAACATGATTGGTCAGTTTTTCTTTCTCATTTTCTTTTTTTTCCTTCTCCTCCAATCACCACCCGCCACGTGTGTGTAGGGATAGTAAGGGTGGTGATTGGAGGGGGTCTCAATCATGACCCTATAACCAATTAGGTCAAAAGACGTAGTCCATATAGCCAGAACCACGCCTATAACTCAACTCAATTCGTGGTGGTTGTTTAAATCCACTGGTTAGATACACACAAAATAATAGAGGTTCCTTTGATGTAATTCAATTCTATGGGTAAGAAAAGTTTGAATGACCCACCGCGTAAGACAAATTCCTAGAGCCGCAACCGCACATTTATGAGTTAAGGTGCTTAACTAGTCTGAGGATTAAGAAGAATAATCCAATCAAAAATGTAAAACAGATATAGTAGTAGATACATGGAGATGAGGTTTGAGAAAAACTAGAACAAAGACAAGCTATTAAAAAAGAACACAAGAATATTTTGCTCCTCCCAAATTTCACGTCACATAACAATACAACAATGGAACGAAGATAGTGATCTTCTTCTTTGGAAACAAGAAACAATCAATCCCCTAACAAGTCATATTCTATCGCATCCAAATCTAAAGGGCACAAGAATAAAGGCCAGAATGCAAGGAATGGTCTTTTTACCACATCTCCATCTTGCAAATGATCCCGAAGCGGCAACGTATCAATTCGAATGTCTCCTGCCGCTATTCTTCCAAATCCTCGCGTCCACCATCCCCGCTTCGAGTTGCCGATAGTTGTTTCCTATGTTTCTTGCTTTTGGCTTTCTTGGCCTTCATTCGGCGCTTCTTCTCATTGGCATCGACCCATGCATAGTCGGATGGTATGTTAAAAGGGTCAGTCTCATCCCTGAAGCTGCGGCTTTCACCGTCGCTTGATTGCCCACCTCGGCTTCCTTTCATCCATGACATCCATGATGTGGACCCCTCGGATTCCTTGGCCTTGGTGTCTTCGAAATGTATGGGACTGGAGGGAGGGGTTGAGAACTCCTCCATTGGTTGAAGCTCCTCAAACTTCGTAAAAGTAATGAGAACCCTAATGGTTGGAACAATAGGAATAGCAAGCTGCAGTTGCGGAAAACAGGAATTATTTTAGTCTAAAAGCCCATGCTAGAATGCAGTAGAAATGATATTATTATAGATAAATCTTATCAAATCTGTTTGGATTGAAAGATGCATATTTATGCTTTGCCGGAGTGCATAGGCCATTTAAGCTACCTTCCGAACCATTATGGTTGCAATTGAAGCAAGGATTATTTACAAGTTCAATTTTTAGAAAATAAAGACATGTTCATCAGGAACATGGCCCTAAGTGTCTCTGCGACAATGAACAAATTTTTTCAGTTTTTGAAAGGTGAAATAGAGACACACACACACACACAAAAATTTGAGATGGGTCAACAGAAAATAAACAGAAGTAACCATATGCTATGGATCTAACTTGACGATTGCAAGATCAATTTCTCAATTATTGTTTCAAAAAATGTGTAAAACATATAATCAAAACACTTCCAAATTAAAAGTGTAAACAGAAGACTTCCTCTTTAAACCGAATAATATTTGTAGATTCATAAGCTGGCATTTGTATCTAAAGCAGGTTGGAGCAAGTTTCTGTGTCTCTGAGTTGGTGCCACCTAATTTTCACATATGCAAGCTATATTTCACATTTCAAGCTACTTCAAAGTGCGTGAACTTCAAAAAACTGTAATCATTTTTAAAATTTTTGTACAATTGGGGTAAACCAAGCTCCAGATGTGTAGTTTTTAAGAGCAGATGAGTACAGTTTTCTAAAAGCAGTTTCCATTAAAAATACCTATAGGAAACAAACAACCATAATGAGCATGAAGCAATCATAGAAGTAGACAACCACTTCAAGGTGATTAGTATCATTAGTATCTGTCCATGATTTCCACTCTCTTATTTTACTTCAAAAAGGAAACAAGCGGATACATAACCAAACCAAACCAAGCCTTAAGTCCCATCAAATGGGATCGGTTACATGAATCCTTCTTCTCCACGCAGCCCTATCAAAGGCCATTTCGTTAGTCAAATTAAGACAAGCGGATACATAAACAAAAATAAAAAAACTTTTCCAAAAAGAAGAGTTTCAATAGCCTTCTATAAACTACTAAGTGGATGGCAACTTTCTGTGCAATCCACCAAAAGTAATTATGTCAGAAAAGATGAATCATGATTCGGTACAGCACAGACAATGCTCTCTCTCTCTCTCTTTCTCTCTCTCACACACACACACACGTGTGTATATATAATGTCAACACTATCATCACCAGTTAACCCATCTTTGATTCATCAGCCTACAATCACTATACCATAGTCACTGAGAAAATAATGGCTTTAAAACATCTTAACTCCCACTATGACCCCCTAACCAGCCCTGTTCCCACTGCAACCCCTTATCCACAGATCTGCGGTTTTCACATTTAGGGTTCAAGGTAGGAGTTGGAGGAGGAAAAAAGGGGGTAGCAAAAGAGGGGAGGAGTTGGGGGTGGTGGCGATGGCGGCTACCAATGGGGTGTGGAGGGGTGGCTGTGAGCATCAACAGTGGTGGTGGACTGGAAGAGAGGGTGGGGAAGTGGTGGGTGTAATGAGAAATTAGGGTTTTGGATTTTTTGAGTTCGATTATTTTTAGTAAATTTAAGTAGGAATAAAATTGTAATAAAAAATGAAACGAGATGTTTTTATGTTGTAAATAGAATCACCCTAACCTTAGCCACTCTAGCAAAAGAAGCATATACACTCAAAAGACGACGACGACAACAAAAAAAAAAAAAAAAAAAGACGCCTATAGATTCTCAAAAGTAATAGAATCAACAAATCTATAGTTTGATCATGGTTTGAAAAAACTTTTCTAACATCCAACAATAGCCTAAAAGAAGCTCTTAAGCCTATGCAAAGTCTCCTCTACACCATTTCCTCTTGTTTCACTTCCCCCATAAAAGCCACATTAAACACAAAGAAGCCAGACATCATGCCATCTGCCTTCGCTTCACTTCCCTACCCTTTCTCCCCACCACCAAGCATAACCCCTGCCATATCTCTATGAAACATAGACTCCATCACAAAAGGTCCCAAAAACCAACCCCTACAAATTGCTATCCACATTAGGGTAAGCAAATGAGGACCGATTCACCATCACTCTTGCAAAAGCATCACCAATTTATAATAATTTGTCACCTCCTAATTAGATTATCAATCAAAAGGATCTTCTCATGGGCCGGATTCCACAAACACACAACAAATCTTGACCATTCCCAACACCCCTAATCCCATAAAGCATGTTGAGCAAATCAGTCAACTACTCCACTTCCCAAATTTGCACATTCCTTCTCAATCCAACATCCAGAAAATATCATTACCTCCACCCCAAATATAATCCACCATCAGAGCATTCTTTATCCGAATCAACAAGAAAAAGGAAAGGAAAGGATCTCTCCAATTCATCACCTCCACACCATTTGTATCACTAAAACTTCGCCCTATCACCCCTCCCTGCCTTGAAACTAGCAAATTTGAAAAGGGCATCCCATTTTTTATGGATACTCCTTCCAAAGCCCACACATGTGATATGGTCACTTCCAAAACAATCACCCCAAGAAATACGATTCTTGGTTGTCTCCACGATTATCCAAAATATATCCCTCTCATACAAATCTCTTCAGTCACTTGCACAATAGAGTTTTGTTGAAAATACCCAACCTCTGAACACCCAAACCCCCTTTCCCTCACCCAAGCTCCCTTCATTCAACTTGTAATATTATTTCCACACATGTGATGTAGAACATAGGCAAGGGCCACTCCCCTAATCACACAAAGACCATAGCCTTAAACAACACTCAATTTCATTAATTCAAGCCTGCCTAATACTATGCCAAGCCTCCTATTTATAAGCTAACCACCCTAATAAAATAAGAAACTCAAAACTTTAATAAAATAAGAAAAACAATAATAATAAATAAATATATACTAAACATTAAAGGATATTAATTAATTAGGGGCCGTTTGAGATGATCTAAATAAGTGCACTTTTTGACTTTATATGAAATATGGGTTAGGTTTGAAGTGAAAATAAGTGCACTTTTTGACTTTATATGAAATATGGGTTAGGTTTGAAGTGATGTGATTGAGAGGTGATGTGACTTAAATAAGATGATGTAACTTAAATAGGATAGTGACTTTTTAACTTTTTGACTTTTTTAGGTCATGACAAACAAGGCCTAAATCATAAATTAAGCACTCGGGTGATGGAAAGTTGTTGCGCGTGAGCTAAATATTGAACATCTACATACTGCATCAGAGTGCTTTACCTTTCCACACAAACACTCATCCCTCTCTACTATGATAACAGTGCCTGTAACATTACCAGAGATCCAAAACTCCATGAGCAAACTAGGGTCATAGAGACTAATGTGTCTGCACAGAGTAAACTGCTATATCAAGGTTTCTCAGCCAGGAGTTTAGGAGAGGTAAAACAAATACCAACCACTTTGCAAGCTTCCTAGAGCATAACTGGAATTTAGAAGGGGTTACACAAATATTAACCGCTTTGAAGTCTTCCTTAGAGCAGAACTGTAACCCACTTTAGAAAGCTAGTAAGAACACAAAGGCGAATAATCTTACAACAAGATTTATCAACCAGTTTGTAAAATACAGGAGTTATTGTTTGAAAAGGAAGAGTAATGAAGGAAAATGATAAATGAGGTAAAGAAGAGATTTCATGCTGTCAAGGTAAAAACACAACTCATAAGGACCTAAGAAGCACGGACACTGATACGGATGTAGACACAGACACGGATGCGGATACGGGAGCATGGCGATTTCAAAAATATGGGGACACGGACACGGACACGGACACGGACACAGTAGGGACACGGCAATAAAATATGGTTTCATATATTTTTATTTGCTATCTAGATTAATATTACATCCACAAAAATCAATATTAACAAAAACTAATTCTAATTTTATTTTTTTTATTAAAAAAAAACTTTCAAATTAACACTTACAGTTTATATCTTTTTTTATGAATGATCTATTAAGTATTTAAATTTAAGAAAAAAATAATATACATTCGACATTTGACATTCATCAAAAACACTAACTAAAATTGAGAAAAAGACAACTTGTCATATCCCTAGTGTGTCCCCGAAGTATCCTCGGTATATTCCCTGAAAATAAATTAATTAAATAAGGGGACACGCCATGTGGTGTGTCCCATACGTGTCCCCAAAGTGTCAATGTGTCCGACATGGATACAACACTTATTTTGAAAAGTGTCGGTGCTTCATAGGTCAGGACAAAGGGCTGGTTGTGAGGATTCTTTTTTGCTACAGAGAAAAACATAATTCAGTTTGAGAACTATAATGTCAATACAATATCTTCTTTTTCTTTTTTTCATTTTTTTTTCTTTTCTATTTTTTTTACCTATATTCATAATTTTCTAGAGAACTAGAATTTAAACAGTCAGCCCCCAAGGCAGATGCTGATTATTCAAGATGTGTAAAGGTTTCTATAGTCTAGCCACATTCACATTATCAGGGTAATGGATCATGTTCTGGAAAATTAGATGAAGCATATTCAAATCTAAAACACAATGGCAATTGTTCATACCACACCGAAAGAAAAAATGTACCAATTCAAGGCCTATTGCTAATAATTCTGAAGGTGTAAGGTTTTTACAGTATAGCCACAATTGCATGAGCAGCGTATAAAACATGTTCTGACAAACCCAATGAATTATATTCAGATCTGAAATACAATGGCAATTGTTCATACAACACAGAGAAACAAAAATAATATTTGTGTAAGGGTATGGCCAAAAAAATTCATTAATAATCAACGAAAGCAAAAAACTACATGAAAGATAGAGGGCAAAGGCCAAAGGCCAAAGATACATAAAAACAAGGTTTAAGCTACACATCACAACAATGAAAAGTGGCAGGAATATATTCATATGCATAAGCCCAAAATTATTTCTACATAGAGAAAACTAAATCCAAGACATGTTCCTCAATATTTTGTTTGAGAAATTATATCAAGCACAACGAATACTAGACAACTACTATTCATATGTCCTACTCGTATACCTTAACTGATGTTAGCCAACTTAAAGTTGCAACTCATATTTCCTTTGGATTTTAATTCATTATAGAGAGCATATTATTGATATCAAAACTGGAAGTAACCCATCAAGTTTGGTTTATTTAGTTCATCGGGTGATTCTACAAGCACGAGTACTGCTACATTCATCAAATATACTCACCACATGCTCAAACCTATAGACGTAGTGGAACAAATTGAGCATTTTCAGTGGATCCTACTCCATCCATCTAGAGATGAGAAAATAAGGCTAGTTCAAACTCATGGTTATAGAATTTTTATATTAGTGGCAGGAAACACTACAACCATCCACTGAAAAAGAAAAAGAGTGGGCGAGGTACCTACCTTAACAGGAAATGTGCCATGAGGTAGTTTAGTAGTTAAAAGATCCCTCAGTCTCCTAACAGCTTTCACTTTGTTGGCTAAGATGTCAAGTAAAGGCAAGAGTTCTTCTGTCTTTAGAGGGAAATCTGAGGTCAGCCACAAAACAGGCCTTAAACCCTTTTTATACTCACTTTCACTCTTAGATTCACTTGTGGTCCCTTTCTTCTTTTTCTTCTTGCTGCTTTTATCTTTGTTCTTTTTAGTGTCCGCTGCATCCTCCCTGGGAATGTCAGAAGATGATCTTCGACTGTCATTGGCTCGCTGGCTGCTACCTTCTGGGCCCAACTTTGAGAACTTCTTCAAAATTTTTGAATCCTCAGGATCATCACCTCCAAGTTTTGAACCTTTCTTATTCCAACCAAACCAACTCTTCCTCTCTTTCGTAACACCATTGGGCTCACAACTTTCAAAGGAATCGCCGTTTTCATGACCATCCTGAATCCCATGTTCATCATCCTCACATAGAACATCTGAATTTCCCATGTGAAGCGCAGAATCTAACTGCATCCTTTCTTCAGCTGTCAATACGTCATCATAGTCACCTTCATGTCCTAACTTTTCATCATCATCCGCAGAAAAAAGCTCCTCATCTGTCATAGCACCAGGGACCCGCCTTGATTTAACACTCACCATCACATGAAGCATATCATAGACCTTGGCCTTCCAATTCCCAACCATCTCAGTCCTCTCTTGCCGCCTCCAATTTAGATGGGAAACCAGTTC
Organism: Camellia sinensis; assembly: GCF_055761805.1. Lineage (NCBI taxonomy): Eukaryota > Viridiplantae > Streptophyta > Magnoliopsida > Ericales > Theaceae > Camellia > Camellia sinensis. The sequence goes on along the minus strand of NC_138968.1, from coordinate 126,141,662 downwards.
AGCCTGAGTGACATCAATACCTGGCCTATACATGTTAGTTTGAGACATCAAAGCCACTTCGTGGGCAACTTCAGCTTCTGTCGGTTGAGCACCAGCACCCTCCAAAGCATTTGTGATTTCTTTCTCTTTATGAGCAAGCACAATCAAAGAGCCAGGAGGCAAAGAGATATTCCCATCTGCAGAAGAATATCCATCTCCAAGGAATAGGAAAGTCTGATCAGACCGTTGAATTCGGAACCCATCAAAGCCAGCAAGGGTCATATCAGCACGAAGATTGGAACCACGCTTCCAAATTCGATAAGTGTCAGATGGGGCAATGCGACCGATGAATGGAATCACGGAGCTCTCAAAATGGAAGGTTATCTCCATGTAAAAATCACGAATTCGAGTTGCAGAAGCGACAATGCGAGGAAGCCTACGGCACCATTTGGCCCAGGCAAGAGGCTGGTAATGCCGAGCAATGATCATAGCAATATTTTCCTCTCTGGAGCAAACCGCTTCTTGGAGAGCACTCCAGCCATTCTCATTCTGGAGACTCCAGTCAGCACCCGCCGCCATTAAAATCTCAGCAGAGGTCGGATCCCTTAGGCGCACTGCAAGATGCAAAGGGGTCTCACGGCCCGGAACATCTCGCCGATCAATAACTGCCGATACAGCATCAGCTTGAAGCTCGGCAGCAATAGATTCCTCTTCAGTATTAACTTCGCCGGCTTTTGCCAGCCGAGGGAGGGTCGAGATAATGTTTTTGAGGGTAGCATAGTCACGGCGTGCAACTGCCGAATGAGCAGGACTGTGAGCATACTTTGACCAATCTTCCATTGATTCTTTTCCTTTCTATTACTTGAACAAAGCTATCGTTTTTCCCATTTTTCTTCTACAATTCAAACTATTCAAAAATTTCCACATCTTCCAACAACTTCAAACCATTTCTAGGGTTTCACCCACTAGAAATAAAAACCCAGAAACCAAAAGGGTTTTTAGATTCACAGTTCCTACTAAGAAACTCTTCAAGGTTTCAATTATTTCAGCAAATCCAAACAAAAACCCCTTGAAAGTGAATAATTGTAATCAGAAATTCAAATCCGAACTAGTCCCGAAAAATGCCATACACTGCAACAACCCGATCTGAACTCTACTGCAGCGTACAGAGGCCACCCCAGAGCTCAAATCTGAAAATTCAAAAAAAAATTAAATTTTTTTTTTTTAAAAAAAAAAAATCCAACAAAATCAGCATAAATTTACTCTCTCCTGAAACTAATAATTTAGGCATCTCTAATACCAAGCATATGATCATAGCAAAAAAGATTCTCCCCCTATTTTAACCACATATACATACACACAAGTGTGTCCATATACACATATACATATACATATGCATAGATGTATGTATAAATGTATATTCAAACACGTAAATGTTAAACACTGCGAAATTGTAAATCTAGTTTTGTGTGAGCTAAATCAAATGCGAAGGAAGATACCGGAAAATTGAATGAATTGAGTGGATTCGATAAAGCTCCTACTCTTGAGATGATTCTTCTTCAATGGAGGTCCAGATTGAGCTCGAGAGGAAATAGGAAAGAGGAAGATGAAACCATATACACACTCAGATCTTGTTCATCTTTTTCTTTTCATTTCTGCTAGGCCATTAATGCTCTTTTGTGGGCCCGGTTCGACCATACCCGACCCGTTTCAGCCCCAACACATACCCATCAGATCTCTCTCTCTCTCTAGCTGTAAAATATCTCGATTTATACCCATTTGCTTGTTAATTGTGTGGTAGTTTTAGGTAAATTATACTCGCTTCTTTGACATTTTCGATAATTACAAGGATTTTTTAAAAAAAAATTAATAATCATAAAAATCACGCTTTCTTTTGAAGTTATTATTAAAATTCTCCCACCGTTAATCTTTTATTAATTTATTTAACAAAATATGATGACGTTATGTTAATGTCATGTATTATGAGTAAAAATTATTAAGATTGTCCATATATATTCAAATAGTAAATTTCACACGCCTCTCCAGAGATTTTATAAAAATTAATAAAGACACGTGCATTATTTTAATAATTTTAAACAAAATTATTAAATTCTATACAATATTTTAAAAAATTCTAAATTGTTAAGATAAGTATATATATAACAGAATAACTAAACATTACCTTATCTAAAAAAAATAAGAAATAAAAAATAAAAGAGCTAATAAATTGATCACCGTTAAACCTTATACTATATTAAATACAATCATTTATTTGAAAATTACGAAACAAAATATAAAAGATGTTTTATTTTTTAAAAAAGACCACTAATTTTATAAATAATTATTTTGAGAAATTATAGTTTGAATAAAAATTTAAAAATATATATAGGTATTCGATTTTTTTTTTCGCATGAAAAATATATATTTGGAGAAATTATCCATCTCATTCGTTTTTTCGTAGTGTCACTGCAGCAAATAGCAACACCATATAATTTTTTATTATTATTATTATTATTATTATTTGTTCTCTTCTCTATGTTTTTTCCTCAATTTTTTTCATCATTTTTTCTCATTAATGTTTGCTAACATTACCTAATACCATAGCAACTTACGAAACATGAATTTTTCTTTTGTTTTGTAAACATATTTGTGTATTAAATATTTTTTAAGAAAAATAAACATAATAACATTTCATATTTATAATTAAAAAAATTGACTTATAAAAATTACCAAATGTTACCTCATAAATATATATATATATATATATAATTATCATTTTATCTTTTCGCAATCTTATCTTATTCTGAAATTTTAATTATCATTAAAAAAATAAGTCAATATTTCTCACCTTAAAAATAAAAATTTTAAAAATAAATATGAAAGTGAAAAAAATATCTAATCACATTACAATAAATTAAAATTAGATGATAGGGAATGAAAGATAAAGAAATTATTTGAAAATAATAAACTATTTAATTTGTCATTTCTTACATCTAATTAAAATAGAATTTTACTTGAAGAAATAAATTATTTAAAAATAATAAAATAATAAAATAATTTGTTATTTATTACATCTAAAATGAATATCTCCATCTTTGTTTCTTTCATTTAAATTATTTTTATTAAATTAAATCTCAAAATTAGTTCAAATAAGAAACATAGATATTCTTTCTTAATTTCATTAATGGTTGATTTTTTATTTTATTTGTAACTTATAAAAGTTCAAAACTTATAGTAGAAAAAAAAAAAAAGCAAAGTCAAGGAAATACAAAAATAAAAAAATAAAAAAATTGTGTGAAATAAAATGATAATTTAATATATAGTAAATTACAATTAAAGGGTATTAAGTGTAAAGGGTATTATGGTCATTTGCATAACCAAGTTAACATTGTTTGGCTTAAATTAAGGGGAGGAAAGAATTTTGACAATGTTAGAATTTTCTGTTATAATTGAAACTATAGGAGAGGTTCTTGTAATTGTCAAAAATCCCAAGTAAGGTGAGTGTAATTTACCCTAAAATTTATAGTCTCCTTCAAAATCAGTCCGCTCCATTATAGGAGAATTCTATTATACACCCCCATAGCATATACATTTTTAGTTATTCTATTTTCTTTTTTAATTATGATTATTATTATTATTTTAGTTATGACATTATTTTGAGATTTTGAGTATGACTTTTTTTATTCTTTTAAGTGATTTTTATTGATAAATCTTATTGAGAAATGTTCTAATCTAAGAAGTCCATAAAGGAATTTTTTAACCCACTTAGTCCCATGTATTTATACTTTTATTTCATAAAGTTTTTTTTTTTTTATTCACTCTATTTTTTTTAACTTTTTTACCCTTATATTTAATGTTGATATTTAATGTGGGGGAGGAGAGAGAAGAGAAAGGACTAAGGCATAGAAAATTTCATACACAAATTAAATAACACTAATATTATTATTTTATATTATTATATAATGTGAATATATTTTTAATTGACAACACATTAAAAATAATGTGAACATTCTCTCTTACCTGATGTTAATATATTTTTAATTAACAACACATTAAAAATAATGTGAACGTCCTCTCTCATCTGATGTGAATATATTTTTAATTGACAACACATTAAAAATAATGTGAATATTTTCTCTCATCTGATGTGAGCCTTAACATCACCTTTATCTTTTTTTCGGTACATCGAAAATGGAAATACAAGTAAAACAGCAGAAGAAAAGAAAAAAAAAAACAGAGCTAGGAAAAGCAATTAACATCACCTTTATCACAACATCATCATCTAATATGAACATTCACATTCATGTCATCTAATGTGAACATTCATGTCATCATGTACAATCATGTTTATATTCAAATGAAGGTTGAGGCTTGTGATTGTGTAATTTGATGCAATGCTCATATAAACCTTGACATCACCTTTATCACAACGTCATCTGATGTGAACATTCACATTCACGTCATTTGATGTGAACATTCGCGTCATCACGTACAGTCAACATGTAAATGCATGGGAACTACCAAAACATAATAACAATCAATAAAGAACTATGTTTTGTATGTAATATATATCAACATTAAATAGTGGTTTATAGTTAATGCATTTTTTTAGAGTGAAGATATAGGGAATATGAATGGTCATAGAAACTACCAAAACATAATGACAATCAACATTAAATATCAATATTATTGAGGGCATGAGAGATTGAGGGTGTTTTGGTTTTCTTACCTCAAATAGAACCTAATGAAATAACAAAAAAAATATGGATTTGATGAAATAAAACTCTTAGAAAGAGGATTCATCAAAAAAGCTCACTTTTTTTAAGTTATGACCTAAAAAGTATAAAACTATATCATTTTATTTTATAGTTGTAAGGTGCATATAGTACACGCCCTTTAAGGAGTGTACACCATATATACACTTTATACCTAAAAAAATAATAATAATAATTTCAATTTTATAAGTGATAACTAAAAAAAGAAGTAAAAAAAATATCATAACTAAACATGACATAAGACATAATTAAAGAATTCATAAGTCATAATTAAAATAATGTCATAACTAAAGAAGAAAATTCGTTATAAATTAAAGAAGAAAATTATATAACTAGTGGCACAGCATATGATATACAATTTTTAAAAAGATGTATATTAGAAATTTTCTTTTTCTTTTTTTTTATCTCTAATAAAATATCAAAATAAAAATCAACGTAAAAGAGATTTAGAATGCACATTTTATTATAAATTAATGTTATATATATATAATTGGTTAGCAATATATATATATATATGAAAATTATTATATAAATTAATGTTATATATTATGTAAACACTTGATAATTGTTTAAGATTATTTTTCAATCAACTAACGAATTGAAATCACTCAAACTTCAATTTGATTATTGTCAACATGTCATTCACAATTTTATTTATAATTTTACTATTAAATCATATCGAATCACACCACGCACCCTTGTGTCTATTGTATTGGGAAAATACAATAGTATACACCATAATTTAAAAAAAAAAAAGTCATAACTAAACACAAATAAGCCATAATCAAATATCTTAAAATAATGTCATAATTAAAGGGAAAAAAAATTAATCATAACTAAAAATACATTTAATATAAGATGTGTATAATAAAATTTTCCATTGTGATTGTATTGGGGCTACAAGCACGTTTACTTGAGTGCTGTTATTAGCATTTCGTCAATTATTTTGGACCTTCTCATTTTTTAATTTTTTTTATTACAATAATAACCTCAAATGAAATTATCAAAAAAGATATTAATAATTTTGAGACACCCCAGCTCACAATTAAACCCATACATTCACTACATCAAGCCACTTTCCAAAAAGCCCTAACAAAACCCACGAAGGTAATTACTACTTCATCTCCACATACTTCTTCATGACATGAGAAAATAAATGTGGATTTTTTTTTGTTGTTGATTTAAAATTCTCCTTTTGTGAATTATACGATTTTTATGAGTTTCGGTCATCTGTTCCCAAACAAATATGAAATGTTCGGTTATCTGTTCTAGAACAAATGAACAATGTTTGGGCCTGTATTTTCGAATTTCGGCCACATGTTCGGGAGTTCAATCCAGAAAAAAATGACGAGTAATTTTTATTATTTTTGTCATTTTTTATCAATAAACTTATCTTTATAAGGCCAATCCCCTCTAAGTTAAGAACACCATCAAAGTTATGAATCTCCTCTATGTTTTTTTGTTGTACTCCTCTCATCTCATGGAGTTGTGGTTGTTCGAAAAATTTCCACTCATTGTTATTGCTAGAAAAGTGTAGGTGGGGTGTGGAGGTGTGTATTTAATTGAATATGTGGAATGTTTTCACAAAGATAATTTTAATATTATTTGGAGGGAGAAAAGAAATTTTAATGGTTTTAGAATTTATAAATGGGAGTCTAAGGAAATGATGGGTCAAAAATAATTTGTGAGGTGCTAATGGTAGCACTCGTTTACTTTTATGGTTTTTTTTAGAAGGATAAATTACAAATATACCTCCTTAGGTTTGCTTAAAGTATAAATTGCTTCTTGTGATTTTGAAAATTACAAATACCTCATTGTCAAAAAAAATTATTTAACATAATTAACTAAAAAAATAAAATTTATAATTACTTTCTTATACAATAATAAAATTAATTAAAATATATTTCTAATATTATTAAAAACTGTTAATTGATTTGATGACTTATTAATAAAATGAGAGATTTTTTATGAAATTAGAAATATCAAGGGATGGAATGTAATTTTCAGAGTCACAGAAGGGGTAATTCTATTTTCACACTCTAATTCTATTCAGTTCACACGTTTAATGAAAATTTTCATTAATATAATTTTGTCATAGAATAAAAATACCATAATACCCCCATCTTTTTCTACTCAATCCTTATTTCTAAAATACCATAAAATTAGACTCTGTTTGGTATAGTTTTAAAATATGTTTTCAAAAATAAATTTAAAAAAAAAACTTCTTATTTCAATATTGTTTCATATTTTTAGAGACAAAAAAATTTAAAAATTAGAAAATATTTTTTTGGTATTTACTTTTGTCAAATTAATTTATATTTTTCTCATAAAAAATTCAAAAATTAAAACCAAACATAACTTGGGGTTTTAAAATTGAAAATGAAGGTAATATTGAAATATAGAGAGATGTATTGAGAATTTATATTTTTATAATGAATGTATTAAAAAAAATACTTATTAAAATGTGTACTGAGAAAAATTAATATGTGAAAACAAAATTACTCATATTTTAATTAAATTTTAAAAAATATATTTATAATTTACTTTTTTTAGAATCATAATTGCCGTTGAATTTGAAAGAAATTACTCATAATGGTATTGCGGTTAAATCTCGCTCTCTCTCTGTCTCGCGTGGAAAAGGCTTTGGAGCGCATGCGTGACATGTAACGTCTATCTCATGCAGACCCCTCATTTTGGCTCTTTAAGTTTTTTTATTTATTTTTTTTATTTTAACTATTATGTTTGTGATTTTTTTAAAATTAAAATCTCAAAATTGACTTCCATCTAATTTTAAGTAAAAAATTTCACTTGGCATCACATGACATAAAAATCGATAAATTATAATTTGTCTCTTAAATTTTATAATTTTTTACTTTAACGTTTAAAATATTTTTTCTCACTGATTTGTGTTTTTTAAAAATTTATTTCCAAAACTATTTTTTGTTTAGGTTTAAAACCCAGAATTTAAAATGCAAATTCACCTCCAAACTTTCACTATTTTTTTATAGCATTCGTCTATCTCAACCTCTAATTCTCTTCATTTCCAACTCTGACACCTCTCTTCACTTCCATCGCTCATATTTGTCCCCAGCCTTCATCGTTTTCCACCTCTATACCATGGCCATCGCTGTTCATATACACTCGAACACTCTATTTGATTGAGTTTTTATAATCTATTTTTTGAAGAAAAAAAATAAAAAATTACATTAGTGAAAAAAAACTAATTATTTTCATACGATCTCTTTTTGGAGTGAAAATATTTTTTAAAATTCAAAATTTTATTTTTTGGTAAATATTTTTGTCAAACTTGTTTCTAGTAATTCAAAATACAGGTTCTCAAAGCTCAAATAAATTTTAATATAATTTATTTTTTCATAACATAACTACCAAAGTGACTTTTTTCCATTCAAAATTGGAAGGTAGTTTGTTTTGGGAGTAAATTAGAAAAAGTTAGAAACATTCAAGGTCAAAGTAGGAAGAAAAAAAAAATTAATTAGGAGTGTACACAGATCATATTAGTCCGGTTTTAGAGTAAACCATGAACTGAATCGGTTTCTGCATTTTCAGAAAAATTAGAACCACAACCGAACCATTGAACTTGTAAAACCAAACCAGAATCAAATCACAAAAATTGATTTTGTTTTGTTCAATTTTACAGTTTTTGAAATTTTATATAACAATAAATATGATATATATTTTGCCCTCGTTTGGCATGAGGCTATTAGGTTAAAATAGTCAAAAAAAGGCAAAATAAACTAAAAAATTATTAAGATAAAATATCACATCTAAGTCATAATCATTTCATTTTTTTCCTTATAAAAGTCAAACAAGTCAAAAATATCCAACCCAAACGAGACTTTTTAGATACATGCCAAAATAACCAAAAGGTCAAAAAATCAACTCATTTAAACCTTTATGTTAGTAAACAAACTAATACTAATCAGTTTGATTAAATTGGTTATTAGAGTATCAATTTCACAATGAAGACTAGCATTCAATTCTTATAAATAAAAAAAAACACTTTTTATATTTTAATTTTTACATATAAAAATATAAATAAAAGTCACTAACTCAATTTGAACGGTTCTATCATTTTTACAATAATAATCGAAATTAATAAAAATCAAATCAAATCAACAGTTTAAACTCAATTAGACCGGTTTTTTTTTTTAAACATCCCTATTTTTAATAACCAAAATGAATTTAATCTCTAATTATTTCTTCAAAATGCAGGATGACGTAAAGTAATTAAGTCGAGGAGTTATTGATTCTTTTGGGACACCGTCAAACCGTCAAGTAGCGCCCCGATAATATTGTGATTGATAAAAAATATAAGATCTACAATTTTATATTAAATGATCAGAGAATGGGAGGACTATGATATATTGTAATTAATAAAAAATATCGCTTCATGACACTGGAGGAGTACCAAATAATTTTTCAATTAAGTAAATCAAGTGACGATAGCAATCAAATTATCAATCACATTAGATAATGATTTATATAATGTCCTGTATAGTTATCCAATCACATCAAATCCGATAGCAACGTAAACTTTTAGTATGAGCTGAAAATCAAATCTATCAATAAAGTCGGTCAAACTATCAACCACTATCCTAACAACCAATGGAGATATATTTTAAGATCACCTCTCCTCACAAATACATGTCACAAATGATGTGAAAACATATATCTATATATCCATTGCTCCGGTATGGCAAAATAAATAATTAATTAATTAATTAAAAAATTTAAAAAATAAGCTTATTTGATCTAGGGGTGTCCGCAGTTCAATTGCGATCGAAAAATCTCTAATCCATCATTCACCTGCCGAAAGGATGGATTGAAAAAAATTAATCCGCATCCGTCTGCCAAATTAATAGATGCAGATTGACGAATGGATGCAAATCAGTTTGACAGTTTAAACTTTTACAAATTTTGAACATAATACAATATCATTTTTTTTTGGATAACAATCCAACTCAACATAATTAAAAAATTATCAATTAAATTATCAAATACCAATAATAAATACATATAAGAAAATCATACATTATCAAAACTATTTCATTAATTTTTTTTATTCAAAAACTATTTAATTTGATTTTTTTCAAAAAAATGTCAAAATTAAGCATTATATTTTCCATACAAAAATACCAAATATCAACCCTTACCATTTGATAATAGAATTTCAAATTGAAAACACAACAGAATATCTAATTTTTTTTTTAATTGAAAACACAAACAGAATATCTAACAAATTAAAAAATACAAAATCTTACAAATTATTAGTGGTGCTCGCGATTTGACAGTTTGATTGCGTTCAAAAAAACCTCAAATCTGCCATTCATCCAAAACTATACGTATTGAAAATAATCAATTCGCAACCGTCCGTTCGTCATCACACATCCATCCAAAATATGACGGATTAATTCTATTCGGTCAGTTTGGACGAACAAGAATATTCACTGCTCACTCTTAATTTGAACTGCTTGCACCCGACACAATTCCTGTGAGTTTTCTTTAATTCGTTTTCAAGAACAAAAAAGTTATCCCAGAAATTGCAGCAAAGAAAAACTTCAATATTTATTTAGTTTCTAAACCTTAAAAACTGAACATGACGATGATGATATACTAATATTGCATTTGACATTGAAGATGAAAAGAAAAAATTCACAAAATAAATCTAACATAAAAGCGCTATTCGAGTCAAGCATTGCTAATAAGAACAAAAGGAAGCAAAACAACAACAAAAACAAAAACAAATGAAATAAAAGACAGCAACCCAAACACTCATCACCACAACCCCCCATTCAGGGGAACGAAGGTACAGCTCTAAAAAAAATTATATCTTACATCTATAATAAATGAAAAGTGCTAACAGTTCTGAACTATTGTCAGCTGTTTTCGATTTATCAGTTGTCACCAATTAGCCTTGCCCTGCCAACTCAGTAATCTAATTAGATGCTGCTGGTTTAGACAGGCACTGTTCAACACTTTTTTTGCTTAACCGGAGGACATTCCGTGTCAGATCAAATAGAAATTTCATTAACCAACCTCAAAATTTTCCTCCAGTGAGTATGAAAGCCTGCTGCGCCCATTCAATCACTAATCCAGCAAAATGATTCAATTTCTCAGGGCAGCTTGACATAAGAATTCGTAGCTCTTCATAAAATACCTGCACTTAAATACAATCAAGATTTAAGAATAAACATATTGGGTTATACTAACAGTTTCTGATTCAGGCAGTAATTGTATTATTTTGTTTTTGCATCAATTCTTTTTTTAAAATTTATTGGAAGGAATGCCAAAACAAAGCGTCAACCCGGTACACAAAGTATACATCCAAATAAAAAGGGCCTAGGTAGTCTCCAGTTCAGGCATGACGCCAGTCCAAGCACTAGATGC